>NC_133002.1:15792500-17042500 GCF_048564905.1 Vicugna pacos | reverse complement strand
ACGGGGCCCAGGCTTGCCCAGAGATGCCCAGAGGGTCAGGAGCCCAGCCCGCTACCCGCAGGCTGTGGCTCTGCCCCCAGGACCGGCCGCTGACCACAGGCACTCAGCAGTTTGCTTTTAGCAGAGCAGGGACCAAACGACTTTTTTTAAAGGTGCCTAGACAGCAAATCAGAAAAATAGGGGTGTTTGTTTTCAGTAAGGTTAGTGCACCAAAACAGCAAAATATTTCCAAAGCTGGTTTTTCCCTGGTTGAAACAAACACCACCACTGTAAAATTCTTAAAGTATTAACAGAATCCAGCAGCTCAATAAAAGGACAGCACATAATACTGCACGTAACAATCAGGACTGTTCAACACGAGGCCAATTCATCTCACTCACCACATAGCAGAGTGAAGGAGACGCTTACAGGGCCGTCCACACAGGCCTTAAGATGTCCCCCGAGGGGGAGGGTGTCGTCCAAAGTGCTCACCATGGTTGGTGTGCACAAGGTCCTGGGTTCAATCCTCGGTACCGCCTCTCAAAAGAGTAAATAAGAAATAAACCTAATTATACCCCCCTAAGAAAAAAACTAAAAAAAAGTCATTTGACAAAATCCTCAATCATTCTTGTTGGAAACATTCAATAAAGCAGACCCAATGGACACTTCCTGGATGTGATTTTTAAAAAGATGCAAACTTATTTACGTGTGTATGCCTGTGTCTGTGTGATGACACACTTAGGATCATTTAAAAATCAAAACAGACTAACTATGGTTCAGGCCCCTCACAGAGCCGGGTGCCCTCCGAGCATGTGGTCTCAGACACACTCCTGCAGCACTGACAGCCAGAATTTCCTGGGCCGTCCCACATCCAAGGACCCCACTAGCCATTCTCACAGCAACACCTGCTGCCAGCTGCCAGCTCATGGCCCCCAGGTCTCCCCCTGGAACTGTGCCACCATACAGACCTCCACCACCCTTGCTTAACCATTGCCCTCACCTCTTGCCAGTCCAGTCCTCACTCTGGACAAACAGCGTACGTAACAGTGCAGTTGTCGCTTTATGAGCCTCCCCCAGCGTGTAGTCTGTGTCTCCCAGGCTAGAGTTCCCAACTTGCCTCAGATAAAACTCTCCCCAACTCCCCAGCAGTGTTTGCTGATTACTGGCGTCCGCAGTGTGTACGTCAGTCTGAGACCCTGCACGCTACTTAGCAGGGAAACATCAGCATTATCTCTATTTTTTAAAGCTTTAAGATCTTCCACTCTGCAGTGGATTCAATCTGAGGCCCTGGATGACATCGTTAAGTGAAGTGTGGCCACTGTATGGTGTTTACGTCTCTTTTGGTAGCAGGCAGCAAAAAAATTCAATTCAAACTGTAGGTCCCTAACATTTGGAAATGTATTATTGGCTTGCGGAGCCGTGAAGATGAACTTCACAGAAGTGCTTTTAGCGTCAAGCCTTATCTGGACACAAATAATCTCACCAGGACTGTCTCTGGGCTCTGCCTTCCCCTGATCAGCTTTATCCTCAGCAAGCCACTCCCCTGGGAGTACCGACCAGTCAGCCCCAGGCGGCTCTAGGAACACCGCAACCCTAGAGCTAGCAGTGCCACGGGGGGAGCACGTCTCTTCCACGACAGTTCTAACTGAAGTCCCAGGGAGGGCTGACCAGTTAGGCGTGGGGCACACTCCTGAATCCATCATGCGGCGAGGAAGACTGGACACTCTGACAAGACAGGTGACCAGGGTGGTCTTACGGAAACCCTGAGGTTGTGATGGGGAGGGGTCATGGTGGGGACCACCCACGGTAAAGAAACATTAACAACAGAAAAGGGAGGAAGGGCTAGGAAAAGGGTGGTGGCCAGGCATCCTCAAAATCCCAGTCTACTGCGGTCCCTGAAAGGAATGCCGTGCGAACACTCACCGCAGCCTCCTGGGTCTGGCCCTAGTGCTCTCACTGGCCCACAGCTGCTTCGCTCAGTGAGCACATCCTGACCCAGAGCTCCAAAGGGAGAACGTTTCAACTTGGGAGCGGTCCTATCTTCAGTTTTATAAACACACCACCTTGTTCTGTTAAAGAATTTGGATGTGGTTTTAAAACATGCCCATCAAAATGCCATCCACTGATTTCTTCAATTAATAGAGAAAAGGTCCAAGAGTTAGTGAAAGAGTCAAACTCTTGGTCATTGTGTCATTAGAATCTCACTACAATTTTTTCTTAAGAGGGGAGCGTATAGCTCAAGTGGTAGAGCACAGGCTTAGCATGCATGAGGTTCTGGGTTCAATCCCCAGCACCTCCTCTAAGAATAAAGAGATCAATAAACCTAATTACCTCACCCACTAAAAAAAGAAGAAAACAAGGGAAACCCTCTGTCTAGTCAGCAGCATCAGCAGCAGGAGAAGCAGGCCTGCTACTCCGACCAGGCTGCCGTAGGTGACACTGATTCCTGCTCTGTTCTCACTCAGCGAATTATGCGTGTTGTCTACATTTTAAAAAATCATAGCGTGATTCATGTCTCAATTCAGTGTCTTTAGTATCTCAATTCATATCTAGTCCCTTATGTAATGTTTACTAGCTCAGAGTTTAAAATGATCACTTGGATTAGACCAGATGAAAAGGACAGTGCAGTATACCCAGGGGTGAGCTCTGAGCCAACTTAAACATTGCTACGCAATTCTAGACACAGTCTGCTCCTGCTTTTTAAAAGCTCGCTTTACACCGCTTTGCTTTTACTAAAGATCTACATTAGTATCTGCTTTCACTAATAAGAAATCCAAAGGAGATTTTTGCTTTTATGAGAAAAGGTGGCATGTGAAAGCAGCCCTCAGCACCTGTAACTGCTTCTTCACTCCACCCAGTTCCAGCTCAGGAAGGGTTGCACAGGAACGCTCCTCTGCAGGACGGCAGGAGCACCTGTGCCGACACTGGACGGCGGGCCTGCAGTGCACACGCGGCCCTGGGGTGCAGAGCTGGTTTAGACGTGGAACGAGCTGGAGGCCACCCCTTGCCTGGTGCTGTCAAAGGCCTGTTCACTGGCATCCTCCCCTCTCACCACGGTCTCTCCATGTGGACTCCATTTTTTTTTTCCTGCCAAAAGAAGGCAAGGGAGAAGGTGAAGGAGAGTTTGATGGTCATGCCAACCTCTTTCCTTCCCTCACCAAGAATCTCTTTAAAATTCTCAAACTACGGTGGCTGCTGAGAACACCACAAACGTGGACAGTGCCCAGGCCAAGACCAGAGTATCTGAGAGAGTATCATTCATTCGTTCCATAAATATTTACTGAGTACCTACTACTGGCCAGGTTCTATACCAGGTCCTGATGCTACAGTGAATGGGAAAGACAGATGTACATCAATGAACTGAAACAGGGTGAGGGCACGGGAGCAAGGTCTGCTATCTCAGGCATGGTGGTCAGCGAAGGCTTCTCCAAGGAGGTGACATTTAAGCAGAGACTGAATCAAATGAGAAAGTTAGCTGAGCGCTCCAGGCCAAGGAGGCAGCAGAGAGCGAAGGCCCTGACGCGGGGAGGGGCTCTGTGCTCTGCAAACAGCAAGGCCAGCACTCCCACCGCGTGGGAGACTCATACAAAATGCAGCTGGAGAGAGGGCTGCAGGCCCGGACACGCAGGCTCACCAGACTCGGTGTGGCTTTGGGTTTTCTTCTAAACGTCAGGGTAAGCCACTGGAAAGTTCTGAGCAGGGAGCTAACATGGTCAAAAATCTCGTGTGAGGCTCACTGACAGCTAGGTGGGGGACAGGCTCTAGCAAAGTGTACCAGTCAGGGTCCAGCCAGGAAGACAAGCCACTCTAATCACTGCAGGCAGTGCGAGTCTGGAGACTAATGTCAAAAGGAAGATGGCGGTGGTGTCAAAGATTAGAAGTTGCTAGAAATACCCCTGTGTGGAACCCACAGGGGCTGCCCCAGCACCTGTGCCATCTGGAGGTGCTGCCATGGTCACCCTGGATTTTCTGGAGAGGTGCCACCCTGACCGAGGAAGGAACTGCCAGAGCCTGGGATCATCCAGCACCACTTCCACTCCAGCAATGGCCAGCAACCACCACGCCGCCGGGTCCAGAAGCAGAGAGCTGCTGTGCTCCTGCGGCCTTCTGACCCCTGCCCACGCCTCCTACTGGCAGGCCTCGACTGGAAGTCAGCAGGCGCGAAAACACTCTGGGTCTGGGTAGGACAGCTTATAAAAGGGCAAGTGTAGGACTGAGAAATGGCACAGCAGTGACCTGCAGAGTCCACAGGAGACGCAGGGAAATGTGCAGGATGAAGTGCAGGTGAAAGGCACTTGGCTTGGACCAGGTAGAAGTGCTTGCATTCCATGTAGTTTCTGAAGCTCGAGCCTGAGTCAAGGGTGATTGCAAGGAGTTTGGCCGAGTACGTCGGATAAAGGATGGTACCATTTATTGGGACTAGGAACACCTGAGGAAGTTTGCATCGAATCTGTTTAGTGGGTGGGGACAAACCAAAACTTCCACGGACGGTTACCCATAAGATGCCGACTGTGAACCCCAGGAGAGATGAGAGGACGCAGCTGAACACACCCGCGGGAGGTCAGAGGGAAGAGTGGGCCCAGAGACGGGTCTGAAGCCTCCTCTGACCGCCATCGGGGGGATTAGATGAGGCCGTGACTGTGACACGAGAAGAGGCCCAACGGTGGAGCTTAGGGCACCTGAACACTTAAGGAGGCCTGGAAGGGGACAACGTCCCAGAAAAGGAAAACCCAGAGGACTCAGGAAGGCCAAAAGAGAACCGGCAGCGCGAAGGGTGATGGCAACCAAGCTGCGGCAGCGTCTCCGGAAGGTGGAAACCGCAGGCGAGGCCAGGCCTCGGCTAACGGCCTACACCCAGAACAGAAGCGAGCTTTCCTCCAGCCACGCTGAGGACTGGCGTCCGGGAGCGCGGTCTCCACGTGCTCCTCGGCGCAGAGCTGCATTTTCTCGGGACAAAGAGCCACCGCCAGAGCCGACGGGACACGCGCGTCGAGGCTTCAGGAGAGCCCGAAGGGCAGGTTCTCGGGGAGCCGGCTGCCCCTGGCGCCCGAGCGGACAGCCTGTCCCCCAGGACGGTGCGGGCGGAGCGACGACGCCCACACAGGCCACGGCGCCCCGGCCCACGGCTGCAGCCTCCCCCGGGAAGACCGCGCGGGAGCCTCCGCGGGAGGAGCCGGGGGGCGGGGGAGAGTCTGGGCGGAGCGGCCCGGCCCCCGCGCGTCCGGCCAGTAAGCGCAGGCCCGGCAGGGCGGTCTTCCACGGGCGCCCGGGGCGGGCGCGGCGGGGGCGGCGCAGGGGGCGCGAGGGGGCCCGGCTTCCGCGCGCGCGCACCGACCTTCACGGGACGCTGCAGGCCGTCCGCGGCGGCTCCCGGGTGAGGCGGGAGGGGGAGCGGGAGCGGGAGCGGGAGCGGGAGCGGGAGCGGCTGTCCCCCGGCCCCTCCGCGCCTCGCGCCGCCCTGGCTCTGTCGGCCTCCGCGGGCGGGGGCCCCGGCTCGACGACGTCCGGCTGCGGGTCACGTGGGCCGCGCCGGCAAATAGGGGCGCGGCTCGGGGTGGAGCCGGCCCGCGGGGCAGCCGTCCGGCAGTTGGCGGCGGAGCGAGCGGGCGAGCGGCCGGGGACGGAGGTGCGGCCGGGGTCGAGGCTGGGGGTGGCGGGGAGGCACCCTCGCCCCGGCGTCCACTCGCGCGCCACGACGCCCGGTCCCCCCTTTCCCCTCAGGATCCACAATGGAGCGCGAGGTCCAGCGGGTTCGCGCCGCCTTCCGGTCCGGCCGGTCGCGCCCCCTGACGTTCCGGCGGCAGCAGCTCAAGGCCCTGCGCCGTATGGTGCAAGAGCGCGAGAAGGACATCCTGGCGGCCATCACCGCCGACCTGAGCAAGGTGCGCCCGCCGGGGCTCCCGATCCCCCCGCCCCGCCTCCGCGGGCCTCCCGATCCCCCCGCCCAGCGCCCCCGGGCGTCCCGGACCCCCTCCCCCCGCTCCCCGGGCCTCCCGGATCCCTCCCCACGCCCCCACGCCCCCGGGCCTCCCGATCCCCCCGCCCCGCGCCCCCGGGCGTCCCGGACCCCCTCCCCCCGCTCCCCGGGCCTCCCGGACCCCGCCCCCCGCCCCCGGGCTCCCCGCCTCCGCGGTTCCCCTTTGTGGATTACCTTTCCCGTTCTTGCGCGTTTTCTTGCTGCATTCACGGTCCCTTCCCTGGCGTTCATAGGAGTCCTTTGTACGTGCCGGTCTCGGTAATTTGTCAGCTTCGTGTACGGCAGATACCTTCCTCCAGGACTGTTTCTTGTCTTCCCTTTGTCTGTGGTTTCCTACAGAGGCAGAGGCTTTGGGGTGGTCGCTGTGGCACTCACATTTCCCCCAGGACTTTATGTCTCTGGCCTGTGCTCCTCCAAGTCCAGTGCACTGGCCAGGCCCCCGGGGATCTTGTTTAAGTGCGCACGACGGTTCAGTAGGTCTGGGCAGGGGTCTGAGGACCCGAGTTTCTAAGGAGCTCCCAGGGCATACCTGCTGCCTGTTTTGGAACCATGCTCTGAGTAGCAAAGTTTTGGGTAGTGTTTAGGGGCTAAATATATTCCCCTGCGTTTTGTAGTAATATTGTTACCATTTTGTTTTTACTTTTTGTCTTCATTCTAGGGGTAACAAGCCTTGCTCTGGCTTTGTGAGACCCCCTTCCTCACTGACCCCCCAAAGATTATTCTGCGGGGTAGTAAATGTGGGTAGTGACAACAGTAACTATGAAATTTCCTTTGTGGTAGTTTGGGTGGAGAGACTGTGACATCTAATAAACAAGGTGGGTTAAGTAAGACTCCAGAAAGTCTGGATTGTTTATTTTCCAAGCATTTGTAAGCATATGTATAACAAAGAAGCACAATAAATGTCTTGCCCCTGAGGGTTTTACGTTTGGCTGGGGAACAGAACATACACAGGTAAATGTGAGTGTAGCTGTAAGCCAGCATAGTAAGGTTGAAATACTAAGATACAAGTGAAAGCATAGTTGCTGTGATTGATAAAGGGCACACTTATGAACTAGGGAAGTCTTCCTGAAAGTTCATTTTTTCTTAAATTGAAGTGTAGTTAGTTTACAACATCATGTCAGTTTCTGGCCTGCAGCAGAAGAGTTCAGTCAGACATGTACATACATAGAATTGTTCTCATGTTGTTTCATTATAGCTTACAACAAGATACTGAATATAGTTCCCTGTGCTGTACATTATGAAAGAGTTACTGTTTAAGCCTGACTTTAAATGACCGATTTAGAGAAAGTGAACATATTACAAAGGGAGTTAGCAAGTCTTTACTGTGGGCTTGGAGAGTGCAGGTGCAGCCTGCCTGGCAGACCAGCTGATCTGATAATGCCAGCTGTCCCCGCGGGTGTGCCTAGCCACGGGTGTTTGACGTTCAGGGCTGAGTTTATCATACTCATGGCTGTGATTCTCTCGCAACAGAGTGAACTCAATGCTTACAGTCAAGAAGTCATTAGTGTTCTTGGGGAAATTGATCTCATGCTGGAGAAGCTTCCCGAATGGGCTGCTGCGACACCAGCCAGGAAGAACCTGCTCACCATGCTGGACGAGGCCTACATTCAGCCTGAGCCCCTGGGGGTTGTGCTGATCATCGGAGCCTGGAACTACCCATTTGTTCTCACCATCCAGCCTCTGATAGGCGCCATCGCTGCAGGTCTGGTGTCAGTGTGTCTCCTGCCTTCTCAGAGGGAGGGGCTTGTCCTCTCAAGGCGGTAGTAAATTAAAGATAGTGTGTAATTAAGTACATCGCTGTGGCGGCTTGCCCTGGTTTGCTTATACACGTGTATTGAGAATTCATTAATCCTAGTATTATGCATTCCGTGAGCTCCAGAGATTTGCACAGTGACTGTTTTTTGAAGCACGTGGGGATGAACCTGTGAGGGTGTAGAGGCATGCGTGAGTTGACAGCCCAGGAGTCTGGAGTCAGGCATCTGTACTCTGACGTGGTTTCCAGTGCCGGCTCTGCATTTGCATGAACCATTTGGTTCTGCCTGGCCAGTCTCATTCAGGTGAGGGCTGTGGGAGCATTGCTAGCTCAGATGTACAGCACCTGCGAGAGACTAGCTTCTCACTTCTCCAGTATCTAGATCAACAGCTTTGTGTTGACAAGGCTTGTTTGCCCAGTAATTCCAGGGTGAGCAGGAAACTCCAAGGGTGGGCATGAGTAAGAGGGAAGGAAAGCTGGAGGCGTCGGGGAAGTGATAGAGCCTCTTGTCCCTGGGCATGGTCGGGGGGGAAGCGGAAGCAGGGGCAGGAGGAGGGGCTTGGCAGTGTCGGAGTACTTTGTCCTCACGTGGCTGTCAGGGTTACTCAAAAATGAGACAACACTGCCCTGCTTTCTGTTCTGTTTAGGAAATGCTGTGATTGTCAAGCCTTCTGAAATCAGTGAAAATACAGCCACTACCTTGGCCGAGCTCCTCCCTCAGTACCTAGACCAGGTAAGAGCGCCTTGGCCTGTCTTCAGCACGTGTGTCTGTCGCGGCGAGCCCACGTGTCGCCTTACGGCCGGGCCTGCAGGTGCAGTCCCCTGGGGCCGCCCTCCGTCGTCTTAGTAGGAGAAAGTAAGTTGAAGATGAGCTGTGAGAAGCTCAGCTGTTTACTTACACGGTTTCCGTGGAGCCTCCTCTGCTGCTTGAAATTTGGATCAACCTGTTTGATCGAACAGGATTTCAGGTGCATTCACTTTGTGAATGACTTAATGAGGGACTGGTACTGTGCTGGGCGCTCTTTGTCTTAATGGCCTGTGGTTATGTAAGAACACTTCTGCTCTTAAGTGGGCATGTTTGTGTGTGAAAACTCCAGAAAGTGGCTTCCTGAACCAGAGTGTGGACCCTCACTCAGAGTCAAGGTGACAGCGTTTAGGTTTCAGAAGCCAGGTAGAGAAAACCGTCTCTGAGCCAGAGTGTGGTCCCTCCACGCAGGAGGCTGCAGTGCTGTGTCAGGAGCACGGGGGGGGGGGGGGGGCTCCGTTTTCTGCACTGAGGGGCGGCTGTGCGGCATCGTGCCTGCTGTTGTACGGTTTACTTTCCAACAGCCCCAAAACCAGCCACGGCTCTTGGAGAAACAGCGTTCTCTGCTGTCTCGTCACCGCTCCGGCAGCCCGCGGGGCAGTTTTTCTCTAAGAGCTGTGGGGCCCAGCTCAGAGGCATGGCGGAGACAGTGAGATGTCGTGGACTGAGCAGGATCGGGAACTGGAAGACAGAGGTTGCAGGGCCTTCTCCGCCCCAACGGGAGAGCGGCTCCTGCCCTGCCCACTCTGCCTGCTGGGGGATCAGCCCCACGTGCTCCGTAGGCTTAGCCATGGGCAGGAGAGAAGGTGAAGCACTTGCTGGGCAGCTGAACTTCGAGTGACGGAGACCGAGTGGCAGCGTGAGGTCGCCAGCTGGCTGGGATCAGCACCCACGCCTGAGATGCTGCCTGCCGCCCTTGGCTTCCGTTCTGGGTCACCACTTTTCACGTTGTTGTCGTCTAAGATGTCCCTCCCCTCTACCAGAAGCTCACAATAGCACAGGGCACGCGAGGCTCAGTCCAGAGCCCTGTGACTTCCCCCGGTGACGAGGGAAACGCAGGCTTGGAGGTGCCAGGCAGCCTGCCAGAGGGGTCACGCTGGTGGCTGACGGGGCCGGGCCTGACCAGCCAGACTTCCACACCGTCCAGTTGGTTCCTACCTTGGGCTGAGCCCCGCACTGTCCAGGCTGGGACCGTCCCCCGTGGCCCGTGCCACAGTCACTGACAGCAGCCTTGTTCTCGCAAAGTCCGCCACTTGCATGGGCTGTCTCTTGTGCTTCATCTGCTCTCTTCTCCTTTGTGTCTCCATTGCTGGGCTCGGGGGGTAAACACTGGGCTCTGGTCAGTCCCACATGGGTTTGGTTCTCAGATGCCACAAGACTCTTCTCCCCGGGCCCCCCGTCGGCCCTTCTTCCGTTCTCCCAGGGGCCAGTCTCCATTTTCTCGTGGTTTTACTGAATGCTTCGTGTCTGTTTTGAAGAAGTGGCTCACGTTAGACGATAGGTTTAATCTGGTGACACACAGATTTGTTTTCCCTTCTTTAAGGACCTATACGCTGTCATTAACGGTGGTGTCGAGGAAACCACAGAGCTTCTGAAGCATCGATTTGACCACATTCTTTACACGGGAAACGCCACTGTTGGAAAAATTGTCATGGAAGCTGCGGCCAAGCACCTGACCCCCGTGACTCTCGAACTGGGAGGGAAGAGTCCGTGCTACGTTGACAGAGACTGTGACCTGGACGTCGCCTGCAGGTGGGACTGGCTCTCTGGTTACCTAGGCTTTCCCAGCTCAGCAGAGACCTTCCTGACGGGCTAGTGTGGGCTCTTTGCGCCGGACCCCGGCGCTCAGGTGGTTGGCGTCTTCGCAGAGAACAGCACTCTTGCACAAAGTCCCCTGGTGCTGCTGCCAGGAGAGGTGAACACTAGGTCTTGAGGCCACGTGTTGTCCTTAGGAGGACTAAAAAGCTCTCTGTGTTCTCGGGATCGCTGATCTGGTGGGAAAGCTTCACTGTTCTGCTTGTAGGTGGTCCAAGGAGACGATGCAGAGTGCTGGGTGTGCCTCATGAAGCCCTTACGTTCCCAAAGAAAGGGCGTCATGCTGCGCTCTTAACTGAGTTCCTTTGTTGAGAAAGCCAGTTCAACTCATGTTTTAATTCCGAGTAGCATCTTGCGTCTGAGAGCTAGGAAATGAAAGGTCTTGGGTCTCTCTGCTAAGGCAGGTTTGGCTCACAGCAAACCCACAGCTGACCATGCTCGGGCGATGCGCTGTCTCTCCCCCACACCGCCCCCCGACAAGGGAGGCGGGCAGGCGGCGTGGGCTTTAGGCCGGGGTCCAGGCTGGCCTCGTGAGTAGACGTCTCCTTGCCGGAACAGGAGCCCCTGGGACAGTGGACTCCCGTCCATGCTTGGACACGGCTTTCCACGGGGCGGGTTCCCGTCCTGCTTGGCCCCGACACCCTGGCAGCAGCCCTGGAGCCCCAGCCAGAGAGCTGCAGTCGTGCGCCGCTCCTGCCCTCCCCGACATCCTCTTGGCTGGGAGGGAGGATGAGGGCGTGGGGCTGCTGTCTTTCCCTGCCCCAGGGAGCGGCGCTGCTGCCGGTGAAGAGCGGCCCCTCGTGAGCTGGCGGAGGCCTTATCTGCTCCTCAGAACATCCTGTCGGCTGAAAATGCGTTCAGAGTTCCAGCCACCTGGTTTGGAGCTGAGTGTTTGAAACGCTTTTGTTTTTCATAAAGATCACCAAGCCAGCTTAGGCACACAGCTAGGTGACAGACGAGAGCACGCAGGGCCGGGGCAGGTGGCTGAGTGCCGTGCCTGTGTGGTTTCCGCAGACGCATCGCCTGGGGGAAGTACATGAACTGCGGCCAGACCTGCATCGCCCCCGACTACGTCCTCTGTGAGCCGGCCCTCCAGGACCAAATCGTGCAGAAAATGAAGGATGCCGTGAAGGTCTGTGTTCAGCGCACCTCAGTCACTGTTTCCTTAGGGAGCAGGGTGAGGCCAGCTCCTCCAGGCGCCACCCCTCCCCCGGCCCCTCCCCCAGAAGATTCCAGCCGCGCCTGAGATGAATCAGTTTCCTGGCTGATGAGCAGTGCCCCGCGCACCTGCCGTAGAAGGCCTGTGGGCGCGGAGTTGGGCTGGTGGTGCGTGCCCTGAGACCGTCCGGGCACTAGTTCCCGATTGATGCGTTAGCTGTAGCACTCGCTTTAAAGACAAGCTCAGTAACCACGTGGTCGGGAGGGCGTCACCAGCCCTTCAGGTGCAGGCCCTTGACAGATGTGGCCGTTACTGGTCAAGGGTCAGTTCTCAGGTGTGCAGAGGGCCAGGGAGGCCAGCAGTCCGGAGGAGTGACTTAAGTTAAACACCTCTCCACAGCGTGCTCTTGACGCAGCCGTCGGTCCTTCTGGGTGTTTGAAGTGACGGTCTCGAGTGAGGGAGTTGAAGGCCGCCTGGTGGTGTCCCAGGCCGAGCCTGACGACGTGCAGGGTTTGGGCTGGAAGGGAGGGTGGGAGAAGTTGCGGGAACAGCGCAGCGCCCCCAACCAGGTGCTGCCTGAGCGCCAGTGGGGAGGCTCAGGGCCCCGAGGCGCACGGCTGTGACTGGGGAGGGGAGGTGCGCGAGATGCGGGGGTCTGAGGGGGAAGATGGGCCAGACAAGGAGACCGTGGAAGGGGGCTCGTCCAGGCTCCGGGAACGTGGGGCTCCAGGATACTCGTGGGACTGGAGACTCCCGGGGATTAGAGACGATGTGCCTGGTAGAGTGCGGTGCTGAACGTGGTTCTGAATGCAGTTCGGGGGGAGGCCCCCTGCCTGCCTTTGAGGCTTTCTGCTCTCAATGCAGGGCTTTTCCACCGAGGTCAGCTAGGAGCCCTTGAGACAGTGTCCAGTCCTCACCCTCCAAAGAATGTGATTCAGGGGCCTGGGGTCTGCAGGGGACTCTGAGGTGCAGCCCATGTTGAAAACCACTGTGATGGCCCCAGAGCTGGGGCCCAGGAGTGGTTTTCACCAGGCTGCCCCGGGCCTTCTCATCACACAGACGAGGCTGGCGGGCGGCGGGCAGTGCTCACTTCCATCAGGAAGTTGAGAGCTCCCACAGGCTTTGAAGTGACTCCACAACTCAGAAGCCTGGTGTTTGTCTTATGTAATAAACACTGATTGAATGGTTTTTGAGGTTCTTTTACTTTGAATAATTTACCAAAACTGTGTTCTGACTTGTTGAGTGGTTTCGCGATGATCTGTGCCATGTGGAGATTCCAGTCTAGAGAAGATACAGTGCGGTGAAGTGCAGAGCTCGGCAGAGGGTCCCGCAGAGCGCCCCGGGGTGGACACTGCTGGTGCAGGGGCAGCGGCTCCCTGCTGCGGGCCCCCAGCTCCCGGCGCGGGGAGCGGAGCCGTGGCTGGTGCGCGGGTGCACGTGCAGCCCTCTGCGCCCCCCGGGTCGATGGGGGATCTGTGTGCGTGCTTCAGCCCTTATCCTTGACCTGCCAAAAAACTTGGGGGTGGGCGTTGTATTCTGTGGACAGAAAACCCGATTCGGGGGCGTGAGTGAATTTTATAATTACTGAAGAAATTAACGTGTGGGTCTTTCATGACAATTAAACACTTATTTTAAACAGGAATTTTATGGAGAAAATATAAAAGAGTCTCCTGACTACGAGAGGATCATCAACCTCCGCCACTTTAAGAGGATTCTGAGTTTGCTGGAAGGACAGAAGGTGGCGTTCGGCGGGGAGACCGACGAGGCCACGCGCTACATAGGTGACGGGAGCCTGCTTGCTCGGGGTGGGGGGGCACTTCCACAGGTTCGTTGACACTGGTTACTGACCCTAAACAAACTACCAGACGTGGAGTGTTTAACGCTGCTTTCTGGTCTGCTGCTTCCTTGTAAACCGTGCAGAGAGGAGTTTATGTGCATGTGTAATGATTGCACCTCTGTTGCACCTGCCATTGATATTCACACACATGCTTTATCTCGCTTTTTCCTTCCTGGCAGCCTTGAGAAGCAGAACTAAGCTGTGTCATTATTTCCAGTTTCGGGCTGGGGAAAGGGCTCAGGGAAGGAGGCAGCTCGGCCACGACCCTACAGCTGGCAGGGGCAGTTCCCGTCCAGAAGCACCGTGCTCCCCTGTCACGCTCGGCCCCATTGCGTGTTTACTGTCTTTGTCGTTTTTATCTTTAGCCCTGAGTAAGCAGTGCTTCTAAATCTTAAACACGCTTACCTAAAGTAACATACGAGGGGACAGAAGAATCACACACAGCTGGGAAAGCGTCTCTGTGTCTCTCTGCTTGCCCTGTCTTATCAGAGGATGCACACGTCACGAAAAATCCCCGCTTCTGAAAAGCAAACTTAAAGGACGTAGATTGCGTGGAGAAGCGTGAGGAGCAGTCCCAGAGTGCTCCTGGGAGTCAGTTCAGTGGCTCAGTCACACCCTCAGGACCCCCATTCTTTTATCTTGTGTCCTACCGTCCTCCACACGTGGACTCTGCCCCCATCTCCACTGGTCAGTGGCCAGAGGTCTGTCATGATCAGCTCAGACCAGCTGGGGACTTTCCCCTGACCTGGGGTCCGGGTCCTCTACACGTGGCTGTGTAGAGCGGGATGGACACCCAGACCATCTTGGTCCTCCAACCCAGGGATGCAGCAGGCAGTGCGCTTGGGGGAGCAGCTGTGCACCCCCGGAGTGTGCTGGAAGGAGCCGTGCTCCGCCACGTGGCCAGGCCAACCTAGTAGAAGAGCGAGGGCGAGCAGAGCAGGCTTGGTGTCGGGTGTCCTCTCCTGCCATTGAACGCCCGCCCGTCTACAGGGGCTCTCTGCACACTGCGGCTTGGGGGCGCCCTTGGTGTGGACGCTGGAGCTCTGCAGAGCTCTTGCGCATCCGTGCGGCCCTCCTCTGTCGCTTCCCCACAGTGCACGGAGCGCTGAGCTAAGGCCTGGGGGACCCCACCCTTTAACTGTTTTCCAAACTTGGCAGAGCTCTGGTACAGTTCAGAGAGCTCATATGCAGGAAAGCACTTGAATTAAGAAGTGTCGGCTGGACCCACAGAGGGACTGTCTGCCTCCCAGAAAGACCCGTCCACGGAAAGATGTAACCTCATGCACCTGTCAACGTGCGAGGGTGGCGCTGACAGGCTGAAACACGAACAGGACTTACTCTCGTCTGTGTCTCTGCCTTGGTTTGCACAGGGACCCCCGGTGCACGTGCTGGGAGATGTGGACTGTGCACGGCTCTTCTGCGCTCTTGGACTCTGTTCAGCAGACACTTGGGTGGGAGTGGGAGGGAGCTGTGGTGACCCAGCGAGGCAGAGCTGCCTGAGGGCTGGCCTGTCTCTCTTCTCCATCAGTGCTTTCGTTTTGCTTGTTTCTTTTCAGCCCCAACAATACTCACTGACGTTGATCCTGGAAGCAAAGTGATGCAGGAAGAAATTTTTGGACCAGTTCTTCCGATAGTGCCCGTGAAGAGCGCCGAGGAGGCCGTGCGGTTCATCAATGAGCGGGAGAAGCCCCTGGCTCTCTACATATTTTCTCAGGACAATAAGGTAAACTTCGCAGCGGACAGGTGGCTCGCTGTCATGAGCCACGATCAGAAATCGTGCTTTCTTTGCCGTAAAGCACATGGTGATTGTTTCTGTGACGCTGGAGGCCCGCCAGCGAGGCTGTTCTCCCGGAGCACCGCCTTGGGTAACGAGGCCCTGGGGTTTTCGCCGTAACCGCTCCCACACTCCCTGGGGCGAGAGCCGAGTCTTCAGCGTAAATGTCACAAGTCTTACGACCCTAACACCCCCTGGTACTTGGGAGACTTTCACAGGCCCAGACGAGAAGCCCTTCTGCTGTGAACCACAAACCCTTCCTGCGGAAGAGCCGTGCCCTCACCCCGTGGTGTCCACGCCCCCCCGGCGGGGCTGTGCGGGTCAGAGATCACCTGTACCGCTGTGGAAGCGGTCGTGAGGGCTCGGACTCGAGTTTCCACAGCTGCCTTACCTTGTTGTTGGAGCGGTGGCCACACCACGTCACACCGGGCCGAGCAGCCCTTCCTCCCCTCTGTGTGGCTTGCTCATCCGTACCCGAGGTGACTGGCTGCTGCGAAGGGACAGTGGCCTCACAGGGGGCCAGTAGGTACCGGAGTCCCCTGAAGAAAGGGGAAAACTCAGAGCGGAAGGTGCGGCCAGGCAGGGTCTGAGGAGTCCCCAAATGATGGGTTTCCTGCAGAGCCTCCGATGGCAACGTGCAGGTGGGCGTGGCAGCTTGTAGAGCGCGGTGCTGGCGGGACCCGGCTCTCAGGCCCGCCAGGTGAGACGAGCATGTGGGGCTCAGTTCAGAACAGGTCAGTAACGCAGCGGTCCGACAGTTTAAATGCCCAGAGAGAGCAGTGGGGGGGACGTGCAGTGCCACAGTCAGCGGTGGCATTCACTACGAAGGACTCTCAGCTGGTTGGTGGCAGGGGATGTGACGTTTACCAGTCAGGTGTCGTTGCACCTCTTTGGGTCTTGGGCCAACCAACAGTTTTCTTCAAAAACAGGATGCCAAATCTGAAACTGGAAATATTTTTCACATTCAATAAACATGAAATGGTATCTGTTAATCATGTGCTGTCATTTAGGGCAGAGATAGAAAAATACTAACATTTTTAAAAACCAGAGTGTAGTCTGAACTGTCCCTGATCAGATGGCTGCAGCCGTGGCCTCCCTCCAGGGACTGGACGGGCATCCGAGCATCAGCTATCCATCACGGTCACTGAACGGACCAACTGTAGGTCCCTGGTGTTGGGCTAGCTGCCCCCAGCCTGGAGGGGGCCGCAGGCCTCGAGCCAGGACTGCGTTCTGTTCTGTCCCCAGCTCACCAAGTGGCTGATCGACCACACGTCCAGCGGGGGTGTCACCGGCAACGACGTGATCATGCACTTCATGCTCAGCTCCCTGCCCTTCGGAGGAGTGGGTGAGTGCCCCCGGTCCGGCCCCCCGACCGCCTGCACAGCGCACCACCCCTCACGCAGACATCAGGTGTCACATGAGTTGATGAGCTTCCTCTTTTTTTTTTTCTAACGGGGACTGAGTGACAGGCTCACCTGCCTGGAGCTGACAGAAGCCGAGGCTTCTGCTGTCCCTCTGCTGGCTGCTCGGTGCCCACCGCGCCACCCCCAGCCCTCCACCGGGAGCGGCTGCTCCTTGAACTGTTGCACGGCTGAGGAGAGCAGGGCTCCCCGTGCTCTCGGGAGGCCGGGCAGGAGGAGAGTCGTTCTTGTGAAGCTCAGGGACACAGCCTGGTGCCCACTGCCCCCTCTCAGCTGTGACCTGTCTTCCTCTCACCCCCGAGATGATTGATACAACTTCTTTTCTTTCCTTCAGGCCATAAGGTGGTAGACTTGTTTGTTATCTAATAGAGATATTCCAAAATAACAAACACATCAAAGTTCTCACAACAAGAAGCAACCGGTATAAAAGCTTCCATCTTAAAAGCTCCTGCTTCAACTCTCCCTCTGTGTTGCACAAACGATCACTCGCTGGGGGTGGGGTGGCCCAGTGTAGCAGGACCACCTGCTCCTGATGGAGGCAGGCCTGTCCCCTGGTTCCCCTGGTAGCCACGTGTCCCTTCCGGGAATGTGAACATACTGCCAGCGTCTGGCCCTGTGCTGGCATGTGTAGGGGCAGGGGAGCTGGCAGGTGCAGGGACAGGGCAGGACCAGGCTGGAGCTGGCGATGCAGGGAGTGGAGACTGAAAGGAAGGAAGGTTGGTGGGGTGGGGGCTGGAGCGGCCATCATCCTGCTGCCCCGATACTTAAAGGATTAGACTCTGCCGCCCCGAACCCACCTCACCTCACCACTGCTGCACTGGGGCTCCCACAGGCACGTCCAGTGACTCTCCTCCGTCACCAGGAGGCTTGTGGCAGCATTGCCGTAGCCTCTCCTCTGACAGAACACACCTTGTTCCCTGAAATGCAGAAGGAATATAGCCTTTTTAAGAAAACTTGGCAAAGATGGAAGAGCCCAAAGGGTAAACGCACAGGTCGCCCGCACCCTGCTAGCTGAAGGTCACCCCTCTCCCTCGGGCGTGCGGAGTGGTGCGGCATTCCCGCGCCAGCATGCTTGTGTCTCCGTCGTCCTGGCTACTCACTGTGCCAGTGTGAACGCGGCACATTTGCTTGACTTCATTCCTGTGTTGTTTTTTTGCAATTTCAGGGGCTTTGGGGGGGTTTATTATGATTCTAATATATTTGGAGGCAATTTCTGACCATTCCCTTAGGAAAAGCGTCTAGAAATATAATTGCTGTACATGTTTTAAATGAAGTACATTTTTACTCTCATTCCAAAAGTAATACAGGCCTCTTGGGTAAGGGGGCAAAACAGGACTGAAAGGCATAAGGAAATGTGGTGCCACCCTGCCCAGGCGTGTGCACGGGTAATACTTTGGCACTTAGTTTAGTTTTTCTTTGACGTGCTTATATTTGATACACATTGCCAAGCTTCCCTGCGGCTTCATCTGTCCCGTAACGGATGCACCAGAGCCCAGGCCCCGTGCACACCGCGGAGCAGAGGAGTGAGCCTGCCCCAGGCACAGCTTTCTCAGCGGGCTGGGCTCCACCCACGTGTGGCCCGCACCCCGGGCTGGGTTACTTCCCCGGAGCCCGGAGGGGAGGGAGCCGTGGCCCAGCCACGTGTGACGGTGGGGAAGGGCACACGCAGCCCTCAGGGTCGGACTGGCCTGGGCTCACGTTCAGACTTTGCACTCTTCACCCTGGGCAGGTCACCTGACCCTGCCCAGCCCCCTTTCCACTCAGGAGTCGGGGTGACGATGCTGTGTGCAGCGGGGTGGGGGGACGGTGAGCCTGGGCCGGCACAGCGATGGGGACCCAGGGAGCTGCGGCCCCTGTGACGGGGTCACCTCGCCGGGGTGCGGGGAGGTTGTGCAGGGCTGGAGGAGTCAGTGGCCGACCGTGGCGCTTACACCCACAGTGGAGCCTGTCCCCTCTGTTCCCTCGTTGCAGGTTCCAGCGGGATGGGAGCTTATCACGGGAAGTACAGCTTCGATACCTTTTCTCATCAGCGTCCCTGTTTATTAAAAAGCTTAAAGAGAGAAGGTGCTAACAAACTCAGATACCCTCCCAACAGCCCGTCGAAGGTGGACTGGGCAAAGTTCTTCTTGTTGAGACGGTTCAGCAGAGGGAAGCTGCGCCTCCTGTTACTCACACTCCTGGGCGTCCTGGTGGCCGTGCTCATCAAGGTGAGTCCCGGGGCTGCCGGCCGCGTCTCTTCTGTCTCAGGGGTGCCTCTGCTTTTATAAGTCAGCTCTCTCCTGCTGCCTCTCGGGCCGGTGAGCTGCAGCCTGCCGGCCAGCCCCAAGCCCTGGGAGCGTCTCTGGGCTTCTGTCCCCAGCGGCAGAGCCAAGCCCTGCGGCCCAGCAGCCTGGTCCCCGGGAGCCGCGTGCGGCCCCAGGCTGAGCGTTTCTGCCCTGGAGGCCGCGCCTGCGGGACTCTGAGCATCCTGCACTGCTGGTGTCTGTTTCAGTTTTGCTCTTTAACGTGCATGAACCCACAGGCCGCGCCGTGGACGGGAGGCTGCTGGTGACAGGCGCGGTGGGGACGCAGCTTTGGCAGAAGCAGCTTGAATGTTTTTCCTATCAAGTTGATGGCCACGTCGAGCTTGTCTTTGTGCCCGGACGTGGGCAGGCCGCGAGGCCCTCGAGACACCTGGTGTCCCCAGGACTACTGGCGGCCTCGTGGCTTGGAGAACGCCCTGGGTGACGGCAGCTGAGATGAGGTGGGGGCGGTGGTGCCCTTGGAGCTCCCGGCCAGCCAGTGAGACACGCGGAGGATTCTGATGACGTCCGTGAACAACAGGCTTGGGAGAGAAGCGAGATCCAAGCAGTTAATGCGAACAGCTGTTTATCTCGTATTCTGTTTAAAATCTGGATGGAGGTTGGCTCACCCTGCAGTTATTACAGCTTTGGTGGAACCAGAGGTCCCAGTTGCATTTGAAGTCCCTTGGGTTTTCTCAGAATTACCAGTCTGAGCTGCAGAGAAGGGCCCTGGTGACTTTCCTGGCGGTTCACAGACGGGGCCGCCCGCCGGGCACTGTCAGCCCAGCTCCATCTGCTGAGAGGAGGTGGGGCTCCTGCCTCCCTCGCTTCTGTGACGTGGGCCCACGGGGGGGCACGCTTCCTTCTAGTTGTTTGCTCGTGTACGCTGGGAGGCTTACAGCTTATTGAGAAAAGGGTGTTTACCTTGCTTGTCAGACATCTGGGACCTGGGCCTGGAAGGAGTGTTAAAGGTTAGCCACGGCTTTTCAGGGTGAGGTGGGTTGCTGGAATCCTGAGAAATGTGCAGGCACAATGGCTGGGTCCGGGCAAAGCGCAGCTCACTTCCAGAAACGGACAGTCACGTGTGCACCAGCCGTCCTGGGGGAAGTGCTCGCTGGCCCGTTCAGACCTAGTCTCCATTCTGTTTCATAATTTGAGGATAATCATAAAAAACTCTAAGTCACTTTCTGTTTTGTTTTGGTTTTTAAGAACAGTTCAACTTTAGAGCTCATGTAGCAAACTTAGTGAATCAGAACATGTGGGATTTAGAATTTTCTGTTCTTTTTGCTGCGCCTTCCTGAGAGGAGGGGTGTGCTTGGGTCGCTGGTCACTATCTGCCTGTCTTGCTCTTTTCCTAAGACATTGGTCTCAGGCATCTTCTTGGTCAGGATGGAATTTCTCAGCCTCCTGGAAAACTCAGTGGTCCAGGCAGGCGTGCTCCGCAGACTGGCCACGTTCCCAGGAAGGCCCCGCAGGTGACGCCCATGCCAACGGGGGGCAGATGGCCTGCCCAGAGTCCCCGAAAGGGTTTGGCAGACAAGCCTTTCTCTGTTAGTGTCTGGGAAGTAGCAGCCTATAAAAACAAGAAAATACAGCTCTGAGGCTGACCTAATTATGGCTGTGGGCAGGGCCTGTTCCGAGGCCACGGCCGGCCGCAGCCCGCCCCTCTGCGGAGGAGGGCATGGGCACCCGGTGCCCGGCCGGCTCCCTGCCCCCCTTGCTGCTGCGGCGGTTTGGGCTCAGTGTGAGGCGAAGACAGGTCTGGGGTTCTCCTCTCCGCTGCTGCTCCGCGCTTCTCTCTGCACCCCTGTGCTCTTCTGATCGAATCGCCTTTAAAGGAAACGAACCTAAATTGAACATTTACTTGAGGAATTTTTATTGGTTATAACTGCAAACAGTTTTCTGTAATTGCTTTTCTGCTCTTAGTTACTTAGTTTTGTGCTTGGATGTGATTTTAGTAGTTCAGTTTACCAGAACTGGAATGGCTTTGGAACATTTTAAAATGGGAAATTGAAAGCAGCGATGATCAGTCTAAAGGTAGCACGTTAGAATCTGAGCAGAGGAGTTTTCTGTGTGCTTTTGAAAGTACAAAACAGCAAGGTCCACTGTCTGACCTACAGTGGAAAAAGTATAAAGGGAGCATCTGCGTATGTATGTGCACAACTGAACCACTGCGCCGCACACCAGAGGTTAACACAGCATTGCAGATAGACTGTACTCCAGTAAAAAGTAAATAAACGTATACACAGAAAGAAAGTAGGCTCCAGTGAAGCCTGTCGTAAGCTGCAGGAGGCACCGTGCGGGTTTTAAAACGCTGAGGAACATTAAGGTTTAAAATGGATAAATGTCACACGACCTTGGAAAATTAAATACGACCTTTGAACTCAGGTTGTGGCTCGCCTCTTCAGCCTCGGGGGGTTTCAGTTAAATTCATTGCTACTTGGAAATTTGAGAAGCAGAATTTTGTATCAGTTTTCAGATTTCATGTGGAAACTTGAACCTCCTGCTTAACAATGCCAAGACAGTGAAAAAGTATTCTCAATCCTGTCCCCACTCTGACGGCGCTCCTTGGCGCCGGCCAGACCCCGACCAGCCCCACCTGCCTTGTTGCTGTTGTCGGGGGCACAGGGGGCGGTGCAGTCTCTCCTCCTCAGCCCACCCCACCCCACTTAGACTCCTTAGGGACCCATGGGCTGTGTTTCTCCAGCGCATTTAGAGTCTCTTAGGATGGGACGTGTTTGTCAGAGTCCCGATAGTGGGCTCGTTTCCAGGGCTGGCTGGGTGGGTTTTTAAACCAGCATAGTAACCTGGATTCCTTTCTGCTCTCTGCAGGCTGGACACTGCTGAAGAGCGATCCTGTTCCACCTCCTCATCTCTACTGAATTATTCTTCTTTTAAATAATTAATGAGCCAATGATTTTTAAATCCTACCAAAAATAGAAAGTATGCAAATGCACTGTAATTGAACCTAAAAGTCATTGCCACTCACCATTAATCAAACCTGCCATCTCAACCAAGCCCCAGCACTCCCCACCAGAAGCGAGGGTGCTCTGAGGATCCGCATTCCACGGTGCTCCCCAGATCCTGGAGCTCTGGGCTGGGGAGGAGAGCATGCTGGGTAAACCCCAGCTCCAGAACCTGCTCCGTGACTCCTGCACTCCAGTTGACGGAACATGGGACCCCTGCCCCCACTGGCATTGCTCTGTGAAGCCGTCCAGAGCTCAGCTGTCCAGGGTCCAGAGCTCAGCTGTCCAGGGACGTGAGGCGAGGTCTTTCCAGCCCCGCATGAGGTTCGAGGACTAGGAGTGGGGGGTGGGGACGTGGGGACGTGGGTCCCTGTCCCTCACCTGCTGGGACTTGACCTGTCCTGCAGGAGGCGGCCCTCCTTTCTCGTCCATTCTCCGTCCTGCCTTGTGTTTGTGACCATCCGTTGTGGGGTCCACTGTGACTGATGTCCCTCAAAGCATCTTGTAAATCCTCGGGTCTCCTGGAAGACAGTTGCCAATTTCATGCAAGTGTCACCTGTCATTTTTATGGTGCCGAAGTTGCAGAATTCTGCCCCTTATTAAAACCTAAATGGCATTTTTTTCATGTTGTAATCAAGGTACTTACAATAGTACTTACCCTTCATAGGGCCTTAAAGTTGCAAGTTAGTGGGTCTTCAAGGACAAATCTTTGTTTCTTATTTCTGTAGCACAAGGGAAGTGAATTTCACTTTTTTAAACTTGAGAGCAAGCTTCTGAATAGATTGGGTCCACAGAACTTACCGAGGGGACTATCTCCCATCGTGGCCAGGAGGTCTTGGATAGTCACCACTGCAGCCTGAGAGCCTCAGGGGGGGGGGGGTCTCCTGGCTGCAGGGCCCCCCTCCCCGCCCTGAACACTCAGCAAGAGAACGTAGCTCACCTTCCACTGCGTGTAATCGGCTCTGTGGAATGAATCTGTTCCATTACCGCTGCCTGAAGCATGTCACGTCTTCATCACGGGGTGAGGTGTCAGGAATTAATCACTAGGCTAGTTTAGGGAAAATCTGCTTAAACATGGCTTTCACTATCAGAATAATCAATCATAAAATGTCTTAAACGTCAAAATGGAATTTTTGTTTGGTATACTAAATTGTACATTACAATTTCTAGTTAAATTATTGGCTTGTCTAGTATATTTCTGCTTCAAAATAAATATATTTGATAAAATTGGCATGAACTGTAATAATATTCTTACTCAGATATGCCTTGTTGGAGCCAGTTCTTTGAGCGTAAGTTTTCTCCAACCCAAAATCCATTTTTTGCCTTTATCTATTGGTCAACTTTAAAATATGTGTTCTCATTTTAAATTCTTAGCTAAGAAGATTTTCACAAGATTTACTTAGTTATTTGTGGAGTTTTTTTAAGTTATCTATATAGTAAATAGGTTTTTTACAACTCATTCTTTCCCATTTGCTGCTCTAAAACAAGTGTTCCTGTAAACTCATGCAAGGACACCAGGCCCGTAAGATCCCACACGCAAGCTGGCCCCGGCACCGACCCTGTCTTGCAGGGGTTTGTGAAGCACACCGGCACGTCACAAATCGGGGTCTATAACTGAGGAGCTCCCATGTGTTGTCTGCTGAGTGCACTTGAGCGTGGAGTCCCTTTTCCTCAGTGCCTGTCAACCTTAGAACGCACGGCATGGCTTGTCTGCTCTGTCTCTGCGGCGCACACGCTAAGGTATGTGTGTTGCTACCGAGGACACAGGCCTCTCTGCCTGTGGGCGGGGCCTGGGGCTGGGTCCACGCTGCTGACCCTTCAGTGCTGGGGTCGCACTCTGCTTCCTTTTCTCCTCCTACCGCAATCAGGAAGTGTTTAGTGAACGTGTATAGTGGAAAGCTATAAGCTACGGACGCTGAAGGGCCTGCCCCCACTGCCTGAAAAGTCACCAGTCCCAGCCTCGAGCATCCTAGGATTTGGATCAGCCTCAGATTCCATCCCGCGGCTACGGCCAAATGCCCTTGTCTCTATCATTGCTACTGTAAACAGGTGTTTCTCAAGGCCTGTGACAAGGGAAAATGCAACAGAACTGGAGCAAAGGTGCAGGCCCGGACCCACGGGCGCAGGGGCAGGACGCACGGGGTCACGGCGAACTGGGCGGCATGCGCCAGCCCCACCGACCCCGTAGGCAGAGCTTCGCAGAGGCTGTGACCAGACCAGGGTGGCGGACTGCCTGGAAATACGTATTTTTAATGTTAACAGTGGCGTTTCCAATTTTGATTTGAAGCCATTTACGTTAGTGAGTAACACTAGGACCCCAGGAGTGTCCGGCGCCCGTGCTGACGTCCTGAGGGCAGTCCAAGCTGGAGGAGGAGGGCAGGTCCGCCGGCCTCAGTGCACGCGCCACACAGGCGCCTGCTCCTACAGAGGTCTGCTCCTACAGAGGGGTCTGAGGGCCCGCCTGCCCCCAGCCCCTGTGTCAGGGCCCAGGGGGGTTGGGTGGGGGCGGCCGCCCTCCCTCCTTGCATCTGGAGCTGTTTGCTAGGGCCTGGCGGTCAGGGCCCTGACGAGCAGCCCCACGATCAGTGCGGCCAGCGCTGCCCCCAGAGCAGCCCCCCGGCGCAGGGCCAGCTGTTTGGCTGGCAGCCTGCTGGCAGGGGCTGCAAGGGCCTGGGCTGCTTCCGGAGTCCTGAAGAGGTCCAGCTGGCACCCGGGCCTGGAGTATGTCGTCAGGGTCACACCCAGGCAGCCACCCGAAGCCACTGCAGAGGCACAGAGGCACGAGCTCAGCCACACAGCCGCACTCAGCAGCCCAGCTGTGTGACCCTCGGTGGACGCCGCGCCTCATGCTGGGAAAGGCCTTCCTTTTCCCCACAGCAGGCTCAGAGGAGGGGGTGCCATGGGAAGGCACCCTAACTGTCAGTCTGGTGAACAGATAAAGCGATCAGTGAGGAAGGGATCTGCCTGGTGATGCATCGAAGGCAGCCTTCACCCGTGGCTCCAGAGCATGTGTTAACTGTTCGGTCCATCTGCCGCCCACGTTCCCTCGCGACAGTTTAAGCTCCCAGAGAGTCAGCGGGCCCCTTACTTCATGGGCCAGGGCACAGCCGGTGACGAGAGGAGGTCACTGAGATGACTGAGGGCCTTGGGGCAGCAGAGCCCTGGGCCCGGCCAGCAGTTGATCACCAAGGCCCTGGGTCTACACCAGAGGTGCCTGTCTGATTAGCATGGACATCACTGTCATGCGCAGAGGAAGAAAGGCAGCTTCGGGCTCGCATGGTTCAGGACAGCCAGGGGCAATGTCAGAACCCGGCAGAGGTGTTACCTGAAGACACGACAGCTTTCTCGGGCCCAGGCCCGGGCGCCATGCTCTCGGTGCTCGGTGGCGGCAGCCCCACGTGCTTCTGAGCCTAAAGGAGGAAGAGCATGTTTGGTTTAGCCAGCCGCCTCCCGTCCAGCCCTGGCCGCAGCCATGCCTGCCTGTGAAGCCCTGCAGGCTAACACAGGTCATGTCCACACACGGGCAGCCTCGGATGCTCCAGGCCACCGCACAAAGGCGCACGTCACAATACAGCAAGTCACGTGCATTTCCGGTTTCCCAGGGCATCTTGAAGTTAGGTTTGCTCCATCCCGTGTTCTGTTAAGTGTGCAACAGCATTGTGTCTAAAAAGCATTGTACGTGCCTTTGTTAAAAAATACTTGACTGCTAAGAACCCTATCACTGGGCCTTCAGTGGGAGGTACGTTTTTGCAATAGTAACGTCAGAGATCCGCGATCACACATAGCCATAAAGGGCGCAGCGATACTGGAAAAGCCTGAAGTGTCGTGAGAATCAGCAAAATGCGACACAGACGGGAAATGAGCTGACGTGTTGAGGAAGTGGCACCGCAGACTTGCCTAACACAGGGTCGCGACAAACCTCCAGTTTACAAACAGTGCGGCATCTGTGGAGCAATACAAGGTCTGCCTGTGTTCCCAGCGGGCCTCACGCTGGTGCTGTTTTAAATCTGCGTCTATCCGTTGTCTCAGATGCCAAGAGGGCTTGATCCACATGCGAGGGCAAAACCATCCCCTGCGACTTGGAGTCTAAGAACCCCCTTCAGGCTCAGCCTTGAGACTGGGCTGTGCCCTTTTTGTGCCCGGGAAGCAAACACCAGCCTGCCCTGCTTGAAAAGTTCTTCCGAGAGGATGGTGGACAGGGTGGCATCGTCACATCTTCCAGTCAGGGCGCACCCTTGGGGCTCACCTGCGTTCAGACGAGTATGACGGAGCCCCTTGCCTGCTTGGTCTTTACCGGCGGGCGTGGCCAAGGACAGTGTCTGGTGGGGTTTCTCTTTGTAACTAGAGGGTGTTCCTCTTGACACTGGCAGCGTCTGGGGTCCAGCCCCTCTGTGACTCCCCCACACCCCCACCTCCAACCGCAGGTCTCTGCCGGGGCCCCAGGCCTTCTGGGGAGCGGCCTCTCACCTCCTCTGCAGCCTGCTTCCAGTCCATCCGGGCAGCATAGGTGACGAAGGCGGCTGCGGCCAGGAGGACACAGACCAGCATGCCCAGCCAGAGGCCTGCAGGACAAGGTGACAATGGCAGTGTCCAGCGACCACTTGGCCTCGCCCCCTCCCTGCACGCCACTTACCGGTGATTCCCATCCCGGCCACGAAGGTCAGCACGATGCCCAGTGGGAGGCCGATAACGTAGTACATGACAGCGTTCACGATGGCCCCGAAGGCCTGCCTGCCTGTTCCCCGCAAGACCCCGCCGTAGACACACTGTGGGGGATGCAGACGGGGCAAGGGGTTGGTGACAATGAGACTGATGGGGGTCTCGCCGCCAGGCCTCATTCGTGCCCGTGGCGCTGGAACTGGGCCATGCCCTCGTCCCCCTTCCCTCCGAGGGGCTGGGGCCGGGCCCACTTGCCCAGCTACACAAGAGCGGCCCCGGAGCCCCGTCTGGGAGGGAGGTGAGGCTGGGGGCCACCCTCCGGCCGGGAACTCGGACAACCTTCACAGAGTGCGCGTGCTGCTCGCCCGCAGCCGCTGCAGCAAGTTACGGCAAACCAGCGGCTTCAGACAACACACGTGTATGACTTCACAGTCCTGAGACGAGAAGGCTGAAGGGGGCTCCCTGCGCTAAAGGTTCCTCCTGGAGGCCCCCGGGGAATCTGCTCCTCGGCCTCTTCCAGCTTCTGGAGCTGCCAGTTCCTGGCTTGTGGGCCCCAAGCAGCAAAGGCATTGCTCTGAACCCTTGATTCTGTCATCACAGCCCCCCACTGCCTCCCCCTCACTTCTCAGGACCCTTGTGCATACACTGGGCCACCTGGATGATCCAGGACCGCCTTAAACTGGCCCTTAGGGTTCACAAAGTCACCTCTCATCTCTGTGGCCCACTGTTGCCATAGCAACAAACCCCTAATAAATTCCTTTCCTGTTCTCAAAAAAAAAAAAAAAAAAAAAAGCAGGGCCAGACTCTGAATGTGCCCCAGCCCACACCTGGATCCTTCGGCAGAAGATGGAAGCCCTACCAGCTGTCAGGGTGCCTGAACATAACTCCCAGTAATCGGCTGAGCACTGAGCTATGCAGACCTAGGGGTGGCCCCATAGGAAGCTACGTTTAAAAATAAAAACAAGAAAAAGAGCAAAATACAAAACGGGCAGAGACAGCAGCTGCAGTCTGCGGAGGAGGCAGGATTCACAGAAACAGTCCACGCGAGTCACTGAACAAAGCAGCAGCCCTTGGGGAAGGGGTGCTCTCAGGGCGGGCCTGTCCTGGGTCACAGCCAGGTCTCAGCACGTTCAGGAAGACCGACTTCATCCAAAATGCGCTCTCTGACCACAACAGAGTTAGACTGGAGAAGCCTACCAGAAAGGAATCCAGGAACACTCCAACATTTGGACATTGAACAGCACTCTAAACCCACGAGTCAAAAAATAAATCACAAGAGAAAGTTTAAATGTCTCGAATGGAAAAACGTGTCAAAATTTAGTAGACGTAGCTAAAGCAATCCTCAGAGGGAAATGTGTAGCTTTACACGCCTGCACTAGGAAAGAAGGACGGACTTGGCTCAGCAGCCTCGCATTCCACCCTAGGAAACCAGGCGAACAGAGCAAACTACTAAATAAAGCAGCTGGCGGGTGAGAGTGGTGGTCACGGTGACAGCGGTGGACACAGACAACAGGGAACAACAAAGGAAGCCCAGGAGACCAAAAGATCCCGGTCTTTGGTAAGAGCCGCGAAGCTGAAAACACTCAAGATTTGACCTTGGCAAAAATAAGGCCAGGAAAACAGGAAAGTGAAGACACGAATTACCAAAATCAGGAGTAAGGAAGGGGCGTTCCTCCTGACCGCAAAGAAGAGTGCTGTAAGGGAAGGTTGGGAGCAACTTCACGCCAAAGGTGCAGACAGGTTAGTTCAAGTGAACAAATTCGCAGAAAGACACAAATCACTAAAACTGACCCAACAGGAAACAGAAAGTGAATAGACATGTAACAAGTAAATAAACGAAATTAATTTTAAATCTTCTGACAAAAGTCCAGGGCCAGATGGCTCCACTGGCGAATTCTATCAAATATTTAAGGAAGAAATCATCCCAGTCCTTCCCAAGCTCAACACGTGTGGGAGGGAGCACGCAGAGTCCCTGTGCGAGGGCGGCGTTGCCCGGGAGCCAGCGCCGGCTCAGAGCAGCACAGGGAGAGGCTACAACACGGACCCATGTCCCTCATGAACGTAAACACAGAATCTCTTTTTTTCAACTGAAGTATAGGTGATTTACGATGTGTTACTTTCTGGTGTACAGCAAAACGATTCAGTCATGTATATGTATATACATATATTCTTTTTCATATTTTTTACGTTATGGTTGATTATAGGATATTAAGTATAGTTCCCTGTGCTGTACAGTAGGACCTTGTTTATTTTATATATAGTAGTTTGTGTCTGCTAATCCCAAATTCCTAATTTATCCCTCCCCGGCCCCCTTCTCCCTTGGATAGCTATAAATTTGTTTTCTGTGTCTGTGAATCTGTTTCTTAAATGCAAAATCTTTAACAAAATATTAGCAAACCAGATTCAGAAATGTACAGAAAAGAAAGGTATACACCAAGGTCAAGGGGTTTATCCGAGGAACGCAAGGTGTAACATCTGAGAGTCAGTTAATGTAATTACACCATTTTAACAGCATAAAGGAGAGAAACCACAGGGTTATCTCAGTAGATATGAAAAAACAGACAAAATCCTGCACATTCATTAGAAAATGTTAACAACAAATAGGGGTAGGAGGGCCCTTCCTTGACCTGCTAAGGGGCATTTACAGAAGACCTACAGATGACGTCTTTACGCTGAAAGACGGAGTGCCCTCCCCCAGCCTCGGGAACACGGCAAAGACGGGCTCTCGCCACTTCTTGTCAATGCTGTACGGGAGGTTCTGGCCGGACGGGAAGGAGAAGTGAATGACGTGGTCCTCCGTGTAGAAAATCTTAAGGAATCCACACGCCAAAAACCTACTAGAATGAGTTTCACAAGGGCACAGGATAAAAGATCAGTAAATACAGACCAACTGCATTTCTATAAACTTGCAACGACCAACCCAAAAAAGGAATTTTTAAGAAAAGAGATACATTCCGAATAGCATCAAAAAGAACAAAGTATTTTGGGATAAATTTAACAAAAATTGGACAAGATTTGTCCATTGAAGACTACAAAACATTGCTGAGGTAAATTTAAAAAGATCTAGACAGCCGGAGAGACGCTCGGCGTCCATGAACTGGAGGCCTCAGTGCTGAGACGACAGCTCTCCCCACAGTGCTCTACCGACTCAACAGTTTTTTTCAAACCCCAGCAGGCCTTTTAGTGGAAATTAACAAGCAGACTCTAAAATACATACGGAAGCACGAAGGACCTAGGAGAGAAAAAGCAATTTAAGGAAAGAGGACCAAGCTGAAGATTTACACCACCTGATTCCAAGCTCACCATACAGCCGCGGGAGGTGTTGGCACAGGACAGAGGTGTAACACCGGGACCGCACTGCGCCTTTCGGGATAAACCACTTCATTTATGAGCAACTGACTTTTGACCAACATGCCAAGAAAATTCACTGGGGAGAGGCTGACCTCTCACCCACCAAGAACAGATGTCCGTAAGCAGAAAAAGTAATTTAGACCCTTTACCTCACGCCTCACACAGAGATGCACCACAGCGAGCTACAGCGGAGTCTAGGGCCTGACACTCACCCGCAGGAGATCTCTGTGACCCTGGACGCCAGCCAGGGCGTGAGCCATAAAGGAGAAGAAACTGGGAAGCTGGGCTGCAGAGAAGCGCAAGCCTTTGCAGCTCAAAAGGCAAGACATGAACGTCCAGCCGCAGGCCAGGCTTGCAGGTCATGTGTCCCACAAGGACTTGCGTGGAGAGGAATTCTGACAACTCGGCACTAAGAAGGTGGCTGTCATGCGTTGGATTCTATCCCCCAGAAGATAAGAATGTGTCCTTAATTGGAAATAGGGTCAGGAAGGGCCATGTAGCTCAGGGGTAGAGCATGTGCTTAGCCTGCATGAGGTCCTGGGTTCAATCCCCAGTCCCTCCATTAAATCAGTCAAAAGACATACAGACACAGACCACACACCCTTCACAAAGAAAGTGAGATGAACCTTAGACGACAACACAGGAGAAGAATCTAGGCGGCTCGGGCCTGGTGATGACTTTCTAGACATGGCACCAAACACATGTGCTGTGAGAGAAGAAAGTGTCAAACTGGACGTCACTAAAAGCAGATGACAGCTGCTCTGTGAAAGACACCAGGAAGAAGACGAAAAGCCAAGCCACGGACTGGGAGAGGAATCTTGGCGAAACGCACAGTGATAAAGGACTGGTATCCAAAGCACAGGAGAGCGCTTCACACGCAGCAGGAAGACAGCAACCCGACGTTAAAACGGCAGCAGCTCTGAATGGGCAGCTCGCCGAAGAAGGTGTCCCTGGGGCAACTAAGCACAGGCAAGGATGCTACATGTTACTCGTCACCAGGAAATTACAAACTAAAACGGCAGTGAGGCACCACCACACGCTGAGGAGGAGGACTCAAATCTGAGACACTGATGACACCGCGTTCTGGCAAGGATGACGGGAAACGGGAATTGTCACTGGCTGCTGATGAACGGCGCAGCCACTTCGGGAGACTGTGGGGCGGACTCCTACAAAGCTTAACGCAGTATTTCCACACTAGTCAGCGATTGCACACCCAGGCGGTGACAGGAAGAGCTGAGAACTATGTCTGCATGAAACCCTGCACAATAGCGTTCAGAGCTTCATTCATAATTGCCAACTGGAAGCAACCACAGCGCCCTTCCGCACGTGAGTGGATGACCTGCGGTAAATCCAGACCATGAAATATCGGGGCTAAAAAGACAGGAGCCATTGGAAGACCCAGCGGAGGGAGCTTACTCAGCGAAGGGAGCCAATCTGAAAGGCTACACGTTGTGCAACTCCAACTGTAAGACATCGGGAGGGACAATTAGGTGGGTGATGGCCGGGCTGCGGGAGGGGCGACATCTGGGGAAGGGGAGGAATGAGCAGGTGGAGCAGACGATTCCTATGGAAAATTACTCGTGTGACACTGAAACAGTGGGTACCTGTCATTATCCATTCGTCAAAACCCCCAGAACACACACCAGGAGTGAACCCTAACGTGGACTGCGGACTCTGCTCAACAACGATGTATCAGTGTTCTTTCATCAGCTTAAACGTGCTGCACTAACACAAGATGTGAACAGCAGGGGAAACGAGGGGAGGAAGAGGGGGCTTATGAGAGCCCCGTATTTTCTCAACTTTTCTATAAACCTAAAACTGCTCTTAAAATCTATTTTTAAAAAGTCTTAAGATGTATACATCAATCAAAATTCATCAAACTGCACATTTGAAATAAATGCAGTTTGCTGTACAGGGACCACACCACAACGAAGGTGTTTAAAGGAAAAAAAAAAAAGAGCATATACCCCAATGGCAACAACGCAGGCCTGTTGTCAGCTTTACCTGACAACGCCAAGTTGTAACATAGTGTTTACGTAACTCATAAACAATGTATATAATACAACATATACATATAATGTTCATGTGCTACGTCAGCACCAGCATTTAATTTTGTTGCACTTCTTAATTTTCACCACTCTAATGGGAATTAAATGATATATAGTATTGCTTTAATTTGAATGTTACTGATTACTAATAAGGTCGAACGTCTCTCAAGAAAAAAAAAGTTTGAAGACAAGCACTACCAGGACCTGGCGAGGAAGCGGAGACGCCGGAATCCTCGTCCTGTTGCCGGAGGAGCGCAGAATGAGCCAGCCACTTGGGAAAAGTTCGGTGGCTTCTTAGAAAGTTAAACATAAACTCACCCTTAAACTTGACACCTCAAACCCCTAGGCTTCTGCCGAGAGGAATGAGAACCCATGTGCACACAGTGGCTTGTCCGGGAGCACTCCCAGCAGCTCGTAGCCGCAAAAGCCAATGCCTGAAACAGCTCAGATGGCCCGCGACGGACCAGCGGGGAGACAGACATGCCAGAGCCACACAACGCGCTGTTGCTCAGCCACGAAAAGGAATGAAGTCCCAAAAAATGTTACGACGTGCAGGAACCTCCAAAACATTACGCTAAGTGAAAGAAACCAGATCCAGAGGACTGCGATGCTGTGCAGTGTTCACAAACAGCAAGTTCCCACTGGCAGAGAGCAGATCAGGGCACTGCCGCTCCGGCCACGGGAGCAGGGGCTGGGGGCAGGGCAGGCACCAGGGGACTGGGGCGGGGGTGGTGAGGAGAGTACTCTACAAGGGGGCTGCAGTGCTGGCTGCACGAGTACGTATTTCTGTAAAATGACTGAATTCTGCACTGAAGATGAGGATATAGCTCAGTGGTAAAGCATGTGCTTAATTAGCATGCACAGGGTCCTGGGCTCAACCCCTAGTTCCTCCATTTAAAAAAGTATAAATAAATAAATAAATAAACCTAATTACCTCCCCCTCCTAATTTTTTTAATAAGTAAAATGAGGGAATTTTATGGCATGTAAATTCTAACTCAAGAACGGTATTAAAAATATAAAGATTAGGTCCATGGGAAGCATAAATGAAGAATAACGTAGCCGGGAGGAAAGCCAGGAGGAGGCAGACTCAGAAGGCACCATGCCCCTCACAACCGTGAGCTGCAGAGTGGCTTCCGAGCCACCCGGCGGGCAGAGAGTGCACCGAGGAGCTGCCCTGGGAGCGGGCAGAGGGGCAAAGCTCCCCCAACACCTGAAGTTGCAGGAGGAAGTTCTCAGCTGCAGCCTGAGAAAGCTTGAGAAAAAGTAATACTAGTGTCCTTAACATGAGTGTCCTGGGACGAAAGCAGGAACAGAATCTAAGGCGGCTGCTTGAATGTTCTGCGTTAGAAGGCAAGGCTCTGACGACAAGGCCCAGCCTGGAGCACAGGACCAGAAGTGCGCTCCAGGCACGCTGCCTTCCGAGAGCCCGGGAGGCTGCAAGGCCAGCCCCAGAGCACGCGGCAACGGGGACAGGGCGCGCTGGGACTGCTGCAAGATCCCTCCGTGAACACCACCTCTCCCGCGGGGTTACTGCTTTTCACAGGAGCTGGCCGCAGTCCTCGGCAGGGGTTCTGCCTCCGTGTTCTGTGCTGGTGAAGACACACTCCACGCGGAGACGTGGACTTAACACCAGGGGTACCTGCCTGGGGAGCTCACGCGACCCAAGACGTCAAGCAGAAGGCAGGACTTCAAGTCCTGCTTACCAAAAGAGAGCCTAGTGTTTGCTTTTTTAAGGTCCTGCCTTGAAGAATTCACCTAGTCCCCACTGCACTCACCGAGGCCTGACCTAGAGCGACCAGAGGGGCAGGAGGCAGCCTTGAGCGACCAGAGGGGCAGGAGGCCGCCCGCCTGTACCCGGGCTTGACTCAGCCCTCAGAAACGCCCTTCGCGCTGCACCTGGCGCGGCTGCTCCTGACCGGGAGAGGCCTGGGTCCGCGCCGAGGCCCCGGCTCCCAAGGAGGCAGGGAGGAGAGGGTCCGCAGACTTACACCCGGCGAGCGTTTAGCATCTGGCCAAACTGCCGGTGTCTCTGAGTTGCTGGCGTCGCAGAGGAGAAGCCAGGTCATTGCCTTGAGTGATAACAGACCCAGCTGGGCAGGCAGGCGCTTTGGGCACTTACTCTAGGGTCAGCCCTCTCTGTGCACTGCCGGGCTAACACCCCCGGCCCTGACCAGCCTCGGGCGGCCCGCGAGCACGGGGCTCAGAGTGGGACTCACACAGACGGCCTCAAACAGGTGGAAGACGACGTAGAGCGGCAAGACCTTGTTCACCAGGGCGACGACGTCTCTGTGGGAGACACAGGAGAGAGCGTTCCCGCGGGGAGCCGAGCCACGCCCACACCCGCAGAGCCCCTTCACAAAGGCCCTTCTGTCCCGCCGCTCCCCCCAGCTTTCGGAGTAAAGGTGGTCACCCCGCGCCAACCCAAACAACACTCTTCACCCACGGGAGCCCCCGCAGCTGTGCACCGCCCTTCGACAGGTGCCTTGTCTGTGGTCAGGCCAGGGGTGGAGGCCCCGGCCCAGGGACAAGACGCTGGCTTCCCCGCAGTGGGAGCACAGCCAGGGAGCCAGGCCGAGCGACTGGTCTCTGAGGACCAGCAGGGACGTGCCCGGCATCCCCCAGAAGTGAGGGGAGAGGACGTTCACCTACTTGTCACTGGTGAAGATGTGCCCCAGCTGCCCTCTCAGGGCGCTCAGCAGGGTCCCCACGAGCAGCGTGGTGCCGACTGCAGGAGACAAAAGGCGTCGCTGTGGAGGGTCAGCCCAGCCCCGCCTTCACCTGCACTAGGGCCCTCGTTTGTGGCCCCGCAGGAAGGGTCACACAGAAAATGCTTTTGCAGAACACCAGCATCCCCTGGGAGCTGCTTGGGAAGACAGGTTCTCATGCTCCATCCCAGCCCACTGAATCAGAAATGGCTGGGCGGGGCTCTGTGACCTGTGTTTCAAGCCAGCCCCCGGGGCGAAGCCCGACACCTCTGCTCTCCACATGAGCAGCTCCGATCTGTCAGCCTCAGAGGGCAGAGGCGGGCGCGGGGTCGGGCAGGCAGGGCCCAGGCTTCTGGGGATGCGGGGAGGGCAAGCTCGCCCCCACCAGGGTCACACTAAGTGATGGAAAATGACAGCCCAGCGCCTGCGGCAGGGGAGGAGCGGGAAGGGGCCCAGCAGGTGGGAGACGCATGTGCGGCCCATCCAACGGGCTGCTCTGGGCCCCATGGCAGGTGGAGCAAACAGGTCTGGAAGGCCGCGACCCACCCACCTACGCAGAGGAGGCCCGAGACAGCTGACCGCTTGGCTTGCACCGTATCTGCAGCTCCCAGGGCCGTCCCCACTCGGACGCAGACGGCGATGCCGAGCCCCATGGGAATCTGGAATCAGAGACAAGACGGTGCTGTCGACGGAGCCCCCACCCGCCCCTGGGCCAAGAGCAAGGAAGGCGGCAGGAGGAGACGGGGCGTTTGTGACTGCTGGGGACGGGCGGTGAGGCCTGAGGCTGGGAGATGCAGCCGGGGTTCCAGCCGAACCCACCCCCGCTGTTCCGTCAGACATCACAGGCAGACTGGCCTTGCAACCAAAATCAAGGTGTTGCCAAAAACTCATGAGTAAATGCATTTTAAAGAGGTGAATGTGGTCTGAAGCATGCCAGAAAAGCTGCCTGCAAGAGAAAAAAAGGTTCTGTGGAAACCTTTGGTGAAAATAAGAATCACCTCATAAATCAGTTTTGTCCACGTAGATTTTTGTGACTCCCTTGCTTAAAGCTGGAGCCACAGACTGCGTGCCCCAGAGGCTGGCAGACACACACAGGACAGTGATGCGGGACAACCCACACCTCTGGGAAGAGGGGGCTGCCGGCACCCTGTGGAGGTGAGGAGACACCGTGTGAGGGGCGCTGTCCCCCAGAGCCCAGCAGCCGGCCGTGCAGGGAAGTGGGCTCGCTGCCACGCGGGATGTCCCATTTTTCACAAGTCTGGGGTTTGGTGTGAAATCTCCCAATTTGAAACTGTGCTAATTCATTCAAAAAAAAAATGTGAACATCGTGGGTTCAGTGCTACCCTCAGCAGAGCAGCCATGGGACACATGCAGGGGTCTGGCAGGGCCTGGGCCTCCTGGGCACAGGGGTCCTCAGGAGACAGGAGGCCTTTGTGGGGACAGTCTCCCCACCCTGAGACCCCCAGGCCATCAGGGGGCTGGGTGAGGGGGGAGCTGGGGAAGCACCCCCAAGGAGCCTCACCATGTAGGTGACGGTGGCCACTTCATAGATGACAGCCTGAGCAGAGAGGTCCAGCACGCTGAGCAGGCCTGCGGGGAGCACACGGTGAGCAGACGGCCCTGCGCAGACAGGACGCCCCTCACTCTGGGCCAAGGGGCAAACAGTTTCCAAGAAAAGTTCCTGCTTGGCCTCAGCCTTCGGGGAAGAGCTGCCCCACTGCTGTGAAACTTCCCGCAGGCCGCTCCCCGTGTGGTCAGGGTCAGGTCTTTCCTGTGGGGGGGCACAGCGAGGGAGGGGGAGTCCGGACCAAGCTCAGGGAGCCTGAGTTCGGGTCTCAGCCCTGCCAGGGTATGACTCTGACGGTCTCTCTTGGGCTTGTGGCTCAATTTTCTCATCTGTAAATGGGGGTCGGGGTGGACGGCAAGGTCTCTCCCAGCCGCTCAGCCCTGACTGTTTGGACTCTGTGCCGAGCGTGCTGATGAGCACAGACGTCCAGGTGATGCCCCGCACCTGCTCACGTGCCAGCAGCGCCCACTCAGTGCCAGGCCTACGCCGGGTGGTGCGGGGCCCAGGCCTGCCTCCTGGGAGCCCACAGCCTGGTGGCGAGACGGCCGGGCTGGTGAGTGGCCCACCCTGGGGAGAGGGCTGCCCAGGCGGTTCCCTGCGCTTCCACGTACCCATGAGGAAGCTGCCGATCTCGTAGGCCCACCACTCGATGCAGGTCATGAGCATGCTGGGCACGGCCAGCGAGAAGAAAGGGCCCCAGTCCTGCAGGCACTGGCTGGACCAGCCTAGGAGCAGAGGCCCCCCGCTGAGCAGCTGGCCGCCCTGCGCCCACCCACCACCAGCCCCGGGCCCTGCCCCCGCCACTCGGCAGCTCGCAGGGTCCGCACAGGGGGCAGGCCAGCCGCTCAGGCGCTGGCAGGGTCGGGTCGGGGGCGAGGAGGCTGCCGGGCTGGTGCCTGGATGGCTGGGGCTGGGAGCCTGGGACACTGCAGAGCCTTGGGCAACTACCCTGCCCCTTCTGGGCCCCATCTCCTCATCGGAAAATTTCAGTTCTTATCTTTGCCCCCCTCCCCAAAGGGTCGTGGAGTGGGTGGCATGACACCAAGGACGCCAGGTTTCGCAAGGCAGGTAGGGCTATGCAAACACAGGGCCTCCCCGCCCACGTCTGGGCCCCAGACCAGGAGAGCTGTTCCTGAATTGCCTGGAGGCGGAAGCCCCGCTCTCAGGGTTGGGTGTCAGGGGCTGAAAGCTTGCAGCCCGAGCCTGGGGGAAGGTCTGCGTCCAGGCCCCACCATACATCAGCTCTGGCATTTGGGGCAAATGACTTAAACTCAGTCTATGCTTCCTCTCCGTAAATAAAAGGGGCAGATAAGGTGTCATCTGAGATAAGGAATGTGGGCCACTGCTTCCACCTAGGATTCTGCCCATGTTATTACTCCACCCTGAGTAGAGCCTGCCAGAAAGCTCCCTGGGCATGGTTCCACCGTGCCCACACGCTGGGTGGGGAGACCTGGGCCTTTGAGGGAGGGGCTGCAGAGGGATGTAGCCAAGTGGACGGGCCCCGAGGGAAGTGGAGGTGCGCCTGGGACAGGCTCCTCCAGCGGACTCCAGCTGGGCCCCCACCTGCAAAGTAGCCCCCAGGGCCCTCCTGGGGGCCCAGCCACCCCACGCTCACTCAGCCCCTGCACCTGCCCACGTCTCCCGGTGCAGCTTCTTCAGGACGATGTGGAGGAAGAGGAAGGCGGTCTGGGCAAACTGGGAGAAGATGTTGGCGTAAGCAGAGCCCCTGGAGGAGGAGGGAGAGCAGGGCTGGGCGGAAGGACGGCCCCCTTCAGAGGGGGACTCCTCTGCTGGAGCGGGGGGCACGGGGAGGAGGGACACAGGGGCACAGGCATGGCTTGATCCGCACCCCCATCCCGGACCAGCCTCATCCAGGAGCCACCAGGGTCCTGGCATCGTTCCTCCAGTGTCCTGGTTCCCACTCTCAGCCTCTCCTGGAAGACCAGCCCAGGGGCTGTGGCACCTCTCCCATCCCCTTGGTGGGGAGTCCCCAGAACCTGAGGGTCCAGCAGCCCCCACTTCTGGATGGCAAGGGCCACCCCCACTGTCCTTGTCATGGGTAAGGCCATGACAGTGACCCGCCTGCCCGCTCAGGGGTGGTGCTTAGTGGGCCGTGCTCCCGGTCCGGCCCCTGCAGCCCACCAGCCCCAGGGCTCACCTGACCCCCCAGCCCAGCACAGAAACCAGGATGTAGTTGGCCAGGCCATTAACACAGTTGCCCACGATGCCGCTGAGGACCTGGGGCCAGACGACGCCCTGAAATGGGTGAAAACCGGCCTCACTACCTGGAGGCGGGGCCAGGGGGGCTCGCTGGGCACCCGGGGGGTTGGACAGGGGCTGGGGACACACAGCTCCTTGCAGAGGTCCAGAGGGGAATAGCAGAGGAGGGACCCCAGGGGCCCCTTCCCCCAGAACAGGGACCTGTACCTGATTTTGCAAGTATTTTGCCAGCAGGCCATAAAGAAAATTCGCCTGTATAAAATAAACACATGCACACAAATCAACAGCTACCAACACAACACCCAACCAGCAGGAACAGTCGTTTCTTAGATGAGTTTAGGGCAACCGCTTGGCCAGAGTGTCAGGGACGCTGCGCCGCCGCGGGCTGGGTGCTGACTCTGGCCAGGGAGGCCCTGGGGAGGGGACCAGCGGCAAGGAGGGAGGCAGGGAGAGGGCGGCTTCAGCGGAAGAGACAAGAATCTGGAGGTGGGTGCTGGGGACAGAGCGGTGGGTCTGTGGAGGACAGAGGGCATGTGTGCCTGTGTGTGTCGGGGTCGCCTTTCCTGTCCTCCATCAAAGCCTGGCCCAGGGCCTGCGCCCCTGCCCCGCCACCCCCTCAGCCCACCACCTCTCGTCAGGGATCGGGATCCAGGAGCCTGGTTCAGACACTGGCCCTGCCTCTTGTGAGCTGTGTGGTCTTAGGCAAGTTACTTAGCCTCTCTGTGCCTCGGTTGCCTCATCTATAAAGGGGATGATAGCGTGTGTGTGTGCTTAATATTCATTCGTACATATATATGCGAAGCTAACATCGCAAAGTGATTTCAAAACAGTACCTGGCACTTTTAAATGTTCCAGGAGGTCAGGTGAACGTTATGTGAGGGTCACTGGTCGTCACTATCATCATTATTACTACTTTATCGACTAAGCTTTGCAGTGCTGTCGTCTGGGAGGGACTTTGTTTATCTGATAAAGGAGTTGCCGCAGGGATAACTTGTTTCCCCCGAAGCAGCCCCAGTGGTCTCATCTGATAAGATACTGTCACTTGGTCTGAGGAGTCAAAGGCACGGAGGAGAAAGACCAGAATTTCCGGGCGCTTCCACTGATACAGGAGAAATCTGGAGCTGGCTGGGCCCCAAAGGGCTAATGGCACTGGCCTGACAGACGGGACGGTGTGGCTGGGCTCACCCTGCCAGGCCTGGTGTCCCCCTCGGGGCATCCACCCAGCCCCTCCCTTCCCTGCTCCCCCCTCAAGAGCTCCGTGCCCAGGGCTGTGCTGTGGAGGATAAGGGGGGTGTCAGAGGTGGGAAGGTGAGCTCTGGTGGAGAGGCCACCTGACACAGCCCCGCCACGTGGTAACTTGTCACTCAGCACCAGCAAGTCAAACAGTGCAGCATGGACTCAGGGTGGACGTGCAGACCACTGCTTCGGGCTAGAAGTCTCAGAAACCAGTCTGAAGGTATGTGCTGCTTACTCAGTAGTTAATAAATTAAGAGGCAGGGGTACAGCTCAGGGGTAGAGCACGTGCTTAGCACGCACACGGTCCAGGGTTTAATCCCCAGTCCCTCCATTAGAAAAAAATCAAGGACCTCTTGCCCATAAATAGAGGAAGGAGAGAATATTCAATAGTCTTAGAAAAAGTTTGTTAGAAAGAGGGGTGAAAGTCTTAAATGCATAGAAGGGTTCAAAGAAAATACAGGCAAACATGTCTACAATCTTGCGATGGGTTAAGTGGTTTTGAGCTCAGACAGACACCATCAAGGGTGGGGTCTAAGGGTCTGTCGTGTAAGCACTGAAAATCCTCCAGGCCAGAAATACCCAAAATTAAAAGACAAGTGAAGGACTGGAAAACGTTTGTGACTTACATGACAAAGGGCTGAGGTATCGTTTGACAAGAGTGATAACAATTAAAAGATTACTCCACTAAAACAAGCGAGGGATGTTGCCAGTTCACAGAAACAGGACAAGTGATCGATAAACGCATGAAACCACACTCAACTCCGTCAGCAATAAGATGCGTGAGGAAACAGCATCTCTAATCGGAAAGAAATGTTCGTAATAGTCTGTGCTGAAGAGGGTGTAGCTGGCAGGGGCAGCACTGGGACAGACTGGGGTCAAGAACCACGGACAGAGCATCTCCAATTCCGATGGTGCATCGCGAGGAAGTCATTGCAGACGTTCACAAAGATTTCCCTATTGAATCACATGCAGAGACTGACGACATGTTTGAAAGGGAAGATTATAAAACAGCCTACACACACGGCCCCGTTTCAAACTGCACGTGTGCCTGTGTGTTTACGAACAGACATAACCCCAGAGAGACATTCACTTGCGTTCCCTCTGGGTGGTAGAGTTACAGGAAAGTTGAGCTTTTTCTTCCCTATGCGTTCCAGAATTTCTCCAGTAAACAGTTTTCTAATCAGAAAAATGTGTTATGCTGCTTTTTAAACGTTCAGTCTGCACCGACCTGAACAGGAACTTTTCTCCAGTCACTGGCATGGGGGCTGATGGCTTCCCCAGCTGATGGGGGGAAAGGCAACAAGCCAGAACCCAGGGGAGTGTGAGCACCCCAGCAGACACAGGCACTTACCGGGAGCGCCGGGATGTAAATCTGCACGTACTCCTGGGTCAGCCTGCGCGACAACCACAGCTCTGAGCGGCCCAGCCTGCGCCCCGCGGCTGGGGGCTGGGCGGCCGCCCCAGGGACACCTTGGGTACCCCAGGTTTGAGGAGAGGCTTCACCCCGAAGGCCTTGGCCAAGACAAGTGGAGCCTCAGCAGGCAGGGTGCTGCTGCCTTGTGCGAGGAAGGTGCCAGGAGGCGGGGTCCAGGGACCCCCACCGCGTGGACTCTGGGCTGGGGAACCCAGACTCGGGGGGACATGAGGTTTGTAAGGGGGGAGAGGCTGTATCGTATTCAGAAAGAACAAGATGTAGTGCACATAATATAAAGCAAACAAGGGGTGCCCATGCGGAGATACATCTAAAATTAGTAACAAGCCATCTAACTCATCAGACGTCAGCCCAGCCCCTTCTCCTGCCCGGAGCACAGGGTGGTGCGCACTTCACTGCTTCAGAAGCAACCGCCAGGCCCCAGCCACAGGCTCCGGCTGCAAGCACCCTGCAGATCCCTGATTTTCCTCCTCAGTTAAAACTGGTCGCTTGCCTGCCCCCTGCTGGTCAGCAGGCTGTGCGGGAGAATCCCCAAACCACGGAAACGTCCCCAGAGGAGATGGGCTTGTGACAGCTCCGCCCTGGAGAAGCTGGGGGCGGGGGGGAGGGGGTCCCCGGGGTCCCTTGGGGGGCAGTCTGGCACCTGGACACGGCCGGGTCCTGCCTGAAGAGCAGCAGGATGTGCTGGGTGTTGAGGAAGAGCGCCCAGCAGGGGAGGCAGCAGAGCAGCAGCACCAGCACACCCCTCTGCAGGATGACCCCCACGTGCTTCTTGTTGGGGCTGCCGAAGCTCTGGAAAACAGCCGGGAAGGCCGTCTGCGCCCTGGCACCTGCCTCCCCCGCCCTCTGTGAGCCCAGCTAGGCTGTGCCTGCGCCGTGCTGGGCGGCCCTCCATCACACCCAGCGGCTTCCTCCGCGTGGGCTCAGCCCGTTCGCCAACGACATCCGATGCGGGAGGCACTCCCCAGGCCACAGGGGCTCAAGAGCTAAGTCTCCCTGGGGTGAGAGGGAGCCAGGGCCAAGCCCAGGTCCCAGACCCTCCCTGAGGCCGGAAACCCTGGGCCCTGAGCCGCGCTGGGCTGAGGGCCCCCAGGGGTGGGAGGCCCCATTCGTGCACCCTCAGCATGGACACCCAAGGTCAGGGGCTGTCTTCCCTCCCATGACGCTCTTGCCCACCTGCCCAGACTACTTTCAAGGGGAGGGTCTGGTCCCTGACGGCATGTGGTCCTCGGGGGTGAGCTCTCCTGGACAGCTCTCCTGCCCAACCCCCACTGCCCCCGCAGCCTACTGACAGGCTCCCACATCCAGGGGGCACTGAGAGGGCTTCGGTGGGCCGCCAGCCCTGCCGCTTCTGCAGCAGCTGAGGGACTGGCTCTGCCCCTGCCCAGCTCCTGGACACCCACCTACCTGGGACATTAAGGTGTCACAGGCCGAGGACAAGCCGAATCCGATGGAAACTCCACAGACATTAACAAACTGGAGCCACATGGGAGAAAACACAGGCTGTCAGGTGGAGCCGAGGGGGAACCCTGCACCTGAGGGGCCACTCAGCACCCAGAGACCCTCCTGGCCAGGCCCTGCCTGCGCACGCTGGGTGCCTACAGTGTGCGAGGCCCTGAGGTCCAGCTGTGACTGCAGTTGGCAGGTCTCAGGCTGTGTCTTCTCCCAGGAGCCCAAGGGAGAGGTCCCTGCAGGCCCGGCTTTACTCACAGCCACCGAGAGGGTCACCGCTGCCAGCTCCACCTTGCCCAGGTGCCCGCAGAACATGGAGCTCACGACATAGATCATGAAGTTCAGCATCTGGAAGAGGAACTGGAGGCCGGTGGCCGGGGTCAAGGGACCTGCCTGGTCTTGTCCCAGCTGCCAGCACACCCCATACCCCTACTCACACAGGAGGTTCTCCAGGTCCTGTGGGGCCAAGCTCAAGACCCGCAAAAGCCCCTCGCAGCCTCCAGGGAGTCGCCCCAGCAGAGAAGCGAACGTGTGGCCGAGGCCCTGCCCCCGCCCCCGGCAGCAGCTGCACCAGCCTGAGCCCTGGTTTCCCTGCACGAGGAGCGCCCAGCGCAGAGGCTGGAGCGGGCACGCTCGGCATGTGGCTGCTGCGGCCGTCTCGTCAGGCCGCCAACCAAGAGGGACTCACACACACCAAAGCCTTAGGAACGGCCCCGCCCAGGTGGTGGGATTAGAAGTAAGTTTCTTCTAACTTTTTGTTTTGTGTGAATCTCTTACAGGAAGCACACATTTATTAGTCCTTAGGGCCAGAAAAAAAAAGTATCAAAAACCACTTTCCCTTTGGAAATAAAACAGGCAGAGGCCCCCCGTCCCCTGCAAACGCCCCACAGGGAGACCCCCAGGCTCCTCACATCAGTGGACCAGACTTCCCGTGAGCTTCCGAAGGAGGACACACTCGCTTCTCCTGTGGGGGGCCGCCAGCTGCTGAGGGAGGCCAGACCCCCCTGCACCCAGGGACTGTCCAGGGACACCTGTTCTGCATCACCAGGCTCTAGGGGGCGGCCCCTGGCACCACCTGGACCTGGTCAAGGGGGTGGTCTCTGGGGAAGCCTGTGAGTGCCCCGGCCCCCTGCGTCGTGCCTGGACGGCAGCTGGTCCCCCAACCCCGCCTCCTTACCAGGGGTCCGGAAAGGACAAAGAGCGTCCACGCCTCAGCTCCAAAGCCCACGGGGACCAGCCTGCGGAGCGCAGGGCAGCGGCGCCCTTGGTCTGGGGGGACCGTGTCTGGGAGACTGTCCATTCCAAGCCCCGCCACCAGCCGCCCTCCACGCCTGAGCGCTCCCTCGGCCGACCTCGCTCAGCTGGCCTGGGTCACCCTGCAGCCTGGCTAATGAGTAAGGGGCCGGAGGAGGGGCCTCCGCGGCCACCTGTGGGATGGGCCCTGCGGCCCTGCCGCCCAGCCCATTGGCCCCAGCGCCAGGGAGGACAGGACAGAGCCCTGGGCCCCCAGCAGTCAATTAGGCTGACCTCTTCCCGGGGTTTCAGCAGCAAAGGCCCGGGAGGAAAAGGTGTAGGGCAGGGCTGAGGTGCTGGGCGCCTTACACCTCGGCACACAAGGGCCTCCAGGACTCCCACTTCACAGATGAAGAAATGGAGACTCAGAGATGCAGCAACAGAGCCCAGGTTCCAGCCAGGGGCCGAGGCAGGAGGCGCAGGGACACAGGGCCCGTTCTAATGAGGGGCAAAATGCTCTCTGCCCCTCCAGCCGGAAGGCGTTCAGTGTACAGGTCGGCAGCAGCTTCACCACGTGGGGTCAGGATGTCCCTGGGTCCCCGCGGTGCAGGGCAGCTCGAGGTCAGCTCATCGCCCAGAGGGCAGGGCCTCGGCTGAGAGTCCTCCAAGTCCAGGCCCACAAACAGCCCCCGGAACTGTTCCGATGTGAACTCACGACTTCCTACTGCTCCTGGGGAGGCTCCCTCGCGCCCCTTTCAGGCCTGGTCAGGAACCAGAGCAGGGCCTAGGGATTCCGGACCTTCCACCAGCGCCGCGCTCCCCCCGGGCACAGGGCTTCGGGGCTCCTCCTGCACCGGGGGGCCTCCCGGAGCGCCCGGAGGTTGACTTGCAAACCACTGTGCCTCCAGCCTTTTTCAGTGAACTCCCTCCTCTCGGGTGCCGTGATTGCAGATTCAACCAGCACCACATTCAGTGGCTGCGCCTCAGCCCCCCAGCATGGTTTTCCAGGATTCGGACCCACGGAAGCTGACAGGCGTCTAGGAGCAGAGCTGCAGCCCGCCTAAGCTCGTCCCGCGGCCGGGCGAGAAAGGCGGGGCCACTTCAGGAGCGCCGCGCAGCCCTGGCCCTGCGTCCCCGCCGCTCTCAGAACCCGCACCGCGGAGATGGGCGGCAGCTCAGCTCAGCCCCTGGGACTGGGGGAACCTCACCCTTCCCAGGCGGGGACTTGTTCCTGAGCCCTTGTTCCCTGGGCACAGCCACCTCCCAGCTCTCCCTTCTGCCAACACTGGTGTCAATCACACTTCACTGGTGGAAAGAGAAGCGACCTGGAGGCCGCGGGGAGGGCGGGGCACTGGCAGGTGCTCTACAAGGAAACTCAGCAACTGCCCTGAGAATGAGAAACTTGGGGTCTTGAGGGCACGCCCGTGAGATGACTCAGCAGCAAACAGCTTCAGTCCCAGAGGCAGGATGACCCGGGCAGAGCCAACCCGCGAGGGGAACAGAGGGGAGGGGTGGGAGGGGTGGGGAGCGGGCAGGTTGGTCACCCAAAGGATGGGATGCCGAACAGATGAAAGCTGGCATCGCCTGTACACCCTGCATCATAAATGACCCCGCAACTTAGCGTCTTGGATCAGCCCCCGCTCATCTCTGGGGGGTTCACTGCCCCTTCACTGTGTGAGGTCACCCCGGGGCTCGCCAGGGGCACAGTCTGTGGTGGGCGCCTGCAGTCAGCGAGTGCTCTGCTGGGGCCCCGTCTTCCTTCATGGGCCCTCTCTGGGCAGCTCGGGCATCTCACCACGTGGAGCTGGCCTGGAGAGGGAAAATTCCAGAAGCGCCAGAGGAAGCTCTGGACCCAAGTCAAGACCCAACCAGGGAAGTTACACAGGTCACTGCTGCCTGTCGGCCAGAGCCAACCACGGGTGCCTCAGGATGGGGAAGGTGGAGAGGCTGCAGCTTCTGGGATTCACCTTCACTCCTGTCTCCTCTCCCGTCCACCCCTCCTCATGCCCCAGCCCTGAGCGAGGGCAGAAAAGTAAGGGGTCAGGACTGCCCAGAACTCTCACAGGGAAGAAGGAGCCAAAGCTACTAGCTCCTGGGGTTGAGGAGGCTTCCAACCAAGGAGAGGGAGGCTTCCTGGAGTTGGTTCCGGTGCCCGGCAGCCTCTGTGTGCCCTGAGACACTGGAGCATGCTGAGAAGGGCTTAGCAACTCACTAAGGAAGCACGTGTGGAACTGGGCCAGAAGCCACTGACCCAGGCACATCGGGTGGCCTAGCAACCCCGGGGGGCCCTTGGGCTCCCTCTTGCCACAGACCAGCTGCAGCGAATGCCAGCAAGGCCACCCCAAGAGGACTCCGTCTCCAGCTGCAACACCTGCAGCATCAGGAGGTCAAGTCTCCCTGGGGGGCCCTGCCCTGAGGAAACTGACAGCCCAGCATCCTGCCAGGCACAGCTGGGGCTGGGCCCCTGCGAACCTTTCTTCGCTTGGTTACACTTTACCAGGCCCGAAGCCACTGCATTTGCCCTTTGGCTGCCCTGAGCCCTGCACCCCCCCAGCCAGGGGGCCGATGTCCCTCTCTCTCTGCCCCCTCCTCCCTGCCCCGTGACTGCCCAACACCCAGCTCTCCACTGGGGAGGGGGGCACTCTGGCTTGGTCTCTCAGCTCCACATACATCTTCAGGGCAAAGGACAGCAGGGCAGGACCACGACCTGCAACATGCCTGAGGCCACCCCACCTCCCATCCCTGGCTCCTAGACTTTGGAGGCAGCTTCCCTCTCTGCCTCCACCTGACACCTCACACCTCCACCCCTCACCCCTCCCTGCTTTCCTCCTCTAGCAAGACTTCACTGGGCACTGCACCCTCCTCCACAGAAATACCTGGGCTGGGTCCTGGCAGGACATCAAGATGGGGATGACAAAGCCAGCCAGCCAAGCCTCAGCAGTGACCCGAGTCCCTCTCGAGGGACCTGCCAAGTGTAAGGGCTCCCAAAGCCCAAAAGACAGGGATGCACATCCAGCCAGGGAGGAGTTTACAAGGATGAAAATGAATACCATTCAGTGCCAAAAAGACACGGATTAACAAGCCATGAAAAGACATGTAGGAACTTTAAATGAATATGATGACATGAAAGAAGCCAATCTGAAAAGACTACGTACTATGTGACTCCAACCACATGACATTCTAGGAAAGACAACACTCCGCCGCCTCTGCGGCCTTGGGTTGAGAACAGACAGCCTTTCTGAGCACTGGCTCCGTGCATGGCTGGGCCACAGGCCAGGAGCAGGGCTTCTATGGTGCCCTTCCACGTGAGCATTCCAGGTGGAACTTAGGGATTCTGACATCACAAGACAGATGCATTCCTTAGCTTCGGGGCAAAATCTTCTGCAGCCTTGTCCCAGTTCTCGGGGGTAAAGGTTGCAAGTTGCAAGAAAGTACAACTTAAGAGAAACAAAAGAGCTAACGTGTCCAACAGAGGATTGGATAAAGAAGATGTGGTGTTTTATACACATGGAATACTACTCAGCCATAAAAAAGAATAAAATAACACCATTTGCAACAACATGGATGGACCTGGAGATCATCATTCCAAGTGAAGTAAGCCAGAAAGAGAAAGAAAAATACCATATGATATCAATTACATGTGGAATTGAAAAGAAAAAAAAAGACATAAATGAAGTTATTTGCAAAAGAAAAACAGACTCACAGACATAGAAAACATATTTACGGTTACCAGGGGAGAGAAGGGGTGAGAAGGGATAAATTGGGAGTTGGAGAGTTGCAGATACTCACTACTATATATAAAATAGATAAACAAGTTTCTTCTCTACAGCACAGGGAACTATATTCAATATCTCATAGTAACCTATAGTGAAAAAGAACATGAAAACAAATATATGTATGTATATGTATGACTGAAACATGTTCTACACCAGAAATTGACACATTGTAAACTTACTATACTACACTTAAAATTTTTAGAAAGAGCTACCCTGCTGATCCCTGGACCTGAACGTCAATAAAGGTGAGGCACTGAGCTTAGAAAATACAGACTCCCAACTGAGTGGCCATCTCGGGGGCATGTGGCTGTGGCCGGCCCTCCACCTGGCGGGGATTCTCAGCACAGGTCACTCCTCCTGGACGGTCTGTGTGGGCACGGGAAACCTCATCGAGAGCCCTGCCCATGCGGGGTTCCCCAGGGCCACCCCCAGTTACCACGCTATAGCTGGGAGATGGACATAAGAGGATGTGAGTGGTCCTCTTCTGGCTGAACTTGAGATTCCCATGCTCAAATCTCTTTGCCTCCTCTGCACCCCAATTTCCAGATTAGTCTCCCCAAGATACCACATTCATCTTGCTGGGAATTGTCATCGGCTGATGGCTACCAATCTGTCACGAGTACTCTCTGGTCTGTTTGTCTCTACTCTGTGGAAGGTAACCCCTGCTACGTGTTTTCTGTTCCTGGGGAAGCAGGGGGCAGTCTGCTCCCCATCACCCCAAACTTCCTCCTCTGTAAGACAGTTGTCTCACGGACAGTTTCATCTCAGTAAAGCAGACTGCACATTCAAATCATCTGGGAAGATGTTTTTAAATTTCCAGGATCTGGCCTGGTCACCTGCATTTTTTCAGTATTCCCTAGGTGTTTGCAATGATGGGAACTTAGCAGCTCAACAGTGCCTGAACTCCCGTCAGTCAGTTCATCTGTGCTCCCTGGCCTTGCCTTCATGACTACCAAATGGCTGCAGCAGCTCCGAGCACCTCATCCCCCGGATCCCCCAATCCTATAATGACACCCATATTCATATATCTGTCTCAGACCCCTGTGGGGAGCAAGATAACTTTCCCAGAAGTTTCCCAATCAGCTTCCTCTAATAGCATAAACACCCACGCTGAGACCCATCTCCAGGGGAAGGGATCACCCAATTTAGAGTTAAACTGGCAATTCTAACCTTTCACTGTACTTCAGAATCACTTGGGAAAACTTTTTCAAAAAAATACCACTACTCAGGCCCCACCCCAGATGTTCTGACTTAAGGCCCTGGCAGCTATTTCTTTTCCTTTTTTCTTTAACTTCTTACTGAAATATAACACTCACACAGACAAGCACACATATCATGGGTGTGCAGCTCCACGAACTATCATAAATTAAATGCACCTGAGTTACAAGCAGCCAGCTCACGAAACTGAATTTTACTAGACTCCTCTGAGACCCCTGGTGACTTCTTCAGTCACTATCCCCCATTAAGAGTGACTAGGGAATTGACTTTTAGCACCAGGGAACTCTTCTGCCGAGCATTACTTTAGACCTGCCCAGGTAATATTCCCAAGTGAGGCTGGGGCTGAGAACCACTGACCTGGACACCTCTACCCACCTTCCCAAGCACACTGCTGCCCTAGCCGACCTCAGTTAGTTTTCTCCACAAAGATGAAGGGGTTTGGTGGCACCAAGTTCAGTTCTAAGTCCTAGGCCTGTGCCATGTGGCAGGGGCCTCCTGAGTCCGCCTACTGTTCCTTCTCCCTGCTGACACTAGTTGCTCCTGATTAGGCCCTTCCAGAAGCTGCCAGAGCTGTCAGGGCTCAGTGACCTGATACTGCCTGCCCCCCCACCTCAGCAGCCCCCTCTCGATGGAAGGTTTGGAAAGCACATGGTGAGCCGGGAGAACCCAGCACTCAGGAAGGCTTATCCTGGAGGAATGCATGGCTAGAAGGCAGCTGCTTACGTGCTGGGGGCGCCTTCCGGGACTCCTCAGCCTTGACAGACGGACGGGCTCTGTCCAGCCCCCACAGGTGCCGTACGGGGAGGGCTTGGCACCCGGCCACAAGGAGCCCTCCCCAGCGCGAACCCCAAGGCTCGAGCCACTGTCGCCAGCAGGCAGGGAGCGGCTGGCCCAAGACAAGGGTGTTTCTGAGGTCAAGGCAGGCCGAGCCAGCGCACGGCCCCGGGGGCCGGAGCAGGGCCCATCTGGGCGCACAAACAGGAAGCCGAGCCTGGGCTGCAGGCGGCCCACGTGGGATTAACCGCCTTGATTTTAAAACGAGCCTTAATTCAGACCAGCCTCGAGCGCGGACTACCGAGGTCTGTGCACCCCTCTGGGGAAGCCACAAGCCAGTCAGGTGTCCGGCAGGGGCAGCACTGAGGCTACCCCGCCCGGCGGAGCCCGCGCCCCGCAACCACCCGGCGGGAAGACCCGGCGGGAAGACCCGGCGGGAAGACCCGGCGGGAAGACCCGCAGGCCCCGCCCACGGCGCCGGCCACGTGACTGCCTCTACGCCGCCGCCGCTGCGTTTATTGGCCGCCTCACCAGGCTGGGCCAATCAGATTCTTCCCCGGGACTTCGAGGGGCGTGGAGACGGGGGTGAGGGAGAAGGCGGGGCCGACACGGCAGGTCTGCGCAGACTCAGCCGGGCTCCAGGCCCCCGCCAAGCTGGAGGGGCTCCCACACCGGAGGCGCAAGGGGCCCGGGGCAGCGGCGCAGCGATGTGGGAGCAGAGACGAGAGGGGCAGAGATGGGAGACGCTGCGCCCCCTGAGAGAGGGGGACACAGTATCGTTCATCCATTCATTCACTTGTTTTTTCCAGTGTCTTTCCACGTCTGGTCACTCTGTGGCCTGGCTGCTCCTTCCACCCCCGTGATTTACTTGAGATGACCTAAGTGAAGGGCTGCTCCCGGCAACCCTGTGCCCCTGACTATGGAGAGCCAGCCAGGAAGCCTGCAGTCCTCTCCCACCTCCAGCCTCTGTCTTCACAGTGACCCCGCTGAGCAAACCCCAGCCTCAACTGCCCTCCACACGGGTCTTGCTAGGAAGGCAGACCTCTCAGGAAGGGCCAGGGACGCTCCCAGACCACCTAGCAAGGCCCTTCCTGACCCATCAGGTCACAGCCTGCCTGGGACAGACGAGGACACCCCCTACTCTCCATACCTGCACCTCTTTTATGAGGTGGTTTGCTGAACCCCACTGATTGCTCGAGGGAGCGTTAAATTAATTAAACAAGGATGCCTCTGTCAGCAAACCAAAACTCAAGACTGTAAATGCCTCGAGGTGAGGAAGTCAAAATCCAAGGGCAACCTGTAACAGCCAAAAGGTGGAGGCAACTGAAGTGTCCATCCAGCGATGGATGGATAAACAGTGTGGTCTATGCATACAATGGACAGTTACTCATCCTTGAAAAGGAAGGAAACCCTGACAGATGCCACATGACATGTGAACAGTGTGAACACTGAGAACATCATGTTAGGTGAAATCAGCCAGTCACCAAGAGACAGACCCAAGCTCAGAGAATACAGAGCTTGCCCAAGCAAACAGCAGGGCCAGAGCAGGAGGCCAGGTCTATGTCACGTCCCAAGTATGCGTTCCTTCTGCTCCCCCTGGGATGGCGAAGAGCTTTTCTCCAGCCTGCCAGCTCTGCTAGTGGTGAACCTCAGACAGTTCGGCAAAAGCGATCAGCTCGCAATGTCTGCCGAGGCAGGGGCAGAGGAGAAACAGCCTGTGTGCTCTGCTGCTGCCTTTCCAACCCATGTCACACTAAGCCCTTGTCTGGAGCAGAAATAGGAAGAAAACTGTCATGTGTCTGTCTGGCCCCTGTTGGCCTGTTCTCTGAGAAAGAGCTCAGGGTTGCAACCCTCTCCTGCTGGGCACCTACCTCGCGTGAGTCTTCTCTAATCTCCCTCCCTCCTCACGAGACAGAGACCCTGTTACGCCCGTGCCTACCAGTCCCCAGCCCTGTCAATGCCTCCCAGGAAGATAAGCTTTGGGCAAAAGAGAGCTGTTGTCTTTCAAGCCAGACAGCTCCCAGCATGAACATGTCTTTCCCAGAAGGTCACACGAGGACTTGTGAGCTCACGGCCGGCCCTGGCTCAGAGGACAGACGGTGCGTGCATGCCGTGCCCTGGAACCAGGCCTGGGCAGCGCTCCCAGGATGGCAAGGCCGCCCCCGGGGAAGCTTGGCACCTGTGTGGCATCACTGTCACATGAGGGAGCCAAGGGTGTGAGCTTTCTCCCCACCTCTCGACTTGGAAGTTTGTGTCCAGCCAGAGGGCTGAGAACACCTCCTCCCTGAGCCCTGTCCTCCTCCCACCCAGCCGGCCATGCCTCCCTCTCCTCCTGCTTTGCTAAAAGGCTGCAGCCAGTCGGAAGAGTTGACAGACGCCTGGAGGGAACCGTCAGGCCCCTGAGTACCTGGCAGAGAACTTCCTGCTAGGCCTGGGCCAGAGCCCAGGCAGCGGCCTGGCCTGTGGTCGCCTCCCCTGCACAAACCATCTCTGCTGCCTTTAAGAAATTGAGCAGCTCAGGCCACATCCACCTTGTACTTTCCAATTTTCTTATAAACAAATTAACTGTGCAGCTTATGTAATACCCCTTGATGGAAAGTCAACAGTTGCTGGCATGACGAGCGGCCAGCGGGAGCCTGGAGGGCAGCGTGCGCAGGGCGCCTGGCGCTAAACCAGGGCCTTGGTCGTCTGTGGTTGTGGCTGGGCCAGCCTCTCTAGGCCATGCGTTCTAGACTTTCTCAAGCAAATTCTCCACCAAGCGAGTGGCCACCGGAGCCCATTTCAGAGCAGGGCTGGAGAACCACGGACTGGGCGGGAGGAGGTCTCAGAAGCAGCGCCGACGCTGACTGGCCCTGGGAGGGCACGGCAACTCAACCTGCCACCTCGCTGACTCCTCACAGTAACCCTGGGAGGTAAGCGTCGAGGTTCGATCACTTGGGGATCAGGAAGCCACTTTGGAGTGTGGCACAGACCCCCCCCATTCCCTCTTCCCGCTAGCTGCTTTCTATGTTGCTGAAACCTGCCTTTCCCAGACGTCTCTGCAGCCGGGCCTCTAGGTGAGAGTTCATTTCCCTCCTTTAGATGCCCTTGTGCAAGGCTGGCTGCTTGGGTTGCAAAGCCAGGGCATGGACGCGTGGGGTTTTCTCCACCAACCATCACGTGTCCAGTCACCACTTCGGTTGGGGTCAAGAGCAGTGATGGCGGCAGTGAGTTCCAGAGGTGATTCCCCAGGCAGAACGCTAACTCTCCGGGTGGGTCGCTCTCCTGTGTCCCGGCAGCCCTTCCTGGAAGCCCCTCCCAGAGCCTGCAGCTCCGGCCCCTCCCGTGTTTCTGTAGAGACCTCGTTCCCACAGCTGAATCTCTTTCTATTGAAAATACCTGCAGTGGTGTCCGTTTTCTGTTCTGACCTGGCTCATGAGGCCCGGGGGAGACGGGAGGCATGGGTCCAGCGGCAGGGCCTCCTCCTGTCTCCAGATGCCCCCTCCGTCTCTCCTGTGGGCTCAGAGCACGGAGCCTGGGGGCCTGAGAGACATCAATATCATATATCTCTTGCATGTGGAATCTAAAAGAATTGCACTTATTTACAAAACAGAAACAGACTCACAGACACAGAAAACAAGCTTAGGGTTACCAAATGGGAAAGGCTGGGGTAGGGGAAGCATGTCGGGAGGGGTAAATTAGGAGTTTGGAATTAGCAAATACCAGCTACTATATACAAAATAAACAACAGGGTCCTACTGTACAGCACAGGGAACTATATTCAATAGCTTGTAATAACACACAATGGAAAAGAATATATATGTGTATGTATGTGAATCTCTGTTGTCAGCTGAAATAAATGCACAGCCTAAAAGCTGAGTTACGGTTTATTTGATGGACGTTTCTGGGGACTCGAACCCCTTCGAGCCCAGGATGCCAGCCTCCCAGATGGCTCTGAGGGACTGCTCCGAAGAGGCAGGGGAGGAGCTAGGATATACAGGAGCTTTACAACAAAGACCAGGGAATTGGAACAATAAAAGGTTACTTGTTAACTAAAGAAAACCAGGCATCTCAAGTTAAAGAATTTAGCGCTTTTCTGTGTACGGGAGGGAGCCAACATTTGGGCTCAGTGAATTCATTCCTTTGACAAGCGCCTCGCTGTCTAGGGCCAGTGTCCTGCCCTTTCTTGTTCTGAGTCCCCTCAGGGTGCACCACTGTGAGTGGCTGCAGAGGCCGGGCTGCAGGCTGGTCTTCACTGGGGGGTGGGGCAGCCGCTGATGACATGATGGCTTCAGCATTCCTTGTTTACTGATGTGGTTTGCAGTATTTTTCGTTCACACTATGCTGTACACCTAAAACTAACACAACTTTGTGAATCAACTATACTTCAATTAAAATAGCAAAAAAAAAAAACCCCAATAATAAAAAATTAATAAAGTAAAACTGCTCTAAGAAATAAAGTCTGTCAAACATTTGTTTTTAAAACCGAGGGTCCTCGGCACTAGTATTTTTTCAGAAGTTCCTAAAATTGTTGCACTGTTCCAGCACGCTGTCAGGGCTGAGGAACTACTGGTTTAGACTATTTGAGGTTTGTCTCTGAGCTGGGGACAAAGTGACTGTCCCTGGAGGCAAATATATGTGCGACATAAGGGGAGGTGTTGGACTTTGTACAGGCAACAAGACACCTGTACCCTCACCAACGTCCATGTGGTCGGTCCAGGCCAGGCAAGGTGACTCCAGAGACGTGCTGGGAAATGGGAGAGTCAGAAAGGGCCGTCCTGATGTTGGCCGGAGGGTAACACTGGCCCCGGAAGAGGCAGAGCTGGGGACAGCCCACCCCAGCACCCGCCCTCCCTCTGGAGTGGGAGACGGTGCATTTCCCCGCTGCTCAACCTTGAGTGGCATCCGAGTGGTGGGGTACAGAGTCTGAGATGCTGCGGGGAGGGAGGCGGGTGGGAAGCGGGGAGGAGGGACGGAAGTCACTGCATGCCCAGGGTAGCTCTCAGGGGCCGGTGACAAGGGGAGCCGGACCTACCTTCCCTCAGCCAGCTCCTCACCTGGTCCTCTCTGAATGCCGGCAGGGTCCCCGTCTTCTGTGTGGCACCCCTTTGCCAGGGACTTTCCTCGTCTGCTTATTCATGTGTTTATTGTCTCTCCATCCACGTGGCAGACAGTGCCTGTCCAGGAACGATGTTCCTCATCTTCCTGCTGGGCAGGGAGGCGAGAGTGGGTGTGGACCACGGGATGTGACTGGTGGTGACCTGTGTGCGCCCCTCTGCATCCTCCTCCCCTGCTTCAGGGGACCACCACGCCTGAGATGATGGGGGCTTCGTTAGTCGGGGGCTGACAGAGCCCCCGTCACGTGAACTGCAGATGCCCCGAGACTAGCGTGTTACTGTAGCGCCACCCAGTCTCTCCTGAGACACCCCAATCAAACGCGGCTCCTTCTGGCTCTTGCTTTTTAATGGAGGAACGAGGAGGTTGAACCCAGGACCTCATGCACGCTAAGCACGCGCTCTGCCCCTGAGCTGTCCCCTCACCCCGAATGCAGCTCCTTGAAAGCACAGACCTTATCTGTTTCTTCCACCACTGCCCCCAGCACGCGGGACAGTCCATTTGATAAATATTTGTTGAATGAACGCATGAGTGGAAGAAACCTTCCCTTGTTTTATAACAACAACGAAAGAAGAGACCGTGACCACAACAGACTGCTCGTTTTTCGTCTGAGAATCTAAACAGGCGAGAAAGCAAACAATGGAACCAAAGCTGATTGCTAAGGTTTGGCTCCTGGGCCGTGAGTCAGAAGTCACAGGCGCAGACTGTGCCTCCGCCCAGCGTGATGGGGACTGTGACGAGACGAGACGTCCGGAACAGCACCTGCCCTTGCTCGTTTGGGACAATAGCAATGTTTATGTTTGGAAAGTTTGAATCAGTTGTGCAAATATTTTTTGTTGGGGCGAGACCAAGGGTTTTGTTTTCTTTTTCCATTGTTTTCTTTTGAGTTTCAAGCTAGTTTGGAAATAGGATTAGTCCAGAACAGGCCACGTTTGGGACCTCATGAATAAATCAGGTTATGTTGTTAAGTGTTGTAATAATGGTACTAAATGGGGAGGAAAGGAGGAGGGAGACAGACAGTGGTGATTTGGGAGATTTTTCGCATAGGCGCTAATCTTCCTCCTGGACCAACACCAGTCAGGTCTCTGGAAACCATCTCCTCTTCAAGCTGAGTATTTCTGCCCTCTCAACATGCCCTCAGGCAAGGGTTTTGAGGAGACACTCAAAATGTCACACCAGGAATTAACACAATGTTACAAATCAGTTATACTTCAACTGAAGAAAAAAAAAAGAAGCCTGCAGGATTCAAAAGAGGGGCCACCTGCCCCCACTTTCTCAAACCAAAGGAAAAAAAAAGTCGGGCAGGCAACACCTCTGCGGTGTTGGGAAGGAGCAGAGGTTCCAGGGACGCCTGTGGCCGGCACGGCGATTCCGGGCGGCGGTGCGCCCCGAGCCTCAGTCTCCTCGTCTGTAAACGGGCGCACAGGGCTGTTGAGGGGTGCGTGGAGGAGAGAGGGCTGGGTCCAGCCAAGGCTCCCTCCCTCCTGGCATGTCTGTCTGGCCGGGCGGCGGCTCCGCCGCGGGGGCGCAGGGGCGGCGCTGGAGCGGGACGCCGTCTTTGTGGTGCTGCGGGTGGACACCGGGCTGCCCCGCCGCCGCCGGCTCAGGTGAGCTCGCAGTCACCCAGAAGCGGGTAACTCCAGGCGAGACCATGGCAGGAAGAGGGGGATCTGGCCCAACACAGCACCAACAAGGAGGCCATTTACTTACATCCCCTGAAGCAGTAGTTGAGCACCTACTACGTGCCCAGCGGACACAGTGGCTACAACAGACAAGGTCAGGGCTCGTGTCCCCCTGGGAGACTGGGGCAGACGGAGAGACAAATCAGCGAGGTGAAGACGGAAGCCAGCAGCCGTGGGAGGCAGCAGAGCAGGGCAGGCGATGAGGGGGAGGTCAGAGCTGAGGGGCGCCACAGGAGGAGCCGGCCCGGGAGACACTGGGAGACAGAGGGCCCCAGCCCCAAGGAAGGGCACGGCTCGCAGGGGCCACGTGTGCGGACCGGGAGTCTGGCGTGGGCGGCGGGCGGGGAGAAGGCAGGGCAGGGTCCTAAATGGGCCGCCGGCGCCGCTGCACGGGTGAGTCCGCCACGCACAGCCCGTTCTCACCCGACCTGGGACTCAGCCACCTGCGGCAGCTAAGGGGCTTGATCTAGAGATGAAACAAACTTCTACTGTCAGTCCGGGAGGTGGTCCTGCACCTGGGACCAGGCACGGCAGCCCCCTCCCCACGGAGAGGGGGGCGCCCCTCACGGCTGGCCCCCAGGGTCCCTGGGGAGGATTCTGAGCGCGTAAAGCTGGGGAAGCCTTGCCTGGCCTCTAGAAAGACTCACCCACGTACCAAAGAAGACGGACACAGAGCACGCAGTGACACGTTTTCTAAAGTAGCTGCTTTAAAAAAGGGAGGGGAGAGGAGAGGGTGTAGCTCAGTGACAGGGCATGTGCCTAGTGTGCACGAGGTCCTGGGTTCCATCCCCAGTCCCTCCACTAAATAAGTAAATAAATAAATACATAAATAAATCTAATTACCTCCCCCTCTAAAAAAATTTTTTAAAAAAAGGGAGGGGAGGGGACCCCTTTATTTCCAACGGGGTGGGTGGGTGGGTGGGGTGGAGCCTCTTGCTTTTAATCACTTGTCCTTGAAGTGGGGTGTCTGCGTTTTGTTTTAGGAATGTCGTCTGGGTGTTCAGGGAAGAGTGTACTTGCTGGTGCTTCGACCAGGGCAGGGATGGGGACAAGGCGGATCTGGACACGGGGGTGGTGGCAGCTACAGGCCCTCCCAGGGGGGCTTGCTGAAGGAAAGAGGGGAGTCGAGGATGCCTCCTGGTTTTGGTGAGCGAGTCTCCGGAGGGTGAAGCCACCTTGGAAAGGGATCGCTTCGAGGGGAAAATCAGGGGTTCTGCTTTGGGCTGCGTTCAGTTTCTGTGGAGAGGCCGAGTTCATGTGTCAAGTCAGCAGTTGGACGTCAAGGAGGCAGGGACCTGTCGCCTAGAGATTTCTTTAAAAGTTTGAAAATGAACCTGTTTGAAATTCACGTCTAGTTGGCCTCAGGGGACACTTCAGCTCAAGTGACGGAAAAAGCCACCCTGGAGGAAGGACCACATAGTTCAGGGTCCCTGGTTGCACGATCTTGTTTTTGCAGAGTGATGGGTCCACGGAGCAGAACAAACTGGAAAGCAAGTGGGAAAAAGGTAGCCAGTGGAAAGAGGACAAGGCGCACCAGCGGAGACAGATGAAAGGACCCCGCTGGCCGGGGGGCCCCAGAGAGAGAGTTCTTACATCAGGCCGCCTGGGCTCACATCTGCCCCTCTCAAGCGTCTTTCCCTTTTTTCCTTTTTTTGTTCAGGAAAGCAGCTTTCACTCTGCCTCTTTGTCTCTGCTGTGAATTCCTTCACGGCCAGAAGACAAGAACCCACTCTTTGGGGTTCTCCCCCTTTTAGGGGGCTTCTCTGCCCCCTAACAAATGCGTGAGTCAGGAGCTCAGGGATGGGGCCACAGAGGCTTCCACTGGGAGGAGAAGGAACTGGGGATGCAGAGGAACGGAAGCTTGGGGTCCCAGGAGCCCAGAGATGAGGGGTGGTGCTGGAAGGAGGGGTGGCTGACGCCGAGATGGGCCCGCCCACACAGGGTCTGCACCCAGACGAAAGCGGGTCCAGCAATGGGGCTCACCCAGAGGGCGAGGAGAGGAGGAGTGGTCTCTCGCTGGGAGGGAGGGAGGGAAATGAGGCAGAGGTGGCAGGTCTTTAGAAGATTTTGATTTTATCCAATTCGTTGGATATTTGCAAAATAAGTAACGGGCACATGGTGGACATCCTGTGACACAGAACCTTTCACTCTCGACCTGGCCCCCTCCCCTCCCCCTCCTAGAGGGGAGGAAGCACAGGTTAACAGCTTAAGGGCTTTGGGGGCTGCCCTTTGGCTCTGGGGGATGGGGTTAAGTAAGATGTGAGATAGACTAGGACCGGTCCAGCACAGAAGGGACTGAGGATGGAGGAGGGGCGGTCATGGGGATGAAGGTCTGGAGCAGGTGGGGCTGGGGGAAGCGACATGGGGGGGGCGGGGAGGGTCCTGAGGCCGGGGCTGGCGCGCCTGGGCCGGCAGCCTGGGGGCTGGCCGTGCTCTCACAGTGAAGTCTCCCGCGAGCACCCTCCCGAATGGAGCTGATGTCCCCAAGCCTAGGGGCTCTGGAGGCTAAGTGAGCCTTCGGGGAGATCTTTACTGCTGGTCCGCTGATAGGGGGCGCGGTTTGGGGGACAGAGGGCTAGGAGCGGAGGGGAGTGGGGTGCAGGGCTGCAGAAGACACACACATTCCTTTGCTGCTTGGAAGCTTTTATTGGTCTCTATGTCTAGCTCAGGGGTGGGGCTCCGGGAGGCTAGGCCCCAGCCATGGGAGCAGGGGCTGCACTGATGCACACAGAGCAAGGAGGGGGTACCCAGGAGCGAGCATTCGAGGGCTGGTGTGCGGGCGAGGGTGCAGTTCGGCAAGGCCACGGCAGAGTTTCAGTGACGGGGCATCTGCGAGGGGACACGAGGGGCAGTGAGGCCTTTGCCCTGCGGGCCCGGCAGCTCCCAGGAGCCCCAGCCCGCCTCTCACCTTGGCCGGGCTCGGTGGGTATCTGGCTTTGAGGGACTCCTCGTTCAGCAGAGGCCTCACCAGGCAGGAGCGGCGGTGGGAGAAGGTCTTGAAGCTCTCCCATCCGCGGTAGGACCCCATGCCACTGCTCCCTGCGGGAGGAGCCGGCTCAGGCCCGGGGGCCTCGAGACCCCAGACCTGCCTGGCAACACCCTGCACCCCTTCTCCAATCCCAGGGGTGTCTGCCGGGGCAGCCATGCCCGGAATGACAGAGGAAGTTTTGTCCCAGCTCTGCCACTAGATGGCTCGTGACCTCTGCCCTCTGGCCTCTCTCACGGCCTCCGTGAAGCAGGCCCCATGCCCCAGGTGAGCTTAGGGAACCCTCTGGGGTCTCAAAGTTACATGTGGATGAGGGACGTGCCAGTCGGGAGAGGGTGGGGGAGTCTGAGGCCCAAGGCTGCTCTGGCCCCTCCTCAATTCCCGGCCCAGGGGTCGGGGCACCTGCTGGGGGCAGCAGGTAGTGAGCTCAGCCCCAGACTCACCCACGCCCCCGTAGGGCAGAGAGTGCACGGTGCTGTGGACCATGATGTCGTTGGCTGTCACCCCACCACTGGATGTCTCTGCGATCATCTTCTTAATCACCTGCAACGGCCCGTGGCCCACCTCAGTCTCCGGCCCCAGGACAGCCCAGCCCCTCCCCACCCTGCCTGGGGCATCCTGGGTCCTCAAGGACCGCAGAGCCCTGGCCTCCGTCTGCTCCCCTGAGCCCCAGTCTGGGTGTTCTGCTCCCCCTGAGAATCAAGAACTTTGTGGGAAACGGCCACAGCAGCAGGCCCCACCCCAGTGCAGTCCTGTTTGCCTCAGGCCCCTGGAGGGGCCACCGGGCCCACCTTGTCGTTCAGGGAGAACACGTAGAGGGCCAGGGCCTTCTCGCGCTGGTTGATGAACTGGATGGCCTCCTCCAGGCCGCGCACACACACGATGGGCATTATGGGCCCGAAGACCTCCTCCTGCATCACCTGGGACTGCGGGTCCACATCCATGAGGATGGTGGGGGCTGAGGCGGGAAGAACCGGGTCAGCCAGCCCCGAGACCCCACCCGCTGGCACGTCCAGGCATCTGCTTTCTCCTCCAGCTCCTTCACAGCGCAGCCAGGGGCAGGCATGAGGCCCTCTCGCCTGGGCTCCATCTTGGCAGATCATGAGGGGAGCCCAGGGTCCACACTTCAGGGGCAGGCACTCGCCCCGCCAGACCCCGAGCCCTGCTGCATGGAGCTCTTCAGCCTCCTGGCAAACTGGGGGCCAAGCGGGCCCCGTCTGCTGACCCCCAAGCCCAGGCTGGGGCTCCTCCAGCCCGGCACCCCTGGGCTCCCGTGGTCTCCGCCGCTTCATCCCCTGCGGATGCTGCAGGGGTGTGGCGGAAGAGAAGCCCCTCTATGGGCCTGCTGGGGAGAGGGGCTTCCAGGCTGGGGAGGGGCTTCCCAGACCCCGCCCACCAGGAGCCCGGGGCCAACCCAGCGGCCACGGTGAAGGTGCTTCACAGCCACCACAGGGCCTGTCTGCTCATCAAGCCCCCGTACTCACTCTGCCACCAGCTCATGGGGAGCCGGGCGGCCCCCGAGGGCCAGCGCACGCACCTATGTACCGCGTGGCCGCATCCCCGGCGCCTCCGTGGGCGACCTTCTGGCCCTCCATCAGGCCCATGATCCTCTGGAAGTGCTGGCAGTTAATGATTCTCCCGTAGTCGCGGGACTTCTTGGCGTCCTCCCCATAGAACTCCTGCGGAGGAGAGACACGGGCTCCAGGTACGGACGGGGCCCCTCGTCATGGCCAAGGCTGCGAGGCAGCCCCGCGACCCCCACCTGCCGACCCTGGGGCGCCCGCGGGCACCGCCCGGCCGAGCGGCGGACAGCGTCACAGCGACAGCGAGACCCGTGGGGGTCGCCACACGTCTGGGCACCCCTCCACCTCCGGGCACATGGAGGCTGCGAGACAGCCTTGTCTGAAAGGAACACGCGCGCGACCATCTGGACGCTGTGTACGGGACAAACAAGAGGGCAAACGGGGGGCACAGCAAGTTAGCTGCGACCGTCTTTAGGTGGTGGGGTTCTGGATGGAGCTTTTTCTCTTCTTTCTGATTTTTAATCTTTTCCCAATTATCCACAGTGAGGGTGGATTACTTTTACAATCAGAAAAAAAAAAATCCAGTATTTTCTGAAGTCCGCACCCACCTCACTGCCCTACAGCCTCATTCAGCCCAGGGGCCAACACTTACTTTCAGGGACTTTTTGAGCTTCTCCACGATTTGGTTCTGGATGGAGGGGTCACAGAGGATGTAGTCGGGGCCCACGCAGGTCTGGCCGCTGTTCATGAATTTCCCCCAGGCGATGCGTCTGTGGAGAGCCCAGATGAGGCTGCACTCCGGGAGACGCCTGGGAAGCGCTCGGTTAGCCCAGGGTCAAGGCATAAGGGGCCGGCGCTGGAGACACCGGGGCTGAGCTTTCCCCCGGGAGCAGGGGTCCCCTGAGCGCCCACTGGTTTCTTGACTCGGTGCTGAGCAGACCACAACCCTGGACACAAGCGGCCTTCGTACCCTTCTTTTCGCACCCTTGAGCCCTGTACCACCGAGTGTCACTGTGCTCGGGGGTCCTCGCCCCCTAGAAGGCCACGTACGCACGTGGGATGTGAAGGCGTACAGAAAGTGGGGGAGGGTACAGCTCAGCGGCAGAGCGCATGCTTAGCATGCGTGAGGTCCTGGGTTCAATCCCCAGGCCCTCTGTTAAAAACATAAAGAAATGAAACTTATTCCCTTACCCCCCCCCACCAAAAAAAAAACCCTGCAGAAAAGAAAGTGGACAGAGCCTGGCTAGACCGTTTCCCTGCAGGAAGCCTCTCCTGTGCCCCTTTGTGAATGTGGGCCCCCCTCCCCAGGGCCTGCCCAGGACTGCAGTGCCCCGAGGGCAGGAGATGTCAGTCACTCGTGAGCCGCGGTCCCCCGGGCTGGGAGGCAGCCTGCACAGCCACTTGCTGCAGACGGGCTGAGCCCCCTCACCTGCAGGCAATGTCCAGGTCACAGTCCTTGTCCACGTAGCAGGGGTTCTTCCCCCCGAGCCCCAGCGTGACAGGGGTCAGGTGCTTGGCCGCGGCCACCATGACGATCTTCCCCACCGCAGTGCTCCCGGTGCACAGGATGTGGTCGAACCTCTCCTTGAGCACCTCTGTGGTCTCGGGGATGCCCCCGCAGATGACCGCGTACAGATCCTTCCACGCGAGGACAGAAGTGAGGCTCAGAGAGGGCCATGGCCCCTCCTCCCCACCACCCGGACAGCTGCCACCCAGTGGACCCCCTCTGCTGGCCTGGGGGCTGCGTTCACACCAACAGGAGAGGCCTGCTGTCCTCATCCCTGGCTGCAAGAATCCACTGCTTCTCACCTGGCCCCAGCCGGCTCTCCCTGTGCCCTGCACCGCATCTCACCTTGTCCAGGTACTGCGGGATGACGGCGGCCAGCAGGCTCGCCGTGTTCTCACTCAGCTCCGAGGGCTTGATGAGCACCGCGTTCCCTGCCAAGCACACAGGGTCAGGGCTCCTCCAGAGGACACCCCAGTGCTCTGCCCGCCCAGTGACCAAGCCTGGGGCCTCCCTCCATCTCCCATGTCCTTGGAGGGGTGGACAGAAGAGCCACCGTTGCTGAGATGGGCGGGGAAGAGGGGAGAAGACGGGGCGGAGGAAGAGCTCGGGGCTGGTGGGAGCGCAGAGCTGCCCCGCCTGGTAAGGAAGCCCTGCTACATCTTAGCTGAGAGCAACCCAGCCCTAGACACACAGGCAGGCTGCGTGGACATGTGAGCTCGGCTGGGCCTCAGGCACCTGGCTAAACACTTCGGTCCTTGCAGCCTGCTGTGAAAGACAGACCCCCTAAACCTGACCCCAGGCCCTGTCTTCTCCCAGGCCTGAGCCCCTGACCCCCAGCCTGCAGTGGGGCACGGTGATCCCTCGTGCTCCCTGCTCCGGAACAGCGCCCACGGTACCTGCAGCAATGGCGCCCACCATGGGCTGGATGGTGAGGCTGAAGGGGTAGTTCCAGGCGCCGATAACAAGCACCACGCCCAGGGGCTCCGAGTGGATGTAGGGCTCATCCTGCTGGGTCTGGGGCGTCTTCTCCACGGGCTCGTCTGCAGCCCACTCAGGGAGCTTCTGGATCACATAGTCAATCTCCTCCAGGACGTACACAATCTCCTCGTAGTAGGCGTTCCACTCGTTCTAGGGCAAGAGGGTTCCCTGTGACTTGCTGGCCCCCAGTGAGGGACGCGCAGCCAGGGCTCCGAGCAGAGTCACCAGGGCTGGCGGTGGATCCTGGCTCGCTGCTTCCTAGCTTTGTGACCCTGAATGAGCTTCCAACCCTCGGTCACCCGATCTGTGAAATAGGAGCATGATCTGTACTGCAAAGATCGTCAGCGCTCTGGGAGGGCACACTGGACAGAGCCGTTCACCTTGGGCTCCCTAGTCCAGGGGGCTGGGCCAGGGAAGGTACTTGGGGGGAAGAGCTGAGGATGAACCTTTGGGGGGTGGGTCTGCAGTGGCCCCTTTCTACCAGTGCTGGATGCCCAGGCAGGTTGGGTATGTCGAGTTCAAGGTGCCAGAGCAGGTCTCAGACCCAGGCAGTGATGTGAGGGTCATTAGTGAGTGAGGGGAACAGAGGATGTCTGGGAAGGCTTATAGATTAAAATGAGACTTGAACCCAGGAAAGATCCCTAAGAGGACCACCCTGAAGAAGTGGGTACAGGAAAGAGGCCAGCAAAGAGAGTCAGAAGAAAACGCAGGAGACCCTCGGCAAGAAGTGGGAGGGCCCGGGCAGCGGCGGGGAGGAAGCCAGTGAGCCGGGGTGGGGGTGCAGGGAGAGAGGTGCAGACAATGGAATAAGCAGCTCTTCCGTGAACTTTGGCTGCAAAGAGGAAGACAAAAGTTGTGAGGTCAACAGTGGGGTTTCTTGCCTTTCTGTTTTAAGATGAGAAATCTTGAGAGATTTAAAAACCAGAAACAAACAAACAAAAAAAAACAGCAAAGTGCCAGGAAACAGTAGGGGGTGGGCTCCAGCCCCTCTGTTCCTCTCCCAGGCCAGACAGAAGGGCGAACGCTGTTCCAGGCGACTTGGGGGCAGTGAGGGGAAGGGGCTGAGAATTTGGAAGGGTCACATTTTGCTCCGGGAGCGGGAGCGGGAGCGGGATGGATGTGGAGGGAGGGGGGACACCCTGCAGAGCAGCACCAGCTGTTCCCTGGTGTGGAGGACCTGGTAGCTGTGTGGGGGGCTGAAGAAGGGGGACCAGAAGCTCAGGATGTCATGTTGGCAGGAGATGGCTGAAGCCGTGGCCCCCTGCTCGGGGCTGAGCGGAGGAGAGAGTGAACCCAGGAGCGCGGATGCGGACCGCGGAAAGGGGTCGAGGGCTCTGCGCTAGGGCGCCACGCGGCACAAGGAGAGGCCAGTGCGCCCAGCTCAGTGGCTGCGCTTTCCCCTCCACAGAAGGGTCCCGAGGTGCGCAGTGTGTGGGGGACTAAGGGGTTCTAGGTAAAGAGCGCCGCGCGGAGCCCCAGGCGCGCAACAGATGCCCCGCGCGCCCTCACCATACCTTGTGGAGGTCGGCGGTCAGCGCGCCCACGAGGTCCTTCTCGCGCTCGCGGATCATGCGCCGCAGCCCCTCCAGCTGCTGGATGCGGAACTGCAGCGGGCGAGCCTTGCCCGAGTTGAAGGCGGCTCTGGCCCGCTGCACGACCTCGCTGATGCTCATGGTGCCTGGGGACAGAGAGCTCGTTGGAGCGGGGAGGAGGATGCACGCTGCCCACCGGCCCCTGAGACCTGGGGGCCCGCGGGCAGCACCCACCCTCAGTGCTCTCCGCGGTGACGATTTCATAGGAAGAGGAAGATGTCTCCAGGAGCACCGAGCAACGGCATTGTTTTGCCTTCTCAGCTCCCTAACCCTGTTGTCCGGACTCCAGCCGCCGGGACACCCCCGAGCAGACAACAGACGCCCTAAGTATGTCTACAGCCCCTGATGGTGGGCTCCTGGCAGCGTGCCGGGGCAGGCCCCGGCGTCACTCAGCGGCCCTTCCCACCTCCACCTGCAAAGCTGGGATGCTCGCAGGCAAGCACTGCAGGCTCTCTGCACAGCCAGCCAGGCCACCCGCCAGGCCCCCGTGGTGCTCCACACCCATGCCAAATAAAGGAAAGCTGGCGTCAGAATGAATACCTGTGCCCACTTTCTGGCTAAGCCGTCACTCCCCCGAGCACTGGTTGCTTCCCAGACAGAATTGGGCTTGGTTTTTGAACCAGTGTGTGCCTGTGACAACTGAGACACAGGGTGACTCACAGCCTCAGCTTCCCGCCTGCAGGTGCAGAGGGGATTCCTGCTGCCCAAACAAGAAAGCAGGCTGGCAGAGTGGGATGGCTCTGCTGAGGGCCTTTGGCCACATCGAGCAAAAGCCTTTAAAGCGTATTTCTCTGTGCCGTTGTAGGCCCACCTGCAAGAGCTTATGGACACTAACGCGTTCCTAAACATTCATGAATAAGAAAGTTGGTCAAGTTCGCGTGTAACAGCGGTGCTGGGAACGTCTTAAAGGGCCGGCAGCAGGAACAATCTCAGTGCGTCAGCTGCACGGTGATGGCGACCGGACAGTAGCTGGGAGAGAGACGGGGCAGGTGTTTCAGCACCTTTACAAGTTCTTTCTGTGCCAGGTGTGTCCTGGGCACGAGGGATAAGAAAGAAGACAGGTTACAGGACAAGAGACACACTAGGCGTTCAGTGTGTCCGCTCACGCAGGAGACCCGAGGGGTGGCCGCAGCCTGGTGACCGTTGGTGGGTGTGGAGTGCTTGGCTTCTCTGCAATAAGCTTGCATTTTAAAAAAAGTTAACTTTTTGAATATGTTATACATGCTTTTGGTAGAAAATATAAAAGATACAAGAGGGACACAGGAAAAGTAAGTGTCCCTCCTCCCTTCTCCCCCAGAAATCCCCACAGTCCTCCAGAGATTTCCACCCACTTTCAGACAAGGCATAACCTCTGATGTCAGGAAAAAACCACAGTGAGGTTATTTCCATTTTGCGAAAAAATTGAACATACCATATAGATACTATGTATGTAAATATATGTATATGTGGTATATACAATATATGGTATATGTGCACAAAGAATATATGTGGTTTACATAACTTTTTGCAAAATGGAAACAGCCATTAATACACATGTGTATATGTGTGTGTGTGTGTGTAGATAATCCTGCCTGAATTCCAGCAGGTGTCTCTGATCTCTTCCATTGCCTCCCCTCTCCACGGTGCTGACCCCCGGCCACCCCCACCTTGATGATGTCCTGTACAGAGAGGAGGGGCCCTGCAGGCATCCAGGGCGCCCCAAGCCTGGGCTGCAGCGACTCCCTCCTGAAGTCTGACGGGAAGTGGGAGGGAGCCCTCTGGGACCTCTTGGCCCACTGCTGACGGTGACCCCAGCCACACAGCCCCGCAGGAGGTGCCGCTCCCCTCCCCCACCTGTGTGAGCAAAGCGAGGCTGGGGCACCGAGGCCAGGCGGCCCAGAGGGCGGAGCCAGGTGTGAGTGGGACCGGGAGGGCTGGCAGTCAGCTCAGCGCTCAGAGCCTCCACTGTGGGCACTGTTACTGACAGTATCACTTCACGGTCACTGCAAAGATTAATGGAGCTGCAGAGCATCTTACGCCGCACCTGACACCCCAGAAGCAGCTGGACTTCCTCTCCCAGGACCAGTCCCCCTCCACATCCCTGCGTCCTGCCTGCCACACCTGTGCCCCCCGACGTCCCCAGGGGTGGGTCCCCCTCCATCATCCCCTCTGAGCCTCACAATCCTTGCTCTGTAGGGGTGCCCATGAAGAAGGAACTGTTACCAGTCCATTTTACAGATGCAGAAAGCGAGGCCAGCAGACATTCAGTGCTCTGTCTTTGGTCTCACAGTTAGCAGGCAGCAAAGTCAGGTTTTGAACCTGCTTCTGTCTCTGTCTGCCAATCTAGATTTTAGCTACAGGGGTCTGCTGCCTCCACATGAGTGAATCAGTGATCAGGGCTTCTCACCCACCGTGTCCCCTCGGTCCCCCTGCTCCGAGGATCCCTGGGGCCTCCACCTCCTGGGGCTGGGGGTGGCAGAGCTGCCAGGCCCAGGGTGAGCTTCAGACCCTCTGGGCACCCAGCCCCGGAGTCTCAGGAGAAGATGCTTGCCTCCCGGGATGGGAGGACCAGCCACGGAGGTGGACCTGCTTCTAGTCAGGCTGCCTCTCCACAGTCCCACCTGCGGGGAAAGAAGAATGGGGAGAGGATTACCTTTGACACAGGCTCTCCTCGCGGCTGGAGCTCCCGGAATGGGTATCAGCCTAGGGGGCACACATTTAAGGCCCTTCTCCCCGCCCACCGGGCCCTGGGAGCCCTTGCCCAGGAAGTTTGCGTCACAAGAAGGGACCAGCACTCAACCGTGGGTGTAGCAGTTCGGCCCTCCCCTCCCCTCCGCTCGGGGCCGGGCCTTGGGCTGTCTGCTTCTGTTCTCTTCTGAAATGCAAGAATGCGTCTGTGGAGGCTTGGGTGGGGCTCAGATCCAGCCTTCCGAAGGAACCCATGTGTTTGCCCTGGGCGTGGGGGCTACTGATCCCCTCAGCCTCACGTGGACTTTCCAAATTTCCAAAGGGCCGTTGCCAGAGGCTTCCTCCTGACCTCCCTGGTTACATAAGGGCAGTGCGAGTGAGTGTGCACACAGCTCTGTGCCCCAAAAAGGCCCAGTCCCCTCACGTCCGGGGCACCCTGTGCACACATGCCAGGGCCCCATCGAGGCAAGAGCTCCAAGCCTGGGGAACCGTGGGTTGGGGGCTTTCTACATGAGGCCTCACTGATACATGAGTCTCCCTCGTGTTGAACAGCAGAGAAGAGGGCCACGAATCAGTACTGACTGCCAGGAACCTCCCTGTCGTGATTGCCCAGGGAACCAGAGATGCTCGGGCAAAAGGACCCTGGGGATGGAGGCAGGTGTGGAAAACCTATCTGGCCACTTCTCACACCTCCCGTGACACCACGGACTCTGGGTGCCCTCCCCCACCAGCCGCACTGGGGGTCCGCCCACCCCTAGTCCTCTGAGTTGCAGAGACGCGAGAGGCTGCAGGCTTGCATCCTGGAGGAGTCTGCGGAAGGAGCAAGAGGGAGCTTCCCCAAAGATGCTGCGAAGGTGACCGTCCCCCCGACCCCGACCTTCCCTCTGTGCTGGTCTCCCGGAACGAAGGGCTGCAGCAAAGTGCAAGTCACGGTGAGTTGGGCATCTCTGCCTGGCCCGGACCCCGCCTAGAGCCCCCAGCCTGCTGGAGGGAGACGGCCGGGCAGGCGGAGGGCAGGCCTGGGCCCGCTGCCCGGGCTCCTGCCCCTCGGAGTGTGGGAAGCCGCACCCCGATTACTGACAAACGCATCGTGTGCACCCCATCACACACGGAGTCTGTTTACCTTCGAACGGCAAGGATCCTTGTGTTTTATTTCCGCACAATGCACACACAGAGACAACTCTGCCAACTTGCATGAGTGTGATGCCTGTTTTTCAGACCAGTCTTTCACACTTACCCGGCCTGCCTCTCCCCTACCCCAGCACCCCGTAAAACTCCAGTGTGCATTCCGTGTTTTCCCCAGCATTTGTAAAATATCCAATAAAGCTGAAATGTCCACGACATTTCATGGACACCTGTTGGAGGTGGCTGTTTTCAAAACAGGGTCTCCTCAAGCACCGTCCCGCACCTTCTGCTGCAGCTCAGGGCGGGGGCACAGCGCCCCTGACCAGGCAGCAGGGGGCAGGGGCCACTCCGTCCACCCCCTGGCTGTTTAGTATTCATATCAACAACGTGTGATGTGTGTGGGGCCATCCTGTCTCTGGTCCATGGGAAGCCACCTTGCTTCTGGTTTTTTACTGATGCTCCCGAAGCTTCCTTGAACCCACTGGTGCCTTTAGGTCTTTGTAATAGACTCCCAGGGGCGTTTGCTCTTCTGACCTGGTACGTGTCACCTGACAGCTTCCTGCAGAGGTGGTCCTCGGGGCCGCAGCCGGTCAGGGCCGGGCTGCTGCCACCTCTCGGCTGTTTCCTGGACCCCCGGGCTGGCCGGGACACCCTCGCCCCAGCGCTGTCCCCTGGCGGCTTGGGCTCTGCCGTGTTTGCCACATCCCGGTGTAAGAGCTGTGCTGCTGGGTCACTGGCGGTTTCCTCCATCTGCCCCTTGTCCGTGCACTGGAGCAGTGGCTTCTTTCACTGTATGCAAGTTTCTGTAAAGCCAACTAGAACTCTTCCGTTCCCATGTGGATGAGGTGGGTCCTCCCCAGTCCTCCTTGGTTCATCTAATCTCCGAATTTCCTTATAAGATTTGTACTATTTTATTAACTCTGAGCCCATCAAGACACTATTTTAGTCTCTGGATGTGAGTTCATTTAATCTTCACAACCGCCTGGGAGGGGGGAGCTACTGTCCATTTTATAAATGAGGAGATAGAAGCACAGAGAGGCTAAGTAACGGGCCTAAGGTCACAGAGCCGGTTAGCGGCAGAGCCAGGGCTCACCCAGCACCTCCCGCCGTGGCTCCCCTGGAGGCCCACACCCTTCCATCTCCTCCAGTCCCTCCAGGCTTTCAGACGTTGGCCATCGTGTTGAGTACAGCTTCCTCAGAATGCTTCCATCTCCCTGGCTCCGCACACACGTCTCCGGTCTGAATCCAGCCTGAAGTGTCCGTGTCCCGTTCCTCCTTCATAAGGGAAGTGCCAGCCAGGGTGGGCTCAGGCCCTCCAGTCTGCTGGCGTTTGCAGGGACCAAGCCACACGCACCCTCTGACAGAAGCCGGGATGTGGTTTTCTGGCTGCTTCATTTCTGTTCTTGTCTTTCATCGACTCCACCTTCCTACTTTCTCTTGGTACTTGGACTGAGTAAGTAGGTCCTCTGATTTTCATCTTCCGACTTCAAGACTGAAGGCCTTTGAGTCTTTTATTTTCCACTGAATGTGGTTTTGCTGTGTCCCTGGGGCTTTGGGAATGAAGCAGCCTTATTTGTGCTGCTCTCCAATTGTTTTTATTAAAATTTTTTTTTCTTTTGAGGGGGGAGATAATTGGGTTTATTTATTTGTTAACGGAGGTGCTGGGGACTGAACCCAGGACCTCGTGGGTGCCACTGAGCTGCACCCTCCCCCTCCAGTTGTTTCTAGTTTAACCCCTTCTTGACGTCCCCTCGAATCTAAGTGTTCCCTAGAAGTGCTTCCTCTCCAAGCAGCTGGTCCTGCGGTCACCACACGTGTCTTGACTGCCAGCTTTGTCAGACTGCGGTTAAAGTCACCTTCCTCTTCTTGTCTGTACTATTGCGCAGGTTTTCTTTGTGGTCAGATCATTTCCCTAGCTCCAGGGACGCAGGAGTGAGGTGTTTTCTGTTTATAGCTGTAAGAATCACCGCCCGTTAAATCAAAGGCACTGATCACACGTCAGTGCCATTCCTTTTTATTTCCTTGGTCCAACTCTGGGATGTGTGTTAAAATCTCACTGTAAGCGTGTCTCTGTCCAGCCCCCCTGACAGGCCAGCACCTCCACTTCGTGTATTTAACCACACTTCTCTTTGCTCGTGCAGGTTTACGACCGATCTTACCGTTTTTGCCTGTCTCCTTCGCGCTGCCTGTTTCAGCCCTAAAGGCTGGCTTCCCCGATGTTCACGTGGCCGGCCCAGCCTTAGCTGTGTGTGCCGCTGTCTGTGCACCCGATTACCTCCCGCCCTGGTCATCCCGCTGCTTCACGGGCACCTCCTGGAAACCACACAGAGGTCAGATCGCGTGCGGTGTGGCCGCCTGCTCTACTCTAAGGGCTGGAACATTCCATCGGGGTCTCTTCATTTCCTTTGTGTTTACTCCTCACATCCGTCTCTACTCTCAGACGGTCTCTGTCCCCTCCCTCCTGGGAGCTCTTCTTCACCTTCCATGGCCTGATGGCCCCCACCTCTCCACATATTCCTACAACATTCCAAGTTTCCCACCCTAAGCAGCTCTGCCCCTCCGCTGGCCCAGGAGGAGCTCCAGGACCCTCCCCTAACCCCACCCCGTCCTCCCCCCTCCTCCCCTCCGCTGCCCCCAGTCCTTCCACAGCATCTCCACCCTCTGCTCTTTCCTCTCTCCTTGGAGAGTTCTGTGCTTTTAACTCTGGACAAGCATTTGGACCCAGGGAGGTATGAATACAAAATGGCTTTTTGAATTTTTCAATTCCTGCCTCCAGCTGCGCCTCCTTCAAGCCCTCTTTTCTGTCCTCTCAAACGTCACTCCCGGGTCGGCTCCCAGGACCCCAGCTCAGTCTGGACCAGTTGGCGGTTTGCTGCCGGTGCAGGCTCCTCTGCTGGGCTCAGCTCCGGCCTGGAGTCCCCAGGAAGGGGTGGGTCTCACTCCCCGCCCCACCACGTCCCCCAACCCCTGGGGCTGGCAGAAGGGACAGGGCAGAGTCTCCTTATGTACCTGGTGGTCCCCCACCTCTGTGGGCTCACAGGGCCCCCAGCCCGGGCGCCCCCCTCGGCCCAGACATTGCTCTCTGGCTCTTTCTAGCTCAGTCTGCTCAGACAACACGGAGGGTGGCTCAGCCAGTCCCCTGCCTGGCAGGCGCCCCGACCTCTACCAGTGGCTCTCTCAGAGCACCCTGTGGCCGGCTTGGAGAGGTGGGAGCTCCATCTTTTGAGGGAGTTAGGAAAAAGGCCACAGTACCTCCCTGAGGCTCACGACTCCCTCGACTTTTACAAATGCTGCAATTTCTAGTTTCCTGTTGACACGGTAGGGAGATGCTGGAGGAGAAACAAGAGGGGCCAGTTCTGGTGCCCTCACCCTTGAGCGAGGTCTCCATGGGGGCGAAGGGCCCTGAGTGAGCGCACAAACGAAGTGCAGAGCCCGAGGGGGCACCTCCCGCCACGGGAGCCTTGGCGAGCCCCACAGGCGACTCCAGACGGGCGCACACACCGTGTCCATCCTGGGGATGCTGGGATACTGGGTGTTCAGAACCACCTGCACAGATGGCACAGCGGGAGGTCACCCAGCCCTGAAAAGGGAGGAAATTCTGACACAGGCACAACATGGTTGAACCTGGAGGACGTGGTGCTGGCCCACTTACTGGAGGTCCCTGGAGTCGGCATTCATAGACACAGAAGGTGGGATGGTGGCTCCAGGGGCTGGGGACGGGGCGTACGGGGAGTGAGGGTCTGATGGGGACAGAACCTCAGTTTCGGAAGATGGAAGAGTTCTGGGTGGCGGGGAATGTTTGCACAACAACGTGAAAGTGCTTGATGTCACTGAACCATACACTTAAAAAGGCTAAGACGGTGAATTTCATGTTATGCGTACTTTACCACAATGAAACCATTTTAATCCCATCCACACGGACCCAGTGAAGTGGCAAATGCATGGACAACATCTGCTGCTCATCCTGCCCCCGCCCCCGGGCGCAGGTGCCCTAGACGTGGTGGGAAAGGGGCAGAGATGGCCCCCGCCCCCATGGACTTCCCACCCCGCAGGGAAGGCAGAGGCTGGCGGGGAACAGGGTGGAGGCCTGCCTGTTACAGAAACCCAAGACGAGACATGCAGGGGGGTCAGAGGAAGTGGCCCCAGCACTCCTCCAGGTGCAAACCAGCTCCGCTCTAAGTGTGCAAGGCTGGACTTGCTGGCAGATACACATGGAGCATGTCAGAGTGAAATCAGGACAGCAGTAACCTTTGGGGGCAAGAGGGGATTAGGTCGGGGGAGAGATGCATGGTTCAACGTAGTTAATTTCTAAAGCTGGGTGGAGGGAACCCAGGTGCTTGTTAAGTATCTTTATACACCTTTGTATGCCTGAAAGACTCCATTTAAAAAAAAATTAGGACTATTCTAGAACACTTCCAGGCACAGCAAAATTGGGGCGAAGGCACAGGGGTTTCCTGTGCACCTCCTGCGCACCTGCCCCCAGCACAGCCTTCCATCAACATCCCCACCAGGTGGTATGTTCGTTACAATCGATGAACCCAAAAGGACCCGTCATCATCATCCAGAGTCCAGAGTTTACATGGGGGTCACTCCTGGTGTTGCATGTTCTGTGGGTTTGGACACATGGAAAATGACACAGACCCACCGTCATAATATCACCCAGAATATTTTTGCTGCTCTAAAGAAGAAAGATGGAGATTTCGAGGTGTCTGCGGGACGTCCAAGCTAAGTGTCTGGTGGATGTGGGAGAGTTTGATGGCCCAGAGCCCCGGCGTCGGTGCGGACGTGGGCTGCCCTGTGATGTGAGGCTGAGGGCAGCCCGAGAGCCACGGAGGGAAAGCCGACTGAGTCATGGAAGCCAAGGGTGTGAACACGGTGGGAGAGAGGTGCTAGGAGAGCGGCTTCAGTGGAGAAGTTTTTCTGCTGGAACCGAGGAAGGCAATGACCCGTAAGTGCCAACAGCCTCACTGGGCATCACTGGACAAGCCCAGAACTGGAGCAGCCCCCAGGCCCGACAAGTCAGCGCCGGTTAAGTGCAGATGAATGGAGGCACAGCCACTCGACAAAAAGCTTCAGAGCCTTTAAACGTGTGTGAAGATGTTCTGAGCGTGTTCATACCTAAGAAAAGCAGGTTTTAAAATAGAGTATTTTCTGTCGTTCTGCTTCTGTAAAAGGTTTTGCTTGCGTGGGAAGCAGCCTGGACAGGAAGAACCAAACCCTTACTATGACCCCTGGGGTTCCGGGGGCTTGTTTTCTTCTTGCTCATTTGCATTTGTGAAGGTTTCAGCCACAGACACAAAAAACTTGAAAAGGGGAAGGTCTTCCACGGGGAGGGGAGCTCCTCCGGGCTCCGTAGGTTCCTGGGACGTTGAGAGAGAAGAGGGGCCCAGCAGCAGAGGGTGCTGGGCACTGAGGGCTCCGGGCAGAGTGCGGGCCGGAGGGGGACCCCGTGGGGCTGCAGCCAAGGGATTGACACTGGCCAACAGGCACCTGCTGCGCACCAGCCGTGCCTGTGTGCGTGTCTGTCTGTGTGTCCAGCGGCACTAAGTACTTCCCACCTGCGGAACTTTTCTACGAACTTCACACCCATTAAACACTTGCTCCCCACCCTCCCTCCGCCCCTGGCCCCCACCCTCCCACCCTCTTTTCTACAGATCTGACTCCAGGGACCTCATGCGAGGGGACCCCCACGTCTTTGTCCCTGTGACCAGCTTATTTCAGCACCACGTCGGCCAGGTTCATCCATGTTTTATCACGTGTCAGAACTGCCTTCCTTCCTAATTCTGAATAATATTCCATTGGATGGACAGACCACATTCTGCTTATCCATTCGTCTGTGGACGGACACTGGGCGGCTCCCATGTTTGGTGATTGCGAATAGAGCTGTTCTGAACGTGGGTCTAAAAATACATGCAAGTCCCTGCTTTCAGTTCTCCGGGGTGTAAACACAGGAGTGGAGCTGCTGGGTCAAAGGGCAGCTCAAGGTTTCATTTTCGAGGGACCTCCACACAATCTCCCACAGATGACACACCCCTTACAGCCTCACCAGCAGTGCACACGGGTTCCCATTTCTCCACATTCTCGCCAACGTTCGCTGCTTTTCAGGCAGACAACTTACTCATCACAATGGACAATGGGCCTCGTCCCTGCCAAAACCCACCCTTCTCCCCCCTCTGACCCGTGAGGTCGCTCTCCCTGGGTGGGTCCCATGACAGTCCTGGTCACTCTGATCATGAATCGACACCCAATTTCAGACAGTTAGGAAAATACCAGGCCAGGTAACCCTCGGGTTAGTTGTCTGAGGTTATGACAGCAACCCCCGCCCCCCCGCTGCCCTGCCCATCCTGGCAGCTGCAGGACCCAGTGGGGACGGGACAGGCTCTCAGCCTCCCTGCCTCGCTTGTCCCCTCCTCCCCAACACCCTGCTGACCACCAGCCCCCAGGATGGAAAAGCGGAGGCAGGCCAGGGTCCAAGGGATGGTCCTGTTTCTCCCGGGTCGTGGATTTGGGGGAGCCCCACAACCTCTCGATCCCTGGGGTCCCCATCTCTCGGGCAGACGGCTGTGCTCCTCCCCCTGCCCTTTGCCTCTGACACCTACCCTGCCAGGACCCCAGCCCACCTCTCCACCCCAGACACTCCTGCGCATCCTTTGCAAACACTACAAAGTATTTGAGAGCAGCCGTCCAGATACAAACTCTTGGCTGTTGGGGTTTTCGGGTGTCAGACACCATCCAGAATGCCCCCGGTTAGAAGATGCACATGGAAGTTCCGCCATGCATGAGTCCTGCTGGGGAGGGTGCCTGGCCCTCCATCTCCGGGAAGAGGCGTAGTTCAAAGCACAGTCTTGGCCTCAGGTCCCAAAAGAGCAGAGCCCGAGATACAGACTCCTGTGCAGGGACTGGGCTGGGGAGTGCGATTCCAGGCAGCCAGGGAGACGGGGAAGGGGCGTCCCAAGGGGGATGGGTGCTGAGCTGGTGACCGCTCTACCAGACGCCAGCTTCTGCAGGACCACCTGAGGGCCAGCCTGGAGGTCAGTGGTGGGGCTGCTGCGAGCCGGGCATAGTGAAGTCAGCCTGTAGGCCCACAACAGCCTCCAGCGTTGCCACTGGGGCAGGCTGGTTGCGGCTCCTGGTTTAAGCACCAGGGGCCCCTGCACAGAGGCTGGGTGACCCTTGGACAAGTCATCCGTTCACTTGGTTTGTTCAGTGCCCCCCCCCGGTGGCCACGGATGGGAACTACAACACTGTGTGCCCACTCCCTAGGCTGTCCACACGCCTCTGCCCCAAAGGGCCACAGATCCAACTTCCCACGTGTCTGTGCAAACCCTTACCCCAGCCTCTCTCCTCCACACAAAGGCAATGACCCACCACAGGCTGGAGACTCTGCCCCTCTTGCCAATGGGGTTTTGCATGTGACCCAGGAGGAGCAAGGGGGCCGCAGGGTCTCCTCTGACACAGGAGTGGTCCCCAGAGCATCAAACCCTCAGAGCAGCAGGGGACGCACGGTTACAGCAGAGCAGGGACGTCCCTCCTGCATCAGTTCTGTGGCCTAATCTGACTTTGTTCCCAGGCCTCCCCAAATTCTTTTTTTACAAATAGTCATTTTATGAATTCCACTCTGCTTACATGAGCCCGAGTCCTTTCCACTTGTGGTAGGCTGCAGAAACGGCAGCAAGGATTCCTCCCACCTGTGTCCACAGGGTTTTGACACAGATCATTGCCACGCTTCCCCAACCCCCACCCCAAGAGGTGGATCTGTATCTTGAGGTGGTGGGTAAGGGCACGGGCTGGGGGCAAGCCTGCCCGAGGCGGAATCCTGTTGTAGGCACTTACCTCCTGTGAGAAATCAGAAAGCTGCTTCGGTCTCCTCCTGGGTGGCTGCGAGTTCACACATACAAGATTCTTGGAAGTGTGACAGCACAAGAGATGTGCACAATATATGTCCACCTGGGACACAGACAATATCACCGTCACCACCACCACCACCAATATCACCACCACCAATATCATCACTGTCACCACCATCACCATCATCATAACCACCACCACCACCATCACCTCCGTCATTATCACCAACATCCTCACCACCACCATCACCATCCTCACCACCACCACCAATACCATCGTCACCACCATCACCGTCGCCAGTATCATAACCACCACCACCATCACCTCCATTATTATCATAGCCAACATCCTCCTCAGCACCACCATCGCCATCACCAGTACCATCACCACCACCTCCACCATCATCATCACCATTGCCAGTATCATCACCATCACCATAACCAATATCATCACCATCCTCACCACCACCACCAATACCATCGTCACCACCATCACCGTCGCCAGTATCATAACCACCACCACCATCACCTCCATTATTATCATCACCAACATCCTCCTCAGCACCACCACCATCGCCATCGCCATCACCAGTACCATCACCACCACCTCCACCATTTGCCACATTTGTTGAGCACCCACTCTGCCAGGCACTGTCCTAGGAGCTAGGGACAAAATTAACAAGACAGTGAGATCCCTGGTTTGAGAGAGCTGACATTTAGTGAGGTGAGTAGAATAATGAGTAGCAGTATAAACACAGTAACTTCAGAAACTGGCTACTGGGCTGCAAAAAGAAAACTGTTGGAAAAGAGAACGACTGTCACATCTTTGTTGCCTCCACTGCTGCGTGTTCCTGCCACGGGGCCTTTGCACATGCTAGTCCCACTCTTAGAATACTCTCCCCTTCTTTCTTAACCTGGTCGATGTCCACGCATCTTTTCCTGACTTTGGCCCTGTCACCCCCGTCACACCACCCCCCACAGCAATAACATTGTTCATCTCTCTTCTGCAGCACTGATCACACTTGAAGTGCGTTTATAACAATCTTGTCAGCAGTGTACACCCCAAGAGGGCAGGGCCACGCCTCTTCCCCTCACTGCTGTATCCCCAGGGGTCAGCACAGTAACAATGTTCCTGCAGGTGCTTAACAGTCTTGAATAGGGAACAAGGTAGGAGAAAAGACCAAATTTGAAGCCAAACATGAGAGACAGTTCCTTGAAATCGACACATCAGCCTCTGGTCTAGTTAACATCTCACAGGGAGGGAGACTCCTTCCTGAAACTGTCCCACACGAGATCCCCTTCCCGACGCTCCAGGCAGTTACCCCTAAATCCAATCATAGATCAAATCAGGGGTTTACCTTCTAACTGGCTGGCTGGTGGTCTTCCCTTCTCTCCTATAAAAGCCCCTCCAGGGCGTCCTCAACACCAGAGCATGAAGCCCCCGGGGGCAGATAAGAGGGAGATTCGAGAGCAGCCTTTCCCCCAGGGGCCCTCTGTGTCTCCGGGGGGCAGCCCCATCCCCACCCTTCCCAAGGGAAAGGCCCATCTCACCAGCCCCAGAAGGGCTTGGGAGATCTTTAGGGCAGTTTCCCTGGAGGAAGGGGTTGCAGGACCCACCTCCCTGCTTCCCTCTGGACGGAGCCAAGCTTCTGGGGAGCTGGACTCAGACCTCTTTCATGGATGAAGATCATGGAGGCCCAGGAAGGAGAGGTGACCCGCCCAAGGCCACACACCCAGCACGAGGAAGAAGTGGAGAACCTTATCTGTCAAAGAACCAGAGAAACAAGTGTTCCCCCGAATGCTCCAGAGCGAGAAAGGTGCAGACTCTGCACCACTGCGTGCTTATTAACAGTTTAACGAGATATTTAGAAGCAGAACTGTCACCTGGTGAGACCCGCTGACACCGGTTCACATCCACGGCATCACGGACGGCGAGGAGCGCGCCCCCAGCGGCCGAGGCTCTGCTGCCACGTGCACCTGGATGCCGGCCACGTTGCAGCTCATCTGAGGCTCATCCTCCCCATGGGCCCAGTCCGGTCCATGGCCTACAGAATAAGAGTGGTTCTCACATCTTTAAGTAAGCAGAAAAAGTTAAAAAAAAAAAAGGGTATTTTGTGACACAAAAAAGTTACATGAAACTCAGCTTTCACTGTGGGTGACTGGTTGTACTGGGACATGTTCACTGCACTTCCTGCCCAAAGGTCCTGCATGGAGACGGTCAGCACCTGGTGTCGTGGACCGTCCCGTCCGATTTCCTCTCTGACACGTGACAGAGGAGCAGATGATGCTTCCATGACCCCGTGAACGGAAGCGGACATCCTCACCCGTAAACAGGCCGCTTATGTAACGAGCATCTGTTTCCCAAATGTCCCCGGTTTTCATACCCCTTCTGAACTGACATGTGTTTGTCTCACTGCCGGCTCCTTCGCTGACCAGTTAATAAATGCTGATGTGCGCTCAGGGTCGCTCGTCCATCCTCAGCGGAAAAGAGGGGTCTCATCTCCAAAAACCAGACACCACAAGAGAAAGGCAGAAAGACCGTGGCTCTGACCAGCCTGGGAGCCGGCAGCCCCCAGCCCCAGGCCCCCTCGCACCACCCGGGCTCAGCCCACCTCTCTGTTCTCAGCCAGCAGCTTACGGATGCTGCTGCCCACACAAGGCTCTGTCTGGACTGGAGAAGGGCTTGGGGGTGGCGGGCTGCCGGGAGGTAAGGGAACTTGCGTACTTCCTCCTGGCATTCCTCCACCCTGACTCCCTTCATCTGTTGTATGTACTGCCAATGCCTTTCCTAGCTGGTTTGCTTTTTAGTTTTTCCAATACCTAAAATACTTCCTTACAGATCAGTTAATTACATGAGCTCACGGCCCCTGGCAAACCTGGGGGGGGCCCCGCCCAGCCAGGAACAGGCAGCTCCCCGTGGAGCAATCTCACCGGCGCACGTGAACACAAACCAACCGGGGAAGGTGCAAAGTGCCCACTTCCTGGCGTGTCCCCCGGGCCCCTCCCCTGGGAGTTCTACAGTGATTTCTGAACCTGCTGCTCTTGGGCCCCGGCTCCTGTTCCAAGGGTGGCAGAGCTGCTAACCTCACCCACGTCTGGGAACTCGCTGCCTCCGCTGGGAAGGCGGGTCCAGTAGGAGACACCTGGACACCAAGTGGCACAGAAGTGCCCTCTCTGCCCCTTCCTGTGCATCAACGGAAGGCGGTCAGAGGAGCAGGGTGAGCGGGGTGAGCAGGGTGGGGCTCCAGGAACACGTGTGTGAGAGAAGCCAGGCCCCGGGCCCAGGCCCCCAGCCCAGCGGCCTGGCCATCCAAGTACCAGCACTGGTCTTCCTCTTGGCCTTTCTCTGCTTTTTCCATCTGTGAAATCAGGCAAATAAGGGTTGGTATGAGGATCAAACAAAACAATAAATACGAGATTGATACCAACCTTTAGTTAAAAGGGCCAGATTGGCCTAAAGAGAAAGCTCGTCTGTAAGCAGGTGCCCAGGGGCCGACAGGGAGGGCGCTGGGTCCACTCAGAAGGTGTCCAGCCACAGCAGACGTGATTCCGGTGAGCCCGAGACCCAGGCCTTGCCCCAGACTAAACAAAACAGCACGGAGCTGCAGGCTGCGGGCACTGAGGACGTACACCGCCCGGGGCTTAGAACAGCCTCACACCTAGTGCCCTGCGTCCTGCTCACCACCTCTGACCAGCTCAGGGCCAGACACGGACAGACTAGAGTGGTCTGGGGAGGAAGGTGTCCCAGGATGTACCGCTGTGCCCGGGGAAGTGGAGAACAGCCTTCCACGACCAAGCGCTCAGCTGGCCCCTCGTGACGTGGGCAAGCCCTCAAAGGCCGGATGGCCTCGGGCAGGAGGGTGAGAGGAAGCCCCTGGGCTCAGTCCCACCTCCCGGGGGTCATTCAAAGAGAATGCCTAGGAGGGCCTTTCCCCTAGGAGTTTTATAGCATCCGGTCTTACATTTGGGCCTTTAATCCATTTTGAGTTTGTTTTTGCACATGGTGTTAGAGAACACTCTCATCTCAGTCTTTTACAAGTAGCTGTCTGGTTTTCCCAGCATCACTTATGAAGAGACTGTCTTTTCCCCATTGATTATTCTTGCCTCCTTTGCTGTACGTTAACTGACCCGTGTGTGGGTTTACTTCTGGGCTGTCTACCGTGTCCCACTGGTCTGTGTCTGGTTTTGTGCCAGCACCACACTGTTCTGATGCCTGTAGCTTTGCAGTATAGTTTGAAGTCAGGGAGCGTGGCTCCCCCAGCTGTTCCTCCTCACGGTTGTTTTGGCTATTTGGGGTCTTCTCTATTTCCATATATACTTTAAAGTTATTCTAGTTTAAAACTGTTCTAATTTCTAAAGTAAAGGAAATAAAAGTAAAAATAAACAAATGGAACCTAACTAAACTTAAAACTTTAAAAGTTTTTGCATGGCAAAAGAAACCACCAACAAAATCAAGACAAGCTACTTACTGGGAGGAAACATCTGCAAATGATACGATCAATAGGAGATTAATATCCAACAATGTAAAAAGCTCACACAACTCAACATCAGAAAACGACCCAGCCAGATGAGCTATACCTATACAACAGAATGCTATTCAGCCATGAAAAACGACAACATAACGCCATCTGCAGCAACATGGATGTCCCCAGAGAAGGTCATTCTAAGTGAAGTAAGTCAGAAAGAGAAAGAAAAATATCATATGAGATCACTCATACGTGGAATCTAAAAAAAAAAAAAAAAGACAAGACAAAGACAAATGAACATAAATATAAAACAGAAACAGACTCATAGAATACAAACTTGTGGTTGCCGGGGGGAGGAAGGTGGGAAGGGACAGACTGGGATTTCAAAAGGTAGAATAGATAAACAAGATTATACTGTGTAGCACAGGGAAATATATACAAGATCTTGTGGTAGCTTACAGTGAAAAAGAATGTGACATGAATATACGTATGTTCACGTATAACTGAAAAGTTGCGCTCAACACTGAAAATTGACACAACATTGTAAACTGACTATAATTCAATAATAGAAAAAAAAGAATACAACCTGAAAAATGGGCAGAAGACCTGAATAAACATTTTTCCAAAGAGGAAACGCAGATGGCCAACCAGGCACGTGAAAAGGTCCTCAACATCACTAATCGTCAGAGAAGTGCATTAAAACCACACTGAGCTGTCACCTCACACCTGTCAGAATGGCCATCATCAAAAAGACCACAAATAACAAACACCGGCGAGGGTGTGGAGAAAAGGGAAGCCTTGCACACTGTTGGTGGGAATGTATACTGGTGCATCTACTATGGAAAACAGCTTGGAGGTTTCTCAAAAAACTAAAAATAGAACTACCATATTGCCCAGCAATCCCACTCTTGGGTGTCTATATCTGAAAAAAAAACCAAACACTCAACTTGAAAAGACACATGCACCCCAATGTTCACAGCACTATTTACAATAGCCAAGATGTGGAAGCAACCTAAATGTGCATCGACAGAGGACTGGATAAAGAAGTTATGGTGTATTTACACGATGGAATACTACTCAACCATAAAAAAGAATGAAAATTTGTCATTTGCAACAATAGGGATTGACCTGGAGGGTATCATGCTTAGTGAAATCAGCCAGACAGGGAGAAAGGCAAATACTGTATGATCCCACGTGTATGTGGAATCTAAATAATACGCAAACAGGTGAACGTAACAGTGGGAACACGCTAAACGATGACAAAAACCTTCATGGCACGATCAGAACTGCGCAGAGGCTCCTGTGAAAGGGGAACCCAGAGCTGGGCGCACTGCTCTGCGGGAGGCTGAGCTGCTGGCAGGCAGTCTCCAGAATGGTCTGGGCACTGACTGCACCTTGACCCTTTGCCTCCTTGGCTGGGCCTCCTCCACGAAAGCTGAGACCTCAGGGGCTGACTCCTCCACATGGATCGCTTCTGACGTGGTTTCCCTCCGACTCAGGTGAGGACAACACTGTCTTGGCCCGTCTCCCAAGGAGAGCGTTCTCACCAGAAAAACGAGGAGACTTGGTCCCAGGAGCCTCCACGGCTGGAGACGTGGGTTCCAGGACAGAGGCGGCCGTGCCTGGCCTACAGAGGCGGGCATTGACATGTCCAAGCTGCACCCGTCAGTGGAGGGGGGATGTGAGCTGCGCGGGCAGCAGACAGTCCTCCTGGAACAACACAGCCTTGCTCTGGTCCAGCGGGAGCGTGAGGTGCTTACGGGAGCTGCTGGGAGCCCTGTGCTCAGCTTGCTGCCCTCACCTCAAGGGTTTTGGAGCTGAGTCAGTGGCTTCACATCCACTGCGTCCAGCTCAACTCCCCTCCTCACTACGTGTGGGGACACAGGTGACACAGGTTCCCCTCATGGACCCCAGGAGGGCAGAACCACGGCTGGTCCGGTTCTTCCTCTTGAGGAAAGGGAGTCGGGGAGCCATCGGGTCCAGCACAGGTGCATTTAAAGGAAACCCGCACGACAGAAACAGCCACTCAGCAAATTCGAGGATCACTACTCTGTGCATCTGTGTGGTCAGTAACTTCCCAGGTTATGGCCTGAATAGAGGTGTCAGCCCATGAGTGTGTGGACTGGTCCATTTCTACTTTATGAACTAGATGCTACAAAATTAAAAAGTACTCGTGGAAACAGAAAGCATTTGTTTATTATTGCTATAATCAAGGCAAAATCTCTCAAAACAACTGGCCTTGATAATGGAAGTATAATCAGAACCATTATTCCATTACTCATGACTTGCAGTCTGTTGTTCTCTGCTGTTCAGACTTGACCATTTCACACAGACCACCCTGAACAAGAGGAGGGATTCCCTTGGAGATCGGAGGGCAGGCCCGACTACTTCCCCAGGTTCTGACTTCAGACCAAGCATTTCCTCGCTCTGAACCTGCTTCTCCTGTGTTTAAACAACAGGCAGGAGAGGGGAGAAGGGGCCAGGAAGTACCCCATCCCCGGCAGGACTGACAGGAATACCACGGGTGGTAACTGAGAGAGCACACGTGAACTTGCCGATTACACTCGAGAAAAACCACACAAAACACAGTATCACGAGTAGCAGTGCCCGTCGGCCCACAGGGAGGGCGGGGGTCCTCACCACGCAGCCATGTCCAGGCAGCCGGCACGGCAGTCACAGGGGACCTGAATCCTGTGGCCGGGCGATGGAGACTCGCACTCAAGCCGCCCAGCGCACTGAGGACGGACCTGGCCCAACAAGCCACAGGGACCCAGCTTCATCCTAGAAACACGTGGTCAGTTTTATTTACCTTAATATACACCTGCACAGGCAATAACCAAAAGGCTCTTACACAACAATTCAGTGAGTTTTACCTAGTTTCAGGAGTAATGCATGCGGTTACAAATGAGAGGTAGAAACACTGTATTAAAGACCTAAACATACAAACATCGTATAAATAAATGTTCAGATTAACTGCTGGGATTTCATACAGATAAATAAGGTAAAAATTACATTACTTTGTCAAAGTAAAGGAAAGCCATGTTCTTGTTTTCACCAGTACACTAAATTAGATGAATGCCAGTGCCTCTGTGCGGCTGGCCAGAGACCAGGTTATACTATCTAGGAGGGCTAAACTAGAGAATGGCTTATTCAAGTATTCAAGCAGGTAAGTAAGAGAAACCAAGTAACACACAACGGAGGAGCCATTCCTGGAGGGACGCTCGCTGCCCGCGTTCTCACGACCAGCTCTTCGGTGAACTGCCGGGATTAACGTGAAAACACACGTTAGGCTGGAGAGAGCGGCCCGTTTTCCTAAGAGAAAACAAAGCTCATTTTCCATCAACTTCATGTAAAACTCCACATCACTAACAAGGCTTTAGATCACTGACTCTGTTTTGGCCTACTAAAATTCTTAAGCGTCTCTTGATTGATACTTGTTCTAATTCTGCCCAAACACACCTCGCCTTTAACAAGCTGGACGTCATGGGCATCTGCTCGTTCTGCATGCACAGTAAAAACGCAAACAAAAGCGAAAGCCAGCGACTCAAAATACCACCAAGAAAACCTGTAGGTGTAGATGAATAGGTTAAAAAAATGCAAACGTTCACATGAACACCAGTTTTTACCACTTGAAAGTCCAAAAGAGATTACATGAAAATTCTGGAAAGGGTACGTATGTATAATCAAGTAAAATATTTCAAACAAGTCCATTGTGCCTCAGTTAGTTTTATACTGCAAAATCCAATACATAGTTGTTTTAATAAATTAGTGCAATATGAAAGATTTGGAAGATTATTAATATGTGTCCATATTAGATCAAATCGAAGATTTCACAATTTCTTCCAAGAACCATCTTCCATTTCTTAGGCTATTTCTTCCCAAGCCATTTATGGACATGTGCTCAGATTCAGAGACTCACCCCGAGCATCAAACTGCCTGGACGCGATGCAGTTTCTTACTTCTGTGCCCCAGTGAACACGCGGAACTTCACACTCTGCTCTGGTGAGCATGTGAAGGGCTGCTCCCTGGCTCCCTCTCAATCATCCTTAAGAAGAGCTGTGCTGACAACTAGTGCTAAGTAAGGTACGTTTATTTACCAAGTTCAGGCTGCGAGCCAAGTGGATACTCTTGCTTCTGCTTCTACAAAGCAAAAGGGGAGGGGTGACTGCTCTGCTAAGGCAGACTTCCTACAAGTAAGTAGTTTGAGGACTGCTTTTCCTTTTTGAAATCACTGCTTGCTCTTTGGTAGTCACCTACAGCTTCCTGGGGTCGGGGCAACGGGACCCGAGCTGCGCCCCCCACGCACCACTGCACACCCCACCACTGGTCCAGGGGGCAGGCCTGCTGCTGGTCATATGGTTGAGGTGCTGTAGCAGAGTGCCGACAATCTTCTCTCAATACTGGATTTATCTGGAAATAACATAAATTCATAATACAAATCATTTATAGTTTCCAAACCAAGCAAAGAAGAACTAATGAAAAAAAAATCACTCTCTACTGACATCCTCACCCCGAAGTTAATAGTTCTGAATACTGTTTCTTCTTTCCACTCGGTGATTGTTTAGATCTGATTTCTAGCTTAGGGTTGCACAGTGGTAAACTATCGATTAGCACGTCAAATAAGGAACATTTTGGTTTTAACAGCTGGTTTGCTCACAACTGCAAATTATTTCAGAATTGCTAACTCCTTGTGGCTCTTCTAAATGTGGCATGACCACATCTACCTCAAGAGGTCCACCACCTCCTCCTCAGAACACCTCACCAGGCTTGTATTTGGCAAGTGGGACACCATCCTGGTGCCCGATCAGGCCCCCTCTGCTCACTGCACCGAATCTGCAGTCCGTGGGGTCTCCACAGGGCGCCTTGGTCACTAAGCCCACAAGGCTTAAAACAGTCCCATCTATTACGTAATAATAAAAACAAAGTTCCCTGCACACATGAACACACACCCACCACCGGGGACGCGGTGCAGAAGTCTAAGACAATGACAAAAGCCATCAGCGCCTCACAAGTGTCTCCGGCCCTCACGACAACTCCGCAAAGCGGGGCATCGTCCCTCATCTCGAGGGAGAAGGCCAGAGACCCCAGGAAAGGGCCGGGACTTGCCCAAGGTTGGAAAGCCAGGACTCAAGCCCAGGCAGGGTGGGTCCAAGCTCCACGCTCCTCCCACTGCACCAGCAGGAGACACTAAGCTGCTTCCTAAGTCAACTTACACTTATGCACGTTCTCAATGTCTGCAGGGTCCTGGAGGATCTTGGTCAGGCCTTCCAGAAGAAGGGCCGCCTTGTGGTAGCGGAACACAACGTCTTCAGTCTGCTGAAACATCTCATCCAGGGCCGCAGCTTGAACCTGGCGCCAGGCGACAAAAACGAGAATAGCCCCGACTTTCCAAGAAAATACGAGTCCATTTGGGCAACAGGGCTTTAATGGAATCTGTCTAAAATCAACAACATTTTGACGAAATCATATAATCTATGAGGTGAGTGAAATAAAGAAAGAGTTTCTTGACAAGAGTTATCCTGCATTCCAACACAGCCTTCTTGAACCTGGAGACTCATAACTTGTAAGATCTGTACTTCCAAACTGGCTCTTCCATGACATCACTAAATAGTTTATTTTAAATATACACTTCCACACTAAGCTGGCATTTCGTTCAAGTGGGTTTTGTTACCGTGAAATAGTCAAACAATATTAAAAGCCACTTATCACCTTCATTTAGTCAAAGAATTTCCTAGTGTGTGGGATTCATCATTCAGAGATATTTACTGGGCACCTACTCAGGATGGCCCCTGAGTATCTGGTGAAGGTGAGCTCACAGTCTGCAGGGAGACATGGGCTGTAAAACTAACCGTCCGATTACGAGGGACATGTGGAGTTACAGGAGGAAGCCCCAGATGGCACAGAATCCATGTGAGGTGCACCCACGTGACTGCGGGAGGAAGACAGGATTTGGGAAGGCCTCCACGGAGGGCCGTCCAGGTGTCCAGGCTGAGTCAGAAGCAGCAGGAGGGGGCTGGGCGATGGGGAAGGTGGTGGGGGCTTCCCAGAAACTGGGGCAGTGGTACTGTTCACCAGGCACAAGTGTTTGTTCTCCCAACAGCATTCTGATTTCCTCTTTACTCAGTAAATCTAAGACTGTCAGAACCCAGTATCCTAATTTGTCAATACACTCCGTGTCTTTAAAAAAATAACAGCACTTCTAACAAGATAAATAAAATGGGTAGAGAAGATCAAAACCCTGAAAAGGCAGGAGGAAGAAATAACTGAACCCAAGTGCAGGGTCCCAGGGCTCTCACTATCGGGAGAGAAAGCAGCCCCACAACTCCTCGTGAGAGAACTTTCTTCTTGCACAAATTTCTAAAAGAAAATGTGTCACGCGAAGTCTTAATTTGGTACAGAATGATACAATGCGTATTATTCAATAGTTTAGAGCAATATAATGTAAATTATTCTCATCAACAGTTTATATTCCAAGATTATTTTCATATGCTTTTTATTATAATGGCTTCAAAATAAGGCCTGGGTGTAATATAACAGTACAGTTCAAAGGAGACAAATCTGGGAGGAGAAGGAAGGCCTATTATCTTCATGTAGTAAAAATTATAAGGGTGCTCAGTAGTTAAATTTCTTCCCATTTAATTAACTTCCTTAACAGTCCCTAGTTTCATGTAGACTTCAGAGCAACTTTTCCTCACAGGACAGAAAGCAAATTATTTCCAGTAATACAAGCAGACGGCTGGAAACGCAGGCCTGACTTTGTGTCTCTGCTGCAGTACGGTCAGCAGGACTCTCAGCCCATCAAGTTTCGCAGACTGGCTAACAGAGCAGTAATTTTTCTAATGTGCTATCAAACCAAATTTCTTAAATAGTAGAAAATGAAGAAACAGATCCAGCTAAAGCTTTTGGATGTAAACTATTAAAAATATTAGATCATGCCTAAAGCTAGCAATTTTTAAGAGGTATATAATAAATGTTGACCAAATGTGGTAACCAGTGGAACTTATGTTGGTTACATATTAAGCCCAGTTCCTCCTTTAAGAAAAGGGAGCCACAAGACTTGGGACCTGGGAGTGGCAGTGCATAAACTCGTTTTGAAAGGACCATGTCAGGTAGGTGATGAGTTCAAAAGCTGCCCTTAAAGACAAGCACAGTATTAAACCTTAAAGGGGCTGCCATCTCCAGGGCACAGTAATCGATAAGGGGTTACCATCCCTACGGCAGTGACAGGTGACGGGCTACCATCTCTACAATGCAGTGACAGGTGACAGTAACAGACAAGGGGTTACCGTCTCCACAGCGCAGTGATAGATGAGTGTCTCCGCGGTCACGCTGTTGATCTCATCAATAAACCTCTGCTTGTCAGAGAAGAAGCGATTCAGCTTTTCTGTAAGTTTCTTGCACATGGTGATGCAAAATTTATATCGTTCATTCAGATTTTTGACAACTGGAAAAAAGTTGAGGTGACAATTTTAATTTTTCTCCAGAAACAGTGACAGTGACATGCAACTTTCCTGCTGATTTCAGGCAAGTGACCCTAAATGATCATTGGAAACAATGCCTGGGAGGCACTCCTCCATGTGTGCTCTCTGCCAGTTCATTAAAGATTGAGAACAAAGCTCTTCTGACTGCTCTTTGTATCAATTAAATGGCAAAAACAAAGAACAGAAAAGCCAGCATCTTTTCCCATTTAAGAATATTTAATAGCACAGTGATTTCCCGTCAAAAACGTCCCTCCCAGTGTCACGGGGAAAGGCGCTCTTGAGTCCCCGGGAGCCACGCTCCGCTCCACCCATACCTTGTTTCACACCTGCGGACGGGCTCAGCTTCCCGGACTTGATCTGCTCTTTGGCGAGGTGGAGAGAGGCTGCCAGCAGCTGTGCGGCCTTCATGTACAACACCAGCTGCTCTACCCGCCTGTAGGGAGACAAACCGTCAGTGCGGCACCCTGCGCCCCCGCAGACCGCCGCCACCACCACCACAGCGCGTCCCCGGGAAGCTCATTTCCTTCATGCTTTCAATGCACAAAGAACTCCCAGAGGAAGAAGGTTCAGCATGGAAAAAAACTGTGAGCTTTGAATACAATGGATACACTCAGATAAAAGTAAAATATCTTCAACAGTGTAATTTACAGGAAAGGCAACACCAAGGCGGCAGACTCTCCAAGGCTTGGCTGGCACAGCAGTGTCCAGCATGGTGAGATAAGAAGAGATGTTCTGAAGCTTCTGCTACTGGGACCTGACCTCCATGGGAGGACGAGGCCTCCAGCTCAGACTCAGAGTGGGAAGACCCTGGAGATGAAAGCCAGGGGGTACCTACCCCCAGTCCTTGCTCAGCTGGCTGATCTGGTCCACCACCACGCTCTCCTGGATCTGGTACAAGGAGACGGCGGACGTGCAGAGCTCTGGGCTCCCCCCGCGCACGGCGGTCAGGTCCAGCACACACTCCGTGAACATGAGCATCATGTTCAGGTGGCGTAAGGTGTCTGTGTGTTCTCGCTGCGGCAAAGTCAGTTTGTCTCAGAAACTTGCTGGTCAAGGAAAGGCGCGTGCTCTGTGCACAGACCACGGCCACTGCTAATGTTTCCTATATTACGAATATGAGAACGCTCAAAGGAGACTGAAATCTTTAAATTCCAGAAAACTAGCGAGAAAGCATACACACATGCACCCAGACGAAGATGTGCCATGCTGTGTGTGTGGATGTATGAGAGGGCCCACAGAGTTAAGCTTCAAAGGTATGAGGTCACTGCGCTCTCACCGGAAAAAAATGGAACACCAACAACGAAATCAACATACACGAGACAAGCACATGACAAAACAGACACTGAGATTATAAGGATCCTCTGTACACTAAACCACACTTCTTGGTAGTTTAGTTAATTCTACTGACTGACTGACAATTTCAGAGATGCTTTATTTTAATTTCTGATGGTTTTTAACATTGATTCTTAACACTAAAGCTCTAAATTTTCTGTGGTCTTTTCAGTTAAAGAGGGGAGTAGAGAAAGATATAATAAGTAGCATGCAATAAAAATGGGTATTCTAAAATTAATGTTGTTTTGAGATTTGTTTTTAGCTAAAAATGTATTTTAAAATCTCAAATAAGACTAAGTTTCCCACTCTCCTTTTATGGTTAAAAAGGGATGAGAATCAGCTCAGTTTCCTAGAGACAGGAGAATAAACCAATCAACTTTTGAAAGACTCTCTGCTCTATGACAGCATATTAGACTTATGTTCCAATATGTATTGGAACATAATTTATGCCTAATTTAATGGAGATTGAAAAAACTATGAAGATTGCTTTTCCAATCTTAGATTATATTTTCAAAATTATAATTTAAACTTACTACAGAATCACTATTAAAGTTTTGCATGTAATATCTCATAATTGCTATTCTCATTCACACAGAACAGAAATAGTAGAGGTCCAGCACGGAGAGAGAATTTTTCTTCAGTTGATCTAAAGAACTGTTCATTTTAGTCTGAAATGCAGGCTGAGCTGCACCGTGTCAGGGACTAAGGTCCCAGTGGAGCCCCCCGAATGCCATCCTAGAGGTGGTGATGAGGGACGGAGGTGGCCCGGGCTCTGGAATCACAAAATTCTTCTTGTTCTGGATTAGTGCTCAGCACGCTTCACATGACGCTGTGTTTTCCCTGCAGAACTGGCTCTGAGGGGAAGAAGCTGGTCTACACTACAGACAGGAGTGTCCAGTCTGCTGGGCAGATTTATTCCTCAGCGTTATGGACTAATCTGGCATTATAATTTTTTTAAACCTAAGTTTAAGTGTATCACTTCTGTCTTATGAAAAAAAGTAAGATTTGAGAATAAAAGTTGTGGTTTTAGGACAAAGATTATGCTTTAAAAGTCCTATAAATAGTAAATAAACTTCAGATAAAAAAACAAAGAACACAAAAATGTTCACATCCCTCCCTACCAACCAGAGCTGTTATGCACGCCACTGTCAACATTATTCTGAAAAGACACCAGCAATGTTTTCCAAATAGAAAAGGAAAGGGAAAACCCGCCAGGCCTTGCTATCGGATTCTGCTCTTTTGTCCCCAGACCACTGTCCTCTGCAGCCACGCTAAATGTCACACCATGACGGCCGTCCCACCTCCATCAGCGTCTCCTCAGGCAGTTCAGGGGCTTCAAAGGTGATGAGCCCCTCCAGACTTGGGGGTGAAGCACCATAAGGCATGTGTCTCAGGCCAGGAGCCGCCTCTGCTCCCGGAGGGGAGGTCCCCGAGCAGGGCCCGGGCGGGGAGCCCGCGCACATGCGGCCGCACAGGGAGCCTCCGGAGCCGGCTGCGGAGAGAGCACACGGGCGAGTGAGCGCAGGGCCAGGGCACAGAAGGGCCCAGGGGAAAGCCACCGAGCCTGTCCGTGCACGTGAAGAGCTTTTATCTTCCCTTTACTCCCTGTCTGCATGTCTGTGTCACAGAATCACCACAGCTACTTTAAAAATATTCCGTTCTGAACAAATTTACAGCATACATGTCTCTCCCTGCTGCTCCACGGTCTTCACAGCTGTAAAACTCAGTGGCTACAAAGCGGCTCACTAAACTTATATACAGAATGCTTATCTGGAGGCATTCATGCTATTTCTGATTTTTCATATCACAAGTAACCCTGTGATGAAATCTCCCCGTCTTTTGAGTCATCTACTTGTGATAAACACTCCAAAGCAGTGTATCAACAGGAGTGGGATGACCACAGATCAAACGCTGCCATGAGCGCATCGGCAGCTCTCTGTAAGCCGCCGCGCCGCATTCTGGGCAGTGAGCACAGAGGGCCCACTTAGCTTCAACGGCAGTGCACATTATGGTTTTTAAATCCTGGCTTAGTTAGTAGGTATAAAATGTTATTTTCTTAATACAGTTTTTATTTTCTAATACTTTAAATAATCCCGAAGTCAAGATCATTGGCTCTTTTTCTTCTCTCGTTGACTATTTATAGCTTTTGCTTATCAATCTACTTATTAATCTACTGGTGTCTCAATTAGTAACTGACTGAGCACAAGAGAACTTAGGGGACACCAGGTGCAACATATGAGATGATGTCAGATGATCACTCCTGTCAAGGACAGTTGGGAAACACTCGTAGTGTTGGTGTTAACTACCTATCTACAGGGCAGATAAAACCAGGCTACCGGCCTGTACACAGGACTAAGGACAAAGACCAGAGCTCAAAGCAGGAAACTAAAACTTAGAGTTCTTAAAAAAAAAAAAAAGATAACAACCACCTATGATTTTCAAAAAATGTACTGGTGCAGGAGAACAAGCCTTCAGCATAAACTGTGAAGCACCGACACGCACAGCTGCCTCACATTGATGTCAGACAGCTACAGTGTTACACACTATCACAAACATACAATACAGGACCTTTTATGTTATAAATTCTTTCCCACAAAGATTGCCTCATTTACCCTTTATAACCCTTTAAGGTAAAGAAAATCATGATCTCCATGTCAGTGGTAAAGAAACTGAAGTCCAGAGAAGTTACGTGACTTAGCTAAGTCACACCACTAAGTCATCCTCAGAACCCACACCCCACGCACAAGCCGAATACAGTACTAAGAGGGCTCCTCACCTGAGGGTCTTGCTCGGAGGACTGTGTGGGCACAAGTGGGGGCCGCAGCACTGTGTGGAGGGGACCCCACGGTGAATAGGACAGCCCTGGAACCTGCCGCCGTTCCCACAGGAGGTGCCAGGGCAACACCACAGGCTCCTGCAGGGGTTGCAATAAGACATTTATAAAATGTGTTATGCATCTGAGGGTGGGACTACAGGGAGACCTGTATTTTCATACAAGGTTTTTTTTTAAGTTAAACAATAAGCATTTATTACTCTTAAAATCAGAAAATTCAGTATAGATCTCCATTAAAAATACTTCATGGTCATCTCTTCACAGCTGTGAATCTTCTCTAACACTAACGCCTAGAATTCAGTTACTTCTGTGTACTTCTAAAATACGTGAACTGCAATCACACTTGAGAAATAATTTGACAAAGTGGAAACCAAGAATTGGAAATAAACACGTGAGTTAACGACCTGATTAAAAAATGGGCAGAGGACCTGAATAGATATTTTTCCAAAAAAGACATACAGATGGCCAACAGGCACATGAAAAGATGCTCAACACTGCTAATCATCAGGGAGATGCAAACCAAAACCACAAGATACCACCTCACACCTGTCAGAACGGCCATCACCAAAAAGAACACAAGTAACAAAAACTGGTGGGGATGTGGAGAAATGGGAACCCTTATGCACTGTTGGTGGGAATGTAATTTGGTGTAGCCATTGTGGAAAGTATGGAGGTTCCCCAAAAAACTAAAAATGGAACTACCATATAATCCAGCAATTCCACTCCTGGGCATGTATCTGAAGAAAATGAAAATGCTAATTCGAAAAAATACACACACCTCAATGTTCACAGCAGTATTATTTACAACAGTCAAGACATGGAAACAACCCAAGTGTCCATCAACAGATGACTGGATAAAGAAGACGTGGTGTATATATGTAATACACACATACACACACACTGGACTGTTATTCAGCCATAAAAAAGAATGAAATTTTGCCATTTGCAACAATATGGATGGACTTGGAGGGTATTATGCTTAGTGAAATAAGTCAGACAGAGAAAGACAAATACTGTTATCATTTACATGTAGAATCAAAAAAAATAAAACAAACTAGTGAATATAAGAAAACAGACAGAGACTCACAGATACAGAGAACACATGAGCAGTCCCCAGCAGGGAGGGGGGAGGGGCGAGACAGAGGCAGAGGATTAAGACATACAAACTACTATATTCAAAATAAAAGAGCCACAAAGGTAGATTACACAGCACAGGGAATATATCCAATATTTTATAATAATAAATGGAGTATTAGCTATAAATATTTTCTATCGCTATGTTGTGCACCTGAAACTAATACTGTAAATCAACTGTACTTCAATTTTTAAAAAAGTGAGGTAAACTGAAGGGAAATCAGGAGTTTCTCCTTAGCAACAGAGCTTGAGAAAGATACAGAAAGTTGAGTCTAAGGCAATGCCTTAGAATCACATCTTCACATCTGTCAGGAAGAAAGGGAGGTGGGACAGGGGTCAAAGGGGCCTGAGGGACTGAGCCTGGGCTAAACCAAGAAAAGGTAAAAACACACCCCCATCCACCGAACAATGCAGAATCAAAGTTGTCCAAAGCTTTTTCAGACTCAAGTGTCACATTACATCACATTACCACAGAATGGAGGCAGGAGTTCACATAAATCATGAATGTAAAACTAGAGAGATACTGAACTAGATGCAGAAAAAATTTACACCTAAGTGTCCATCTTATCTGCAACAGAACATAACAAACTTAAAACATTTAACAGCAGAAGAGAGCTCACAAAAATCTTCCAGGGAGCAAGAGAACAGCAAGTGGAAGTTGATTAAATAGCACCTGTTGTCACACACGATGTATCAAATGGCACAGATTGCTGCTTACTTAATATCGTTACGATTTTATTTTATTAAGTATAAGGAAAGAAGATTGTCATTGGTGTATCTTAAGAGTCAATTACCCTATTTTTTCCCTAAGGTCTTGAGTTTTTATACTATCAACAGTTTTTATTTTCAGACACTGAAATTTCATGATTAGAAAGAGAAAATCTGTGACTTCAAATGATGACAATGAAGTTCAAGAGGGAGAGAGAAAAGTACAAGAGTGTAAATTATCAAAGATGCATTTTATGCCTAAATGCTCTTTCAGAGAAAAAATCTGGTTTCATATCCATAAACAAGCTAAATTAAAAGCAAGCAGAAGGAAGGTAATAAAGTTTAGAGCAGAAATCAATGAAATAAAACAGGAAAACAATAGTGAAAAAAAAATCAAAAGTTCATTCTCTGAAAAAGATCAAAACTCACAGCCTTTAGCTAGACTACTAAGAAAAAAAAGAGAAGACTCAAGTATTAAAATCAGAAGTGAAAGAGTGGACAGCACCACTGCCCTTAGAGAAGTGAAAAAGGAGTTAAGGGACTACTATGAACCACTGTGTGCCAGCTAACTAGGCAACCTGGATGAAGGGAACACGTTCTCAGAAAGCAACTCAAGAAATTAAGAGCAAGAACAGGTGTGCAACAGGTGAAGAGAGTGAGCCAGCCATCAAACCTTCTCACAAGGAAGACCCCAGGCTAAGCCGGCTCAACAGGTGAATCCACCAAACATTTAGAGAAAACCAATTTTTCACAAACTCTTCCAAAAATCTGCACACTTCTCAATTCACTCCATGAGGCTAGTCTTACCATGATACCCAAACCAGACAAGGACATCACAAGAGAAGCACAGGCTCTCGTGACTACAGATGTGAACATCTCAGACACCATGAATCTGGGTCTGGCAAGAGGACTGTATGCAACATAGCCAGGTGGGATTTGCCCCTAGATTGCATCAGGCTTCTCTGCAGAAACCATGCGAGCAAGATGAGAGTGGAGTGAGGCATGAAGCCCCTAGCACACTCCCTTTGGGTTAGAAACTGTGCTCAGCTAGACATGTGCTGGTCCAGATCTCTCCTCCTGAGGAGGCTCATGGGAGAGTCAGTAAAGAATTACAGAGAAAGTAAGAACACAGAGGTTACGACAGTGACTCAAATGTAAGTGCACATAAAAAGCACAAGGGGAGCTTGTTAAAGACCCAGATTCCTATAATCTCCTCCCAGAAAACACGATTAAACATGTCTGGGTTAGGGTCTGGAACCTGCCCTTGGCAATTCTTGACAAGCAGTCCAGAGTAACCAAGATGTGGGTCTGCGGACAGAAAGTTCCCAGAACAACCATGAAAGAGTCGGGATCCCCCAGTGGCCTCCGGTTCTATAGTGAATGGCCTGCTACAAGAAATGCCAGAGCACATGTGTGTTCAGGCTAACTCTGGCCAGTATTAGCCTATGATAAAAACAATCCTGGTCAGAGTTCCTTCTAAACCTCAGGCTGCTGATTATCACGATAAAAAGTCTCTATCTCTCAGCTCTTGAGAAAGAAGGTGAGAGGACAGGGGCTGGATGGAGAAAGCTGGGTCAACAGGTTCCTAAAAGTAGACGGGTGGAGCAATGAGGCCCCAGCCCCAAGCCAAGATGTCCATGCCCTAACCCCTGGCACCCTTCCACAGGCTATGTATGCAACAGGGCAGATGGAACTACTCAGATGACCTTAACATAAAGAGATTATCCAGATTATCCACTGGGTCCAATGTAATCAGAAGGGTCCTTTAAATGTAGGCAGAAGGTCCGAGTCTAGACTGGCCATTGCTGGCTTTCAGGATGGAAGAGGCCACGAGCCAAGGAAGGAGGGCCGTCTCTGGGCTGGAAAAGGCATGGAAACGCATGCTGCCCTAGGGCCTCCGGGAGGGGCATGGCCCTGTCAGCACCTTGACTGCAGCCCAGGGAGGCCCATGCTGGACTTCTGACTCCAGAACTATAAAATAATACATCTGTGTTGTTTTAAGTCACCAAGCTTGTGGTAATTTACAGCAGCAACAACAGGAAACCAACAAACAAATAACCTGCCCCAAAAGAAATCAGGTTTCTCTTACCGATATCCATTGGCCGCTCTGCATTTAAACTGTCTGTGCTGCCCTGGTGTCCACCTAAAGGTGCCTTCGCTTGCTGATCTGATAACTTCCCAGTACTGACAGATCTAAAAAGAAGAGTGATGTTAATAAATGCATACTTTAAAAAAATCCAGACATTTAAATAACAAGGGTGATTTAAGCCAACCTATAAAAGGGTTAATGGAAAAGCAGTGAACAAGGAGACAGAAAATGGAGACCAAGCAACTCAAGGCAGAGGTAAACTTTAACAACCGAAATAAAGCAAAGACAGGAGCAGACAACTCGGGGAGAAGAGCTCAGAACACGCGCAAGGATGGGCGGCATCCACGGTCTCCTTAACAGTAACGGGCCAGTGTCACTGAGCACGAGGCACAAAGCGGCCACTGAGCTGTCTCGGTCTGGCTGTTTCTAGGACGGAAACATGCTGAAGGCTGGAAGGAAACAGGGTTGTGTACCTGCCAAAAGGCGCCTTGATCTGCTGCTCCGGCTTCTGCCTCTCACCTCCTTGTGCTGAGAGACAGCGAGAGCACCCTCGTGGGTCACTCCCATCCTTAGACTGCCCCTCAGGAGGCCCGGGACGAGTGACCAAGGCTAGCAGGTTGGAAGACGCTTGTGTTTTAGGGATTTTGAAAGGAGCTGTGGTCTAAAGAAACATGTAAGCCAGTTACCAGATGTCGGCAGCGTTCAGAAGCATGGGGCCACTCACGGCATGGCCACGGGGAAGGGACAGAGACGCAGGCAGACCCGGGCTCCCATCCCGGCTCTTCTTGCTTCCTACAAATGACCCTGACGGCGCACTCACACTGAACCTCAGCTTCCTTTTTTCAGGACTACACGCACACAAAGCACTCAGCAGGTATCTGCTGTGCCGGTGCACCCCACGTGCTCGTCAAACTGCAGCCCTTCTCCTCTTGAGTCCTTCCCACCAAGGGCTCACTACGCTACCTCAGGACCTGCTGTCCCACGGTACTGCTGCCTCCACGCCCACTCTGGCCACACAGTCTGTGGGAACCTTCAACTGGCACCAACCGCTGGACAAGCACGTTCCCCAGGCAGCCGCCCAGCCACAGGTAAATGGGCGTTCTGGGTACGACTCCCCACCTGCCCTTGATCTGCAGTCCCCCCGTTTCCCCAGGCCGTCCCCCGTGTGCCCTCAGATCAGACCCTGTGGAGCTCACCAGAACCCCGCTATTTGGTTTGGACTGACCAACCCTGCCTCAGCCCAGGAGCCCCCAAGCACTCCACCCACGGATGCTAATAAGGCACGTGCCCCAGGTCCATACTCTGACCTGACAGCCTGGTGTGGCCCCTTGAGGTGTGCTGGGTCCTTCTTCCGAGACCTGGGCATAATCAACTTCTCTAGTTCAATTTCTCTTGTGGTCTGTTGTTGGACCTCAGCTCACCATCCGGAACAAGATGCCCGCTTAACAAATGTTAACTTAACAAAGTTGTAACATCCACAAAAGGGTTTAAGAAACACACCTTAGTAGGAGAGCCAATGATTGTTGGTAAAGGAGTCTTAAAGAACCAGTCAGAACTCCGTGGAGAGGACCCCATGTGCTTGGTGGGATAGGTCCCGAGGCTGCCGGGCCGACTGGGCTGAGGTGAGGCGCTGCACGTGGCCCCGGCGTGGGACGGGCACAGGGGGTCAGAGTGCTGCTTTCTGAGCTTCTGCTTGTTCTGGTAGATGTCGGTGAGGGTGGGGGCGCTCTGCAGCCTAGCACCCAACAAGAGAGATTGTGGTGAGGGAGTCTGCGGCCCTGGAGAACCTGCCAAAGACACAGGCACTGTTCACCAAAGTAGACAAACGCAGGGCACAAGCTGAGGAATTAAGACAGTTCTTAACATGAGAACCCTAATGAATGTCTTGTTTTCCGTGAGATATTCCAAAAGTTGTCCACCTGGCAAGAGACAAGTTCTGGCATCTTTTACAAAGCAGGGACAAGCACATGGTTGCTGGTGTCCTCAGGGGACGGAAGTTAACGAGGATGGGCGTGTCAGCTGTTTTTAACAGCGTCAAGCCAATAACTCAGAGTAACGAAAGGTCTAATTAGCATCAAAGAGAACCAAGTAGCAAATGGTTAAAGTTAACGCAAACAACAAAACCGACACTGAGCAAGATGACTCCTGCTCTGTACGTGAACACACACCAGTGCATCAACATAAATACTCCCTTTCCTCACACAGCAATTTAAAGAAATTTTTCAAACTAACCTAGAATAACCCCTTTTCTTTGCCCCCCACCAAAAATGTTGCAAAGAAAATTAGGAAGATAATATACCTTTCCTGGATTTTATTGTCTAAAGGTAACAAACATATGGATATTTATTTTTGTCAGTTTAATGAAGTTCATTTAAAACCTGAAGTATCATATTCTCTACAAAGGAAACACTTATCCACAGATATTCTTGCCTCTTAAGGGGTCCCCGTATCAACAACCTGGGAGGGGTGTCCCGACACGGTGCACATTTGGCTACAACAAGGGATTTCCCCACACAAATCCTGTGGTTGCCAACCTAACATTCACTAAGCTGGAGCTCCAGTTACAAATTCTTCAGAGCAACTTGCAAGCCAAACTACTACCAATAACATTAAAAACACATAAGTCTTCTCATTGACTAATAACAATCATCGTTCCAAAAACAGGCACCGCTAGGAGCTTTTGCTGCTGACCACTCCCAGCTTCATCTCACCCTAACTCCAGCATAGTATTCTTCAGAACTGGGCTCTGCCATATGTACGCCCACACACAATAAACACTGACAACGTGTTACGATCTGGGGAAAGTTGTCCAAGCTCTACTGTTAAGGAAACACAAAATTTGGAAAACTAACCTAAAAAAGAGTTCTTTTCTAAGTAACACAGCATAAATTCCTTTAATTTTGACAGTTAAATTTAACCCAGTTAAAATTCCTTTAACTGGCCAACTCCTCAAATGCACATAAGATTTATAAAAGTGTGATTTATGCATATCTTTTCAGGCATATATATTTTATATAATAAAGCAAATAAATATCTCTATTTTTTATCTGATGCTAACTGGAAGCTCTTATCAAAAACAGTACTGATCAAAGTAATGAAATTTTATTTTCTGGAGTAATTTTCATTATCTGAGTAACAATAACCAAAATTTAGCTAATTACATTAATTCCTAAGGCTTCGTTTCATAAAAGAATCATAAACTCAGGAGATAACTATGATATATAAAATAGATAAACAACAAGTTTATGCTGTACAGCACAGGGAACTATATTCAATACCTCGCAGTCACTTATGATTAAAAAGAATATAAAAATGAATATATGCATGTTCCTGTATGACTGAAGTATTGTGCTGCACACCAGAAATTGACACATCGTAAACTGACTATACTTCAATAAAACCATTAAAAAGAAAACCTGTCAGAAAAAAAAAAACTCAGAAGATAACTGATTGGCTGTGCTATGCTAGAGCACATTAAACCAAGACCCTAAACAGGATAGCAGAGAAAATATTTCATATAAATTGTTGCTCTGTTAAGACTGGAAAAACATAACTCAAATGTACTTATGGCAGGATCAAAATTATTAAATGGCAAACACGTCTCTGACCTGCCGGGTCTCTGCGCCTGGCCTCGCGGCCCCGAGGGCGCCCACGGCAGCGCTGACTGAGCTGCTCAGGGGTGGTCCCAACTACGAAGAGGGAAACAGCAAAAGGGACGGGGAAGTGGCTCAAAACCAATGAAGGGGGGAAACAGGCAGCACACACAGACCGCACACTGCCGTTCACAAAGCGTAACCAGTGAAGCCTGAGTCCAGCTCACGTGTACTAGGCGACCAAGGCGCTGGGCGGGGGCAAGAGGTGGAAGGACCACAGACCCGGCCGTGAAGCCGAGAGCTGGGGCAGAGCCAGGGAAGCCCTCAGCGCCTGTAAAGGCACGTCGTTAAGGCCGAGAACAGAGACTGGACCGAGTGTCGGGGCCTGCGGAGTGCAGGGCGCAGCCGACCTACAGCCTAGCCGCTGTCCCTCCACCCGCCACGTTCCTGCCGAGCCATGCTCCCCGCTGCTTGCAGCCGAGTGTCTGGGTTGGGGGTGGATGACTTAGTGCTTGGGGACACTCTCTGGGCCAGCTGAAACGGTCTCAGAACTCACTGCGGTCAGTCTCGCCCACGCCTGCCCTGCCCCCTCTCCATCACAGGTGCTCCCAGCCCCTCTCCCGCACATCACCGCATGGACCTCCTCCGTATGCACCTCCGAGAACCCAACTAACAGGAGGGAGAGTCAGAGGGGCTTCCGGGAGTTCAAGCAGACAAGAGACATGTATCTACAAAAGGAGGCACTGACCAAGTGGTGGGGTCGGTAGGTAGAGACCGGACCCCAAGGAAGGGCCTCTTTCTTGAGAGCAAGGATAAGGTTTGGGCCTCCTCTCTGGAGGCCCTGGAGAGCCTCAGGAGCCGCTGATGGGTGAGGGAGGGCGAAGATTTTGTTTGAAGAAGTATTTCAGCTAAAAGCAACTTCAAAATCATTGCAACAGTGGGAGTGGCTATACAAACTTTGAAAAAAAAAATCACTATCCTTGTGGTTTTTGCTTTTTTGAATCGGGGCTCCTGGGCACTACTTCAGCCCTTCCGGCTCTGCCTCCTCCCGAGACATCTCCCCACTCCCTCCAATTTCTGCTCCAGGGGTTGTGATGGAGGCTAGGGGCCCTGTCCTTTCCAAAGCGCGTGCGCGCGTGCGCATGTGCGTTCTGTTTTGCCTGCCTGAGACCTGCCACTGCTGGGCCTCGAGGGCTGCAGCTGGCCCGCGCAGCAGTCCCCCATCGATGCTGTGGGCTGTTTCTCACAGACTCAGCTGAGATGTTGCCATGGCCTCTCTCACACGTGTTCTGAAGGTGGAGCATTTTGTCTTAGTTACACGGAAAATGTGGTTTTAGGTTTGTCTTTCTGTCTGGTTGGGATTTGTTGTTGCTGCTGCTTCTCTGAATTTGGCTGGGTGGCCTGAGAGTCCTCCCTGCTGCTGTGCGGCTTCCGGGAGGTGTGGGGGCCATGCGGTTGGGCAGCTGGGAGGCCTGACGGCCGGGCCCAGGGCTGAGACTGCTCTGCGGGCCTTCAGCCTCCTAAGTCTCAGTGCCAGCGGGACAAGCATCTTACACACGTTGACCTAGCGCTTCTGACTTCACATTTAGAGCCCAAGCCCGATGGAGACACTTCTTATCCGTAAGATCCATGTCTACTATCACGTTTTCAGTAGAGAGATTCTCAAGAGCCAACGAGGAGCTGGGTGGAGCTGGAGGGTGGGCCATGGCCCCAGGCAGGGAGACTCCCCACCACCGCTAGCCAGTGCTTGTAAAGCCAGTGTCAGGTCAGTCATAATGAAAAAAGGCTGGAAATAACCGCTTTAACTTCTCACCCAAAGGGGAAGGTGAATAAGGCCTGGAAGACCCAGTGGAGAGTCTCCGTCCGAAGGTCTGCGCCGTGTCTGCTGGTGCCGGGGAGCAGGATCCCAGCCGGGGGAAGCCCAGGGGGCTGGTGTTGGACCTTCGCACCGCCGCAGATCTACAGAGGAGAACAGCATTACGCCCTTGTTCTCTGGAAGGTTCTAGGGCTCTGCCTTTACTTCTGTCTTTTTTCCTAAAACTTTCTAACAATATGCATCCGGCAGATTTTTTTAAAAATATAGAACACAGTCACACAGAACAAATATAAAATGGATAAAATTACAGAGTGAGGTCTCCCTCCCATCCTGGTATCTGAGTCTCAACACTTTCCCAGTCCTACTCAGAAGGTTACCATTCTTTCTGGTTTCTAATGTATCCTTCTAGAGTTCCTTAATTCCAATACAAGCAAACTAGATAAACCGAATACGTATTATGAATACGTATTATTCTTCTCTTGTTTTGATAAATGTAGCAGATAACATACCAACCACTGTCATGTTTTGCTTTTAGGTCCCCTTTATAGTATTAAAGTTACTGAAGACCCCAGAGAGTTTTGTTTATTTGACTTACACCTATTGATACTTGCTGTATTAAAAGTTAAGACTGAGAAATTTTTGTAATTGTTAATTCACTAAAAAGAATAACCTTATGGTAACACAAGATTATGAAAATGATTATTTTCCAAAACACCCCCTAAATTACTGAGAAACGTGACATTGTTTTTCATTTTTTCAAATCTCTAATGTCTAGCTCAGGAGATGACAGACAGTTGGGCACTCAAACCGTTTCTGCATCCAATCCACTATACAACACGCTACTTTGGGTAACGCAGCTGAAGAAAATCTAGTCTTCAGGTACGTAACTGGAAAAGGGAAGAGTATTCCAGTAGCCTTTTCAGACACTTGTCACACTTTTCTTTGCTGCTACACCAACACTCAGCAAGCGGTCGTTTCTAAGATCAGCTGCAGTGTGGGATCTGAAACCACATCAGTGAAGCTTGTGTTCGGTTCCATTAAACTTCACTCTCTGCAAAGCACCTTGTACCACAAATGGGTCTTAGACTACCATGGACGATTTTTTTTAGTGTTTGGGCCTTTGGAACGTATTGTTGACTGAGCTGTGCAAACGCTGACACACTGCAACATCAAAAGGTCCCATTCATATCAAAATATCACCAACTTAGTTCACTTTCAACAGAACGGCTGCCAACACCCACAGCCAGCTGGTCAGCTGTCCTCTCAAGCACCAGCGGTGCTGCGAAAAGGGGCCAACTCAGCCGGCAGCCACAGCAGCCAGGCCCGAGCTCCCCTGGAGACGGCACCCAGCGCGCGGAAGGCGCCGCGTGCCACGTCCACCCAGGGCCAAGACTCTCACAGAGAAGCAACGCTTTCACCGCTTCACTGACAACACTCCTGGGCACCGCGGGTGTGTGCTGGCGAGGAGACAAGACTAACAGCACAGCTGGAGCTGCCACCCTGATGCGTCCTGAGGCACCGGAAGCTCCCCCATCGCTGCCTGTGCACCGTCAGTGCACACGTCGTCGCAGTGAAGGGAGCAAACGACACCCTAGGACTATGGTGAAAATGGGTTCGACCTCATGGACCTTCTGAAATGGAGCCACAGATCACAGAGAACCACTGCTAACGCGCTGTTACTCCTGTTGCTTTCTTCATTTTATAACATACTTTGGAAATTTTCCTGAGTACACAGAGAGCTTCCTTACTCTTTCTGGAAGGTGTCCCCCTGTCACAGACAGAGCATAATAAACCAGACCCTTACGGCGGGCACCTGGCTCAGCACCCAACCTCTGCCATCATGATAGCTGACCTCTCCGTGCACGCACGCACGCAGCGTGACACACAGGCAGGGACGGTGTCTGCAGACCAAGTTACCAGAAGCTGAGTGCTGGGTCGCAGGACACTCGCATCACTGATTTTCACACATATTGCCAAATGCCCTTCCTAAAAGTTTTCCTAATGATAGGTGTTTTGCAATGGCCCTATCTCTGTGATGTGTAAGCTTGGCTGCATCGTGTAGTATGGTGTGTGGATGTTTGTCCACAAGTATAATTATATGACATCCTGCAGGACAGTGAGGCTCCTTTTCCATTCACTGAGCTACTCGTTTGGTGGGTCCTTTAACCTACAATCTTGTCTCCTCCAATTCTGGGAAAACTTCCTTGATTATTTCCTGGACATTCTCTTCCTTGCTTTTCTAATTTTCTCTCTAGCATGCCTGTATCAAATTACCCTGCAAGAGAATTTTTTAATTTGTATTCTCCATCTTCTGTATTTGATTCACCTATTTCAGATATTTCCTCAACTTTGTCTCTTAGCATTTTTTCATTACTATTATTTTTGTAGGTTTTGGGAAGGGGGAATTAAGTTTACTGATTTATTTTTAGAGACAGTACTGGGGACTGAACCCAGGACCCTACGCATGCTAAGCACGTGCTCTACCACTTGAGCTGTACCCTCCCCACTCCAATATTTAGTTTTATTTCAGTTACTATATTGTGTAACATCCAAGAGGTCTTTTTTGCTTTGGTTGTTTTCAGTAGCATTTCGTTCTCACTTACGGCCGCTCCTCCAGCCTCCCTCTGGGAGCGCGTCCACTTCTCCCCTCACTCTGGCTGTTTCCTGCAGGCGGCTTCCTGCGGAGCCGTCTGGCTGCCTCCACACGCCCCACCGCGCTCACTCAGACGCGTCAGCATCTCCGACAGCACGTAGCCCACCCTGCCCGCGACGGCAGGCGGCCCTCTTCCATTCTGTCTGTCTTCCAGAAACGTATGGTGTCTCTCAGCCACTGAGCATCCGTTCTCGTTTCACTGCCTCTGTGGACTCACACCTTGGCCATGCTTACTACTCTGGTGCGACGCAGAAGGAATAAATCCTGTGTACGCAGCCTGCTGGTGAGATTTCATCTTTCAACAAGTTCTTCTTCGATTGTTAAGTATAATTATACTTGTGGACAAATACATACAAACCACACGACGTGATGCAGCCAAGCTTGCACATCGCGGAAACAGGGCCACTGCAAAACACCTATCGTTACTCAAGTCTGCACACCTCCACCAGACACGTACGCTAGCCAGTAAGCCGGCCATGGGGTCACAGACCTCTCGGGGACGACGACACTTTCAGAGGCAAGGAGAAAGCGGCCGAGAGGCGCGAAGGGGCTCACCTCGGGGAGCCCTGGGGGTGCGCGCCGGAGCCCGCTGCGCCCGTGAGGTGCTGCTCCAGGCGCTGGTAGTTCCTCATCTGAGTCGGGACCGGAATGGGTGTCGCCTCACTGTGAGGGGACACGGTGGGCTGACACGGCCTGCAGACACAAGTCATCGAAAAGGGAAAGAATCCAAGTCAGAGTGTTTCCTTTCATTTACCCACTGGTGAGTTTTAGAGAAAATTCCAGAAGCCGAATGATCACTTCTTGTGAATAAGAAATGATCACCTTAAAATACATATAAAGCCAAAGAAATCCCACGTGTCACTGAAGGAGCGCTCCTGGCAGTCACGTGCGTACTGAGACTTGTACAAGGTGCGTCGACGCCCCCTGCAGCAGCAGGAAGAGCCTGCAGGCCGCCCCGACTCCAGTGCGGCCGCTCAGCCTGCTCTCACTGCTCATGGGAGAGAAAAGCATCTCCAGGAAGGTGCGCTGGGCACAAGAACAGGAAGCTCAAGAGCAAAGATGTCTGGAATGTTTACAAAGCTATGACAGCAGGGAGCGTGCCCAGGGATCTCTGACTCGCGTGAAGACTGAGAATACACTGTGCAGCTCTCAGAGCGCGCAGCTGAGCTGCGGCCCACACTTGGCAGCCTCCTGGGTTTCTTTCCCTGCTCTTCACAAATTCAGGAACTGTATGTCCTTGGACGATTTTCAATCCAATTTACAACATATCTTCGAACATCAGGGACAATACTGGGCCTTAAGAAAGATGACTTACTTCATTCTTCGGCCCTTTCCTAATTCTAAAAAAAGCCACAGAATCTCCCACTCTTCCTCAGCACAACATTACAGATAAAGAGGTTATTATATAGTTACCTAAACAGCATGATTATCTCCTAAAGTATCACTTCAGAACTTTTCCAGCCACTAGAGGATTTCATATTGAAATAAAAATAAAATACCGTCTGTAGCAAAGATGTTAGTTGCTTTCCCAATATCCATTCAATCACTGTTTCTCACTAGCAGCACTCAAAGGTTATGGGTGGCACGATCCGCCCAGCTGAGCGATGACACAGCCGGACTCCCCGTGGCCCCGAGCCGTCAGAGATCTTCCTTGGTCATGAGATGTGAGTCTATTCATCCTTCCTCCTACCGGGAGTCAGGGTGCCTACTGCAGACTCAGCGGCCGCCTTGGGACCAGAGTGAAAAGGCAGAAGGCTTGGAGACATTTTCCTTGAGCCCCAGAAATGAAGGTATCAACCAGTACTCTTGATTTCTCTCTACGTGCGAAAGCTAAAGCTTTGGTGCCCCAACCACACTTGGTGCACCCTGCTGTCTCCAGCCAAGCGGAGCTCCTCCCTGACACACCACCCGGAGCTTCCACAAGCCTAGCGCTCACTGAGATAACTCCAATAAACACAGCGATCTAAGGTTTTAGTATCTGCACCCCTGATTGTGAACTTTGTCTACAACCTGAAACCAAAAAAAGCAAAACAAAAAACTTCCACGACTCAAGACCCAACAGCTGTTCAAGGCTTCCCTCCAGGCAGCCCATGCGCCCCGTGACAGAACCACCGGCACAGCCACACGGCCGCACAGCCAGCAGGACAATGCCGTCTCCCTGCCACTGCGACCTGCTGAGCCATGAACAGGTGGCAGAGCAAGCACTTTTTTAGCCACATATTGTCAAGTTCTAATATTTTTCCTGAACTTGTTAAATCAGTAAAAGGAAATTAAGACGCTGGATAAAGATACCCTACGGAGTAAACCTAGCAACCTCCTAACTCAGAGCGCCTCTCAGGGGATCCCAAGCAGCCAGCCGGCTTCTCTAAGGACCCGGGGCCTCCACCCCTGGCACAGCAGGCGACGGCCAGCCACGGCCGGTGTCCTGTTAACATGTCTCCGCCGGGCTGTGGCCCAACCTTCCAGCAGGCTTGCTCAGGCCAGAAAGCCTTCCATGGACACAGCCCCAGAGTCCTAGCTAGCTAAGACCGCTGCAGCCACTCTTCCATCTAGCTTTATGCTAACAAGGATATTTAACTATTCCCCGACTCCTCAACTTCCAGGGGAGGAGGGGGAGGGTCTGTGTCTGCCCTGGGCACCCCTTCCTCAGTTCAGGGCGATCTCTCCTGCACAGAGTACGAAGAAGCCTAGACAGCTGGCACACACAGTGCCACCGCCACACGTCCTTTATCCGCAGTCACAAATGCCGAGAGGAAGACACGGAAGGGCAGATGACTGGCTGCACGGCGGCTTCCTCAAACTCACAATCTTTACAGCAGGAGATCCTAACTGTTCCCTCTGTTTTAGGAGGACTCGATGAGAAAATCCTAGGACGTCACACTGATCAGGATGGCATGACTACAGCTAGACTGTGAGGCGAGGACAGAGGGAGATGAGGAAAGGGTCTGTACGGAGCTCCCATGGCGCCCAGGCCCTGCACCTGAACGTGGAGCCGGGCTGTGGGGAGCGAGAGGGCAGAAAAATAAGGGCTGGCCCGGCCTAGGACCGCAGCTGCAGATCGACAGCACAAGGCGGGTCCAGCCAGAAGGGGTGAGTGTCCGAGGCCCTTACAAAAGGAATGCACTCAGAGATGACACACCCTAGGGATCGTGGGCCGCACACACAACTGGCCTCCATCTACAGCCAGTAACTCAGTCTTCAAAGGCTGATATCCTAAAACTACTGAAAAAAAAGAAAAGAAAAGAAAGAAGAAATAACAACAAAAACCAAAGTAAAACCAAAAAACGTTTTTAGTTAAAAAGATGTTCTGATATCCTATCCCCTATGCCTGTGTGTACTTTTGGTCTGGGCGCAGAGGAAATACTTGTAAATCATATATCTGATAAATGGTTAATATCCAAAATATATAAAGAACTTTTACAACCAGCAACAAAAAAATAACCTGATTAAAAATTGAGCAAGGACTTGAACAGATAATTTCTCCAAAGACGATCTACGAATGGCCAACAGGTATATGAAAAAAATGCTCAAAACTACACTAGAGAAATGCAAATCAAAACTGCAATGAACTGCAGTTATCAAAAAACCAGAAACTAACATATGTTGGTAAAGATGTGGAGAAACTGGATCCCTTGTGCACTACTGGTAGGAATGTAAAATGGTGCAACTGCTATGGAACTCCTCAAAAAATTAAAACAGAATTACCATATGACCCAGCAGGTCCACTTTTGGGTATCTGTCCAAAAGAACTGAAAGCAGGCTCTTGAACAGATCTTTGCACATTCATCTTTCACAGCAGCATTATTTATAACAGCCAAGAGGCAGACACAAACCAACAAATGATGGATAAACAAAATGTAGCATATACATACAATGGGTAGTACTCAGCCTTAAGAAGGAAACTCTGACATGGATGAAACTTGTGGACATTATGCTGAGTGAACTAAGCCAGTCACAAAAAGAAAAACATTGCGTGATTCTACTTAAATGAGGTACCCGAAGTAGTCAAATTAAGAGACAAAAAACAGTGTGGTGGCTCCCGTGCCTGTGGCTGGGGAGGGGGGAGGGGGTGCGGTTACACAAGAGCACAGAGCTTCAGTTCTGCAGGAGGAACAGTCCTGGAGATCTGGCGCACAGCACTGTGAATACACTTAACACTAGTACTGAACTCAAACTGAAAAATGGTTGCAATGGCAGATTTTATGTGTTTTCTACCACAGTTAAATTTTTTTTAGAAGTAATAAATTGTGAAACAATTTAATTTTAGAATCAAGAACATAAAGTTCTATAACTTCACTCAAACAAAAAGCAAAGTATGTAAAATCTTTTAGTTAAATATATGCAAACATACCCTCCACACACCAAGAACTCACTGGACGCATGTCTGCCAGCAGCTCCCACTGGCGTATCATCTAAAGGAAAAAGAAAAACACAGTCAGTTCTGCTATACCACCTGCTTTAAAATGTACATTGTTCCAACGTGATTATTAGGGAAAACATTTGAGCACAGTACAAATTTATCACTTGATTATCTTGTGTTACAGCATGTGAACACAGAACACTGCACCCAGCTGAACTCACAGACTACAAGCACCAGGCCTTTCCAAGGTCAACTGTCATCACATTTATGAGGTGTGTATGTATTTCTTCACCGTTTAACGTGTGCGGAATTGGTGCTACCGTTTTTATCATGTTCCTTTTAATATATCACTGACAAAGGTTTTGAGTGTTATGCCCCCGATCCCAATCTGCCCATGAACTCTGGTTTTTACTGAACAATTCTGCAGGGTGTGGTGATCTCTAGGAAGACGTTATGTCACGTTCTAGCATAGCTACCTGTAAACCGAGTCTCATTCACTCTAACCCTGGGGTACCCCATTCTCCTGCGAGACCCTCTCTTGGGTCCTGTATGGGTTGCTGAACAAGATGCCATGGAAGCGGGGCCTCTCAGACACAGATGCCCCAGGCCACAGGGCATCTTCCTCTGCTCAGACATCATCCGTTTATGGGAACAGCACAGCTCAGAACGCAGGGGCCCTCACTCGGTCACTGCTATACACTAGGTCACACTGCCCTGTGTGGTCCTTAAATGGCTGCAAAGGTATACTTAGTGTGTGTTGATGTGAAAAAGTACTGTTAATCAAGTAATACAAATTTTAAAAAATAAAATAAACCATGCTAACCTCAAAACACTCAAAAAGGAAAAAACAATCACAAATGTCCCTTTGAATGGGCCCTATGTGAGAAGTGAGAAATGTGTTTACTTCGGCATACAAGGTCCCTGCTCTCATGAAGCTCACACTCCAGTAGGGAAGGAAGCTAATAACGCCAGGGAGTGATGAGATGTAAAAAGGAAAATAAATCAGGGTAAGGGAATGAAGGCAGGAGAAAGGAAGGAGTGATTTTAAAGAAAACAGCTGCCTACGGGGAATGGAGGAGACGGCAGAGTGGCAGGGTTGAGAGCGCAGGCTCACTGAGTGTACCTCTGAGTTTGGAACCATACATCCTTATGAAACAAGATTAAATCAAAGGAACAGAGCAATCCCTAGGAATCAGAAATAAAATTAAGTGAAGAAACCTCATCACATAAGAACTTGGAAGCATGAGCACCGGAGGGGAACACTTTCAAGTGACTTAAACTGGGCAATGTAACGGGACATCCAGAAGACAGAGATCTTGCATGGTCGTTAGGGACCCTAGCGTCACCTCTTTACCACAAAAATGTTATCAGAAACTACAGGCCAAGAGGGAAGGAGAGAAAAAAGGCAAAAGAACAGAGAAGTCAACAGCCATGAACACCTGCAAGCTAGAAAGTCGATGCAGGTGCTGTCTGACAGGGCAGGCCCAGGAACACGGGATCCTTAGCCGGCAGAAGGAAAGCTCAGAAGTAAACCAATGTATACCAGAGGTCCCCAAAAAGCCAAGTAATTAGCAGTGCCAGGTAACTTTCAACGTGGCACTGAGCCCAAGACCGAAAGGATTAGGTCAACTTGGAAGCAGGATTTCTTATCCTTTCTCACCATTTCCGTGCAGACAGGCAATGCCAATCCCCCACTGCAGGAAAAGACAGATGTTTACACTTGGGACAGGGTCTCTGGATTGCGAAATCCTGGCCAAGGTGAAGGCAGTGGTAAACAGGGAGAAGTGGCTGGGGGAGGGGCTGTAAGTGACAGCTTATTCACACAGACCACTGAGACCTCCAGCCTTCTTCCCCCGCTTGGCCCTCACAGGGAATCAGGTGTACACTCTTCACGCAGAAGACTGGCTGAGTCTTCACTGGGGATCTGAACAGCCCTCCAAAAAGGAAGCATTCCAATCCAAGACAATCACTCAGCCATGTCGCCCAGTGTAGACTGGCATTAGACCCACCTGTACAAAGCTTTCAAATGTTTTAATTGCCCATTCTTAATTATGAGCATCTAACAACCACCAAACATCCAAGGAAAGAATCCAAAATGAAAACCAGACTCCAAAACAAACTGGGGGGGGGGGGTATAAAAAAGACTAAACAAATATTTTCCAAGGAAAAATAGAAAAAAAAGTATGTATTTAATACCCTTAGAGATAAAACACCGCACCTTGAAATAAAAACAATACTCAGGGGGGATAAAAAGTGCTTCTGAAAAGTAAAAATATGAGAGCGTAAGTGAGAAACTCAATAAAAGAATGATGAAGTAAAACGCGTATTTTATGGCAAGATGAGTAAATTTTAAATAAAAATTTCCTCTGCCCATTTGGGCCTCCTCCCCTCTCTAGTGTGTGCTGCATCTGCATTAACCAGACCTCCTTAGGAGATAACCCTCCTCCTAATCTTGTGAAGGGTCACAGTGACCCTTGTTCACTCTGTACGTACAGACCCAGATTGTGCAGTGGTCAGTATGTCGTCTGATGTATAACCCCTCATCTCAAAAACTTATACAACTGTGCTTTCACCTCTAATAGGAGGAAAGGTCCTCAGAGCTTCTGAAAGACAATCTCATCGGTTAAAAATCCTCAAGTTGGCACAAATAAAAATTTCCATTTCTTTCTTAGGTTGACTACTGATAACTTTTTTGTCAACAAGAGTTAGAAGAAAACATTAAGGAAGTTTCCCTTAAAGTAGAGCAAAAAAGATGGAAAATCAGACAAAAAAGGTAAGAAAATCAGGAGTGTACTCAGGTGTTTTCTACTAGCGTGTTTTGTACCATGTTGCAAATACCTCTTCTGGGGACTCAGCCCTGGTTTTGCATGTAAGGAGCGCTGAAGTCGCCATGCCATCCCAGCAGCAAGTGAACAGCGGGACAGAACAGAAAATCAACGGCTCTTCTGGGATCCACAGGAGGGGGGAGGGCAGTGGGCTGACCTCTGCCCCCAAGACCGAAGAGACAGGCAGACAGCAGCTGACCAGAGAGGAGCCGCCGGGGGCCAGGCAGGAGCACTGGAGCCGGGACTGACAACTTGCTGGACGCTCAGTGCGCACACCTTTGGTAGTTAAAGGCACCAGGGAGACGCAGTCGTAGGAAGGATCACAAAGCTGTCAGACTGGCCTCCAGGAGCTCATCCCGGCTCCTACAGCTCCCACGGCAAATGCTGGAGAAAACCCCTTCCTACTCCAGGCATGGGAGGGGCAAGGAGCACTCCCTTCTGCTTCACAAGGCCCAAGCTCAGGGAAAAGGGGTTACCCAGAGCTCAATCTGCTGGGGTGAAACTCAGAGCCTAACTGACCTGGGGGGTGGGATACACCCAACTGCAGCTGCCTCTAGCCATCCTGTTCCACCTAAGGCAGGAGGAAGGAACTGAAACACTGGTGACGGTCACAGCCCAGAAGCACCGGGAAGAACAAAGCTGGAGGATGGACACTGCCTGACATCAGGACTGACTGTAAGGCTGTGGTAATCAAGACAGTGTGGAATCGGCAACAGAACAAAGATCAATGGACCAGAACAGGGAGCCCAGAAACAAGACCCCCATAAATAGTCAACTGATCTTTGACAGAGAGAAAGACAATACAATGGAGCAAATACGGTCTTTTCAACATTCACATGCAAAAACAAAACAAAGCAAAATTAATCTAGACAAAGACCTTATATCCTTCAAAAAAAATTAACTCAAAACAACTCACAGACATAAATGTAAAACAAAAAATTATAAAACTCCTAGGCGATAACAGGAGAAAACCTAAATGAACCTGGGTATTGTCATGCCAACACCAAAGACACAATCCATGAAAGAAAGAAACTGATTAATAAGCTAGACTAAATTAAAATTAAAACAACTGCTCTCTGAAAGACAGTATCAAGAGAACTGGAAGAGAAACCACAGACTAGGCAAAAATATTTGCAAAAGCCAGAGCTGATAAAGGACTGTCATCCAAAATATGCAAAGAACTCAACAAATTAGGATAAACAATTAAAGACCAGTTAAACCCAATTTAAAAATGGGCCAAAGATCTTAAGAAACACTTCACCAAAGAAGATACGTGGATAGTGAATCAGAGACACGAAAAGTCCGGCGCGAGGCACCACCACGCACTCACTAGAACGGCGGAAACCTGGACCACAGACAGCACTAAGCCATGCTGAGGGTGTGGAGCAACAGGAACTCTGCTGGTGAGAATGCAACATGGTGCAGCCACTTTGGAAAGCAGTTTGGTGGTTTCTCACAAAACTAAACATAATCTTATCATACCATCCAGAAATCACACTCCTTGGTATTTACCCAAAGGAGCTGAACACTCATATCCACACAAACACATGCACATGGATGTGTATAGCAGACTTACTCAAAACTACCAAAACCTGGAAGTAATCAAGATGTTCTTCAGAAGATGGATGGACAAACTGTGGTCCATCCAGACAATGGAATATGACTCAGCACTAAAAAGAAATGCGCTGGGAAGAAGGGTACAGCTCAGCGGCAGAGCACGTAATTAGCATGCATGAGGTTCTGGGTTCAATCTCCAGTACTTACATTTAAAGAAAAAAAAAATGAGCTACCAAACCATGAAAAGACATGGAGCAATCTCAAGTGCATATCACAAAGTAAAAGAAGCCAATTCGAAAAGGCTACATATTGTTTAATTCCAACTACATGATATTCTGGAGAAGGCAAAAATGTAGAGACAAAAAAAAAAAAAAAGTGGTTTCCAGAAGGTAGTGGGAGAAAGACTAGATAGAACACAAGAGGATTTTTAAGGCAGTGAAAAAGTTCTGTTTAATAGTACAATGATGGTTACATGTCACTAGACATTTGTCCAAATGGACAGAAAGTACACCAGGAGTGAAGGCTAAACCAAGCACTTTGGGTGATGATGACATGTCAATGCAGGTTCATCCTTGGTAACAAACGTACCACCTGGTGAATGAGGCTGACAGTGGGGAGGCTCTGCACATAAGGGGTCGGGGTACATGGGAAATCCCTGTGCCTTCCTCTTAGTTTTGTTGTATAACCTAAAACTGCCCTAAAAAAAGTAACACTTCAAAAACTATCTCAGGGAAGGGTATAGCTCAAGTGGTAGAGTACATGCTCAGCACCCAAGAGGTCAGGGGTTCAATCCCCGGTACCGCCTCCAAGCGGAACTCGACGAAGAAACCTAATTCCCTCCTTCTCATAAAACAAACATTACAAGCCAAAAACTCTCATGTGTATGGTACATTTCACAATAACATGTTTTTAATAATTAAATGGAAAGGTGTGGTTCAACCCTAACAGATGCTGTGGACACATCAAAAAGGACTGAGAAGGGACCCCCAGGATTTGGCAGCACAAAACGACTTCAACAGGAGTAGTTTTCGGGAAAAAAAAATTTAAGACAACATTTACAAAACCACAAAAAGCCAAAAACAAAACAAAACAATAACAACAAAGGTAACTAGAATAAAACAAAAGATGTGAAAGTCCTTTATGCAGAAAAGTACAAATATGCATCCAAACACACTGAGGAAGCCTAAGTAAGGGGAGAAACACACATTTTTGAGTAGACAATACTGAAAAGATTCTAGTTCTCCCTGAATAGATCTTACACGGTCAATACAATTCTGATCAAAATCTCCAAATGGTTTTCTGGAGGATCTGTCAACTTGAAATTAAACTGTGTGGGCTGGGGGTTGGGGGGGTGGAGTAGGTAAGGGAAACAGGACCAGGAATAGCTGGTGATTCCAAAGAATTCCAGGATGCCCTTCACCACTGCCTCCACCCCCACGTCACACAGTAAAACAAATCCTTCATACAAGCCCACAGTGACAAATCTGGAGTCGCACATCTATGACGAAAGGACAGAATATTCAATAAATAATGCTGGGGTAACTAATTCCATCTACAAAAATGAATTCCAGGTAAAGTTAAATACAAAAAAAAACTGAAAAAGATAAAAGTAATTCAAGTCACAATGAAGTTAGGAAATGGATAAAATTACGGTTTAGCTGTACTATAAAATTCATATACTAAAATGAACCAGATACACATCTAGGTATGTATCTAGATACATGGCAAAAATATGAACACAAAAGCAAACTACAGAAACAAACATTCTATATAACATTTACTTAAAACTGTAAAATCACAGAAATGCTGTATGTTATTTATGGACACAAGCATATTGGAATTATTGTATCTCTGGCAAGAGCAGAATGAGGTGAGGGACTCTGGCTGTGCCTGTAGAATTTTATCTTTTAAAAGACAGAAAGCATGGCAAAATGTTAGCATAAATAAAATTAGCATGGTGGATGATTTGAGTATCTGCTGTATTACTATTTTTAACATTTCACAATTTTTAAAGTTTTAATTACTTTTTTTAGCAAAGTAACTACCACCACCATACAGGACGACTTCTAAAGGCCGCTCCTGAGGACAACCCGCCCTGCTGCGATGCGGTGCGTGCTTCCCCTGCCCCGCCAGCGAGTCCTGAAGTCTGTGGGGTCTGGGGATCGGGTCTGCACAACAACTGCACGGCGGCCGACACGGCAGCCACCACACAGGAGTCTGACAAATGACAGAGGCCCCGACACAACCTTCCCCACCATCTGGACCTGCGCACTGTCAACCTGGTGTTATTCAGTTATTAAAGTAGTCAAATTTCCAGCTTTTCCGATCTATTTCGTCTCTTTTTTTGAGGTTTTCCAGTACCCCTCACGATTCCACAAAACCCTGGCTGTATTTAGTCAGCATGGATTCTGCATCCTTTATAAACATTCTTCCTGTGTATTTATGAAGCTCACTCCTGAACTTAGGCCAGTGCCTCCCGTGTTTAAGACCCTTCGACCCCCAGTTTTTTCCAAAAGAGGTCTTCCTTTAATTCATTTCCTTGAATTTAACTTCTCTCTTTCTGCTGGCTTCTCCACTCCTTTCTGTTTGGATACAAAGAGAATTTGAGATCATTTTCTATAGCGTTCTCATCTACCTTCAGAACCCAAAGTTACTGTTTTATGGAAAGTGACTGAGCAGATTACAGGAAGGTAGGTATATAATTCTGGGAATTCCATCAACTAAATAAAATGTCCATTTGAAAAAGTGTCCTACACAAGAGAGCGTGATATAAAAGTTAAAAAATGCTAGTCTAGTAAATTAAGAAATATAACGTGTATAAGCAGAAAAGATTCTCACATGAGTGGTCTGACGAGATGTGTGGAACCAAAACAAAGTCATCCGTGTCACAAGAAGAGTTCTTGCTACTAGTACTGGCAGAATCTTTGGACACTTGTAGGTAGTTGGGAGGACCCAATGGTGGGGAGGATAAGTTTTCTTCCTGAATATGCTGCATATCTGGAAGGGACTAAAATTAACAACATAAAATTAAAAGTGGCCTAGTAATAAAATGCAAGTCAGAATAGCCTTTAGACTAAGGAATATTTTCCTCCTGAAAGTGGGCATAGGGTTCAATTTCATTTAAAATTTTAAAATATCTCTTTGGAAAAATCTTTCCCTTAGACAAGCACAGCTTACAGTGTCTTTGCATAATGACTGCTAAAATGATACTTAAAAATATATCACACCACTTATTGCATGTACATGTCTGCCTCTCCTGAAATGTCTACGGGGGTTTTCATCATCTCAACGTCCCCTGTTTCAGCTCGTGGCCGAGCAAAGCAGATACTCAATAACTGTTCGCTTAATGACGAAAACAAAATGTCCAGGGACTTTAAATTAGTAACATCCTGCACACACACAGTTTCAAATCTCCGAGGAAGAAAACATTCTAAGAGGGAAAGCAAGAGCCCATGTAATATAGAAATGTTAACAGATCAGTAAGGATAGCTGCATGTAAGCCTAGAGATTTACCTACATTCACAGAAAGAAGACACAGAAAACCTTGCAGGTGTGGGCGGTGTTCCTTGTGATTCTGTTTTGTTGGTGGGGAGTTGGTTTGGGGCAGATGGGACAGGAAGGGAAGAAGAGCATATGAATATACCTGAGCAAACACTGGGGCGTAAGCAGCTGTGACCCCCTTGATACTCGCCCAGTTCAAGGACACCAGTGACAACTCCAGTTGAATGTACAACGGTGTCCTGAAACAATCAACTTCGTAACTTACTGTGTTAGGCTCCTACCGCCCTGTTTAACCTTTGTTTCTATCTAAGAAAAGGAAAAATACCGCATAATGCTCTTTAAACCCAAGTCTGAATGTCACTGCACAGTGAAATCAATCTCAAATCTCCTTATTACTCCTGTGGGTGTGTGCGACATACACACAACATGAAATCTCCTTACCACTTTCTGAAAAGAATTTATGCAACAAGGTTACAAAGGGAAGAGAAGGTGGAGGGACTAACATCACAGAGCGTGGGCCGGGCACTGCTAAGAACTTTCCGTGTATTATCTGACTTCAGCCCTATCCTGAAATTCATTTCACATACAAATAAACAAAACTTGGAAGATTAGGAAATTTGCCCGCGATCACACAACTCAAGGGCAGTGGAGCTGGCGGGATTCCAAGTATCTAATCCACAATTTCCTTCCAGGCAGGAGCTCTTTTGGTTTCTTCCTTTGCTCTTTATAAAATCGTCTCCATCCACGACCACTCCAGTGGGGGAGACGCTCCTCGCATTCTAAGCCTGTCTCTCCGCCTGTGCTCTATTTCCACTCTCCCCAGATCCTAAGGACCCAGATCGACTCCCTCTGCTCCTGACACCTTCACCCTCTCCCTTTACTCAGGCTTCTCCCCTCTGCACATCAGCATGGTTAACTCTGTCACATCTCAAATCCCTGCAGCCCTCTCAAGAGCCATCTTCTCACGTCTTCACTTAACAATGTCTCCTGAAATTTCGATCCCCTCTGACCCAGATTCCTCACTGCTGAGAACCCTCAGCCCAGCACAATCCACTTCCTGCCTTCAAGCCTCCACTAAAACTGCCGTTATTGAGCTGACTGATCACTCCCACTGCCCTGTCCCGTGGACACCTCTCTCTGCTCCCCCTGCGCGGTGGCTGTTCTTCCCCTGACCTGCGGCCCCTCCGCTCCAGGACCGGCTCTCCTGTCGTCCCTCCTACTTCTCAGTCTCATGTGCACTCAGAGGAGAGGACTAGAGTGTGGATTCTTCAGGGCACACCCTGGGCCTCCACTCCTCACAGCTTCATCGAGGGCCACCCACTCAGGCAAGCCCCATCAAATCTCCCTCTTCCTTAGGTCCTAAGTTCAAGAAATGTCCAAGCTCCACAAACTGCTACCTTTCTCTTGCCTGGCCCCCCGTCTTTCCCTGCCGTACTGCTGACTTAGTTCAGGCCCTCATTCTCAAAAAAACAGAAACAAAACCAAAAACAAACCAAAAGCTCTGCAGTGGCCATGGCTGATCTCTTTGCTCTACTCGTCTCCAACCTAGCCCTCCCCCTGCTTACAGAAGACTCAGTAACATACAGTGGATTGGAGCACGCCTCCACTTAAAATCATTCAAATGGCTCAGCACGAACGTGTCACCTCCTCTGCTCAGGGCCCAAATCCCACTGAGGCGCAGCCTCTCTGGCCCCTCTGGCTCTGTCGTCCCCTCACCCCATCCCAGCACTCCACACACCTGCCAGACTGGACTGCCGGAGATGGACGCCCTGCAGTGACGGGACAGTTCATACCTGGCTGCCCGGAGTGGCCGCCGCTAGCTACACACAGCTGCTGAGCACAAAACGTGGCCTGGGAGACGAAGGAATTGAATCCATGTTTCACTGGTTCTCACAAACTGAAGTGACCAAGGGGGGCTCCAGATTCCTTCAGCGGGCCATGGGTCCACGGGGACTCCTGTGCTTACAACGCCATTCTTTGACCAATTCACCTTGCTCTTTCCTCAAAACTCAGCTCAGTGCCCTCTTCTGAGCATGCTTCCAAGTTCTCAGTCTGATTTCAAGTCCTCATCCACACTCCTACAGGCAATAAAGCCATGACCACATATGCTCCTAACAGTGCTGGTCGATCTGCCTCTTCCCCACACACTTAGATTAAAAGCTCCTCAGTGCAAGGGACCCCACCCTCTCTTTCACTGGTATCAGCCAGAACTTCACATAAAGCAGGCACTTAACAAATGTGATTAAACCAATAGTACCCAGAGCCATCACCTAAACGGCACGTGGCCTATGGCCAGTATCGTGACTAAAAGAGTGATGTGAACTTCTGGTTACAGTGGTTTTGCTTCTGCTTGTCAAAGACTTCCCTGGGATAGCAAGCAGCTGGATGCATGTGCCTGCAGGGACCGGCCCTCAGCAGCAGGGGCTACTCCAGCCCCAGGAAGGGCGGGAACGCACATGGGAAAGCATCTCACTCTGCAGATTATGGGAAAGGCACGGTTCTCAAACATCCCATTCTCCAGCCTCACCAGCTGGAAGTGATATAGAAACATCCTGCTCGCCTTTTGTTTTCACTTCCCTTTTTATTTCCACTTCAAGCATTAGCTTTTCATAAAGGCCTTCAAAAGAGGCTTTTCCACCAAAGTTCTGAGCATTTAAACATGTCTCCTCCCTCCTCCCAGCAGCAAGCCTCACCCCATCTCCCTCTCCTTTTCAGTGTGTGCCCTCCAATAAAACCCCAACGCGCTCCCCTGTCAAAGCGATCCTCAGGGTGTCTTCCTCATCCCTTCGTCACCCCGCCATCCACGTGGTTCCCACAGTCAGGACCCCCCCGCCTCCGTTCCCCGCTGTCCTTTCTCCAGCAGTCCCTGCTGCCCATACCACATGCCAGCTGGTGGCAGGTGCAGGTGTGGCAGGTCACCCTGGCTAGTTTCCCCAGTGCTCACTGTGGTGCACCTTCCACACGCTACTACCTACCCCGCTCCAAACAAAGGCTAATCAGGCCTACATGACGACGAGGAAGCCAAGGATCCACTCTGGAACTGTCCTGCCCTAAGTCACAGTGGGCACATGGCAGGGCCAGCACCGAGGCCACTCCTGCCTGGCTCCGGATAAAGCCTAGAGTCTTCCCACATCAGTACACTTCCCTATACCTCTCCCCAGTCACTCTAAGCCCAGTGTTTTCCTATATTCCAGACTGGAACAGGAAATATGCAACATTCCGTCTTTGTTTCACCCATTCATGGGAACGTAACGTAAGTCTGATTAGTCCATCTGCTTTTCCTGTTTGGTTGGAGTCTGCAGGGCTGTGCAGAAAGGGTTTTTTGCAGGTTTCAGGACTCATCTGTTTACAACAGGCTGCTCTGGCATCTGCTTTAACTGTGGGTTCCTGGGTTTCCCTGGACTGTAATGACAACAGCGCCTGCAGCTTACTGAGCTTTTACTATGTGCCAGGCACCGCACAGCTTTTGCTCATCTATCCTTAAAACCCCTATGAAGCAGGTAAATTATGCTCACTTCACATATGAGAAACAGGCTCAGAGAGGTTAAGTCACTTGTCCTAGTTAATTTGGCAGGTGAGGCTCCCACACCTCATCCTCTGAAGCCTCAACCTGCTAGTCACACAGTCGCCTCCCTTTACAGCTCCCCAACCCTTCTGCCAGTAAATTTCAAGAAGCGCAGCCCTGCCAGGCCGATGTGGAAAATGCCCGCAGCGGCTGACACAAGAGCCCTTGGACTCTGGCCTATGACAACCCTCTCAGGCGGGGAGAGATGTGGGGAAGTCTAGAAAAGCACAGAACAGGGTGAGGTAAAACCTGGGAGAGAGGAGCAGGAAGAAGTTGTGACGGAAGCGACCAGGAAGAAGCACTGAGACTGGAGGGAAGATGGTCACGGAGGACACAGCTCGGGGAACCCTGGGGAGGGAAGAGGCTGGGGCCAGCGACCATGATGCAGGGGGTCTACGGCAGTGAAGTCCAGCCCAGGGCACCCCTCCACCGCTGGGAATTCTGTGTGCGATGCGTACCCAGACTGATGTTCGTGACAGTCAGACCCAGGAAACACGGACTACCCACCCCTGTCACAGGGTCACTCTCCCCAGCCGCACGGGGTGTGGAAAGGTGAGCGCGCCATGCTCCCTGCTGAGAGGGGACGGCTCACACAGCCCGTGAGAGCAGAGGCCCACGTCCAGGACCCAGCGGCCCAGCAGAAGCGCTCCTGCCCGCAGCCTCAGCTGCGCCAGCTAACGCCGCACACCAGAGGAGCGTCCATACCACGGCCGTCTGCGAATGCCCTCAGGCTCTGTGAGCAGGTGCAACAGCACAGACTCTAATGTGATTTTTAATAAAACCAGAACTTACTGGTGGAGAGGCAAAACGGCAAGGCGGAGAGCTGCCGCAGGTGCTTCTAGACACAGAGCCGGCGCACACAGGCACAGGGACCGGGCAGGCTGCGGAAGACACAGCGGCGGGAGTGCCGCGGTTAGCGCAGTCACGTGACCTGCCCACCAGCGACCCTGTCGAACCCCCACAGCTTTGTGCTGACCCTCACCTACTGCCTACAGCCACCATGGCTGAAAATAAAAGTGCACCAATGACTGAAACCATTTCAACTTAGATTAAGAAGGAAAAACGAACTGGTATTAAATAAACACAGCTACAAGTATTTAAGAAAAGCTCAATGACATTTTGAGAAGCACATAAAAAAGGAATAGCAAATACTAGTTTTTCCTTAAGCTTGTATTTACTCTCCAAGTAGAAATATAAAAAGTGATACTCACATTTTTTTACCGGAACTTGCTCAAGAAAAGGATGGCTAAAAAACGCCTCTGTAATGGAAAATGAGAATGCAGTCTTTAAAGTGATGTGATTAGCAGACAGGTTAACCCTGTCCATGTAGACAACGTGATACCCTTGAGATCATACACAGTTAATATTAACTTCTTTATATAGACCCCATTTCCTTCAAATGTAAAAGCATATTATTTTTATAACTCCTCTGTAAAAATCATCAAGTTATAAGTAATTCTCAATCAATGAAAAATTTAAATGGAGGTGAATTTTCAAAAGGTCCATTACCAACACAGCACCCCCGAGGTGACGTCAGGTGGAGGCGTCCTGGCGTGTGCTGTCCCCGGGCAGACAACCGTATGGGGAACTGGGACCAGGCCCTCCACAAGCACATCTGTGAACAGTGGCTGTCACCTGTCCTAACAGGGTATCTCCAGCAGCTGAATTGTGCATCAAATTCCAGCCCTCTATCCCAGAAGAAGTATTCCTATAGCTAGTTTCTCATTTTTAAGGAAACTATTATTTCATTTCTATCCACCAAGGATAAAATCTACACAATATACATGCTACTTAGATAATGATAAAGAAGTAGGTGAATACATGGCAGTTCATTCCTTTACTCTTTATTTTCTTGTATCTGCAACTTATTTCATTATTTCTTTACAAACCCATGAAGCTCATCTCATTTATTGGTGCGTCTCTGACTTGCACGCTGCTCAGTAGTGCGGAGTGGGCGGAATGGCACAGCACCAGCGTGCAGGCTGACCAGGGGACACAGGCTCAGGAATGAGCCTAACTCAGGTTTCGTCTAAATTACACTTGGAAGGACCCCACGAATTTCACCGAGACAAATACCCAAAATCAGAGTAAGCATCAATCATGAGACTTGCTAAGAAACTGAAGTGTGGAGGATTCTGAAGAGAGACCTGAGTTTTCTACCTTAGATCTTTTTTAGAACAAAAATTAATTTATATATATACAAGATGTTTTTATGCTGACTTTTACAAAGCACACAGAAGGGATGAAATAGAAAAGACAAAAATAAACTAGATTGACTAAATACAAATACTCAGAAACAAGCTTCCGAATCCATCGTCATGGTATGGAAAGTATATGAATATTTAACACAACCGATAATCTTGAAACTGTGAACCTGTATGCATGTTGTCTCACTACCGGCCCACATTTCTCATGGTACAGAGCAGCTCTCAGTTTAATTTCTCCCTCTGAAAGATAAAAATACTTACCAACTACATGAACTAAAGTTTAATTTCAATCTTAACAAAGCTTTAAGAGGTATATTCAGACTCATCTTTCCCCTGTGTAGAAACTACTAGAGCTGTCTCCCCTGAGAACATTTACTGGGACGTCAAGTCCCTGCTCTAGTCCTCACCAACGTCCTGCACCGTATCCCCTTTGTGTATAAGAAAGTTAACCCACATGAGGTCATGTATCCTCCCCAGTGTCAAAAAGCTAGTTAGTAAGTTGAGGGCCTAGAATTCAAACCCCAGAATGTCTCATCCAGAAACTCATGTGAAATTCTATAATACACATTAACAAGCCAAAATTCTGGAATAAATTTGTGCAAATCTCTATTATTATTACAACTATCACTACAGGAAAAATCACTTTTCTCCCCTAAAAATTTGAAGATGAGGATTAATTTGATAAACATTTTCATTAAACATGGTTTACAGTTTTTCTGGCCTGTTATTTTCAAGTCTTGCTGTTTTTATGTAAGATTGATAAGAATAACTTAACAAACTATTACCCAAGAGAGGAGCTGAGATCCAGTTTCAGGGCTTCTTTCAAAACCTTCAAAAACTGGGCAATCTCAACAATATTAAGCATTCCAAGTTCTTTCATTACACATGAAGTAGCAAAATATTACTTGAAGACAGACTGTGCTAAGTTGGAGCACTTAGAGGCAAATTTTTAGCTTTAAGTGCTTATGTTATAAAAGGAGAAAGGCTCGGAATCAGCGATACAAGCTCTCGCCCTGGGAACCATAAATGCTAAGACATGGCCTCCGAGAACCGCCCACAGCCCACCCTCCTAGTTGTGGTGAGCTGCCCCTCCCCAAACCGCATCTTACAGTTGTCATTTTTTCTATCAGAATTCTGGGGGGCTTCTCCTCCATTTCTTCCTCCCAGATCTTTCCCCAAATATGTCCCCAGCCTAGACCTCTCTTCTGAAATCCAAGTGCCCTTCTGACATCTACACTGAGATGTCAAATGGGTATCTTAAATGTAGCGTGTCGAATCTAAACTCCCAATCCTGCCCGCTGGCCTGCTTTAGTGCAGGAGGTCTCTTCATCTCTGACGGACAGTCCCACTTCTGCTGGCGCTCAGGCCAAAAGCCTTGGCGTCACCTTTGACTTCTGTTTCTCTCATACCCACATCCTATCCACCCTTAAATGCTGTCGTCTCCACCTCCAAAAAGATGTGGAGTGTAACCACTTCCCGGCACCACCTCCACTGCTGTGCCCAGTCTCTCACCTGGGCACTGCCACGGGGCCCTGGCTCGTCTCCCAGCTCCTGCCCCCAACCCCAGTGCCCCTCACCACAGTCTGCTCTCAACAAGCAACCAGACTGATCCTTTTTAAAACACTAATCAGGTCATATCAGTCCTCTGCTCAAAGCCCTCCAATGGTTCCCCCCACACTTTGGGCAAAGGCCCAAGTCTTAACTGGCCTCCCAGCTGCTTCTCCAGCTTCTGTGGCATCTCCCAGCTCTGGGCACTTGTACTGGTCTTTCACATGTCCTGAACGCTCTTCCCACAGATAACCACGGGCTCACAACCTCTGCCTGCCAACAAGGTCTCTGTCCAAACGCCATTTGTCAGAAAGGGCTTCACTGACCACCTTATTTAAAATCTCAATCCCCTCCATGCCCATTTCTCCTCCTCCTCCATTTTCCCCACAGGTGATAAATCACCTCCTAATACAGCATGTATTGCAGTTTCTAATTTGTGCCCCCCCTACTAGAATACACGCATCATGAGGACTGAGATTTTGTTTACTTCTCTATCCCCTGCATCTGGAACACAGTAGACACTGAATAAAAGTTTACAAGATATGTGAAAGAAAAAAGAAAAAGAAATAGAAAAAAGTGAAACTGATATTCATTTTCTTCTGAAACCTCTACAGTATCTCTTTCAAAAAATCTTTTCAGAATACACAAAAATGAAATTAGCATACAAAATTTGGAAACATTACTTACCAAAATCCATTCTATCTTTCTGGTTTCTCTGCAGCAAACCCAAAAGGAGATTAGTCAAATAAGGTGATGTTTCTCTGGGAATGCTGGGGGAAAGAGAAAAAAAAAGAACCTAAGTGGTGAGTTGGTATGTATTAACTGCATGACTTTTGCCTTCATTATGGTAAATGAAAATGTATATGCAGTTTCACAAATACCACATTTTATACTAAGACAACCATGGTAAAGCCTCATTTTTTAAAGGGGAAAAAAACCCCACTAAGCAACTGCCTTTAACACTGCACCACTTTGGGAAGACTCTCGTTTTGTGCTTCTTACTGCTGTTCTGGGAACAGCTGTAGGAATAAAGAACTTCACAAGCACAATCTTGAGTTTTAACACAATTTCAACCTTGCACTAATAGTTGCTACAGACTTCTGTTAGAAAAAGAGCCACCTCCAATTCTGCCTGGAAAGGCAGAGCTTAAATAAATACAAGTGAGAAATAACACAGCTTCCTGAAATCCAATTTTAAAAACAAGGGCAAGGCAATAAAAAATGAGTAACAGGAATACACAATTCACAGAATAAAAACTATAAAAGGACGTTTAACAAATAAGAGACCAACCTCACCGGCAAGGAGAAAAATGCCAGTTAAATTAATGGCTAATGGGCCCTTTCTGTGAGGCATCAAGACTGCTAACAGCCCGCGATGGTGAGAATGGGGGAAGGAGCACTCTCTTGCTCTGCTGTGCGAACAGGGACAGTCCATCTGGGGTGGGGGGGGTGTATCCTTCAGCCCAGCAATACCACAGCTAACTCACGAACGTGTGTATACACACACATAGTCTCTCCACTAAAGCCTGTCTGCAGTACCCAAAACAACGAACACAGGGATCTGTTTACTGATTAAACAAAACACAACGCACCTAACTTTGGGACTCTCTGCAGCCTCGTAAAAGGCTGCAGGAGTTCTCTGCACACTGCCTCCGAACAGCGTCCATGCTACACTGCAGAGAGAAAGGGCTGCACAACAATTTGCAGAGCAGTCGCCCTGAACTACGTGTGTGTATAAATGTACAATCACTCAAAAGTGTTAGAAGAACTCACATAAAACAGATACTGAAAAATACACAGCAAGCTCTTGCCATCCCTAGTGAGCCTGGGGATCTATCTCCTGCTTCATCCCATCTACTCTGCATCTCCCGCCCCTCAAAGAACACACTTAGCTTCTGTAGTTTTTTCTTTTAAATATACTTAACATCTTTAAAAAGAAAGAAAATGGTACGGCACACCGGCCTCTATGATGCAGTAGTAATTTTCTAACTTCCAGTTATAATGAATTTCCTGTCAACTGAAAAAAGATTCAACAACAGAAATAGATAAAATGCACAGAATTCAAATAAATAACACCGTATTGACAAATAGTAAAATCCAGTGTAATGAAAAGACATACCTAGGCATTAAGTTCCTGTTTTTTTCATAAAACATCCTTAGGTCTTGAGGACTATTGGCCTGTTTAAAAAAAAAAAAGGTTTAATTTCCTAAACAACCAGGGGCAAAAATTCCAAATCATCTGCTCGACGTTCATGTTCCTGCTACAGAACACAGACTCTGAACTCGGGAGCCTGGGCCTGCTGTGGGAGCCACAGATGCCCACCGGAACCTACACCACCTGTGTGAGAATTCTGCACATCTGGGCCAAACGCATCTTTCCTGAGGTCAGATTCCCAGACAGGCCTGAAAATTAGGAAAGAGCCACTCTTCTGGAGGTCACACAGCCTACCCAACAGGTCTATTTTTATTATGCAAAATCATGGTGTATTTTACCTTCAGGGGATTCAAAGAAGAAAACTAGGATCACTGCTACTTCTCAGTCCCCCGTCCTAGTCACAAGCAGCACGCAGTCAGGGCTGCAGAATTAGCGAAGCTGCCTCTACGTCCAAACCAGGTCGGGAAACTGTTTCATCTGGGAGTGTCACCGATTTTTTTTTTTAATACCATTTTGGGGAAGTAATTTTGCTATTTTAGTTTTCAGATTCAAAAAACTTCTTTGTGGGGAAAGGGGGCAGGGGAAGAAATAAATCGGGGATTTGGGTTTAATAGATACAAGCTACCATATACAAATTAGATAAACAAGGACCTACTGTACAGCACAAGGAACTATATTCAGTATCTTGTCATAACCTACAATGGAAAAGAGTCTGAAAAAGAGTATGTGTGTGCATGTATGGGTACAACCAAATCCCTTTGCTGTACACCTGAAACCTTGTAAATCTACTATACTTCAATAAAAAATAAAAGACTAAAAAACCTCTCTCCAGCTAGGCAGTATGAACCCGAGAGGAATCACCATGATTATATTCTAGAAGGCCTCTTCTTGACAGGATGTCTGGGAGAGGAAGACCTACTGAAAATAATTCCCGTAACACCCGAACAATTAGCTCTCTCATCCAGCAGTGACAGGCGCAGAGCTGGAGGCAGTCCCCAGGGACGCTCTCCCAGGCCAGCCCCAGCCCTCACTTGGACTCCACGTCCCCAAGACCTGGCTGGACAGGAAGCGCCGACGCCACCATTCACACCTGTTCCCCGCCGGCTTTTTACCCTGAGCCTCGCCAGCTGCCGCCAGCCTGGAAACCCTAACGGGCCTGCTTGCCAGGTCGAACTACCAAGGGAGGCAGATAACAATGGCAAAGCAAAAGATGTTCTGGCCTACTACAGCAGTTCTCGCCTATTAGCAAAATCAGAATAAATCACAAAGGAACCAAAACCACTGCTTTCAAAGTACAAGCGACCCTTGGACAACACGGATTTGAACTGTGTGGGTCCACTTGTTTGAGGATTTTTTCAATAAACACATACACAGGATCTGAAGTTGGTTGAATCTGTGGACGTAAAGTTACACTGTGCCCCTAACCCCGACATTGTTCAAGGGTCAACTGCGTTCCCAGTTTTATAGGTCAAAGGGGACTGTCCCCAGACTGAGCACATGAGAAAAAAACGCAGGTACCTGAAAAGGTGGTTTTCCCACGAGGCACTGATATATCACTGTCCCAATGCTCCACAAGTCAGCCTTGGCGTCGTAGTGCTGAGACATGATGACCTCCGGGGCCTGGGGGGGGACAGTTCAGGGCCCGGCGTTACGTCATTTACATAATTCATACGCATGTGTTAATCAACTGGAAAAGGTCACACTCCTCCCAGAACTACCAAAATAAAAACCACACACTGTGATGGTGCCCAAATCAAACGATACTGCAACAAAGACAGAACTGCATCCTTACACTGAGATTTACTGCAAATTTCAAAAGCAATGCTGCATGAAAAGAAGTGAGCTTAGAAACCAGCATTTCTGTATAATATTATGGACACATAAAATACAGAAAGAGTATTAAAATAATAATTAAGGCAAATACACACCAATTACAGGACAGAGATTATGTCCAGAGCATGAGAGGAGGAGAAGGAAACGGGAGAGGGACTACAAAAGGCACGCGGGACTGTCTCTGGAACATTATTTCTTTCTTAAAAAAAAAAAATCAAAGCAAACATGGCAAAATGATTACTTTCTAAAAACGGTGAGTCCATGAGTGTTTGCTATATTATTCCTTTTTCTGTCATTAGAAAACATTCAAAATAATGGAAAATCTGTTATGCAGAACACAATAATAAAAACTGTCTTAAAAGAAGAAAAAAAATTTCTGTTGCTTTATTACAAGTATTTTCCCACTTCTCATGAGATGCTTTTAAAAAACACCATCAAGTCAAGACAAGCATTAGATAGAAATGTCAAATGTCCTTAAAGACAGTAAAACTTTATTTTCCAGGCATAACATTTTTATTTATTGTCCCTTGCTTCTTACTGTATCAATTTCCTTTACTAACCAGCCCAAACATTCTATCCTCAAGGCTATTAGTTCAAGGCTAAACTAATTTCATATTCAAGAAGTGCAAAATAGTATTTAAATTCTACTAAATTATAACTTATTAAATAAGCAAAAAATTATGATGAAGAAACATCAATCCGGGAGACACTGCTTTGGGAAAGACCCCCAGTGTTCCCCACTACTCGCTGCAATTAATACATCCTTCCTTCTCCTGAAGGAAAAGAAAAAAGAAGAAAAAGTAAATCTAATGGAACAGAAAAACTCTGAACTTTGATTACTAGCCTTGATCTCAAAGTTGAGTTTAGACTAGAGGAAATTCTGCTTGAATATAAACCCATTGTAATCTTAAAATTGAAATAGATACATTTATTCAATTTGCAGGATTCTGAAGTTCCAGAATTAAGATATTTACAGGCCTAATACTTGGCATTAGTTCAGAAGTTGCACAGCCTCACCCTATCACACCTCATAATATCCATATGAGAGGATAAAGAGGAAAACCAAGATTGTTCAGCCTTTAAGACACTGATGGAAAACACTTCTACAATACAGGTATCTTATCAAAAGAAACAACATGCAACAGGTGACCACATCCTATAGCTGAAGAGGTGCCCCCCAAAGTTTTTTCACGTACTCCTAAGATCACACATCAGGTACAGCACAACCACACTTCATCACTGTCTATTTTCAGTGTGATCTAACAGGGGATTTCTACCCTAACAACTAATCATTTAAAAAATAAATGCCAATGGGCAAAGATGACTTTTACAGTCCACTGTGCTAAACTGAAAGATGTCTGTATCAGTATGATTAATGCTCCTAATAATTCAGTCTAGATATAAAATCACATCTTACTTGGAAACAAGCACTATATTTAAATCCCAATGCTTACGGTGCTTTACCCTACACACACAAGGACGCACACACCTACTCACCATGTACATTGGAGACCCACAAAGTGTTGCAGCCATCATGTTACTATGCAGGTAACGAGCAAAACCAAAATCCGCTATTTCACAAAATAAAAAGGAGAAAAGCAAATGATACCTTTGCTCACGTTTAACACAGACTATACGATTCTTTAAGATATAAGAAAGCACAAAAGAACTGTGAGAAATTAAAGCTTATTAAATAAGACTGTCTACCAAAGAAAAAAGTAGCTACTTCAACTTCAACAAGCTGAGAAATAGCAATGATCACAAGGCACTGCTCTGCCAGCTCCGTAACCAAGATGGGAAAGCCAAGCTTTGCAAGAGACAATGCTAATTACAATAAATGATTCATGAATACTGCTCTCATTAAACATCAATATCAGCTATAGAATCTGAACTGTTTTTGTCCTTCTCTGGATACCAAATGTAACCTATATAATATCAGAGATTTCTTAAAATACTGCTAAAAACTTATTTTTCTACCAAGAGAAGAGCTTTAAAAAAATCTAGCATTACAACCTGTTTCAAATAATCTTGAGAGCTCTAAAAAAACTGCTGAATAAGAATCCTGAACAACATAATCTCTCAGATCCCTCGTGTTAAAACCCCATAAGCTGTATTTTTGTGTGTGTGGCAGTACTGGGGACTGAACCCAAGACGTCGTGCACGCTAAGCATGCGCTCCACCATGGAGCTATTACCTCTACCCCTGTAAGTTGTAAAGAATAAGGGTTATTAATTTGTTGCCAGCATCCGTAACACATTACCTCCCTCCGAGGAGGAGCAGCAGGCTTTCCCGCTGCGATTCAAGCCAGAGTTCCTAGCAGGAGCCCTTTGGCCCTGTCTGAAATTTAGCACCTGCTGCCAGTAATGTAAAGGGCTCCCACATCCAGATGTACCTCCCGAACTCAATAAAAATGTCAAAAGCCTATCAACAAAACTCATCATTCTAACAAAGCTGAACTAAAATTATCTAAAAACAGAGTCTCAAAAACGTTCTTTGCATGAAATGATACATGGCCATTTACCTATTTTGATGCGAATACCACTGACACTTGACTTCCTGCGATTGGCGTAAGACAGCAAGATGTTCTGCGGTTTGAGATCTCTGTGGATGACGCCCTTGCTGTGCAGGACCCGCATGGCAGCGGCGATCTGATGCAGGAACACTCTGATGGTGTCTTCGCTGAGAGTTCCTTTAGCTGGCGGGAGAGGAGCCACACAAACATTTAACATGCATAGCCAAGTATCACCTGTGTATTCCAGCAACAGAAGCGAGTTGTGAAGGAGAACATGGAGGGAGTAAGGAACTGGGATTCACATTTTTTCATTGTTTCTAACAATTTAAGTCTATGAAAAGATACCAGATATCTCAAAATTTTTAACCAATCTGTTGTAAAGAGAATGGATTTACATGGGCATCTTTTGTTTTCACTTGTGTTCCTTTTTGGTTTTCCTTTCCCATTTTTACTGGCAAGAATGAGCACACAGGTGCTCCATAAATGTGAGTCTCCTCTACAAGCCAAAAATAAGTCCTCTTCACAGTCAAATACCAGGGATAAAGGTCCAACTGTTACCTGAGCACAAACTAAAAACAGGTGAAATGCTCGGCTGGCACGACTAGGGCAATGCCACCACCTGGACATGTCAGAGGTCCGTGGTCCAACACTGTCTCCTTTCATCTCCCCACTCTGTCCTCCACAGCATCTCTCCTGACCAAAGACACCTGTTAAGAAGACAAGTGCCCACCAACACAGAGGCAGCAGAAGCACAACTCGAGGGTGGCCGTTGCTCAGTGAGCAGCAGTGTGCCTACGTGCGCACCAGGGCCTGCAATAGTCAACAGAGCTGGGTCTGTGGTCAGGCTGCCTTTGTTTAAACCCCAGCTCCTGCACCCACCTACTGTGTGACCCTGGAAGATGACCCCTCTGAGCCCACTCCTCAACTATGAAAAGCTGAAAACAGACTAATCACAAGACAGCACATTTAATAAAGACCTTACTAAAAGGCCTGGTACGTAATTAGTACTCAGTATATATACATAGAGTACATTTTATTCCAATGGATCTAAAAGTCTTGACTCTACATTAGGGACTTAATATCCATGACCCCATTTAAATCCTTTGTGAACACACTTCTGCCCAAACAACTCTAGAATATGCTCTTTATAATCTTTTCAAATGCAATTAAGATTAAGACAGATAGAAATAACATCATCACTTGGAACAGGTGAAATACTATAGTTTTAAAATCATTTTAACGACCATGAAGTGACATTTTATGTCCTTAACATCTTCAAATAAACTAAATCCCATGGTTTAAAAAGTATCAAATACTTTCTTATGTGAGGTCTATTCTTAACTGATTCCCTTTTTTAAAATTCTTTGAGGTTCTTTTCCTGATGCTCACTGTAAAAAAAAAATCCAAACACACTAAAACATATAAAAAGCGAACTCTTTCATAATCCTACCCCTGGAAATGAGTGAGCATCGTCTAACTCTGGAGTATACGTATGTTCTTGCAGATCCACTTTCTTGCAGGTGGCAACACAGATTCCTGCACATTAGCAGGTGGGTCAAATCAATAAAACTAGACCTTTATTTTTGCAACACTTTACTTAAATTCCACTGATATGGATAATACGGATAAAGTGGATAATATGTTTTCTCCATTTCATTCATTTGCATTTTCACCCTAGGGTTCAAGAGTTTTGCTACTTTAAATGACTGCAGTTGCTTACAATTTGCAGCCTTGCCCTACGACACACTACTGAACTGAAAAGAACAGAGTTTATCTGATTCAGAGTCCAAACTCTAACATTGCTCCTGTGGAGAAAAGTAATGATCTAGTTTAGGCTGTTTCTGGATACAAATTGTAGTAAAAATTCACGTTTCTATGAACATGGGATGTATGCTCAACACAATCCCATAAACTGAAATTTTCAAGTTAAAAACTTAATATTTTAAAGGCATAGCTACCATCAAAACTTGTTCAAATGAATGAACAAGTGGGCTGGCTCAGCTGTAGCTGCCACACTCAGTGTATCTGCTGCAATTAATGCCAAAATACAACCTACCAACTAGTTTAGATTTTATTTTAAACTTGCTATTAATAGAATGTTTTCCATTTTTTTGAAAATGTGAAAAGCACTGTATTTACCAAAGCAGATAAGAGAACTAAACAATCAAGCTGTGATATAAGGGCACTGGACCTTCAGGACTGGACGTTCCAGATCTTCCAGACCAGTGCTCTCCAACAGAAATACAACGTGAGCCACGTATGTACTTTAAATTTTCTGATAGTTTACATTTTAAAAAGTGAAAAGAAACAGGTAAAATTAATATTATATATTTAACCTAATATTTTCAAAATATTATTTCAACTTATAATCAATATAAAAAGCCTAATGAGATATACTCATTCTTTTCTTCCTATGAAGCGTTCAAAATCCAAAGTGTGTTCTTCACCACAGAACTTCTCAATTCAGACTAGCCACATTTCAAGAGCTCAACAGCCCCGCGTGGTCAGTGGCTACCACATGGAACAGTCCCGCTCTAGATAACTCCCTGAAGACCAAATTTATTTCACACGTCTTTTCAAGTGGCAGACAGGGACCAGGGGAGGTTAACCAAGTCGACCAAAATCATATAGCAATTAATTGATATACACAACGGAACGGTTCAAACCAGCCTGCCTGCCTCCAGCATTCAAGGAAGCGCTTCATTCCTGGTCCCCTGTGCTAACACTGCTGCTCTGGAACATCAAATACGGAGTCCAACCTCAGGGACAAAACTGCTGTCGCAGCTACACCAGTATCAATGCCTGCGTCTTTCTGTTAAAGAAGGAAACTGATATTCCAGTGAGGGCCCTAAACTGATAAAGTGACCCTCAACCTGACCGCAGGGGAAAGGTGCCTTTATCTAGATCACTGCCAGCGTAAAGCATCTCAAGATTCAGAGACCGACTGGAAGGTGGAACAAGGTGTCTTGGAGCTCCAACTCCTGCCTACCAGTAGTGAAGAAAGTGCCTGTCTCTGTATTCCACTAGTAATTGACATTTTGAAGAATCTTTTTACCAAATTAACATAATTTGTTAAAAAAAGAATCTCAGGAAAAATACAAACACACGCATGGAATAAACTACCAAATTCAGGGTAACGGTTGTCCCCAAGCAGGAGGGACAGGAGCAGGACCTCAGAAGGGCCTACGTGGAGCCTCAGCTTTATGTGGAATTCCTTTTTTAACCTGGAGGGAGGAGTAATACAAGTATTCTTCACATCATTCTCTACACAGCTTTTGAAATCTCCCCAATATTTTATACTGGAAAAGTTTTTAAAACCTCATTTTTAACTGCACTCTCTGATGACCAGGTGAACACTTTAAGTACACTATTCCTCTCCTGCGAGCTGTCCAGACCCTTGGTGGGTGTGTCTGGTGACGTCTTACTGTTTTTACCATGAGTTGCCATGATCTATTTCCAGGCTGGGTTATGAACTTTTTACTGTTCTTTTTGTCTGTCTCCCTTGCATCTTCAAGGGGCCAGCAAGGAGGTGCTGGCCTCATCCAACATCATTAAAAAAATACTTTTGAGGGACATAACCTGATCTGAATGCTTATTATCCTATGTGGATATACTCACAGACACAGAATTTCAAAGCAGCATCTAGTACTAAAATCTTACCTTTGTGCCACAAAATAATTTGTTACCCTTAATCCTTTAGAACATTTTGAAAAATTACAAAAATCATTCACATTAATAAATATATTCTTAGATACAGTCTTCCATTATGTTTTATTTTTTAACTCTGAAGGAAATGAAAGGACAAAGGTTCACTGATAACAAGCCACTAGAGTCTTCTGAAGAGAAAGCCTACTGGTTTTTCTCTTCTGGGGAGAGGACCCACCTCTCAAATACTGTGGGAGAGGGGCACACGTACATAAACATTCACACACAATTAAGGCTGAGAAGCAAGACCACAGCAAACAAGAGCCAGTCAGTTAAGTGACCACAGTCAAACAAATACATAAATATTTTACTGACTGTTTCTATACAAGTACAGAAAGCAGGGGTAGCATACTTCAGAAGGAACTGGTGATTAAACAGACTACAGTACTATACTAAACACTGGCGAAGACAAAAACTTACCTTGCAAATAATCTGCCAGGTCTCCACCATTGCAATACTGATATATAAAAGAAAAAGTAATTAAAATGAAAATACTGATTAATTCAATCCATTATCATTTAATTTTAATTAAGAGTACACTTGCATGTAATGTAAATCTGGTCTGAAACAAACCATTTTATAGAATCTACATTTTTAGAAACTACATTATAAAGAATTATAGAATCTACATTTTAAAATTTTATATTCCTTATAAAGTAGGATCTAAATCACTGAATCAACTTTATTAATTCAAATTTTCAAATAACCCAGTCACTTTTAAAGTACATATTAATCAAAAGAAATATGAAGTAAATTAAACAAGAACTTGTATACCACCTACCTCCATCACCAGAAAGACAGAGGTGGGTAATTCCTGAAAAATAAACATATTAAATATGATTTAGATTAGAGAAAAAATTAAGCACAAAATTTAAAAATCACGATAGTTAATAAAAACAGTACACATGTTCATTTTAAACAAGTAAAGTGAAATCACAAAATCCTTCAGAAGTGAAATTTAAAATCCTCCAACGATATAAACATCTCATCCTCAATGATACAAACATAGTTATCAGGAAGTTCAATTTCGTTCATGGAAAGCACTAAAGAAAGATTCAGCTTTTGGTTACAGTTATGGTAAATTTACTACTTGTGAAAAAAAGGATTCTCTGGCCCTCAGGGAAGCACTCCCAGTTTGAAAAGTTTATGATTTGGAGCAATGACTTGATAAATCCTCCCCGGCAACACCAAATGCACAATCTGATTTCTGGAATACATGCTCTAGGACGCTTAGTTCTTTTGTTTTTCTTGTTTTTATGTGTATTTGGAGGCAATCACATTACTCGGGAATTTCTGGCAAAGGGAAGATTTCTTATCACATGTCTCGGTAGCAAATTGATTTTAAGGAACTGATTTGAGAAATTCTACCCAGTCTCTCAGATTCTTTTAACTCCAGGTCTGTTGCCTGTGTAAGTAATTCAAAGGCTGATTTCTTCAATTTTTATAGTGTTAATTAAAATTTAAACTGGGCTTCCCTACAGCTTAACTTGAGCCGATGTTCAAATGTGATTCAAGAGATAACCCTTCCAGTAGCACTTGGCTTCACCAAGACCCAAAATTCAAGGGTATGGTGTCTGATGGGAAAACACAAGGAGGGGAAGGGAAAACGGGGCAGGTCTAGGGCAGTGCTCCTCAGCGTGCAGGTCACGGGCAAGTGCCAGTCAGCACACTATTCTGTACTGGCCACAATGAGATAATTACAGAAATTAGGAGTCAGAACTTTAAAAGGTTTAAAGTAATTTGACAAAGTAATTTTATGTCTGCTGAAACTAATAATAAAAACTCTGGACATCTGTTTATAGGTCCTTTTTTATTGTGTTACTGTGTTTATAACACTGCATTTTTACTAGATCTTATAAAAGCATCAGTTCACACAGATGAGAGACAAAAGCTGGAGGCTCACAACAGCTTGACAGAGCACATCCTGCAACAAGGAGCAGCATGCAGGGCTGCCACAAAGGACTCGGCACATTCCCAAAGGTCTGGACCCGAACTGAATTCTGCACGCCAGAAACTCGGCGACTTAGGTGATTCGCTCCACCCATTTCTCCAGAGGACTAGATAAGAAATCAAAACACAGCACGCCCCATCCTCTCACCCCCTCAGAAGAACGGCGGTGCCTTCTGCTCCCTGCCCCAGCAGGACCCAGTGCACGAGAGCCAGGCCACCTGCCTCAACAGTGGCTCGCCTCCTCCCCACTCCCACCAGGAGCCAGGAAAGCAGCAGAGCAGGCGGCGCCCGCAGGCCAGAAGGGCAAGTCTGCCAGAAGTAAATGCTCCTTCCTTTTATCATAAATAAAAAAGGGGGTGTGTGTAGCTCAGTGGCAGAGCGTGTGCTTAGCATGCACGAGATCCTGGCTTCAATCCCCAGTCCCTCCACCAAAAATATAAACAAACATATAAATAAACAAACTTAATTACCCTCCCCCCAAAAAGAAACAAAAAATAAAAACAAAAATATATTTCTGATTTAGTCATCTCCACTGGGAACTAGTGATAATCACAAAACCTGATCAAATCCAAACCAAACTATCCTGTCATCCCTAAAAACACAGAGAAATCACTAAACGTAACATTCAACAAAAATTTCCTCTTCCCAAGTATAAATGACAAGTATGTTATCTGGAACCAGTGTTGTTTAGTCACAAAACTGCCCCACATCCTGACTACTGAGGAGAAGGGACAGGGCGGAGCTGCTAAGGGGAGGCCAAGGAGACACGGAACTGCTGTTCCCTCCACACGATGAGACCCAGTTCCCTTTCGGTTTTCACAGCCTGGCGGGTACATGCAACCACTTAGTTTCCCCACGCGTTCATTCACTCATTCAATAAGTAGTAAGTAAGGCAGAAATACTTCAACCCTTGACTTCTTGGGCAGACCTTCTTTTGTCCACTTTTAAAGCAATTAAAATCTCAATAGGCTTGATCATTCTCTCTCAGGAAGGCCCTCTTTTCAAAACAGAGCCCATCCTTTAAATGAAGCCCTTGAGTAATCCGGAGCAGGCGTAGCCGCAGAAGCCAGGGAAGAGCCAGCAAAGGAGACAAAAGGTCCACTTCTCAATAAAACCAATCAGCCATCTAGAGACAAATCATAACTCAAACGGTACTGGAGCACCAGGGAAGAACTCGAAGAGATACCTGGAGGGTTAGAAAGGATGAAAAGTGAGGCCAACAGACCTGGGAGTCAGACCATGGAGGGTTTTCCAAAGCTGAACATACATTTGTTCTCCTTTCTAAAATCGAGACATCCTCAACTGACTCCCCAGCACATCCCCCAGCGAAGCTAAACATAGTGGGTTTCCCTACTCAAAGTCCTTATCACCTAAGATAAAAAACCTATTCTCTAAAAAGCAGTGGAGAACGGAAAAGAATCTGAAAAAGTGGGTATGTGTGCATGTGTATAAATTAACTAAATCACTTTCTTGTACGTCTGAAACATGGTAAATCAATAAAAAATAAAAATAAAAAAGTTATGAGGAGGTCTCAAGTTGAAAAGATGCCCTCAACACAGGGCCAATTAAAAAAGAGTGTTTGCTTTCAAAAGTAAGTTGAGTGTATGCAAACACACATATATGCATTAAAAAATAGTTTTGAAGGACACGCAACTTCTGGAAAAAGGAAACAGAGGCATCAGAAAAGGGTGTATCTGTACACACTGTTAGATCATTGGAACTGTTTTTCCACTGAGAGCCTGTTACTTTCATATTTTAAAAAATAATAAATGTAAAGTGAATTTTGTAAGTCAGATAATATGAGTAGATAGTTCTCTTCAGCAGCAGAATTCAAAGAAGCAGAAGCAGAGAAATACAAAATAATAAAAGAGTTAAGCAAACAGTAAGAGAAAGAGAGATTATTAAAGATGATTAAGTAAATAGAAAGAGAAAGAAAATTTTCTGGCTCCTCAGACCCAGACCTCACATTTCTCTGCTACTTTTCCTGATCTGTTCTCTACCCCTCAGGAAAGAGGAAAGAAACACCATTCCTGCGGTCCCGAGACTCGATCCCCTTGGGGTCACCTGGTCCGAGAGCCTCACAGCATCCTGGGAGTAAACAGGGCCGGGTGGACATCCTCGCTTTACAGAGAGGTGCTGTTAACAAGGAAAAAGCGGCTTGACTGACACTGTAAAAGGCGACTGACAGAAACAGTTTCCTTACTCCCGTGAGGACTCTTCCTCTTAGATCACGCTCTGAAAAACTGAGACGCAAAATACAATCCATGGAAGCCAGTTCTAGCTCACTGACCTGACACAAACCAACGAGGGACTGCAGAAAACTTTTCCTTACTCCTTATCTCATTAATACTAATTAAACAAAAGGTTTCCAAAACATTCCGAACACATACATAATGCTGAGGTTTATAATATGGAATACATATGTGGTCTATGTTCCTCTTCCTGGCACAGAGCTCCTAGGCCTTTGGGATTTCCTGAGAATGATCAAGGTCTCTTACACTAATGAGGTGACTTAGGAAAGACCCTAGGCCATGTGAGGACAGGAGCTAGTGACCAGGGGGACCAACCTTGTGATTAGAGGGTTGGAACTTTCAGTCCCAAGCCCTGATCTCTGGAGTGGGGAGACAGGCTAGAGGCTGAGTTAGTCATCAGCAGCCAATGACTTAGTCTTGCCCATGTAATGAAGCCTCTGCAAAACCCCAAAAGGACAGCTTCCAAGAGCTTCTGTGATTGTGAGCACGATGAGATTTGCTGAGTGGCACACCCAGAGAGCATACCCAGCCCTGAGCATCTCTTCACCTGGCTGTTCCTGTGCTATATCCTTTTACAATAAACTGGTAATCCGGTGAGTGACATGTTTCTCTGAGTTCTGTGAGCCGCTGTAGGAGGAGGGCCTGAGAACTGCAGATCTATAGCCAATCTATAGTACATCTATGGTCTATCTAGAGGATTGCCACAAGCACCGGTAACAACCTGAATTTTCAATTAGTGTCTGGACAGGGTGGGGGACAGTCTTGTGGGACTGAGCCCTTAACCTGTGGGATCTAATGCTAACCACAGGGAGTGCCGGAATTGGGTTAACAGCTTGGTGGTGCTGGAAAAAACATACACTGGAACGCAACACTCACTTCCAATAAATTTCTAAGCTGATAACTAAGTACCCACTTAATCTGAACCTGATTTACCCATAATTCTTCACATTGTTTAAGTCCTAACTCTTTTAAACAGTCCTGAAGAAGACAGCATCCTCTTCTACAGTTATACTCAAAACCAGGGAAAAGCTTGGGATAACTTTCCGGGAAAAAACTTCAGTCACTATATCACTCTTTCGCACATCAATAAATTGCAGAAATCAAAGATGTAAATATCGAAAAATCCTAAGTACTAGAAGAAAACGTGGAGGATCATTTGTATAATCTCGAGGTGGAGAAACATTTAACATGATATGAAACCTAGAGGTCATTCAAAAACAGATGGGAACATTTTACTATGTAAGAACTTCCATGTATCAAAAAGAGGCTAAAATAAAATACAGCAAAGAGCTGCCAACTGCGACTCCCTCTTCTTCACCTGCTACAGCTCAAGTACCCGAGTCCTAACAACCCTATCTTCTAACCATCTCGCCAACTTGTCCACGCCTTTCCAACTCCTCTGGTGACATCACCCACCCAAACACCTGCAACGTGGTGACCCCATAGCCAACCTTGCCCACTTTCCCCAAAGCAGCCAGTGTTTTAACATACTTTCACAAGCTCCAACACCCATTCCTTTATAATGGAGAATCCCTTTTCTCCAACCGTAACTGTTCGGTCTAATGCCCTGCATATGTTCTCCCTAACTGGCATGGAAATGCCCGGAATGCTAATAATCAGAAGCCTGCCCAAAGGCTGCAGAATGCAAGCAAGCTAAGGTGGGTTCTCCCTCTTCCCCTCAGAAAGAAAGCTTTTTTTTCTTGATTATATAAAAAAAGTGCCTACTGCAAAAACTTGATCACATTAAAATTTGAAGGAAGAAAGTTAAAGAATCACTTCAATCTCACCATCTGAAAGAAGCCCCACTAACGTGTCAGTGCTTTCATGCAGCTCTTTATACACAGTCACACCCAAAGGAAGCATGCGAGTTTAATTTTAATATAATTCATTTCCATCTTTTTGCTCAATTATCTTCACCTCTCCAAGTAGCCAATGTTTACATCTGGTTTGCAACCTTCCAGGCCTTTCTCCTACTCATATAATCATAAGGTAAACACACACACATATTTTACTTTGAAAAAATGGGATGTCATATATAAATGTTTGACTCTTGCTTTCCTCATTCAATAATACACTAAAGAAACCCCTCCAAGTCAACTGCACATAGATAACTCTTTTTAATAATGTGATATGTCACAGTGTGACCACATTGCCATTTACTGAGCCATTCCCTTACTGAGGGACGTTCTCTGGTTTCCAGCTTTGCCCATTCTAAGCAATGCTGCAATGGTTCTGGGACATCTATCCTACTTCTCATGCGTTTATGGCTACGGGATAGATACCCAGGAGTCTGGGCTGCTTAGTAAAAGCATATGTACTTCTAATGGTGACAGATGTCTCATCTCATTGAAATATTTAACTGCCTTCTATATACAAGACACTGCTCTAGGCACTAAGGATATAGCAGTAAGCCAACAGAGTTACACGCCCTGTTCTCTAAGCTTAAATTCTCAGAGGGAAGGGTCAGGAGAGAGATAACAAACAAGTGAAGTAAGTATATAGAGCATGTTAGAGGGTGACAGGTGCTTTGGAAGAAAAGTAGGAAAGGAGGATAGATAGTGCTGGGGAGGGGCTGAAGTTTTATTTAGGGCAGCTAAAGAAAGCTTCATTGGCAATGCGTTGAGTAAGACCTAAGGCAGGCTGAAACTGTATCTGTGTACACGACAGAGATGCCACATTCTGTGTGTACACTGTACACACAGTCACCAGGAGGAGGGAAAGCGGGGAAAGGCCCACAAGGAGGCCCGAGTGGATGGAACAGAAGCAGGAAGGTGCAGAGGAGGGGGTAACAGGGTTTGGATTTTACTCACAGAAATGGGGGGGGAGCACTGCAGGGGTCCAAGCAGTTAGGATGCCCTAACTTGCATTACCAAGAGCACTTTGACGGCAATGTCAAGAATACTCTTTAGGGTATGGAAGCAGAAGTATCGCCAGACATCATTCCAAAAATATCCTAACAACTCACATTTTTACCTGTGATAACCTGGGAATCGGGGATACCTCCCCAATTCCAGCAGTGAGAACTGCCGCACTTAATGTTCCCATTTGGAGGGTGGGAAGTGACATCCATTACGTTAATTTACATCTCCCCACTTGTTCATGAACGTCATTTCCTACACTTATCAGCCGTTCTTACTGCTCTTATGAGAACCACAATTTATATCCTTCGCTTACTTTCTCTTTGGGTTGTCTTTTCCTTCTCAATCTGTGAGAGGATTTATATGCTTTAGATATTAGCCTGTTACCTGTTGTATTGTAAATATTTTCTCAAGCTATTATTTACTCTTGCATTTTTTTGCATTTCATTGTGGTATAGATTTCAGTGTATAGGTCATGAGTTGTGACAAATGTATACACCTGTGTAACTACCCTTCCAGTCAAAACAAAACACAGCATTTCCATAGCCCCAGAAGGTCCACACTCGCCCAGACATACCATCAGCCCCCGATACCAAGTTGCAGCCTCTCCTCTGCTTTCCCCGAGTTCTGTCTCTTCTTGAAACGCACGCACGCACGCACACAGACAGAATCACACAGTAGCTGTCTGTACCTAGCTTCTTTTTCTCAGCTTAATGTTTGAGATTCCTAACACATTACGGTATGTATCAAGTTTGTTCCTTTTTATGGCTGTCAATTTGTTCCCGGTATTATTTGTCATAAAATAAAATTTTAAAAAATTTTATATGTCCCTACTTATGTGGCTTCCAAGTTTATCTTGATTTAAAATAACTTCCTAGCTCTTAGATTATATACAGTCATCTAAATATTATTCTAAGGTTGTTATTGCTTGTTTTACATATTTACATTCTTAATTCATTTGAAAATCACTTTGGAAAATGATGAGAATAGAGATCCAACTTTATTTTTTCTCAGATGTCTCAATTCGCCAGTGTCATCTACAGAATGAATCTTTTCCTCACTATACTGAAAATTACCAACAGGTGGATGTTCACCCAGATCACTGACATTCATGCAGGTAAGTATTCCCAACTGACTATACCTATCTCATGCTCAGGACGTGAAGATATGCATCTTTTGAAAAACAGACATGACATCACCCTCCTGCCTTTAAAACTCTTATAATGGCTTTGTACTGTCCTTAAAGATCATGCATGGCCCCTACTGAGCCTCCCGCATCACCCATCACCATGTCCCCACTCCCCCTGCGTCCCCATCACATTCCTCCTTCCAGCCCTTCAGACTCATCTCTTCACAGAAGGCTTCGTCTGCCTGGGAAGCTTGCCTCCTCTTCTCCCACTTGATTAAATGACTACAGAGCCATATACGCATTTAGACATGTATGTATGACTCAGTCACTTCACTGTACATCTGAAGCGAACACAACACTGTAAATTAACTATACTTCAATTTTTAAAAAGGTTAAAAAACCCTCTAAAACAAATGTGACAAATGATGATTATACCTGGGAATTACCATTTCCTTTCTAAGTTATTCATTTCAGCAATGTTGGAGAATTTTAAGGCGGGCATGTATTATTTTTGTAATTAGGGAGATGTGTTTCTTTTTAAGCGTCATCTAAACTGAAGCCTGATTATTACAGACAATGTCAAAAGTTCTCAGTTTATAAAAGTGTACACATCAACTTCAGATGGATGTCCACGAATGAATGCCAGGGAAAATGGTGCTCGTTTCCAGTGGATGAAACGACTACCAGTCTCTGTAAGCATCCCACCCTCCTTGGTGAAGTCAGAATCAAGGGAGCAAATCGCAACTATTAGATCCAGACTCTGTTTACTCTATATCCCAATGCTCAAGACTATGTTTATGTGACTAATAGTTCTTAAGTTTATTTTTATAAATTAGTTCCACTAGTGCACAATGTACAAAACATTTTAATGTAGTCACCTTGAAATTTCCAACTGTTTCATAATTCAGGTTTCTGAGTACATGTTGTCCTTAATGGTATCTCATTCTGCAGCCAAAACCTGGACTGAAAAACGTTTTTCATTCTGATAGACAAAATCTAAGTAAACTCTCTACTCTGAAGCAAAGCCTACGCTGCAGCTGACAGGATTTCCTGTACTCTCAAACATGGGGGCATTAAGAGTTAATACGTAACAATTTTTGTACGAGGCACTGACTCGTACCACTTGGTGCCCTCTGTCTACAGAGACTGAGACAACTAACTACACAAACAGCTCGGAGGAGAATCGACATTTCAGTAGGGACTGTGAGATCAGATTGGTTTTGACTGGAAACCTCCCCCCCCCCCGTTCTTTCCACGCTGCTTTGAATGTCTCAAGTGGAGGAGGGAGCTGCGCTTATTTAAATGGGTAATAAAACACACCCACAGCGCGCACATTCTGTGCACGACTTCAGACTGCATTGTTTTGGGAGGGAAGTCACACTACTGTCAAAAACTTTACAACCGTTCATCGATTTGTCCCGATAGTTCCAATTCTAGAAGCTGGACTTACACAAAATAATCAGGTATCTTCAGAAAGTATATATTATCCTCACAGCATTTTTGTATAATGGGAAAAACCTAAACATAACATGGGTTTAGTTACATCAATACTTTGTGGTATGATATGACTCCATGAAAAATGGCGATATATTTTAAAAAGCACGCACAGGCCAGTCCGCTGAAAACAAGCAGGCTGAGAGCAGGGACTCTGCTTTACTCACTGCTTTTCTCCTAGCCTTAGAAATGCCTGGCTCACAGCCGCTGCTCAAACCTCACAAAATGAATGAATCTGAGTAGCACAACTGTATACAGAAATGGTTTTAGCTAGAAAACATACAGCAGAATCACACAACATGTTCACTTCCTTACTGGGATTCAACTGTCCAGACTAAACAAAACACAAGAGGGAAATACAGTAAATCGGGTACCCTGGTCGCTCTGGAGCAGAGTGGAGGGAAAGGCTGATGGGCTGTCCCAGCAGCAGCAGGTCCGCAGGGCTCTCGGGGTGAACACACACTAGCCAAGTGTGACCCCACTATTCAAGGAGGACTTGTTTAACACAATATGGCCTCAAAATATAAGCCAACTACTTGCTCTGGTGCTCCACCCCAAAAACAGTACTTTTCTCCCAAACTGGGCTTTTTAAAAAGATCTCCAGTAGAAATGCTGCCTTAGAAGGTACCTTCAGAACGCAGGCTTCTGACTCTACTGTATGCCACGGTGATAATCACAGAGAGATCTAGGTGATGAATACGCAGTTTCCTTGTTTTTATTTCCTTTATTTTCTAACATCTCTACTGTTAGCAAATGTTGCTTTCAAAGTAAGAAGAAAGCCCTATGTGATTTTTTAATAGCCCACAATAGTCCTTTCTAAATTTATCACAGAAATGCTAGATCCAGCACCAATATTCCTCTACTAGACCAAAAACAACACTAGTCTTGTAGCGTATTAACATTTGTTAATAAGTTTACTCATGCAGTACATTGTTTTATCCTACTGCCCTATGCTATTTTAAACAATTTCATTAATAAACATGGAACTCAAGCTATATTATCTTTTCAACAAGAATAAGGCAACTTTCTATTTCTATTTAGATTCACTTAAAACTTGTATGAAACAGAAAAAAATTTTAAGTTCTTTATTAACATACAAATATTTTAAAAAATCCAAAATAAGGTACCTGAACATCATAGAGTGCTACAATATTTTCATGCTGAAGTTCCTGTTAAGAAAATGGAGAATTCAAAATATTTGCATTTATTCTATTTATAACATTTCCATATGCAAATGAAATTAATTTAAGCATATGCACACACATGAACACATATCCATTTATACTACTTCTAGTATCTATACTTCTGTTACTAGATTAGAACAATTCAGTCTCCTAAGAATAAGAAATGTGGCTGATCAAACTTCACTTGGGGCCTATATATTTTTTCACTGCCGTAATTTTTTAGACTCAACAAGGTGAGTACTCTCATTTACAAAATAAACATCACAGTATGATCACAGGCTTTCTGCTAGTCTCTTAGATTTAATATACAATTTCTAACAACAAAAGAGGCATAAAGTTCCACAGTACTTTTAAAAAGCAGGATCTTACAATGCCTGAAAGAAAACAAAGTCAACAAAGTTCAACAAACTGTAATTCTTACCAAAGAGCTGTCCACGGCATAGTAATTTTGATGAATGTTAGATGAGGGTTCTCTGTTTATGCTGGTTTGCGAAACACTGGGTCAAATACACCTAAAGCAGTTTCTTCACTGCCTAAGTCTCTTGACTTTTTTTAATGAGTGCTTTGTGACTCTCCAAGAAGGATTTAGTAAACAGGATTTTCCACACTGACTTTTTTGCCTCAAAGTGTCCCACTTGGATGACACTGCTTGTGAGTGATCGAAAAAGACCACTTTCAAGGAAAGTAACTTTGTTCAATTTATAAGGAAAAAAAGATCCTGATGCACCCAGTTCTCCAAAAAATACTGTACCATGAAACGGATCAACAGAGGAGATAAATCATGGATAAGAAAGGCCTTCCTCTTCTCAAACAACAATAAAGTAAGTAGGCAAAAGGAATTATGAGAAGCTAAAATCAGTTTTCATCAATCTCTCTAAGGACTGGCCAAGAGCCACAAACATCTATTCTTAAAATAGCTTGTAAGTACTCAGTGTTTCAAAAAATTGAGCAAAAAATGAGAACAACAGGTGAAAATTCTCAAACTCGGGTCCAACTACCAAAACGGCAATGGATGTCATTACATATTCATTTAAGTTTATTCTAGTATGAAACACCACATAGAGAAACATACCTTTAAGATTTTAATTTCCTTCCCAAGCAGTATCTGTGATTTTGACAGGTTCTTTTTATTGATACTTTTAATTGCTACCTCCCAATCAGTTTTCTGGAAGGGAAAAACACCGTTACTCCCAGACATTACTCCACAGGAATAAGTCAACAGAAAAAATATTTCTAAGTATGAAGATGTTTTTAGCAAATTCATGTACAGCACTGAGAAGAAAAATGAACAGAACCTGAATCTCTAATAAGAAAATGGCTTTATAAATTAAAAGCTGCAGCAAGCTAATGTCCCACAAGAGCACCGGTAAAAATAATAAATATGAGGACCGCGTAGTAACAAGCATTAAGGGAAAACAGAACACAGTGTACAACTACTTAAAAGTTATGGAGGATAACCTGGGAGGTGGTATGGTTAACTTAAAACCGTATTTGACAGCCTGGCAGGATGAAGCCGTGTTCCAGCTACTTTTTTCTTGAGTTTTAAGTTATTCTCATGATAAAGGAGAAGTAGGCATTACTTTACGGGACAAGCAAGAAGGCCAGCCCACTTCGGACACGACCCCTGGCAACAATCAGAACTCTCCAACCCCTTTATGATTATTTCCACTCCCGAGGTGCCTTTCCAAATTCTTTAGATTCTGAAGCCTCGTGTGACCCTGTTTGCGAAACAGCAAAAATCTTAAAAATAAAAAAAAAAAAGCTGAACCTGCTTTCCGGTTGATTTGGGCTCCGCGTCCCCGGCCGCCCGCCGGCCCAGCCCCGGGGGAGGACGGGCGGTGGGGCCGTCGGGGGACCCGCGCTGGGAAACGCGACGCCCCGAGTCGGAGGACGCCCAGGACTCGCGGGAAGCCGGCCGGTTTTCCGCCGGGTCTGCAATTACCGACCCCCGGGGGTGGGGTGAGGGGTCCGCCCCGGGTGGGGGAGGGGCCTCCGGAGGGAGGTGCCGCCCCGGCCGCCGCCTCAGATCCGCCGCGGCCCCGCCCGGCCCGGCCCGGCCGGCGGGGCTCACCTGGCGGTGCCGCCCCCGGAAGACCACGGCGAAGGCGCCGTGTCCCACGAGGTCCCGCTTGCTGTACTCGAAGTCGCCCACCACCTCCATGGCCGCGCCCCGGGACTTGGCGGCGGCGCGGGCGGATCAGCACCGCGGGCCCCCCGGCCCCAAGCGCGCCCGCCGGCCGCCGGACTGGGGCAGCCGCGGCCCCGGGCCCCGGCGGGCGCTCATGCCGAGAGGCCGGGCGGAAACGGGGGAGGCTGCCGCGCGGGGCCGGGGTCAGCGAGGCCTGGCCCGACCCCGGCCGCTCCTCATGCCGGCCCACCGCCGGCCGCGGGCTCCTGGCGAAGCCGCCTCGGCGCCGCCGTCACTGGGCGCCCCCGGGGCCGCGCGCGCGCCCGGGAGAGGTGCAGGCCCCGGTGCTGCTCATCCCTGCCCGTCGGCGCCTCAGCCTCTCCGCCCGGGGCGTTGATGCCGCGGCGGCCGCCGCCCTTCACCGGCCCGGCCCAGTCACCGCGCGCCTCTCTGCCCCGCAGGAGTCCCACGCGCGCGCGCGCCGGCCGCTCCACGCCGACTGCCGGCCCTCCGCGACGTCAGCGCTTCTTGTAGGACGCAGCGCGCCTCGTGGCCGGCGCTCCCTCCGCCGGGAAAATGAGTGCCCGGCCGACGGCGGAGGCAGGGAGCGAGCGCGCGAGCCTGGCGTCGCGGGCGGGACCCGCTGGGAGGCGGGCTTCGCGGAAGCGGGTTTTGGAGTCCCGGGAGGGAGGGACCCGGGCATCCCTGTGCAGAGTGGACCCTGGGGATGCGGTGAGGGCGAAGGAACATCTCCCAGAGCCCGGCCTTTCTTGCGCCCTTCAAAGCAGAGTTCATGCTGCCAAACTGCCAGTCTTCCGCGACCCTTCTGCGTTCACCGCTCAGGGTCCCTCAAGAGATGGTGTGCGGCAGGGATCCTGCGCCTTCGGGGTCGCTTGGCTTCTGGGAGAAGCCGATGACAGCTCAGGACCGTCCTCCCCGAAAAATACTTACACACGCAGACTTCGTTTTGCAGGCTTTCAGGGCTCTCGAGAACCCGTGCTCCCAGCCGCCGGTGTGACCTCACACATACCTTGCACGGCTTAAGGAAGCTTTCTTTTCCACCTAATTATTAAAGTTTAAGCTACAAGAAACTTATTTGCTACTTTCCCTCAAGGAAATTGTCTTAGGAAACCATTCTATAAACCGAATGCTTGAAAATGTCATAGAAAACTCAGGCCTCGTCCTTTCCCGTGCCGTGGCCTATTCCTTCAGTCTGATCTCTGAAGACCGGACAGGGACCCTAATAACCTCCAACTTTAGGCAGTCGGCCCCGGAAATCTCTGGAAAGGAATTCCGCCTTCCTCAAACCCTTAAAATGCGGAGTCCTGGGCTTATCCCACCTCTGTGCACCTGCATAATTCTCTCTCTGCTTCAACATCTGACCCAGGTGACTGTTAGACCCTGGGCAAATCTGCAGACTTCAAAATTAAGAGCAAATGAAGCAAGTTTGCACATACACACAAAAAATCATTTGGAGGTGATTCCTTACCCCTTTGAAAGATTCTTTATATTGTATCTTTAACTATGACTATTTAAATAGGATATAGGATTTAATGTGCCAACATTCACTGAAAAGCAGTTCTTTGGGAGATGTATCTTATGGGCCATAGGAACCTGAACCAGCCACTCCATCTCCCTGCCTAGGATTCCTCATCTGTAAAATGAAGATGTAACATCAACGACCTCATTGGCTTGTTAAAAGAGGCTTAACGAGTGAGATGTAGAAAGAGCTTAGACCAGTGCCTGGCTTGTACAAAGCACTGATTGTGGGGTAGGTTAAATGAGGTCGAAGCTGGCCTTAGGCAACACTTACCCAACGCCAGACCAGTGCTGGGATCTTTCCCCTTTCCTCCTCTGTCCTCTCCCCATGTGGTGCTTGGGTGAACAGAATCAGAGCTTTTCGGTTCCAGGGTTGGACCGCTTACACCCCATTAAGGGCGGTTTATCTAATCTGGAGAATTCACTGACTAAAACTTTCTCTGCAGAAGCAATGGATATAAAATTTCTGGAAAGCAGGGAAGCCACAGGAGGGCTGACACGTTGGAACTAAGTCTTACAGCCTTTCCCACCCGGTGTCTGGCAACAGCTAACACCCCAGGGAGGGGAGGAGGAGCTGTCCAGAGGCACGAAAGTTGCTGGTTTCAGGGTTGTCAGCTGAGGTGACTCGTGGGGCCTCAGTCCCCTCTGGGACCTTCCTGCTGGTCACCTCACCATCCAGATGAGGACAGGTGTATCCTCTGTCAGCCGAGTTCATGCATAAGACATAATTCATAACCCAGAGCTGTTCACAAGGTCGCATCCACTAGGAATTGACGCTAATTGAAGCTAGTAATTAATATACAATTTTGAGCTGTTTATATTTAATATCATTAAAATGACATCCCCACAGGACATTATGGAGGCATTTTTAAGAAGCCACCAGACACCCTTAATTCAGACTTGTATCCTGTCCTTTGTATGCAGGCTGAGCACGGGCCCATGAACACTCCGCTGCTTTGAAAAATAAAGTTTGCAGCTTGCACACAGAAGGATTTCTTTTCTTTGTCTTGTTTTTTGGCGGGGAGGGTGCAGAGGGTTGGGGGAGCAGGTTTATTTATCTGTTTTGATGGAGGTGCAGGGGATTGAACCCAGGACACACAGTACCCCTGGGCTAAATGCCCTCCCCAGCCCCAGAGGATTTCTGACCTCAGAGCTCAGTACTGAAGAGAAGTGGTTGGGATGGGAATGTTTAGAATGTTTAAATAGGAATGTTTAGATTGGTAAGCAAATAACCCAGGCCAAAGGCGATAAAGCAAAAAAGTAAAAGAGGAATGGAGACCACGATTCAGGTGTGGCTCTCAGGTTCCCTGACACAAGAAGCACACAGCCAGAAGGACCAGGGGCTGGAAGAGAAATTTGTCTTTCTTCATTCTCAGTGCTCTTTCAACAGGGAGGGAGGAGAGAAGGGCTCACAGCCACCGGCCTCAAACCCTGGTTCTTAAGGAAGGGGTTCTGATCGGCCCCTCTTAGGCGAGATGCTCTGAACGAGCATCTCAAGCCAGGGACTGGGCCTCCCTGATACTGGTCTGTTGTTACCAAACGCACATGCAAGCGGTATCCTGGGTTTGGTAAACTGACTACAATGTTTAGCGCCTCTCTGCTAGTGTCAATCTCTGCTTCTGTGACAATCCTGATTTGAGGATTTTCAGCTGTACCTTCTCTTGACTCTGTCTCTGAAGGTTTGAAATCAGTTGATAGAACAGTAGACAGGCATGTAATCGCAGTTTCCACTGTTTGTTCAAATGTCCTATCAAATGTCTTCTTCCCTTTTTTTTTTTTCCCCAATGAAGCTGGTTAACTCAGTTTGTTTCACTTCTGCTGTGGCGGTTTGACACCGCAGTGGTGACCTGCAGGATTGGTCACTGAGGGCAGTTGGTGGTGTCGTACAAGCCTGCAGGAGCCAGAGGGAAGGACAGGGTTCCCCGGAATCCGGGGCTGCATGTGTCGTCTTGAATTATATTTTTCTCAGACACATGTCCAGGAGTGGGATTGCTGGATCATATGGTAAGTCTATTTTTAGTTTTTTAAGGAACCTCCGTATTATCCTCCACAGTGGTTGCACCAATTTACGTTCCCGCCAACCATGTAGGAGGGCTCCCTTTGCTCCACACCGTCCTCTAGCATTTATCATTTGTGGACTTTTTAATGATGGCCATTCTGACCTGCGTGAGGCGATGTCTCATTGTAGTTTTGATCTGCATTTCTCTGACAGGTAGTGATGCTGAGCACCTTTCCATGTGCCTGTTGGCCATCTGCATTGTCTTCTTTGGAGAGATGTCTTTTTAGGTCTTCTGCCCAGTTTTTGGCTGGGCTGCTTGTTCTTTTGGATATTAAAGTGCATGAGTGGCTTATTTTTGCTACGGCTACCACTGTTGGATCCAAGCCGTGTTCAAAACTTGAATCATTAAAAGTTAAAACTGCTAAGCATGTAGCTCATGGGACTGGCCATCATGTTCTGTTCCTGCTAATGGTTGAAATAAAGAATATTTGCAAACATTACATGGATACACTTCAGGGTACATCACGAGTCAGTTGTCCAAATAAAGCATCTGAAATAGCAAAACTCCTAAAAAATACGTTTGATTGATGTGACGATAAAGGAAATGAACAATTTTTTATTTCAAACAATTTCATTCAAAAACTTGAACAGAATCTACTGCGTTTACAAGGAACAGGGCTTCTTCAACCACAATGGATTCACTAGAACTTCAGAAAAGAATAGGATCAATATCAGCACGTCACCGCAGCCTAGCTTTTTGCTTCCCTTGCAAATTACATATCTATGAAATGCAAACACAGCTGTCCCCGCTGGGTTCTCCAGAAACTCGCTGACTGGAGCTGGGGTGCAAGATGATCGTTAGGGATTGACCAGTGACAGGAGGGGGTGGGACCAAGACTGGCCCAGGGAGGACTGTGATGCCTGGAACCAAGCCTGGGACACCCCAGCAGAAAGCTCTGGAGCAAAACAGAGTTGAGCTCACTCTGTCACCTGCTGGGGCTGCCCAGGAGCATGTGAGCCTGGGTGGGCTCATGCCCTGGAGGAGCAGGGGGCTGGAGGCTGACTGTACTTCCCCCACGGGGCTGCGCATCCTTCCTCCCAGGGGAGTCTGGGTAGCACGTCTCCTCTGCGACTACAACTTACAAGTCAGGCTGGAAAATTTCTATCATGAGCAACAAGTCTACCGTTTCTCATAAAATATCCTTGCTTTGTTTCGTTTTTTGTTTTTAAAGAAAAATACAATTTCTTTTGGAAATATTCAAAGTACCGCTGTCTGTCCACTCCTACCAGGCTGCTGGGGTGGGTCCAGAAACACTCCCTCGCCCAGCTCCCCGAATGCTGATTCCTGGGCTGTTCGCAGGTTGAGCCACAGATAAACAATAAGATATTATTTATTAAGGTCTTAAGCCTCATCCCTGAACTTGGGTGGGATGAAGAGTTTGGATAAAGAGCTCGGAGGAGACAGAAAACAAAGCCTAGGTCCCCCCGTCTGACCATTGGGCCGAGGTCTCAGACTTCTGGAGGGAACCCAGGGCTGGAGGCTGAGCTGCAGGAAGGCAGTGTTTCTGGGAGGTTCCAAGTTCTGGGCAGGGTCAGAGCGGCTTGGTGTGCTTGTATCTGTGGGAGTGCAGCAGGGAGGTGGGGCCAGGGAGGTGGGGGAGAGGGGAGGAGCTGGGGGAGGGGAGGAGGAGGGTGGCGAGCAGGAGGGGTACCTCACAGTTGCTTTCCTTCACAGCTTCACATCTTCACACTCGTCGCCCTTCTGTCGGCATGTTCACCTCACCAGTCCCAGCCCAGCAGGCATCTGGGTCTCTGAGGCTGAGTACGGGTTCTCTGTGGGCCCTCCCACCTGCCCACTGCCAACCAGCCACCCCCACACCCCTCACCCCTCCCTCATCGCATGGACTGCACCCAGGAGGGCTGTGCTGGGAAGCCGGGCCTCATGACTCAGGTGGCAACAAGGCCCAAGGGATGAGGTGAGCGAGGTCCCAAACACCCCAAGACCGAGGACTCCGAGGCCCTTCTTCTCCTCGAGGGAGCTGGAGAATGGAGGGGAATGGAGGAAGGGTGTGGATGGGGTACCCAGCCCAGACGCCCACAGCCTTAAAAAAACTCCTACAAACAAGTGTCAACCAGCAAACAAAGGCCCAGACCATTTCCAGCCGCATCATTTCTTTCTCCGGACTGTGGGCCGGCCATCCTCCACCGTCTCCTCTTCCTCAACAACCCCGGACCACTCGGCCTCCTCCGGGCTGGGCAGGCCCCCAAGGCATTCTCCACTGCGCCCTGCAAGGTGCACCAGGCCTCCAGCGCCCCACCGTCACCAGGCCCCAGAGTGCCTGAGAATCTTCCTCCAACTGGCCACGGACCCCACATACAAGTGGAAGAGTCTCTGTAACCACAGGGGATGAATTTTAGGCCCTATCCACGGATGCTCCAGTCATTACCTAAAATGGGCAGTTCAGTCCACGTTCTGCATCTGCAGGTTCCCGTCCAACCGAACGTGCATTCGCGGATATGGAGGGCCAACTGTACTGTACTTAAAATGCAAAACTGAAGACTTGCAAGATCTTTTGGTGGGCTTTGCGGGTTATGTGGAGCTAGTAGAACAGTATCTAAAATCACACATCGGGGCGGAGGGCATAGCTCAAGTGGTAGAGCGCATGCTTAGCATGTACAAGGTCATGGGTTCAATCCCCAGTCTTAATCTGAAAAAATAAATGAACCTAATTACCTCCTCCCCACAAACAAATAAAAATTAAAAAATAATATCATTAACAAAATATTAAAAAAAGATACCATAAATTAAAGGGAACTGTATTCAATATCTTGTAATAACCTATAATGAAAAAAGAATATAAAAAGGAAGAGAGATATATATAATGGAACCACTATGCAGTACGCCAGAAACTGACACATCATTGTGAATCAACTATACATCAATTAAAAATTAAAAAGTGAAATCATACCTTAAATTTGGTGGTCACTGCTCAAGAAAAACAGTTTCAATCAGAAATACGTATGGCAAAATTTTATTGGCTTCTGTATAGATGGTGCCAGTGTAACGCTGGGGAGAAAGTGTAGCATTTCAGCCAAACAGCCAAATCCAGAAACTTTCAGATGTTTTCATCAGAGGCTTAGTCACTGTGGGCCGTCATCCTTGGATGATGCAAGAGATCTGAATCAATTAACTGAAATCAATTAACTCATTTAAGACTTTCCTTGATAAATTTTACATTTACTACCACATGTCAAATAAACAGTAGGGAGAATGAAATAAAGCATTTGAAAGCTAGGATTGAAATAACGGAACTTGGAAGAAGTCTTCGACCTTGATAAGCAGCCTGTTAGCCCAGAATGACAAAGCAGTTAGGAATTTCTATCAGTCCTGCCCTACAGAATTTAATAAAAGCTGTAAAAATGGGAGTGGCTAGATAAATGCTAAGTAAATGAAAAATTTTAAGAGTTTGGATTGAATAAATGATATTATATATTATCTATTATGTGTTATAATAGAAAAGTCAACACTTCACTTTTTAAAGATATTGTTGAAGCTGGTAGATCAATTCAGTGGTCCTCAAAAGTGGTCTCCTGAAAGGTTTCTGAAATGCTTTCAGAGGTCCGGGTGAGGTCAAAACCATTGCCATAAAAACACAAAGATATGAACTGCCTTTTTTATTGTATCACTTGCTGGCTTTGATGGTGCAAAAGCCAGTTTTCTAAACTTGTTTTTGAAAATACAGTTATTTTTCTTAATAATATGTTATTTTTATTAACTATAATGGGCTTACTGTTATCTTTAAATAAAATCAGAATAAACATATTTTGAATTTCTTAGTTTTAATTTTTAATACAGTAAATCTATTAGGGGTCTCTTGAGACAAAATTTGAGAACTGTCGGATTAATTAAGCAAATGATGAAAGTGACCGAACACAGAAAACTAAGTAAACGAAACTATGAAAAATGAGTAGACGAAAGAGAACTGAAGAGGTATGGTATGCCTCCAGAAATAAAACAAAGAACCAATTCTGAGAGACTTTTAGATTATTTAATTATATGATAATGGATTTATTATTTAACGACAAAAGTGAACATTATAGTAAACTTCTAAACCTTTCCATTTATTAAATTCTGAAATTCATCTAAGTGACGTTTTAGCCTCATGGACTGAAGAGGAGCTAAAATTATGCTAACTAATTAAACAAGATGTACCAATGAATTATTTTATATACACTTAATAATAAAGATGTTGAATATATTCAACTGAGATTATTATAAGGATGAAGAAAGGATTCAGAGCCATGGACAACCTAGATAATATTAAGAGACATTCAGTATTTATTAAGAATACTGAAGTTATTCTGAATTTAAGAATACTGAAACACTTTATGACTTTAAATTTCGTAGAGAAGCCTTAAAAAAGAATTTGCTATTGTTCCTTATTGTTACATCATGCTTCCAACGGAGCCCTCATTAGTGACAGCCACATCGGAGAAATGATTGTGCAACAATTTCAACATATTAACAAATTATTCAGGAATTAAAGTAATTTAATAAGTAATGTATGCTGCATCTTATATACATTGGTAAGAAGCTTTATGGTTTATGCTGTTTAGTTTACTCAGAGAATCAAAAGAATGATTAAAATTATTTGTGTATTAATATACAATATTATTTGTATTAAATATTGTTAAATATTTTTAACATCACTCTGAATACAAGAAAGAGCTGGCCCCTGACCTCAGAAGCCCCTCAAGGATGAAAATTGTTTCAGTAATTGATTGCTGTCTTGCTGGTGTCACTGGTAGAGGACCAGCCACTTAGTTAATACCTGGACTGAAGAGAGGTGTGGGAGCCGTGGGGGGACCTGCAGGAGGCTGAGACAGGAGAGACAGCACAAAGGAGGATGGAGGTGGGGACAGCGAAGCAGCTCATGAAAGGCGGTGGGCGGTATTAGGAAACCTTCCCTGATCTTGTTTACAGTATTATATCTACTTATAATAAAAGCTGTAGCAAATTATTGCAGAAAAAATTGAAAATCAAGGGATAACCAGTCTTGGCGTACTCGTAGTCTCTTGCTCAATTTATTTCCAATTATAGAAAACAAGAGGAATATTGGTAGTGTGTCTGTTCTAAAGTTTATTTGTGTATTCACTGATGTAGATTTTCAAAGAGTAGAAATGGTATTATCCTATACGTGTGGATCGTATGATACACGCTTTCCTGCAATTAATTGGGGCAAATCTAGTTAACCTTTTTTTGTGGGCGGTAATTATGCTTATTTATTTTTACTTTTCATGGAGGTACTGGGGATTGAGCCCAGAACCGCATGCACGTGCTCCACCACTGCGTTAACCAGATATATTCATTCTCTGTCGTTGGACATTCACTGTTTCCTGATGTGTGTGTGTGTATTAGCCACTGTGAACTCTGCTATATCACATTAATTCTTTACCTATAGGTGAATTTTTTTAAATGGTGTTTTTTGGGGGGCAGTAATTAGGTTTATTTATATTTGGAGGAGGTCCTGGGAATTGAACCCAGGACCTTGTGCGTGCTAAGCACACGCTCTACCACCAGAACTACCTCCTCCTCCCTACCGGCGCCTTTATTTCTTGGAATAGATCCCAGGAGTGGGACTGCTTGCTCTAAGAGTATAAGGGTTTTTAAACATAACGAATTTTCCCAGGTTGCTTTCCTAATATGCTGCCGCCATTCCCACTTCGACCTCCCGTTTTCCCAGTCTACTGGCAATAAAATGATGTTTCATTTTCTTTAATAGGCTTTTCCCTGGAAGCTAAGGAGCCGACACAGGTTTTCATATGTTTGTAGGCCATTTGCACCTGCTCTTTTGTGATTTTCCATTTTAATATTTGGAATGTGTCGGAGATCTTTATGGAACTACATAGCACACGCACTTTGTCATTTGTTTTGAAAATAGTGTTTTCCCAAACCCGTAGTTTACCCTTTGGCTTAGTTTATGGCATCCCCCAGGACACATTCGTAATTTTCAGACATGTGTTTCTGTTTTATCCCTCCCTAGCGTCCAGATTTCCTGTGTTAGCTGGGAAATTCTTTTTTTGTTTCACATTTAATTTTTAATCTATCTGAAATTTAGCTTTTCCCGAGGTACAAAAATAAAACTCTTTTAAAAATTGCTCTTTCATTCTTCCAGGATAATGGATTAAATGAGGCACCTCTGTTTCGTGATGTCTCCATCGTTCCTCCAGCCCCATCGGCTGCGTTGGCACTGGGGCTGCCATGGTGGAGGTGGAGGTAACAGACGAGTTACTGGAGGAGGTGCTGCACGGACGGAGGGTTGGCTCTGGGAGTCAAAGTTCTAAATCAGCACTATGGCTCACACCAAAGTTTATGCATGATGTTGTAGAGGGAAAAAAATATGACTCCAGGTCAGTAAGTCCTTAACGTCAAGCATCTCTTAAGAAAGCCAATCAGAAAGGGGCTGGTAACCTGGGAAGAGTAAAAAAGGGCCGTGATCCACACAGACAGTGAGGGGGGAGCACTCCAGGTGGAGGAGTCCCAGGTGCACACGCTCTGAGGCGGGAGCTTGCCTGGAACTCAGTGAGGCAGGGGCTGAGTGGACCTGGGGGCTGTGGTTGGAGATGAAGGGTCCCTCAGGTCCTTATAAGGACGTGGACTTCGCCCCGGGGTCAGATGAGAGGCGTTTGTAAGGTTTTTAACAGAAGAACATCATTTCAGCAAAACTGAGCAGAACGTTGCTCTCACCACCGGAAGAAATAATGATTATGTGATGTAACCGAGGTGTCAGCTCATGCAATCATACTACAATATAAATACTTCAAGTCAATATGTTGTGCCTGTTAAACTTACACAATGCTCTACATCAATGCTATCTCAACTACAGAACTGGGCAGAAAGCAGATTTCCCACATTCCCCTGGCCCCCCCCCCCCCGCATGCAGCTTCCCCACCAGCAACATCCCCAGCAGATGGGAACGTTTGTCACGACTGATGAGCCTCCATGGACACGTCGTCACCACCCGGAGTCCCCAGTGTACACGCGGATTCCCTCCTGGTGGTGTACGTTCCGTGGGTTTGGACAAACGTTCCAGTTGAGGGACATTTCCTTCTCTTCCGACTTTGCTGTGGGGCTTTCTCTTTAATGAGAGTATATTCAACGTCCAACATTACGTAAGTTACAGGGGTACGATGCAGCTATTCGCAACTTTCAAAGGTTCTGTTCCACTTTCAGTTACTGTGAAACACAGGCTGTCGTCCCTGTGTGAAGAGGGTAGCCCTGTGGCTTATGCTGCTGAGAGGTTTCAACAGGAATGAGCGTTGGATTTTGTCAAATGCTCTTTCTGGTTTGCTTTTCGACAGTTGAACTTTTCCTCCTAAATCAATAAATCGGGCCTCTGATGAATATTTGCGTCCCATCCTGTGGGAACTCAATGGATGTAATGGTCCCTGGATCGATCACCTGGACTCCTGGGGGCTCCTGAAATCAGGTTCCTGTGGATTCCCAGTGGGGGACAGCTGGCCCCCAGTGCCCCTCCTGCCAACACCAGTCGTGCGGGGCTGCTGACCTCGCCCCGGATCTCAGGCTTTCCCTCTGCTGTGCTGAGCTCTGCTTTTCTGCTCCAGACCATGTGCACGGGCTTGGTTCCCGTCACCCGTGGGTTCTGCTTCTCTGTTCCTTTGGCTCCATGAGCCTTCTCCCTAAGAGGCTGGGCAGCCGGGCTGGGTCCCCAAGGGGCAGGTGGCTGGGGGCCCTGTGGTCGGGACAGAAGGCTCACTTCCTCTTGCGTTAGGTGAAGTCATCAGATCAGCAATTCTCACCGCAGTGGGGAGAGGAGGAAATCTCCATTTCCCATCGCTGGCAATTACCCCACCACTAGAAGTGAGCCCTCGTGACTAGAGTGGAGTCTCCAGAGGAACCCAGGGCGGCACACACAGCGCTAGGTCTGCACTAGGAGGGCAGCCGTGGACGGAAGATGGTCAGAGTGGGTCTTCTTTGTCATAAACCAAAGAAAACAAACACCCCACCCCTTCTTGGCAACGCATCATCAAAACCTTCTTTTTTTTTTCTGTAGGGGCTGTGTCGGGCCTGTTTTGACACATGCCCTTCTATGAACCAGTAATTGTTTTTGCTTTTTTATATTTGGCTTAACTTTTTTTTTTTTAACAGCGGTATTGGAAATTGAACCCAAGACTTCGTCGTGCATGCGAAGCACGCGCTCGACCACGGAGCTGCACCCACCCTCGATGAGGCCGAACTGGACACTGTGCGAGGACCTGCTTGGGGGACTCAGGTGGACTGGACATCAGGGAAGATTTCTGGAGGAAGGGGAGGGGCGAGCCTTCAAGATGAGAACTTCCTATGGCGGAGTGTGGGGAGGATGCCTGCAAAGCCCACTGAGGAAGAATGTGGAGAGGTGGAGTTAAAAGCACAGGGGTCCGAGGTCTTGGAGGCTAAGTCAGCCAAGGCGTTAAATGCTAAATAAAAGAATTTGGACTTTATTCAGCAGACCACAGGGAGTCCATTCAAGATATAAGTGATCCTACATTTAAGGCAAATCCCGATTTTCCTAAAGAAAAATATTTAAAAAAATCAAGGTATCTGGGGAGGGTACAGCTCAGTGGTAGAGTGCATGCTTAGCACGCATGAGGTCCTAGGTTCGACCCCCAGTCCCTCTGTTTAAAAAAAGAAAAACTAAAAAAGTTAGGGTTTCAATATGAGTATTTAAATTTTTAGGAAAGTTAACAAAACAGTCAGATGTCTAGTTATAATATCTAATTTATTAATTTACTTACACATGCGTATTTAAAATAACATTGTCTACAAGAATACGTTAGTACAAAATATTGCTTTCCCCCCCATTCTCACATTTCAGTTAACAACCTTATTCACACTCTACAAGCCTCTGGGACATCAGTGTCTTCATTGTACCTAGAGCCACGGGTTCTCAAGGCGTTTCCCCCTCACGTGCGTCTAAGGTGTTCGGCGTGCGGCCCTAGGCGCTGGGCTGACAGCGGCCCTGGGAAGCTTGACCCAAGTCACCCCGCAAGGACGGTCCTCCCCCTGCCCCGCAGTGCCATCTATGTGCAGGTCTGTGAGCCTTCCAACAAGACGCCTCACTTGCTGCTTTTGAAATCGCTCTTTGAAAGCTGGCTTGAGAAACCCACCTCTCGGAACAGCAAGGGAACCCCCCGGAGTAATTCCTAAGTTCCCCCCCAACCTGTTCCAGCCGGAGGGCTCTATAACCCTGCAAAGCCTGCACCGCATGCGGCTGCTGTAAACGGCAGCGGAGGGGGTACCAGAGGCAGAGCGGTTGCTGGAGATGATGAAGCCTGGTGACGGGTGTCTGGAGAGTGAAACAGTTCTTGGGGACAGAGAAGCCAAAGAGCTCAGGCCGGGTGGTCACCACGGATAGGGCAGCTTCCCGGGGCAGCAATGAGAGGGCTGGGAGAGCTCTGAAGAAAGGGAGCCAGTGTCATGGAGCCGGGCAGGACCTACGGGGGCTTCCCTGGGACAGACCCACTCCTGCGTCCCCTGCCTCTTGTTTCTAGAAAAGGACTCTAGCCTCCAAGGCCTTCCCCAAGTTACTAAAAGCAAATTTAATCAGAGAAGTAGCAAAGGAAAACAGTCCAACAAGACAAAATAATCATAGTTTAGAGACCATTGGTTCCTCATCAAGGGCTGTAGATAATGTCCTGAGCCGCATCCTTGAGCTGCTTTGCAGATACCGAAACGGCCACCAGATGGAAGAAGTTAACTGCAAGCCGACCACCAGCAAGTAGACCCCGGAACACTTGGAACCAACAGGCTGATGGCTGAGATTCCTGGAACACTGCCCTGTTATCTCACCATCAGCCAGAGAATTGTGCAGGAGCTGATCACACACCCCTTGACCCTCTCCCTCACCCCTAAAGTTGCCTTTAAAACCCCTTCCCTGAAAGCCCTGGGGGAGTTCGGGTCTTCTGAGCCTGAGCTGCCCATTCTCCTTGCCTGGCACCCTGCAAACAATGCTGCACTTTCCTTCATCACTACCCGGGGTCAGTGGGATGGCTTTGCTGTGACGCAGGTGAGAGGACAGTCCCCCGGTTGTGGAAGCAGCACTGGCCAGGGGTGGGCAGTCACAGACAAGGCCAATGTGAAGTCCTGGCCCAGCTGGGGGAGGGGACGGCGTGGCCAGCTTGTGTTGGGACTGTGAAGAAATGGTATCTTGGGGAAAAGACACACCCAGTGGACATGTTCTGGGGAAAGTCTGGGACGCTCAGGGGTCTGCAAACTGCCCAGAGAGCCCCCAACAGGTAACACTCACCCCAGGAATGCATCCTGATTTGGTTCTGAGACTGCAAGGGGGCGGGCAGCGTGCCCGGGGACTTCGTATCCCAGCACTGAGGACAGGCACCCCTGGAAGTGTGGGCTGAAGGGAGAAATGGTGGGGAGGGAGGATATGAAGGAAGGACAGGAGAACGAAGTGCCAGTGCCCCAGGGGAGGGACCTGGAAAAGTGCGGCGAGGGAGGCAGGCAGGATGGCCTGGCCAGGGCCTCAGAGGGCCGCAGTGAGGACCTGGGGGACAAACTGGAAGGAAATGGGCCAGGCTGGGTTTGTGCCAAAGGTTCCACTGGGACCTCAGGTGTGACCCCCACAGCCCAGCCTCAGCCCTGGAGGAACATGTCAGGTGCACTGTCCCCAGCTAAGGCACTGGGGGCCGGGGAGCTAAGACCGGGAAGCCGGGACTGGTCTGACCTTACCCCAGGGGGAGACGCCCACCTTGATGGCCCCAGACCCACCTAGCTACTGACACAGACGGTGGACTGGTGTCTGGGGACTCTTGGCCTTGACAAACATCCAAATACTGATACAGGATTTCTGTACTTGAAGGTCTCAAATTGCACTGCCTTGTAGCACAGACACTTCCAATAAAAGGGAGTGAAGACATTCCTTTCCCAGTTACGGGGAAGGTTTTAAGGCCGAGCAGTAGCAGCAACAGCAGCAGCAGCAGGGCTGGGAACTGGCTACCATGCAAATTCTCAGGTCAGGCCCCACCCCAGATCTCCCAACTGAGTGACTCGGTGGGGGAGGGGTGGTCTTAACCCGTTCTCCGGGGACCCGGATGCACGTGAAGGTTTAAGGTAATGGATGGAATGCTTTTAATTTCACAGGCACAGCCCCCTACCTTTTTGTTAGACCCTGAACATCTGCTCTCCTAGCCTGTAGTGAGGCCTAAGCTGCAGCAGAACGAGAGGCGGGCCCACAGGACGTGCGGAGCAGCCGAGCAGCGTGGGAGATTCCCGGCATGAGGGAGCCGGAGAACTCCTTCACCTCCGAACCGCCAGCCTCCTCGTCCATGGGGGAGGCTCGCCCTCACAAGACCGCACGCCCAGCACATACAAGTGCTGAACGTGATTCCTGTTAAAGACGAGGGAGGGGCTGTCACCACATGGCATCAGCTCAACACAGTATTTGTCAGGACTTTTCTATCACACGCACAGAATTAACCCTTCCCTGGTCTCATTTCCAGCTCCCAGGGTGCCCCAGGGCTGAGATGGCCTGGGCAGCCTCAGGCGCCCAACCCCGCTGTCAGCAGGTGCTCCACACCTGAGTGTGTCCCCCATCAGGAAGGAATGGGGCCGTGCCGCAACCAGTCCTGGGGGGCGGGGGAGCTGGGCTCAGGGGAGCGTGGCACGAGAGGTCACAGCAGCCTGGAGACTTTTGGCAGGACCTTGGGAGGAAGGGGTGTTAAGTCAGGTTCAAAAGGCCATCCTGAATCTGAAACAGCAGCGCCCACTTTGGAGGAACTTCCAGCTTCTGTCCCCTCAGTACAAAGCAAGCTCTGGGGCCAGGAGTGTCCCACCCCTTCCTGTGTCCCTGCACCATTGACATGCCGTAGGCATGTTGGGGGCACATGGCTCACCCAGCAGTCCTGTCACTAGAAGGAACAAGGGCTCTTTGCTGGGAGGAACTGCTGGGTCTGGTGAGCATGGGGGCTGGAGGGCCAGCCCGAGCCTCTCCCAGGGTGCAGGGACCATGGGGTCCTGACGGGATGGAAGCTGAGGCCTGTTTGAGATCACTTGGGGCTGAGCCTGAAGACACAGTCAAAGAGGGGCTCGGGCATCCGAGGAAGTGCCACCGTCACAATCCTCATCGGCTCCTGGGCGAACTCCAGCTCCCCTCAGCTGAACCAAAGCCCGTCTTGGGGCCCCCGCCTGGGCTCCCAGTGTTCCTCTGGGGTGACTGAGACGTGGCCCTGGAGATGCTCAGCCGTGTCCAGGCGGCGCACTAGTGCTCTGAGCAGGGTCGGGACTCCAGGGGCCAGGGCTGGAGCAGAAGGTCCGAAGGGGGCCGAGGAGGGCACACCTGTCACAAGACCCCACGTGACAGGCAGCGGATGGGATGTGAGCACCCTCCAGGCGATGGCTCGCAGGGTCCCGGCAATGCCCCTGCAGGTCACCCCCACCCACCCCTGCCCAAGCTGAGGCCCCTCAGGGCCCACGGGGCTCGTCTGCAGGGGGCCCCGCACGGTCGCTGTTCCTGAGGGTCTCCTAACTTGTAACCTGACGTCCTGCTGGAATCCACTGCCACTGACGGCTCAGCCAGAGGCCAGGCCCCTGGCCCAGGACAGAGGCGGTCAGCACTTACAAACCCCGTGACCACCACGACCCCCTCGTCTGGAGCTTTCACTGGCTCCTCACTAGTAGAAACTCCTGGGTTCTAGGTGCTAAGTGGGAATGGTGTTCACCCTTCAAAGGGCTGCTGGGAAGAGGACAAAGGCCTGGTCCAGGAGGCGACGCCCCACAACAGGCCAAAGCCCTGCCCTTCTCCTGGCCTGAGGGACTCCTCCCTGTAAAAGGGAGGGTGTCTTTTAGCGCCGAGAGCATACACAAAATGACCAAGGAAGGCTTACTGAAGACAAGTTCTCCAGAATTCTGCAGTGCTTTGCAAACATGCTGCGCAGGCACACCCTTAGTGATCAGAGCGGTCTGGTCGAGTTTTAGTCAAGGTCCTTTGGTTACACATAATAAAAACGCACTTCAGACTGACTTTTAAAAAGGCAAAATGCACTCTGAGGACACCTGAAGGGTGACTGGCGTCCAGGGCAAGGATTCAGGACTGGACCCAGGGACCTGCGCGTCCTCCCCAGCGGCGGCTTCCACGCCCACTGGCTCTCCCGTCTCTGGTCTCCAGCTCCACAGACGCCCGCCTGTCCTCCGTAGGGGCCTGGGCGAGCTGCAGCCCCAGGAGGGGACTGGTGTTTCTCCTTCCCCTTGCACAATTCTTAGGATAAAGAATTCTCTTGGGCCTGTTTGGATCAGTTCAACCCTGTCCAGCTGCTGTGGGTGGCGGGGAGGGAGGGGAAGGTCCTCCTGTACACACGCGGCCCCACAGCAGTGCCAGCAGAGCGCCCAGCGCTTCAGAGGGGCCTAGCCAGCAGCACTTAAACACACAGGACCGAGGTCTGCTGTGTCCTGTTCGGAGTGATGCTCCCCTCCGAGTTCTGACCGAAGTGGCCGAAGCTCCAAGACTAGCCCAGAGCCCGGGCGCAGGCGGGGCTGCGGAAGGCGCTCTCCGGTTGGCTGCTCTCCGCTGGACCTGCTGAGACTGGTTTTCAACTTTCATCAAATCTCACAGGAGGGCTGAAGACATACCCAGTCACAAAAGGTACCCCTTTCCACTAAAACCTTCTCTTTTTAAACAATTTGCATTGATGTCAACACCACAGTAAAGACGGGGCTTCACGTGTTTTCTGGAACCTATGAAAACCCTGCCCGAGACTCCTCCTTTGTGCGCACCTGCACAGAGCCTGCAGCACCGCCAGATGCAGCCAGCCCCGCAACGCCAGTGAGAGCGAGGGCTGAGCCAGAGCGCACGTCCGGTAGGCCTCACTGCTTCAGGCCACGTTTTGCTTTGTGTCCTACAGCAGGTGGGGCAGAAGAAAGTCACCGAGTCTCATACGTGCTGTTCTTCTCTTTATAAGAACCTTAGAACCACTGACATCTCTAGCTCAGAAGCACACAACGTACACAGAGAAATGACCAGATAGCATCTTAACTGAAAGCACTAGTTTATGCAGCCTCGAGTTGTACAGAAATTTACTCCCAAACATGCAGAGGCAGTAAGAGTCGCCCAAAATCAGTTTATTCCGTGACCTTTATATTGCTTTTCTGTTATTTAGAGATTGATGCAAACTGAAATGGATGGAAGTACTTGTTAAAAGAACAGACTTGAGTCAATCACAGACTATGCATCTAATAACACCTCAGGTCTAATGCCATTCACTCCAAACACAAGGCTAAGTCCAGGAGCCGCTCACATTCTGGGTTTTGGTAAAGCAAATGGAAGTATCTGGAGGGATCAACACATTTCAATAGAAGAACCATAAATGCCCTGAAAGCAGAAAGTTGACACAATTTTAAATATAATTCATATATATATTTTAAAATCAAACACAATTAAATAGAAGGTGGTTTAGGTACATGAATACTTCGCTTTAGAAGAATAACAGGTGGTACATGGTACCAAACACTTAGACACAGCCTTTTCGCTTCTTCTGTTGATGAAACAGTGTGCCTCTATACAATCAAATATTGCAGTGGAATAAATTCTCTATTCATTCAAGACTTTCTCAAGGACAGAGATGATTAATAATTATATATTTATATGTATATATATATTTTTTGCAAAGTCTGAGCAAAAGCAGTAACACCCTAAGAGAACGTTCCTTCCCCTCTGACAGTCACGGGCGGTGGGGCAGCATTGGCACCGCCGGCCAGTGGAGTGTGCTCGCCATCGGGGCGGCCCTGCTGGTGGCAGCAGGTCGAGACCCAGAAGCCGGCCAGGTGGGAGTGCAGTGAGGGGGTCTCTCACTGCCCAACAGACAGACAGAGAAAAGGCCACGAACTACACACGTCACGGCACACAGCAAAGAAAGGGGAGGCAGTCAAAGTCAAGTGCCTCTCCTCCCTCAACCCTTGCCCACCCATCTTCTTTGAAAAGATTGTACCATCTGGGAATAAACGTTCTGTTCAAGGTACCAAAGGGGAAGAGTGGAGTGATCCTTGCCGGATGGTCCCTCCCCGTGCACTGGGGAAAGGGGAGGAGCTTGGAGGACAGGACCCCAGGGGAGCAAGCCCTAGAGCTCAGAGCTCAGGACGCTCAGCCCTTTGGCGGCAGGGGGGCTGGTTTTAAGCACACTGCATCTCAGGAGCTATTACGACATGAAAACCATACACCGCCGCCAAAGAGAAGGCCAGTGTCACCAAGACTTGCCCCGTGACCCGTCAGCCCCCTCCCACACTGCCGCCTCCGTGCAGGGAGACGCAGGACAAGCCTTCGCCCCGCGCGACCGGAAGGAAGGCAGGCTGCTGGCCGGCGCCCGGCACCGCGGGCCCCCGGAGGGGCCAGCTCCCCCGCCTGCTTGGGCCAAGCACCTCTGCTACCTGCTTCACGCTGCTGTTAGGGATGGGTTACCAGACGTGCACCGGGTCTCAGCTCTGCGCTCCTCTGCCTCGCACAGCACATGGTCCCTGTTGGTTCCAGACTGGAACTCTTCCATAAATGGGTTATTGCCATTGGAAAACTAGTAATTTTCTAGTAATGTAAACAATACCACTTTGTCTGCTTCTGACTTTCACTGTGTGAACACTGTGTGCAGCAGGTGTGTCTACGTGCCGCTCTGCTTGAGGTGGAGGTCTGGGACTGTCTGCCATTCTTTCTCGGGAACAACAGTGATTTTTATCAGTGAAAAGAAATACAGTGCTCTGTTTTCATCGGCTGTGTTGAAGAAACCAACAAAGGGAAAAAGTTCTCTTATCCTCCAAAAGCTGATTTCCTTTATCTCAGGTCTTGAGTCATAGCTGAAAAAAGAAAGAAAAAGGTAAGGGCCATTTCTATAACCAGCGACACATCACCACAGATTAAGGAAGAAGGGAACCAACACTTAGTGAATGCCACCTGTATACTGTGCTCATGATAGCCAGGACCTGACGACAGTCACGGGAGGTAAAGCCCTATAGCTCTCGTCATTCACACGGCAGTGAACAGACGCCTAGAGGTCAAGCACACTGCCACCCTACCCCCACTGTCACACAAGGACTGGCACCCAGACCAGCTTTTATCTTTCTGTTTTGGTAATAAATATCAGAACCAAACACCTACTTTCTGACACAAAATTCTGCTCCTAGGAGTTAGATCTCATGTATCCGTAAGTAAGAGCAGAGCTGCACACACACATTCATTCATTAAAGTACTGTTTGTAACAGGGAGCAACTTGAAACAGCCTAAGTGACCACCTACAAATGACAACAGAGCCACAGCGTGGGACGTGCCAAAGCCTCCAGAAGGAAAGAAGGGAGCTCTGATCATCGTGCCTCCTGGGGCCAAGCGTCCCTCCACTGCACTGGGAGGGAGGCACACATCACAGAAGACGCGGCCTCTGCTGTCTGTGACGGGGCGTCCGCACACGGGATAACTCAGCAGTGCTGCGAGGGCCCGGCGCAAGCCGCCCAGGCCCACTCCACAGGCAAACGCGGGGCAGGGGCTCCCAGCAGAGAGGCACCAGAGCGGGCTGAGGAGGGGCTGGGCGTTCCTTTGTGGACGCAGGACTTCTCACACTTCTGCAGTCACAGAATGAGAATTACAAAATGAGATTTTCTTGTTCAGTTTCCCTGATCAACTGATAAGGAAATGAAGGGCTGCAGAGAAGCAACTTGCGAAAGGTCACACGCACTGACTAGAAGTGGCCTGAACTAGGTCTGCTGGTCCAGGGCCCCTACATTCCAACACACTGCTGATCCCCGCAGACAGGCAGGACGGACACCCCGGCCAGACAGAGAGAAAGCCCAGCAAGGGCAAGAGCGTAGCCCAGCAGAACATGTCTGTATGTCCCAGAAAGGAAAAGCACGTGGTGACAAAACCTGAACGCACGACTCAGATGGAAAGCCTTCCTCTGAAGCATCTGCTTTCCACGGTTTCTAACGAACACGGCCACACCGTCAAACATTTACCACCAACATGATGCGGCATCACAAAAATAACTACCTTGCATTGCTTTATACACCTTTATCTTGCTCTTTGCTATTTTAGGTTTGACTGAGCCAGTGAGGATAAATATAGACAAAAATTAGCACCCTTACAGAGAAAAGAGGATGGAATCTGCCAAAGCGAACTGAGCTTTGGTACGAATCAGCTCAGTGAATAATTCAAAATTAAACCAAGCTCTGGTAGAGACAGTTCTCAGAGTAAAAAGCTGGCTAGGAAGTTGGCCGGGGGAGGTGGGGGGAGTAGGTGTATAGCTCAGTGGTAGAGCACATGCCTAGCATGCACGAAGTCCTGGGTTCTATCCCCAGCACCTCAATCAAAAAATTAAAATTAAAAATAAAATAAAATAAAATAAAATAAGTAAACCTAATTACCGCCCCCTCTACGAAAAAAAAGAAAAAAAGTTGGCAGGGAAGGGGTGATGCTGGACCCAAACCTAAATTCACACCTCTAGACCACGGAGGGTACACGGGATGCCATCTCAGCACAGGTACCTCGGCTTCCTAGCTTTCACCAATCAGACAACAGGGGAGGTGCCTGGTGTCTCCACAGGGTGTGAGCAGATGTTCTCCCAGCTCATTCCTTTAAGGGGGGTTGGCCTGTGTTCTGGCGTGCAGTTGTTATGTGCAGAGCTGTCTGATCCTTTCAGAAGTTGCTTTTAAGCTTGGCTGTGGCGCCTCACTCCAGGGCTAGTCCACGTCTCGTAGTAAGGCAGAGTATTCCCAAGGACACCGCCTTGTGCGCCACAAGGTCTGCCCTCACTGGGCAGCGGGCGCACAAACCGCTCCGAGCCCCCCCCCCCCCCAGCACGAGAGCCATTCAGCCTGCTAACCCCTCTAATTCTCTGCCTAGCAACGGGCATCTCCCCCAACATGTATACAGATCAGCACGTGGCCAAGGACTTAAAAGGACCTCTCTCAGTGCCTCCGGAGCTCCCTCTCTATGCGGGTCCTTCCTTTCTGTGCCTGTTCTGTGACTTCTAGCCACCTTGGGCTCTCCAAACGCTGATTTCTGACTCCTCGGTTCAGCAAGACTCCGACCTTGCTAGGCTTCCCCCTCCCTGCACTTTGGAAACCGCTCCTGGGAAGTGAACTGGCGATCACGACCGTGCCACCCGTCTCTCAGGGACGACAGCTCTCTGCTGCCTGTTGCCTGCTGTCTGGAAACTGCTGTTCCATTTAGTCTGAGAGTTCTCCAGCTGTTTATAACTAGAAGGCAATTCCTATGACGGTCACTCCTTCAAAGGCAGGAGCTCCGTTATGTACGTTCACATTTCTGTATCTCCGGAACCCAATTCCCCGCAGCGTCCCCGACGCCGGGCCAGCGCGCCGCCGCCCTTACCCCTGCGGACTCCGCTTGCGGCTGGCCGCGCTGCGCCTGCTGCATCACGTCGCCGACGATCATCTTAGCGATCTTCCAGGCTAGCTCCTCCTGGGCCTGGAAGAAGGCGTTCAGACTGTTGATAATGCGTATTCACGAGCAGAACCAACACACACTGTTGGTCTGCACATGCACATCATCTCTGCCTAGTGGGAAACACACGCGATCCGTGTGTGAAAGGACCCGGGCTGCCCCCAGGTGCGACACACTGACATGCTCTTCAGCACCTCCCAGACTCAGCCACGGGCCACCCAACTTCCTGACCACTTTCATGTCAGACGTCAAAACAAAACATGTCTCTTTTTCCACTCTCGTCTTTCAATGTACTTAACTACTCAAGAAAGCAAACCTCCACCTCTGAAAGTAAAACTGACAGCGAGGAAGGAACCACCCGAGCTTCTGTTTCTGCACTGACTACCAGTGGCTGCTGGTCAACGGAAACCTGGCCACATGGGTATTTCTCGGGGGCCAGAGTCTCTGGACTGAAGGTACTGCCACTGCCTCTACCAGGCAACTGTGGGATGCTAGGAGGCCCACGCCTTCCAGATACATCGCAGGCAGGGAAGCAGCGATGTGCCCGAGGGAACCAGAGACAGAGAACACCTGAAGTCTTACTTAGGCAAGATGCCCTTACAAACAGGAATCTCTGCAGCAAAAGCAGAATTTACCTCATCAGTATTTCCTTGCACCCACTTCTTCATAGCTTGTGAGAACATGGATCCTAGAAAACAAAGCCAAAGCTGAATGTAGATCTCATGCGTAGTTTTACATTTAAAAAAATGCCCTTATTTAAAAACTATTTTCCAGACATGGATTTTTTTTTGGGGGGGATAACCTCACCCCCAAATTAAGTAAAAACTGATTATATTGTCTCCATAACAGGATACTTAACTTGCAAAGATTAAGGTTTGAAAATTGTGAAAAGCTATTTTAGAGTTCTAGATTTTTCTTCTACTCGCTTCACCCGAGGAAACAAACTATCGAGTGTTAGATTTGCAGCAAACATTCAAAGAGTAAAACAAAACCATGAGGAGGATGTGGTCTTGGGGTAAGAATCTAGCAGCACACCAGGAGGTATCAATCCACCACCAGGGACCCAAATCTTTCCGCTCAGCTCCAAAACAGAAGGGCGTCCAGGGCGGAGTACGCTGCTCAGCGCTGGGCCTCTGGTCCGCGTGAGTTCGCTGGGTAAGACCAGTGTCTTCAAGAGCCAGCCACACTCTGCCCTGGCCACAACACACCTCCGCTTCCTGGGAGACACACAACCTATCTACACCTGCACTCTAGATGCAGAGGGATCACCGAGGACGTGGGTTAGCCTCTACTTCCAGGAGTTAAATACACAGCGTCTCCTTTCATTCATACAAACAGGCTTGCATCCTGACGCTGCCTTAAACCAAGTGGTTGGCAGATCGTTTCCCGGGCAAGGCCCTGACTAGTTCAAGGACTGGGACCCAGCTCTCCAGTTCTATGGTTCCATGCAACTACAGCATTCATGGGAAACAAAAGCCTGGATCCTTCCCCCTGCATAATTGTTATGATTAGCTAAAAGTCTGAACGCTGGTCCGTTAAGTTTAATGCCAGGTAGAGCCACCAGGGCCGCAACACTTCGTGATGTGCCAGACGTCCCTGGCGGCTGTGGGACCCCCAGCCTCGCTGCACTGACGGTCTCCCACTCACAAACCGCCCCAACGTGCTCCAAGGCACCTACTCTCTTCCTTGCAGCCTCCAGCTCAGACATTAGCTTAATCCTCTATTAAAAATTAACATTGTAATTTTTCATCTAGAGAACTCGTGTTAAAACTCATCTACCTTCCTCATTACTCTCCATATGAAATCTGTCACCAAACTCCACCCTGGATGCAGTCTCCTGAATTCCCCCTGGGAAGTCTTATAAACCTGATCTTCTCTCTAATTCCTGCTACCATTACCTACCCTCCATTCTTCTTTTTCTTCTCTCTGCATTACTAGCAAATTCTACTACGTGGCCAGGCTAATTCCGGCCTCTCCCCAACTCCCATTCATTCCTAGACGACGGGCAGAAAAATGCACCTCACCGCTCTCTGCTTACAAACTCTGGTGCCTGAATGACGGTGACGCAGGCTTCTTCCTGTGACAGGCAGGGGCTTTCCCAGCGCAAGCAGGGCTTCACCTCCCGCCACTGCACCCCGGCACAGGGGCTGAGCTGCAGGGACTACCCGCCCACCACGCCCTTCACAATTCCTTCTTGCTACACTTTGTCCCAGACAACTCGAAGGTAACTTTTAAAATTACCTTGCTTGCCCTGAGAGCAAAGTTCTCACATTTGCAAAAGAGAGATATACTGCCTCAAAATTCAGCCCTTTCTTCTGTGCTCTACTGTTGGAGTTTTAAAATCCAAAATGAAACCACAGGTTGGTAAACGACAAAGATTCTTTGCAGCTGCCCCCAGCAAGGAGAGGGAGGGACAGGAAGCAGAGCTGAACTGCAAACAACCCTGTCAACATGGTACTCGGACGCAAAGCCCCAGGGTTGCTATCACTCTGCTCGGTGACCCCCAACAAGTTGCAGCTCCCCTGATCCTCAATGTCCTCACTTGTAGAAGGAGGGGCACCCACAGATGCATCATCTAAGATTTGAATGAGCTTGAAAACGCTCAGAAACCTCCGGCATTTGGGTCTGAGAAGAGGGGAGCGGAGCTCTGAGTACTTTCACAAGAATGAAACAATTTGGATGAGAAAACTTAGTGTCTGTGTCACCAAGAACAATTTTCTTCTTAAATAAAATAAATAAAACCCGTAATCTTACCACGCAGATAACATCCACTGAAATTCTTCACGGTTAATTAATTCAGTGAGTACCTACCACGTGCCAGGCGTAGTTTTAGAATCAGGGAATGCGATGCCAAATAAGATAGACAAAATCTCTGCTGTCAGAGGGGTGATACTCTAGTAATGGAAGAGAAATGAGACTATGAACAAGCATGCAAATAAATGGACAAGATGACTTCAGACCAGGAACAAGAAGACGAAGAAGTGACGTGTTGGTGGGGTGGACGGCCCCAGACCACGTGGGCTGGGAGGTCTCCTCGGGAAGAGGGCGTCTGTGAGGGGAGGGGCCGCAGACGCCCTCAAGGAGGGGGCCTCCGAAGAATGGAGGAGCGTCCAGCTGGAGCTCACTCTGCAAAGGGAAGCACTGTTCGTCGTTCGAGGTGAAGGTGCAGAGGCAGCCAGGGGCCACTCAAGGTCACAGTGAAGGGGCAAGAGGATGCCGTGGGGGGGTGGCTAAGCAGCAAGTGGAGTGAGGAAACTCAGAAAGGAGAGGAATAGGGTACAGTGGAAAGTAAAGGCTCCCTCTTCTCATCTCCAAAGCAATCTAGGCTACATCTTCTTGCGTCCTTTCAGGAGACGGAGATGTAAGTACCTCTCTCTACACATCTATTCTCCTTTTAAAAACACTATGTAGCATCACCCATGACGTAGGCTAACCAAAACGTGTAACTTGAACCATCAGGCCTCAGGTATACCTTCCGCTTTGGAAGAGACATGAGGGAGGAAGCAGTGAGGAAAGGAACACAACCCAGAGCACCCAAAGGCTCAGGTGTCCCCCAGGGCAGCAGCACGACAGGCCTGCCCAGGCAGCGCCGCGGAACAGGGGCCACGCCCTCTCAGCTGCCTCCCTGGGACCCAGCGCAGTGTCCCGCACACAGGGGTCACTCCAGTGCCTGCTGAGCGAGTGAACTGAGTCTGTAAGCTCCTACGCGACGCCACTCACTCACTGAAAAACACCCGACTCACAGACACCTGACAACTAACGGAAGCGCCGGGACAGACAGACGTATCTACTCAGACTGCAGGAACTACCAGTCGTTACCTGCTGTGGTGCATCTCGGTTACAGCAGTAACACCAGTAACCGGAGGCACGGGCTTGCTGGCAGAGACACGATCCTGTTGCCTCCACTTTCAGAGAACCAAACCCCACCATTCCTCCGCTACCGGACCCACGGTCACCGTCCTCGCCCCTTACACGGACCGCGGCGAGAAAGTCGTTTCCCTGCCCCCCGCGCCCCGACAGTCTACGCTCCGAACGGCCGTGGGGTCGCCCTTCTGACAACATCGCTCACATCGTGTGGCTTTCCCGCTCCAGCCTCCCGTGCATCCCCACATCTTCTGCCCGATAAAGACACGCTGGACTGTAAGTCTCTTGACAGCAGGATCTGTGCCCTCTAACCTGCCAGTGTGAGTGCACAGAGGCCTGAAAAAATCATTTACTGAAAGAACTGTGTAGACGTCCTTGCACCTTTATGCTTTTCCCAGCTGTGTACCTCAGACTTCTCTGGCAAAACAGGAATAAAACCAATTATTGGGATGAACTAATGAAGACAAGTAGGTTAACGGGCCCTTTTTTGGTTTATGGTTTAAACTACTTCAACGACTGCTGCACTTTCTGCTCACTCCGTTAATTTCTATCTGACCCCAAAGCAGATTATCCACCAACATAAATCGGTGCGACTCATCCCCCGACGACATGTGTTCAAAACTAAGATAAACACGCTAGGAATGTGGTGCTATTCCATTCAACACCAAGATGAGCAAGAGCTCTTAACTTTAGACACATTTGTCAAAATGGAGCATTTTCTTCTTACGTAAGTTAGTATTTTTTTTTTACTCGAGGCAGCACTGTCAGTTCAACCACACTGGAAAATTTCTAGATATTCTCTGACTGGATCTACACTGGTTCCCAAAATATTCCTGCATAACCAGTTGTTTGGAAGCTGAAGTCAGTCACAAAGAACATACCTGTCAAAAGGATTTCTGTGTTTAACTTTTGGAATTAGTCACACTCTCTTTTGCTGATTAAACAAAGGAACTGAATGTCAACCTATTAGTATTTTCCATATTATTATTTCATCATAATTTTCAGCAATTTAGGAGAAATCTAATACAATAAAGGGTCTCAAGATAAACCTCAAGTCCAACCTGGACTGGATGTACTGCCTTTAAATAGAAAGGTGACAAGTGCCTTTCCACACAGACGTGCCTCTGTGACAGGAAAGCAGGTTCAGTACCTTCTGGTCAGAGCGACTGTACAGCCCTGATACCCACGCATGACTGCAGACGCAGGGTCAGAGACGGCAGTCACTTTGTAAAAGAAACAGTCTGTATCCCAATGGTCCTTCACTTACAGTCAGTGACTAACGTGAGTAGAGGCGAGACGAGAGCAGTAAATAAAAACACCACAAACCTTTTGATTTCTTTACATCAGGTTCAGGCTCAGACTCCCGGATGAACTGCCCCAAGTCACTCACTCTTCCAAACGTCATCTTCCTAGGTAAGGATGAAAAGAATATAATTTATAACATCAATTTTAAATTAAGAAGAAAAAAATCAATTTTTAAGCACCTCATCTAGATCTAGAAAGCCAGAAATACAATTTACGTCTATCCCATGTTACTCAGAGTGGGGCTTACGTCAAAAGAACCACCCCCACAGAAAGTCATCTTTACGTCAAAGCAATTCCACTCAAGGTCCTCAGAAAGTTTATGAAACATGGTGAATTAGTAGATAACTCAGTTATAAAAATTCATACAGAAAAGGCATAAGAATAGCCAAAATAACTTTGTAAAAGAGGCAGGAAGGTAGGACTTGCCCTAACAAGATCAAAATATGTTGTAATTATATACATTGTATAGTAACAGAAAGCAAACTTAGAAGGCAAAGAACACAGTGAAAGGCCTTATTTTTAACAGATGTTAGTAACTGATAATTAATATCCAGAAACACACAGAATTCCGACAAATCGCTATGGAATTACCCAACAGAAAAATGTGAAAAGGAGATGAACAGCCATTCATAGAAGAAAAATCTGAACCACCAACAAACAGCCCAAAAGAAGCTCAATCTCATAAGCAATAACCCCAGATTACTGAAAAAGTTTAAACTTGATATTATTTATTTTGACAAGGATGTGGGGAAAATTAGTATCTTTATTAATGATTGGTAAGAATGGAAAATGTACAGATCCTTTTAAAGGTAAACTGGGAAGGGCTATTAAAATTTTAAATCTGCTTCTTGGCACTAGGAAATAGAAAAATAAGTCCCCTGCTACACGGTTTAACAGTAAGATTGCCAGCAACTTAAATACTCATCAATACCAAAATGGCCAAACAGTAACAAAGCACACTACGGACTATTCTGCCACAGCTACGAGCTATAATTATGTATAGAACACTCTAACATGGTTAAAATGAGGTAAATCTGTGTGGACTAACAGAAAAATCTTCAAAATTCACTGTGAGTGAAAGCACAAGATACAGAGTATCAGTTACATAAACGCAAGAAACAAAAACATACACTACAACATAGCAGTGACCACCCTCGAGGAAGGGAGACAACAGGCCCTGCTGTGCAATAAGGGGGCTCAGCCTCACCTGTAAACTCAGGTTTTCATGAGAGATTAACACATTTGTAACTGAAAGTTAGCTGAAGAAGAAAGACAAATCTTGTGGTGTCTGCAAGTTACTCCATTTCACACAAAGTGGATCTTCTTTTACAGAGGGCCTTCCTAGTGAGTCAGATTCATACATGGGGACCAACGTACCAACTGGTGCAGGCTTGTTTGCCTTCTGGAAAACTGCAGGAAGATGCTAAAATCATAAAGCTAAAACAAACACTGAAAACTACCTCTGAAGATTGAGGAAAATAATTATTCTCTATTTTTGACCCATTTTATAAGTCAAAAAATATGTATTTATTTTACAAATTTAAATTTAATGAATTTTTATATATATTTATTTTACACACACACAAAAAAAACATCTTGCAGCTGATAGACTTTCTCAAGTAAGATTTGAAATAAATGAACCAACCATTCCTTAAGAATGGCATGAAGTCACCAGCTTACTGTCCACCATTTCCTACAAGAAGAAATGAAGACTACTGCAACCCCAACACGGCCGAGGACAACCACCTGCTCTCTCCAAGGTACTTTCCAGACTCCTTGGTCTGTCAACTATCACTTTACTTTCGGATGAACGCAATTGAGCCTGCTGAAATTCCTTTTTGTGGTACTGCTGGGACTGAGGTGGGGGAATCAAGCCTTTACACAGGGTTCTGTGTTTTCAAGCCATCTTTAGGGAAGAGGCAATGATTTCATGATTCAATCCACGGTAAAGTGCAAGAAGTGGTGTATCACAGGAGTATGGGCAAATCTTCCTGTTACAGACAAAATAAACAACCTAGTAATTCTTAAATACAAAGGAATGATTTTATTCCATTTTCCAAGTACAGCTGGCTCTCCATATCTGCGGGTTCACCCTCTACAGAGTCAACCAACTGCTGACTGAAAATATTCAGGAAGAAAAAAAGAATTCCAGAAAGTTCCAAAAAGCAAAACTTGAATTTGCTGTGTACTGTCAACCATTTACATAGCATTTACATTGTGCTCACAACTATTTACACAGCATGGACACTGCATTAGGGGTTATAAGTAACCTAGAGATGACGTACACAGGTTTAAAATACTAAGTAAGCCACTTTAGGTAAAGGACTTGAGCATCCTCAGATTTCAGTATCCGAGGGGGTCCTGGAACCAATCCCCTGCTGCCACTGAGGGATGACTGTGATAGTTGTACAGTCCAGAATAAATCATATTGGTGTCTTGGTACTTGATTTTTGCTTTTAAGGCAGAGACTCTGAAACAGCTGACATGTGAACCAAATGAAAGTGGAAGCGACAGCCTAAAACACACCATGCAAACATGACACTCACCAGTCTCGTGTGCGGTGGTGCAAGGACAGTGGTAATGACATTTATCGAGTGCCCACTGATACCAGGCACTGGTTCAGATGCTTTTCATGTATCATCTCATTCAATCCCCCCAACAACCCAGTAAAGTAGGACACTACCCTCATCTTACAGACAGAGAAACTGAGACACAAAGGGGTCAAAGAGCTTGCCGGTAAGCGGCGGAGCTGAGACGGAAATGCAGGACGTGCCCCGAGCCCTCACTCTGAACTGCCCCACCACGGAGCACTCGTGTGAGAGCGCTGGGCGCATACAGCAGCAATCAGAAACCATTCTTACATTTTAAACTGGAAAATACAAAAGATGCTCACCCTGCGTATGTCCGCTGATATAAAGATTCTGGATCCAGACTTGCAGCATCCACAATTATCGCTTCATCAAAATTTTTCAGAATTTTAACACTGGCTTTTTTCACACTGGACTACAACAGAAGTTGTGAAATTAGTAGTGGGTTATTCAGGAATCAAATCGGTCCTGGCTTTGAATATAACAGATCTGGACAAAATCTTTACTTCTGAAACACCTGTACTTCTCACTCAACCCCGTTACTAGTGAGACACTTGACAGCAGTGACTCTGAAATGGAACCTCAAAGCACGTAATTAAAACATGCGACACGTGCACCCGTACGTCAAGTGTGTTTTTCTTAATGACCTAAGTTCCAACAGACATGCCGACGGTCCCAACCATGCCAAACTCCCATCCTTTGGGGCACGTGTATCTTTGCTAATAAATGTAAAGCCCAACTTCTACATGATAAACATGAACGCTTTTGATTCTCAGTGTGGCCCTGTGACGAACGAGAAGATAAAGGACACTTTCTAAAATGACCAGCTAGACAGAGAGCGGCACACTCCCTCCCACTCACGTCCACGGAAACAAAGCAAGTCAGAGCTGGCGCGTCCATGAGGTACAGGGCCAACCCAGAGACTCCACTTTTAAACATTCAATTGTTGGGGAGAGTATAGTTCAAAGTGGCTGCCTTATACACAAGCTTACTTACTGCAGCACCACTGAAAATAACAGACAGGAACGCACTTAACATCTACAACTGAAGCGTACGTTAAGTTAAAAAAATAACGGAACAGATGCTTACAGAACACTCTACAGTAGGGGTGAAAAGGGCTCTCTCTGTGTGCTGAGAAGGGCGCACAATTAATCAGAAAGAGGCACCAGAATAAGAGAAGAGGGAATTCTTCCATGAGGCCACTGAGGTAAGACACCAAAACCAGGCATCTCAAGAGAAGAAAACTTTGGACACTATCTCTCAGAGTGAAACGCAAAACCCTCAGCCGAAGACTAGCGGCCAAGCCCAGCACTGCACTCGCGCCCCCCGCACCACAGTAGGCGGGGCTGTCCCGAGAACGCAGGGCTGGGCTGATGTCCGAAACCGACAGAGGAAAACCAAACCCACGCAAGTGCCTCAGCTGACAAAGAAAAGACGCCTAACAGAACCCAACACCTTTCATGGTAAAAAAAATTCAACAAACTAAGAATAGTAGGGACGTCAACCTGATAAAGAGCACTGGTGAAAGTTCCACACCGAACATCCCGGTAAACGACGAAAACCTGACCGCCTTCCCGAGAGATCAGGAGCAAGATGCCCACCTTCACGACTTCCCCTAAACACTGTCCTGCGAGTTCTAACCGGAGCAGCTCGGCAGGCAAAGGAAAGAAGCATCCAAAGTGGGCAGGAAGAAAGAAAACTAGTTCCATCCACAGACAGCATAATCTTACATACAGAAAATCCTGACGAATCCACAGGAAAACTATTAGAGCTGACAGATGAATTTAGTAAAGCTGAAGCTACAAAACACACCAAAAGCAGTTCTGTTTCTGCATACCGTCAATGAAGAATCAGAACATGAAATTAAGAAAGCAAATTACAGTAGCATCAAAAAGAATAAAATGCTCAGGAATAAACTGACCCAAGGAGGTGTAAGACTTATACACAGAAAACTACAGAACATGGCTGAAAGAAATGAAAGGCCGCCTACATGGAACGGCAGCCCACGTTCGTGGACTGAGAGGCAGCGTCGTTAAGATGGCAATACTGCCTAAAGCAATTTAAAGACTCAGTGCAACCCTGACCAAAATGGAAAAGCTGATCCTAAAATTCACATGGAATGGCAAGAGACCCAGAACAGCCAAAACTATCTTGCAAATGAAAAAAAGCAAAGTCAGTGAACACATACTTTCTGATTTCAAAACTTACAGAGAGAGCCTTGCTTATGGCAATAAAATTGCTACTGTCTTATAAACTAAGAAAATTGATCCAAGGCCAGGGTTACTTATTTAGTTGTCAACGGGGATGAGGAAACAACTCTGCTACATTATTAAAACCACGGTGAAGAAACTAGACCGGGAACACACCCCCGGTTCTGCCACTCACTGCGTGGCTTTGATAAAATCAGGCACCTTTCTACTATGCCCCCAGAACTCTTTCCTTGGGCACAACCCATTTCGCGTGATTTGGGGAGAATCAGGTCGGGTCTGATGAATGAAAGCACTCCAAAAAGACCAAAGAAGCTTAAGGAGCTGTCCAACGACACCACGGTTCAAAACAAAACCAAAAGCTCTTCAGTGAAATAGTAATAAATCTAGGAGTTCATGCAATCATCCTATAAAAAAGCATTCCAAATTCAGTAACTAAAATTTCTCAAATAATTATACAGAGAGCTTCCTGGAGGCTATAGATATGTCACATCATTTGATTATTAAAAGCAGCAGCCACAGAGCCAGTAAGTGCCAGTGCCAGAACAAAGGCCTGAATGACACACACGCCCCCTTTCAGTGTAACTCGCCAGCAGCCGTCACACACACTCTGGTCAGACTAGACAGTAAGCAGGCTGACTCTGCTTCTCCTTTGTTTTTGTTTCTTCTACAACTTAAAACTTACAAACCGGGTCTGACACGGGTACCTGAACGGAAGGATCTGTACGCCCTCCTTCCTAACAGCAGAGGAAATCGGTGGGTACCTGAGAAGCCAAACCGTCGGAGCCACCTGGGTGAGCGTCATCAGGAGGGCCCCCGGGGCCATGGGCAGTCAGCGACACACCCCCTCCCAGAAACTCGTCTCCGCGAACCGAATGGATGAGATCATTCAAATATTTATAATAGAGATTGCTGGACAAAAAGCCAGGTAAAAAGACCTGAAAGAGAGGATATGCATTATTTCAATGGTGGAATCACACACACCACAACTTTATTTCAAAACACAGTTCTACCTACAATGCTACCAGTCACCACACATGATTTTGCTTCTCCTTGTTACATTCCAAATATCACCCCTTTGTATACAGTTTACTTTCTAATTCAAACTATAATGAGAACTTACAATTTACAGGTACTTTGCCCCCAAAACACTTGCCGTGCAACTACTGAATGGACTTGATATCAAGACTTCTTAGTGACCAGAAACCAGTCCATGGAGTGGATATAATTTGAAACTAGATTTTTCTGCTTTGTTATAAATATTTTTGCATATCCACTGATTTTGACTTTTGAACTGATTTCCTTAAGATGAATTACCAGGGGTGTGATTACTGAGTGGAATGGTCTGAAGGTTTTAGCTCTGATAACGCGGAGGATGTTGAAGACGTATCACTACACATCAGGCTTTCCAACACTGCGTTGTTTTTTTTAAATCATTGTTTAAGAAATGTCTGATGCTACATGATGTTTTTATCTGCATTTAAAAATTATATTGATGCTAAGTTTCCACGTTTATTATTGGCATTTCCCATTACCAACTTTTCCTTCACAACACTTGGCACAATTGTAAATATGTATGCCTGTGTTTAGTATGTGCCTTCCTCACAGACGGAGGTCCAGGAGGGCAGGAACCACGTCCTGCACACCGCTGCACCACCAGCGTCCAGCACAGAGACGCTCAGTGCTACTGGACGAAGCATCCTTGACTGTATTCTTAAAATTGGCTTAAGTTCCTTAAATACACAGTTAGTAAGGAGTATTTTACAGTTTGTTTTTCTGTATTTTAACTTTATTAACCAGAAAGTTTATGTTCTTTGTATGATACAGATCTTGAACTTTTCCTTTACGATCAGAAACTTTTCATTTCAATCATGAAAAAATGATCAACCCTGGGCAATAGCTGATGGTCCATCCAGTTTACCGCTAGCCCTTCAATGATTTTTTTTATGCGTAACTCTTCCATATTCCTGAAACCCAGTTTCTACATGTGGTGTCTCGTAATCCCTTTCTGCCTAGATGCCCAGGAAACATTTAAGCCAAATAAACTCATGGCTCATCCTGGGCCCTGCAATGCTGAGTAAAGCCCGCTCTGGTTCGTTAGAAGACTGATCCACGCACCACTTCTAACACTTGGTTATTAGGCAGTTATTACTGAGGCCCTGTAAGCGACCGCGACGCTGAGAACTAGCGCTCCAGCCCCACAGGGGTCTTGGCGAGACACTTGGATCGTCTCCAGGCTAATGCTGCAGAACACTATGCAGTGACCCACGGGTGTGACAATGGCAGTAAGGAGAGCACTTCACACTTTTAATGCTTACTGAGTCGGATGCTGTGTCCCTAACACGCACTCTATACATCTTACCTCATTTTTACCCTCAAACTACACTGAGGTAAGTATCTGTATTAGTCCATTTCACAGATGAGCAAAGGTAGAGAACGTGAGGAGCTGCCCGAGGCCAGTCAGTCTGTGAAGACGAACGCGCACCACGTGAGACCCAGCGACGCCTCTGCGCCCCACCACTGCCGCGCGGCTTCCACCTTCCACCGTTCTGTTACAACTGGTTTTCCCCACATAGTATTTTGGGTTCCAGCGGTAAAAACTTCTCGTAGTTCAATGCCTTTGAAGTCTGGTTACCTTCTCCATGGTCGTCCAGGCCTGACGTAACGGAGTGGTGAAACAGTTGGGCAGGGGCCCACCTTCCCTGCAGATATTGGATTCAATTTCTAATCGCACAACGTCATCGAATCCAAGAGGATGTGTGGCTTGGAGGGAGAAGTACCTAAGGAAGAAAGACAGCCAAAGTGAAACCGAATGCCACACAATTATTAGCAACTTCTGGCCCCTACACCAGAGAATCTTCTGTGGGGCTACTTGATTCAGCCCGCAGACGCAGGACACAGAGAGGGGCTGCTGACAGCCCTGCCGCAACCTTTATTCCCGCTGCCCCCGAGGTACCTGAGTCAACCCGCCACCATCCTTAGATCCACTCTTCAGTTCCAGCAGGAAAAAACTTTCTTTTTTCTTGTTACCAGCATTTTCTTAACAAAAAGTGAGTCTCCCATCTTGCAACAAATAAGTTGGCAAATATTCCTCTATGATTTAAATTTTGGAGCACTCCAGACCAAATATCTAAATGTAAATGCTTGCTACATTAACATACATATAACAACGTTTCCTATATAACACTTCCCCACAAATACATTATACTAGAATAAACAGTGGACAAACATTAAAAGCTGCAACCCAGTCCAAGTTCTGCCACTAATTCACCCTGTGACTTTGAGAAAGGCACTACCCTCTGAGCCTCAGTTTTCTTATCTGCAAAATGGGAAAAATCAGACTAGATCCCTAATCTGGCTATTTATCGGAATCACCTGGGTGTCTTCTAAAACTAAAGGCTCCTGGGTCACACCTCTAACCGGCTGAGTCAGACTCTCTGAGAGGAGGACCGAGGAGCTCCTGGGCGCTTCTCCTTCTCACAGCCCAGCGCGAGCCTGCGCAGCAGCGGCCAGGACCCCTGGCCCGGACTCTTCTCCATCCTCCAGTCCTCCTCTTACCACTTGCTTATGGACACAGAGACATATTACTTTTCTTTACAGAACAAAGAAAATAAAAAAAAAAAAAAAAAAAGAGGGATAGAGTTTTCCGTTCTGCTCACTGTAAGATTTTGCTGCCCTCTTATTTTCACTGAAAACTACTGAAAGACTATCCCCCTCTGAGTCGTCAGTCTGGCTGAGCAGCTCTGCACCAGAAGACATGGTCACCACCGCACAGGTATTTAAGGCCCTCTGCAGTCCAGTCCAGCGAGTTCCTCCTCCGCTTACACACCCTGCTCAGGTGTCAGTTACCCAGAGCCAAGTGTCTTTAGTGACATGCTCCCCAGGTTCCTATGGCTCTGCTTGTGCTGGTGCCTCTGCCAAGAATGTCCTTTCCCACCTTCTCTGGCCAGCAGAATCCAATCCAAATCCTCCTTCTGTGAAACCCTCAATGAACTCACCGCCACCATCCCACTTGCCACACACACACCTCCCCTTTCCCCATCAACAACTTTTACTCTAAGGACCCCCACACTGTGCACACCCCAATGAAAAGCAGCTTGTACGTGGCTCCCTGTGAGCTCCTTGACAGCAGAGACTGAGTTTATTCTTTATTTCCAAAGAAGACACCAAATACTCAGTAAGTATCTGCGAAATGCTGAATGCACCTATCAATCAAACTCACTTGTCGTATAAAATCATGGCATCGTTCTGTGCTTCCTGTCCATCATACTGGCCCTTTTTGGCAGCAAGCTGAGACTGGAAGTTATCAGCTGCCAACCAGAACTGTAAGATATTCACTGCATCCTCTTTTTCCATGTACTGGGAAGAAAAAATACAGAAGAAGAAAGTAAGACTATAAGCAGATTTCTCTCACCAACTACAATCCATATGTAAGTTCCAACTATTAATATACAAGACACAAAGGAAAAAACAAACACAAAACAAAAAACCAACCTTTCCCACCCCCCTCCAAACAGATCTACATGTTTAGTTAATGTTAGCCAGCAACTTACAGTCATTTGAGATCGAGAAGTTTAAAAATATTCTTTTAGGAGAAAAAACAAAACAAAACAAAACAAAAACCTAAAAACAACAAAAAACCCAACCACCATGCAGCTGAATGCAAACTTTAGTGAACCAGAATAAAAATGACAGTAAAGATGGATTAGTGGCTCCTCACTGGCAAACATTCAAATAGTAAACTAACCAGATCAAATCTTTTTTTCAAACATTTTTTTTATTGAGTTATAGTCATTTTACAATGTTGTGTCAAATTCCAGTGTAGAGCACAATTTTTCAGTTACACATGAACATACATATATTGTCACATTTTTTCGCTATGAGCTACCACAAGATTTTGTATATATTTCCCTGTGCTATACAGTATAACCTTGTTTATCTATTATACATATGCCTGTCAGTATCTACAAATTTTGAACTCCCAGTCTATCCCTTCCCTCCCCCCACCCCTGGCAACCACAAGTTTGTATTCTACGTCTATGAGTCTGTTTCTGTTTTGTATTTATGTTCCCCCCCTTTTTTTTTAGATTCCACATATAAGCGATCTCATATAGTATTTTTCTTTCTCTTTCTGGCTTCCTTCACTTAGAATGACATTCTCCAGGAACATCCAATTTGCTACAAATGGTGTTATGTTGTCGGTTTTTATGTCTGAGTAGTATTCCACTGTATAAATATACCACCTCTTCTTTATCCAGTCACCTGTTGATGGACATTTAGGCTGTTTCCACATCTTGTCTATTGTAAATAGTGCTGCTATGAACATTGGAGTGCAGGTGTCATTTGAAGTAGGGTTCCTTCTGGATATATGCCCAGGAGCGGGATTCCTGGGTCATATGGTTAAGTCTGTTCCTAGTCTTTTGAGCAATCTCCATACTGTTTTCCACAGTGGCTGCACCAAACTGCATTCCCACCAGCAGTGAAGGAGGGTTCTCTTTTCTCCACAGCCTCTCCAGCATTTGTGATTTGTGGACTTTTGAATGATGGCCATTCTGACCAGTGTGAGGTGACACCTCACTGTAGTTTTGATTTGCATTTCTCTGATAATTAGTGATATTGAGCACTTTTTCATGTGCCTGTTGATCATCTGTATGTCTTCACTGGAGAATTGCTTGTTTAGGTCTTCTGCCCATTTTTGGATTGAGCTGTTTGTTTTTTTTATTAAGTCGTATGAGCTGCTCATATATTCTGGAGATCAAGCCTTTGTCGGTTTCATTTGCAAAAATTTTCTCCCTTTCTGCAGGTTGTTGTTTTGTTTTACTTATGGTTTCCTTTGCTGTGCAGAAGCTTGTAAGTTTCATTAGGTCCCATTTGTTTATTCTTGCTTTTATTTCTATTGCTTGGGTAGACTGCCCTAGGAGACAATTTTTGAGATGTATTTCAGATAATGTTTTGCCTATGTTTTCTTCTAGGAGGTTTATTGTATCTTGTCTTATGTTTAAGCCTTTGATCCATTTTGAGTTAATTTTTGTGTGTGGTATGAGTGAGTGTTCTAGCATCATTGATTTACATGCTGCTGTCCAGTTTTCCCAACACCATTTGCTGAAGAGACTGTCTTTATTCCATTATATATTCTTGCCTCCTTTGTCGAAGATTAGTTGACCAAAAGTTTGTGGGTTCATTTCTGGGTTATTCTGTTCCATTGGTCTATATGTCTGTTTTTGTACCAATACCATGCTGTTTTGATTACTGTAGCTCTGTAGTATTGTCTGAAGCCTGGGAGAGTTATTCCTCCAGCCTCTTTCTTCTTCTTCAGTAATGCTTCGGCAATTCTAGGTCTTTGATGGTTCCATATAAATTCTATTATGATTTGTTCTAGTTCTGTGAAATATGTCCTGGGTAATTTGATAGGGACTGCATTAAATCTGTAGATTTGCTTGGGCAGTGTGACCATTTTAACAATATTGATTCTTCCAATCCAGGAGCATGGGATATCTTTCCATTTTTTTAAGTCTTCTTTAATTTCCTTAATCAGTGTTTTATAGTTTTCCATGTATAAGTCTTTCACCTCCTTGGTTAGATTTATTCCTAGGTATTTTATTACTTTGGGTGTTATTTTAAAGGGGATTGTTTCTTCACTTTCTTTTTCTGTTGATTCATCATTAGTGTAAAGAAATGCAACTGATTTTTGAACGTTAATCTTGTAACCTGCTACCTTGCTGAATTCTTCGATTATTTCTACTAGTTTTTGTGTGGACCTTTCAGGGTTTTCTATATATAGTATCATGTCACCTGCATATAGTGACACTTTCACCTCTTCTTTTCCAATTTGGATCCCTTTTATTTCTCTCTCTTGCCTGATTGCTGTGGTTAGGACTTCCAGGACTATGTTGAATAGGAGTGGTGATGGTGGGCAGCCTTGTCTTGTCCCAAATTCTGGTGGGAAGCTTTTGAGTTTTTCACCGTTGAGTACTATGCTGGCTGTAGGTTTGTCACATAGAGCTTTTATTATGTTGCGATATGTTCCCACTTTACCCACTTTGGCAAGAGTCTTTATCATAAATGGGTGTTGAATTTTATCAAATGCTTTTTCTGCATCTATTGAGATGATCATGTGGTTTTTGTCCTTTCTCCTGTTGATGTGATGTGTTAAATTGATTGATTTGCATATGTTGAACCACTCTTGTGTCCCTGGGATGAACCCAACTTGATCATGATGTATAATCCTTTTTATGTGCTAATATTTTGGTAAGGATTTCTGCATCTATGTTCATCAGTGATATTGGTCTGTAATTCTCTTTTTTGGTAGTGTCTTTGCCTGGTTTTGGCATCAGGGTGGTAGTGGCTTCATAGAATGAGTTTGGGAGTATTCCCTCCTTTTCAATCTTCTGGAAGAGTTTGAGAAGGACTGGTATGAATTCTTCTTTGTGTGTTTGGTAGAATTCCCTGGTGAAGCCGTCCAGTCCTGGACATTTATTTGTAGGGAGGTTTTTTATTGCTAATTTGATTTCATTTCTAGTGATCGGTTTGTTCAAGTGTTCAGATTCTTCTCGGTTCATTCTTGGTGGACTGTATGTTTCCAGAAACTTGTCCATCTCCTCTAGGTTATCCATTTTGGTTCCATACAGTTTTTCATAATATTCTTGTATGATATTCTGTATATCTATGTTATTTGTTGTAATTTCTCCATTTTCCTTTCTTATTTTGCTTATTTGTGCTTTCTTCTTCTTTTTGAGTTTGGCCAGAGGTTTGTTGATTTTATTTACTTTTTCAAAAAAACAGCTTTTGGTTTAATTGATTTTTTTCTGTTTTTTTTAAAATCTCTGTTATATTTATTTCCTCCCTGATCTTTATTATTTCCTTCCTTCTGTTGACTTTTGGGTGTTTTTGCTCTTCTTTTTCGGACCAAATCTTTTATACTTGGTCATTTCCACCATTCCACACAGCCATATTAACCAGAACAAATGCTGACTTAAATTTATGGCAAAAAGAGGGAGTGAAAAAATAAATCCACTGAGTAACTGTTTCTGTGAAGAGGCAGGATGCAAGCGTGAGGCTAAGTTGCTGCCTGTGAGACCTGGAATCCTCGCTGCTTAAGAGGCACTTGCTTTGCAATGAAGCGATTTGCTGCGGCCTAACAGCTGCAGAGCCGGAAGCCTCGCTGGGCGGCCCTGCTGAGCAGCTCAAGGAGACTGATGACAGCAGGGAAAACTCCCTGCTTCCCCTCTCTCTTCTGAAGTCTGGCCACAAACATTTATGCACTGGAGTCAAGTACCAAATCTGCGGTTTTAAAACAGTTGTAAATAACTAAATACCTGCATTTTTTATAAGAAGAACTTTAATTAGGTTTTTCAAAATTAGTTGTTGCACACCGAATTTTCATGTTCTCTTTAATCTAATATGCCATTAAGTACTCTTGCCATTATACGCAACGCAGAACAGTAATAAAAGTACTTAAATCCAACTGATCTTTTTGGAAATGATATGTGTGCTATCTTCCACAGCCAGGGGCCGAGCAGTTAGGGTCTAGAGGCCGGAATGCCCTAACGGAGTGCAAAAGGAAATGCAGACTTTACCTCAGAGAAATAAAAGAGGGCTGACTCACAGAAGAGGATATCAGCCAGGTAAACAGCTCCACTGGTCAGCACTTCAATCTGGTATTTACAGAAATGGTGACTTCGGAGAAATTCACTAAAGTGCCTACACATGGACAAAAAGGTAAAACGTGAGGGATCGACCAAGCAAAGCGCTCAACCGGGGTGATACAGTCTTTCCACCCTGCGCCCCTGCAGCTCATCAGCCCAGGCCAGCGCTCCCCCTCTTCTCGCGGTGCGTTCTGCTTCCTCCAGCTGTGAAAGGTCTCCCCACCTCGCACTGGGCGGTAGCTCTCCCCTGATACCGGCCACATGCTACCTTTTATTACAGCAACTAAAGAACATGGCCTATTGCTCTTTTTAGGCTGTAATTTTCCTCAAAGCAGGTCCTACATCCAACTGTGCACAGCACCCTTTTCATAAATGTTACGTGAAAGAATGAATACGTAGATTTTTTTAGAGGGCATGCAGCAAGAATTGATCTAACAAAACTCTGGAGGCAGTTTCAACAAATCTATGTGAATTCAGTGACACAGCATCCATTAAGCTTCAAGCATGCACTAACAAGCGAGGGTGCCCATCTGAAGACACGCACTGTTTACACAGATAAACCAATCACGCATCACACCAATCACAGTCATCCGCAGGTGACTTCAGAATTAAATTCTTTAAATTAGGAAATATCAGCAGTAAAAATAAAAATCTGTTTTATTTTTAATAGAATTCACATTATTTATATTTAAAAGAAACCATTAACCAAGGTAGTCACAGAGTATGCCTATAAGACCCTGTAAACATTCAAAGTACTTAAATCCTCAAAGGTAGTTTGTTTTTAGTTCTATTCTTAAGACTGAACCCAAATTCCCAAGGACGAGAAATGCGCAAGGATGAGGCTGACTTACTCTTGCTCCATCGCACTGAAGACGATGGACTGCGCCAAAACAAAACAGTTGGGATCCACCTGCCCATCTTCTCCACAGATCTTTGCTGCAAAAGAAATGGTGGATACTTAAGTTTTTTTCTAAGTCCAAACTACACATATTTGTAAATCAAACTAGGAAATAACTGTAAATGCATATAAATTAGAAGATTTTTAAATGAAATGAAAACACCAGTGAACAGCTGATCTTGAGGTAAAGAAGGTCTTTTGAAGCATACACGCAAAAGTGGAAATCAAAAGATTCAACAATGTAAGATTTTTATACCTTATAACACCCCCGTAACCAAATAAAAGGGCAAACTGGGTAAAAAAATTTGCAGTATATATGACAGTTTACTCTGTGAACGACATATTATTTTCACTCACGTATCAAGAGCTCTTACAAACTAAAAAGAAAGTCCCAAAAGAAAAATGAATGAAGGACAGAGAAAGAAAACTGACTAAAGAACAAATATAAAATGGCCAACATGAAAAGACACACGTGCTCTCTAGTGAGCACAGAAATATAACTGCGGATCAGAACAAGGAGGATGCCGCCCTCCGTCTAGTCAGTCGGCACACAGCTGTTTCAGCAAACCCTATGCTTGACCGTGTAATGGCACGCAAACTTGGGCAGGGGCGTGGGACAGCTGACCGTTAGTGGGAATACAGACTGGTCTATCTCTGGAGGGCAGTCTGGAAGTTCCTAGCATCAGCTTTAAAAATGTATATACCCCTCCAACAAGCAGTTCTATTTCTAGGATTATAACCCAAGAAATTACAGATTTGTGAAAAGAGCTATCTGTAAGATAAAGTTTATCAAGATGTCATTCGGCACAAATTTTAAAACATAAAATGGGCTAAAATTAGGAGTGGCCTAAATAAACTGTGATGAACCAATGAGCCGCTTCCCCAGCCCGTATGCAAGGCTAGAAAGCCCCGCCACGACGGCTGGGGTCACAGTTCACGGCCTCAGTGGGCTCTGAACGAAAGCCGGGGTGGCGGAGAGCTTCCGGGCCACCCAAGCCCGTGCTCTCCTAGGCAACACACAGTGCACCCTGCCCTCCGGAAACGCCTTATGTCTCGCCTCCTGTGCTCTCTGCTGCCCACTCTGCTTCCTACTGCACTCAGGGAACAGAAGCAATCAGAGCACCGTCGCCATCACCTGCCACACCACCGGCTCCCACGAGCCACCACCTCTCAGTCTCTCCTGTTCCTGCAGACGAACTGCCCTCGCTCCCACCAGACCACTCTCACTCGAGCACTGAGTCCTACCCTCTTCTGCCTCCTGAGGACTTCTCTCCTCCAGCTGCTGTCCCCTCCCTCCCGCATCAACGCCCCCTTCGCTACTGCCTCACTCCCACAGCTGTTGGTACATTGTACACGTGCGCACAGGCAACACACCCCAGAGGCTCCCTCCACACCTTAAAAACAAACCCCAAACCACTGTCCCTTGACTTAACACCCCCTTGCAGCTCACCCTCGAGCAAAATGCCTCATACCTGCTGTTCCCACTCCTCCTCCTCTCTGCTCTTAAGGCTCCCCTAGTTAAGTTTTTGTCCCTAACGGTCCACCGAAATTAAGAGGACCAGTGGCCCAGCTGCCCGCTGGGCTGTAAAATCCATTCTATTCCTGGTGTTCATCTTACTCACCCTGTCAGCCCGACTTAACGCCTCTGGCCCCTCCCTTCCTTCCAGAAACACTTTTTCACTTGGCCTCCAGTAAAGACTGTGCTCTCGACACACAGTTGATGCGGGGGGCCGACACTACCGGCAGCGTCTTCCCTGACTCCTTTGCTGGCTCCTCCTCACCTGCCAGGCTTCCAGGTGCTGGGCCCACCCCAGGCCTCAGTGCTCCAGCCTCTCGTGCTCTCAGTGACCATACTGGGCTCCACGGCTCTAACCCACCCATGTGCCAATGACTTCCAAGCAGACACCTCCAGCCTGCATCTCTCTCTCGAGCTCCTAACCTAAGGTCCCGCTGCCCGCCTGACACTCCCCACCCGGACATCTGAAACCCACACCCCTGACTTCCCCGTCACCACATCTTCATCTTACAAACAGCAACTCCTCTCTCCCGGGTATTCAGGTTTTAAAAAATGAAGTCATGCTGGATTCCTTTTTTCCTCTCACACCACTCACTTCCACACCAACCAATCCCTCCCAGAGCTACGCGCTACTCTGTTCAGACTCCTAACAGTCACGACTAGAACAGCCCAGGGAAGTCTAGGAGGTGGCAGCGACAAACACTCACAAACAGAGGGACGACACAGAAAACCCAAATCCCACGACAACATCTGCGACAAAACCTGGTGGAAACTCCAAACGGCCAGGAGGTGGGGACAAGCCACCAACAGTCACGAGACCCACGAGTTACAGGCGTTCGAGCACGTGGGAGAAGAAAGGAAACCAGTGGGGTGCTCTCCTGGCGGGCCAGGTGGCACGGTGGGCAGGTGCGAGCGCACGGTGGGGCCCGGGGCTGCAGCCCCGCCGAGGAGTGGAGGCCCAGAGCACCCCGGCTGGCGAGAGGCTGCCGGGAGCAGGGCAAGGGGCTTCAGCTCACAGATTGAAAATACTAATTTTTGTAATAAAAATTCAAAACTTAGGAGCAGGACTTGATGGGACTATAACAAATATTTGCTTACTGAATCAATGAACCACTTCTATCTGTGATTTCAGGTGCCCCTGAGGTCTTTCTGAAACAACACAGTAAAAGCTTTCATTCTTCCATTACGACCTACAGAAAACTGTATTTACGTGACTCAGTGTACACATACACGTGCACATATGATGGAAACAGTCCTCTGAAATGGTGTTTGTCTGCCCTGGCTACTATGAAGCGCTTTGATCTTTCTAGTTGAGTCTTTTTTCGGCAGGGGGGTAAGGACATAAGGGGAGACCGGTCCTAACCCACAGTTTGAAAAACACTGCCAACAGCATACTAGTTAACACGTGAGGGTCTGGTTTCAAATCCTGATGCTGTCAGGTCTGAGCCGTGACCCTGGGCACACTACTTACCTTCTCTGTGCTTCCTCGCGTACAGAGTAACAACTGTGTTTATGCCACAAGGTTCTTTAGAAGAATAAACGAGGTTACCCTTGGAAAGTGCTTAGAATGCTGTCCAGGACACAGTGAGTGCTCAGTAAACGCGCACTACTGGTGGTCTTGCTGCTGTTAATTCAACTCAGAATCTACTAATCTGGGCCCAACAAGTAAGAGAGAAACTTTTTGAGTGAGCTACAATCAGACGTACTAAAGTACCCTGAAAACAGACGACCAAGGGACTTGCTGAATTTCACGTTCATGAAAAACTCTCTGAATCAATTACCAAAACCAGGCATTGTGGGGCGTCACTTCAAGCACTGCTTACCTATGATGTCGTTTCTCATTGCTTCTGTAATGGGTATTGGCTTAGCAGCATCTGGAGAGATATATTTGGTAAAAGTATTCACTGCATCTTGTTCTATACCTGCAAGGCAAGAAGAGGACAACTTCAAAAACCACACAGCACCTTGGGTGGCACCGGACCACATTCACGCAGAGCGGGGCTCTGCTGTGTACCCAGGCCCATGCGCACGCACACAGAGATGTACACACTTTTTATTACAAATACTACTTGTTAACATACTTTGGACAAAACACGCTCTATCGTAGTGCTGCTTTCACACTACCCGGTCTGCAGAGCAGAGGCGCGTGACATGTGAACCGCCCCCCACGCCCCATCTGAGCCAACACGCTCCTTAACAGGACTCACTTGTGTGCAGCCTTGTCCCACAGCACTTCTCCAGCCATTACCTGAAGGGCTCACACAGCAGGGGCTCAAAAATTATTTATAAGTCTACATTTAAAATACTTTTACCAAATTGCACATTCATGAATACATTCATTTGACTTTCAACAATCCTGGAAGGTTACAACAATGATTTCAAACTTTTCAGTCTTGGGACTTTGCAATCTTCAAAATTACTGAGGCCCATAAGAGCTTTTGTTTATGTGAATTTTATCTATAAAGGTATTAAAAGTTAAAATGAGAAAAATTATTCAGTTAAATTAACAACATTAAATCTGTTAGAAGTTAACAATAAACACCAATTTCTATAGAAAATAACTGACAAAGTTAGTGAGAAGAGGGCACTGTTTCACATTCTGCAACTCTACTTGTCTTGATAGCAAATACACTCTCATATCTGCTTTGCCCTTCAACCTATTGTGCTACTTAGTTTTGGCTGAAATACATGGGGCTCTGGTGGTGTGAGAAGAAATGCATGCACATGCACAGGCACGTGCACACACATACGCACGTGCACACACAGTCTTTGTCGTGGTTCCTGGCACAGAGCTCCTAAAACCCACGGAGTCTCCAGTGGCAGGGCCAGAGGAGCATCCTTTGTTACCCTTTCCGCCCTTGGAGAGGTATATGGTGATGAGGTGACCAGTGGAGTGGGGCCTGGTTGTGAGAAGGCCCCACGCCCAACCTCCGGGGAGATTGGAGGGGCTGGGGGCCATCAGCTGATCACCAATGGCAGTGATTCCATCAGTTGTGCCGCGTGACGAAGCCGTACCCCTCCCCGCCCCACTTCTGGGCGGGTGACCGTATCCACGTGCCAAGAGGGTGAGGCACCCCAACCCTGTACAGACAGACGCTCCTGCACTTGGGACCCTTCTGGACCTTGCCTTGCGGACCTACCACCTGGCTGTTCCTTTCTATCCTTTATAATACCCTTTACAATAAACCAATAAATGCAAACAAAGTGTTCTCCTGAGTTCTTTGAGCCATTATAGCAAATTGCTGAAACGAGGAAGGGGTAGTGGGAACCCCTGGTTTACAGCTGGTTGGCCAGGACCAAGGTGACAACTTGGGACCTGTGACAAGCATCTGAAGTGGGTAGCCGTCATGTGGGACTGAGCCCTTAACCTGGGGGTCTGCAGTAACTCTGGGTAGTGTCAGGATGAAATGCACTGTAGGATACCCCACCACTATCCACAGAGAACTGGAGAATTGCTTGGTGTGGGAAACCCACACATGTGGTGTCAGGAGTGCTGCGAACACAGAGGTGGTTTTGTTTTATTGATATTAAAAAAATCTGGCCTCAGAGATGTGTAATTGGGAAAAGGAGTATTTTTTTTAACAGCTTTCTGAGATAACTGTGGATATATTCTTCTTTGATATATCAAAACTTGAAAAGTGGTAGTTTCTTAAAGGTTAGAATGTAGAATCTGAAACCACATTAATGAACTTGTATTCTGTTACACTAAAATCTACTGGTCTATCTCCTATGTTGAAAAGTCTTCTACTCACTACATGCTTTCAAGTATTTTAGAAAATATTGATTTACTGACTTATGAAGATCTTCCAGATGCTGAAACATCGCATAATATAGTGTAAAAAAAGAAATCACATCGCCATTACCACCATGATCTTATTGGAACACTCTTTAAAGCTGTCAAGACCCACGGTAATGAATACAAGTTTTCCAAATTCTAAGATTCACTTGAAAAATTTTACCACTGGGCAGCAAACGCTATCAGCTGTTTTCCATGAAATGACAACTCATTTTATGGGGCCAGAAATATGCTGATACAACACCAGATAAAAGCAATGCAAGACAACGGCAGACTGATACCCACGAAAACACAGACACAAAAATGCTCAAGAAATACTAGGAGATCCAGTCCAGCAACGTATGAAAAGGCTGATACTCCACAACCAAATGGGACTTACCCTGGGAATGCACATTTATTCAACATATTTTTAAAAAATCAATGTAGTCCATCATATTAACAGACAAAGAAGGAAAACCACATGGTCATATCAAATGACACGGGTAAAACACTGGACAAAATTCAACACCATTCATGATTCAGACAACAACTCTCAGTAAACAATAAGGGAACTTCATCAGCCTGACACAGGGCATTTGCAAAAACCCACAGCCAACCCCATCCTTGATGGTGAAAGACTGAATGCTTTCCAAGACCAGGAACAAGACAAGAATTTCAAGCGATCTACAGAAAGCATCTAGAGGTAACAAGTGAGAAACACAGTCGTCGAAAATCAACATATAAAAGTCAATCATATTTCTATATACCAGCAATGAAAAACTAGAAACAAACAAACAAAAATGTAAATACTATTTACAATGCCACCAAAAAAGGGGAAATAAAACATGTGAAGGATCTATATGCTGAAAACTGTACAATGCTGATGAAACAAACCAGACCTAAGAAAATGAAGACACATCATATCTGTGGATTTGAAGACTTGATACGGGTAAGAAGTAAATTCTCCTCAAACTGACCTATAGGTTGAATACAATTCCAATAAAAATTCCAGTAGGGTTTCCGGTAGATATAGACAGGATTATTCTAAAATTTATACTGACGGAAAAAATAGCTAGAATAGAAAAAACAATTCTGAAAAAGAGCAAACTTGCAGGACTCATATTATCCAATTGTAAGACTGACCACAAAGCTGCCATAATCAAGACAGTGTGGTACTGGTGAAGGAACATACACATCACGGAACAGAAGAACAGAGAGCCCAGAAATGCCCTGCAGTTACGGTCACGGGACGAAGGCAACCCAGCAGGCTAAGGGTGGTCTTTAACTAACAATGTTGGAAACTATTCCAACTCAACAATCCCCATCTCAAGTTCCACTTTGTGAAATGATCTAAAATTTTTTTTTAAAAAGGATAAAGTGACACAAAAATCACCTACTTACTTTTCATTAATTTTCCAGACAGTTCCTTTAGTGGAGAGGAGGGACTATTTCTACTGGCTACTGTCAGTCTGGAGGACTCCTGGGTGTCTGTGGAACTTGGACGAGCCCCGGTTCTGGCCATTTCCAGGTGGAGAGGAGGAGCACTGTGACATTCCTGGGAGAGCAGCAAGTGATTCTGAGTGTTGCTAGTTCTGGAGTTCAAGTCAGACTCTTCCGATGGAGTCAGAGGCAATGGTGCTGAGCGAGAATCCTCCAATCGCTTGTCAAGAGACTCGGCGACAAAAGCTGCTGTTGTTTCGTGCTTTTTAGATGGAGAGACAGGCTCAGCCAATGAGCTCTGCTTAACTGTGTTCAGACTGTGTGCTCTTATTCGGGACCAAGTTGTAGAGTGAAAACTCTCAGCTTCTAACCAAAATTTAACTAAATGCTCCATTCTCCGAAGTTCCATGAACTGAATGAAATAAGGGAGGACAGCAGTGTCACGCAGGACTTGTTCAAGGGTCTTTGAAAGACTTGATTTGGTCTCTTGAGTCTGGTAGTCCAGACAAGATCTGCCTAAAAGAAGCAGAAGAATTAGCAGTTCAGTAACAGATAACAATGGTCCAAAACTTATTAAAAAGTTACTCAGTTAACCCTGATCATTCTTTTAATGGCAACTCAGACCACGTAAATTCTTAAGGAAAACATCTTACATGATACTAGCTCCAAAGAAAAAAGGCCAATAAAATATGGAAAAAATTTCAACCTCACTAAAAATTCCAGAAAAGCAAATCAATGCAAGAGCATTTTTCCTGTCAAATTGGAAGATTTAAAAAAAAAAACAAGAAGCACTAACAAGAGCACAGCAAAACAGGTAACAGGCTCAAGCCACTGACAATGGAGCCGTAAACAGGCAAGACCCTTCTGGAGGAGCGTTCAGTAACGACGGGACGGCCTCGGCCATCCGCACAACTTTCAGTCCAGTGGCTCCACTTCAGGAACCCACCCCGAGGAAGAACTGTGGATGTGTGGATACAGCTGGAAAGATGTTATCAACTCTTCAGCATTATTTATAACAGAGTAAAGAGTTAGCTCTGGGATTTTATCTTGAAAAATAAAAACTAAACTTAATAAAACATAATAAAAGTTTATTTTATACTTAACTAAATTTAGGTTATAACCACAAGCTGATTATTAGAACAAAGAAAAAAATAAAAAAGTTTTAAATGTTCACAGCATGATGTAAAGAGGCTCATTTTCATAAAATCAACTGGGGGCTTCATCAATTCTTCAAAAGGGCTTTTCTTAACCTTTTGATGTTTCTTCTGAAGCACTTCGTGGATCTCATCCTTGCTGGCTATCTTATTGTCAATGTCAACATCTCTTTCATGAACTGCAGGAAATCTTGATCTTTGCAAGACTTAATTTTTTTTAAATTAAACTTTTAATTTTGAGATGATGGTGGATTCACACACAGCTGTAAGGAGTAATACCGAGAGCTCACATGCACACTTTATCCAGTTTCCCCCAAGGGTAACATCTTTCAAACCACAGTTCAATATCACACCAAGATACTGACACTGATACAATCCACCGATCTTATTCAGATCTCCCCAGTTTTAGTAGTACTCATGCGTGTGTGTGCACAGTTCTATGCAACTTTATCACATGCACAGATTTGTGTAAACACCATGAAGACAGAACAGATCCAGTAACGTAAGGGTCCCTTGGGTGGCCCTTCATAACCAACTCCCACATCCCAAACCTCTGGCAAACACTGATGTGTTCTCCATGTCTATCATTTTGTCATTTCAAGAAGGGACTAACACCTGTTGGCATCATCCCCTTGATTGAGCCAAGTTGTCCTGTGTATCAGCAGTTTGTTCTTCTCACCTCGCTGAGCAGTGCTCTGTGACACGGAGGTACCAGTGTTTAACTGCTCACCTGCTGAAGGATATCCAATTTTTAGCTTTCACGCTGCTATGAACATTGGTTTTTTTGTGAACATAACTTTCCATTTTCTGGGATAAATGCCTAAAACTGCAACTGCTGGGTCACATGGTAATTGCATGTTTAGCTTTATAAGAACCTGCCAAACTGTTTTCTAGGGTGGCTGTGCCATTTTTACATTCCCACCAGACAGATGAGTAATCCAGTAAAACTTACAATTTTACTTTGTGACCAACACGGATGTCATTTGCAGCATACGGCCGAGCGTGACCCACCAAGACTTTGACACCTTGGCTTTGAATACATACAAAATGTTAAGCAGGCAGAGAGAGGTATCGAAAGAGGAACTAATTGTATTAGAATTTAATCCATTCATGGATTTTTTTCAATTTGCGATAAAGTGACACACAATTTCTATACGTGCAGAAATGTGGGCAACAAATGTTCAGAAAACAAGGACCTCTGTGTACCCTTTTTTTTTTTTTTGCAGGGAGAGGGAGGAATTATTTTAACATGACAGAGACCCTGCTGTGTACAGCACGAGGTGACCAGCTCTCCTCCCTTGAGCGTACCTCGACGTCCTCTTCAGACTTCTAAATGGCTACACAGCGCCGCAGAGAACGGCTGCATCACAACTTTACTTCCTTGTTGATGGATATTCATACGTTGCTCCCAAGTTTTTGCCATCATACACAATACTGCAATCGACAGCCTTCTGCGTGTACATGCGTTTTTGTGCACATATGGGAGCATATCTGAGGGCTAGATCTTATATTTTATTTTTGATAAATACTTGCAAACTGTCTTCCAAAAAACTGTTACCAAATTAACACCTCCACTAAATAGGAGTGGCTCATTCTCTGCATCCACATTAACATTCAATTATCAAACTAAGTATCTGCTGATGTATCAGGGGGAACGTTAACTCATCATTTTAATTTGCATTTCACTGAGTACTAGTGAAACGAAGCATTTTTTTCATATATTTAGTAGCCAGATATATTTCTTCTTCTGGAAATGGCCCATTTTTCTGTTGGGCATGTTATTTAAATTTACACAACATGATACCATCCGTTACACTCAGAGCTGTTATTTCAGTTTAAACATGTTTTTTCAAAGCCCAGTCCCTCCGGCAGGAGTTTCACACACCATACTCAAATCCCTCCTCCTACTGGAAGTTAACAAGCACAGAGTCACTTACCCAGGTCCCCAAAATGAGCGGCCTCCATGTGGCTTGGCTGTTTCTTAAGTGTCGCGGTCCTGCTACTTGAAAAGGAGTCCATGTTGGCGGAAATGGCATTGATTGCAACGTGACTTGGTCCTGCAGCCTCCAGCAAGGCATGATTTTTAGTGCTTTTTTGTGGGGAATGTACGGAGATTGAAGCTATAATTTTTCAAAAAATTATTAAAAATTAAACACAAATGATAGCCTAAAACTGTCTCCTAAGGGAACTTTAAAAATTCAATTTTGTAACACTTAAGTACATACACTCAACAAAAAATACTTAGGGAAAAGATAAATTAACCAAGCAGCAGAAAATTGGAAAACACCCTACTATTATTTATAAATCTCAAAATACTGTGCCAAAAATGAAACTTAAGAGAGATCTTTCTTTGAGAACGTTCTCTTTGAGAACTTTTGAGGATAGAAAGTACCAAAGCCAGCATTCTGAAACACGGACCTTTCTCAATTCCTTAATCCTTCTTGCCGAAGGAACAAAACTAAAATCGCAAAATAAAAGCTTAGGGGGAAAAATTAGAAAAATATGCTTCAGAATAACTTATTTTACTTTTTAATTGAGTAACAAAATCTCACCATCTAGTAAAACATTTATGATCAGAGTTCAATGAATTAATAGGAAATAATCAACTCCATACTACAACATGGTCAAAGAACCCTATGAACTTGTTGCTACAGCTGAATTAAAATTCCACCTATTCAATTTATCCCACAGAAATATCAGAGACTCTTCTTAAAGGTTTTTTAAGAAATTTCAGATTAGCGCGTTGCTATAGCAAGAAGGCTAGAAAGGATACAGGTCACTTAGCATTCCACACCCTCAACATAAATACTCTGAGATAACTGAACTTGTGCCTGGCGCCACTTGTTTTACTGAGCAGTTAACAGGTAAGCTGAAGTGCTCTCAACCTGAGCAAACAGTTCCTGGACACAGAGTCTGAGTAATCCCATGCAATATTTCCTATGGAGAATACATGGTGGTGTAATTCAATCTATTCCTCTGAGATGTGTCTACAGGATGGAGCAGGTACACACATCCATACCTGTTTTCCAGGCATTTATTAGTCTATCATGCAATAAAGCTGTCTTTAAATGATTTTTTTCAATTACATAAGGAAGTTTTCTTTGGTTTTCATTTTTATGATATACTGAATGCAGCAAAATCATTTTGGTTTTTTATAATTGGTTTATAAACAATAATATCTAGGGTTTTTTTTGGCAGAGACAAGAAACTACAAATAACATTCTATAAGAACAGTGAGGTTCCCTAAGTGCCTCCTAATTAGATGTGGATGATGGTGTGAAATACCGTGAATTCCTTTGTGCAGGCTTCCTTCCTCCTCCTTACCTTCTCTGTTAGAATGATTTACTTCACATGCTCCTTCCTGACATCCCACCTTCCCAGGTCTCCGTGGCCCTACCCTCCACGTACCTTTTCCTCGCCCTCTGCTCCCCCTCTCAGCCTTTCAGAATCCATTTATTAAATGTGTCAGGTATGGCCTCCTTCCATGAGCCCTCTTCTTCTGCAGGTTCTCTGTTCTTTTATTCTTTCTGCTACAAAGCACATTTATTCTCAAGCCTTCAGTTATTACTAGAGCAATCTTCTTCAAACTTTTTTTTAGCTGTAGGCTCCCCCCACTCAAATAAACTTAAGTGGGACCCTAATATGTCTGTAAATCAGACAGAAGTCCAGGTAAAATAGATATCTAAAATCTAAATGGTTATCTAGAACAGACAAAACAGAGTTAATACTAACTCCGGCTGATTGCAGGGGAAAGCCTCACGCACACCCTGGCCATGGGCCTCTCAGCGACAGCCCCGATGGCACAGCTCTGTGGACTGGAGGCCAGGTGCGAACCCCGACCTGCATCTCAGGCTGACCTCTGAGCTGGGATTCAGTCCCCTGTCTCTTTTATTTGCTACTAGTCGTCCTCACTTAGACTTTACGATCTCAAGACCAATTTGTCCAAATGTCAGACTTCCCACATTCTCTTCCAGACCGAGTCTCCATCTTTAACTTCCCTCTCTCTGCTCAGCCCACTGGTCCCCAAAGCTCAAAATCTGTTGACTTTTTCTTCAAGATACTCACCTGTTTATTCTCAACACCACACCCTTAGTACAGATTTTTCTGTGTTACAGAAGAAGCACTTCTAGGCCTCCACCCTATGTAACTCGCCTTTCACAAAGGCCATATGTAAAGCACCAACATCCTGTTCAAAAGCCCAGAGTGACTCCCCGTTTTCTCTCAACTCTCTTTTCTGGTCCTTAAGACCCTCTACATTCTGATCTTAATCTATCTGTAAAAATTTCCCTTAACTAGTCTGAAGGTCCCTCTGCCCAGTACATACTCAAGAAATAAGAAGCTGGGCTGGTAGGGGAAAAAGAGAAAGAATCAACTCTTCCGTTCAAACCCTTCCTAGTGTTCCCACCGGTCAAGTCTCACTTCTACGAAGTCTTCAGACACCATTTGCTGAGCTCAAACTCCCCCAAACTCCTTGTGATACTATAAACGCCTCTGTTGAAACGAGACAGTAACAGCCCCCAATGTACCATCTACTATGTACCAGGCACTGTACTGGTTTTTTTATTTCACTTATCTCTCACAACAATCTTGCAAGACCAGTGTTTTCCTCATTTTGGAGATGAGTACACAAACAGAAAAAGGTAAGTACTTAGTCGTAGCCATAAGTCAAAGACGCAGGAGTCACTTCAAGAGGCAGGATTTCAACCTTGGTCTGCTAGACTCTAGAAAGTCACTCTCTTATCTTTGGTTAAAAACTCCAACTCTAGAGTTATCGTGGGGACAAGGTAACACATGTATATCAGTCTCAAAAGCACTTCCCACCTCACATCCCAAAACTGAACATGTAATTTCCCAGCTGGGCTCTGCACCAGTCACAGCGTTAGGTAAGCAGAAAGGTGGGTATTAACCTTAACCTTCTCCCCCCATACCTTACATTTAATCAAGAACAAAGCTCTGCCCATTTTGTCTCCTCAATCATCTGCCCAGGTCTCTTTATCTCCATCACTGCTGGCCTCACCCAAGCCATCTGTGGAATCACTGGATTAATGCTGCTCCCCCACCAAACTGTAAGGTGGAGGAGGGCGGGGCCTGGATCTAAGTCTTTTCTTAGCTACAGCCACAGTTCTGGCTAACGCCTGGAACAGAAGAGGTGCTCAATAAACCAAAGCTGTCACTCTTTCGGTTCACCTGCTGCTGCTCTAAGCTCGTCCTTCTAATCAGACTGCAAACTTCTTGAGGGCCTGCGTCCTCTGCTGCTTCTGTCTTATTCTGAAGTCAGTGAATGCTAAGCACAGACTGAGGACTGTCACAAACAGAACAAGCAGGGACTATTTTAGCCTGGTACACACTCAGAGGTTAGGTAGGCCAAACCCCCCCGTCTTACAAAGGAGGGAAGTCCCACGGCTCCCTAAGGTCCCACCGTCAGAGGCAGAGCTTAGAGCAGAAGGCTGGTGTGCCCCAGGCATCAGCATGCCTTCCTTCCACTAGCCTAGTCTCCACAAGCCTCTGCTCACCGAGGGCTTTGAGCCTTTACCAATGCCAATCAAACTCTGCTTAAAGAAGGCAGTATGAATGACATGGAACCCAACCGGTTTTAAATGATCAGAAATAAGCAGGAAATAAGGCTGTAAACCACCCCACTTCTCTAATCTCACAAGTCTCCTAAGTTATAATTAGTGTCTCTCAGGCAAACTGAGCGTATGGGGTTAATATTCAACGCTAGCTACACAACATATAAACACTTAAAAAAATGTAAGCAGCAATCTATAGATTTCATGTAAACAAATTACATTTATGAAGTTTATATATAATGGATATAGGAATAATTTTCATTGTAATTTTCCCACTCCAGTTTTGTGCACTGACATAATGAAACCTCTCAAAGCTACAGCAGGGATTCCAACGTGAAAAGGCACGCTCCTCCCCATAGATAAGGATGTGTTCCGAGTAAACGTGAAGGCCACGCATCCAAAGTAATAAGGTAGTGGAACTGTAAGCCTCACGCTTCCAGACAGACCACGGAAAACTAGGCTTCTCAGGTCAGTTGTCAGGCTGCTCAGTAAAGAGTATTGCTTGCTTTTTGTTTTTTAAAATAAAGTCAACCAACCACTTTTAGGGAACAATCAGATGTGTGACTCACAAGGAGGACACTGGTTCACTGCAATCACTGGGGCAGCCAACAAGTGCGTGTTGGTGAGAGGTTACAATATGCTGGTGCTGAAGAGCATATAAACTAACAGGGAAATAAGTCACAATCACAGGTGATTATTAAAGAAGGCAGAATAGCAGGATTAAAGAGCCCATCCCTGCCAAGCGCTGACTCACCTTTAACTGACTTGACATCGGAGGTCTTGTCTTGTTCCTTGCCTTTCACTGGAAGGTAAGAGAGCATTATGATCAACTTCCACAGTCAGAAAGTTCCATTCCACACACTGTAAAGGTCAGACAAGCTTCATTCTAACAGAGGAGTGTTCAAAGTTCCACAACAATGGACTAACTGCCTTGGGGGGGGGGCAGAGCAACCGTCAGGGAAGCTTCCCTCAGGAAGTGACCTGTGAACAGCATTTGGTCACTGAGTGCCTAAGGAGAGACAGTGTCGGAATATCTGGGTTCAAATTCTGGCTCTGCCATTCCATAGCCCCGTGAGCCTGGATAAGTTACCTTAATTTCCTGAGTCTCAGTTTCCTTGATTTATGAAACTAGGTCACTGTTACAAGCTAGGAAAGAATCATTTCAACAGGGAGGATTTCAACCGCGGTCAGCTAGACTCTAGAAAGTCACTCTTTTACCTTTGGTTAAAAACTCCGCCTCTAGAGTTACTGTGTGGATAACACATGTAAGTGGATATATCAAAAGCACCTCCCACCCCACATCCCAAAACTGAACATGCTGTTTCCCAGTTGGGCTCTCCACCGGTCACAGTGGAGACTTCCTCAGAGCGCTACAGGTGAAAAAATAAATACTTGTAAAGGGCTTAGAAGAGGGACTAGGACATAGGAAATTTAGGACATTGTATGATATCATGACCACGTGCCACTGACTACTGGATGCGTCCTGAAGAAAAAGACAGGCTCTTACTTACTGGGTATTTCCACCACAGCATCAAATACAAACATTTGAAAACTTCGAGTACTCAAGGTTTAACAACTGTCTCTTAAAAAATTATACAATCCCTCCTTCATTACATAAAACACTGGAAATTCTAACGCAGATATACTAACATCCAAGAAGGAAGGTGCATGGCAGCTTAAGCCAAGTGTGAACCTTACAGAATCTGACACAAGACTATTTTTAACCCACTTTACTTTTTTTGTGTCAAATTCTGGGCTCCTATCCACCTGGAATTCATTTCTGTATTATCAGGGGCTGGCGGACTACAGCCCAAGGGCCAGATCCAGCCCACCGTCAGTTTTTTGCAGTGTATACATATGGTCTGTCTGTGGCCACAAGGACAGAGCGAGACAGGCCACAGAGCCTGCAGAGCCTAACACAGTCACTATCTGGCCTTTTACAGAAAGTCTGCCTACCCCTGACATACATAACAGGGGGAAGGGAGGAAATCGTAATTGTTTTTCCTTTTTTTTTTTTTTTTTTTTGCCAAACGGATAACAAACATCACTTACCAATTATTCCAACTCTTCCCAACTGAATAAGAACTCTACATGCCAAGTTCCCATACAGATCGAGGTCTGTCTCTGGGCCTACTGTTGCAATTACTTAACTACATAATAAGCCTCTGGCAGAGCCAAGTCCCCGGTCATTCCTTTTTCAAAAGTACCTTCCATATTAACTATAGGACCAACTTCCTGACCCTAAAACCCCCATGGCAGGTTCTTTTTAAATAGCACTGGCTTAATGACTAATATGGGTGAAAGTTCACATCTTTCTGGTAGGGAGTCTTTCTATTCACGAACATAGTACACCTCCACTTACCTGGGTCTCCCTTTATGTCCAATTACGTTTTGTAAACTCCATAAAGATTTCACAGTCTTTTGTCTATACTGGCATACTGGGATACAACTGAGTTTTAAATCCTTGTTCTATGGTGTATGTGCAGATTTTCTCGAATCTTTTATACACAGTCATATTATCTATGAATAATGGCTCCTTCCCTCCCAAATTCCCTTTCCCTCCCAAAACTGAACTCTTCCATCTTTTTTTATGTGTGTGTAATTGTGAAGACTGTTAGCTTTCTTTTTGCTTATATATCCCTGATACAGTTTTCTATCCTTTTACTTTGAACCTTCCCGAGATCTTTTTAACATCTAAACAGACAGAACAAGAATCTAACGTGAAGGCTGCCATCTTTTTATTGCCTGGGTCAGTTCATTTCTGTATATGGTGATCGCTGCTTTTTATTTCTAAAAATGAACATTCTTAAAGCTCTAACTACAACTATGAATTTGTTGACTTCTCCTGGTAATTCTGTATATTTTGTTTTATGTATTTGGAGACTAATTTTCAGTACAAACCAGCTCAGAATTTTATCTTCCTAGTACCCTGCTCATTTTATTGTAATGTACAGACCTTTTGAGCCCCTAATAACATTTTATGCTTTCAAATACTTCACCTACCAAACAAGCTTTCTTCTGGTCAATATTTGCCTGGTATATCTTTTCCATTTATTTTCAATTTCTCTGTGTCCTTATGTTTTGGTTGTACCTCTGGTAAATAGCTTATGGCTGGATTTTGGTTTATTATCCAACCTGAATCTTTATCTTTTAGCCCACTTATATGGACTCCTGCTAGATTTTCAGCCATACAGATTTTAGTCTATTTACATTTATTGTGATCACTCATCTATTCAGGTTTATTTCTGCCACATTATTTTATACTACTGACTTCTCCTTTTTGTGTATTTCTTTTTATTATGAAACATTTAAAACATAAAGGCAAGACTGCACTTTAATATAAGGAACACTCGGGTTTAGCAAATTTTAACATCATGCCATTATTTGCTTCAGAAGAATTTTTAAAAGAAATAAAACATTGCAGGTACAACTGAAGTCCCTCCCTGATCTCATTCTCCCCTCCCTAGAGAAGGCAGGAACGAGAAGCTTCTCATTCTCTAGAAAAGCAATCTCATAAATTGATATTTATGGTTTCCATCCACATTTTCACTCCATAAATGTTTGTATCCATAAATAATATAAGGCATTGTTTGAAGGTTTTTAAACTTGTATATACAAGTGGTTGTACCAATTGTCGGTTCCAGCAGCAGTGTATCCTAACCAAACTTTGACACGGACAAGCTTCAATCCCAACTCCTAAGGTCTTTTTAAGAACTTCACTCCCGCAAGTAACAACTCTCCTCTGTATCATTTTCTCCCGCTCTACCGGAGCCTTCCTATTAGCAAACAAGCATTCTCTAGCTCTTTCAGCTTAAACAAAAATTGCCTACACCAAAAGCCCCTCCAGCTACTGCCCCTCTTCTCCCTTTCCACTGCAAAGTTTCTGCAAAATTATGTTTTCAGTTATTCTTTGTATTTTCCTCACTCCCCTTTCTCCCCTCAACCTGCTCCACTGACATCACTCTTACAAAAGTCAGGAATTACTTCTGCGTTATCAAACTGAGTGGCTATTTCTATTTATCTTGACCTTCCAAGTGACATTCAATGCAATAGTCCCTCCTTTTTGAAATACTATCTTCTCTTAGCTACCATGACATTGCACTCCTATATCACTGGCGTTTTCTTTTCGATTCTCCTTTGCCAATGGCTCAAGTTCTTCAACTTAACTTCGAAAAGCTCGATTAATCCCAGAGCTCTCCCCTAGTCCACAGAATGGCAGGAAATGCTACCTGGCCACTGAACTCAGTCTCCCCTTCCTAGCAAGAGGGCTGCAGCCTGGCACAAGCTGGCGAGCTTCTCTGCATTTCCCAGAAGCCCCAGGGTTGGCCAGGACCGTCGGACTAGGTTCTCACCAAGAGAAAGTGAGCACAAGTGGTAAGGGCCACTTCCTGGCCAAAGCTTCTCTTTCCTCCATACTCTTTCCCCTGTCACTGGTCAGAAAACTGACAGAGGTAGCTATGATCTGGCTTTGATAAAAAAGACTACGCCCTAAGAGACAGAGGAATAACAAGATAGGAGAAAAATGATCCCTGAATGTGGTGAGACAAAGCCACCTGATGCCCAGGAACTGAACTGTTACACAAGAGAGAAACAGAGGCCTATCTTATTTGAGCCATTATACTTTACGTCTTTTTGTTATGGTAGCTTAGCCTTTCTACGCAACTACTTCATATATCATGTGTATTCCCTAGATGATCTCAAAGAGTCCTGCAAAATGCCTCTAAATCCAGATCCAGAAGTCAAGCTCTGGCCTCCCTTCAGAACTACAGACTTGTACGTCCAGCTGCCTCCTTGATCTATCCACATGGACTGTCCCGGAGTTACTGTAAACTCACAACTGCAGAAGGAGAATTCTTGATTCTTCCTACCTGAGCTCTAAGCTTTCCAAAACTTCCCAGTTTTCCTTCACTCCAATCTCTTGAAATTCAAGTCATGCCATCTCTATCTCCAAAACACACCCCTTTGCCCTCCTCTCCCAGTGAACTTCAGCCTTCTTTCCATCCTTGAGTAAACCCAGCTCCTCCTTGCCTCAGGACATTTGCACTACCAGTTTTCTGGAATGTAGTTTCTTTTATTTCTGCAAGGCTGATGCTCTTTCCTCACTGAGACCTCGGCTTAAATACCACCTTCTCAGACAAGCTTTCCCTTCCTATCTGAGCGCAAACTATCACCTGGGGATCTGCTCCCACATCACTGTTTAAACTCCCTGCACAGCACATACTACTAGCTGATATTTTTCTTATTTTTATTCACTTATTCAACAAATATTTACTAAATTTCTAAGTATATCCCAGGCACTGATCTAGACATGGGGATATAGCCATGAACAAAAATCGGCTTCCATCCTAACAAAACACACAGTAAAGCAGACGGTGATAAATGCTGCAGAGAAAAACAAGGCACAGCAAGGGGGCGAGTGCCTGGGCTGCGGACTGCAATCCTAAGCAGGAAGGTCAGAGAAAGCTTCACTAAGATGTCAATTAACCAAAACCTGAAGGAGATAGGGGAACAAAATAGGTGTGTATCTGTGGGAAGAGGCTTCCAGACAGAGAGAAGTGCAAAGGCCCTGAAGGAGGAATGTACTTGACAACAAGGAGGCCAGTATAAATGGAAGACTAATAGGGAAAGAGAGCAGGAGATGAACAAAGAGAAGAAATGCAATATAACAGGCCTGAAATATACCAGAGGGGTCAAGGATGGAGGAAGGGAAACCAAACTGAAGCCCAGGGCTACATAATGCTGCTTCCTCGGTCTACATATAAAACTGGCTTCCTCTTGACATTTAAGATTGGAATGACATCCCCTCAGAGGACTTCCTTAATCACCCAGCTTATGTAGAGATGACTGTCTAGAGCAGGATGGTAAGAAGTGGTTGGATCTGGATATGTTCTGGGGTCGACGACCTGTCGATGGATCAGATCTAGAGCAGGAGAGAGAGGTTCAAGAATGTACTAAGGTTTTAGCCCGAGCAATCCTTTAAGAGGCAAGAAATGCAATTTATTGAGTTGAGAAAAACTGATGAACTGGTTTGGGAAGACTAAATCTGAAGTTAGATTTCAGATACAGTAACCTAAAGATTTATCTACTAGTCGATCTATTAGACAACTACGAGGTAGAGGTATAAAGTGGACCAGCAGTTGGATATACAGTCCGGATTCAGGGCAGAGAATCCAAGCTGGAGATGTGAATTTGGGACTCACCAGCAGATATGTGGTATTTAGAAGTGGTATTTGGAGACTGGATGGGATCTCTAAATAGGACCATCTTCAGTTTCTATTCTTGCCACATCCAGTCTCCAAAAAGCACCTAGAATGATCTTTTTAAAACATAAAATAAGATCAAATCACTCCTCTTCTAAAATTTTAAAGTAACATTGCCTCTGCACTTGGAATAAAACCTAACCGCGAGCCACAAAGCTCTGAATCACCTGACCCTGGTCCTCCTCTCCGGCCCGAGTTGCTCTGGGCTTCTTTTCTTTCCCGAAGGGCTCCAAACTCTTCTTGGCCTCTATGGTACCTCCTGCGTTCCTGCAGCTCTAAGTTTCAGGGTCACCTGCTAAGGCCTTTGACTAACATCAAACCAAAATATGTGTCTTCTCTCTCATAACACTTTACTCAATTTGTAAAGAGAGAGAGAGAGATTTATTGTCTGTCTACCCCAGAAGACAATAAGCTCCATGAGTAGAGGGACTGTGTCTTGTTCGGTGCTCAGCAGTGAGGGCCTAGCACAGTGCCTGGCAAACAGCAGACTTTCAAAAGTATTTAATAAGTAGAGACAACAGTCTATTGTGCAACATGCCATTCGCCCCATTATACACAGAATGTCTTTGCTGTTTTAAAAAACAAACCCCCCCCCAACTAACCATTTCAACACTGTCAGACAAATTAAAGGGCTGTTAACTGCACCAAGGTTAAAAATATCGGCTTCATTCATTCACAGCGGTTTTCATTCATTCTGAGAGGTTTCATTCACTCATCACATGGCTTCAGTTACTAAACCTCTGTGTGTACTTAAAAGGAATTCTTTAATTTCTAGAGTTTAATGGGGCCTTTAGGAATTATCTGAGTCTCAGATGAGAGAGGAAAGTGGGTTAACATTTTTCTGTCCCAGGTGACACAGTTAGTAGTAGGGCTGTCACGTGAACCCAAGTCCCTGATTTAGTTTAGTCTTTTTCCCAAAACCCGTTTTTGTCCGGGAGATTTTCTCTGAAGCAACAAGAATTGATACAAGAACCACTATCATCCAAAAAAGACCCACACTCGTTCACTGTGGATAGGTACCCCTACTTAAAAGCCGCCTCTACTTAAAAACTAGGCAGCTATTACTACTGAAAACCAGGAATAGAAGGAGCCTGTTTATAAAGTTAGGGTTCCAGTTCGTGGTAAACTTGCTAAGTCATCAAAAGAAGTAGTCGCCTTCATCAAGGAACTTTTAGCCGTAAGTTAAGCAATGTCATTTTAGGAAGAGCAGAATCCCCCTGCTGGAAACTGGAAAAAAAGGGGAAACAGGAAAACAGCACCGGCTGAAGAAAACATTTTTTCACGTGTTGCTTTTACACAGTGACCCCTCGATATTCTCACGAGTCGCAGGAATTCCCTTTTTCTCGTACACACACACGCACAACCGGAAAACTGTCCTGACGAAAAAGGCACTGCCTCGCGCGGGTCGGGGCGCACGAACGCCTCGGGGCAGCGGGCCCAGCGCCCGCCCGCGCGGAGGCCGCGTCCCTCCCGCAGAGCCCGGGCGGGCCGCCGCCCCGAGGCCCCGCCGCCCGCCGCCCCCGGGTCCGGGCCCGGTCGCACCGCCAGCGCCCCTCGCTACCTTTCCGCCGGAAGAAGGACATGGCGGGGCCCGGGTCGGGGCGGAGGGCGCGGGGGGACTGGTGCGGGGAGGGCCCGGCTCCCCTCATTCAGCAACCGACCCGGACTTCCGGGTCCGCAGCGGCCGCCGCGCTAGCCCGAAGAGAGACCCTTCTTCCGGGTGTGGGCCCCGCCGCCTCCTCGCGACACCGCCGCCATATTATCAACAAGCCGCCCGCCCGGAGTTCCGGTCCTTCCCCGCGCGGGGCTTCACGGGAGGCCGCGCAGGCCCCGCCCCCCACCCGCCCACGTGACGCGCGCGCACCGCCTGCGCCTGGCCCGGGGCCCCGCGACTCTCCGGGGCCCCGCGACTTTCCGGTGTCCCGGCGCTGCGGGCGCGGCCCCCCCCCAGGTCAGTCCTCTCCGAGCCGCAGCCCCGCGAGTCGGGGGCCCTGCCTTGGCGCGAGTGTGGTCCGGGCGCCGGCAGTCAGAGGAGCCGCACCCCGTGCTCCCAGCGAGCGGGCCCCGGTGCGGGCCTCGGGATAGGGACTCGGAGCCATCACCCGCTTCGTGAGGCTCCGGGGCCCCGCGGTCACCGCGACCTCGGCCGTGGACAAGGAGAGTGGGCTCATTTCAGGACTCGACTCCTGCCAACGCTCAGCTCCGAAAGGACAGCCACATAAAAGCCTCGCCAGGATTTACCAGGCGTACTCCAGTGGGTCATCCTACGAGCCCTGCTCAAATGCCGGTTTCCCATGAACCTCGACCTTCCTCTGCCCCTAAAGCAGAGTGCCGAGCCTCCCACCCCTGGGGCCCCTGATCCCGGGGCTGGGTGACCACTGCAGGCGTGCGCTCCTGCGGGGGAGGAGCCTGAGTTTTTCAAATCAGTGAAGCCCGCCCTGTGACGGACGGAGCAACTGAGGTCCAGAGAGGAGGCGACTGGTCCAAGGTGATTCAGTGTGTCAGTGTTGAGACTGCAGTCGAGGCAGTCACCGGAACCTGGGGTCCTTACAGTATATAATCAGAGCAGATTAATAGATGGGTCTGTTTTGGTTTGGGGGCATGTAAGGCAATCGCACCTGATATGTATTGGAAATTTACTGTGCGCAGGTGCTGTGCCAAACCCTCCAGACTGGTAATAGTCCTTGGAGTTGATCTTGGTATGGGGGAAACCAGGCATAGAAAAATAACCTGCCCAAGGTCGCAACATAACTGGAGGTGGAGCCTGGGTTTCAGACCTAGAGAGTCGTTTCCAGAGCCAAGGTCAAGCCTCTCCCTGGGTGGGGAGAGTATGTTCGGGCAGGAAGAAGACACTGGCCGCGGCTCTGGACGCCCGAGTATGTCCCTGACCTGAGCAGGTGCGGAGAGTGGACATCTGTCCGACCTTGTCCTCCCCGGCGCAGCAGAGGCTGCAGGGGATCCGCGCCGCGTCCCCGGGGTCAGAAGTGCGCTGGACACCAGCCTGGCGCAGGGGGACCACTGCGATTTGTGCCCGATAAAACCCTGGATCCTGACCCTTCTCCCTGGAAAGGGAGACTGGCTGACATCAAGGACGATCGGGGCTGGTCTCAGTGGGTTCCCTGCTGGGTCAGTGTAAGGCGTAAGGGACATCTAGCCGAGGCCTGAGCGCAAGGCAGCTACACACCGAGTAAGAAACTGGTGACCTCTCTTTCCTTCCGGGTCCAAACACCTAGGCAGGGCTGTTTTCTATTTGTTGACTGGTTTGTTGGTTGGGACGAAAGGAACAGAGGAGTGCAAGAATGCCCCGAAACCTCCGGGACAGGAGAAGTGCACAAGGGTGTGGGGGGAGCGCTCCCGTCGCTGTAAATCTTCCTTTTCTCTCCAACTGCGTAGAATCAACGTAAAAGCAGGGTCCTACAGCGCTGCAGCTCCTCCCAGCAGAAATTCTGGAGCTACCTTTATTCTCAGGACACCTGAATGCCTCCCAGGCAGCTAACAATAGCCGTGGTTATTAAGTACTTATCATGTGCTCTCAAAGTATTAAGTGATTTATAATCACAATCTCACGTAATCGTTTACCTTCTCCACCCCCACCCCAAGCCAGTGTGAGGTGGCTCCCATCATTACCCCCAATTTAGGGATGATGACTACTGAGGCTCAGGTCACTTATCACAGGATCCTAAGGCGTAGAGAGATGATTTCAATCAGGGTCAGTCTGATGCCAAAGCAATTTGCTTATACCACTTTCTCCAGTCTTCCCCTCCACCTCCTGCTAACAGCCATTTATTCCGTGTTTCGGAATGGGATGTCTATTTATTGGACGAGTATAAGGGGATGAATGGTATTTAGCAGTGCGGATGCCTTCTGACTCATCACCCATTAAAGTTTTTATACTCTTAGGGAAGCTTTAAGGGTATTATCATTTAATCTTCTGAAATTTGATGATCCACACATGAATAGAATTAAAATAAAACAAGAATATCAAAATAAACAAGAATATTACATTAGCCTAAATACCCAGTTGTGACTGATACTTTGCATTGCATTTCCAAGTTAATTTCTTAGAGCCACTGTAATTTACATGTAAAACAAATTTAAATTTTGTAAAATTTGAAAGCAAATTTTTACCAGAAGGAATTTCTTTCATTACGTTCCTAATTTTAAGCAAATCCTCACAGTCTTTTTATACTAGTTGTATTAATTACAATAAATCAGTGAGGTAAAATAAGCAAGTTAATTATCATAAAGCCAGTGAATAAAATTAATCTCCTATGACAAACACTGTTTACAAAGCTAATGAACAGTGTCCTATAACAAACATTCATTCTAATGCATGTAGTTTTCTATATCAGACATTCATAACCTCAAGGAAACTATTCAAATAAATCTTTTGATATTATAGGAAAAGGAAGCTGCTTATAACTTTTTAATAAGCAGATAAAAACTAGGATTTATAACAAAATCCAGAATATATATTGATACAACTTAAAATTCTCCTTAACTGTCCAAAGGCTAATTTTTAACCCAGTGTTTTACCTTCTCAAAAGCATTTGTGTCAATAACTTTGTAAAATTTATCTCTAAAAAAACTGTGGCTTCTGATTTTAGTTTTAATCAAACCTGAACCAAAGCAATTTGGCCTTAACATAATTTATTTCTACTGTAGTTTCTATATCGTGACAGCTAAATGGGAGTTTAGATTACATTTTTCCCATCAAAGGAACCCAAAAGTGGTAGTCAGGAGGTTATAACAATAATAATTTCCTAGATTTGCATAACAGAGATTTCTTCTTCTAATAACAGTGGAACAGGTCATTTGGACAAGCCAGCCACCTGCTAAGGAAAGCTGGAAAGGGTGAACAAAACATTAAAAGACACTGAGGCAATAAGAAGATAATGAAGAATTACCTGGTGAAGATAGAGAAGAAAAACAAAGTCCAGTGAATTAAGCCCTGCATTTGGGGCCTCCTGCTCTGGGAGCATCCACTGTTCATGGAAGAGTCTGAGAAGCTGAGTGATGCTTTCGATAGCAACATAGACTAAAGGGAAAAAGTTGGAGCCCAGAGCCTGCTTTGGGCTGGGAGTCTGAGAAAGCTGCACCAGCCCTGCAGGGATCTCAGCCCACCTTCAAGTCATCTGTGTGGCCCAGGAAATCTTAATCCCTAAAGTAAGTCAAGAAAATCCTACTAGCTAGTGTTCCACGAGCCTGATAGAAGCAAGTGAAAATCCTCTTGGAATAAGGTATCAACACCCAAGGTCTCAAATTATTTCCACAAACAATTTTTCAAATATAACATTTGACACACAATCACAGGTATCAGACATGCGGAGACAATGTTTTAGGAGGAAGAGCCAAGAGAAATGGCAAGCGATAGAAATGGGATGGGAGCTCCAAATAGTAGAATTATTGGACATAGATTTTAGCATAACTCTGCTTACTGTGGTCAAGGATATAAAAAACAAGACTGGAAATTTGGGCAGAGAACTGGAAACTACAAAAACTGACAGAGCATATGTGAAAAAGAAGCAACTAGAAATTCTAGAACTGAAAAACAAAATAACTGAAACTAATAACCAAGTAGACGGGTCTGTAAGCAGAGTTACAGCTAAAGAGAGAACTTGTGAAATGGAAGACAGTTCAGAAGAAAATATCCAGAATGAAGGGAGGGTTAGAGACGTAGAGAATATAGTGAGAAGGTTTACCATGTGTTTCATCAAAGCCCCAGGAGAAGAGAGACAATGTAGCAGAGGAAGTATTTGAAAAATTAATGGCTGACAGTTTTCCTGAAGTGATGACAAAAACCAGCCTATCCATTCAAGAGTCACTATGAACTCCATACAAAATAAAGAAAAAAATCCACACCTAGGTTATGAATAATGATACTTAAAGAAACAAAAAAACAAATAAAAATTATTAAACCTAGCTGAGGGTAGGAGAAATAGATTACCTTCAAAGGAATGACACTTTGGCAGCTGATTTTTTCAACAGTTATGATGGAAGCCAGAGGACTGTGGAATTATATCTTCAGTGTGCTAGAAAAAGTAACCACCAACCTGGCATCCTTTACCCATCAAACATATATGTCAAAGGTGACACAAAATTAGACATTTTCAGACAAAATCAGAAAAAAATTTTCACCAGCAGAACTTACTAAAGGATACTCTTAACAAATTTGTTTCATGCTATTCACACCAGCCAAGACATTGATCATAGCCAAGATAAGACATATTTACAAGATGGGCAAGCAACTAAATGTCCATCAAAAGATGACTGGATAAAGAAGACGTGCTGTATATACAATGGAATAGTACTCAGGCATAAAAAGGATGAAATAATGCCATTTGCAGCAACATGGATAGACCTAAAGATTATCATACTAAGTTAAGTAAGTCAGACAGAGAAAAATAAATATCGTATGATATCACTTACATGTGGAATCTTAAAAAAAATGACAAATGAACTTATTTACAAAGCAGAAAGAGATTCACAGATATAGAAACAAACTTGTGGTTGCCAAAGGGGAAAGAGCTGGGGCGGGGTGGGTAGGGATAAATTGGGAGTTTGGGATTAGCAGATACAAACTACTATAAACAGAACAGATGAACCACAGGTTCCTACTGTACAGCACAGGGAACTGCATTCAATAGTTTGTAATAACCTATTATGAAAAAGAATATATATGTGGAACCGAATCACTATGCTGTACACCAAAAGCCAACATGACATTGTAAGTCAACTATACCTCAATAAAAATAAAGACAGCAAAAAAAGAATTTGCTTCAGGCAGAAGGAAAGTAACATCAGATGGAAAGCCTGAGATGCAAGACATCGTAAAGAGCAAAGTGGTAAATGCATGGACAAATATAGATAAACGTTTAATAATAACGTTAGGAAAGATGGGGGCAAGTTCTGCCCTTGCCTCAACACTGTCGCTCCTCGTTCCTCCGGGCCGAGTCCCGCCTGAACAGGCTGTTTGAACCAGCTGTGGATGTTCTCACCACAGCCCTGGATCTCTTCTTTCTTTTCTTTTTTTCACTCGACCCAACACATTTTTTTTTAATAGTTCAGTAATTATCTCTTCTAGTCCAGCGTTTTCAAAATTACTGGGCCAGTTCAAATGTGGACCCAGCTGAAAGGGTTGTTTCGGGGGCCTCTGTGCAACTGAAGGTCTTCGGTGACGCGCAGGGTTTCTGTTTCCAGTGATTCTCTTTTGTTTCCAGCCACCTGAAATGACTTGTGACTTACATCGGAGAATCGTGAAAGCTTTAGTCAGAAGGCGCTTACTTTACCCAAACCAGATCTGACTCCCTAAATCCCAGCCCGCTTCCGAGGTCAGCCACAGGGAGAGGTGGGTGTGGAGAGCACCCGGGCCCCCCAGGTTGACCCGTACCCCTGGGGACTTGTCATCAAAGTAGATTGTTTTAAAAATATATTTTTTAAAACCAAGTCTGTCAAGTGACACAAACTCAAGCTGATAAAAATCTGCTGCGCTCAGATCCACCCTCCGTCCTACGGCACGGAGGTGGGGAAATGGCACCCTGTGCCTCCAGGAGGACCCCTGACCCTCAGCACGTCCCGCTTCTGCCAAGGCTTCCCTGGCTTTCAAAGAGACAGTCCAGCAGCTCCCTCACCAGCACGGTCAGCTCCTCTTCACGTCTTAGTGTCCTGGGCAGGGTGTTGCCCTCTGTCTCAGGACCTCACTGCTGGTGTCTGGCTGGGCTTGGCCAGGGCTGGAGTCACAGCCCGGCTCCAGACCGGCCCTTGTCTTGCTTTTCCCTGCCTTTCCCCTGTCTGGGGCTGGGCTGCCTCCGCTCCCCTGGAGGACTTTAGGGGGCTCTCCTCTCCCACACTGCCTCCTCAGGCCTCTTGCGTCTTGGCTCCTTTCCCCGGGCTCAGCTTCTTCACTGGCCGCCCTCTCCTTCACCTCCTAGGCTCCTCCGTCTGCTTTCCCTCTGTTTTCTCCTCCGTGGGGCTCCCATACCCGCCCTCTGCCCCTGGGCTGGACGCTGGGGTTGCAGGCTGGGGCTGGATGCTGGCCGGCCTTCTCTTCGCGCTGCGGGCCTTCCTCTGTGGCTGTGCCCTCCTCCTCCTGCTTCTCTGTCCTGCTGGACGTCTTGCTAGGAGGAGGGGATCCTGAGGCCTGACTCGTGGGGGGAACACATCATCTCCATTCTCTTCCTTGGCACCATTCTCCTGGGAGGGCTCCATGGCCCTGAAGTCTCCCAGGTTCCCACAGTTGGACTGGGACCCTCAGAATTGCCTGGAGGGAGGGCGCCTTTTGATCAAGCCCCTGGTCCGCACCTTATTGTGACAGGGCAGACGGCTGCCTCCAGGAGGCTGGCCGGAGCTGACGGGCACCCCTTTGGCTCACTGGCCTGAGACCGCACGCCAGGGCTGCTGGGGGTAGCTGGCGGGCTGTGAAAGGGCAACACCATGGCCTTGAGTCCAGGACTCATGGGTGAGGCCCCAGGAAGCAGGGCCGCTGGAGCAAAGGCTAAACTGGCCTGAAGCTTCTCCAACAGATGCAAGCTCTTCACCTTGACTTTAGGAGGTTGGTTTGCACTGGGCGGTGACTTCTCCCCATTCTGGCCCAGCTCTGCCTTGGGGAGAAGAGAGAGATGGAGCACCGGGGTTTCCTTCTTGTTTTTCTGGCTAGTGTGTCCTCGGCAGCAGCTGCCTGCCCCCTAAACTGCCCGGCCAGCTGGGCCACGGAAGGGGCGCTGAGTCGTCCGCGTTGGCATTGGTCCCTGCTGGCCTTTCCTCCCTGTCCTCCGGGGGTGACTCGGAGGCGGCTGCGTGCTCCTCGCTCGGCCCGGGTTCCCGATCCCTGCTCTCCCCCCCGGCTCCCCACTAGCCAGGTTCCCCTGCAGCCGCACGGTGCAGGTGAGCGACCGGCTTGTTGGCTGCAGGACTTGGATCTTTTATTTGGAAGTCTAGTTGATTTACAAGGTTATGTTAGTTTCAGGTGTACCGCATAGTGATTCAGTTATACATACATACACACATACATGTATGTGTGTATGTATATATATATTCTTTTTCAGATTCTTTTCCATTATAGGCTATTACAAGAAATTGAATGTAGTTTCCTGTGCTGTATAGCAGGATCTTGTTTACCTATTTTATATACAGTCGTGTGTGTCTGCTAATCTCAAACTCCTAATATATGCTTCCCCCCTACCTTCCTCTTTGGTAACCGTAAATGTGTTTTCTATGTCTGTGAGTCTATTTCTGTTTTGTAAGTAAGTTCATTTGTATCATTGTTTTTAGGTTCCACATGTAAGTGATATCATACGATATTTGTCTTTCTCTGTCTGACTTACTTCGCTTAGTTTGATCTCCTCTGGGTCCTACCATATTGCTGCAATTGCATTAGTTCATTCTTTTTTACAGCTGAGTAGTATTCCATTATATGTATATGTGTGTGTGTGTGTGTGTGTGTATAAATAGCTTCTTTATCCAGTCATCTGTTGGTGGACACTTAGGTTGCTTCCATGTCTTGGCTGGAGTAAATAGTGCTGCTGTGAACATTGGGGTGCATGTATCTTTTTGAGTTAGAATTTCCTTCAAATATATGTCCAGGAGTGAGACTGCTAGATCATATGGTAATTATTTTTATTTTCTTAAGGAAACTCCATACTGTTTTCCATAATGGCTGCACCAATTTACGTTTCTACCAACAGTGTAGGAGGGGTCCCTTTTCTTTTTTTTTTTTTTTTACATTTTTATTGATTCATAATCATTTTACAGTGTTGTGTCAAATTCCAGTGTTCAGTACAATTTTTCAGTCATACATGGACATATACACACTCATTGTCACATTTTTTTCTCTGTGATTTATCATAACATTTTGTGTACATTTCCCTGTGCTATACAGTGTAATCTTGTTTATCTGTTCTACAATTTTGAAATCCCAGTATATCCCTTCCCACCCTCTACCCCGCCCCCCCCCGGTAACCACAAGTCTGTATTCTCTGTCCATGAGTCTATTTCTGTCCTGTATTTATGCTTTGTTTTTGTTTGTTTGTTTGTTTTTGTTTTTTAGATTCCACATATGAGCGCTCTCATATGGTATTTTTCTTTCTCTTTCTGGCTTACTTCACTTAGAATGACATTCTCTAGGAGCATCCATGTTGCTGCAAATGGCATTATGTTGTCGGTTTTTATGGCTGAGTAGTATTCCATTGTATAAATATACCACATCTTCTTTATCCAGTCACCTGTTGATGGACATTTAGGTTGTTTCCATGTTTTGGCTATTGTAAATAGTGCTGCTATGAACATTGGGGTGCAGGTGTCATCCTGAAGTAGATTTCCTTCTGGGTACAAGCCCAGGAGTGGGATTCCTGGGTCATATGGTAAGTCTATTCCTAGTCTTTTGAGGAATCGCCACACTGTTTTCCATAGTGGCTGCACCAAACTGCATTCCCACCAGCAGTGTAGGAGGGTTCCCCTTTCTCCCCAGCCTCTCCAGCATTTGTCATTTTTGGATTTTTGAACGACGGCCATTCTGACTGGTGTGAGGTGATACCTCATTGTAGTTTTGATTTGCATTTCTCTGATAATTAGTGATATTGAACATTTTTTCATGTGCTTTTTGATCATTTGTATGTCTTCCTTGGAGAATTGCTTGTTTAGGTCTTCTGCCCATTTTTGGATTGGGTTGTTTATTTTTTTCTTATTGAGTTGTATGAGCTGCTTATATATTTTGGAGATCAAGCCTTTGTCGGTTTCACTTGCAAAAATTTTCTCCCATTCCGTAGGTTTTCTTCTTGTTTTATTTCTGGTTTCCTTTGCTCTGCAGAAGCTTGTAAGTTTCATTAGGTCCCATTTGTTTATTCTTGCTTTTATTTCTTCTAGGAGAAAATTTTTGAAATGTATGTCAGATAATGTTTTGCCTATGTTTTCCTCTAGGAGGTTTATTGTATCTTGTCTTATGTTTAAGTCTTTAATCCATTTTGAGTTGATTTTTGTATATGGTGTAAGGGTGTGTTCTAGCTTCATTGTTTTACATGCTGCTGTCCAGTTTTCCCAACACCATTTGCTGAAGAGACTGTCTTTATTCCATTGTATATTCTTGCCTCCTTTGTCGAAGATGAGTTGACCAAAAGTTTGTGGGTTCATTTCTGGGCTCTCTATTCTGTTCCATTGGTCTATATGTCTGTTTTGGTACCAATACCATGCTGTCTTGATGACTGTAGCTCTATAGTATTGTCTGAAGTCTGGGAGAGTTATTCCTCCAGCCTCTTTCTTTCTCTTCAGTAATGCTTTAGCAATTCTAGGTCTTTGATGGTTCCATATAAATTTTATTATGATTTGTTCTAGTTCTGTGAAATATGTCCTGGGTAATTGGATAGGGATTGCATTAAATCTGTAGATTGCCTTGGGCAGTGTGACCATTTTAACAATATTGATTTTTCCAATCCAAGAGCATGGAATATCTTTCCATTTTTTAAAGTCTTCTTTAATTTCCTTCGTCAATGGTTTATAGTTTTCTGTGTATAATTCTTTCACCTCCTTGGTTAGATTTATTCCCAGATATTTTATTACTTTGGGTGCTATTTTAAAGGGGATTGTTTCTTTACTTTCTTTTTCTGTTGATTTATCGTTAGTGTAAAGAAAGGCAACTGATTTTTGAACATTAATTTTGTAACCTGCTACCTTGCTGAATTCTTCGATCAGCTCTAGTAGCTTTTTTGTGGACCTTTTAGGGTTTTCTATATATAGTAACATGTCGTCAGCATATAATGACACTTTTACCTCTTCTTTTCCAATTTGGATCCCTTTTATTTCTTTCTCTTGCCTGATTGCTGTGGCTAGGACTTCCAGGACTATATTGAATAGGAGTGGTGATAGTGGGCATCCTTGTCTTGTCCCAGATTTTAGTGGGAAGCTTTTGAGTTTTTCACCGTTGAGAACTATGCTGGCTATAGGTTTGTCATATATAGCTTTTATTATGTTGAGATATGTTCCCTCTATAGGGGGGGTCCCTTTTCTCCACACCCTCTCCAGCATCTATTATTTGTAGACTTTTTGATACGTGAAGTGATACCTCATTGTAGTTTTGATTTGCATTTCTCTGATAGTTAGCAACATTGAGCATCTCTTCATGTGCCTGTCACAGCATTGGATCTTGCCACGTGGACAAAGCCCCCTAAATGGGAAAGCGCTCCCCCTCCCCACCCTTCCCCTAGTCTGACGGCTTTAAAGCCCACTCTCCTACACACACCCGGGTTCTGCCCATACCTGGTGGCCAGGGCTGAGAGTCCTTTGGCGGGCATGCCATTTCCTCCCAGAGGAGGGTCAGACTGTGTGGGGATCTGACCTTGACTGTTTGCTTTGAGACAATCAGAAGTGGAGGGTGGCTCTCCAGAAGAACAGGGGGGAATCTTGTGGGGCACCTGCTTCAGCTAAGGTCATGGTGCTGCCACATCCAGAGAGAACAGGGGCCTTGAGGAGTCCGCAGGTCCAGGCTCGTCGGGCATAACCTGTCAAACGCCCCCACTTCACAGCTCCGATTCCACGCCTCCCCATCGACTATGACTGTAGCTGGGGGGCCATCTGGACCACGCTCTCTTTTTCAGCTCTGCCACGCCTACAATTAGACCTAACTCTATAACAGTGAGATCCTGGGTCTGCTCTACAGCAGACTGTGTCCTGCAGCTGCTCCTTACAAGCTGCCCAAGGGGCTGGCAGCTCTCAAGGTGTGACCAGAGCTGGCAGTCAGCCACTTTTACCATTTTCAACCAGAAGCCAGGTGACCGCAGGGTCATTAGAGGTATGGCTGCCCTGTACAAGTGCCACAGCCACCACCTGTCATTTCTTTAACATGCTAATTAAAGGTGATAATTTCATGCAAGTGGTTCTGTGTTCAATCCCCAGTGCCTCCATTAAAAAAAAAAAAGATAGCTGAAATTATCACCTTAAAACCGCTGGGTGGCGTTTCTCCCAAATTCTATTATGAGGACCCATCCTTAGAGGCTCAGGTTCTAGACGAAAGGATGGAGGGAAGAGACTAACATCTGCTGAGCGCACACCAGAGGCCAGGTATCGTCCAAGAGACTTTTCACCCGATTACCGTAATGTTGCATTTAATTCTCACAGCAGCCTGGGAGGTTAGGTGGTATTATTTGCCTCATTTTGCAAACAAGAGAACGAGTCTTCAGGGAGGTTGAATTGCCTTAAGATGTTTTCAGCTCAGAAGGCAGGGCCGAGGACTGGAACACAGTTCTGCCTGCCTCGAAAGCCTGCATCTCTACACCATGCTGCATAAAGGTGTGGTTTGTCAAATCCGCTGGTTCATTTCATTTGAAAATAGTCACCTGACTTTATGTGCGTGTCTTTCTGAGATTGGAAGTAGCTGAACGGTCCTCAGTTCCCAATTTTCCGACTCACACGTCCTCTCTTTGCCCTCTCTTGGTGGTAGTGGTTGGGGGGCGGGGGGGCAATCAGAAAGCAAACAAGATACCTGGGTCTGCAGCAGAAATGCGAGACCCCACCCACAGCTTTTGTTCTCAAGCCAAGCAGAAGACAGAACCTGTCTGGAGTAGGGTTCATCAAACCAAGGCGCTCAGGGCTGAACCATCTCTCCTGAAGACAACCCAAGCCTGTACTTGCTTTTGGACAAAGATGTTTGTAAGAGTTTTTTTTTTCTTTCTTTAGAAATTTAAAAAATTTTATCCTTTAAATAAAACAGTTATTCTGGTAAAATACACATACATAAGATTTACCGTTTTAACTGTTTTTAGGTGTACAGTTCAGCAGTGGTAAATACATTGATACTGCTGTGCAGCCATCACCACGGTCACCCTCCATAACTCTTAGCATCTTGTAAAACTGAAACTCTGCCCATTAAACATTACTCCCCTCAAAGATCTGCAGGCATTTTTTTTCCTGATTGTGTACTTAATAGTAATGAAAAAAATTAGAAGAATTCAGATCAAGGAGACATTCACCTGAGTCAACATGTTTTAGTTTCCTTTTTGTTGAGCAATTAACTGATAAGCTAGTTTGAACCTGACTTTGAGGATAGAATGCCTTTGAGGTTATAGTAGTTACTTTGTTTTCAACAGGCAAGTCTTGATGGTAGATCAATTAGCAAATCCTGAAGAATTCATATAAATGGTGTGGTAATGCCCACATTACCTGTGGTAATGCCTGTTATGTAAGAGTTTTTTAAAATAACAGATGAATGTACAGAGAAACTGAGACTTGCCCTCATTGCGTCAGGCAAGTCGACTGTGTAGCCAAGCAGAGAAAATGCCAAATCGCAGCTCGGTTTTGTGCAAATCCACTCTGCACAGGCTTCTGGAACCCATCTGGCTGATTGTGCCAGCAGGGAGCTGGGAAGCTGGGAGCTGCACTACTGATGAGGGAAGGCGAGAAAAGAGACAGTGAGGCCACGTCGAGAGGGAAGCCCTGTGTGGTGGGTGGGGGGAGTGGCCCACGGGGACTTTCTGCCTGGTCTTTCCTTACCAGTGGCTGGAGGTCAAGGTTGGCTTTCTGGTGAAAACCATTGGATTGGCAAGGAAGGCTGATGCCAGGCTAAGGAGGCCACCATTTCCTAACTGTTTTCTGAGCGTCTGTTCTGTCTGCTACCTCTGCACAGGGAGAGCGCAGGTTTGGGGGCATCAGTGATCTGGATCTCTGTCCAGGGCAGTCTTTGACCTTGGGTAAATTCCTCTCCCTTGATGACTGGCGTCTTTTGGAAATACCAGGAGTAGGAGTCTGGAGGGGTGGCGGAGAGGGGCACAGCTGCTCTCGGGGTTTCTGTGGAACTGAGCAGAACCCTGCCACCCGCCTGCCCCCGCCACAAGCACAGAGGCCCTCTGTGTCCCCTGCCTCCTGTTTGTGGAAAAGCTGAAGCCCCAGGCCTCCCTGAGTTATGGAATAGCAGGCTCAAGTGGTTAAGGATGAGGCCAACAGAGTCAGACTCCGAGTCTGATGCGCATTCCTGGGCTGTTTTACAGACACACTAACTGCCACCAGAGGGAAAAAGCTACCTGCACGATGACCAGACTGCAGCCAGGACGTGAGCATGAATGTGTCTGCAGCCCCCTGTTGTTGGGTGTTTAGGTTGTTCCCAACTTGGGGTGACCGTGAATCACACTGCTGTGACCGCTGGTGTACGAGGATGGCTCAGTCCCACGTACTTCACCACGTACTTTGGTGTATCTAGCCAGGAGGAAAACTGCTGGGTCGTATGGTAATTCTAGGTTTAACTTTTAGAGGAACTTCCAAACTATCTTCCGCAGCAGCTGTACCAATTGACATTTCCTCCAGCAGTGCACAAGGGTTTTGATTTCTCATTAACACTTGTTACTTTCTACTTTTTTTCTTTTAAACAACCATCCAAATGGCTATTGGAAGTGGTATCTCATTGTGGTTTTTTTTTTAATTTTTAAAATATTTCCTTTGGATTCTTACATATTTCCCTTATACTTCCCCTGTGGTGGCTTTGATTTGCCTTTTCCTCATGGCTAGTGATGTCGAGCATCTTTTTCTGTGCTAGTTGTCCATTTGTATATCTTTGGAGAAACGTCTGCTCCAGTCCTTTGCTGAGACTGTTACTCGTAAGAGCTAACGCTGTGCTTTCTCCAGGCTTGCTGTACCTGTCAGTATGGGCAAGGTTGTGCTGCAGTAACAAACAGCACTAGTATCTCAGTCACCAAAGACAAGAAAGTTTACTCCTCAGTCATCCCACGTGTGCAACACAGGGTCCCCAGGGGGCCTCTGCTCATTGCAGTTCTCAGGGATATGAGGTGACAGGGACTTCATCACCACATGTGCACCCATGGTTCCCACATCAATGTGAAGGGGCCATGTCAAAGCACCTGCTGGGTGCTTTCCATTTACTAAAACAGGTCACACGGTCACGCCTAACTCACTTCCAAGGAAACATCAAAGGTGGAATTTGGATGCTGCGCTCGAGCCTGGGACAGGGAGAGACAGTCTGCTGGTGAGCCACTGGGATGCCTGCCACCTCTGTCCACACGCTTCCTCCAGCGGCTCCTTCTGCCTCGGCAGAGGGAGAGGAGGGTGGAGCTGGAGTTGGTAACCTCGCCCAGTGCACACCCATGTTAATTGTTACCAGAATCTCTGATTTATTCTCTGGTTGCCACTCTGATGTTTATTGCATAAGACAATATCCCCTCTGTATTTTTAACCATTTTCCTCCTGTATTTTGCTCATTTTATCATTTTTCAGACGAGGGAGTCCCTGTGCTTCAGTTGACTCTCTTTACCTGGAGCTCCTCTTGCACAAATTTTAAAGACACACTGCAGAGACAATAGGTCAGTGAAATGTCCCACCAGCCCTGACTGGGAAGCCCACATACAGGTAATAAAGGGGGAACACTAACTACGGTTTATTCTGTATCTGCCACTGGACATGCCCTTTACGTTCATTACCTCACTTAACCTTCACTCCAACCCCATGAGGTTAATACTGTTATTATACCCATTTCCTCTCTGGGGAAAGTGAGGCTGAGAGCCAGAGCTACCCGGCGTGGATTATATTTCTATTTGAAATTGACTCGAGCTTGAATTCTGAGGTTTGGCTGGTCCCCGTGTGACTCTGGGCACTCACCCTGGGCCTGGCTTCCTGGGCAGCCTCCGGCATTGCTGGAAATGTGTCGGATTGGTTTGTGCACTTTTCCGAGAGTGTCCATTGTTTGATAACACCTTAACCTGACCCAAAGCGTTATCCATTCCTGTGTTAAACACCCAAAATTTCTTGTTCAAAACTCCAAATAATTCTGCTTTGTTGGGTTACACGCAGCCTCCGCTTCCGGGCTCTGAATTTCAGCGCATCTAGTTCAGCACTAGGTCAGTCCTCTAGGTGGCAGCAAAACCCCCAAATAGACTTACCCCGGGTTTTTGAATTTTCTTACCACCTTTTAAAATCCAAGGATGGAACCCAAACCCAGAGCTTCTTCCACCTTTCAGTGGTTTATCTCACCATGAGCCAAACATACTAAGGTGCCTACTGCTGTGATTGTTGGACCCAAGCTCCGACTGCTGGACCGATTTAGATAGGGCCTCAGGGAGTACAGATTTTCCTCCGAAGAACTAGAAGCACCCTGACTATGCCTCTGACGTTTGTGTTCTCAGTCCCTGGAGCAGAGTGAGTTGAACAAATGAGTGCGTGGATTACGAAAGGAAAGGAGGAACGTTAGGCATCACGTGGCGGGGCAACCCGGGTGCACCAGCCACCGTTCTTGCCTGCAAGCAACAGGAATCAGCTCTGGCTGTCTTAAGGAGAAAAGGAATTTACCGGGGCAGCATGGGAATAGATCACAGAGTCATGAGGGAGGGGTCTGGACTGTTCCCTCACTTTGCGTCACGTGTCCAAGACTTCTGCGCAGTTGGATCCTTTGACAGAACTGAAGTCACATTCCAGAGCCCCCCTGCACAGGGTGGAGAGAGGGAGGATGCACTTCCCCGGGGGGGAGGACCCGCGTCCGCCAGCAGAGTGAGTCAGGTCCTTCCCCAGCCTCTGCCCATCCAGTGTTTTTATTGCCACTCGTTGCTCTTTCTTGACTTCTTGAAACAGTCGTGAAGCCCACAGGCATTCTTGTCTTGCCTTTCGCTGGGAGTGCTTTGAGTGTTCCACCACGAGCGTACATTTGCAGAAAGCTTCAGGTGTTTAGGTTCTCTCCCTGGCTTAGGAATTTTCCTTGTAGTCCCGGCTTACTGCGTGTTTTTGAACACAGAAATTGGTACTGTGTTTTGTGAAGGGATTTATGAGCACAAAGTCCCTCTACAGAGAAGGACACTAACAGACCTTCAGGTGGAGCCAGCCTCTCGCCTTTGTGAGATGAACTCGTCTGACAACCAGTCTTTCTGCAAATGCTTTCTGAGTGCTTGCTGAGTAAGACGGTGCTCTCAGCACTGGGTGGGACCAAAGCAGAAACAAATTGCCTACCTGCAGGGAGCATGGGTTCCAGCCAGAGGGAGACAGAAAGGTTTTTTTTTTTAAACATCCAATGTAAAGTATGTCAGAGACTAGTGAGTGCTGTAGAGAAAATAAAACTGGGAAAGAGAAAGAAAGAGATGTGTGTGTGTGTGTGTGTGTGTGTGAGATTTTAAATGTGGTGGGCAGGAAGTGACATTTCAGAAAAGACCTGAAAGAGTCATGTGACTGCCTGGAAGAGCATTCCAGTAGCTGGAACAGCAGATGCAAAGGCTTTGGCGTTCAAAGAACAGAAAAGACAGCTGTGTGCCGGCTTGGGGGCTGGGGAGTGAGCAGGAGGAAGAAGTTGGAGGTGACCTAAGCAGGCGGATTGTTTAGGCCCCTTGGGGGGAGGACTCTGGCTTTTAATCCAAATGAGATTAAAATGGGGAGTCACTGCAGGGTTTTGAGCAGAGCAATGACATGATCTAATTTACACTGTCAGACTCCCTCTGACTACTCTGTAAAGACTGTGTCGATGTGGAGCAAAAACAGACACCAGTGAGGGGGAAGCTCCCACAATCCAAGTGATTGGGGAAGGTGGCTCGGACCAGGTGGTCCCAGGGCAGAGGACAAGAACTCATCAAATTCAGAAAAGATTTAAACATGAGACTAACAGGCTTTGCAGAAAGACTGGTGATGGTGTGCAAGAGAGAAGAGTCAAGGATGATTTCGTCTTTTTATGTCTGCAGGCTGGGTTTGCCGTTACACTAAGATGTGAAAGACTTCAGGGAAAACAAATTTGAGGGGAAAATTTGAGCCTACTGCATTTGAGATGCTAATGATTGCTGTTGGATACGTGAGTATGGAGTTTGGAGGAGGACTCCCAGCAAAAGATAGAAATGTGGGTGTCACCAGTATACCGATGGCATTTGAAGCCCTGAGACAGGATGAGCTGGCGAAGGGAGTGAGTGTAGACTGGGAGATGGTCCAGGGCTGCGATGTGGGGCACTCCAAGGTCAAGAGGGCGGGAGGGTGAGGAGGAAGCAGTGAAGGAGACTGAGAGGTCCAATCAGAGGAGCAGGGCAACCAGAAGGGTGTGCTGAGAAAGGTATGTGCAAGAGGAGGAGAGCTGGGCTGGGCCAAAGGCTGCTGAAAAGTCAGGTAGAATTACGCACTGAAAACTGGGCATTGGGTGTAGGACGGTAGAGGTTCTTCGGTGACCTGGAGGAGAGTGTTCCGTGGAGCAATTAAGACGAACATCTGATTGGAGCGGGCTCAGCAGAGAAGGGAGGGGAGACATGGAGTCAGCACATTCAGTCAGGACACATTCCCCTTTGGAGGAATTTCTCTGGAAATGGAAATGAACAAAGGGGAGAGTAGCTGGAGGGAGGGGGGTTATAAGAATACTTATCAGACGGGGGAAATATTATGAAGTGAATGTGCTGCTGGGCATGGACCAAGGAAGAAGAGGAAGCTGACGAGCCGTCAGCAGATGGTGGGAGCCAGGACGGTGGTCCATCCCGGCAGGAGGGGAGGCCCATCTGGATGCAGGTGTGAGGCGGTGGGGGGCTGTGGCTGTGCTGGGCAGTGAGGGGTCCTTTTCATACGCATCCCTGTCTCAGCAAGGCCAGCAGTGGAGGCCGAGGAAGGGGAAGGACGTGCTGGAGGTTTGAGGAAAGAGGAGGAAGGACATAGCTTTTGGGAAGAGGGAGAGAAATACAATAGGGTTTCTAGGAAAGGCTGAGACTTCGGGCTGAGACCTTGAATTCAGAAGTGAGACAGCAGAGTGTGGAGGGATGTCTTTCTCTAGTGGCTTGGCAGAAACAACGTAGGTGTGAGCTCGCCAGTGTTTGCTCTTTTTATATGTCTTTGTGTAGGAGCAATCTCTTTTGGGAGGGGGGTAATTAGGTTTATTTATTTAATTTTTTTAAAAATGGAGGTACTGGGGATTGAACCCAGGACCTCGTGCATGCTAAGCACACGCTGTACCACAGAACTATACCCTCCCCATCCCAGAACTTGTTTTATTGACCAGGTCAAACATTTTCTGCCTTTACTTTTTAAAATCATGTCCTCCCATGTATATTCTTCTAGCTTCTAGAGTTGAAAACTTGACTCCTTTATTTTTAGTGCTTGTTTTTCTTGTTTTCAAATAAATTCACGTATGGTGATAAATTTTCCCAAGTCCTCCTTTGTCAACCTCGCCCAGGCTTTGCCAGATAACTCTCATGTTGAAAGTTATTTCTGGAGAGAGTAGGTAATTTCAATGTTCATCTCCTCTTTCCTCCATGACTTGAGTAATTTATAACATCATGTTGTGGTTAATTTCTAATTTTATTGCATTGGGGTCAGTGTGATTGTTGATTTTGGAATTTTTTGAGATTTTTTTCCTTTGTGGCCTAATATTTATGAAGGGAATATTTCTCAAAGTAGAAATCTGACAGGCATTTTTATTAAATATAACACCATAAACGCATCCCCATGGTTTGTGCAGCAGTCCGTTCAGGGAGGTGGACGGACAGGGAACTGAGCTAAGCTAGGCTGTGCTTTGGTGACGTGGCTTGCAGTCCCTTAATATACCAGCTAACACATGTCTGGACGGCGGCCCCCCAGGGCCAGTGCAGGGAGCAGTAACTGTGCTGGACGGGGAAGTAGCAAGGCTGTCCATCCAGCTGAAATAAGCCTGCAAAGAGAAACTCCAGACTCAACAGTCAAAAGGTGAGCACCCCGAGTTAGGGTGACCACACCTCCCCTTTCCCAGCGATAATCTCAGTTTACAGTGCAAGTCCCAGCATCGTATTAGCATCACCCTCTTTCAGACCCATGGCATCCCAGTTTGGATGACTGCCCATAAAACATTCACGAAAATTGACCCCATTGAGACCATAAAGAAAACTCAAATATTTATAAAAATACGAAGTAGTAGAGACAACATTTATTTCTAATCAGTGTTCACAATGAAATAAAATAAACATTAATAAGAAAATCAGAAACAAAAGACCCTAACACCCGGGATTTTAAAAACTCTCACACTCTCCTGAAGTTGAAAAACTCTGCATCAGTGGTGGTCATTTTGTAATATATAAAAATATTGAATCACTGTGTTGTACACCTGAAACTAATATAATATTGCAAGTCAATTACACTTCAGTTAAAAAAACATTCTACAATAGACTCATGAACAAGAAAATCTATGGCTACCAAGAGGGAAAAGGGAGCGAGGGTAAATTAGGAGTTTAGGATTAGGAAATACACACTACTATATATAAAATAGATAAACAAGGACCTAGTGCCCAGCACAGGAAAATATATTCAGTTTCTTGTAATAGGTATAATGGAAAAGAGTGAAAAAAATGTACAAGGTAAAAAAAGGTATATATATGTATAAATGAATCACTTTGCTGTACACCTGAAACTAACACTGTAAGTCAACTACACTCCAATAATATAAAATCTGAAAAGAAATTCTACAAAAAGACAAGTCAAAACTAAAGTTGAAAAATATTTACAAAATAGCAATTACGGATGTAATAAACACCAGAATTTACAGGCTGTGTCTAAAGTAGCACGCATCCGCGTCTAAAGGCTGAGCCTCGACCTTAAACACTCACATTTACAGAAAGAATCGAAAAATTACACCCAAGGAAAGCAGAGAAATAGAAACTAATAAAGATAGAAGCAGAAATTAACGAACTAGGAAATGACAGCCGCAGTGGTAAAACAGAAATGGTAAAGAATAAATCTAAGGTCCAATTCTTTGAAGAGAAAAACGCAATGTTAAACTGTGACATAATCAAGAAAGCAAAAATATACAAAATAAGGAATTAGGGGGAAGGCAAAAAGCCCCCAAGAGACTGCATTGCTCCCCTTTATGGAAATGCACTTGAAAACTTGGATGAACTGGATAACTGGTTTTAAGGGAAATACAATCTATCAAAATTGACTCTACAGTAGTTTTACAAGTTTAAATTGTGAAATTACCACAAAAGAAATAAAGAGGGTTGTCAAAAAGTCATTCTCCCCGAGGAAAGTATCAGGCCAGACGTTTTCACCTGGACGATGATCAAATTGCAGAGGACAGAAAATTGAACGCTGATTCAGTTGTTCCAGAGAAGAAGCAAAGAACAAAAGCTTTCAAATGTTTTATGACGTGAGCACCACCTGAATTCTGAAAACCAAACAATATTAGACATTCAAAAAGAAAATTATAGCCCACTCTCACTTTTGAATATCAATGTAAAAATCTTAAATAAAGTATTAGCAAACAGAATTGGGCCCTGATATTTTAAACATATGATAGTAAGCTTATTCCAGGAATGAATTAGATTTTTTTTAATTTTTGAAAAAATTAAAAAGAATTTTAAAGTTTGCCTCTCTCATGTGCATGATTTGTCATCAATTTATTTTTGATTTTAGGAATTTGGGGGGGTAGATAATTAGGTTTATTTATTTATTTTAATGGAGGTACTGGGGAACAAACCCGGGGCCTTGAGAATGCTAAGGATGCACTCCACCAGTGAGTTATACCCCCCACCCCTGAATTAGACTTTTTATTAGAAATTTACTGTAACTGAGGCATCATTCCGGGAGTAGGAACTCTGCTGTCACAGGATTTGCCCAGACTACAATGCCAGGAGGGATGTCTCACCTGTCAGGTGAGGCAAATTCTCTGGTCTGGAGGCTCAGTCTTCATTTTTGCATGCCTGTTTACATCAGTCAACTCCCAAGACGTAAGACACTAGCTCACCCTTATGTCCCCGCTCCCCATGCTCTATATTTCTCCCTCTTGATCTAGTTCTCCCCCCTCCCCTCCTGCAGACCCTCCCCTTTCCTTCCTCACCCCTCTGCAAACCCATCTCCCAAACCCTTCTCAACCTGACGTAGCATCCCCTGGAACTTCTGCCCACAACCCGCCCTTCCCTCTTCATCCCAGTTACTCCAGTAAGATAAATAGATCTCTGGCCTGCCTCAAAACTCCCAGTCTGCTGGACTCGGGACTCCCAACCATTTGGTGCTCTGCCTCCTACTTGTCTTCTTGCCTGTTTAGACCCATGATCCAGCATCACTCACATACACACATACACACACCTGCTGTCCTCACTACCTCCTCTCTTCCTTTCCAGAGAGAACCCCTTTGAGTTTCCTCCACCAAACCAGACCTTCACCCCTCTTCCTCCTTCTCTCCTCCTACAACAGAGGGTTGCTGCTGCTCCTGGGGGCTGCTCCATTGTTGGCATTTGGGTGTGTGTGTGTCCTGGGCTTTGCAGGATGCATAACAGCACCCCTGGCCTCTACCCACCAGGTGGTGGTGGCATCCCCAGTATGACAGCCACATCTCCCGACATCGCCTAGTTCTCCTGGGTTGCGGTGGGGGCCGGATGGCCCCTGAGAACCTCTAGTCCAAGCTTGTCCCACTACTGGCACCTGGGACTCCACCTTCCCTGTGCTGTGGCCCCCCATATATACAACTTCTCCAGAGTCATACAGTGTGAGATACGTTTTTTCCCCTATGTAGTCCGCAGCTCCCATGCAACTGGATTCTTCTCATAACCACTTAAACATCCTTAAACAACCCTGCCTCAACTACACTTCCACGGAACCCCGTACACCTGCACAGTGCACACCTGTCCTTACTCTCCCCGGCCCCCCATCCTGAAGGGCTGGTTCCCCGCCCTGCTCCATTCCTCCCTCCTGATTCCGTCCTCCCTCCCTCAAGTACGACTCAGGGTCCTGTCGTTCCCCCTCTGCAGGTCCCACTAGGTCTTAGGTGACTTCAGTGTGGATACATGCAGCGCACACAGGCGCGCTGGAGGAGAACCAGGTTGAGGGCAGCGAGGACCCTGAGTCCGGTGTGGTCCCGGTGGAGTCCCCGCGTCTCAGTGACATCCAAGACGAGGTGCTGGTGGGCGTCCGGACGTGATTGCCGGGGTGACAGGGGTCTGAGCCAGCGGTGCCACCGGGCACACAGCCGGGCATGTGTGCACCTGTGTGCGTGTGTGTGTGTGTGTGTGTGTGTGTGTGATGCCACGGGTGTGAGGAGGTCCCTGGCCGGGGGTTGTAGAGCGGTTGTTCTCAAACTTGAGGGAACTTCAGATTCATTTCAAGGGCTTGCAAAATGCAGATTGCTGGGCCCCACCCTCGTTTGTTGTTTTTTGGGGTTTTTTTTGTAACGCAGCAAATCCTGCGGAGCCTCGGTGGGAGGGAGGGTTTGCGTTTGCACCGGGTCCCCAGGCGACGCTGGAGCTGCGGGTCGCGTACCGGGCCGAGCTCGGCGGGCGGAGGGCAGCGCAGGGCGGCCGGACCACATCTCCCAGGCTGCCCCGCGCCGCCCGCGCGCGCCCCCTGCCCGCGGCTCGGGGGGCGCCGCTCGGTGGCCGTGTCCCTCGGCGCGCCCGGGAGGGAGCGCGGGAGCGGCGGCGGCTGCGGGCTGAGGAGCCGGCAGGTGAGCAGCGGCCGCGCCGGCCGCCCGCTCCTGGCGCCTCAGCCGCGTTGTCTTCGCGCGGCGGGCGGGCGCGCACGCGCGGAGTGCGGGTCCGGATCCGAGTCCGAGTCCCGGTCCGGGGTGCGGGGTCCCGGCGCGGGGCGCGGGGCTGCCCCTCCCGGAGGCGGCGTCCTGCCGTCCGCCCGCCGCGCCCCGCCCGGGCGGCGGGACCCGTGTGGCAGGTGGCGCGGCAGGTGGCCGGCCTCCCCTCCGGCCGACGGTGTCCAGGAGCCCAGGACGGAGGCCGGTGCTGCGGACACTGGGCCCCAGCGGCGCCCCGGCCCGGCGCGGGGCAGCCCCGCGGGAGTTGTCCCGGGTGCTGCGTGGCGGGGTCCGAGCGGCCCGCGGAAGCCGGCCCCGCGGAGCCGTGGGCACGGCCGCGCTGGCGCGGCGCCCGCGGGGCGCACCTGGAGCCCGGGCACCGTTTGGATGCCTGGTGGCCCGGGATGCGCAGCCTGTCAGGAGCGCAGCGGGGACGCCTCCTCCTGCCCGCGCATCCTGGGAGCAGCATTAGTTACATATGCTTTTCTTTCTTTTTTCTTTTTTAAAGGAAGTTGGACCCCGAATGTCTTATTTTTCTTTTGTGGGAGCTCCGTTTGCCGGCAGGTAAGTTTATATAATAAGCGGTGTGCGGTGAAGGACGCGTTCCGGTGAGGCTGCTCTCCCTTGCCCTCTATCGGAAGCGTCCCCGGACGGGTTGACATCCTTGAGCGACTGCGGTCGCTGCAGGCGGCAGATAAAGTGGCGTTGAGTCGTCACAACTCGACCCTTCCGAGCAAATTTTGGGTTCAGAAGGTTTTTGTTAATCTTGTTTCAAACGAGCTGTTGTTTCGTTTAAGATGAGGGAGGCGGGGCGTGGGGAGCAAAGCCTGTGGGGCCTGATGCCTTACTGTACAGAAATGGCTTTGCGGGATGAACTCCCAAAGCGAGTTTAATTTGGTGCCCCAGACTGGGTCGGAGCGGACCCTCCAGCCTGAACTCTGCCCGTTTCAGTGGTTTTCAGTTGATTTGTACGTAGACAAATCTCTTCTGTGAAGAAATGACAGACGTCTCTTTCTAACGTTTGCACTTCTTATATTTTGTTTTCTACGGACCCCCCTCTCCACAGTGCTGACTATTTAGGTTAAATAGGACATTTTTATCTTGGGCTTGGCTTTAGGGGAATGCTCCCCAGTATAGCTTCACTAAATATCTTCTTTATTAGATTGTCTCCATTTTGTTGATTCCTCCCCACCCCATTAGTTTGTATAGTATATACTGATAGGACCAGGCAGTTTTCTTCTTAAACATTGGTGATTATACTGCTGGCTTTCTGTCTCTAAAATCCTGGGATGAGTTAAAATGTATGTTCGGGTTGTCTGATAGATTCAATTAGCTAACATTTCATTTAGCGTTTTTGCACCTGTATTTACAAGTGAGACTGGTATATATTTCTTCACCCTCCCATTTTTGTCTGAGTTCATAATCAAGGTTTTGCTGTCTCCACTGATTATGGGGGTGCTTTCCATCATTTTCTATGCTCTGGAGCATAAGAACGCTCTGTTCCTTGAAGTTTGGCAGAAATCTGACTGCAGACCGCCTGGGCTGCTGGCGGTGTTTTTTTTATTTTTTAAGAAATCGGTCAGTATTTAATTATGTTTTCATTTTTTCCGTGATCATTGACTGTTCTCTCTATTTCTTCAAAGTCAATCTAATACTTTATATCTTCCTAGAAAATCATTAACATTATTGAAATTTAATATACATTAGCATAATGTAGTACATAGTATTCTGTCGCAGGAAAATAAAGTCTTCCACATCTGTGGTCTGCTTTCCTTCTTGTTCACACTTGTGTGTGTGTGTGCGCCTCTTCCCTTTTTTAACTGGTCAGACTTGCTTAAGGCTTCCTTTTTTTCTTAGTCTTTTCAAAGAACTAGATTTTGGATTTATTGATCAATCCTATTGATTTTTATTTTTCTGTGTCATTAATTTCTGTTCTTTTTCTCTCTACATCATTTGAGTTTATTTTACCCAAGTTCTAGCCTTTTGAAGCAAAAGATTAGATCATTCATGTGACCAGTCTGTCCTCGTCCTGGTCCAGGCCAGGGCTTCTAATTCCCATCACCTCTCGTTTGGCCTCAGCTCTATTTTCACTTTAAACTTCAAATTAGACATTATTGCTCTTGCTATTATTGTTGTTTTCCAGGTCAGTATTTGCTCGATTTATCTACCTGTTTACCATTTTCTTCCCTCTTCACTCCTTCTTGATCACAGGTACTCTTCTTTGTCTCTCTTTCTTTCTCCCTAAAGTACATTCTTTAAGAAGTTCTATTGGTGTTGATACATTTTCTGCTTTTGTAATACCTGAAAATGCCTTTATTTTGTGCATGTCCTTTTGGGGGGGGGTTAGGTTTATTTATTTATTTATTTATTTTTAGAGGAGGCACTGGGGATGGAACCCCGGACCTGGTGCATGCTAAGCACGTGCTCTAGTCCTGAGCTGTGCCCTCCCCCCTTGCACACATTCGTGAGTGTGTTTGTGGCTTGCCCATTCCCAGTGCTGTATATGTTCCACTGTTGTACGTGTCACGGCGTGGATGTCCATTCCACCTTGACTGGCCCTTGGGTGGTTGGCAGTTGGGGGCCGTCATGAATAGCACTGCGGTGAAGCTCCCGGTCTGCGTGTTTGGCTGAGTGGGTGTGTGCATTTCTGTTGAGTAGCTGCCTAGGAGAGGAATTGCTTGGTCATAGGGTGTGCATATGCTCGGTTTTAGCAGATCTTGCCAAACAGTTTCCAACAGTGGTTGCATCCACTTCTGCACTGAGAAGCATGTGTGGTTGCTGCACGTCCTTGCCAACTCTTGGCAATTTCTGTCCTTTTTTATTTTAGTCATTCTGGTGGGTATCACACTCTGGTTTTACTTTGGATTTCTCTGATGATACGTGAAATTGAGCTCCTTCGGAATCTTTAAGTTTTCACACATCTAAATTTTTTTCCCTTGACGTTCAAGGATAATCCGTGCATATGAGGTTTGGGGGTTTTGCACATGACACATTGACAGTTTTAGGTTTTACTGATTGTTTGCTCATCGTCGGTTGCTTGATCTCTCGTTTTCCTCCGTTTTGGATTCATCTTTGTTTTGATTCAGCAAGTCCTTAAGTAACTGTATTTTTTACCCCTGTAATTCTGTGGGTGGTAAACTTTCTAAGCCCTCACATGTTTAAAAATATATAAAAGTTTTGTTTTCCACATGAAGACTCTTGACTGGGTAGAGGAGTCTGGGTTAAAATCTCTGAATTTTGAAGATAATTCTCCATTATCAGCTGGCATGAGTGTAGTTGGTATGAGGTCTCTGCAGCCGGACTCCCACTTCTCTGTGGTTGACCTGTTTAGATTTTCCTCTTTCCCTCGTGTGCCGAAATTTCACCCCTGCCTGTCCGGGGTGGGGGGGTCCTCCTTTATTCTTCCTGCTCAGCCCTCGGTGGTCCCTTTCATTCTAAAGCTTTGCACTGGGGGGGTTTGAGTACTTCCTTGCTTCCTCCATTTTCTTTATTTTTCTCCTTCTGGAATTACTGTTTGATGGATATTAGGATTCCTTAAGTTATCCTTCACGTTTCTTGACTTTTCTCTCACATGTCCTATCAATATGAGCAACATTCTGGGGGATTCCAGCCAACTCCTCAGCCCATCCGTTGAGTGTTTTTATGTGCTTTAAAAAAACATACATTTAATTTTCAAGGTTTCTACTTTTGTAAATTTAATTTTTGGAATAGGTAAGATATTCAGTGTTCAAACAGTAGACTGTATGAAAAGCTGCAAGTGAAGGACCCCCCCACCCCCAGCTCTCCCTCCCCCACACGCAGGGCCACTGTCACTAGTTTCTTGTATGTGCCTCCAGTCTTTCTTGGCAAATACAAGCAAATGTGAATTAGAGGCTTAATTCCTCCTTTTTTTTTTTCACAAATAGTAGCATTATTCTATATGTGCTCTTGACTCTACTTTTTTATTATTTTTTTAAAGTGTCTAAGATCACACAGGTTTCCTTTTTAAATTTTTTAGAAGAGCATATATATATATATATATATTTTTTTTTAATGGAAGCACTGGGAATTGAACCCGGGACCTCATGCATGCCGAGCATGCGCTCTACTTCTGAGCTATATACCCTCCCTCCCACAACCCCACTTTTTAATTTCACAGTATAGAGTGGAAATCCTCACCCGTCTGTTGGCTCTTGCTTTTCACGGGTAGTGTCCCCTCACGTCTTTCTGAGGACATCTGATAACTCCCTCTATGGCTCCATTAACTGTGCCCTTGGATGGATGTTCTCCTGTTGCTTCGCTGTGCCCATTTCATGACGTTGAGTAAAAACTTGGGGAATCCTCCTTCGTCTGCTCATCCTGGAGTTTGAGGATTCCTGATTCCTGGTCTCTTTGCTGCCTCTGGTGGTTGCTGGACATGCTGCGGACTGGGGTGTAGGACCAGGACAGGGGGTGCGTGTTGTGTCTGCTCAGTGTATGTTGGGAGGGGTCCCCAAGCCCTGGCCAGCCCACTGCGGGTCCCCACTTCTTGTCAGATTCCATCCCGCCCCTCTTTCTGCTGATTTGAAGCCTGAAACCGGTTACCATGTCCCCCTGCACCACAGCCTCCTCCCAAGCTGTGTGGGGCCGTGGTGTGCTCACCTGTCCCTGAGAACTCTCCACCTTCCAGAAACGTCTTAGATGTTTAGCTGGCACTGTTTCCGTTTCTCAGGCCTGTTACTGATTTAGTGGTTTAAAAATACTTCTGCCTCTCCAAAGGACTTTCGGGTGCCCGGAAGGCGGAAGTGGGTATCTCGCCCATGATCTTGGTCTGACCTCCAGTATTATCTTTTATCTCGAATTTATTTCTGTGTCGGGTCCCCAAGTCCACCCCAGATTCAGTGCTTCACCAGGAGGTCTGACAGGAGCGTGTTGTCATCCTCAGGGCTGTGGTGTCTCACAGGGGAAGGACGCAAAGCGGGATCGGCAAGGGAAGAGCCCACGGGGCCAAGGCCGGGGGGCCGGGCGCGGGCTTCCGAGAGTCCTCCCCGGACGGGGATGCGGGGGAGTGCTGGCCACCCGGAAGCTCGCGGGAGACGCGGCGCCCAGGCTGTTTTCTGGGGGCTGGTCCTGGCGGTGCCCTCGGCCTGGCCCCAACCCAAACTCCGGGCTCCCAGCAGGGAAGCAGGTGTTCCACCCAAACCGCAGTGTTTGTACGAACAATTTAGGAGCGGTAAGAGCCTCTCTTATCAGCTCTGCAAATGTCAGGACCCAAAAGCCAGGTTCCCGGAGCCCAGCCAAGGGCCAGCCCGGCGGGCAGGGCTTCTTAAGAGGAGCCATCTCAAGCCTGCTGTGTTAACCCTTTTTTGTAAAGTGTCCCCCCTGTTTTCCACAGAGAAAGATGGACACCGCCCCTGGGAATGACCGCTCCCAGCCAGATCACCGGGTGTTTTTTCCCTCTCTGGGGAGGGATCAGTGTTGTCTGAGGACTAACATGCAGTGATGGACGTGGAACTGTGTCCTGACGTTGGAAGACGTCAAGGTGTGATGTGTGCCAAGCAGCTCTGAGGGGCGCGGGTGGCAGCTGTTTCAGATGATAAGTTCTCTAGTTGGTCTCTGGTCACTGTAGGGCAATTGGTGGCTTATGGTGAACACGGTGGACCGCAGTGTCATGTACGCCTTTTCCACAGGACATTCTGGCCACCCCGCCCACATCAGGCTCTGCCTCCCAAACTCTGGTCGTGGCTCCGTTCAGGTGGCATTTCATCTCTTACTCCTTTTCCATGGCTGCGGCCGTGGCCGATGGTTTTGATTGCTTCACCCTGTGTCTGAGTTTAATCTCCCTCAAGATTGAGAATTCACTGAGGACCGGAAAGCCGATCACAGTGATGTCCCCAGCGGGGGACATGCTTCCTTTGTGCCTGTTAGTGGCCGTGAAGGGGCACCTGCAGGGACGCAGGAAGCCACCTCTTCTTCATGCTCTCCCCATCCCTCTCACCGCGGCGCGGATGTTGGCTCTGTGCTGAGGATGCGTATGTGAATCCCAGGCAGACGTGAATGGCTCAGGTCTGAGCTCCGACTTCCCAGGTGGCAGATGGTCTAAATCAGTGTTTTCGTCTGAAAGGCTTTTCGAGGTCATTGAACCTGCATGTGGATTCAGATTGTCCAACCTTTTCTTTTCCAACTCTGCAGGCTGTGTCTTGTTGTAGACCTGTTTCCTCCCTCTCCTCGTGTTTCTTAGACCCCAGGTGTGGGAAATTGAATTAATCACATTCTTGTTCTTAGCACTTTGTCATCACTGGTCCCTACAAGCCACCCCTGCTGTTTTGTTTGCTTATTCACGCTTTCACTGGTTCACTTATTCATTCATTCCTTTTTCTTCTGTGTCCCCCACTCATTCTCTTCTCCCCAGAGCCAACTATTCTAATGTGCTGAATACACGTGCTTCTGTTGTATGTATTCTTAAGAATGTGGACTGCGTTGTGTGCATGTATTTTTAATGTACGTCAATGGTGTCATGTTGTAGCTTTAGAGTTCTTGCTCACCACCATGTTTTCATGACTCATCCCTCTTGCTGTGTGACTGTCTGGCTTGTGTATCCACTACGTCTCGCCCACCTCTTTCCTGGAGACAGACACCCGCGTCCATTCCTGTGCCCAGACACTACGAACAATGCTGAATGACCCACCTGTCCCTGTCCCATGTGGACTTATGTGAGTCTCTTTAGGACTGAGACTAGGAGCAGGATTGCCTGGTCATCGTGTATACCAATGCTTAGTAGAACCAAGTACCACCAACTGCTCTTCAGAGTGGCTGCACCATCCCACATGTCCCCAGCAGCGCATAGGAGACCATTCCAAACGCCCTTATGTCTGCAAACACTTGGCATTGTCCGTTTGTAATTTTTAGCCTTCTTACTCCTTTCATTTACATTTCTCTGGTTACTACCAAGTTTGAGAATATCTTTACAGATGCTTGTTACCTTGCTGAGTTTCCTTTAAAATAGATTGCCTGTTCATGCTCTTCCCCTATTTTTCTGTTGGGATTTCTGATTAGAATATTTTAGACATTAGCTACTTGTTGATTTTTAGACAAGGCAAATGGCTTCTCCTGATAGATAATGTGTCTATCCACTGTGTTGTTGGGTATCTTTGTTGAACAGAAATCCTGAATTCTATCATCAAAACAACCAGCTGGCCCCCAGATCCTGAGATAAATACCTGTATTTGTTGATTGACAACACTGTAATAATCAAGACCCTTCATATAAACATGCAGATTTCTAGCCCCTGCTGAATCAGTACTTGACTTAAGTGTTGATTTCGGTGTTGGCCAGAGCAACTGAGGGGTGGACTCTTCACCCGCCGGCCCCCCTCAGGCTCTCGACCGGGTCATGCAGTCTCTCAAGTTGATGACCATCCCCTGTTGTACGTGAAGCAACACCTGGAAGATAAACGTAGTGGTAGCGTCATGAGTGTTCCTGAAGGTGTTAGAGGAACTTGATTACGGGGTGGAGTGGGCTTGGAGCCGAGAGCACTCATGCCGTCCAGTGCGTGTCGTCACAGGAACAGAAGACAGACCATGCCGCCCACCCTCTTCCAGCGGTAATAACTCGTCTCTTCAGCCTTTTCTGCGGTGTTCCTTGTTTTGATGCATTTTTTAAAAGCCCATGCTTTAGTGGAGTCTGCGTGTGAGTGGAGATTCCAAACCAGGGGCCTAAACACTTTTCCTACAAAGAGCCAGCAGTAAATAGTTTAGGGTTTTTGGGTCGTACGGTCTCTCACGACAACTCAGCGCCTATAGTTTGAAGGCAGCTGTAGACAATATAAATGAATGTGGTCCATTCATTTGCCCAGATTTGACCCACAGACTGCAGTTTGCTGACTTAATTTTTTTCTTCCTTCTGTTGTTTCTAAGATGCGAGTTTATTTATTTTTTAATTTTTTTGCAGGAGGGAGGTAATTAGGCTGCTTTCTTCACTCTTAGAGGAGGTGCTGGGGACTGAACCCCGGCAGGCCCTCATGCTTGTTGAGCGTGTGCCCCACCACTTGAGCTGTACCCTCCCTCAAGGTGCGAGTTTATAACCCGCTCCTAATTACGACATAGTAAGTACTTACCGTGTGCCCGTGCTGAGACCACAGTGATGGATGAGACACACAGTCTTTAAGCTGGAGGTCTGGGTGGGGAGACAGGCCGGTGAGGATAACAGGCCCAGACGGGGTTTAGGGTGGAGGCTATCGGGGAAGACTTGCCGAAAGAGGAAACTGAAATGAAAGGGGAAGAGGAATTACGTGGGATGGGAGTGGGGGAGGGGTCTTCTTGTACTTTATCTGAAAAATCCAAGAGGCGAGAGTTCAGCTCAATGTAGTGAATATGGGTTTTGTAGTGGTGGGGAATGGGGGGGTCCCCGGGATGGACATGGTGGGGTGGTAACCAGCCGAAAAGTGGGTGACAAGAAAGAGGTTGCGTAAAAATTCCACAGTCACAAGTGCTGAATTATCAGAGGTTGATGGTGACAACACCCATGCTATTAAAATATGTCAGAAAATAAAACCCAGAATGTTAATTTCACAAAGTTAAAAAAAAAAGACCCTGAAAAGGAAGGATAGACGCCCACAAAAGTAAACCAGAGACCAAGAGTACATATGGATACGTGCGAATACCCGCAATAAGACAGCAAAATGAATTCAGCAGAATTCAGAGCGTAATAAACTTTTCCAAGTAGGTTTGATTCTGGGAATTCAAGAATGCTTTGATGAGGAGTGAGTGTAGCTCAGGGGCAGAGCACGTGCTTAGCAGGCACGAGGTCCTGGGTTCAGTCCCCAGTACTTCCGTTAAAAGAAGAAAAGAATGCTTTGCTCTCAGGACATAGGTTAGTTTAATCCAGTGATGTAAGTCACAAAAGGGGGAAGCTGTATAGCCGCCTTGAGAGAAACTGAAAAGCGCTGCATGGAGTCTGACTTTGAGTCCTGTCCTTCCTTGCCCCCCTTTCGCGTGCCTGCCTCCAAGCCTCTGCCTGGCCAGCTCTCTCACCCTTTTATTTCTCCACAAATCTCTGCTCGTTATTTCTTGAGCTTTTCCTTCCCCGTGCTGTTTGTGACCCTTCCCTGTGTGCTCTGCGTGGGGTACCGTATTCTCTTCTCTCTAGTCCAGGGAACGCTCTGTTCAGACCTCTAATCTTGCATTTCCATGGCAATTCTCGGTTCCGCTCAATGCTGAGTTGACCTCCGTCTGCAGGAGCCTGGGCCTGTGTTGGGCTCTGGAGACACTGAGATGAGTTAGCGGACGCAGTGGTCATTGGCCTCCTCGCCCTCAGGCTCACTGCTGCTGCCCTCCCCCAACACTGCTTCCGGCTGGGAGAGGGGGAAGTGAGGTAAGACAAAGGAGCTGGGGGCTTCTGGATGTCTCAGGGCTGGTTCCAGCTCCAGCGGGGTGACACTGGCCTCTGGCCATACCCCCTCCTTCCCCGGTCCCTCTGGGGGAGGTGTCCCACCGGTCCCATCCCTGGGTCGGCTCACCTCCCCATCCGGCTTTTTAGTCCTTCCCGAAACCTCTGAGCTGGTTTCTGTATTAATTTGCCTCTACCGAGCTCCCTCTCCTGAGTTCTGTTTTCCTGATGGGCCCCGGCCCCACGTAGACCAGAAGCCTACTTCTGTGTGTCCACAACCTTGCAGGACAGACAGACGTTACTTAGGACGACTGTGATTTCTGTCTGTTCAATGCTGCATCCTCCCTTCACCCTGCAGTAGCCTTGCCTTGGCCCAGGGACTGGCAGTGACCCAGAATGAGACCATCATAGACTGTCACACTCCATGTTCACAGAGGTTTTTCCGAGGGCAATCACGTCCGAAGCCAGGATAACTACCTGCCTTTGAGTTATTTGAAGTGGAGCTGGGATCTCGGGCTCAGGGATGTATGAACTCTGCTGGAACCTAGTCTGGTTTTTTTTGTTTTGTTTTGTTTTTTTAATGGTTTTTTTTGTTTTGTTTTGTTTTTTTAATTCATGAGGCTGGTCTTTATTTGGGTTGTGAACGAAAGATACTGCAAACCGTATCAGTAAACAAAGCATGCTGAAGCCAGCAAGTCATCAGGCGCTGCCGCCACCCCCCAGTGAAGACCAGCCCGCAGCCCGGCCTCTGCAGCCACTCACAGTGGTGCACCCTGAGGGGACTCAGAACAAGAAAGGGCAGGACACTGGCCCTAGACAGCGAGGCGCTTGTCAAAGGAATGAATTCACTGAGCCCAAATGTTGGCTCCCTCCCGTACACAGAAAAGCGCTAAATTCTTTAACTTGAGATGCCTGGTTTTCTTTAGTTAAGTAGTAATCTTTTATTGTTCCAACTCCCTGGTCTTTGTTGTAAAGCTCCTGTATATCCTAGCTCCTCCCCTGCCTCTTCGGAGCAGTGCCTCAGAGCCATCTGAGAGGCTGTCATCCTGGCTCAAGTCCTCCCGCCAAATAAAACATAACTCAGCTTTTAGGCTGCGCATTTATTTTAGTCGACAGGGTCGATGTATGTCTCCAATGCCTGGTAAGTGCCCAGTAAATATAATTTCATAAAATCTAAGGTGCCACCCTTTTAAAAAAATAATTAATTAATTAATTTAAAATCTTATTTTTTATTAAAGTGTAGTTGCTCTACAGTGTTAGTTTCAGGTGTATAGCAAAGCGATTCAGTTATACGCATACATATACATACATTTAAAAATGTGTTTTCAGATTCTTTTCCTTTAGAGCTCATGACGAGAAATTGAATATAGTTCCCTGTGCTCTGCAGTAGGGCCTTGTTGTTCATCTATTTTATGTGTAGTAGAGATGCTATCCATTTTAAAACAATTATTTTGCATTCCACTAAAAAAGAAAAAAATACTTCCGATTAAACTATCACGTTTTTTCATTATGCACGCTTTCTATTTTAGACTTATTAAAAGAGTGTTTAGACATATTTAGACACCAGTTTATATCCTATAGCATTTTTGAACGTCTACAAAAAGGAAAGTATAAGTGAAGAAAAGCAGTTAAGGCATTTCTAAAACTTCCCCTTTTGAACCACTTTTGAGAGCAGGTCGTTTGTGGTTTCTCACAGACGGCGTCCCCTCAGCTGTCAGGACCGCTGGTAGCGTGTGGTGGTGGTCGTGCAAGCGGTCCTCTCTTTGGGGTTTTCTTTTGAACGTGTGACACCCACTATGCAAATCTGAGGCTGGCACTTCCTCATCTCATCTGAAGGCAGCCACACAAGTGTTGATGAAGCAACCAGGACTCACACTCCTTCTTCGATGGTCCTTGCAGGTGTCTTGGAGTCGATGGACCATGGTATTCGTGCAATTAATTAATCGCGCGAACCTGGTTCTGCCTGAACCCACCCACACGTCAAGACAGTGAAGGCAACACAGAAAGACATGGAGGGCGGCTGTTCCCAGGTCTTGCCAGTCCTTGGGCCCCGTCCACCCCTGCGCTTTCCATGGTTTATTTATGGATGCACGTGACCCCTCCCTCTTTTTTTGTGGAGCTGGTTCAGGGTAGTTTAATGTCACTTGCAACCTAGAGAATCCTGACTAATACAGAAGCTTATAAAGTGATCATAGACGACGTGGTGTGTGCAGGAGTTAAAAGTCCCTTGCGGCCCAGGAGCAGCAGATGAGGAGAGGGGACTCGCTCCGTCCGAGGCGTCGCCGAGAAGGAGGGGTCTAGACTTTGGCCCTCTTGACTTTCCCAGGTGAGGCCAGACCCTCCTCTGAGGTGCAGCCAGAGCCCGGACCCTGTCTACACCCAAGCTTCCAGTTACTCGTTCCCGCTCTGTCTTCCTCACCGCCCTCCGTTTCCCAGGCAGGACTCAGACCCAGTAAATCCCTGCTGAACAAATGGATAAACGGGTTTTGAGGACTGAGAGGTTGCTCGTAGGCGGGTGGGACGGGAGCTCCAGGAAGAGAAGCCAGAAGGGCTTGCTCTTCCTCGTCTTTTCCTTCTTCTTTTCATGTCAGTGTGCGTTTTAATTTACGTTGTGTGGTTCATAGCTGTCGTTATGCTTTGCTGGTGTTGAACTTGTCCGAAACAGGCTGAAATGCGCTCCTTCGGGCTGACCCCTGTGTTCCTTTGACACGGCCCCGCTGGTCTTAGGGCGCTGCCTTGGCTTCTGGGCACCACGTGGCGTCCCAGACTCCCTCCCCTTGTTCACTGCATACTCCACACCTGGAGTTAGCTGGTCTCCAGGAAGCCCTGCTTCCTTTTAAGAGGGACGGGCACTTGGAAATGGTGGCACGTTTCTAAGGGAGGAGAGTGAGAAGATAACGCGCTGGGTTAAAGCAGTATTTCGTGGTCAGAGCTCTTGCTATTTTGGTGACTCAGTTCCTCATTCAGAGTCAGGGAGGGAGAGTTTCGGCGTGACAGCAGTCTGTGAGCTGTTTTTCCCCTGTGAGACTGGATTTCTTGGGGGCCAGGCTGGTCTCTTTCTCAGTTTTATATTCACAGTGTTTAGTGTGGTTTCTGAACAAAGGAGTCACCTGATAAGCATTTGGAGTTAAACTGTGTTAACTGAACTCAGGAACGACTCATCTTCTACTCAAGTATTTGTCTGATCCCGTAGGAAATAGCAAAGGGTTTGGAAAGACGCTGTGGTGGAAACGCTCACAGGCTGTGGGCAAATTATTTAATGTTTGAGAACTTATTCCCCTTGCAGAATGGCAGAGATTTTATTGGCTTCATTATGCTAAGGTGGCTAAAATAAGATCTGAGGCTGTTCTTACGAGGCGGTGTGAGGCGGGGGGACGTGACTCAGGTCGGATGATTGCTGGAGGTGACTTGCAGGGCTCGCCCGAGAGGTGGATCGGGCACGCTGGCGCTGAGCCTCTGTGGAGGAGAGCTAGGTTCCTCCTTTGCTGACCAACACTCCTTCTGCGTGGCTTTATGGCTTTTAAGTCAGTTGCTCAATTTCTTTTCCTCATTTTCATCTGAAAAGGAGTGTGCCAGGACACTAACCAAGTTGAATTCAGGTGTAATGAGAAAAACACAGAACCCTTTGATGTGTCGTGATTAAATGAAAGCTGTATTAAAAGTGCAGAGCTTAGTCACTGTGAGCAGCAATAAAGGAAGCCTAGCCCCATGTGCTGGGGTTTGCTTTCCTTTAAAGGAGTTGTAGTCTGGCATTTTAACAAGAGTTCCAAATGAAAAGGTAGTTGCAGGCCGCGTCTGGCTTTGAGACCGTGATGATAAGGGCTGTAAGACTGGAGTTTTTTTCAGTTGACTCTAAGTGGGTTTTGGCAGAAGGACACATTTGTGACCTGCATTTTGAGCGAAGGAACAGAACCTAAAAGGAAAGATTAAAATATTAAATGCAGTTATTTATCAAGAAAAGAGTGTGTGTGTGTATGTGTGTTGGTTTTTTGTTTTCTTTTTTAATGATAAGAAAGAAAACATTTATTCCATCACCATTGGCAGAAGTATTCCTTGTGTGTCTCCGTGTAGCCCAGATATCAAAATACAAGAAAAGTTAGGGATCCCTTAGGTTTAAAAAAATACTTTGCTTCCCGAATTTCTCTTTTCAAAGAGGAATTCTTGCCTGGTGTAAGGAATTGCAAACAGCATACATCTCTGTACATCAACACGGGACACCTTCGTGCTGCTCTGCGAGGGCTGAATTCTGTGGGTGTGCTCTCATTGAACAATATCCTGTTGATGGGCGTTTGGATTATTTCTCCTTTTCTCCTGTTATAAACAGTGTTTCGGTAACATCACTATGTGTTTATCTTTGCCCAGTTATGGATTATGGTAGAATTGGCATCAAAGAGTAGAATTACTGAGACAAAAACTGTGGATACGAAATGTCCATCTCTAGATGAATGGATAAGAAGATGTGGTTTCTATCTATCTATCTATACACAATGGAATACTACTCAGCCATAAAACAAGAATGAAGTAATGCCATTTGCAGCAATAGGATGGACCTGGAGATTATCATATTAAGTAGAGTAAGTCAGAGAAAGATAAATATCATATGAGATTGCTTCTATGTAGAATCTTTAAAAAATGATACAAATGAACTTATTTACAAACCAGAAATAGACTCACAGACATAGAAAACAAACTATGGTTGCCAAAGGGGAGAGGGGTAGTGGGGAGAGATAAATTAGGGGGTGAGGATTAACATACTTCAATATATAAAATAGATAAACAACAAGGTCCTACTGTCCAGCACAGGGAACTGGACAGTGTTCAATTTCTTGTAATAGCCTATAATGGAAAGGAATCTGAAAAAGAATATATATATGTATCTGAATCACTATGCTGTACACCTGAAACTAACACAACATTGTAAGTCAGCCACACTTCAATACAATTTTTAAAAGTGGATATTTAAGATTTTTCCAATTGTTTTCCTAAAGAGTTGATTAATTTAGAGTGGCTGAGAATGCTTCCCCCACAACTACATCACCTTTTCTACACTTTCAAAGCATCTGTATTTCTCCACTGTACCACATGGCAGAGTTGCATTTAAATAATTATGTACTCACTTGAAAGTCCCTCTTCCGTTAATAATCCCCTAAAAATATAAGTTCTCTCTGGACGGGAACATTGTTTTTATATCATTCATGTTTGTGTCTCCAGCATCCAGCGTAACTCCTTATACACCCTGTGTCCTCAGCAGTGGTAAACATTCTCCTAACCCTCGCCTTGGTCTTGTCGATGCCTGCCGGTCTGACAGGCATCATAGGTCACTATTTTACTCCGTATTTAAAAATTATTATTCAGTGTGAGCAGCCTGTCACATAGCTCTTAACCATTTACATTTCTTTCTTTGTGTGAATGTCGTGTATTGAAGTGTAGTCCGTTTACAATAACCATTTATGTTTCGTCTGCGCTTTTTTCTTTTTTCCCAACAGGACTATTTACCGTATAATTGATTCAAACAGCTCTTCCCATTTTCTGTGTGGTATTAGCGGTGTTGCACGTATTTGTATCTGCTTTGCAGCTTGCCTTCTGAATTTGGTTTTTTTAGACAGTTAATGAATCATTTATTCAGTGATTGGCAGAACCAGATTTTTGGCGTCTTTGCCTTTGAAAGTGAGCGATGTCCTGTTGGAGTTCGGCAGGTGCTCTGGGTGGCTGAGTGGGTCCGTGGATGTGGGTTTTGGTGTGTTTGCGGGAGAGGGTGAGCTACGAGTGTCCTTCTACTCCGCCGTCTTGCTTCTCTTCTCCTGAATTTGTTGATGGGGTTTTGGGCCATATAAAAGTTTCAAGTTTTCACACAGTAACTTCATAAATGTCTTTTTTTCCTGCCACGTATCAAAGGATGTTTCCCACATCACGGCTTTAGAATTTCATTAGTACTTTTTTGATAGTTATGTTGAATCTACATCGTGAAAACATGTAACTGTCTCTTACACTACTGTTACCCTTATACGAACCCTTTTGACTTAGTTTTCTGGGTAGATACATGTTTAATGATTACCGCCAGTCCTCATGGTGACACCTCCGCACACATTTTGCTCAGCTGATGATTGTTCTCTGAGAGATTCCTCGGAAAGTGTCCACCAGAATCATTTTCCCTAAGATCTTCCATGTCCGAAACAGTTTATGATCTTTACACCTGACAGTCTGGCTGGTTGGCTGTAAAATCTGTGGCTTATGTTTTCTTCCTTGAATAGCTTTGATATGTTACCCACCTGCCTGCTGTCAAAGTCTGATGACAATTTGATTTTTCCCCCCTTGTAAGCAACTTGATTGTTCTGCCTAGATACCCAGAGGGTTTTTTTTTCCCCTTTATCTTTAAGATCTGGTAGTTTTCCCAGCAGTGCTTCAGAGTTGGCCATTCTGGGGTTCAGGACGGAGCTCCCATCTCCTGGCTTGTTTAGAACACCAGGTTCTAGTCTGCGTCTGTTTCACGAGCTGTCCCACTAACATGCCTTCATCGTCTACGGACGTTTGTCTTCTCCATCTTCGGCTTTTTCTATCATACTTCGTGTGGGATTCAGCCTTTCTTCCCTCCTTTTGCTTCATTTGAGCCAGACGGACATGGTGGACAGCTGTCCGGGCTCTCAGCCCCCCGCGGGCTCTCCCGTTCTCACGGGCACCCAGATCCATGACCTCGGGCTCAGTGAGATGTACAAGCTGATTTCCTCCCCTACTTTTATCTGGACCTTGTCTTTCCTGTGTCCCTCATGTCCCTGAGCTGCTCAGTTTGTCCCTAATGCACCCCTGGCAGTTGTCCCCTGTGTGGGCCTGTGTCCTGGATGGGAGCTTTGGTTGCTCAGGTTCTCCGGTCCCAAGGCCCCGGACAGTAGATGGCCAGTTGCCATGGTTTCTCGCCCCGTCTTCCGCACAGCTGTGCTGGGTGGACCAGGCCTCCTTGGACTTGCCCGTCCCCCTCCCACCGCGGCTCACTGCTCAGATATGGTGGCTACAACCGCGGGCACTGAAGGTGCCGATGGAGACGGTGACCCCGCCTTCCGGGGTCATCTGTGTCCTGCAGGACGTCCACGTTGGCACACCCAGCTCTAAGCCTGTTCCTCCAGCTCCCTGCAGGCTCGGCAGAAGGGGGCACGTGTGTTTGTGGTTCGCGGTGTAAGACCCTGGCGGTTTTCCTAATTAGCCTGCGGTGATCTTTTCTTCCCTGTCCGCCGCCAGTATTGTCTGGGTCGGAGGTCATGGGAGGAGGTGAAGCAAAGTAGCTCCTGCCCCCTCGTCTGCAGCTAGAAGTGAATTCGTATCTTATCCCACGTGATCTGGTTTTCTCTCCCCCCTCTTTTATTTGGAAGATATGCTTGTCTGTTTTTTATTCCCCTGTTTGTTATCTTTATATCTTAAACGATAGGCTTCAAACGTCTCTCTCAGTGTATCAACTTACATACCTTTTGGTGTATCTTTCCGAAAAAAATAAAATAATTGGCACGCCCTGCACCCTTTCATTTTTGTGACCGTTTGGGAATTTTTGTTATTGTTTTTGCATTATTAGCCTTTCTTTCTCAACTTCTCAACATGGCATCCTGTATTGTAGCCATGGTAACATAGGTTATTTAGACTTAATTCTGTTTAGATTTAATTCTGCGCTTCACTGGGCTCAGAACTGCTGATTCATTCATTGTTTATACTGAATACCCCGAACCATGGACTGGCTTGTGTGCCTTGGGTTTACAAGTGAAGAAAACAGAGACAACCTGTGTCCCCTGGAGTGTATGTCCAAGAAGGGGCAGCAAACAGTGACCCTAATACAGGAGTAAATCAGACAGTGTGTTAGAAGCAGGGGTGAGGACTCTTGTACCTGATGCTCGGTTTGTCAATTCCATTGATCTCGTTTGTCTGCAGGTACCAGTATCAAAGTTAAAAATTTAGTCTTATAATAAATTAAAAAGAAAAACGAATTCAGTAAACTTTTTTTGCAGAGAAGTCATGTGGGAAGGCGTTAGTGGTAACCTCACAGTAAGCGGTTTTCGATGCCTTTTCTGGACGGATTCTGCAATTCATTCTCAGGACGTATGTTTACTTACTGGCTTTGAACTGGTTTTGCTGATAGAAGAAAGGCCTTCCGGTTGCTCATTCCACACCCTCCTTCCCTGGCTCCCCAGAGACAGAGGAGATGCATCTGCAGGACTGGCAGAGGTGGCTGTTCTGGACGATGTGGGCGCTCACTGAGGCTCATGCTGGGTAGCTGCATCTTAGTAAGCCTCCTCCTTTAGTTAAACTGGCCGTGGCCATCCTCCAGGGAAAAAATGATAATTGCTACTATTTTTCAGACAAAGGTTTCCTGAGCTGATAAAGAGGAATTGCTTTGGGCACAATTTCAGAGATACAGAAGCACGTCTTTGTAATTATGATCTTGCAAGTTTGCTCGCTGCTTTTCTGAAAATAGTACATGGAAAAATACAGTATGTCCCGAATAAGCACTTGGGTATTTCTTTTTAAAAGTTATGATTTAAATTCTGCCTTGGAGTTGTCAAATACTTTCTTTTAAAAATGCGTATTTATGTAAGCATTTGCTTTAGTGTTTTGCTATGGAACCAAACTTGGGCCCGCTCGCCAAGCCCTTCTGCTGGCACTGGGTGGGGGTGAAGGAGAGCGCAGCGTTTATTTGCAGGCGCGAAAGGGCAGCTCAGGCTCAAAAGACCTGCACACCCCCAGGGCTTTCAGGGAAAGATTTTTAAAGGTTACACTGGGGTGAGGGCTGCAGGGTGTATGGTGGGCTCATGCACAAGTGTCTGGTTGGCTGGTGGGGAGGTAACGGGGCGATGTGTCAGGAATCTCAATCCTCAGCCGTCTGGTTCCAGCCAGCCCGGGGTCTAGTGCTGCTGGTCAGCATGCAGTTAGACCTGGTGGGGGCTCAGTATCTGCAAAACCGCTCAAGGCTGTGGCTCAGGACATTATCTATAGCCCTTGAGGAGGAACTGAAAGTCCTTGACTTTGTTTTATGGCTAAACTGTGATTATTCTGTCTTGCTTGACTGTTTTCCTTTGTTTCTGCGTTTTCTCACTTGTCTGATTAAACCTGTTCTTTGGAACTTGGGGGAGCCTAGGAGGCTAAAGCTTTTCTACAAACAAGAGGCAGGGGACACGGGAGGAGGTACCTGTTGCTGGGGGGCTCCCACAGGGTCCTTTAACTTTTCCTTTGAATTTTCTTCATTCGTTTGTTAATTCAGCAAATATTTATTGATTATCTGCTCCATACCAGATAATATTCTAGGTGCCCATGAACGGGGGGGAAAGAAACAGACAAGGACCCTGCTCTCACTGACTTTATAATGTAGGGGACAGATAGGCAAGCCATAAGAAAATTTTAGGTGGTCATCAGGGCTATGGAGAAAATAAAGTAGGGTCGCGTGACAGTGAATGACCTTGGGGGCACTCTCTGGTAGGAGGTGATGTAGTTGAAGTTAGTTACCATTTATTAGAGAGCCAGTGTGGGAAAATGGAAGAAGCATGGACTTCAGAGTTAGATGAGGTTCTGTGCAAATCTCAGGTTTTCCAGCACAAGTTGTGTGAACTTCAGCAAATTACGTAACGTCTCTGATCCCCAGTTTCCTCAGCTGCCCCGATGATAAAAAATAATACCCAGCTCGTAGGGATTTTTTTGAAGATTGAATGTGACAACTTAAGCAAAGAACCTAGGAAAGTGTTTCATCTGAAATGGTTCCCTATAAATAGTAGCTAAAATACTTCTGACTTAATTGCCTTCTTCATTAAAATTTTAAAAATAAGACGTCTCCCCATGATTTCATTAATTTTTATATCTTGTACCTAATAAGATGTTTCAAAGAAAGCACTTTTAAATAGCCATTCATGCCCATGGTCACCATGGTAACTGCTAAAATGGGGACCTCCTGGTATCAGCTTATTCATTTCCATGAATCATCATAGTTTAATGTTCATCTACTGTTGGTCAGATTTTGTTGAGGGCATAAATAACAGGAGGGGAGCTACATTTGTATTTAACATCACATTTGTACTAACATTGTCTTAAAACAAATTTTAGCAGAGCTGTAAGTTGACACATCAAGGATCTAGACTCCCAAACAGGGTTCTGGTGCAGAAACAGCACCACCAGCTTCACCTGTTTCACACTGAGCAATGCGACACCCCGTGGTACAGAGGACTCTCACCACCTCACCCATGTCGCTAGGGTCCTACTGCACCCCAGACCGGGCGCAGGCAGAGCCCCGAGACGCCAGGTCTGCAGGGCTGCTGATGGGTGCTTTCCGTGGAGGAGATTCTGAGGCCACGCTGGTCGTCTTCTTAGATCCGCAGCCAATCAGATGCCATCCCAGGGAGGAGGACCAGGGACTGTCAGAGGTTAGGGAACAGGAACAGGGACGCGGGTAAGTCAAAATGATGCAACCTGCAGCAGCCAGGAGAAGAAGCAGGGGTCTCGAGCACCAGCAGAGAAGGTAGGAAGGCTCTGGCCACGACTGAACTGACTTGAGTGTGTTTCCCCTCGGGGGTCTGTCTTCCTCACAACACATGTTGCTGTGTTCCCACCTGGCCTAGAGGCGGGGCCACACTGCATAGCACCCCTTCAAGCTTGTTTTCCTTCTCTCTCCTCTGTCCCAAGTCAATGGGCAAGGCATTCTGCAAGAACTTGTCAACCACCCCCTATTCATTTATGTTTTGACTTGTCCCTCTCTGCTGATTTCTTTGCCCTCTACCTATAGACATGCTCTTAGACTTCCTGTTTTGTTGTTGTTTTTAAAGTGCCACCAAAATCCTCGATCTGACCTCTAACGGTTGACTTCTTTCATGGCTAAGTTTTCAGGAGCAGCCCGACTCCATTTCCTTTGTCTTTCATCTCCTCCTTAATTCTGTGGCCGTGCTTCTAATTCTGTCTTCTGTAGACACTGTCCTTGCTGAGGTCAGCAGTGACCATCGAGGGGTATGTTCATCTGCCCGCTGGCCTCTCCCAGTTGGACATCTAAGGCATTGCAAATTTAGCATGAATGGAACCCACCATCCACTTCAGTGGTGTGATGATTTAAAAACATATCCACAAATTCTCTGATACTTTTCCTTTCAAGAGTTGGAGCTGAATCTTCTTGTCCTTAAATGTGGGCTGGACTTAGTGACTCCATCATAAGGAACGGAATAAGGCAGAAAGGATGGTGTGAGACTTAAGGGTTATTAAATACACTGCAGCCTCCTCCTTGCTCTTTCTTGGATCACCTGGTCTGGGGGAAGCCACTGAAGGATATTCAAGCAACCCTATAGAGAGGTTCACTTGGCAAGAAACTGAGATCTGCCGACAACCAGCACTTACTTGCCAGGCAGGCAAGTGATCTCCTTGGGACTCCAGCCCTGGTCAGGCCTTCAGATAATGCATTTTCATTGAATAAGACCAACCCAGCAAAGCCTCTCCTAGATTCCTGACCCACAGAAACTGTGAGATAGTAAATTTTGGTTGTTTCAGGCTGCTAAATGGGGGGGGGGGTAATTTGTTACACAGCGGTAGATAACCAATACACATGGCCAACCTTCTCTTTTTTCAGTCTCAGCAAATTGTACACAAACCAGGAAACTCCTCCTTCCTCCCCAAGGTTCAGCTGGTGATCGAGTCCTGTTATTTCCATTTTGGTATCTGTTGGTTCGAACTCTTCTGAATTTCCCTGTCACTCTCTTAGTTTATTGTTTCTCATCTAGGCTGATTAAATTTCCTCTTAACCAGTTTCTTGCTTCCAGCTTTACTTACTTATAATCTGCCCTCCGTGCTGCCAACAGAGCAGACGTTCTAAAATGTGAATTTGATCACCTTGCTTCTTTGCTTAAATCATCCTCACTGACTCAGGGCTTATCAAATCCAAGCACCTTAACAACGCAGGTAAGGTCGTTTGAGGTTTTAGCCTGTCTTGCTTTGCAGCTTCATCTCCTGTCCCTTCTGCAGGAGAAAGTCCAGCCATCACAAAAATACTAGTTTATGTTGCTTTGCAGCATTTCAGTACAGTTTTAAAATATGCTAAAAAATATATGAACATTTTAATTTGTAAAGAAAACTGTCAACTCCTGGGGAAGTCAGACTCACAGAGACTTAGCTGCCCACTGTAGTACGGCCACATCACGGTACCCTAACATCTTAGCATGAAAAATCAGGATGTTTTGGGTAAGATTCAGGCTACTCCAGATACTGATGACTGAGATGTACTATGCCGGCAAATCACCTGAGGTCGTAGAAACAGTCTTAATCAGCATCACCAGTGTCATGAAGAAATAGTCTTACACCATCTCTCATTGTCACTCAGTCCTCATTTCCAATTTTAAACACTCATGTGAGTGCCCTTTCTGGTGTGAAAAGCAAACTGTTGTATCAGTTTGAAGAGACAGATTGTCCATGACTGTAGTTTGATTCAAAACATTTATCCCTCTCTCGCAGCTGAGTGAAGGTCAGATTGTTTTCTTTAGATCATCCGCTCGGGTCTGAGGACAACAGCAGCAGTGGGGGTGGACGTTGAGGGCCACGCCTTTTAGTCCGCGTCGCAGCTTCCTTGCTGCCTGGCTGCTCTGGCGCCAGGTCCGCCACCGGTCTAGTCCCTGGGCCCCTCCCTGTGTGCCGCGGCTCTGGCGGTGAGCCTCCCACAGCAGAGCTGGGCTTCAACCTGCCTGGAGGCTCAGTCACCGGCAGGTTGGGGCCGCCTGCTGTTCCTCTTCCACGTGGCGCGCCGCAGGCATTCTTGATGTTCGGGGCGTTGTTTGGTGGAGGAATTTTGCTCGCATCTTGTTGTTTTCTCTCTGACCGAAACCTGTATCATTAACGCTGGGGCAGCTCCGAAACGCGTTCCGTGAGTGTGTGTTCTGTGCCGGTTTTATCTGAGGAGTGCGGCTCTCGACGGTGCCTCCGTAGTTCTCCTCTGACATGCATCCGTTTTACATTGGGAACCGTTATTTTGCCCTTGAGGAAGCGCTTGGCCACTGTGCTGTGCCTGAAGTGACGCGGCAGGCGTGCGTGATTGTCTGCCACTATTTCGGGAGCTTCATAAAAGCGATAAAGCGCCCCAGGTTTAGGAGCAACGCGACAGCGACGCAGAGTCCCAGCTCCTCAGGGTTCGCCGCGGTTCTTCCTGCTTGCTCTTCCCTGTTTTAACTGAGCGTCTGACACGGCACAGCCTGCAGGGCAAATATCCCTCCACCTGGAACTCTAGTCCCGTTCAGTGGCGACCCTTACAGTCGCTGAGTCGTACTTATTCTCTCAACGTGAGCTTCATGTTTCCTTGAACCATGTTGCTGTATCAGTTCTTCTGAACTGATACAATGCTACAAAATAGAAGGAGGTGAAAACTGTGAATTTTAACAAATAGGAAAGCACCAGTGCACCAATATTATGAAAACGTTTGGTGAAAATACAGCAACAGGCTAACCAAGGTGAATCACATCCTTTTAATTGAAGGTTAGATGCAGACAAATGACCAGTGCAAGTGTAAATTTCAAACTTAACGGTCCCATTAAGAGTGTTGACAGGATTTTGGCGAAAAGAGTAATCCTACATTTCCAGTTTGTAAAATACACGTGAACAAAAGTGTTTGTTTCTTTTGAAACTGAAATTCCCAGAGTGCCTCTGGATATGTTAGTCCCATTTTCCTTCATGTATTCAGCAAACATTTGCAAGTGCCCTGTGCCGGCGTTCTGCCAGGGGAGGAGACACTGGGACAGAGCTTCTGCCCTCAGGAGCTAATGATTTTTGCACGTGTGGTTTTTGTCTGTATTTCGCTGCGTATTTTTCTGTTTCTTCTTTTTCTTACTTATTGTTTCAGATCCATAAACTATTTAAAATTATTGTGGGGGGCAGGGTATAGCTCAGTGGTAGAGTGCATGCTTAGCATGCACAGAGTCCTGAGTTCAATCCCCAGTACCTCCATTAAAATAAATAAGTAAATAAATAAACCTAATTACCTCCCCCCAAAGCAAAACAAACAAACAAACAAAAAAAAAAAACAAAGAACAACTGTGGTATTAAATCTTTGTGGATATGGGCTTAGACATTACAGGTTTAAAATTCCAGGTATAATATACGAAACACATTCTGTAAAAAATTCAAATTTAGAAGGACGGGGAGTAAAATGAGAAAAGTCCCCCTTTGTAGTCTCCATCCCAGCTGCGTTGCAACGGCCTCCCATCCGGTGTGTGGAAGTGCCTGTTGCCTACATTTCTGCTAACATTATTATCCTGTTTAAAAATATTAGTCCATAGACGGGCTTAAAACGTCTTACTGCTTCAGGTCGTGTTTGCTGGCTGCTGGATAGATGAAGCATCTTCTTGAGTGTCTATTAGTCTTCAGGATTTTTGTGAATTGCCTTTTTTTTTCTCTGGGACTGTTTTGTTTCTTCTTGAGTTAATTTTGGTAATCTGTGTTTTCCTAGAAAATTATCTGTTTTGCCTAGTTTACAAATCCATATATACAATTATGTCCTCTTTCTTGTTTCTAATTTGGAAGCCTTTTATTTTTCCTTCCATGATTAAATTTCCTGGAGATTCTACCTTATCAGTTCTTTTAAAACACCAGCTTTTGGTTTTATTCATCTTCTGGGCCCTTACAAAATGTTTTGTCTTTCATTAATTGCTGCTTTTTCTCTCCTCCCATCTTCGTTCTGCTTTCTGTGTGCACACAGGAAGTCGGGAGCGAAGGTTCAAAGGCTGTTGGTGGGGGTTGGGAGTGTAATTCTTGACCTCATCCCTGCCCCTCAACTCCACCCGTCACCAGTGCAGACCGTTGAGAATCAGGAAGAAACACGTCAGGCGTCAGATGGAGATTAGGTGTCAGTTCTGCTAATAGTAAGGCTGACTTGGCGAGTAATGCTTGATGTGTGATCAGTGGGGCTGACGACCCTCCCCCTCTGAGTTAACCTGACCAAGAAATTCTGAGAATAAATAAATAGTTTTTGGGAGGTCCAACAAGAAGCCAGTTAGAGCTGGAGAAATGAGCTGCTCAGGGAGTTCAGTCTCTATAGCTCCATCTGGAGACCCAGACCGGAAACAAAGGGAAATGGGTGATTTGGCAGACCCGGGTGGGCTGCCGACTGAGCAGGGCCAGAGTCAGGGCGTCCAGAGAGCTGGTGGCCAGCAAGGTGTACGGAGGCGTGTGAGACCTGCAGGGAAAGGGACCTGAGACCAGGCAGGGTTCAGGGGCTTCAGCTGAATGTGACTTTGAAGCAAACCTGGCTGGGAGGGAGGTGGTCTTGGGGCAAAGAGGGGTCTTTCAGGTTCAAAATCCGACGGCAGGAGAGTCAGGCTGGAGCTGTGGGGGACCGAGGCTAAGTCCCTCTTCAGACTCTCTGGGGCTCCTGTTCTTTTCCCAAATTAGTTTAACATCTGCTTTGAAATCAAAAGACTTACAGCTTTCCTATTCCTGGCTAATTAAACAAACTCAGACATGTGCACCGCCCCACTCAGCATCCTTATGCTGCCAGGGAGGGAGGCGTGGTGTGGGTGAGAGGTGTGTGGCCCTGGGAGCAGAGGGTGGTCCCTGCCGGGTGGAAGGGCAGCAGGGACGGTCCAGCCCTGGGGCCCACATGCCTCATGGCCACATGACTGCTCAAGGTTCCCCGGAGTATATGAATTCATCTGGCCCGACACAAGTGCCTTTCACGGAAACTTATCAAGGCGTGGTAGCCTGTAAGCTGGCAAACATCGCGTTCCTGGCCAGCCTTTTACAGAAGGAGCCTGGCCTTTGTGGCTCCTCCGGGCGGGCACAGTGGCCCCTGCCTCAGAGCTCATAGGAAGGCCGGCCTCACTAACCACCCCTTCCCACATGTGGGCGTCTCCCTCTGTAATTACTTCCCTCTATGTAATTTCCTGCAGTGGAATCTTATGCTTTAGAACTAAATTAAAAGTCATCTAAAGAGATGGTTTGGTTAACACAGAAGTCAAGTTCCTCCTAGGAGGAATGAGGGTTTGCAGTCTGGCCTCACAGACACTTACAAAGGAGAGCAAGGCTTACCTGAGGCTTCAGATTCCATGTGGTGTACCAGCATGCTCACTGTGACCTGCTCACCCACCAGGGAGACAGTGTCTATTTATAATCATTTTCTTTTAAAAAAATTTGGGGGGAGGCAATTAGGTTTTATCTATCTATCTATCTATCTATCTATCTATCTATCTATCTATCTATCTAATTTTACTGGAGGGACTGGGGATTGAACCCAGGCCCTTGTAGGAAGCACTCTACCCTGGAGCTATACCCTCCCCCCAGTACCCATTTTCCAGTAATACACCCTGGATCTGTTGCTGGCTAGATGAAACTTGGAAACCACGAAGGTTTTCACCTGCTTTTGCCCCGGGAGTGCGCCCGGCCATTGTAGCAGATCCTCTTGGTCACCTCGCTGCAACGAAGCAGAGTCCAGAGGACTCCTACTCTGACAGTTTTCACAAAAATTAGTCAAACATCTGCTGGAAATCCATTCAGAGCCAGTTTCATCTTTGGGCTTTGTCCTAGTTATTTTTGGAATTGATACATTTATTTTCCAAGAGCAGAACAGAACATTTTTAGGCTTTGATTTTTGGCTTAGAGGTTAGTGAATTCTGTTCTGGGGAGAGCTGGCAGGTGCCCCGCGGAGGCGCTGTGAACTCTGCTGGCGCAGAGGGCAGCGCTGGTCTGGAGTCACGGGTCAGTTCAGGAGCTGGACCACTCTTGGACTGCACAGCCTCCGGGCAGAGGGACACAGGGACATGCGGTTGTCCCATTGCCACACTGTTCTCGGAGAACCCAGGAGTAGAGGTTTTCAGGCCCTGCAGAAAAAGTCTTGTCCAGGGTCTAATTCTCCAATTAAGAAAGCCTTCCTTGGGTCAAACTGAACGTTCCGTTCTGCAGTGTAAGCCTTCATGTCACAAATAGAGTTTGATGCCTTCAGGATGCTTACTTGTTGTCATGCTTAAATAGTCTTTTTTAAGATTCTAGAACCGTTACACGTTCATTGCAACTCGTGTGGAAAAGTCTTAAAAGCGTAAAGAAAATTAGGACTTCCTGGCATCTCTGCCCCCAGAGATAACGTCCCCGTTCTTTGTATTTTTTAAAATTTTATTTTACTGTGGTAAGAACACCTAACATGAGATCTACTCTGTTAAATTTTTAAGCGTGCGGTGAATGCATGATTGTTGGTTATAGGGACAGCAGTGTCCGGCAGGTTCTCTAGAGCTGACTCATTTTGCTTGACTGAAACCTTTTGTCTGTTGATTGGTGACTCCCCACCTTCCCCGCCCCAAGCCCCTGGAAGCCGCCATGCCGCTCTCTGAGTCTGTGAATCTGACAATGTTAGGTACCTCGCGTAAGTGGAGCCACGCACCATTTGTCCCTTTGTGACTGGTTATTTCACCGAGCCTCGTGTCCTCAAGGCTCATCCCTGTTGCCGTGTGTCGCAGAGTTTCCTTCTTCTTTAAGGCTAAGTAGGATTCCACTGAATGTAGAGACCGCATCTTATTTATCCAGTCGTCTGTCAGTGACATTCAGGTTGCTTCCACGTCGTGGGTATTGTGACTCATGCTGCAGGGAACATGCGGGTGTTGGTACCTCTTACAGACCCTGATTTCAATTCTTTTGGATGAATACCCAGAAGGAATTACCGGATCATATGCTAGTTCTACAGCTGACCCTTGAACAACATGGGTTTGGACTATGTGGGTCCCCTTATTTGCAGATTTTTTTTTCAATAAATATACAATCAGTGCTCCCTACCCAAAGGTTCTGCATCTGCAGATGTCACCAACCGCTGGTCACAGCTGGGCACACGGTGTGAGGTAGGGCTCGCTTTCTTCCTCCTTCCTTCCTTTCTTCCTTCTCTCTCTGTTTCTTTCTCTCTTTCCTTTTTTGCATACGATCAGCCAATTTTCCCAATGCCACTTTAAAAAAATGTCTTCAGGTTAGTAGCACTATCTTGTTTTTTTTAGTTAAAGTGTAGTCCATTACAATGTGATGTGTGGGTTTCTGGGCCACAGCATCATGTCCCAGCCATAATGCCATCCTTATTATGATCCAGGTTCTTGTGTTTGGGCTCTGTTGTGATCCATGGATGGCCCTTCTATTCCCGAACCATACTATTGTAATTATTTTACTTTTCTGGTCCATTTCATTATTTTTTAATTGAAATAAAGTTGATTTACAATGTTGTGTTAGTTTCTGGTGTTCAGCATAGTGACTCAGTTACATATACATTCTTTTTCATTATAAGTTATTACAGGATATTGAATATAGTTCCCTGTGCTGTACAGTAGGACCTTGTTTTTTATCTATTTTACATCATTTGTATCTATTAACCCCAAACTCCTAATTTATCCCTCCCCTCTGCTTCCCCTTTTGGTAACCATAGGTTTGTTTTCTGTGTCTGAATCTGTTTCTGTTTTGTTAATAAATTCGTTACTTTTTTTTTAAGAATTTTTTTTCTACAGAGGATGAATTATTTTACCAGATGAATTTTAGGATAATTTTGTGAAGAATTTCCTTCACATTTCTTCTCCTATTAGATTTTCTACTGGGATTAGAATACATTTATAAAATTATTTTGTGGAGGATGAATATCTAATTGGAAAACCATGGTATATTTTTCCATTCAGTCCTCTTTTTTGTCATTCAGTAAAATGTTGTAGATTTGGGGGGGGCCACTGCAATTTTCTTACCAGCTTTATTCATAGAGATTTTATAAATATTTCACTTTGTAAGGTGGATTTGTCTAGCAGGCAATAACTAATTAGTTACTGTACAATTTAATACCCACTTGTTTGAGGAAATGTAGAAGATACAGTGTGAATTAAAATAATAAATGGCCCACAATTCCAGAGATAGCCCCTGTTAACGTTTTGTGTGTCTCTCCGTTCATAGGTTCAGGGTCTAACTGCAGGATAGGACGTGACCACATGGAGGCTTAGCAGTCCACGCAAGGTGCTGGTGGGCGACTAGCTTGTACTTTTTGTCTGCCCAGCGTCGTCTTTTTGCTGTAGGGGAACGGCTCTTCTCCTAACCGGTGGGGCCACCAGTCACCCAGCTCCCTCTCCCCAGTGCCTGGGCGGACGGTGTATCGCTCTGGGGTTCTCTTCTGAGGTGTCTTCTTCCGGGACCCCGAATGCTAAAGGCCTCGCTCCTGGGATGTACCGCTGGGAGAGGTTTCCCGTCCCAAGAACACCTGGGTTTGGGTGAGGGAAACCTGGGGAAGCAGCTCAGGAAGGTGATGGGAAACTGGGTCCCGACGGCTTCTGTGCTTCTAGGTCTGGCTGGCTTAGAGCCAGCTTGAATTCATTGTAGACCGCCGGTTAGCCAAGGCAGGAGGGTTGCTACTTCGGGTGGAGTTCTGTCACTGGCAGAGTCCCGACCACTGCCACCTCCCGTGTTAGTGTCACGTGGGGGGATCACCCAGATGAGTTGGGTCCTTGTGTGTCCCTGGCCCCTGGGAGGGCGGATCACCCCCAGTGAGGCCATGTCCCAGGCGCTGTGCCTGTTGCTTTTTCTAAGGCAAAGAAGAAGGGTCCCCAAAGGGGACAGCATTTGCTGGGGGTTGGGGGTGCACGGGGGCCACAGTTGTGACAACACACCTGGCAGGGGAGGCCACCTCTGAGCTGTGTGGCCGCAGCTCCTTACTGTGGTTGGAATGGCAGAGTCTGGGGATGGGGATGGAACCATAGTGAATACAGTGGCGCCAGCATCTCTGAGGCTCTGCAAACGCCCACCGCCCACTGAGTGAGGGCTCCCTGCCATGGACCAGCTACCTGGCTGCTTTTCACACCGATTATACTGCAAAATAGCAATTAAAATCCAGCTCAGGTGATGGAACTGTAACTTGGTGCAGCAACTATGAAGGACAGTACGGAGATTCCTTAAAAAACTAAAAATAGAGTTACCATATGATCCAGCAGTCCCACTGCTGGGCAGATATCCAGAGGGAACTCTAATTCGAAAAGACGCATGTACCCCAGTGTTCATAGCAGCACTATATACAATAGCCAAGACGTGGAAACAACCTAAATGTCCACCAACAGATGACTGGATATAGAAGATGTGGTGTGTATATACAACGGAACACCACTCAGCCATAAAAAGAGTGAAATGTTGCCATTTGCAGCAACATGGATGGACCTAGAGATTACCATACTAAATGAAGTAAGTCAGACAAAGACAGATACCATATGATGTCACTTATGTAGAATCTAAAAAAAATGAGGCAAATGAACTTATTTACAAAACAGAAAGATACTCAACAGACATAGAAAAGGAACTTAGGGTTACCAAAGGGGAAAGGGGGGGTGGAGGGATAAATCAGCAGTTTGGGATTAGCAGATACATACTACTCTATATAAAATAGACACACAACAAGGTCCCACTGTACAGCACAGGGAACTCTATTCAATATCTGGTAATAGCCTATAATGAAAAAGAATATGTATGTGTATCTGTGCATATGTATAACTGAACCACTATGCTGTACACCAGAGACTAACACAACATTGTAAATAACTATACGTCAACATAAAAAAAAAAACCAGCTCACGGCAGTGACCAAGCTCCACCCACCCTGATGACTCCGGTTCTTGGTGACAGTGGATGTAACACATGTACCTTGTTCACCTTCACAAAACTTCTTCCACGTCTTTTTCCCGGAGTGTGTTTGCGCCCCCCCCTCCCCGTGGCAGGAGATCTGACCGTCCCTGGGGCGGGTGGGCCACCTGTAGTGAGAGCGCGCTTACGACTTTGAAGCTCTCTGAATTCAAAATGAGGTCTGAAAATGTGCATTTAGAATGGAAAAAGGAATGGCAACAAATTACTGGCGCCACAGAGATCCAGATGCCGGGCCTCGGAGAGCCCCGAGTCCGCTCATCAGAACCACCTGCCCTGAAATGCGACCCGCCTGTGACCCGACTGCCCATCCTGCTTTGAGCATTCTGCCGGTCCCAGGCTTTGGCGAGTGAGGGGCCCAGAGGCTTCAGGACAGGCTCAGCTCTGAAGAGCAGGCTGGCATTTTCTGCTTGTTTTTTTCCGGTCTGGTATCTCAGGGAGCAATCAGCCAGAAAGTAGTCAGCCTACATCTTTAAACCCTACGTGTTAGAGAAGGGGTCGAACGAAGGGAGTATTGGGGATGGAAATGATTTTGCACCGCGTTGTGGGGTGGGGGTAGGGAGAGGCCGCCAGGAGCCTGGAGAGCAGAGCCCGCCTGCTTCCTGAGTGAAGTGTGGCTCGGATGCTCAGTGCCCGGCCCCCGAGCGCGGTTTCCTCCCGGCGGCTCCAAAGCCCAGAACAGCGCCGCGGACTTGCTGACTGAGGGCAGCAGCTCCCGGGGAGCAGGAGCAGCGACGGCTCTGCGGTGAGTACCCAGAGGGGGGCTGTTTACCACGGGCATGGACGATCCTAGAAGAACAGCTCTGTCTGGGGAAGGGGTGCTTCTGCTGTGGGTGTAACGTCTGCCGTCCCCGGGGAGCCCTGCTGTGACTGTGGCACCGTCAGCATGTGCTCCCGGGGTTCGGGGCCGGGCACGTCAGGGCTGCGTGCGTGCTTTACGGGTGAAAGTGAACTCCAGACGTCTTCTGACAGCTTGAAAAAAACTGTCTTTTCTCACTGCCCTGCCACTTTTTTTCCTCTTGCCAGGGAAGGGCAATTAATGCTAACTCCAGGTTAGACCCAGAAAGGACCTGGGAGAAGGAATCCTGCCTCCGGGTGCTAATTACCGGCAGGATGCAGGGCTGTTTTTCACACCCCCGGTGAGTGGGGCTGCTTCTGTGCTTGCTTCTCAGCAAGTGTGGCGAGTCCGAAACCCCGCGGGGGCCCGCCCACCGGGGACGTCCTAGGGCCCTCCCGCCTTGCAGATCCGCTCCGTGCGGAGGGCGCGGCCCTGTCCTGGGCTCAGTATCTGGGCCAAACACGGTGCCTGGCAGGCCCAGATGGCAGCGTTTCAAAGATAGGACGGAGATAGAGGCTCTTCTAGGAAGTTACTACTTACGTGGTTTCTGTTTAGCCGCTGTTTTGCCCCACCCCTCGGCAAAGGGCTCGCTGCTTCGAAAGGTCTCCATCACTGTTTGCTGGAAATTAAGTTCTGGGTTTTTTTCCCCCCATAAATACAGTCTCTCACGAGGATAAACATTTAGCTCAGGAATGTCGGAGTCCATCCTTTAAGCGTACTGGAGAAATGAGCTTTCCCTCTCTTGCTAGGATGCAAACGTCAGGACAGAGGAGTGCAGTGTTCCCTGTTCCCTGTCCCCTGCAGCCCAGTGCCACAGACGGGACGTGTTTACCAGGCTCGAGCTGGCATGGCCGGTTCACTTCCCTTAATCTTCCCTTTGCCCCGTGACTTTCCGTGTGAGGGTGAGAGTCGTCTCAGCAGGAGGAACCCGCAAAAGCCCACCAGAGTGCAAAATAAACAACGCCGCCCTTGCGTCTGGGAACGCCCGAAGCATGCGAAGTAGCTTTTCTCCTCGTTTCAATTTTATTTTTCAAGCACAATAATTTTTAAAATGATAAAAATAACATTTTTTTTTTGCATGCTGTGTGCCAAGCGCAGCAGTCCAGTTCCCCCCAAGTATTAGCTCCTCGATTGTCACAGGGGCCCCAGCAACCACCCACCAGCCTGCGGGACCTGATGTAAAAACACAAGTAAGTGTCAGAGGACACGGAGAGATGGGCGTCTGCGCCCACGGCTGACAGGACAGGAGTTAGTAAAGCTTTTTGTATGGTAATTTTACAAAATGTACCAAAATGTAAAGTAACCTCTCATATGTCTTAGAAGGTACTGAACATGCTTTCATGTAGGTTTATACAATACGGTCATATTTACATTAAAATTTCATTATTTTTGTTAATAAACCTAAACTTTTTTAAAATTGAAGTCTAGTTGATTTACAATGTTGTTAGTTTCTGGTGTACAGCGTAGTGGTTCAGTTATACATACATATATTATATATATACATATATATATTCTTTTTTATTATAGGTTACCACAAGATATTGAATTTAGTTCCCTGTGCTGTATAGTAGGGCCTTGTTGTTTATCTATTATATACATAGTAGTTTGTATCTGCAAATCTGAAACTCCCAAGTTACCCCTCTCTCTCTCCACCCCTGTAGCCACAAGTTTGTTTTCTATGTCTGTGAATCTATCTCTGTTTTGCAAATAAGTTCATTTGTGTCATTTTTCTAGATTCCACATATGAGTGATGACATACGGTATTTTTCTTTCTCTGCCTGGCTTACTCCACTTAGTGTGATCATCCCTAGGTCCATCCATGCTGCTCCAAATGGCATTACTTCATTCTTTTTTATGGCTGAGTAGTATTCCATTGTGTATACAGCACATCTTCTGCATCCATTCATCTGTTGATGGACATTTAGGTTGCTTCTGTGTAAACTCTATGTTTTTATTTGTATGTATGTAGAAGTTTATTTTTAAAAAGTTCTGGATATAAAATATCAAGCTGTTTACTGTGTTACTTCTGGGGAGGGGGTAGATTTAGGCAAGGTCTCTTTCATTTTTTGCTAGATGCACTTCCATGTTTGAATTTTTTATGAGTCTGTATTCATGTAAGATAAATAAACAGATTTTTTCCAGGCCCACAGGCAAGGAAATTTCAGTGTGCAGGATCCCAGCTGTAGAGTCTCAGGGCTGGGAAAGTATACAACCATTTTTAGGAAGAGTGAGCATTTGGGGGCAGCATTTTAACATTTCTTTGGGGGTTTTAACTTATATTTTAGGAAAAGCAGACTTGTTGAGAAAACTCAAGAGGGGCATGGAGGAAAAAAGATGCTTCTTCCTTGGCGGGGGAAGGGATAGCTCAGTGGTAGAGCATGTGCTTAGCATGCACAAGGTCCTGGGTTCAGTCCCCTGTACCTCTGTCAAAAAAATAAAAAAGATTCTTTTTCCAAACCCTGAGCTGATTCCATCACTCCAGCCTCCCCCATTCCATCCCCTTTTCTCCACTCCTCCTACCATTTCTTCATTCCTTTCACTGAGGCCAGTTTCCCAGCTTTAATCATTTAATTCCTCATTTCCCAGGTTTTTGCCATAGCCAGCTACCATCACCTCCTGGTTAAATGTCCTCAAACTGACTTACATTATTAACACCTTTTATTTTATTTTTTTAGCTCAATATGAGATTTTTTTATTTTTATTTTTAAAATTTTATTTATTTTTTAATTTTTAATTTAAATACAGTCAGTTATGATGGGTCAATTTCTGCTGTAAATCAGTGTCCCAGTCATGCATATACTTACATATATTTGCTTTCATGGTTTTTTCATTAAAGGTATTATGAGACATGAATATAGTTCCTTGTGCTATATAGAAGAAATTTTTAAAATTTATTTTTATATATAGTGGCTAACATTTGGAAATCTCAGACTCCCAGATTTATCCTTCCCCCCCTTTCCATGGTAACCATAAGATTGTTTACTATGTCTGCGAGTCTTTTTCTGTTTTGTAGATGAGTTAATTAGTGTCCTCTTTTTCCTTTTTTTTTTTAAGATTCCCATATGAATGATCTCATATGGTATTTTTCTTTCTCTTTCTGGCTTACTTCACTTAGAATGACGATCTTCAGGTCCATCCATGCTGCTGCAAATGACATTATCTTATTTTTTATGGCTGAGTAGTATTCCACTGTATGAATATACCACAACATTGTTTCCATGTCTTGGCTATTGTAAATAGTGCTGCTATGAACATTGGTGTGTATGTATCTTTTTGAATTAGAGTCCCCTCTGGATATATGCCCATGAGTGGGATTGCTGGGTCGTATGGTAAGTCTATTTTTAGTCTTTTGAGGGATCTTGGTATTGTCTTTCCATAGTGGCTGCACAAAACTGCATTCCCACCAACAATGTAGGAGGGTTCCCTTTTCTCCACACCTTCTCCAGCATTTATCATTTGTGGACTTTTTATATGTGTCAGTAGTTTATTTCCTTTTATTGCCAGGTATGGATGCATTACAGTTTGATGACTGATTCCTATCTGTGTGCGCACGTGTGTGTCTGTGTGTGTGTGTGTATGCATGTGGGTGCGTGTGTGCTGCTTCTGTACAGATTCTCAGAGCTGCCTTTTTCATCAGCCACCCACTGATGAGTCTTTGGCCTTCTGGCCATGTAGGAAGCTAAGTCCCAAGCATGGCAGCTCAGAGTCACCCTGGGAATTTATTAAAAAATTGGAAGCAGGACTCACCCTTGATGGACTGAATCAGGGTCCCAGGGAGTGACCCCCAGGCGTGGGTATTGTCAATCAGTCTTGCAGGTAATTTCCATCAGCCAGGGCAGGGAGCTGCTGCTCCAGGTGACTGTCGTGGGAACAGTGGCTGTGGAGTTATAACCCCCCCCCGGTCCTGTTTGTGTGTCACTAAGAGGCCATTTAGTCTGAACTCCGGGGTGGTGTTACTCTTTGAGTGCCGACCACACCAGCCTTACCTGCCGCGGGATGTTTCTGAGCTCTCTCGGCGTGTAAGGCATGGATCTGGACGCCGCGTGTCTGTGCGGAAGTGAATCAGGCTTGGTGCTCACAGCTCGTTGGAGACACGTGATGCTGACATGCACCAGCTCACAGGACATGGCGATCGTGTAAGAGTGTGTAGACAAATGCTTGGAATTTAGAGGCACATCCAACAATTTCCCCCTTTTCGTGGGTGTGGGGAGGTGGTGGCCGGTCAAGGTTGCAGGAAGGAGTACCATTTGACCTGGGACTTGAAGCAGGAGGGAGATTTGTGTGAGGGGCAGTGAGGCTGGGAAAGGCAGAGCAGGCAGAGGGAACCAGAGGAACAAGAAAAGACGCTCGGCGGCGCGCAGTCCCGCGCGGAGCCCAGCGCGACTGGGGAGGAGGGCGAAGAGGGCAGACGGAGAAGGGCGGCTGGGGAGGGGCGTGGGCGGAGCTGGAGATCCGGCCGGCGCTTGGGCGAGAGCTCCGCCCACAGGGTGTGGTCGCCCCCGCGGCCGCCCCCACGCGCCCTGGTGTGCTCGGGTCAGTCCCTTGCGTGTGGTTTCACACGCCGCCAAGCGTTCGCTCACTTCTGGCTCTGTCTCCCTGGACGTAACGTTCAGGCTCAGGCCCACAAGACTGTCCAAAGTCAAGGGCTCATCCCGCAAGGCTGCCCCGCCCCCCGGACACTGATCACACGTCCAGGCTGACGCCTGTGCTTCTGACCCACTGGCCATAGATGGATGCCCACCTCGGATTGGATCAGTTTCTGCTCAGAGAAACACGTGCTTACATTTGCCAGTTCACCATGGAGGGCGTTATAAAGGATACAGATGAACAGCCGAATGGTAGGGTACTTAGCGGGGAGGTCCAGAGGGGTCCCGAGCACTTCCTGTGGAGCTGGCGTGGGCCACCCTCCCGGGTATGGATGTGTTCACCCACCTGACGTCCTCACTCTTGTTGTTCAAGGGTCCTCATGGAGCCAAGGCCGTGGTGGGTGAGGCTGGAAGTCCCAGCCCTCTGATCACGTGCTCTGTCTGGGCAGCCCCACCCCAAGAACCACGGACAAAGCCCAGATGTATTTCCTATACACAGCCCCTCCCACTCCCAGGCCACCCTCCCAGGTGACCACTGGCCCGTTTTCCGTCTCCACGCGCTGGCTTTTCTAGAAGGTCACGTGAGCAGAATCCTACAGCAGGAAGCCTTTTGAGTCTGGCTTCTTTCACTAAGCATAACGCATTTAAAGTCCATCTGTTTTTCTGCGTGCACCACTAGCTCATTCTTTTTTCAGTGATGAGGAGGGTTTTATTGTGTGTTTATCCACTCACCATGTTAGGCCGTTTTCAGTTTTTGCTGTTATGAACTGTCGATGAAAAAGAGTAATCATTAGTCAATCTAAGAAAGAAATGGGTATTTTATTACAGCCAACCTGAGAATTATAGCCTGGGAGACAGCCTCTCAGAAGGTTCTGAGAACTGTTTGGAAGAGGTGGAGGAGACCAGTGCACGAGTGATTTTAGCGAGGGAGGTCCGGGCAGTGAAGCGCACAGCTGGGTAGAAGAAACTGACATCTTAGTTAATGCTTTTTTCTAAAGTGCTTTTCTAAGTATGGGAGGATGCAAGAATCCAGGTTCTGGATGAAGAATTTCTCCTGAAAATATCCGACTCTCTGAGGGCTGGGTCTGCCAGTTTCCCCAGAGCACGGAGCTCTCATCCTGGTTTTCGCCCTGAACTCCTGCCGGGGTCAGTTACAGGCCAGCGACTGCCGTGGCCAATGACTTGACTCTTGTAGACCTGGATGGTGGGCAGCTTTCTTTATTTTTCAGTCCCTTCCCTTGGGGTCTTAATTTCCACCGGGGTTTGGGGGGCATTCTGTGACCCATTTGTCCCACGGTGCTAGGAATGCTCATTCCCAGGTCGGGCAAGGGCTTTGCTGACAGGACACTCCATGTGCTGGTAGTGGACCAGGCTCCGTTTGCAGTGACCAGAGGCCCCTGGACCCTTGTCTCACTCGTCTGTTACCGTCCAGGAAACGGGTTCTCTCTTTCTGCTTCTTCCCACATTTAGAGTGACACTATTATAGTCATTGGTCTTGTAGGACTACATACCTGATCTATTGTTTCAAATCACCTGACCGTCATTGATTTTATCTGAGGCTCAGCCACACATCTGGTAATGCAAGAAACAGTAACCTGGTAATACAGGCAGACTGCAAGTAATATAGCCAATAACGTTAGCGGGGCCATCAGTAAGTATTTAAGCTGAGAGGTTCCACTGGGTGCGGCCCAGGATCTCCCCAGGTTGTCTGACTTAGTCTGTTTTGCACCAGTCACTGTCTATAAGGGAATGATATATTGGCGTCATACATAAAGTCCACCAAAGAGTCTGCATGTCTAAGGCGAGTGGTGGGTCGTCGTGACCCCTTACAGGATAGAGACAGGAACGTTGTCTTCTAAGGAGTTACATGGCTGGAGACAGAAGGAGAAAAGCTGATACTTGTGGTTGAGCATGTATTTCTGCCACGGGGGAAGTCTGGGTAACACAGAACACAGATGCACCATTCACACTGGAGGGGAGGGAGGAGGCTGAAACGGGCAAAGAAAAATTTTATGTTTCAATTTTTCTTGTCTTGCCTTAAAGTATGAATTTTATTTCATCAGAACCAAGCCTGTGAATCAAGCTGTTACGAGCATTTTCATACAGACACAAGTTTCCATCATTCTTGGGTAAATACTGAGGAGTGGGGTCACTGGATTATATGATAAATGCATGTTTAATTTAAAATATTAAAAACAAGACAAGAGGCCCAAAGTAGAGTCACTTATGCTCAGCCCCATGTCACCCAGAGACTTAATTTATAGTCTAGGCTCTCCCAGGAATGGAATCTTCAACCGTGAATCAGGAATCCCCTGAGCAGCACCAGGGAGGTCATCTGCCCTGGAGACCCCTGCGGCCCCTAAAGGGAAGCTACCTTGCAATAAACAACCTGCTCTTTTATTTTGCCAAGTGTAACTTCCTGTCCTTGCTCCCTTCTGCCTAGAAAAGTCTTTCATTGTGTACAGCTCCTCGGAGCTCCTCTGCTGGATGGGACACTGCCCCATTCATGAATCACTGAAGAAAGCCAATAAGATCTTTGAAATATTACTCAGTTGAATTTCATTTTTTTTTTAACAACGAGAAATGGCTACATTGATTTGCAAAGCAGCTGCGCCATTTTGTGTTTCCACCAGCGGTGAGTTCCAGTTGCTCCTTGCAAGCACTTGTTTTTATTTTTTTTAATTTCAAGCCATTCTGGTGGGTGTGCAGTAATATCTCCCTGTGGTTTCAGTTTGCAGTTACCCAATGACTGATGACACTGAGCATCTTTTCATGTGTTTATTTACCATCCAGCTGTCTTCTTTGGGGACATGTTTAGGTCTTTGAGGTTTTTACCGAGTCGTGCGTTTTGTCGGTGTTGAGTGTTGTGAGTGCTTCATCAATTCAGGAATCGAGTCCTTTTTCAGTTTTATGTTTTGAAGATGTTTCCCTCCCAGTTGGCGGCTTGTCTTTTCATTTTCTTGACAGTGTTTTTCAAAGAACACAAGTTTGAAATTTTGATGATGTCCAATTTATCAGATTTAAAAAAAATTTTATTTATGGATCATGCTTTTGGTGTTGATGCTAAGAAATCATTGCCTAACTCAAGGTCACAGAGATTTTCTCTTGTTTCCTCCTAGAAGTTTTTTAGTTTTATTGAGATTTCCTGTCCGTCTTTGGCCAACATTTATTACAGACAGGGGACCCAGGGCTGTGGAGCCCCAGGGGAATGAGACAGTCCTTCGCTCCAGGCCGCTCCAGGCCAGGGAGCTGGGGCTGGAAACAGGCTGCGGGGTGTCCTGCTGTGGACGCTCCTCGTGCTGGGCAAGCGGGGCTGCTCCCGGACAAGGGCAGGCACTGACCTTTACAGGACAGGCGGCGTTAGGAGAAAGTAGCCGGGGGCGTGGGAAGCCCGCTGTCCCAGCCCGCTGTTCCGGGTGGTTGTGGGGAGCCGTGGGGAGGCCTGGAGGCTGGTGGTACGGCAGCTGCCTGTCGTTTGCACGCTGGGGTCTGAGTGCAGGGCGCCTGGCAGGCCCGCAGCGGGCCTGACCCCCAAAGAGAGGGTGGGGGCGGCCGGGTGACATGGCTCCTGCCTTGTCTCCTGAGGAGCGGGGCCGGTCTGAAAGTGAGTCAGATTCGCCTGTATCACAAAGAGCCCATCCCTGGGGGGCAGCCCCGTGCTGATCCGTGACTGTCTCGGGCTCCCACCCTGGGGGCGGATCCCAGAGCCACTGCTTCCGCACTCCACGTACCTTCCTCCTGGTAGGTTTCCTCCCAAGGCCCTTGCAAGGTGCACGTGCTGACCAGGTGGTCCCGGGAGCAGCTGGAACGTTCTCTCTGGTGTTGGCAGCTATTGTGTGTATTTGAAACACACCACCAGAACCGGGGTGGTGGGGGAGCGAGGGCACGTTCCAGACACCGAATGAATTAACCCCGCAAAGCACAGCCGTAGCTTTCTTCAACCAGCTGGCACTGTAGGAAAGCAGCTGAAGCCTGGGGGTTAGTCACGAATATCTTGGGAACGCGAAACCAGAAAAGAAATCAGCACATTCAGTGATTTCACTTAATCCGGTAACAATAAGGACACCTGGAGCCACAGCAGACGCCCCCAGCCCGTGTGACGGGGCGGGCTCTGCCCCTCATCCAGAAGAGGGGTCTGCCCTCCTCTTCGAGCTCCTGTGACCGCGGGCTGCCTTTTCAGGCTGTCACCGTTACAGGGAGCCCACGTCATTCCGCTGGGGTCCTCTGGGAGTCTCTTGGGGACGACAGGCCTCAGAAGGTCTCTTGTCAGAAGAGGAGGCCGCCAACTTTGAGCAATAAACAAGAGGGCAACCAGAGCCCATCTTGGTTTCTTCCCTACATACATTCTTTATTATGTCAAGCTCAAGTTTTGCTTTGGTTATTAAATTGGTTGTTCCCACTGCCACCCCCACCACCTGCCCTACACACATAGTCACACAGAGCCAGAAACTGGGCAGACAGCTTGGGCATCGGCTGGGGGAGCCCCTTCCCCCGGCATCCCGGTGCCCGCCTCTGACAGCGGCAGGTGAGGGGAGGACCGGGCAGGGATGAGCGCATCTCTCAGGGGAATGGAAACTAAGTTGTGACAACAGTGTCGGAGATCCTGGTGTCCTGTCACTGCCACGCGGACTGTGTTGGCTCCAGAGCATGAATAGCCGGGCCCTCGCCCTGAGGCAGGGTTGGGGGTGCCGGGATCCCCCACCACGGCTCCTGAACTCCTTTCTCAGCAAGGGGCCTTGGAGGTGAGCCTCCGGGCTTTCTCTGAGTCCCAAGTGTCGTGTGGACAGTGGGGCCTGTGGATGCTGCCCTCCTGGGTTTGCAGGGCAGGGGCTGCCCTCTTCCCAGCTTGTATTTCCCTTTTGCCAGAGGCCGTGAGAGAGCGCAGGGGGCAGTGGGTGTGGGGAGGGGACCACCTCCCCACCGTGGGTGGGGGCTCTGGCCACGGCACGTCCCTGTCTGCATCTGTGCCCGGCAGCGTGGGGAGAGGACTTGTGCCCGCCCCCAGCTCTCGGGAGTGCCAGTGCCCTGACGGGAGCTGGTGGAGGGCGTGGGGGAGGCGTGCCCCGCACCGCTTGCATTGTTTCTGGAGGAAATAGGACAGAATGAGTCAGAAGTGGCCTGTTTCCTTAGAAGCTGTGCCACTGACATCACAGGGCTTTGCCCCCTGTCCAACCTGACGTGGGGGCCCCACTTAGGAACAAGGAGACAGAAAAGGTTGGAGAAAAGGTAGACTCTATGCTTTAATCACTGGGTCCCTAAACCTGTGGTTGCCATTGGCTACCACTTAACAGCTCCCATAAATTCATGTATTATGATGTTTCCATTAAGATGTCTGAACTCTTAAACCATAAAATTGTAAAACATTATTTACTATCACTGTGAAATTGGGAAGGACAGCACACATTTCAAAAGCTGTCCTTCAGGAATAAAGTCAGGAATGGAGATGAATCCATAGATGGTTTTAGAGATTTGGGGTTGGATAATTTTAGGAGCTATTTCTCAACCATGTTATAAGTTAATGGGGCTAATTTTTATAAGGTTAATGCTTATCTGTCAACAAGGTAATAATGCCGGAAGGCTCTGTAAGCACATTAGTGGCGTTCTTATCCTGAAAACAGTCTGGGGATCGGTTTATTTGGTAATTGTTTGGAGACCTTTATGCGTCTTATGGGAGAAGGGCTGTCAGTGCTGCGTGGCTCCGCTTTGAATTTGCCCGTTAATTCGGCACCTATTTTGTGAGTGGTGGGGCCCCCGGCCCGGCCTGGGTGCCTGGTGAGCGGGGTGGGGGTGAGGGAGCTACTCCAGATTGTGGAGAGAAAGGGCCTCTTGGAGGAAGAACCCCCGCCCCGACTCCCAGTGTGAAGAGCAGGGGCGGGGGCTTCCGGATGCAGAGCTCTTCCTTGGGGACCAGCTGGGTGTGTCTGAGGGGCTGGAAGTCTCGGGACTGAGGCAGGCGGCCCAGCGGCTGGGCCTTTGGGAGGCCTGACAAAGATCTTGGATTTCCATTCTCAATGCAGTGAGAAGCCGCAGGGGGGTTCTCCACAGTGAGGGACATGATCTGACTTGTGTGTTTTTAAAAATATTTTAAAAAATTTAAATTGTGGTTAAAAGCACACGCACACCTTAAAATTTACCATCTTAGCCATTTTCATGATTTGTGGGGGTTTTTTTGGGGGGGTGCTTAGGTTCATTTATTCACTTATTTTATTTATCCGTTTTTTTTAATGGAGGTACTGGGACTTGTACCCAGGACCTCATGCATGTTAAGCACTGAGCTGCACCCTCCCCCTGTGATTTGCGTTTCCTAAAGACCCCTCTGGCTGCTGAGTGGGCATTAACGGTGGTGGGCAAGATGGGGAGAGCAGAGCCAGAGACCGTGAATGGGGCGGGTGGGCTGCTGGGGCGTCAGGAGAGAGGTGGAACCGGTCAGGGAAGCGCAGGAAGCCAGGCTTGGAGGGGTGAGTATCAGCAAGGCCTGGCAAGAAAGTGGTGTTGGCTCGAGCCTCGTGGGAGGGGCTGGATGGTTCACAGTGGGGGGTCTCAGAGGAGGGTCTTGGGACTGGGGATACCCCAGACGAGAAGATGAGGGCCCCGGCCGGGGTAAGAGGCCCCGCTCTGGCCACGCCGTAGGTGAGGACCACGCGGCTGGTGGAGCTTCTCTGGGCCATCCCTTAATTTGGAGAAAGGTCGCGCAGAGGCCCCGTCAGGGACGTGAGCAAACCCCCTGGGCATGGGTCGTGGCTGATGGTGACTCGGGAGGACAGCAGCTGCCTCCTGGGGCGACTCTGGACGCCGGCCGAGGCTGGCATGGAGGCAGCGTGATGAGCGTCTGTTCGGAGATGAGGGAAAATGCAAGGTCTGAGCAGGGAGTGGCGTCCCCGCTGAGTGTGACAGCTCTTGAGTATGGGCTGACTTCAGGAGGGACATCCGAAGGGGAAGAGCCAGAGCTGTGCTCAGTCTGCCCGAGAAAAAGGCAGGGCTCTGGGGGACACGGCAGGAGCCTGAGCTCCAGGCCAGGTGGCGGATTCTAGAAACCCAGCCCAGGGGAGAAGGCCAAGGTGCCTCTGAGGTTTCAAACCCTGGAGAGGCTGGCAAATGGGGAGCCGGGAGAAGCTGGTGCTCAGGGTGGATCTGGGTACTGTGCTCGGGCTGATGGCTGGAGCTGGAGGCTGCCCCCTTGGGAGGCAGGTCAGTGGACAGACAGGTGCAGGGGTCCCAAGGAGGCCCTCCCAGACTGGGGAGGCTTCCGGAAGGGGTCCCCCAGTTCACTTTGGAAGGCGAGTTGGAGAGGGTCAGACCGAGGGCAGGTCCCCGTTTGTCCCTCCACATCCCCTCTCACCTCCTTGATGACGGTGGGCCAGGGAGCAGAATGGGTTTCTTCTGAGTGAGGTCTGAGGCATTTGTCTCCCCAGCTCCCCGCGGGGCCTCCGTGGGTTGGCTGTGTTCCTCTCCCGAGGCCTCAGCTGCTGCTCTGTGTCCAGCTCTCTCCGGGGTTCGGCTGTTTCCTCCGCCAACCCCGGTGGGCCCTGGGGTGCTAATGATCCCAGCCCCAGGCTCCACACCTTCCCGGGTGCCCCCCCCCGGTCCCGCCCACCCCTGTGAGCAGTTCCTTTCTGAGCTGTCCTCAGCTTCCCAGCTGATGTCTGACATTTAGGCCTTTGACCTAGTTTGAGTTAACTTTTGTGTGGTGTAAGGTGAGGGTCCAGCTTCATTCTCTTGATGTGGATGTCCAGTTTTCCAGGCACCGCTTGTTGAAAAGACTGCCCTTCCCTATTGCACGGTCTCGGCAATACACGGTAGTTTATATTCTTAGTTAGTCTTTCAATAGACCTTTTGAAACCGTTCCTACAGAAAGAGGTCTTGACGTATTTTATCCCCAGATCCTTCTCTGCTGCCTTGGCTCTTTCTCTTTCAGTTCTTTGATGGGAAGCCACAGTGTAGGCAAGGGAACAGCTACTGATCAGCGGCCACCAGCTCTGTGGGATGCCGACTTCTTGGTTCAGCTTTAGAGACAGAAGGATGGCCCAGGGCAATGATTCTAAGGGCTTGGTCTTAATATAGCTCCAAGATTACAGCCTCCGTCTAGGGTCTGTGTTTCATGGTTAGAGACTCAGCTTCTTCTGTTTCTTATTCCAGATCAAGCCCCACGTCATAGTTTCTGCAAGCCCGTATTCCATTTCCAGAGTCTGTACTCGGTTTGAGATGGTGTGTTTGGTGACGTGTAAATGTTCTTTTCTGGTTAGTTTTTGTTTTAACATTTCTTGATTCTCCTTTTCTGTAAGTGACGAATGCTGATGGGTTGAATGAATTGAGGCTCGCCGTCTTCCTTCGGATCCGCGTGGAAACCTGCTCTTTTCTCTTTTCACCAGGAAGGAATCTAAGGCTAATGGGATCATTTTTCATCTCAAGACCAGCAGGAAATAATCAGCTCTGAAGAGTTTCCTGTGGCCTCAGCCCGAGTCCGGGATTCCTTCCGCTGCTCCCAGACCAGATTCTCAGCGCTGACGTTTCGGTGTCAGGCGAGAAGGCAGCCAGTGCCCGTCCAAGAGCCAGCACCGGAGGGCCCACGCTCTTCCTCTGGGACCGGGCTTCTCACCCTCAGCTCCTGGCGTTTTAGACCGGATCATTCTTTGCCGTGGGGCTGCCCTCGGGGCACCAGGGTGTCCAGCAGCATCCCCGGCTCTGCCGCAGTGCCCCCAAGCCGTGCCAGCGAAGAGCGGCTCCACACCTTGCCAGCTGTCCCCCGGGGGCAGGCCCCCCGCCCACCCCTGGAAGAGGTCAGGAGCAGAGTCAGCGTGTGTCCCAGAAAGCTCCAGGAGATATTTTCAGCATGTTGTTCTCTTGCCTTCTATTTCCTGCCAAGTCCCCTGGTAGTTGAGCTATGTGAACATTCTTATTTTGTTAGTTCTCAGACTTGAATGCCTCCGCTCTCTGCTTCCTGGTGCTCATTGTCCTGGGAGTGCAAACCTCAGGGCCCTCTCTCGCTCCCCAAGACTCCTTATTATTTGGGATAGTCCAGAATACTTTCCCTGTCGCCTTTCCATTTTTCTTGCCTTAAAAGGGTAATAAATCTGAGGCCCAAGGCAACCCCTCCAACACAGGCTCTGAAGGCGGCGAGGAGGGGACCGAGCAGCACGTTGGAGGGGGCGGGAGGTGCAGGCAGGGGCTCCGACTCCCTGCCCTCCGGTGCCCGGACGCCTGATGGTATTCCTAGAACAGCATCCCCCTCCCCTCCCTCTCTTCTCTTTTCTACTTGGCTCTGTACAATCTCTGAATGATGGTTTAAGTGTTAATTCTTATACTATTCAGGAGAGGAAAGGGGCTTGATAAGAAAATAAAATGAAAAATTTAAGGCAAACACCCCCTGGGAAGACCCTCTCCCTGCCCCTGTGGGAGTGGAATCCTAAATTTAACTGCACAGTGAAGCCTCGAATAACACGGGTTTGGACTGCACAGTTCTACTTACGAGTGGATATTTTTCAATAGTAAGTGCTACAGTGCTGGTCGAGTCTGTGGATATGCAGGAACGACGGATGTGGAGGGCTGACTATAAATGACAGGAGATGTGGAAAACAGTAGGAGGTTCCTTAAAAACTGAAAATAGACTTACCATCCAGCCATCCCACTCCTGGGCACATATCCAGAGAAAACTCCAATTTGAAAAGAACATGCACCCCAGTGTTCATAGCAGCACTATTTACAATAGCCAAGACACGGAAACAGCCTAAATGCCCATCAACAGATGACTGGATAAGGAACTTGTGGTAAATCTATATACTGGAATACTACTCAGCCATAAAAAAGAATGAAACAATGCCATTTGCTGCAACATGGCCCAGTACTTAACCAGGTGCTGGGATGTGGAGAGTGGAGAGCAGGGCGTAAAGCTAGTGTCAGCACCAGCTGAAATGGTTTCCCCACTGTCCCCTCTCATCCTCTCACCGTCCCTGGAAAGCTGCGTTGATCTTGCAGAGCCCACCACCCCTCCGAGCATCCTGTCCTCGGCATCCTGTCCTGGCATCCGTCCCCGGCAATCTCCCTGCCAGCGGGGCTCTCTTCCTGGTTCAAGAGGGGACATTACTTATTTCAGTTCTGTCTATTTTGATTTCTTGAAGAAGATGGAATTTGAGGGGAGGAATCTGGCTGGTGCATGAGGACAAAAGAGAAGCCTCCGTCTGGGGAAATAATGGGAGAGACAAGTGAGGGGAGCTGAGGAAGGAGAGCCTGGCATTTGGGAGGGGCCTGGGGAGAAAGACCCTCTGGGTACATTCGTTTGGGAATAATCTGATTGAACTCAGAGATTTCAGGAGAATAAAGGAAGGTGTGATGATGCAAATGAAGCAGCCCTGGGAATCTGGCCTCAGAGCAAATCACCCGTCAGCCTTTGAAAAGCGGCTGCACGTTTTTTCAGGTGGTTGTCTGGGTCGCCAGAGGTGAGGAGAGGGGTTGAGATCTGGAGTTTTTTTAAATTGAAGTGTAGTTGATTTACAATGTTGTGTTAGTTTTAGGGGTACAGCAAAGTGATTCCGTTATACATATATATATTCTTTTTCAGATTCTTTTCCATCATAGGTTATTGCAAGCTATTGAATCTACTTCCCTGTGCTGCACATCACGTCCTTGTTGTTTGTCTATTTTATACATAGTAGTTTGTATCTGCAAATCCCAAACTCCTAATTTATCCCCCCTCCCTTGCCCCCTTAGTGACCATAAGTTTGTTTTCTGTTAGGTCTGGGGTTTTGACTGGGATGCCTTTTTCTCTTTCCTTTTTTTTTTTTTTTTGGTCAACGACTTAGGGAAGTGTTGGGGAGAATTTCCATCCTCTTCCTGCTGCTTTTTGTCTTTACATTCTTACCTTTCTTCTGAAGAATAAATAAAAGGCACTTCATTTCTGGGGTGACCTGGGCAGGTTTTGGGAAGTGTAGACTCATTGCAGAATCACCTATGTTTTCACGAAGTAAACCCTGCAATAATCATCTCTAAGTAGTTGCAATCGTAATGTAAAAGGGTGTCTTGATTAGAGATATTTTACTTAAGTCATCCTCAAGAACCAGACTGACACGTGACTGGTTGGTTCTGCAGTAACGGATACAGCTCATCAGTCATTCTCCCCAGAATCACTCAGACTATGTTTGTTCACTTTATATTGGGTGTCCTAATAGCATTAGTTGCCGTCTAGGTCTTCACCTAGGAATTCTTTCATCATTGCTGTGGAAACCAGCATGAAAAGCTGTGGGCCAAGGAAGAAAAATAATTGGTGCCAAACATCAGTAAAATAATGCGAGAAGTGTTTTTTAAAATACAGAATTTTTAAAATTGTGATACTTGGAACCAAGCTGAGACTGATAAGGCACTGAACTTATCATATTAATGGGAATCGTGAAAAATTTTTCTCAGAAACACTCTTAAAATATTATTTTCACCCGTAGCCACATTCATACAGCTGCCAGGGCCACCGACTGCAGAATGAGCTCTACGGAGGGTCTTGGACACCTGCCCCAGCTAATCCTTTAAGTGGGAACAGGAACTGGACAGCCCTGGGGGAGACTGAAGTGGTCAAGGGAACCGGTGTCCTCCGGCCGGAAGAGGAGACACAAACAGGAGGAGGTCCCGGCTGCCCTGGGCTTGGGGGGCGGTCTGTGCTTTTTCTCAGAGGGGTGAGTGGGATGCACTGGGATGCAGTGAGGGGAGAGGAGGACTGAGCGGCTGAGCACCAGCTCTGACCCCCCGGAGGCAGTTAACAGACCCCTCAGAAGTGGCAGCTGAGTTTTGGTCTTTGTGTATCTTGTTGTCCATAATCTGTACATGCATGCAGTTATTTTCAGTCCCTTACAGTTTCTTTGTATCCTGCTGCTCCGGGGAGACATTTGTCCAGGTGCAAGCCCTGCAGCAAGGGCCCCAGCCTCCCCCCACCCCGTCTCAGCTGCACCTGCTGCTTTGCTCAAGTTGTCTTTCATAGAGTATTTTTCTGAGGGGGAGTAACTCTGCCCCACAAGTCAGGTCTGACCAATTAAAATATGCTCTATTAGTTTGAAATATCATTTTTGTCCAAAAGAAGAAGCTATGCTTCTGTGAAACCTAATTTTCAATTAGTTCATTTACATCTACTTTCAACCCTAAAGCTTCAAGGCTGATGGATATAGGATGTCTGGACTCAAGCCGACCTGTTTTATGTGAGGAGATACATGCATGTGTGTGTGGGTGTTTGCATGTGTGTGTGTGGTAGCAGTGCTGTGCCAGGTGCCCCTGACAAAGGAGAAGCCATTGTTTTGCTGAAAAGTGATGCCAGAATATCAATAATATTGCACTTAAAAAAAAATTGAAATACAGTTGATTTACAGTGTTGTGTTAGTTTCAAGTGTACAGCAGAGTGATTCAGTTATACATATACATGAATGTTCTTTTTAGATTCTATTCCATTATAGGTTATTACAAGCTATTAAATAAAGTTCCCTGTGCTGTACAGTAGGTCCTTGTTGTTTATCTATTTTATACAGAGTAGTTTGTATCTGCTAATCCCAAATTCCTAATTGATCTCACTCCTCCCCTTTCCCCTTTGGTAACTATAGTTTGTTCTCTATGCCTGTGAGTCTATTTCTGGTATGTAAATAAGTTCATTTGTATCCTTTCTTTTTTTTAAGACTCCACATATATAAGTGGAATGATATGTGATATATTTATCTTTGTCTGACTTACTTCACTTAGTATGATCATCTCTAGGTCCATCCATGTTGCTGCAAATGGCATTATTTCATTCTTTTTATGGCTGAGTAATATTCCATTGTATATACATACCACATCTTCTTTATCCATCTGTCTGTTAGTGGACACTTAGGTTGCTTCCATGTCTTGGCTTTTGCAAATAGTGCTGCTGTGAACATAGGATGCACATATAGTTTTAATAATTTGGTAAAAGCTGTTGTCAAATTGTAGTGATTAGCCTGGTGCAAAGGTAACCACCTCAGAGATTGAATGCTCCATTTGCAACCCAGTCCTAAGGGCTCGTTCTCCATGACAACAGTGGGGACTGTGGTGTGTCAGGGAACAGCTCTGTGGTGTCACTCAGCAGGCTCCAAAGTGGGCACACACGTCTTTCTTTTCTGTTCTTGTACAGAAAGACCCTCAGGGATGAACATGAAAGGTGCAGCCAAGCCCTGGAGTCCAGTCACCAAAGCGGGGAGCCATGGGCTGGACCGCGCGCGGGCCCTCCCCACCGCCTCTTCCGGCATGAAGAGTTCCAAGTCTTCCACCTCGCTGGCTTTCGAGTCCCGACTCAGCAAGGTATGGACCAGAACATGCAGGGCAGGGCTGCTGGACACCCTGGTGGCCGTCAGCCAGGCAAGTAGCCTCTTGAGGTGGAAAGGAGGCTGTGAGGACGGTCCCAGGAGTATCTTGACCTAAAGGCACAGGGCAGAGGGGGTTAGAGAGGGAATCTACGGAAGGTTGAGTGACTAGGAACCCCTGAGCCAGGTCGTGCGGACTCTTTGGCCAGAGTTTTCCCCCAGCGCCTACTGGATGGGGTCAGGATCACCAGGGAGCCTCAAGGCCCTGAGAACCCCCGGTCAGCTCCCCACCCGCCTGCGTCTGGGGTGGGCTCCTGCTCTCACCATTCTCTCCCCACCCCCGCCCCCCGCAGCCCCTGGGAATCTCCACTGGTTCCTCTCCACTCCCGGGGTAGGGGCAGGCTCTAACAGCAGGTGGGTGGGACGCAGCCTTGTCTGTGTGCCACCCAGTGCCCCCTTCCTCACCCTGAGATGAAACACATAGACAGTGTAACCCACCTACACACGTGCCTCGGAGAAATCACTGCAATATCCTAACCACAGAGGAGAAACACTGTGATTGCAGTGGAGTGATCCGCTTCTCCCCGGGCGCGGCTCCGCGGAGGGGCCCGCCATGCTCCTTGGAGCCTGTGGCCCTGGCCGCCGCAGGCAGGCTGATCTGGGGTTGTTGGGCTGATGACTCAGACACCAGGAAGGCTGTGGGGGAGGGCGGGGGGCGTGATCGTTTGGATGGGGGAGCACTCTCGGTGAAGTTCTGAACCCAAGTACAATCTTCCCTTCCCTGGAAAGCTGAGTACATCTTAAAGGTGTGCAAGAAATACAGTTTTTATATGTAAGACAAAGGAAGGCACTGAGCTGGGATAATAACAAAAAGATGCTCTGAGAGTGTCTGCGGGGTCTGTGAACCGTGTGTGATGGGGGTTATTTCTGTGCAGTATTGTCACATTCACCACGGGACATCTGGGCTCTCCATCCTCCCACCTATTAAATACCAGTAGCACCTCCAGTGACGGTGACAACTGAAAGTGCCCCCCACGTTCCAGACACGCTCCTTGACAGATAGCACTGCCCCTGCTGAGGACAGCTGTTCTAGGTGACAGCGTCTGTTCTCATGAATTTTCACAGCATGCGTGGATGACACACAAAGTCGTGTCCCCAGCCAGCACTCCTCCAGCTGCCTCTGCAACACCGCCTCTCAGATGTCTAGAAGGCACCTTGAAGGTGACTCGTCCAAAGCTGAATCTAGACCCCTTCCGCTCCATCCCTCCCGCCACCCCCAAACTGCTCCTCGTGAACCTTCCCATTTGAGTAAAAAGCAGCTCCGTCCTCCGGTCGCTCCGGCCAGCGCCCGCGGCATCGTCCGTGGACCTCCTTTCCTCACAACCCACAGTCCGTCAGCAAAATGCTGTCGCCCTTAGAAACAGATGTGAACTCCATCCAGCTCCCACTGCCTCCCAGTGGCCACGGGGGACATGCCACCACCTTCCTGCTTTTGTCTCTGCTGCCTACGCTCCGTTCTCAGCAGAAGCCGAGCGGTCCTTTCAATGTATGAGTCATGTCACTTCTCTGCTTGAAACCCTCTAGGTTCTCCCCACTCACTTGGAGCAGAAAACACAGTCCCCTCTGTCCTGGCTCCCCAGGCTCCAGACACACAGCCTCCAGATGCCTGTGGGCTGTCCCTCCGGCGAGCCAGGTGCTGCTCCTCCTGCCTGCAGACTCTGTGCCTCCATCCCTGCACCCCAGCCGCTCCTCCCTTGCGCCTGTGCCCAAACGTCACCTTACCAGACGCCGCCCCAGACCACTCTGTAAGGACCCTCTTGCCCTGCCCTGTTTTCCTTTTTGGCTCTTCAACCCTCGTAGCCGCCTGCTTGGGTACTGCCATCTCCCAGGTAGACTGGAGGCCCCTTGAGGGCAGGGACTGTCTGTTCCTTGGTTTGTTGCAAGCTCTGTCCCCCACACTCAGGAAAGCACCTGTCCCTGGCCAGCATTCGGCATGGGTTAAGTGCCCGAGTGAGGCAGTGATGGATGCTGGAACAGGAGGACCTCTCTGGGAGGGCTCAGAACAGGCTGCTCTGGTGTCCTGGTTTTGCCGCTTTGTAGCCGTGAAGCCTCAGCCAGGCTGTGCAGCTGCCCTGAGCTGCAAGACGAACTGCATACCGTGCTTGCCGTGGGGCATAAACGCCGACAAAGATTCCTGCACGTGACTTGGTTTGTTGTTCTGTTACCTGGAGTTGACCGTAATTTCCATGATTTTATCGTCTTTATCCTATGGCACATTTGGGAGACGTCTTTAATTTAGATTTTATTTTTTATTCTTTTTTCCTTTTTTTAATTGAAGTACAGTCAGTTACAATGTGTCAGTCTCTGGTGTACAGCATCATGTCCCAGTCACACACACACATACCTATATTCGTTTTCATAAAAGGTTAGTACAGGATATTGTATATAGTTCCCTGTGCTATACAGGAGGAATTTGATTTTTATCTGTTTTTATATATAGTGGTAATTTAGATTTTAGATTAATACCTACATTTCCCCCATAACAGAGCCTTGGAGCTTCTGGAATATATTAAAGTATTTTTAAAAGCAGTTTAAAAAAGAAAGGTCTGGAGCTCAGGCGTGTTTCCTAAAGACGATGAAAAGGTGGCCGCTTCGGCCCCTTGATGGGCGTGCGTTTCGGGAACTTGTTCCACGGGGGAAATGTCGGGGGGAAAGCGAATACCGTTGTGGAGAGTCTCTGCTCTGGTTCTGGTTCTGGTTCTGGTTCTCGGACCTCCAGGCCCAGTTCCGTGAAAGAGGAGGGCGGGGTTCGGGGCGGCGGCGCGGACAGCTGGAGGCCCCTGCCCCTTCCTGGCCCCGGCCGTGTTCCCCTGCTCTGACCGGCCTCCCCTCTCCGCCCTGCGGGTGGAGGAAGAAGAGGAAGAGCCCGGAGAACAGAGAGAGAGAAAGAACGTCGGTGGACAGGAGAACAAGCCGATTTCCCCCAGTGCTTCACGATGAAACCCGCAGGCAGGCGGAGAAGCGGAACCGCACCGGAGCACCACGCCCCCTGCTGGACGCCACGGCTGACGTCTTACTACAACCGCTTTACGGAAGATGGAGACACATGTTTTAAGTGGCCCCCAAATTGGAAAACGAAACTAAATGCACCAGAAGTAGAGTGAAATGCCCTACCCGAGACACTGGCCGGAGCCGTGGGGCCACCAGAGAGCAGGGAGGGGGACGGGAGCCCGGATGGGACAGGGTTGGGGGGAGGGGACTACGTGAATCTTCCTGTGTCACCCGGGCCCAGCACAGGGAGGCCAGCACCTGCAGGGCTCTGATGCAGACAGGCCACGTCCCGCTGGCCGTGTAGAAGGCCCACGTCTGTTAGTCAGGACTCTCCGTTGCAAATGACAGAACATTGGCTTCAGCAGAGAAGTATATTGCGCAGGTCACCTTGTGCAGGACGGATGTGCAAGACCGGAGCACAGAGGGGCCGGGACCAGGGAACAGGACACCCAGGACTCCGGGTCACCCATCTCGGCTTCTCTGTCGGCTGCCTGTGGGGCAGAGCGGGGCTGCCAGCAGGCCCAGGCCTTCCAAGGCCTGGCTGCTTCTTGACTTCCGATTGGTTAGAAGCAAACAAAGAACAGGTGAAAAATTAGGAAAGGTTTCTGCTTGGCTGGGTGTGAGTCATGTACCGACCCCGCCCCATCTCCTGTGTCCTGGGGTCAGGGGCTCCAGAAAGTGGAGTCCTACAGTTTAGGCATGTTCTCTGCACATCCGGGGGACCTGGCCCGTCATGTTTCTTGGGGAGGGAGCACTCTATACCTGCACCCCCAAAGCAGTAGCCACCAGCTACGTGTGGCAGCGAGCCCTTGAGACGTGCCCTGAGTGCCAAAGACTCACCAGATTTTGAAGAGTGAGTGCAGAAAACCTAAAACATCTCATTAATATGTTTTGTGTTGATTGATTGTATTTTGAATGTATAGGGTTGAGAAAATATATCATAATTAAAATTAATTTTACCTGTTTCACTTAAACTTTTTCTTTCTTACTGTTCCTATGGAGATAGTATAAATGTAGGCACGTGGCCCGTATAATAATATTCCCATCTTCGGTGCTGCTCTAAACCACTTGGTTCTCAAGGTGTGGTCCCCAGCTGGCAAGTCAGCAAATGCAAATCCTCAGGCCCTGCCCCGGACCTGGGGAGTCAGAGGCTTGGTGGTGGTGGTGGAGGTGCGGCTGGGGCTTAGGGTTGGGCAGGCAGCCCCTTCATTTTAACAGACCCTCAAAGGGTTCTGATGGACCCTCAGGGTTGAGAACCACTCCTCTAACTATAATGTGTTACCCACCTTTAAAGCTGGGATTCTGTCCCGTGTGATGATTTTAGAGCTTTGAATTCCCCAAGCCCCCCTTGGTGGAACTGAGAGGCATTTCTTAGTTGCATTCCTCTGTGAGCTGTCTAAACATTTTCCTTCTGTGAGCTTTCCTGTGCAGGTGCTCCGTAGCTTAAATCAGTGAAAATCATTAGTGAAAAAGACCTATTAAACATATCAAAGCAACACCGACGCATTGGTACAGATCTTCTGTGACAAACCAGAAATCTCAAATTGTGCTGAGGCTGCATCCGACGCCCGGGAAACAAAGCCGAGAATGCAGCTCCAAGTAGACAAGGAACCAGACTGAGTGGCTGACACGGGCTAGCTTTCTGCGTCTGATGTTGCCTCCAAAACATGGGCGTGCAGTAAGAGCGGCTTCAGCTGTTTGCCTTGGAGGACAGGTGGAATCGGCCTGGGGTCTGTGTGTCCTCCCTCCTGGGAAATCTTCCAAGCAGGGAGTCTTTCTCAGTTGGAATTCCACGTGGGAGGTGCAGGGGCACTGAAGCTCCCTGGAAAATCTGTGCTGTCACCCAGACGCCCCATGCTATGCAGGAGGGACATGGCACGACACTGGCCTGGATCACGTCTCCTTAGTCCTTTTGCCTGGACAGGACGGGATCATATCTTTTAATACAAAGTGGGACCCCGAAGTCCAAGAAGAAGCAGAGTAAATGGGGTGCGGCTGGTAACATGGGACTCGGAAGTGGGCTTCGGGGCTGCAGGGGGCGCAGAAGCGGCAGAACTTTCCGGAGCAGCTGTCATTTGTGCAGCAGGCGTCCTGTGCCAACGTGTTTTGTGTATTTCATTTCCACTTGGCACGGTAGCATGTAGAGCATCTGCTGTCCCCGCTGTGCCCGGTCCTTCATAAGCAGACACACTGTGAATGTATCCGGGACATTGTTATTAAATGAACTCATCAGATGAAGGGTCCGAGGTCCAGGGAGGCTGGTGACTTGCTTTAAAGTTCCACTGTGCCCTCTGGAACCCCTGTGGCATCGCCTTAATCTTTTCTGAAAACACTCCCTTCTTGTGCTTGCTTTAATTGGGATTTAACTTTGATAGGATAACAATGGTAAAAACAATCATGTGATTTGCACTACTTATTATAATAGCCGCTGTCTATTAAAAGCATGCTACTGTGCAGACACTGTTCTTCTAAGCACGTTACATGGCTAACCCATTGACTGCTCTGAGGTAGGGACCATTGCTATATCTGTTTTTTAAGTGAAGAAACCAAAGCACAGAGAGGTAAAGTGATTTTCCCTAGGTCACACAGCTCAGAAGAGGCAGAACCAAGATTCAAACTCAGGATTCTGTCTGGACTTAGAGGTCTTGTCCTTAGCTACCAAGCTGTGCTGCACATGGTAGAGCTGTGGTTTGAAGGAGAAGAAACCACATTCTCTGGGTAAGGGACGAGAAGAGGCCACGGTGCCCTGTGCCGTCAGCTCGTGTTCATTCCCCAGTGCCCTCAGTTCCGCCCCTGACCCCCAGATGGGCTTGTCATCCTCATCGTCCAAACAGAACTCAGCGTTGCTCTACTTCTGCCTCCCCCATGTGCCCTCCCTGGCTGCCTCCCCCCGCCCCTCCCTGCTTTGGTCCTGCTCACACAGGGGTCTCCCCAGCACAGACCCAGCTACGTTACTCACCTGGCTTCAGACACACCAGCATCTCCACTCTCTTCTCACCAAGTCCAAATTCCTCCTCATTGCTCAGGCCTCGGGGAATCTGGAGGTCCCACCTCGCCCCGAGTACCTGCCTCTGTCACTAGGGACTCTCCGGGATGCCCTCCTTCCTTTCCCTGGGACCCCGCCTTTCCCCACCCACTTCTTCCTGGTTCTCACACCTGATGAAATCAGACACAACAGGCTATTCAACGGCTGAAATGCCCTTGAACCTTTAAACTGGTAACAGCATCCGATATTTAGGCTCGCTCCCTAGTCCACGGGACTCTAAGGATGAGGGAGGTGGCCCTAGGAGCTGGGGAGGGGAGGAGGGAGTTCCCTCAGGATCTCCCGTGTCACATTCTTCAGGTGTGAAATGCTGCTTCAGTCAGACCTGAGGTTATTAGTCAGGGCATTTCCATATTGTCTGTGGAATGAATTTAAAATCTGCCTTAGGATTAAGGGTCAAAATTCAATGTGTTTGAAATGTAGGTTACATTCACCAGATACTACAATATTTGGCTTTTATCACAGGGGCCCTTAGCAGTGTGGTGTTTCCAATTTAAGGGGTGTTCAGAGGCAGCCCCTGTGGTGGTGAACTGATGGGTGACAGGCACACATGGGCTCCAGTTTTTATGCCCAGAGCATGGGATATTGTCACTGCTATATTGTTACAGTACTTGGGCTTTGAGCAAAAGCTTTATGAGGGTACAATACGCAACAAACCTGATCAACAAATGCTTTCAGCAGAAATAAGTCAACAAAATCTAATATAACGACGGAGACTTACTCAGTGAGAAGGACCTGAGGTTACTTGATCAAGTTCTTCTATTTTTTTAGGTGAGAAAACTGAGTTCCTAGATAATCACTTGCCCAGGGCCCCACCGCTTAATCAGTGCCTCATTTCTAATACAGCACAGTATCCCACGGTCTGGTTCCAGACTTTTGCTTGTAAATATAAAGATGCTGCCAGTCCAGAGAAGCATCATGGATGGGGCACCAGGAAATGGCTCAGGCCGAGTTCCCACAGTTGTAACATGATGATGATGGTGGTGATGGAGGTGGTGGTGGTGATGGAGGTGGTGATGATGGTGGTGGTGGTGGTGATGGAGGTGGTGATGGTGATGGAGGTGATGGAGGTGGTGATGGTGATGGAGGTGATGGAGGTGGTGGTGGTGATGGAGGTGATGGAGGTGGTGATGGTGATGGAGGTGATGGAGGTGGTGGTTGTGTTGATGACGGAGGTGGTGGTGATGGTGGTGATGGAGGTGTTGGAGGTGGTGGTGGTAATGATGGTGGTGATGGTAGTGGTGATGGAGGTGATGGAGATGGTAATGGTGGTGGTGGTGGCGGTGGTGGTGGCAGTGGTGATGGAGGTGGTGGTGATGAAGGTGGTGATGGTGGTGAAGGTGGTGATGGTAATGATGGTGGTGATAATGGTGGCAGTGGTGATGGAGGTGGTGGTGATGGAGGTGGTGATGGTGGTGGTGGTGGTGATAATGGTGGCAGTGGTGATGGAGGTGTGATGGCGATGATGGTGGTGATGGTGATGATGGTGGTGGTGGTTGTGGTCACTATTTATTGTGCTCTTAATGAAGGTCACAATCCTAGAGGTGCATGTCTGATTTTCTCCCTTTTAGAATTGAGGGCCCCCAGCTCATTTCCTGTGTCTTGCAGGTGGGAAGAGGTAGAGCAGCCTGTCTGGGAGCCCTGGGCACACACACCCTTACCCACACTCGGCCTGCCTCCCACAAAGCAGCTGGACACCTTGTATGTAGAAATCCCACATCCCAAGTCCTCTTTTGCCTCCCCCTACGCCTGCAAACACGTAAACGCTGTGATACAGCGCCTGGGCAGGTGGCCAGACAGTGTGGTTATGTGGACATGAAGCAGCAGCAAGCGAGTGCACACAAATTATCCCGTCAGTATTAGCATTTGTTTTAAAAAGTAATCGTTTGTTGTACATCTGAAATATGTGTAGTCTGCTGTACAGAAATCATACCACAATAAAGGTGTTTAAAAACTAGATAAACAGGGGAGGTATAGCTCAGTGGTAGAGGGTGTGCCTAGCAGGCACAAGGTCCTGGGTTCAATCTCCAGCACCTCCATTAAAAATAAATAAATAAAATCTTTAAAAAAATTAGATAAACAACAAGGACTTACTATACAGCACAGGGAACTACATTCAGCATCTTATAATAACATATAATGGAAAAGAATCTGAAAAAGTATATATATATACATGTATGTGTAACTGAATCACTTTGCTGTACACCAGAGACTAACACTGTAACTAACATTGTAAATCAGCTATACTTCGGTAAAAATAAATTTTTTTACAAAGTAATCTTTTGTTTAAAGATCTCAACTAGGATTGCTTGGCTAATATTCTGACTTTTATCGGAATATTTTTTCTCTCTTAAAAAGTAGGCTGTGGGGAGTTAGTGTGTAGTGGGTAGTTTCAGTTTGGGAAGATGAAAAGCTTCTCGAGACGGATGATGGCGCTGGTCGCACACTGTGTGGTGGACTTCATGCCCCTAAACTGTACACTCAAAATGGTTAACAGGATCAATTTTGTGTCATGTATATTTTACCACAATAAAAAATGTAAAGAACAATGGAGGAGCCCTGGACCAGCAGTCTGCGGGGGCGCTGGGGCTTTGTGCCGGTCTAACACGTCCTCCAGTTCTCTTCTTCTTTTTCTTTTTTATTGACCATACTTACAAAGCGGTGTGTAGGGTGCATTCATCTTAGTCTTAGCTGTAACCTCGCTGAATTTCTACATGTGCTTGTATCTGTGTGCCCACCACCCAGCAAGAAACAGAGCATTCCAGCGCCCCAGAACTTTCCTTCTGTCTGACTCTCCCAGGGTTCACTGCGGTTTTGACTTGCATCACCATCACTTGATTTTGTCCTTTCTTGAACTTCACGTACGTGGAATCAGGCAGAATGTGCTCTTTTGTGTCTGGTGTCTTTCACTTAGCATGGTGTCTGTGGGACCCTCCTACTCATTAGCATATCAGTAACTCTTTTTTTTAATTGCAATGTAGTCTCCATCATATTTTGTGACATGATTTAATTTACTCCTTCTGTTGAAGAACGTTTGGGTTTTCTAGGTCTGGCTGCTGTAAATAAAGCTGCTGTGAGCATTCTCTTGAGGAACCTGTGTACTCACTTTTCTTGGGTGGAGGGTGGGTTTGCCGAATCACAGGATTCAAATATGTAGCTGGGGTAGATCCTGTCCGTTTTCCAGAGTGCTTTACTAGGCTGCACTTGCTCCCGCAGACCAGGAGCGTTCTGGTTGCTCCCTGACTTTATCAATGCTCAGTATTTTTCTCCTCTTTTAAGACATTCTGGAGGATAGGTAATGATACCCTGAAATCTAAACGATGCAAAAGTGAAAAATGTTTACAAACTTTTTATATACAAAATAGGTCCTACTGTACAGCACAAGGAACTATATTCAATAGCTTGTCATAATCTATAATGAAAAAGAGTGTGAAAAAGAATGTATATATGTGTGTAACTGAATCACTGTGCTGGACACCATAAATTAACACAATCCTGTGAATCAACTGTACTTCAATTAAAAAAAACTACAAAAATGGAAATTTTTTTCAGCTGTGTGAATATTTAGACCCCTAATCTTCAGTAAATGACCTGGAGCCTGCAGAGCGGGACGGATGGAGCAGGGCCTGTGGCCCGTGTGGGGCGCCGGGCTGCCCGCCCCGTGTCTCCGTTGATCTGAGGGCGTTCGCGCTGTTTCTCCAGACGTCAGGCTTGTGGCTCCGGGCGTCTCGCTGTCCATCTCCTAGAACGACTCCTCTGCATGGTGCTCCTTAAAGAGGACTTACAACAGTTATGAGAACCGATCTGTGGTTTTCTCATTGACCTGAAATATAACGTACCTGGGTGACAGCTGAGCTCATCTAGGGGTGGGGGACCCTTCTTGCACTTCAGACCCTTTCAGCAAATGTTTGTTCTGTGCCTCCCACGACAGGGAAGAAGGCAGAAAAGGACCGGAGGGGCCCTGCCTTCGTTCTGCTGTCGCTAACAGTGTCCTTCCAGCCCCCAAACAGCCCCTTTCCTCTCTTTGAACGTGGTGCGCCTGTGGGGTCGTGTGCGGTGCTTGGAGTTCAGGTCTCCCACCTCTTTCCTCTCCGTCCTCCAGACGTACGTGTTTGCAATACTTTTCGTTGTCTCTGAGTTTCGTATGCATCGCCCTACCCTGCCTGCTGTGCACATAGTTCTTTTCTCACCGGTGCCCTTCTTTTACTTTTTTTTTTAAACCTCATTATTTGAAGTGTGAATAACGGGCAGCACCCACCCACCACCTGCTGGGGTTCTTTGAGGCAGTGACAGTGGCTTGCACACCGGCCTGCGAAGGGCAGACGCGGCGGGCGTGTCCAGCTTTGCGCCTTTCCCTTCACACCATCCTGCTGCTCAGGTCCCGAGGCTGGGCCCCCGCCGCCAGGCAGGCGGGATGCTCGCCGCGTCCTTGGTTTACGGTGCTCCTTCCCGAAAGTGCACCTCTTCACACTCCCTCTCTCCCTTCGCCTGTCTCTTAGCTCAAGAGGGCCAGCAGTGAGGACATGCTCAACAAGCCGGGGGCTGCTGCCGCCTCTGGGGCGGTTCGGCTGAAAAAGACGTCCACATCCGGAGCCATCTCCGAGCTCACGGAGAGCCGCCTGAGGAGCACAGGTAGGAGGGACCAGGTCGGGGGGACCAGGTGGGAGGGATCCAGGCTGGAGAGACCCAGGCAGGAGGGACCCGGGTTCTTGTCCATTTGAAAGCACATCAGAGATTCACGGCCCCTCCCTCATGAGGCCTGTACTGGGTACTTACTCTGGGCCGGGAATTGTTTAGGCCACCACATCCCCTACGCAGGAATTTCACATCTCATGGGGAGACAGACAAAACTGAACAAAAAGGCAGCGGGAGTCGTGTGCTTCCCTCAGTCCCTCCAGTCACCCGTCACCTTGCAGGTGTCGCATCCTTTGAGGTCCAGGCAGGGTGGTGTGGGTCTGGGGCTGCCTCGGAGCTGCATGTGCCGGTGGGTGAGTGAGCCGGGAGGTCCAGGGCCCCGCGTCCGTCCTGGGTCCTGTGAAAACCGGGAAGACCCTCCCAGAAGGCTGCGCAGAGTCACCTAGACGCCAGGGGCTGCTGGAACCCCTGGCCTTTCTCAGTGGTACTAAGGTTTCGAGAAACAGAAAGGGTTTTTTTTTTTTTTTTAAACCATTCTATTTGAGGTCAGAGTGTAGGAAACTTAAAACATCAAAGAATGTATTTAATTTTCTCTTGCAGCACTTAGATAAGAAAGTCAGGCTTCCCATGAAGTCAAACTCATAATGCAGCTCAATTAATAATCAAAACGTATTGCTCAATTGTCTAAGACGGGGAAACAGCTGAAATACGTCATTACTAACTTATAATGGGGGTTGAATGGTAGCATACTTACGATTTTTGCACTTATACATAAAATATCTCAATGCAGGTTTGCTTTCCAAAGGTATGTTTTAATTTATTCAGTGTTTGAAAAGTTGAATCTGTAAAGAGTGTAAGTGACTTTTTTTTTTTTAGGATGCAGGGGAAATGGCCTCCTGTTTCTATATAATGGTCTTACTTTTTGAAAGACTGCTTTCATACTAAATATACACACGTTTGGTTTTTAAAATACGACACATGAAAGTACAACTTACTTTTATCAAGCCAGCCTAACACTGGTTCTGAAAGTTAACAAAGCGCCATGAAAAACTAAGAGGGGGATCTCGCTCTCAAATATTGATGCAAAAGTGTGAGATGAAAATATTAGCAAATAGAATTCAACCATAAATTAAAGAACAGCAGTGCACGTCACAGCCGCCTGGGTTCTGCCGTCTCGAATGACTTCCTAGGGAATTCAGGAGTCGAATCCACCACTGCAGTATTAATAGACGAAAGAAGAAAAGCTTGTGGTCATCCTGCTAGAGGTGGAGGATGTATTTGACAAAATCAGCACTCTTCCTGATTTCAAAGCAAACTCCTGGTAGACGATAAATGTATGGCTGCTTCTTTGGTGATGTGAAATGTGAAATCTCAAGCCAAAGCCAGCAGTGTGCTCAGGGGTGAAGTCCTAGAAGTGTTTCCATTAAAATCAAGAACAATTCAAAGTTGTCCACTGTGACCTCTGCCGTCTAGGTTTTCCCACAGGTATTAGCCACGGCAGTGAAGCCGCACAGCTATGGAAGTGTGTAAATGCTGGAAATAAATCAGATACAAGATGATAGTTTTAGGCAGATAATAGCACTGTATGCTTAGAAAAAAGGCTTAGAATTTCCTGGAAGTTGCATCATTAGGACAAAACCTAAAGTGTCCTGAAAATCTATTAGCTACAGAAAGAATTCAGAGTGTGGCCACAGAATGTGAGATATCAGTGGCTTTCCCGTTGGTGGTTACTCAGAAAAGATGATTGTGTAAGAAATGATCCCACTGCATAAAGGGGCAAAAAAGATAAAATAATAAATTTAATGTTAGAAAAGCTGACATTTAAAAAAAAGTCCTAAAACCCTTTTGAAGGGTTTTAGAGACATAAATAAGTAGAAGGGTATACGTTAATTCTTGCCTAAGAAGATAAAATGTAATTAAGATTAAATTTAGTGAGTATAATATAACTCTAATGAAGCTGTCAAAATGATTGTGAATCCATTTTCATCCCAATTAAAATGTCAGTGGGAATTTGGGAGTAGAAGCACTGATAAAATGGTAAAATGGGGTTATGTAAAACGCACACCTCCCTGGGCGTGGTTTTGCCCTCCGCCCCAGGCCGGCCTGCAGACACCCGGCGTGATACTGACACCTACTGGGCACAGGTCAGGGCTGCAGCCGAATTCCGACAACGTGTCGGAAGGTCCCCCACAGCCAAGAGAGGTCCAGCCCTAAGTGTCAACAGTGTAGCTCCTGACAAACCCTGACATAGAAGAACAAATACTCTAGAAGAACCAGGAAATTTCTGAAATATACTGATCAGGGGACTAACTGAAGCATCTTGGAACTGGAGAAGAAGCAGACCCTTCAGGGGAACGGTGGAGAAAGTCCCAAACACGCTGGAGGATTTCGTGTAAGATAAAGGCGGCATTTTATATCAGGACAGATAATTCACTCAAAACTAGTGATCGACTGGGTCTTTCGGGAAAAATGAAGCTGGGGTCCCTATCACATTCTTCTCATCCAAATAAATTCCAAATAGATTAAATATTTAAATATTAAAAAGTGAAGCCATGAAAGTACAAAGAGAAAACATCAGAGAATCAGAACACAGAAGCCGTAAAGGAACTGGTGAGAAGTCACATAAATATTAAAAACTGCTTGGTTAAAAGAGGAAGTTATTTGCAATACACATAACAGGACTTATTTACAAAGAGTTTGTATAAATCAGTAAGGAAAAGAAAAATAGTACAGAAGAAAAATGAGTAGTTCACTTAAAAAGGAAATACAGATAGCCAATAGGACGATGCTAAGTCTCACTTATAGCTAAAGAAATGCGGATTAGAACAATAATGATGATATACAATTTCCCATCACTGATTAGTAAAAATCAAACCTGTTGATAATTTCTGGTGTCATTAAGCATGGAGGGAGCTGGCACACAGCACAGCTGCTGCACAGGACAAACTATATCTGAAATACGTGTAACCTTTCACCAAGGATTTCTACTGCTTAGCATTTAGCACTACTGATACACTTGAACAAGGATGCCTATATATGTAGACAAGATGTTCAGTTGTGGCATTATTACAACAGTAAAATACAGGAAATACCTAAATGTCTGTCAGTCCAGGGCTGATGACACAATGGGATTTAGGTACAGTGGAATAGTACATAGCCAGGAAAACAGACACCATAGATTTGTATGAGAAAGATCATTAAGTGGGGAAAATAACATGGAGCCTGTAGTATGACCTCATTTGTTTTGCTTTTTAAATACATATTAATTTAATTTTTGAAATCATAACTTTTTTTTCCTGGAAGGGTGTAGAAATCTTATCTTTGAAGAGAGTTACTGGAATTGAAAGTGAAGGAGACGTTCATGTTAGATCTTTCTATACTGTTTAAAAAATTTTAAAACACATGCATACATTGCTTTAAATAATTAAAAACAGAGTACATACAAATCATAACCTAAACTTTATTTTTCGGTCTTAGCCAAATCCTTCCTCTTCTTCTTGCCTTTTGTGGTGTTTCTCAACCATTTGTTGGTGAATTATTTAATATCCCTTTATTCAGGATCTTAGAGAAAGACCTCGGTTTTGCTGGTTCCCTCACCCCTTGGGCATTACTTTCCTTTCTTGTCACATTGAGGAAATACCACAGAATCACCTGCACAGTGCTGTTCTCACAAGGATTTCTCAGCGCTTCGTAAAGTGTGCTGGGCTGCTGGACCGTAAGATGGTTTTATTTCTAGAGTTACCACTCACATTCAGTTTGCCGCCTACTTTATCGTAATGAAATGGTACCCTTTGACTTAATCGAGTTGAATTAGAAAATTACATTTGTCCCTAGAGCTTTTATTTTTAAATGTAGGCAGTCCTCAGCATTTTTGTATCAGCTTTTAGACTGCTGGCACTTTTGTGCATGGTGAGGGATCCCCAAACTGCCTCCCGCGTCCGTGGTGAATTTGGACCCGGGCATCAGCCGTTAAGAGCAGTGGCCGACGTGGCGGTGCCGGCAGTTAGCCGGGGTCTCTGCACTTCACGGTGCTCTTAGGTGGTCACTGGAATATCGGATCGCACTTTGTCTTTATGTGTCATGCACGAAGAAGAAGGAGGTGGAAGTGCTGGCACTGGTAATGAGTGTGGGCTCTTACATCTCAGTACCGTTGAGACAAAGGGGCAGGTGATCTAGCGCGTTAGGATCAGCGCCTCCGTCAGGCGCTCACTGGGCTCACAGCCCATCTCTATAGATTCAGCTGCAACGAAAAAGTAAAGTTAAAGAAAGAAAGGACAACGCTAGCAGTGTAGCTGGTTTCCTCCTACAGGAGAGGTGTAACTGTAAGTTACGCACGGACTCTTGGGGGCAGAAGTCTTCTCAGGGCCCTCAAGTCTTCGTTTTTGAACTTTTGGCTTTGGGACACGTTTCTGTAATGCACGGCGTGGTATAATCTGTTTTCTTTCCAACACGTTAACTTTGGAAAGGATCTCATCATGAAAGTAGAGTGCAGTGTTGTGGCTTTAAGCGCGTGGCAGCTACACCTGTGACCAGCGTGTGTTGCACGTTTTCCTGGGAATTGCCCTTCCGGAGGACCTCTAACCTAGGACAAGAGGAGATGCTCACTCCTTAGGTAGCAGTGATCGCGTGGGTGGTCACGCACACACGTGGTGCGGGCACTGCTTGAAGGGGCAAGAAGGAGTGTTTCCAGGTTCTGGTGTCCAGGCCCAATCTGCCCCCGGGCCTCTGCCGCCGTCTGCGGTGACAGGGGGAGCAGGTGGTCCAGCCCTGCTTGGTGCCGCCACGTGCCGGCCTCACTCGTCCTCACAGCAGCCTCCGGGAGAACATGGTGTCTCCTCTCCTCCAGATCAGGAAACCTCCGGAAGGTGGGCGAGTGTGGCTTTGTCTCTCCCGCTGCCCCACTGAGCGCTTGCTCCTCCCGTTGGATGCTTTCATCAGCACTGAGCATCTCTGCGGTACAGCCCGGGCACCTGCTTCCTTTTCTCCCTCAGGTGCCCTGCCGTCCTACCTGACAGGCGTGGAGTTTAGGGAATGGGTGGCCCCTTGTGCCGGCGGTGGTCTTCCCTGGGACCCCGTAACTGCTCTTCTTGGGCCCCACAAAGTGCTGAGAGCCCGCCAGAGCGCTAAAGGGGTCCCGCCACCAGATGGCAGCCTCGTCCACAACACTGCCTGGCGCTGGGCATCCCCACCGGACCAGCAGTTTAGGTGCCTGGCTTCAGAAACAGCCCTCCCCATAGTCACTCACCAAGTCTACAAATACTCTTGAGTGCTCACTGTGCGCTGGGCGCTGTTCCAGGCAGCAGGGGGACCCCAGTGAACAGGACAGAGCTCCCTGCGTCCATGGAGCTGCATGAACAGACATGGAAGGAACGCGGTGACCAGCCCAAGACCAGTAGGCAGCACGTGACTGGGGCCAAATGAGGGGGGGGCAGTGGTGGGGGGCATGGGCAGGGGCTGGGGGGCTGGGGAAAGAGGAGTGAAATGACCCGACCTCACTTTGGAAGGGGTGCTTTGGCTGCGTGTGGGGAGTGGATGGATGGAGGGGACCAGAGGCCAGTGCCAGGCCCAGGAGAGAGCCTTTTGAAGGCTGAATAGTATTCTATCCTCTGTCAGCACCACCTTGTCTGCACCCTCCGTCATCAACAGACCAGGGATGAACTGTAACTTCTGGCCGCGTCTGGGGTGACCCGGGTGTGAGGAGCTTTTGAACTTGGTACTTGTGCCAATGAAGTCCTGGATTCGCGGGTGGTACCTGCTGGCTTCACGGCCCTGTATTTCCCAGGGGAGCGTGGCCCTCGGGGCTTGGTGGCTTTCCTGGGTCCTGCCCAGCAGCCAGTGATTCAGGGACGTGGGCAGTCTCCCTGCACCCCCCGCCAGGAATACTGACTTTCTGGCCGAATCTTCCATCCAGAGCCATGGCTGCCTCCCTGGCTCCCTGAGTCTGCGCTTGTGTCTTCCCCGAAAGTCCACTGACTTCCCCCACCTCCTCTTCCCTCCTCGGTTGAGTTTACACCTAGGGGTAAACTTTCATTTTATTTATCTTATTGCTTTTGTGGATGGGATTCCTTGGCCATTGTATTTCTTCTTTAATCTGGAATTCTCCGTGAACTTGCAGGTCATCTCCACACTAGTCGTCCGATTTTACATGTGCTGCTGATGTGAGTGCTCACGGTGTCTTTTTAAAATCAGATGTTTAAAAAAATATTTAATTTGCAACTGACTCCCTCCCTGACTGGCACTAATGGTTTTCAGCTGATTCGCACATGTGTTCCAAGTGGACGGCTGTATCAGCTGCAGATAATGCGCCTTTTGTCTCCTCCCCGGCCCCCAGGCTGTGCCCTTCCTTTCTGATTCCTGCCGAGTCGTGTGTGACCTGAGCTGCGTTAAATGCCGGCCGTGTCCTTGTTCTCACTGTGCTCCGGTTGCTCTTGGTGTTTCCCCATGAAGTCAGATGCAGACAGTTGGCTTGAATAGTCCGTGCTGTGCGTGTTCAGTCCTTGCCTCCCTCTTTTGCTCAGGGTCGTTAGGACTGAGTGATAGATTTATTAAGTGCCCTCAAGGCATTTGCTTATTCCTGTCGTTACTGCTTTTCTCTTTACCCTGGAGTCTCCTTCGGGAAATTCAAATTTGAGTCTATTCAGTCTCCTGGGTGCGTCTTCCACGTCCCATATTTCCCTTGATTGTTTTGATTACTTTCATTCATCCTCTGATTTTTTTTAAGTTTATCATCTAATAAGCTTTGCTTTGTGTTTCTTTCCTTCAACTACTGTGTTTTTAACGTTTAGTCAAATTTCTCTGATCGTGAACTCTTCGTTCTTCATGGCTTCTTGCTCTGGCTTCATAGCTGTAAAAGCTCTTGGAATTTCAGTGAGGATGCAAATTAGAGATTTTCTAAACTTTTCTATTTCTTCCAGGAACTTTGTTTCGTAGGTGCATGTTTCCCTGGGTTCCTCAGATGGCTCCCCTTTTGCAAACAGCCAAGACTGTCCATACAGACCTAGTGACTTTCTAGAGCTGTCCATCTTCACAGAGGGAAGTCCGTGCCCTGTCACGTGCTGGGGGCGGTGTCCACGCCGCTGATTTTCTGTCTTGCTGACTACTCGGGGTAAAGTCCTCAGCAATGCAAAGGGCTGTGTTCCCTTGATTTACGTGTTAGCTGCATTTCTAGAAAATTCAGTGTATAATCATGTGTGAAAACGCTCCTTGTGTTTCTATGTGAAACAGAGTTGGATTCCCAACTCAGATCACTGTAAACAGGATTTTCGCTTCCTGAATGCTGGGTCTCACAAGAAAGGAGAGTGGACAGTGGAAATCAGGCAGACCCCTGGTGTTGCAGGGCCCGCGGCAAGGAGGCAAGTCAGGGCCCACTGTTTATGGGCAATGTTCCAGCCAGGAGTTAAATCTGCTAGTAAAGAAAACCAAGTTTCAGGGAGAGGGTGTAGCTCGGGTAGAGCGCGTGCTTAGCATGCACGAGGTCCTGGGTTCAGTCCCCAGTGCCTCTGTTAAAAAAATAAACCTAATTACCTCCTTCCTCCCCTCCCCCTCCTAAGAAACCCCAAACAGACCAAAACAAAAAAAAGGAAAAGAAATTTCAAGGATTTCTGATGACCTGTTAGGTTGTGGATTTGATGAAAATAATTTTCTGGCTCATTTTCATTGTTTTTAATCAGAAATGAGTGAATTTTGTGTGGCAAATTTTATTCTTTTTCTTTTTTCCTCTCAACTTTTTCTCCCGAGTTCATCTTGGTATTTTGTAATTTCTATCACTTCATAACTTTTCATTATTCTCAAAGATTTTAAAAATGTAATGGTATTCAAAGTGTGCCATTTTTATATAAATTTTCATCAAAATGTAAGCTAAAGTCAATATCAAGGGTAAAAATGTATTTCCCTTATTTTAAATTACCTTTAATGTTGCAATAACTGTAGCTGCATGTGCAGTTGTGAGAAATAATAGAGGAAGACTCCCTGTGTCCTTTACCAGTTCCCCCAACGGTGCCTTCTTGCAGAGCAACAGGACAGTGTCACCAGTGGTACCGACATTCCGTCTCTCTGGCCCCGAGCCATCCTCTCTCAGTGGTCTCAGATTTGCATATATTCAGAATCCTGAAATACAGGGTGTTCCTGAAAGTTTGTTCGGCTGACTGGCTTGCTATCGAAATTTGTTTGTTTGCATATTGGTTTCCAGGTCAAAACTTCGTTGCGTGCTGGGAAGGTACTTTTCCCACTCAGAGTACAGTGCAACGTGGAAGTGCGTTGGCCCTGCTAGACCTTGCTCCGATTGTCTTAATGCTGTTGGAAGGGCTGTTTTTCCTCCTTTGATCAACCCTCAAAGACAGTCCAGCTGAGGTGGTTTTATGCGGTGGGGACGCCTTTCGGGACACTGAGGCAAGAGATGAACAACAAGTGAAATCAGCCTGCATTTGATCATCTGCCCTGTGCGGGAAGTCTGTGTGGGGTTGACGCGGGCGCTCCAGCACATGTCAGCGGTGCACCACAAGACTGTGGGAGCAGTGGCACGGGGGCGGGGGCCGCCCTCCCTGCCGCGTCCCAGCTGCGGGGCCTGAAGCAGACGAACCCGCCCCTGCTCCAGGGAGCAGCCACATCTGTGGGCTTCGAAGCGAAGTTGTGTAGAAAGGCTCCTCGTGCAGCTGCTTCCGCGCGATGAGTTTTCCAAGTGAACCCGTCCCGGCTCCCGGCAGTCCCCGTGTCTCCTTCGAGGCCCTTGTAAGCCATTCCTTTAAAAAATCTGTTCTATCAAATTCTGGTGTTTGGCCAGATAAAAATTTTAACTTGTATTCGTTTTTCTGAGTGGGCTCTGCAATTCCCGTGGCGCCACATGTGAAGAGGGCAGTGACACGTCTGCTCCCCCCCGCCCCATCACCCGCCGTCTGGCACGCGGGTATCCCAGAGACGCCCAGTGTGTTCGGGGACGGGTGCCGCTTCTTGTCCCTGCTGCGTGTGGGGCGGGGGGGACCGGTCACCCCCATGTGCGCAGTGCTCCGGCCGTGGTCCACCCCACTCCCCCTTGTGCGTGCAGTTTCTGTCTCTCTGGGCCCAAGCCATCGCCTCTCAGGAGTGACATAACCATCCACGACCTCATTCAAAGTCCCCTCAGCGTCTGGGGTTGTAATTTCCCAGGGCCGGGGGATTTAAGCTCATTTGGTGGTTTTCTTGGATTTGAGAATACTCTCACTAAAGTCTGACCTGCCCTCTGCAGGGCAAACCATTTTGGGGTGTCCTTGTTTTTTCTCTTTAATTTTTATTTATTATTATTATTATTTTTAATTGAAATATGGTCAGTTACAGTGTGTCAGTCTCCGGTGTACAGCACAGTGTCCCAGTCATGCACACACATATTCGTTTTCATATTCTGTTTCATTAAAGGTTATTACAAGACATTGAGTGTCATTCCCTGTGCTACACTTGGGGTGTACCTGTGAGAGGGGACAGGACAGGTGTGGGGTCTAGAGCAGTGGGCGGGGTGGGCTGGGGGCTTTGCCCTTAACCATTTCCAGCAGATCTCGTCTCCTTTTCAGGGTCAGCTTTTCAGACTTTTTCTTCCAGAGTTCTGCCCACATCACAGCCCCCTCACCCCCCGACTCTGTGTCCTGTTCTTCAGCCGTGGACACACCCTCACAGTCACACTGGTTGTTTGGGAAGCTCCCCCTGTTTTTCTCCCGTCGGCATCATCGTTGCTCATTGTTGGGGGTGCTCAGAATCTCCCCTTTGGAGAAGCATCATGTGTCTCCCTGCCTGTAAGATGAGGTTAATCACACCCCACCTCGGGCAGTTTCGTGGATGAAATGAAACGGCCTCTGGGAGGATCTGAGGGCAGAGGGTGAAATGTAGCTGCGTTTGTAACATGTGCTTTCCCTCAAACCCTCCCCCTTAACGGAACCCCTGGGCTGGGAACTACTGCAGTTCAATAAAACCTCCCTGCCTTGGCCTCCAGGGCGCCTTGCCTGGAAGACAAGGTGTTTTTTTTTTTTCTCCCAAAGTTATCACTGAGTGCACTTGGTCAACAAGTCCTTTTTCAGTCAAAACAAGTCATTTTTAGTCAAATGAGGGCCAGGTTTTGACTTGACATCCAGAGGAATGTTCTAACAGCCAGAGAAGTTCAGGGACACCGCCCCAGTAAATGAGGAATCCTGGTTACCGCTGGGGAGGTGTTACTCTGTGCCGCGCTCCTCGGTGGAGAGGTTTGGAAGTGACAGGATCAGATCTTCGTGAACATCCTTCCCCAGCCGGAAGGGGTTGCCTTTACGCTCAAACACATTTTCCTAGTTGTCTTCCCTCGTAGGAGACAGTCTTCCAGGTACGCGGACTAGAATGTCCCTGATGACTCCCAGACCTGCGTCTCTGCCCCACCTTGCACTGCCTTCCAGAAGCACGCCCCCAGCTGCTGACAGCGTCTCACGGATGTTCTACGTGTGTGTCCATCCGTTTGCTCCTTCAACAAATGCTTAGTGTCCACCGAGTTCCAGGTATCTTCCTAGGTGCCAAGGATGCAGCGTTGAACGAGCCAAGGGAAGCCCGGCCCTCCGGGGTCTTGCGCTGCGTTCTAGTGGGACTGATGGGGAGGACGCTCACCGCCCTGCTGCCCTGGCTCCCCTGCTTCCTCTAGGTCCGACTCCTCAGGACTGCGGCAGGCTCCCTCGCCCAGATCAGCCTTGCTGTTACCTGCCAGCCTCCTTCCCCTCAGTGTGTGATGCTCTCTGTCGCGATGTCTCGTTTCCTCTGGGCTCCCCTGACCCCACCCTGCACAGCGTCTCTCATCTAAAGCACCAACGCTTCCCGGCTGGAGCTGGGCTGTCCTTAACGCTTGCTTCACACTCCTGCCCTGAGTGACGGGGACCAGTTTGGGTCAACTGGTCAACGAAGTTGGTTAAATCAGGGAATCCTAAAAGCAAAACGTACACTCTAAACGTTTTATTTTCACCCACAATGTCCAAGTGCTCCCGCCCGCCACCGTCCACTGCAGAGCCAGGGCGTTTTCTTGGAGTGTGTTAGCATCTCCGCACACCTGGACCTCGCCTCCCGGACTTGCAGTTCTAGTCTCTAGACAGGAGCGAGGGCTTGGGTGCTCCGGAAGAAGAAGATGCCTGCGGGGTCCTCTCTCGGGTTTGCAAACGGACCCCTCATCTCGTGTAGCTGCTTCTGGCATTTTTAAACAGCTCCCTTCATCAAGCCTTTTCAAAGCATTCAGAGTGGCTTTTGAGGAAAGCGTCTCTCTTTGCACTCATATGGCATTGGTTCCCATGATAATTCAGCTATGTAAATAAAATCACTAGTTCGAACATATTCCATATTTGGGGTTGTGACAAACACACAGGCCTCTTGGTACAGGAACGCCCCACGTAGAGGGAGCAGAGGCGCCGAGAGGGCTCATCCCACCCAGGATACTGGTCAGTGCGTCTTATTCACATGGTGACTCGATACCTGTAAAGTGTCAGGCAGCAGGTACATGAGACAGTGCGGTTTGTGCCAGCAGAGTAGCCATCCTGAACTGCAGGTTTCATCAGCCACCCGTCTGCTCAGACACTTCAGGTGCAGCCCTGCTGGGCCGCAAGAGGGACTGGGGCAAACCTCTTCCTCCATCCAGCGTGACCCCTGCAGCCCCATCTCCACCCTGTTGGTGCCCTGAGCTCCAGTCCCAGGCGCAGGGACACACGCAGGACATTCTCACCATCAAGCCTTTGTTCCCCTGGATGAACACAGGCACAGCCCAGCTGCTGGGGGCCGCATCTGGGGACACACATGTCCTGCCAGGCACCTGCTCCTCCAGCCACAGAGGGACCAGCTCCAGCCTGTAGGCAGCATCTCCTCCTTGAAGTCTTTCTCGATCTCACAACAGGATGTGCTTTTCCCCCTTTCAAATGCATGCTGCCTTTGTATTCCCGTCAGGGCCTCACGGGTCCCGGCCTGCGCTGTCCCTCCTTCCTGCCCAGTCATTGTCTGTGGCTTTGCATGGAGCCGGGTGTGGGAGCTGCCATCAGCGTGTTCCGGAAGCAAGTCCATCTATCTCTCTCCCCCTTTATCTCATCTTCAAAGCCTATGTCTTCCCAGCCTATCTTCTCAGCAGCGAGGCATCCCCCCAGGATTCAGTCACGCTAATTGATTCAGAATGAAGACGGGGCTCTTTTTAGTTCAGAAATAATTCATAGTCTTGAAGGCTCATCCATTTATCTCCCTTGATTTAAAAAAAAACCCAGTCTTATTGAAGTATAATTTACATATCATCACATTCACCCGTTTGAACCGTGCAAGCCGCTGGTGTTTAGTAAGCGTACAGCCGTCCACCGTGATGGAGCTTCAGAAGACTTTCAGAAAGGTCCCTCGTGCCGATTCCAGTCAATTCCGGTGCCCCCGCCCCACCCCGGGCTCCAGGCAACCACGACAGAGCCTCCCTCGACTTTTCCTGCCACCTTTTCATCACTGGAGAGGTTTTTAGACCAATAGACATGCTGTTTGCCTGGGGAACTTTTCTTCTGGTCCAGTTACTGAACTTTGTTCATTTGCCTCCCTTTGACTTTCTCCCTGCGTTTAAGTTTCTCTTGGTTTTCTTCGTGTGACTCTTGTCTCTGCTAAGCAGGTTGGCCTTCGACTTGTTAAGAGAGTCAAGGCTTCCCCACTCCTTTAGAGTATGGAAAACGTGAAGAGCGTCATGTACAAAACAGGTCCCTAGCCCCTCCGAGGCGTGGAAAATCTGATCTCCTGTTATATTCAGTATAGGGCACAAAATGCCACGTTAGTGTTTTTGGTAACATACAGTTTGTGTTAAGAAAAATGACATTGTTTTTTTGAAGATGATCAGCGCTTGATAGCTTTAAAAATCCTTATCATGTAGAAAAGTACAAAGAACGTGAAAGCATGACCCAGACAGAACCCAGCTCTCAGAAGCAACCAGCAGTAAACGAGAGTGGTCTTCTTTCCTAACACCCCTCTCAGCAGAGATACAGCGAGAAGGACCGTCGCTGCTAGGCCTGCCAGGCCGGGCGGCAGCTCTGGGTCCAGGGCCCCCGGCCAGACTCGGGCATCCTCAAGGGCAGGCCCTTGGCAGGGCAGCATCCGACCACACCGGGCACAGAAGCAAAAGACACCTGCGGCGCTGGCTGGGTGGCAGGCTTGGCCTGTCTGCAGTGGGGATGAAGGTCGAGTTATAGTAATAAATGATCAGAGCTAGAAAGATACCTTTTCATACTGTTAACTCGACCCCATTTGTGCTCCTGGACTCGGCAGCCTAGGGAACCTTACGTGCCACCAAGACGCCGGTAAATGTTCAGCCTTGGCTTGTCTTTCACATATGATGTGAACTTCAGAATCCTGAGGCCAGTCATGAGTTTTTATTATTTACACGAAGCTCCGTGGGCAGTGGTGGGTGGGTAACAGAGCTCTGAGGCTAGGGGGAGGGGAGCGTGACACGGGCACTCAATGAGTCTGGCGGAGACGGGGACGGACAGTGGGAATTTTGTTGGATGGGGTTTGCCTTGCTGATGATCTCATCTTCTTTCACTTAGATTGTAGCGATGTTACTTATATTTAAGTTGAGCCCTGTTGAAGATTTTTTTAATTAAAAAATGTGTTTTCTGTAACCCAGGAAGGGTTTTCAAGATTTTCTCTCGGAGTTTACAATTACTTATTACAAGAAACTTTGCTTTTCTGAATCCTGAATCCTGAATTAGTGGCTTCACTTTGAAGATTCTGGGCTCGGCTTCTCTCTGAGGCAAAGAGGTAGAAAAAGAAAGAGTAAGTCCTTTGGAGGCAACGGGCCTGACTTAAACCCCTGCTCCTTCCTTTTCACCTGTAGGTCCTTGGCAGGCTAGCTAGTCTCTTTAACCTGAATCCCTGACTTGAGAAAAAGAGCCATGAGGTCAGACCCTGTCTGACTCAGCGGGACTTCCACATGCCGGAAGCGTACCATGCAGTATTAACAAAACAAAAGGTGGGTAACTCAGAGGTGGTCTAATCTGGGGACACAGTGATGTCGTGGAGGAGCCAGTTCTTTCCGTCTTTCTGGTCTACCCTTTGCATCGTGTGGACAGAGCCCTCTGGCCAGCTCCCCTCCCTGTCTGAGTGGAGTTGGCTGCTGTAATTCTGCTGAGCGCGAGCAGAGGACAAAGTCCAGTGGAGGAAAAGGGCATCTCTTCCAGTGTGTCCCCTTCAGGGCAAGAAAGCTTTCCCCAGCCCTCCCACCAGGCCTCCCCCAGCCACCAGCAAGGAAAATGGAGTCGCTGTGATTGGCTTAGACTATGTCACTAAGAGTCACTCCTGAGCTAAGAACAGTTTGACCTTCCATCAATGTCCTGTCTCACATCCATGGAGCTCTTCAGCAAGAAAGGAGGAGGGAACAGCTGACAGACAGGTAGTCCCCAGTGACTGTTAGACCTGTGTTGGGGTGTTACTTTAAGTCTGAGGTCATTATTTGAATCCCGATTGTCTTTAAAGGAACAGACTTTATTTTTTTCATTTTTCATTTTTATTAGGTAAAATTGATACAATTTGACTGTACATATACAATATGTTACATGGAAATATATATATAATATACTGAACATTTTTTACATATATTACTGTTCATTGTTTTTAAGAACAGTTTAGAGCTTTAGTTTTTTAAACTTACATAGTTATCAAAGGAATAAAGCCAACCACAAAATAAGAATCAATAGAATGCAGTAATCCAGTCATAAAGGACAATCAGATGTGCTCACACATATTCAAGAAATCAATCATCTAAGTTGTAAGTAGTTCATTTGTGTCCTTTTTTTTTTTTCAGATTCCACATTTGAGTGATATATGGTGTTTTTCTTTCTCTTTCTGGCCTACTTCATTTAGAATGACGATCTCCAGGTCCATCCAGGTTGCTGCAAATGGCATTATTTTATCATTTTTTATGGCTGAGTAGTGTTCCATTGTGTAAATATACCACAGCTTCTTTATCCAGTCATCTGTCGATGGACATTTAGTTTCTATGTCTTCGCTGTTGTAAATAGTGCTGCCATGAACACTGGTATGCATGCATTTTTCTGAATTAAGTTTCCCTCTGGGTATATGCCCAGGAGTGGGATTGCTGGATCATATGGTAAATCTATTTTTAGTTTTTTGAGGAATCTCAGTACTGTTTTCCACAGTGGCTGCACCAGACTACATTCCCACCAACAGTGTAGGAAGGTTCCCTTTTCTCCACAGCCTCTCCAGCCGTTTACCTTTCATGGACTTTTGAATGATGGCCATTCTGACTGGTGTGAAGTGATACCTCATTGCGGTTTTGATTTGCATTTCTCTGATAATTAGTGATATTGAGCATTTTTTCACGTGCCTGTTGCCCATTCATGTCTTCCTTGGAGAATTGCTTGTTTAGGTCTTCTGCCCATTTTTGGATTGGGTTATTTGTTTTTTTCTTATTAAGTTGTATGAGCTGTTTATATATTCTGGAGATTAAGCCCTTGTCAGTCTCATCTTTTGCAAGTATTTTCTCCCATTCTGTAGGTTGTCTTTTTGTTTTGCTTATGGTTTCCTTTGCTGTGCAAGAGCTTATAAGTTTAATTAGGTCCCATTTGTTTATTTATTTTTTAATAAGTGTTAAGAATTAATATCTTGGTAGTGAGATGTTTATGTACATTTGTAATTATTTCTTTTGAATAAATTCCTAGAAGAAGAATTGCTAAGTTTAAGGATATGCACATTTTTTTTCTTGTTATGTTTTCTGATCATGAAAGTAAAACATGTTTATTGTTAAGGCATTAGCAATACTTGCTATAGAAAAAGCAACTCCTGTATAACTCTGTTTTTTGGAATTACTTGGTTATTTGTTATTTGGTTATTTGTAGTAATTTGCTACATACATGTCCAATTTCACTTTTACACATATTAATATGTACAATATAAGAAAGCATTAAAAATATTGCCATGTAGATATTATTTTATTGTATAAATGCCTAAATGTAAGGAGGTTCTTATATTCAATGAAGATTCCTAAAAACCCTTTTTTTGGTCTTCCTTAAATATCCATTTCAAATATAAATGAAATAGAAAATACATAATTTTAAAATTAATTTTTGTAAATTGAAGTCTAGCCAGTTTACAACGTGTCAATTGCTGGTGTACAACATAATGTTCCAGTCATACATAGATATCGATATGCATATATTGGTTTTCATATTCTTTTTCATTATAGGTTACTATAAGATACTGAATATACTTCCCTGTGCTAGAAAATACATAATTTAAATGTCTAATTTATCAATTTAGTTACACCCTTACCTTTGAAATCACACCTTAGATAAATATAATCATTTAGAATTACATCGTTGCTCTTTTAAACAAGCGTCATAGGCACCTAGGACCACCCTAGAGCATTTTTGAGGTCATTTAGCACGGGTTGTGGAACTTAGCGCGCCACCTCCCTGGGGCTCCGGATGATCACTCTGAGTCCCTTGGAAATTCCGTCCTATTCACGTAACCTTGGGTGGGTGGCTGTCATTTACCCCGAGTTGTGATTCCCACAACCTGTTCTGAGGCTCTCTTTAAAAGCTGTGTTTTCAGTGAGGGCGAATGCTGCGCATCGTGAGGTCACGCCCTCAGGAATGATCACAAGGAGTGTGTTCAGTTTCTCTATCTCCTTTCAAAACCGCGTGACCACGTTAAAACTAGCATTGGTCCAGGCTGTTTCAGGAAGTCTTCCATAAATAGTATTTAACGCTGATTGGATCCTGGTGGTTTTTGAAAAAAAGAAAAAAAGAAAGAAAACAAAGAACTTTGGAGACAGGGAAATTTTAGTACAGACTGTATACTGTATCATATTTTGAACATATGATTTTCCGTGGGTGTGATAAGGCTGCTGCAGGAGAGTGCTGCCGGGGGTCATGCTGGAAGTACTTGGAGGTGAAGCGTCATGGTGTCGGCATCGTGCTCTCAAAGGAATCGATGGGACGGAAAACGGAGAGGGGTGGAGAGAAGTAAAGGAGATAAAATGTATCATTGGTAAATGCAGGTGAACAGAGGTGCAGTTGTGGTGTTCTCCCCACACTTTTCCATGAATTTGAAAATGTTCAAAATGAAAAGATGAACAATAAAGAAGGCGTTCCCCCTTCAGCATTATAAAAAATATTCATCCATGTTTATTTCTGGGATTTCTATCTTTGCGTATTTTACACTTAAATTTATATTTTTGACATAAAGAGTGAGATACAGCCCGCATTCCACTTGAAGTGCTACTTCATGTTAAATTCTTTTAAATCTGTTTTTTGGGGAATTTCCGTTCTGTTGTAACCACGCTGTTTTTCTGATGTAATGTTATGGCATGTTTTTATTTCTAATAAGACAAATCTCTCTTCTTCATTCTCTCTCTTCCAGATTTTCTTAGATTTTCCCATGCTTTTATTCCTCCAGGTGAACTTTGGAATTAAATGCATGACATTCATGATTCATTTGAATTTTGTTAAAATTAAACATTAATTATTTGGGCATACTTGATTTTTAAAAATAATGTTTAGTCTTATTATTTCAACAACAAGGATTTCTCTGGATATCAAAGAACCCCTCAGGTGAACTGATGGCTATTTTGTTTGAGAAGTTAGCTTTTTCGTTGATTATAGAGTAAATAAATATGTTATTTACTTCAGTATTTATTAGAGTTTATGGAGGCAAAAATGACTAAGACAGCATCACTGCTACTCAAAGAGTTCATAGTCTTCTAAAGAAGACTAGTTTACATAGTGTGGTTTTGTGGGAACATACACATATTTACAAGGTATGGAAGTACCGTAGGGGATTTAATTCTGGCTGGGGTGGGCAGGCTCCCTGGAGGAAGCGATGCTGGACCAAGAATTTAGAAGAAAGGACAGGCATTTGCCAGGTGGCCAGGTTAGAAGGGTACCACATCAGAGGGCACATCGCAGAAAGGAAGGCACCGAGGCCCGAGGCAGTGGGGTGTTTTCCAGGCACCACAACTGGCCATGTCGCTGGGAGATAAAGGGATGGTGTACTTTTGTAAGATGAGGCTGAATTGACAGGTGTGGAGGTGGGGTACAAGATTACACTGTAGGGAAGAACTGGGGACTTTATCCTAAGGGTAGAGGGAAGCCCTGGGGAGCTTTTAAGCAGGGGTGTGATAAAGTTGGATTTGCCTTCTTTTTTTTCCCTCCAATTTCACACTGAATCTTTTTTTAATTGAAGTATAGTTGGTTTACAACGTTGTGTTAATTTCTGGTGTATAGCACAGTGATTCAGTTGTGTGTGTGTGTGTATGTACCTTTTCATATCCTTTTTTATTATAGGATATTGACTATAGTTCCCTGTGCTATACCAAGGACCTTGTTGTTTATCTTGCATCCTTGATAAATCGAGGTGGGGAGGGGTTTGAGCAAAACTGGGAACCCCAAGTCAGTGGGAAGCTGATGCTAATTCATCCTTGTGAGAATGAAAGGCCCAAAATAAACAAGTTCCAGCAAAGATGAGAGAGACAACATTACAACGATGTTACGGAGATAAAATACACACAGGACTTGAGTAAATATTTTAGACTATAAAAGAGCCATAGTTGTCGGGGATGTATCTTGGGTTGGTATCTTGTCCAGTTTTCATAAAGGGATGCACGTTCACTGCATAACACTTGATGGGATTAATGAGATGGCCCATCAGGTTCCGAGACTCTCTGGACCAGTAGGTAACTGTTCCATAAACTGAAGCTCCGTCACTGTCACAGTATTCACAAACTCAGCCTTTGTCTTTTGCTCCATAAGTATTTTGGGACGTTGACCATCTGTTTTGGGCTTTTTCTTCGTCTTTTGATGGGGACTTGTACTTGACCTCATATGCGTCTCTGCTCTAAAATCTTCCTTATGTCATGTATCTTCCTTAGTCTGTTTGCTCCGGTGTGTTCTGTGTTGTGCCAGGTTTCGTAGGTTACAGAAACAGAACTATGACTTCTGGCTCTGACCAACTAGTTTTGTTGGAGAAACTGCCTTGTGGCACTATTACTGAAAGTAAGTAATGTGTAAGAGCTGACTTGTTTATGGTACAGCCATTCTCCGCTCTCATGATGTTTGGAGAGACAGTAAACCAATAAACAAGTATATTGTCTACTACATGGTAGTAAATGTTACAAAGGTCAACAAAGCAGAGGAGTGTGTGTGTTGAGGGTCTGATTAACTATTTTGTGTGGTGTAACAAGAGAAGCCCCCCTTAACTGAATGAATGAAATTTGACCAGAGACCGAAGAAGTGAGAGCAAGTGAACCATATGGTCTATGTAATGTAGGAATGTGGGGAAAGGCTTTCCAGGCAGAGGGAACAGCAAGTGCAAAGGCCCTGGGGTGGGAACAACTGAGCTGGTTTGAGGAGCAGTGTGAGAGGGGAAAGGCGAGTCCCCTGGTGGAGGGAGGGGCCTTAGAAGCCATTATCAGGGCTTTGGCTTTTCCTCTGAGTGAGACATCAAGCCATTGGAGTGTGTGAGTAGAGGTGTTGTATGATTTGACCTGCGTTTTAGAATTGTCACTCTGTTGTGTAAAGATTACAGGATAAAGAGGCAGGGCAGAAGAAGGGAGACTGGCTGGGAGGCAGCTGCCGTCGTCCTGGTCAGTGATGCTGTGGTGGTGAGGAGCACTGAGATACGGTGGCATTTGCCACATATATCTCGACATATTCCATTTACTGAGATGGAAAGACTACGTGAGACATGGATGGAAGAAGTCTGGAATTCAGTTTTGTTCCCGTTAACCTGAAGATGCATGTTAGGACATCAAAGAGGAGGTGTCAAGAAGGTAGTTGGATAGGGGAGTCTGGAGTTCAGAAGGTAGGACTGGGCCGAAGGTATACAGGTGGTATTTAAAAGCCACAGGTTGGCTGCGATGAGCAAGTCAGACAGAGGCGATGACTAGATTGGACAGAGATGACCGAGCTTTAGGGCACTTGGGGTCTAGAGGTCAAGGAGATGAGGAGAAACCAATGAAGGGGACTGAGACGAGGACTGGGGAGGTGGGCAGAAAACCAGGAGAATGTGGTGTCCCAGAAGCCAAAGGAATAAACTGCTGTGACCCGATGCTGAATGACAGCTGAGGCGGACCAGGGTTCAGGTGATGCAGGAGACGGGGCCAGTCCGTCCCGTTCATGTTTTTACTTTCCATGAGATACTTTTTGCTGCAGGACTTAAGTGAGTTCTAAGCATTTCACTGTGTGGCTAACCATGAAAGTCGTTCGGGATAATTTCCATAAGTCAGTCATTTCTGATAGCAGTTTCTGTTTAGGATTGGCATGAATTTTTATAACGAGTGGCAGTATTCATCTTGGAACGCCGTTAAGTCTTCGTTAAAGCGTTTTCTTCACCACCTCCGTCCCTCAAGTTGTTTGTTCGTCTGCTCATTCATTCCAAAACGGACTAATTACCAACACCCCAAAATACTGAGGAAGCGCCTGTCGCATGCTAACCCCAGGTTTTCCTGAAGGACCGCGCCTTTCTCGGGACGCTCGGCCTCAGCCTCCCCGCAGCGGGGATTTTCCAGGCCGGTGTCCAGCTGCAGTTCGCGGCGTCCGCCCCTAGAGGCAGGAAGTCGGGCAGCGGGCGCGTCCCTCCCCCGCCTGGGAGGGACCCCTCGGATGCTCAGGGACGACATGCAAATCAGGTGGGCCGGCGGTATGCAGATGAGGTGGGTGGGCGGTATGCAGATACGCAGGCCGTGTCGGGCCGGCTGGCCGCCCGAGCCGAGGTGGGCGGGCCCGCGAGGGGCGGTATGCAGATGAGGTGGGCGGGCCGCATGCAGATGAGCGGGCGCGGAGCGGCCGGGCGGCCGCGGGGACTGGAGGCGCCGGCCCTTTCTTTGACTGGAGCGGACCCGCCGGACGCAGCTGCCTCGCCAGTCCGGGCCGGCGCGAGCTGCCGCTCGGTGGACACGCCGTCCGAGGCGGCCAGCCGGCCGCGGCTCGAGGCGGCCGAGCATGGGCAACCACTCGGGGCGGCCCGAGGACCCCGAAGCAGGTCTGTGCGGTGGGCGGGGGTCGCCGCGCCCCCTCCCGCCGGGCGCCCTTCCCCCACCGCCTCCGCCGGGCCGCGCCGCCCGCGGGCGCCGAGGGGCGCGCGGAGCCGCGAACTTCCCGGCCGCGAGTCCCGCCTCTGGAATGCGCCCGGGGCTTGTGCAATCACCTGTGCCCGCGCCGCGACGAGGAAGTGCCGCCGGCTCACCTGGCGCCCCGGGGGCGCGGGGCCGGGGGCGGGCCGCCGGCGGGCCGGGCGCGCGGGCGCTGGGCGCGGACTCCCGGGGCTCCGGCCGCGCTTCTGGTCCTTCCTCGTCCCTGTGCGTGTCGCACACTTTCCAGAGTCCCGTGGAAGGGGCGGCCCGTCAGCAGATCTGTTACTCAGCCTCAGGCCCGCGGCCGGGTTGTGACTGTCTCTTACTCAGAATAGCCGGGGCTTATTCTGGGATACCAGGCGCTTCTCTGGTTTATCAAAATTTTATTTCCTCCAACTGAGCGAGCTCGGCGGAGAGTCAGCTGGCCTCTGGGTTTCATGTCCCGGTTGGTCCTCCTGGCCTCCCACACAGATTTAGATGCTGGTGACCACAGGGTTGCATTTAAAAACAAGACGGAACATTTCTGTACCGTCGCAGAGGCGAATGGGATTTAATTTGGCCTCCAAGGTGCTCCCTGGCTGGTTTGGGAGAGATGGTAAACCTAGGGCTGGAGGCCTGGGCTGGCAGGTGACAGGTGTGTGTATCTGTGGTAAAGTCAGAACGCTAAATACTTTTCCAGGGAGTCATTCTTAAATCTGAATTTGAATGAGGAAATTGAAGCCCTAAGAGGTGGAGCGACTTGTCCAGGTGACAGGCCTGGAATGGGGGGCGGAGCTGTCACTAAGACTTGGGTCTCTTAGCCTGCATCCTCTGTTCACTCACTGTGGCAGGGAGGCCACCCGGGGCAGGCCGTGACCTTGCGGCTGGGTGGAGGTGGGTGCCTCCCAGGCAGTTGTGGGACGTTGGACTGGCAGAGCAACCAGGATGGAAAACTCCAGAGATGGGGTCACTGCATGGATTACATAGGGGTGACTCTAAACTACACAGCACCTACCCAAACTTCTTGGGGTGAAATAGGCAATATTTGCAAATTAATGCCTTTGTCCTAAACAGCCCCATGATAAACGACTAGGTAGAGGATCTGTAACATTTTAAGAGCACCTCTCACTAGCCCATACCTGCCCAGGTATTGTGAAAACCCCTGTGTGCTTTCTTTAGTGTCAAAACTGTGAAGACACTGCCCGCTTGCTAGAGTTTTTGAGTTATTTGGGTGCTTGTATTCCAGTTTCTAAGTGACCTTGCTTTTTAAAACACTAATGGATAGGGGATGGAAAGAACACTATGCCAGTGCTTTATTTTGCTGCATTTTTCGAAGAGGGCGTATAGTTTCAGAATGGGAACTCAGTCTGATTAGCTGCCAGTAAGGAGACCTGATTATAAAGTCTCAGGAAAGACTTTAAATGCTAGGCTGTTGTTAGCTGAAAGTGTGTGTATAACTTTGAGTGACCTCAGGGCTGTGATGAAAGGCTATAGACTGTACCTAGGAGACCCTGGGAACAGAGTTTTGTTAAAGATTCGCATATCCGCTGTCTGCATTACCGTGCACAGGGCTGGGATGTGGTGGGGGCCTCCCACTGGCAGTGGTGGAACCCTGGACTAGGATCAGAACAAGTGCTTCAGTGGGTCATCGGAGCAAGGGGCCCAAAGGGGCATGGTAGAGGTAAGGGGGAAACAAGGGGGCTGGAGGAGGCAGAGCAAGACCCAAGTCTGATTTTTCACGGTTCCTGGGTCATGTCAGTTTTGTCCTTGTGGGGTGCAGACCCTTCAACAGCATTGGGAATGAAAGAGTGTTCTTGGAGAGTACCCCCTGAGAAAGACCAAAGGGGTAGGAAGCAGAATGGGCCAGGAAGGCCTGTAGACCATGGTGCAGACGCAACACCCAGACAGGAAGGGGAGGCGGCGGCCGTTTGGGCAGAGAACCGTGCGGGTCTGACCAGGCCCTGGCAGCTGCCTGGGGTGCCCAGAGCAGACCGGCTGTTAAAGGAGTCCCGAGTCAGGCGGAGGTGGCCAGTCCCTTGTCCTGTGGCTGGGTCAGTCCTTGCTGGAGGCTGCCTGGGAGGAATGTGCCCTTCAGCTCAGAGGCCAAGCTGAGTCTTGGTGGCACTAACAGCTGGAGGTGTCAGCTAACGGCAGCCCTTGCAGCTGAACGCCAAGTTCTTTTCTCGAATAGAGATCCAGGCAGCACACCTCGTGGCTGACTCCCATGGGACCTCAGTTGCTTGGACGGGGAGGGGCTATTTAAAGGGCAGATGAGGTAAAATCCCCATCTCAAATCCTGCCCTACCCCCGCCCCCGCCCTTTGTGGAGTCTGCCGTCCTCTTGAGTTGAGTCATCATGACTTACTGTGGTATCAGAGGATGGACAAGAGAAATAGACCAAGTAAAAGACTTGATCATTTGTGTGAATGAGGGCAGCTGGAATCAGAACGTGTTGATGACCATATCTCTTACCTCCTGGAAGGTCCCAGTTAACGATCCTTCCGTTTCCAGGCAGGTTGTCAGTGCCTGCATTGTCAGAGAGGGTTGCCATGTACAGTTGTGCAGGTTGTGCACTGTTCAAAGGAATAAAGCAATGAGTGGGCCCAGGTGGGGTTGTAGCAATCCAGAGGAAGGGGTGCCATTTTGCAGTTTTGCCTTTGTATGGTCATGCAAAGGTGCCCAGTATTTTAAAGGAGGCCTCAGTAGAAGGTGAGCTTAGAAGGCTTTTCCCAGCCTCACTGCTAGCTGCTAGCTGCTTACTATTTGCTTTAAATTTGCATTCACGTGTTTAAAAAATGGATACAAACCACAAGACACAAAGTAAAAGCTTCTACCCGTACTCCTTCAGGTACCACTCTGGATTAGTTATAGTTAATGCTAACTGTGGTTAAAGACGAATCCCAAAATGGCCTCTTAAGACAGTAAAAGTTGCTTTCTCCCCGTTGGGGAGTTGCGAGCTGTCCGGGGAGTGGTATGATTGTTGAAGACTCAGGCTGGTGAACGTCCACCTTCAGTGTCTGGCTCCCCAGCTGGCAGTCAGGAGAAGGGAGAGGGCGCGGAGCATCCCGCAGGAATTGTAGGGCCGCCCGGAAGTGGTGCCCATCCTTCCTGCCCCTCCCTCTGGCCAGACTCTGCCTGGGTGCTGAGGGCTGGGAGGAGGGCCAAGCAGAGGGCAGCACGGATGTGATACCCATGCTCAGCCACATTTGTGTCAATATTTTCTTATGTTAGTCAGAAGAAGTGAAAGGCATGTATGTAGTTTACAGCCATGAACCCACGACTTAGATTCAACGATTAACACTTCACTATGTTTGCTTTTCTCCTTATTTTTATCCTACTGTCCATCTGTCAGTCCCTCTTATTTTTTAATGCATTTCAACGAAATGGTGGTTATCTCTGTAATTCAACCTGATGTGCTGTACCTCTGCTGCTTTCTTGATTTATTAGCTTTCAAGGCTGTCTACCAACCCTCACTGTGAAAGCTGAGGGATTAAGTGCATTTTTACTGCTCTATTCCTCCCCTCCCCGATTCCTGCAAGTCATACTTAAATTTTCTAAATCTGTTAGTGGAGTAATATGTTAATGGTGGAATACAGGTCTTGGGTGTACAGTTGTTCACTGTGAAATTCTTTTAACTTTGCTATGTGAAATTTTCATTCAGAAAACTTTAAAATGGGCTACCTGGACACACAGGCTCTGAAGCACAAGGCGAACACGGCAGTGTTTGTATGTGAGAAGTTAATTGTGTAGTAGGTGGTGAGTCTGTAGCTGTGCTGCGCCCTTAGCAAGATCCAGTTTAATTCAAGGTGATCTTCTGTGTACAAGAGTATAAACTTTTTTTGTGCTTTTATTTTTCAGTTGTGAGAACAACTTATTGGTATGTTCAACAGATTTAGGTGTGCAGAGACATGGATAAATCACTGATATATACCTTAGAAAGAATGCTTAAAAAGAACTTTAAAAATTCTAAGGAAATCTCTTGTTTATCACCTGTCTTTCTTGACTAGCCAGCTTTAAACAGAGCCCTTGGGGAGGTGAATGAGGGTGTACCATCCCTAAGCTTCTCCTACCTTTTCGCTACATCCTCTGTACCCTGCTGTTGGTCTACCTCTGAAATTCTACATGGCTAGAATGTTCTGTTTCATAATCAGTATTACTGAAATCTTCTGTGTGTTGTTTTAGGTTGATTCTAAAAATTGAAAACCAATCAGCATTTAAAGTATTAGGGTCCCATGTATATAATGTCCTGGAGAACCAGGGAGTGCCTTTAGATGCAGAGAAAAAGACATGTGCTCTCACGTCGCTTAACTTGTCCTCTGTGACAGACAATATTACTTTAAAACGGAAAAAGAAGGAGTAAAGAGTTTGGAAAAGAGTTGGTACAAGTATTATAGTTATTTGCTTTAAAAATTGCCTTAACATTGTTACCCTGTTGTCCAGCTTCTCAATTTTACAAATTGCTCTAGAGAATTCATTTTCTTCTTGGAGCTAGAAAGGGTGATGGTTGAGAGTTCGGGCTCTGGAGGCAGATGCCATTTTTGTCACAGGTGGCTCTGAGACTTTGGGCGAGAGATTCAAGCTCCTGGAACCATCGGTGTTTCCGCCGAGCAAAGAGGGTAGGGGTGCAGCCTGCCTCGGAGGGCTGCCGGGGTCGTTCCCAGATTGAGACACACGGTGGGTCAGAATGAGCCGCGCCCTGACGCTTTCGTTGCTACTGTTCCCCGCCTTCCGACTTGGCCTTTAGGTTTGAACTCGGTTGCCTCTGGTCCTGTCTCGCTCTTGGGAGAGCTCACTACTTCTTGAATCCTTTTTCTCCTTTTGCATTCCCTTTGCTTTGGTTGGAGTATTTTCTGTGATTCCCTGTCACCACACTTTTCCATAGTCTACCACTTCTGTATTCACCTTCTTCGTTTTCCTGTTGACTTTTACAATGTCATCACTTGTATTTTCTATTTCCTCTGTTTTGTCTTATTCTGGAAGTTTGGGGCTTGGGGGTAAGTTGGGGGTGGGAGGAGTTGGTTGGGGGCTTGAGCAAATGAATTAATGGCCTCTGTTGTCGTTAATTTTGAATTTTAAGGACTCATCAGAGTTTTTACAATATTCGCAAGGAAGAGAATGTAGCATGCGTTTTTCTCAGATGTATCTTGTTCCACAGAAGAGTTTCAGATGCTTTGGAAAATGCACCCTTTTAGGATTAAGAAGATGTGTGTATCGAAGATCAATGATAACACATAGTAAAAAAATATAAGTAATAGCAGATGTCTGTGGATAATGGATGTGAACGGGTTAAACTCATTTTAAAAAAGGAGCCTCCTCCTCTAGATTAAATCAGAAAACGATGTTTGAATGATCCAGAAAAGCATATTCAGATGTTCCTTTGATTTTTTTAAATTAAGTCAACAACAGTTGTGAATAATAAAAACCTGTTTTTTTTTAAGCTTTCAGGTTCAGCACCTTGTTATTGTATTTATAAGTTCAGAGAAATTTAGTAATCATTGCTTAAGGAGATCTTTGATTAATATTCGATCCCATTTATAAACTTAGTTAATAAATTTTAAATATTTTAAATTGTGTTTATTAATGTAGTATGTGTAGGTTCCTGTTAGAGTCCTACTGACAAACAAGTTTGGTTTTTAAAAGTCTTATAAATTTAGTAATGACTCTTAAAAACCTGGTGATTCAGTCCTCTTATGCATTCCAGGACACTCACGTGTTGTCTCTGCATGTGAAAGTAGGTGCACACTTTCAATTAATGACACAGTTTAAGTTGGAATCGTGAGGCTGAGCTGCAGCTCTCAGTGGGTCCAATTCTCTTAAACATCAAGCACGTAATTCCAAAGTGTAGGTGTTTCTTAATACGTGATGCTATTACTACTTGTTTAATTCTTTTGAAAATTTCTTTACATGATTCTAAACCTTTGTCAAATTAAAAGACGTATGAGTAAGTGTTTTATTCCAAATAATAAACAGTATTGGCTCTTATCCCATACGATTTAGGGGCTGCCTTCTCAGCCTGCTGAGGTTTTTAACAGAGCGCTCTGGCAGGGGCAGGGCAGGACTCTCCCCCAGAGCCCCCTTGGCTGTGTGGGGACCTGTTCTGGAGCGGCTTGGCTGAGCACGTACACAGATCACCGATGCCTGCTGCCCCGACTCACCCTTTATCTAAGGGTTTCTCTGTTTGCCTTCAGCCTTTCTGATAGTTTGCCTGGGTATAGAGTTCTAGTTTCAAAATCTCTGTCATCTCTCTGTGACACTGGCTTCGAAAGTGGAAGAAGGAAGTGGTCATAATGCCCGTCTGCCTTCAGTTCCATTTATATTTTACTGAATTCTTTTATCTCCTGATAGCGGTCTGAGACCTCCGTTCAAATGGCCATATCACCTGATCAGAGTTGGCACTTCGTTGGCATTTAAAGTATGTGAATATTCTCCCCTCTGACCCAGACGACCTTTGACTTGATCAACCCTACCTGCTTTTCTTACACTTTCTGTCTCTGAAGGCGGTATCTTTCTCGATAATGAAGCAGAATGTGACTTAATTGTGGATATCTCTTGTGGCTTTGTCTGACTGGCAGCGGACTACCGAAGCAGGAGTGTCAGGTAAAGACCCCCCCCCCCCAGAGCACCTTCAGTCAGACGGGACCTTCTGTGCTGACCGAGGTACAATTCCAGAAGCAAAAGTAGCAGTTACAGAACGCAGCACAGCGGCAAAACTGTGGACGTGATTAAAGCAAAAGCTATTAGAAGTGCCTGGAAATCGCACACATGAAATGAGAGAATTCAACAGTGTGTCTTACACAAGCAGTGTTTCTAGACCGTTCATGGAATGGTTAAACCATTGCTGTGATCCAGACCAGGAAGAAAACCTGATCACTGCCTCTGCAGGGAGATTTTACTGGTCACCGTGTGAGCATAATGCCACGAAACTGTAGGTAATAAAGACTGAAACTTTAAAAACTCAACCCATGCGGGCAGGGCACGGTGACACAGTTAATGATACTGTGTTGCTTATTTGAAAGTTGTTGAGAGAGCGGGTCACTTTGCAACTGGATGGTGACTGGGTGGACACCAGACTCACTGTGATGCTCGTTTCACGGTGTAGACAGAGATCGAATCATCGTGCTGGATACCTGAAACTAATATAATGTTAGGTGTCAACTATACCTAAAAAAAATCCATTTAGAAAACTTGACCCAAATAGGAAGTGGAAACTATAATAATAGACCATTTAGAAAAGTAATCCTGAAAGCCTTCACCTAGTTCCAAACAGTAAGTGAATCCATTCCTCCGAGCGCCTTCGTTACCGTGAGTGAAGTAAGTGCTCTGCGCAGAAAACTGGAAAATAAACGACAGAGAAATCTGGGGAAACGGGAGGGTGTTCTTACAGCGGGCAGGAGCTAGTGAAGGAGATGTGGCCGTGTCTGCTTCTCTCTGTTACCCACCGCTCTTGGAACATTGCCTGGCACATGGCGGGCACTCAGTAAATATTTGTGAGATGAACAGATGAATGAACAAAGAGGAAAAAAAAAACAGTAGAACTGAAAAATCTAAGAGCGATCCTTTGTTAAAACACTGAAGCAGATAAAGCTGTAGTTAAACTAAGGAGAAAAAAAAGAAAAACACAGATACCCCGAATTAGCAATGTCAGAATATATATAATCAGAGACGTGGAGATTTAAAAAAATAGAATAAAAAATAGAAGTTTTTGATGAAATTGAAATTCTCTAGGAGAAATGAAGCTACCAAAATCAGTTCACGAAGCAATGAAGCACTTGGGTGGAGATGTAATCTTTGCAGACATCACAAAGTGACCTAAGAGAAAAGCTCCAGAAAGAATCCTGAACCCAGATGGTGCTGTAGGTAAAGGTATTCAAATATCAGAAAAATAGAGTATCTCTGCTAGATCAAGTTGTCTAGTGCACTGTTTCCCAAAGATTCCTGTATTATAGAAGGTACAGGTAGTATTTAAGGTGTATACAGGTGACTGGTTTTTATTTTAATAACTTAGAATGTGTTAGAAAAATTACATATTCAATTATATAGATCATATGTATGTGTGTGTATATACATATATATATATATAGTATATACATATATATATATAGTATATACATATATATATATAGTATAGTCTATGTTGCTTAGGACAAGGTTAGGTTTAAAAAAAGTTAGTCAATGTTAAGTTTATGCAGAAAGTATTAAATATGTAATAGGACAGGTAAATGTGAATCTGGCCAAAACTGTAAAACTGCTACTCAAATAATAGGAACTTGAAAGGTACATAAAAGGTGGAAAGCATTCCTATTTATTTGATCAGAAGCGGTGATAATACTGTTAATGCTTCTCCTGAGACCAAAGCCTTTCAGCAACTCAGCTGAAAATAAAGCCAGAGGACAGTCCCCCTAGGGTGGATGTGCACGTCCCAACTGAAATGCTAGCCAAATTTCATCCAGTGATGTCTTTGTAAAGTACTACACCGTTGGTTAAAAAAAAAAAAAAACTCATTCCAAGAATACAATAATATTGTTATATAAATAGAATTTACATCAGTAAATTTAAAGAGAAAAACATTTCATTTTGCTGTATGTCAGTAGTGCATTTAATAACATTTAACATCTACCTTATAAACATTTAATGGGAATGAATGGATTCTTTCTTAAGATAATAAATAAAATGGTCTGAAAGCTGCACACACCATGCGTAACAGGAAACTAAAAACATTCCTGCAGAGGTCAGGAAAAAAACAGTGGTGCCCATAGAGGACATTGTTTTCAGATAGACTAGCCAAAGCAGTGACATTTAAAAAAATATTTAGTAAAAATGAGACAAAATTAGCATTATTTGTAGGGACCGTAATTCTGTTAGAAAGGCCAACTGAAAAACTGTTAGAACTAGTGAGAATGCAGGACGGTAACTAGCTTGGAAATGTGTGTATGTGTGTGTGTGTGTGTTCATGTATGTGTGAACACGCACATACGTGTGTACATGTGTGTAGGGAGATCTGTGTAGAACGGTGACTTTCTTTAGGTTAGTGATAACCAGGAGCAAGGGTTTATTCAAAGGTCACGTTCCCGACGAGAACAAAGTGGACAAAAGCTGAGGACACGGGGCGCGTCAGGGCCTTTGTGATAAACCGGGAGCTCTGTGCTCGGAGCTGGACGCTCCTGATGACCAGGTGGGTGTCCCCTGTTACGCGGAGGACTTAGCCTTCACATGTTAAGGGCTTTGAAGTCAGAATTAGTTGCTGAATTCTGTAAAATGCCTTTGGGCATCCCTCCGAGGTGGTGGTTTTCTTTTTAGGCATAAGGATGTGACAGATTTGAAAATGTTCACCTTATCGTGAAACTTTAAATCAAGTTTTTCTAAATCCTGCTTTTGGAAAAAAAATTTCTTTAGCGTGAAAAGTGCTAATTATCAGTTGAAGTTTTTCTTGGTCCCCGTGGCCTCATACGCGAAGAAGGGCGTGCGTGCAGGGTTTCTGCTGCCGTTAATGTTCAGCGAGTTTGTTCGTAGGCTTTTCAACTTTCCCACTCGGAGAAGTGTTTGGGGATGGAGGTGGCTGGGATCTCAGCTGTGCTATGTGTGGCCCTCAGTGTGCTTTATTTTATTTTATTTTTACGGGGGGAGGTAATTAGGTTTATATATTTAGTGGAGATGCTGGAAGTTGAGCCCAGGCCCTCATGCTTGCTAGGCGCGCACTCTACCACCGAACTGTACCCTCCTCCCCTCAATGTGCTTTAGGTATGAGATTTCTAGGCTGTTGAATTGTTTTATTTTCTTAAAGTGTTTATCTGGCTCCAGTTGTCTGAGACCAGCCTGGGTTGTAGTGTCATAGAAGCAGTGCAGAAACATGGAGAATTTGGAAGGTTTCAGCGCATCCTTACAAGGTCCTTGTCATCCCATGACAGAGCACTTCCCCAGACCATCCTCCACCCAGACCCTGCCTGCTAGTGGTCTTCACTCGGCCACTTCCCTCTACGAGGGAAGTATGCTCCGTCCCAGGCTGTCTGCCCCCTTCCCACCCAGCCGTCAGGCCCCAGGGTCCCCCCTCCGGGCACTCTGTTCCCAGCTGAGCAGGATCCACGTGAGACCCCGTGGTCGCCTTCCTCACCGCCGTGGTCGCCGCCCTCTGCAGAAGTGCTCACAAAAAGCAGGATTTTGTTGAGCCGGTGACCGCTGTCCCTTGTATTTCCAGGACATTTTTTAATTATCAGGAGAAAGTAGGTTTGCTATTTCAAGATTAATGTGGCTGGCCAAATATTTAAAATTGATATTTAAGAGGGGAGGGTATAGCTCAGTGGTAGAGCGCGTGTGTAGCATGCGTGATGTCTGGGTTCAATCCCCAGTACCTCCATCAAAAATAGACTAATAGCCCTATTTACCTCCCCCTACCCCCCCAAAAAAGAAAAAAATTGATACTGAAAAAGTCATTCAATGTTCTGAAATTCAGAAAAGCTTGTTTCACAGAGCTTTTCCACCTTGCATCCCACTGCGGAGATGACCCAGGTGCCCTGGGCCGGTGGCTGCTGGAGGGGCTGGCGGGGCGCCTGCCCACCCTCCCTGCCGGCTCCGAGGCCGCACTCACGCACCGCCCCCAGCTCGCAACTCAGATCTCTTCCTGAATGTTCTCTGCCGACGTCCTTCGGCCCGTGCTCATTTTTTTTTAAACCCTTGCTCTGTTCCTCTAGAAAAATTAGTCTTTCCTCCTTTACTCTTTCTCCTCCCTCATTGCCAGCTGCTTGTTCCAAATTAAACCTTATTATGGATGAGTGTTAAGATTAGGGGTGAGGGTAAACCTGGAAAGTAAAGTCATGAGTTTCGACCTGAAACTGTACCCAGTAAAGGACCAGCGCCAGCCACTTCCAGAGCCCTTGAAAATCCCCTCTGTTTTATCTGCCAAGAAGTTCATCTCCTTCCTCTAATTGGGCCTGCTTTTCTCTCTAGCACCAGTGGCCAAATTAAAAAAAAAAAAAAGCAAACCCCAAATCTGCAAGGCTAAATTATCAGCAGTCTGACCTCTTCTGATTTATAAACAGATAAAGGGCCTATTCACAGCGGTCCTAGAACTACTATGAAAGTTACCCATTTATAGTTATATTGTGCTCTCCTCTGCTCACCCTTCAATCTGAGCGCAGCGCAGTGTGCGGAAGTCACCGGGGGTTACATGCTTGCAACCGGCCCAGACACGTGGTGGAACAGCCCCCTTTTGCGGGCATGTGCCTTTGTGTGTGCGTTTCTGTGTGTGTGGTGTGTGTCCCCAGAGCCTCCCCGACGTCCTGGCCTCCTGTGGCTTTTGTGTCTTGTGCCTTCGTAGGGATTTTCAATCAGTGACGGTAGGTGATTAAGGAAAAAGAACAAAAATGAAGCGATAACAGTAATTGGAGCAGTGATTCCGTAACCTGTGCATTAAACCCGACCTCTTTGTGGGGAGTTCTGGTATCCAGAGTCCTGTGCTGACTGTTTCAGATACAGACTCTGGGAGAGTCTCACCGACACCCCCCGTTCCGCTGGCTCTTCCTGTCACTCAGGTCGGCACTATGGGTGTCAGTTCCGTTACCAGCCTTGACTCGGGGTGGGGGGTGTCCTGAGGCTTCTTGATGGCTGTGGTCAGTCCACTCGGGGTCATGGGCCGCTCAGCGTTCTGGAACCCCCTCGCTTACCTGCGGCCGCCAGTCTGCTCCCACGCGCCTGGACTCTGGCACCTGAAGCTGCCAGGACTGTGTCTAAACCAGAAGTGCTTCTCCTAATCATGAGTGACAGAGTGAAGTTTGGGGCACAGACATTTTTAGCATCTCTGGAGATCGCTTCCTGTTCCCGGCTAATGACATATGGCAGGTGGTGGGTGGCCGGCAGGGGAGTCTCAGCTAGGGCATCGCTGCCCCCTGCGGCATCCTGCCTGTGCTGGGCGGGCTCCTCTGCATCCCGGGACCACACCTCCCTCCTCGTCCTGCCCTTAGCCTGGGAGGCTCTGCTCGCAGGGCTTCACTGCCCACTGCCACAGGTTGCCCAGCTGGGAGGCTCGGATGGTCCCAGTTAATGCCCGTCAGGAGTCAGTTTGCTCCTAGTATTTTTACTCTCAAAGGTGCTTCCATTCGGAAGAGGAGCTATACCTTTGTCCTGCACCACATCCTCTCAGGCCTCAGCTCAGATGTTGTCCCCTCCAAGGAGACCGTTCCCCACCAGCCCAGGCAGGCTCCCTTCTCCCCCGGGGTGAGCTCTTTTGTGTGTGCGACTGCAGGGTGGCCCTCCCGGCTGGGCTGGGCTGGGCTGAGCCAGGGTTGATGAGAAATAGAAAAACTGTAGGCCTTTTTCCACGAGAGGACGGAGCAGGGCCAGACCCGGAGGAGGTGAGGGAGGAGGTGAGGGAGGAGAGGTTCTAGGGTGGAGGGGGGCTGGGGAGGAGAAAGGGAGGGTGAAACGTGGGGCTGGGGTCTCCGGGGAGGCTCGCTGGTGTGACTGTGTTCATCCCTGGAGAACTTCCCATCTCTTCTTCCTCTCAAGGCTGTGAGAGGCAGATCTGAATGACCTAGAGACAGTCAGCGTGCACACTACAGGGAGAGGCTCTGGTGAGCTTGACTCTCCACGGATTACATGAAGTAAACTGCATTTTCTCTAGGTGAGTGGCTGGGGATTAGGCCAAGCCCCGGGTGTGGAGACGGACATCGGAGGTCCGTCTCTCCTTCTCTGACCTTGGTGGGGCTTTCACGTTGGTGAAATGAGGCCTGAGCTGTGTCTGCGACGTCCCTTCCACCTTTTAGAAGAAGTGCATGATTCTGTGGGCTGCTTTACAGAGGCCAGACCAGAAAGCCTTTTGAATTTTTAGAGGACTAATTTTTTCCCAATTGCAGGCCAGAAAGGAAAACTTCCAAATAAGGGTGCATGAGCTAGTCTGGGAAACAAAGGGAGACAATAAGGAAAATACAAGTCTGGCCTTTGCCCTGGCACGAAAGGAATGCAGGCTGCTCGCTGACCTGACGGCTTCTGCTTTATTTCATGTTTAGGTGACATGGTCGGCCCTGACCATCCTTCCCAGAGAAGCCCCCACTCCGGCTAGTTGAGCTGATTATGTTACCCTTGAGAGCACCGTGGTCACTTTTAGCTGTAAAACCACTGTGCTTAGCGGCATGTCTACCAGGAGCAGTGCCTGAGAGCCAGGTTTAGAAAAATTAATCTAGGCCCACAATATGACGGTAGACATTCGGTCCCCACCGCTGTCTGACACTGTCACAAACGTTGCTAGGGCCCCTCCGCCCAGCTTGGCCGTCTGAGTTGTGGGGGGGTGCTCGGGAGTCGTGCTCTGACTCACTGGATCGTGCAGACACCGCTCACACGGGATGGTCGGGATTTTATATCCAAGGGTGAGAAGCGGGCGATGAGGAGGTGGATGGACAAAGCCGCGTGCAAAATTGTCTGTGTGTCTCTTGTGTCTTTGAGGAAATCCTGTCCGGGGGACGTGGGTGGGCAAAACCTCATTTCCTCCTGGGGCATCTGGAAGTTCCGGGAGGGGCTGAGCTCTCCGCGTGTCTTGTTCCCGCCACTGCCTTTGCTCCGGGCTTTGCCTCTCAGACGTTCATTCACCTGTCTGCATCTCTCTTGGCAGGTGAATTTTTGACCTCTGATTAAAAAACTAATAAGACCAACTAAGGCTAAATAAGACTCAATTAAAATAAAGATTAAGACAAAATAATTAATATACTATGCACGTATTCTGAGGTTATAGAGAATCGTTCCGGTTGCTTCCTGGGGAGATGGAGACAGAGATCTGGGTGCAGAAGGTTTATGGGGGTGGGGGTGCCCGAGGAAACCACACCTGTGAGGGGGCAGAGGGCGGGACAGGCGGAGGGAGAGGTTGAGGCCTGATGCTGTCTCCGCCACTGTCTGTCTGTCAGGGGGTGGGGGCTGGAGCTGGGCGGACCCCACAGTTGGAGGCCAGGTGGCCAGACCTTTGTGGGTCCCCCAAGCAGCCAGCAGAAGGCCGCGGGGGAGAGTGTGTTTCCGGGCTTTTTCCAGCAATCTTTCACTTCCTGTGTGAAATCTGCCCTGAAGGGAGGCTTCTGACGTCCTGAATACAGATGAAGATTCAGCAGGTATTTTCTTCTCCAGTGTTCCCTCCAGGGCCGGCTTCCAGGCTGACCATAAGCTCTGCCCACACAGGGACCGGCTGACTCAGTCCCACCCTACTGCCGCCACCGCCGTGGCGGGGGTTCGGGGACCGGAACCACCCCCTCTGTGCCTGAGGCTGGGCGGGGAGGCCAGTCACTGCCTGCCCTGCAGAGTGAGAAGCCTGCTGATACCCTGGCAGAAAGAGAAATGGCTCTCTGGTCCCCAGCCAGTGCTCCGTGGAATTTCTGGGCAGTAGGGTGAGAGGAGCATCGTCCTTGCTCAGAGTAAGCCCTTCCTGCCGCACCTGGGCTCATTCCAGTGCACTGACTTTGGAGGCTGGGGGCTGGCGGTTGGAGGAACCCAGGTGGTTAGAGGGTTGGGACCTTCAGCCCAGCCCTGACTTCTGGGGAGGGGAAGGGAGGGGACAGAGAGCGTTCCGCCACCAACAGCTAGTGATCCAGTCATCTTGCCTACGGAGTGGGACCTCCATGAAAGTCCTGACCCGTGGAGTTGGGGAGCTTCCAGGTTGCCGACCGCTCGAGGTGCTGGGAGGGTGTTGCACCTGGACCGGGGGTGGGGCTCCCTGCTGCCCCCACAGCCCGTCCCAGCCGCCTCTTCCACTTGCTGTGCTGAGAGGTACCCTTTACAATTAACTGCTGGTCTCCTGAGTCAGCTTTTCGAGCCCTGTGAGCTGCTCTCTTGAATTCCCAAAGCTGAGGAGGGGGTCGTGGGTCCCCTGGTTCAGAGCCAACTGGTCAGAAGTACAGGCAACAGCCTGGGACTTGTGACTCTGGCACCTCCCATGGGGGCAGCCCTGTGGGCTGAGCCCCTAGCCCGTGGATCGGTTAACCCAGGTCAGAACTGACCTGGAGGACCCCCTGTCCTGTCCCTAGCGCTGAGGACTGGCCGGCCGGGCTCGGCCACACCACTGGCATGGGAGCCGGTGTGAGTGCAGGGGGCCGCAGCATGTCTTTGGGAGCTCGAGCCTCCCGTGTCCCCCCGCTCAGCCTCGGCAGGAGAGCCCTGCCAGCTGTCACTGAGGTGCACCTGCGCTGTGGGTGCAGTGTCTCCACCTGGATCCCCCTGGGGAGGACAGTCAAACCCCCAGACGAGGTCTAGTCGTTCCTAGACCCCTGCCTCTAACACCGTTGTCAGATGTCAGAGCCCCACCGCCCACCGCGGCCTCCGTGCTGCGTCAGCCTGGTGCTTGAGTTCAGACCCCTGGTACTGTTACCTCCTGCAGATCCTTCCTCGTGGCTTTACCTGGTAACTCGTGAGCCCTTAAGTCTGATAACCGTGATCTTTGCCACAGGTTACTTTTCTCCCGTTGCTTTCTCCTGCCGTCTGGCTTTGCTGCGATACTCACACTGGGCCTCTCTGATCTTTCTCCAGATCTCTTAATTTTTAAGAAAGTTATATGACTCTTACTATTCTTTTTCTCAGAATTCTGAGTGAATTTCCTCAGTTGGAATTCTGACACACGACTGATTTTCTGTAGAGGTCAGTATGGCTGGGCATCAGAATTTAGCCCGTGAAAGCCGTCTGTCCTGATGCCAAGCTTCCCCTTTTATTGAAGGTGTTTTCCTTTTGGCTCCTGCTGGAAACGTGGACGGGAGACTTGGCAGAGGTGCGTGCACACACTGGCACTGCGTTGTCATCTGGGAACCCTGACCGATTTGCCCTGCTGCTGGCCTTCAGTCACCCCCCTCTGTCCCACCCACCAGCTCTCCTGACCAAAGAACACCTTTGTACAGGTCCTGGGGCTTCTCTGACCACCATCAGCTCAAGCCCTCGTGTGGGGAGCGTGCTCTGGGCCTCTTGCAGACTACCGGGCAGGGTGAGGGGTGGCTGGATGCATGGAAGGACAGGCCCCAGGCCACGGGTCCATAGACTTTAAACGCCCCCCCTGCATCAGGCCAGGGGGCTTCATTCAGGTGTGAGTCAGCCCACGCGCGAAACAGCCACACACAGCGGGGCACGTCGAATAGAGACTGTTCTATTAATAAATTCAGCCCAATGTGAACTGTGTTTAGTCCCCGTGGCTTATGTAAACGCAGGTTCCTGCAGAGCGCTAGGTGTATCCAGTTTTTCTTCTTAATACTTAACAGCGCGAGCTGTGGGGCGTGAATTCCCGCATCCTCACCCTGGCTTTGCTGCTGGGCAGCTGGGGTCCTGAACTACTTTCCTCATTTCTTGTTTTCTTTCCCTTCTCTCTGAAGTGGGGATAATAGCACTTCCCTGAAGGAATGCTCAGAACAACGTGGTGTTTCTTGGAACGATGCCTGGAAAGTACTACGTTCTCAAAAAAAGTTAATAAATGTTAACAAATAAATTAACAGTAAATGTTAACGTCTCCTATTTGTCTTCCCCGACCTGCCTCTCCTTTTCCTGACTCTCCCATCGTTTTCCTTGACGTGGATGGTGTTTCACTTCTCCCCGAGCGCTGACCGTGCCTGCGTGCCCCCACCCCCAACCCCGTGCCTGCCCGCAACGTGCCTGTGGTGTCGTCGGCAGTGTAGTGCTTTCCTGTTCCTGCTGTCAGAAATCCACGCACTTACTGGCTTAACAACAACACAGATTGATTTTCCTACAGTTCTAGAGGTCAGAAGTCTAGAATGAAGGTGTTGCCTGAGCTGCATTCCTTCTGGAGTCTTCAGCACAAATCTGTTTTTCCAGCTTCTAAAGGTCACCCACATTTTCCCTCCACCTTCAGAGCTCCTCCTCCAAGCTCTGGTTCTGCTGTCACGTCTTTTTCTGTCTTTGACCCTCCTGCCTCCGTCTTAGAAGGCCCTTGTGATTTTATTGAGCCCACTAGATAACCCGGGATAACCTCCTCGAGTCAAGATCTGTAATCACTCCCGCAAACCCCTTCGCCATGTAGCGTGTTCCGGGCTCCGGGGGTTAGCAGTGGGCGTCAGTCTACCCCAGGGAGGAGGAGGCGCAGTGAGCCGGGTCTCAGCGTGCTCACTCCGCAGTGCTGCCCTGAGCGGAGAGGAGGTGTGGAACTCTGGCCAGGAAGCAGGGTTTCTTCCCGGGGACACTGGGGTAGGTTTCATGGAAGAGGGACGTTGGAGTGAGTCCTAAAGGGTGGGGAAGCCTTTGCTGGGGTGGAAGGACTTTCAGGCAGAGGAAACAGCCCTGGCCGAGAAGCTGGGATAGAATCCAGCAGGTGTGAGGGCTGCTTAGACCTCTGATGTTGCCAGAGCACTGAGGAGGGATGGGTGGCGGAGAAGTGTGTAGGTTAAAGAGAGGGCCCTGTGATAACCGCGCAGAATGTACCCGGTGGAAAGCGGGGAGCCCACGGAGAGGTTTTGGTGGGTTTTTTCTTTTAGTATTTTTGTCTGATTAGGTAAGTAATACATACTCATCTTATAGAAAATGAAGAAACTAAACAAACATACCCAGAAAGTAAAGATCACTCATAACCCTGCCACTCAGATCAGGCCTCCTGGCGTTTCCACTTGGGTGGGGACTGCGGCTTTTTACACATGCTTTCCCACGGGTCCACCATGTGGGGTGTTCAGATTTGTATCTTGGCTTCTTTATTTAACTGTGTATTGTGAGATTTCTTTGTGTCATTAAATATTCCCAAATCGTCTTTTCTTTTTTGTTCTCATCATTTTAGCAATTTTAAAATTTTTAAAGGTTTTTTTTATGGGGGGGTAATGTAGATTTATTTTTTATTGTTATTTTTTAAAGCAGAGGTACTGAGGATTGAACCCTGGACGTCGTGCACGCTAGGCAAGGACTCCACCACTGAGCTGTCCCCTCCCTCTATTCCCAAAGAGTCTTAACATCGCTGAATATTCTGTTGCATGAATTACCATAATATTTTCAGTCCTCCTATTGTTGGAGCCAATATTTTTCTCTGTTTTAAGTAATCCTAGTAGATAAACCTGTGTTTAAGTTTCTGAAAGTATCCTGAGGCTAAATTCCTAGACAGAGATTTCCTTGGCCTAAGTTTGTAAACTTCTTGGTGTGTATTTCTGTGTTGTCTCTAGACGCGCTTTAAAATACACACAGCTGGGCGGGAGAGTGTTGGTCTTAGGATCCCAAATAATTTCCTCTAATTAGATAGGCGGAAAAGTGTTTCGTTGTTTTAATTTGTGTCTACTGAATTTCATACATTTATTGGTCATTTTTTCCTGTGATTTGTCTTTTCCTGTCTTTTCTGTTCCATTGGAATTTTAATATTGTTGTTGTTTATTTTTTGGTAGCAATCCATTTCTGGTACATTGTTGCAGATAATTTGTGCAGGGTTTTTTTGTTTGTTTGTTTTGTTTTGTTTTGTTTTTTTGGTAGCATGTTGGTTATTCAGTTCTTTGAAAGACGAAGTTTAAAACTGTCATGATGCAGGTTTCTTTCTTCTGTTGTGATTTCCTACATTGTTTCTAGGCTTAGGAAGATTTTTCCTACCCAAAGGTCATATGTTTTGGGTTTCATGTTCCGTTTTTTAATGTTTATGTCTTTAGTCATTTGGAATGTACTTTGACATATGACGTAAGAAAATGTACTTAAAGCATTTGGCAATTATTCCAGCAGCATTTACTGAGCGAGATTCCTTTCCCTCGCTGATTGAATTTGCCATTTTCGTCATTTTCGTCCTACGTCAGACCCTTACACGTCCTGGCTGTGCCTTCCCTTCCCTGTGCTCTGCCCCAGGGCTGTTGGTGTGGCCGCGTGGCGTTTTAGTGTCTGCAAGTCAAGTTTTCTTCATTGTAATTGTTTTTACCTTTTTTTTTTTCATATTTATTCTTTCAAATGAATATTTGAGTCACTTTATCTGGTTTCCAAAAAAATCCAGTATGAATTTTGGTGAGATTGCACTGCTGTGGTGGGGAGTCAGCACGCTTTCCAGAACAGCCTCTCCTTCCAGGAATGTGATCAGTGTCTGCACTCATTATCTTTTATGTTATCTAGTAAAATTTTTGACTTTCTCTGTATAAACGTGACGGATGTATTAAGATTGGGTGGCTGGAAATGCGGTGGTATCGCCGAGTGAGAGAGACAGAGAGATCAGGAGGTGGATTTAAAAGGCAACATAAAGAACTCAGTTTTAGAAATTTTGAGATTTAGCTCGCGGGCCCCTCTGAATGGTTCCGCCCTCTTACGCTGCTGTTGCTTTGCGGTGGGGGAACGCGGGTGCTGGTCAGTGGATATGGTCCGTGTTTTATGCTCAGGCTAGACACCCACCCCCCACGCCCCCAGGATGCTCCCTTTCCTGGAGGAGGGGTGGGCAGCAGGAATGTGTATCTTTCACAGTTCATTGGACAATGACATTTGCTGGTATCTCGGCTGCACTGCCCTGGGTTCTTCTGGAGTCTTCGCCCAGGTAACTGTTCCCTTTCAGGACGACGCTTTTCAAGATTATGGGGTGACACTGGGTTCTCCCGACCTTCTGCAATGCTGGTGTATTCTTGTTGTTTTATTACTTACTGTTTATTTCATTGGGTTTGTAGCTTCATCCGTCTCCTCCGTTTTCTTCCCCCTCAGATCCATCAGCTCTGGTGGGATGACTTGTCCTCACCGCTCTCACTGGTCTGCCCTCAAGACCCAGCTCCGTTGTGGCACCTTTCCCGACCCTCTGGGCTAGACCCAGCATCCTTCCATTACTCCCAAGGCCCCCTGTTTACCGCACTGTATTGAAACCATCTCCTTGGGTATCGGTCACATATGTTCTTACATCCATACCTCGTACCGCTGTGCTTGGCGCACGCACGGTATTCAGGGAAGCTTTGTTAAATGCAAGCAATCTGAGCTACATTCATGCCAGGACATGGATGTGGAGGGGTTACAGGTGGCTGGAAATCTTGCAGCCACAGATGAACATTTAGGACTCACTCATGCGGAGGGGCTGTTTAAGGCTGTAGGGCAGACCGTGGGAAAGGTGCTGTGAGGGGACCCCAGGCAGCGCCCCCGCCCCGCCCGTCTCTGGCAAGCCTCACTCAGCTCCGGAGTCTGGGGATAGAGACAGTGCAAGCTCAGGCCTGGTCCTGTCTCTTGGCCACTGCTTAGGACTTAGTGATTTTCAGTGCAGGAAAAGCCACGTGTGTCAGATACAGCAGCTCCCTTTCCGCTTCCTGCATTCAGTCTTGAAGGGGCCCGGGGCCCTGCAGGTTCCAGGAGCCTGGAGCAGGGAGGGAGTGCTCCTCCACTGTGTGTTCCCAGGGACATGAGCGCAGACAGAGGTGTTCCCCGTGGCTGGGTGGAGGCGGGCTTGGGTTCACTGCTTGGGTTCTCGAATGGAAACTCTGTCTGCGTGATGATTTGCCCCTGCCCAAGAAGTGCTGCTATGCTTGGGTGCTGAGGGCTAAACCCATATTTTGCAGAGAACAAGTCGGATCCACTTCAAGAGAGATTTATCAACTTGAGCTACAGACCTCAAGCTGAACATTCAGAACGAAGAGACAGAAGAAAGCCTTCACCAGAAGAAAAATAGTACCCCTCTCCGAGAGTTAGTGATCCTGACTTGAAACTTTCTCTGGACGCAGTACCGAGGGCGACAGGCCCTGTGAGGGACTGAATTCTGGAAGGAGTGTCTTGTAAAACGCAAGGAGACTGAAGTCCCGAGGTGGAAAAGGCAAGATGCCTGAGGTCCCTCCAGGAGACCTAATAGTCGAACCCGAGATCTCTAGCAGGGAGAAGGAGCAGATGGAGGAGGCTCAGTCAGTGCAAGAGAAAACGTTCTGGGCCGAAGAAAATGTTAGACGCCAGAGAAAGAGGACATAACTCACTGGCAAGACTGCAGCAGTGAAGACAAGAGTCCTGCCGACTCCCGGCCAGGAGGCCGGCTCAGCCTTGGGGAGCGTTCGGAGGGCACCGGAGGCCCAGGTAGCACCTGAGGGACTGCTGATCTAAGGAGCTGTGTGTCTTCCGCACCCAGCCCTGTCAGCCTGGGCTCTTCCTTTCAGGCCACAGAGCTGGTGTTGGTTGCTTTAGGAAGAAAAATCAGTATTTAAAGGCTGTTGAGTTGTGGAATTGTCGCAGGGGCTGGAGAGCGAGGCTCGCAGACGCTACAGCCAGGAACAGTGCCTAGAGTCACGGGGGCATTGGCTCCGGCTGGATGCGGCTGCCCCGGGCAGGGCTGGCACCAGACATGCCGGCCCCAGGCCCACGGCACAGACCTGGGCTGCTGCTGGCCAGGGCCTCAGCCTTGCTGCAGCCGCCACAGCAGCCAGCGAGCACTTCCTGTCTGGTCCTGGCTGTGCAGCGTGCGTCAGTTACACGGAGTGGCGGGCCGGGGCCTCCCCAGCTGCAGGGGGAGGGGCCGCGGCTGAGAAAGCAAACAGGTGACGTTCTCAGCTTGTTTAATGGGAGGTGGACCCCGCCTTCAACGGAGACTGACAGCGTGCGGAAGTTCCCAGGCCTAGGAAAGAAAGGTTGCAGGGTTGCTAGTTAGGAAGAAAGCCAGATATGGCTTCTCCTGCCAAGGTGTCATTCCACGAATCGGCAGAAGAAGGCTGTGTTTAGACGTGAAGGGAGTACGTCCACTACTCATGCACACACTCAGGTGTGCAGTAGAGGTGCGGCTGAGTGGCTCACCTGAGCAGACGTCGCGGACCAGGAGGGCGAATGGCGTAAGAAACAGTGCTGAGTGTGAATCTCGCAGCAGGAAACGAGTGTATGGAAGCAGAGCGTGCCTGTGCGGCTGAAAATGCAAAGCAGGATTCTTGAAAAGAAGGATTATTCTTGCAGGGAAAATCAAGGAAACAGCCCAGAACTAAAAATTCCTGCCTATCTCAGCAAAGCTCAGGACTGCGGGCGGGGCCGCGCAAGGCGTTGGGGCGCAAAGTTGCTGCGAAATCAGCCTCGTCTTTGCTGGCGAGGCGCTGGCGTGGGGGGCACGGTTATTTAATTTTGATGAGGGTTTGGTTAGGACTGTTTGGAAAGGCCGGGAACCACAAACAGAATAGAAAAGCTGGTGTTCCCGAAATAACAGGGATTGAGGGTAATGAGGGGTAGACAGGCCACAGAGGGAGGGAGGGAGAGAGGCAGTATCAAGTCGGCCAGAGGGAGAAGAGGGAAAAGGTGGAACGAGTTAACAAGCAGCAAACAAAATGCAGGGAACAGGACAGCCAGAGAAACAGCCCACAGTCAGTACTCTGAAGCCAAACTCACCTATTATGGAACAAAGACAGCGGGTTAGCGGCAGGCGAGGCCGAGGGCAAGAACAAAGCATGGAACAGGACAAAGGGGTATTGCATACCGACAGAAACCCAAAATATGGGGCCGTCTTTAATCTTTAAGCAATGAAATACATACAACAAAAACTGAGGATGAAAGAAAGATTTAATTAAAAAAAAGTATTATGCCAGAAAATATTAATTATGTGTCTTTTCTAATTGGACGAGCTGGGGAAGCTGGGTTGCCACCTGGGATGCCCACGGGGGCCAGTTGGGAGTGTGGCGGGTATGTGACTGTCTGGTGGAAGGTAGCGGCGAGGACTGGATTGCACTGGGAACTGGAGAATGCATGCCTGGCCTAAAGGCACTGAGACTCATGCATTTAAAGCACTCTGCCAGCCAAGCAAAACATATCTGTATGGTGTAGGCTGCCAGTTTTCAACCTTGGAAACAAACAAATAAAAAAATCAAAATGTGTAGGTTATAAATAACACACTCATCAAATTTATACATTCTTCCTTAGATCTTGGGGTTGTTTACAGAAGTTGGTCATGTGCTTTGTCATGGAAAACAAAAAGTAAAATTAAAGAGCTGTGCTTGTGTTGGCAATGGTATGTCATCTTAATTCAATAAAATTAGTGGTTAAGAAAAAAAGACGATTATTTTTAAAACACTGCTTTGGAATTCAGAGACACTTAAAATAATCTCTGCACTGGTAGAAAGTCAAAACAGAAATTTTAAATCGTCTAGAAATAAATGGAGGGAGGAGAGTTTTTAGCAAAATGCATGGCCTAGAACCAAAGGTATCCTCAGAGCAGAATGTGTAGTCATAGACGCTTTTATGAGTATGTAAGAAAAGAAAGACTGAAAACGTATGAGTGAAGTACTCAACTTACGAAACTAGAGGAAAAACGAAAAAAAAGAGAAATTAGTAATGATAAAAGCTGAAATAAATGAAGTAGAAAACTAAAATGGTAAAGAAGGTAAGGCCAAACACTAGTTCTTTGAAAAGGCAGATAACGGAAATTATCTCTGATTTTTTTAAAAGAAGGAAGAATACTAAATACGAGTCAGGATCTATTGTTCTGGATATGAAGGAAATGAAAACTGTAACAACATATTTGAAAAACTGGAGGAAGTGGATGAATTTCCTTCAAAATACAAAGTCACAGAATTATACCTAGAAAAAAATAAGAGACCTTGAAGTCCTGTCACTAGCGTTTAACGTTGTTTTGCTGTTAATGCAATAAAGCAAAAACATCTTCTGGGTTAAACATGGAAAAGAAAACACAAGTTAGACCCAAGAATAAGAGAATTTGTGTGTAAGATAAATATAAAAAGCACAATAGCTTTTTTCTGTATCAGCAATAACTTGTTAATATTGGGGACAGAAATCACAGGTGCCACGAAATACATAGGAAAATTTTAACGAGAACATTGTAGTACGTGAGGTGGAAAGTATTACAACTCATTGTGGTCCATAAAACAAGACAAAATAATGGAGAAACTGCACTGTGTTCCAGGATGGGCAGAGCTAATACTAAAAAGTTACTAGTCCTTCTCCATTGATATGCCAGGATATGAAACTAATTTCTCCCCAGAATTATTTCTTAGGAAAAAAGGAAGCTCCTTACATTCAGGCCTCACAAGGTGTCATTTTTAACTGGGCATGTCCTTAATTACTTTATTCTGAATAACAAAGTAATACCTGGGGAAGCCGGACAAAATAACCTCAACGTGAGTTAATTTTAGAGTTTTAATTATAGAGTTGGTTTAGAAACAGGGAGACAAAGTTAAAACAAATTTAGTCTTTTTGCCATGAGGTATGATCTCAGAGTTACAAGTGTTCCAGGTTGTTGACTTGAGGCTTTGAAAGGTTTCATGACAGCCCAGGAGGTGGTCAGGTCGTAGAGATCTCAGATACATGCCCGCAGGAAGAGCGGTTAGGCATCGGCCTAATATCAGGCGAATATGTATTTGTGACTTGGTGTATAATTTTCAGTGACAGCATGATACCGTCACTGGATTCAGAAAAGCACAGAATCTCAAGGAGCTTCCGTGGTTCTCTTGTGAATTGGAATAGACGGTTTAAAAGTAGCTGTGGGAGTGATGGAGGCAGTTAACAGAGGGGAGTGTGGAGAATCTGGACAAACATTCTCTTGAAATATGAGTATGGGGTCAACATTTCTGGATGAATGTATTTTACATTATGTGATTTTAAGTATGTATGTATACATAGGAATGTAACGTATTAATATACATTATATAACGCAGTGAGGCATCATGTGTCATTGTAATCTAACATACAGAGAATAATAAATGTGTGATTGAAGTATGTTTCATATGGAAATAGAGAATATGTATTACATATTAAATGCATGTATAATATATAAATTAGAGCGAGAGAGCTGACCCTGTACAGCAGTGAAATCTCACTCAAGGTGGTCAAGAAGCTTGTCTCTTGTTTTTGTTTTCTGCTCTCTGGGAAATGGGTCAGTCACTTATTTTCAGAGTCGGTCTATGTCAGGGTTAAATTTGGCGGCAAGTGACAAGCCGAATGCCTGACCTGAGAAACCAGGAGCAAGTGAGATGGTGGTTTTAAGCGAGGAAGTGGTGGGGAGGCCTGTCCTGAGACCGCGGTGGTGGAACCTGAGGGCTTGGTAAGGCTCAGCTGTTGCGCTCTTGTGCTCCCAGGTTAGAGGCGCCTTCACGGGCAGATCCCACTGCTTATGGCAGGTACGCAGCCCGTAAGCGGGAGAGACCCGCCTAGTTGCGATCGCGGCACTCTCACAGTGCGGGTCCCGTGTGCTCTTTGTCACCGAGCAGTTTATTTTGAAGTGTGACGTGCGTTGCGTACTTTGCGTGATGTGTGGCAGACGCTGCACCTAGTTTTCATCTCTCGCGTTGCCTGACACCCCTGTAGGGTCTGCAGCTTTGCTGTCTGGTTTACGCTGGAGCCCTCTGCCGTCTGTGTTGTATTCCTGTACCTGGCGTCCTGTCCCCGTAGAGTCACTCAGCTGTGCCCAGACCACGTTATGAACACTTGCTGAAACTTCGGTGTCTGCTCCCAGCACCTACTTCCCTCCTCTTTCAGGAATTCTTGGGTAATTCACCATGTTTCCACTCCGAGTGGCTCAGCCAAGCACCTCGACCCCAGTGAGGCAAGGACGGCAAAGACCCCATCGGAATGGGATGTGAGGGACATTGCTGGGGCTTCGGGGAGACATTCAGCTCCCCTTTTTGGCTGTGGTGGGTGCAGGTGTGAGGCCCGGAGTGGCCAGAGGCATCCCAGGGCCGTGAGGCGAGGCGGCTTACTGATGCAGGGGCCGTCGAGGAAGCGGGGCAAGGCACGGAGAGGAGTGGGAGCTGAGGACGTCTTAGCCCTGAGCTGGACCTCAGGTCGGGCCCGCTCCCGGGCTTCCGGCTCTGTGTGCCAAAGAAACCCAGGCCCAAGATGGGTTTTCTGTGAAGACTCATGGAAAACACATCTCCATCTGCAGCATTTCTGAGATTCTGCGTGAAATTTCGGAGGGACCGTCCTTAATCAGAGGCTCTCCTGCGGGCAGTTCATCCGATGACCGGCCCCGGGTGCTGGGGCGCCTGGGGTAGGGATGAGGGCTGTTCTACTGAAGAACAGAGGCCGGGGGAGTCAGGGCTGCCGGCAGGAACCAGATGTCACGTGGAAGAGGCAACCCTTTTGCTGTTTGTGGTTCCAGATTGTTTCGGAACTGGAACCACCGTGTGCTTGGTACTGAAGACAGCACTGAGCCAGGTGTACAGAAGGGTGTCTGGCAACGTGAGCTGCTCCAGAGTGGGAGCAGCAGGTGCGCTTGCTGGAAACACGCGGTGGAAACTGGAACAGGAGAGCTTAAAACAGCAACAGAAGCTGGACACGCTCTCTGCTACTGCGTGTGGAAGATTAGCCTACGGGATTTCTGTTTCTTCTAGTTCTGAAATAACACAATCTTGTGCCTTCTTAGGTATCACGACACATGCTTGCCAGGTGACCCCGGGCAGATGGAGAGGCCTCTCTGCCTTTGTTGTTCTTACCCGTAAAATGAAGATAACGATGTTTTGCCAGTCGAGTTTTGTGAGCCTCACGAGGGGAATGAAAATGCTCTGAAGACCGTGGAAAGGGCTGCTTGCATTTCTACACTGTGAGCGCCAGTTTAAAGAATGTGGACAGTTCCTTAACGTTCTTTGGATGTTTTGACCTGTGGGTGGTTAAAGAAAGGAAAAGAAAGGAAGGAAGGAAGGAAGGAAGGAAGGAAGGAAGGAAGGAAGGAAGGAAGGGAGGGAGGGAGGGAGGGAGGAAACAGTGATGTTAATCCAAATAAATAGGATTCAGCTTGCCCAGTCCACCTAATTCTCTGTCACCAGTTACAAATTTAGGTGAATGTACCATCTTTTAATAGTGGAACTTGGGAGTTTCTCAGTGACGGCTGTGAGACAGAGCCTAGTGTCTCGTTTTAGGGAGACAGAGCTAAATCATGGTCTGGGATAGGTCATTCCACTTTGCACCAGGCCTCGCAAAGCCCACCTTTTCCCATCTTTCCTGGGCGAAGGCTGCCCCGGGAGAGGCGGCTCTTTGAATTCACCGCAGCCCCCCGCGCCCTCGGCTCCTCCTCATTCTTCGTGTTTGCTGCCTAGAGACCCTGGGGGTGCCGGGAGGTTCCTGTGCAGAGATGCCAGGCTCTCGGGTTAGGCAGAGAGGATTTCATCTGACCCGCACAGTGGACCAGGAGGCTCCCGCGGCGTGCAGAGCGGATTTCCGGGCCCGGCTGCTCCTCTGGCCACATCAGTTTCAGTGGAAACCAGCAAGTGTCCTGCCCGCCTTCTGCGCGGCAGTGGCACCCCGGGAGCTGCCCTTCCAGCGCCAGCTGGCACTTTGGCTTCTGGGGCCGCCTGAGCGCAGGGGCCGTGGGGGCCGCCCGCGTTTGGAGCTGGTCAGACGGTTACCGCCGTCTCTGTCCAGACAGTGCTGCTCTGTCCCCCGCCTGCCCCGCCTGCCACCCGGCCCACAGCAGTGCCTGTGTCCTCCCCAGGCCAGAGCCCCTTCTGTGTGTCCAGCGCCTTTGTTCAGAAGCCCCTTCATGCTGGGGCGCTGTTCATGGTGGCCGTGGTCCAGGGTGAGGATCTGGGGAGAAGAACGCAGATTCACAAGTGTTTTAAACTCTCACCCAAGTTGCTAAGCAGGTGGGACATGAGCAAAATTAATTCTGCATTCCGGGGTAAAAAAATGTAAAATGAAGAGACAGAAAACACTCACCTGTTACAAAGACCATCTCCGAGCGTGGACCCTGCCGGTTACCTTTATTGCAGGAAATAAAGTGAGCACGCGGTCTGGTTCTCTTGTGTGTGTGGGATTCTTCTGTGGTTTTTTGCATGAAAACTGTTTGTTTTGCAAAGAGGGTTTCCATTAACTTTACTGAGCGGTATGTACAAATCTCTAGAAAACATTCCATTGAGACGCTCCAAAAGGCAGTCCAGCTGTGGAAAAAATTACAAGCGCCCCAGGCAAGGCGGGGCCCGAGGTCTGATAACAGACGCAGTTCCTTATGTCTGGCTTTTCTCAGCGTTTTTTATCTCATTTGTCCCAAGTCCAAAGGATCGGTGCTGCCTGTAAAACCAACCGACCGTCGATTACCCACTGCCGCGCGATTTCCGCAGACATTCTCATTTCTTGTTCTTAAAGCCTCTTAACAGAGGGGAAGGTGCACAGGTTTAAAACAAAAAAAATGAAATGGAGCAAGACCCTTGTTACAAAAAGCTTGGCCCCTGCGGCCCCACACCTCCTACCTCTTGTCCTGAATCTCGAAGGTACCGTTTCATCATGCTTCTGCTGCTTCAATGTTTAAGATAGACTTTTAGAGCAGTTTTAGGTTCCCAGCAAAATGGAGCAGAAAGTACCGGAAGCTCCCATGTACCCTCTGCCCTCACCCACTATGGACACCCCCGCCAGAGTGGAACCCACTCACCCACCGTGGTCCCCCAGGGCCCGGAGTTCACAGCAGGGTTCGTTCTCGGTGTCTGTGCCTTCTCTGGGTGTAGACAGATGTCTGGCGACCTATATCCATCATCCCTTCAGACCTGGGCAGTCACTGATCTTTTTACTGTCTCCATAGTTTTGCATTTTCCAGAATTTCATGTAGTATAGTTTCACCTTGGCTCCTTTCACTTAGTTGCATGCATTTAAGGTTCTTCTGGGTCTTTTCGTGGCCTGATAGCTCATTTCTTTTTAGTACTGATTACTATTCCATTGGCTGATGGACCACCGTTTATCCACTCCCCCACCGAAGGACATCTTGGTTGCTTCCAAGTTTCGGCGACTACGATTAAATCTGCAGTCACTATCCATATGCAGGTTTTTGTGCAGACGTAAGTTTTCAACTCTTGAGTAAATACCAAGGAGTGTAATTGCTGAGTTGCTTGGCAAGAGTGTGTTCAGTTTTGTAGGAAACCACCAAACTGTCTTCCCAAGTGGCTGCACCGTTTTGCATTCCCACCAGCAAAGGATGAGTTCCTGTTGCTCCACATCCTCACTAGCATTTGCTGTTGCCAGCATTTGGGGTTTTAGCAATTCTAATAGGTGGGCAGTGCTGTCTCGCTTTAGTTTTTCATCCCTAGTGACACATGATGTTGAGCATCTCTTCATGTGCTTGTTTGCCACCTGTTTTATCTTCCTTGGTAAAGTGTCCAGATAGTTTGCCCAGTTTTAATCAGGTGGTTTATTTTCTTATTATTCAGTTCTTTGCCCATTTTGGATAACAGTCCTTGATCAGATGAGTCTTTTGCAAATATTTTCTCCCAGTCTGTGGCTTGTCTTCTCATTCTCCTGACAGCGCTGTTTATTTTTCAAATTTAGACATTTTTTGACTCCTGCTATGACAGATGAGGATTTAACTCATAACCTTTCACCTCCTCCCAGTGTCATAATATCACTCGTTTTAGTTCCTTTCTTGGTTACCTATGTTAATAATGTATTTCATCTTCATTTCTAATTTCATCAACTGTGTGTAGTACCTTTGACTCCGCATTTGTAGGATGAGGCTGTATACTCTTGTCACTGCCAGCTCTCTGCTTCTTGTTTTCCACGACCCAGTTTCTTTCATCTGTACTTTAACTTTTTTTTTTTTTTTTTTTTGCTAGCAAGGATGACAATATTCCAGTGTTCTGTAAAATAGTCTCGCCTGCTTTGTGTTTTGGTTGTGACTACATCTATGCAGAGTCAAGTCATGTGCTATGATCTGGTTACCTTTCTCAGGCAGCTTTTTTTGTTTTTATGGTTTTATGGGTTTTTTTCACTGTTTTTATTACATCCTCATTTTTTTTTTCATATTTTTCATCCAATGAGGTGTTCTGTTAAAGAAACTTCCCTCCTGAGGCACTTTGTCCTCCCAGCCCAGCGTGGACTTGTTCTCCAGACCTGCTCCATCGATACCTTCTTGTGACTTGCCTCGACTGCTTTCCTCTGACAGGGCCGTGCATCCTGGATCCCTCATCCTCTTCTCTTTGGTTTCCTTCCTTGTTTTGCTGGCGCACATCCTCAAATAACTCCCTCAGAAAGGGTGTGGGCAGTTTAATTTTGCAAGTCTTTGCATGTTTGGAAATGTGTTTTCTACCTCTGTGATTGATTTATAGTTAGATCGGGTGTAGAGTTCTCGGTTGAAGATCATTTTCCCACAGAACTCTGAAGGCGTTTGCTTTGTTGTCTTTTAGAGTTCGGTATCGCTGGTACATGATGGTGCCAGTCTCCTCCTCAGGTCACACCCCTTTCGTTCTTGGCATTCTGAAACTTCAGAGACGATGTCTCCACCTCCATGTGGCTCTTGTTCTGTTTGTTTTGTTTGACATGAATTCTGGAGACTCATGTTCTTCAACTTTGTGGAGTTGTCTTGCATCAGGTGATCGTTCCCTCTGCTCTGTTTCCGCTGGTCTGCAGCTCTGGGACTTCTGTCAGTTGGTTGTTCGAGCTCCTGGATTGGCTGTCTGTGTTTATCTTTTCTGTTTTCACCTTGTTTCCATCTTGTTCTGCATATTGAGAGAGGTCCTTAATTTTGCACTCCATTCTTTCCACTGAATCTTTTAATTTGACGAATGTGTTTTTGAGAGCTTTTTCTTGCATTATCTTTATTCTTTTTTCATAGCATCCTGGTCTTGTTTTCATGGATGTGTGTCACCTTGAACCTCAATCAGTGATACCTTCCTCAAGTGCTTTAACTTAAATTAGCCTTCTTAGTACTTTAAATGTAAGTTAGCCGCCTTCTTCTCTAGTCTGCTCCCAGCAGCCCAGGGCCTTTGCACGTTCTGCTCACACTTTCCCAGCATTCCTTTCTCCTTTTTATGTGGTTGGAGGTATTTTTGTGATAATTCACTGAAGCTTATCAGGTGAGTAGTGTGATACTCAGACGTTGCTCAGAGGAGAGGTCCATGTCGGAGAGTAAATTTGGGAGCCAACTGTGTAGAGGAGGGATTTAAGATCGTGGGATTGAGTAGACTCATCAGAAAATACTTCTAATAAGAGAAGAAAAAAGGCCCCAGATGTAGATCTGAAGAATGCTAACATGCAGAGAGTGGAGAGGGGAGGAACCAGACAGGGTGTCTGCTGAGGGAGAAGGAAGCTAGGTCAGTGCGACATCAGAGGCACGTTTGAGGAAGGAGGGTATGGTTCCAGCTGTGCCGCGAGGAATGGGGACGTGCGCTGCCTTGGGCACGTGGAGGTCATCGCTGGCTCAGCGGTGCTTTGGCTGAGCCGTGGGTGTGGGCAGACGAGGGGGTGGGGAGGAAACGAAGACAGCAGTGCGCACAGCTGGTTGTGGGGAAGAGGTGAGTCAGAGGCGCTGCAGGGAGACGTGGATTCAGGTGCTGTCTTAAACGGAAGAGGATTAAGCACAGTCAGAAGGGTTCATTGGAAACAGGATGATGTTTCAACACTTCGCAGGTGTATTGCGGGCACTGGGGAGGGATACTGACTGGAGTTCAGTGGGGGTGGAGACCAAGAACACCCCGAAGGTGAGTACCTTCGTGACCTTGAAGCCAAGGGAAGAAGTTTGCCACTGACGCAACAGGACGAGAAGAAATACGTACAGATTCTGGAGCAGAAAAGTGAGTTATTTAAGGGGTGTTGATCCTGAACGTGGCAAAGGTGGAGGAAGCTGAAATCAAGGAAGAGTCGTGACAACGTTTCAGAAATTTAGACAGAACGTCCTGAGGACTTAGACCAGGTTCAAACTGAAAGGAAAGGAAAGATATGGAAACACTTCCAGAAACCGTTAATAGGTTTGATGACCGACTGGTTGTTTACAACAAGAAAGGGGAAGAAAGTTTCATAGACGTTCCCAAGGCTCCTTGAATGGGGGAACCTGAGAAACAGAGGGTGCCCGTGTCAGGCGTGGAAAGTGCCACTCAAGAGGGATGAAACGCACGAGAGGCCTCATTTGACGACAACGAAATTATTGGAACTTTCTGAGAAAAAGTACGTGAAGCCTGGTAGGAAAGAACAACCGAGTCTAGATTTCTAGAAACAGAACAGGCAAGTCTCCTTGTGTTTAGGACACAGGGCAGCAGTTGTGTGAAGCGCTGCATGCGTCTCTGAGTCCTTGGAGAGTAAATGAAAGATGAATCCTTTACCTCAGGACGCCGCATTCCCGTCACCCCTGCACGTCAGGCAGAACAGCTCCGTAGCACATTCTCTGCACGAGATGAGATCAGAAAGGGACTGAAAGTATTTTATTTTCAGCTCATGAGAATTACTGCCTCAAAGAGGCACCTAATTGATGATTTAAATGATCGCACTATTGTTATTTCAGACATGCTTTCTGTTCTCTGAAAAGATTAATTTTTTCCCACCCACTTCTCTTCTTGTATATTGTTAGGATATTCCCCTCCTGGTTTTTTTTTTCTTTATTGCATAAATGTAAACTTTTAAAAAGAAACAGGAGGATTACCGTCTGGGCAGCTCCACGCTCATCTGGTGTCAGTATCCTCTCTTCCTGCCTCGCGCGTGTCTCTGCGAGCACGTAGTTTGATGCACCTGTGGTCAGCCACAGTCTAATGTCATTCTTCACTTGACATTGCAAAATGTAGCAGATCCCAACATGCTTTTAAGAAGTGCCAGTATTAGGTGGAGCTTGCTTTAATTTCTTGCTCTTGGGAATGGTGGGAATAAGTGACCATCTGTCAGGACGGGAAGGAGACAGAAAAAGTCAAGGTGTCGGCTGAGCCAATCCTTGTCCCCTCCCCCAGACTTCCCGCCACCCCTGTCGCCCTTGCCAGGCTGCGCCAGGTTAGGGAGCACGCTCAAGACGTGGTGCTCTGCAGTGATGCTTCCTGAACTCAGAACTGGAGACTGCGAGGTGGCACCCCTCCAGCTGGCTATGTTGTCAGCTGTACGACGCCCCCACCAGTTCCCGTGCCGGGCGTGTCTGGGCAAAGATGGAGGGAGCCCCTACCTTGGCTTGGTCTGATGATGAATTTTAGCAACTTTCTCAGCGTAACCTCTGCTAATTACAGTTTCTGAAACGATGTGTCCGAAAGTGGCAAGGACTTTTTAGAAGAGAGAAGACAGTTACACTGAACTTCAGGTGATGAGAAGGTGGCTAGGGCCCTTGGAGAGAAAAGGAGAGAGGTAGCGACAGCCCAGCCGGACGGGGTGCTTCGTAATACACCCCTGGATGTACTGCGTCAGTGTGCTGTGGTTTGATGGGAACGGATTCCTGGTGGTTTAGGTAAGGCTCGGTCACACCCGAGTGGAGGACAGACAGGTGTGTCCAGGAAAGGAGGGGGTTTCGCTGACGCTGGGACAGAGGGCAGCGCTGGTCTCCCGTCCACTGTGAGCCTTCCCGTCTTCAAAACCAACACGAAACCGAAAAGGAGCCTTCATTTTAGTGGCATCATTCGGAACGCTGATGCCTCTGTGACAGTCGTGGACTCTCGGCCTGGCCTCTCCCCACCACAGGTGTGGTGAGACCGCAGTCTCCTTCCAGTTTGCATTCTGGTCCTTGCCAAGATTCCTCTGCTCTCGGGGCTAGTGTTACGAAAACATTTTACTGCTGAGTGATTTTCATCTTCATTTGACAAGAATCACGAAACACATCTTTTCTTCTTTGAGCGTTCAGACTGATGTGGGCGGGCCACCGAGACACTTGCCCGCGTTACATCAGTGTCACGGGACTCCCAGCTTTCCGGCAGCTTAACTCAAGAAAGTCCACTTAAAGACCATCGCGTTCTTCTATGTGAATGTGACAGCTTAGCCTTGATTGTGTCAAAGTTTCAGAAGCACTTGGCTGCCGGACACTTAGCAGGGGACACGACCCACCTTCCCATCATCCCCTCGGGTTCCGGGATGCTTGGAGATGCAGTTGCTCATGTCCCAGGAGCTGTCTTGGCAGTGGTTTGGAGCCCCTTCTCCACAGTGGTTTCTGCTTCTGCCTCCTCGCACTGGGGCCTCCGCCAGTCTGTGGGCACGTCCCTGCCCCCTGCCCCTTCCTTAGAGGCCTCCAACCCATGGTGCGCCGTCAGGCAGGTTACTGCCGTCGGCCTTCATTCATCACGTGGCCTTCGAGTTAGTAAAAGAGGTCCAGGTTGTTCATCATATACTTTATCCTCTGAGGTGGGTTTCACTTCTAGAGCATTTGGGAGATGGCTGTCTGGGTTTTCACCCCTAGAATTTTTTTGACATTATCCATAGTAAATAATATAAATGAAAACTAAAAAAATAGCATAAATGAATATTAAAAATAATTAGTGTAGATGAAAAGAAGAAGTAATTCCTTACCTTACATTTCCCGTTCTAAGTTCTGTATCTTTTTTCCATGTGATACGACTCCGTTTAACATTTAAAACCGTTCAGCTGATGTGAATCCTGGGCCCTTGTGCCATGCGTTCTTGTTCCTCTATGAATATACATGATCGCAGCATTCCCACTGATGTTAAAAACCGTAAATTTGGGAGTTTGAGACTTACAAAGGTTAATCACTATATATGAAAATAGATTAAAAAAACAAATTTCTTCTGTGTAGCACAGGGAACTGTATTCAATATCTTGTAATAACCTTTCCTGGAAAAGAACATGAAAATGAATATATGTATGTGTATGCATGACTGGGACTTTGTGCTGCACGCCAGAGATTGACATACTGTAACTGACTGTATTTCAATTGAAAAGGAAAAAACAAACCCCTAGGTCACTGGATCAGATCCATCTCCCCAGAGTATTATTGGGGTCTTCTGATTTCTTCATCGAATCTGCACTCAGTCAAGATAGACTGCTGGTCCTTTTTTTGGAGCGTTTGTTTAGGGAGTCACAGTGATCCTGTGTTTTGTTGAAAGGCTGTTGTTCCGTTGCCGGGACTCAGTTCAGAGGTGCTGCATCGCGGGTTACAGAAAGCCCGGCTCACGGTGGCTGAGGAAGGGAGGCCTGGGAAGGCCGGCTGGGGCCCACGGCGCGCCGAGACCTCGGTGACCTTCCCCCTCCCCTGTGTCCTCACCTCCCTCTTGCCGTGGTGATTGCCAGCCGTCCCCAGACCTACCCGACCCTCTCCCGCGTCGAGTATGTTTCGGAAGCTCGCCCAGGAGGCTGCTCCTTGTGTTTCGCTGAGCTTCACGGAGGGCGCGCCACGCCGTGGACCAGCGGCCGCGGCTGGGGTGGGGTTGTGCTGAGCAGCTCGGCGTGGAGTCAGCTTCCCCCGTACAGGGCTGGGGCGGGTCTGGGAACCCCGTCGGAGCGGGATGGTTACCTGGGTGTGGGGGGAGAGCTGGGAGGGGCAGCAGCCGCTCTGGCCCCTGTGCCTGTGAGCTGCTGTCACTGGGTTTCATTCATTAAAGTGCTCGCTGCGTTTCATTCACTTCTGCTTCTGTGTCTCTAGGGGCTGCGGCAGCAAGCAAGCGGACAGGCATCCCCACCCCTCGAGAACTTTCCGTCAGTGTGCCGAGAGAGAGGACGGCGCCGCGCGGCGCCGCCAACCCGAGGAAGTCGGCGTCCAGCCCGACGTCCTCCAGCGCGCCCACCCCAACCAAGCACGCGCGGGCCGCCCCCGCGCGGCCCCGGCAGGAGCAGGAGGGCGCGGAGAAGGCCGTGCTCGAGTCGCAGGTGCGCGAGCTCCTGGCAGAGGCCAAGGAGAAGGACAGCGAGATCAACAGGCTTCGGAGCGAGCTGAAGAGCTGGGGGGAGCGGCGGGCGCAGAGCGCGGGCGCGGCGGGCGCCGCGGTCCCGGGGCCGGGCGCGCCGGCGGGGGCGGCGCCTGGCGCGGAAGCCCTGGTCCGGGCGCTCGAGGAGAAGAACAGGAGCTCCGAGGAGGCGCTGGCCGAGCTGCAGGAGGAGAACCGGGCCTTGAAGGAGAAGCTGGCGTACTTGGAGCACTCCCCGCACTCGGAGGGGGGCGCGAGTCACGCCGGGGACAGCAGCTGCCCGACGTCCATCACCCAGGAGTCGAGCTGCGGGAGCCCAGCGGGCATCGAGTCAGCCGGTGACAGTGACGCGGAGCAAAGGAACACGCAGGGAGGCGCGCTGCGGACCTCGGGCTCCTCCAGCAGCGATGTTACCAAGGCCTCCTTGTCCCCGGATGCCTCGGACTTCGAGCACATCCCCGCCGACGCCCCCAGCGGGCCCCTGTCCCCCGCCGGGAGCCTGTTCAAGAGCCCCGCGTGCTCCGCGGCTGGCGGGTCCCCGAACACCGCGAGCGAGCTGTCCCTGGCGTCCCTGACGGAGAAGATCCACAGGATGGAAGAGAACCAGCACAGCACCGCGGAGGAGCTGCAGGCCACGCTGCAGGAGCTGTCGGACCAGCAGCAGATGTTGCAGGAGCTGACGGCCGAGAACGAGAAGCTGGTGGACGAGAAGGCGCTGCTGGAGACGTCCTTCCAGCAGCACCGAGAGCGGACAGAGCAGCTCAGCCAGGAGAACGAGAAGCTGATCGCCCTCCTGCAGGAGCGGGCGAGGGGCGAGGAGCCCGGCGCGCAGGAGGGGAAGATCCTGGAGCTGGAGCAGAAGTGCACGGAGATCCTGGAGCAGGGCCGCTTCGAGCGCGAGAAGCTGCTCAGCATCCAGCAGCAGCTGACGTGCAGCCTGCGCAAGGCGGAGGAGGAGCACCGGGCGGCCCTGGAGATGGTGAAGCGACTGAAGGAGGAGAACGGCCGCCTGAGCGCCTTCCTGGAGCTGCAGCGTCGGGACGGCGGCGCCATGGCCACGACCCTGGAGGAGTGCCGCGCCGCCCTGGAAGGGCTCAAGGTGGAGAACGGGTCCTTGAAGGCGCACCTGGAGAAGGAGAAGCAGAGCGTGGTGGAGGCCGGTCCCCCGGGGCAGACAGCCGAGGGCTGCGAGGTTCAGGAGATGCTGAGAGTAGCTCGGGCGGAGAAGGAGCAGCTGGAGCAGTCCTGCTTGGAGCTCAAACAGGAGCTGCTGAAGGCTCGCGGTGAGGTCAAGCATGTTTCAAGCCTGCTGGCCAAGGTAAGGGGCTTGCTCTTTGCTCATCCTTGTCAGCATGGCCCCCCTGGACCTGTAGTCACAGAGCACAGGGAATCATTTGCTCAATTCCATTCATAACCCAGCATTCTGGCCCCAAGATCTGTCAGAGTCCAGATGGATTGGGGATGCAGAATCAAAGTAGCCCTATTTCTGACTAGAAGCTGTAGAGCATGCAGTGGGGGTATCATGAGTCCCAGGTAGGGATAAAGGACGTCATGGAAGACAGCCCAGAGTCCAGTGCCCGGGGAGGGGGACACCCAGAATAACATGGATAAAGGAGGGCAGTGCAGTGTAGGAGGACTTCTTGGAAGAGGTGGCAATAAGCAGAATTTCAAAGAATGAGAGTCATCCAGGTCTATTGGTTAGTATACTTTGCGCTCCTAGGAACAGGAAATTAAAATTATCTCAGGTTTCCCAACCAAGTAATAATATAACCACTGTTTCAGTGTTTCCTTCCAAATATGTGTGTGTGTCTATCCCATGAGTTAAAAATAACTTTTTGGGGGGCTGGGGAGAGGTAATTAAGTTTATTAATTTATTTAGTTTTTAATGCTGATACTGGGGATTGAACCCAGGACCCCGTACGTGCTAAGCCTGTGCTTTACCACTGAGCTATACCCTCCCCACTAAAAACAATTTTTTGAGTCGTACATGTTATTAACTTTTCAAAAGTTTGATGTTTTCAGAGCACAGCCTGATCATGAACTGTTCTTCCATACGTGATTTTGAAGGCCAGATGGTGCTCTGTTGTGTGAACAGAACTTCACTAGTCACCTGTTGTTGAACGTTTATATTCTTTACCTAGTGTGAATCCTTTTTAAAATAATCCCTCTCTGACGATTTCTTTAGGAAGTTGACTTACTAGGTGTCAGAGCATGGCCATTTTAAAGATGGTTCTGAATACACTTGGCCAGGTTGGCGTCCACGAGTGTCACCGCGGCGTGCTCCCTCCAGCAGATCAGTTCACACGCCCCCGACCCCTTGCCAACACCTGGTGTCAGGTTGCTGGCTCTTTCAAACCTGGTCTTTTTCTTCTTTTTCCATCCTGTTTTTCTCTTGGAAAGCTCTTCTCCAACCCCAGGTCAAATACATGACTGCTACTTGCATTTAGAAACTAATCCTTTCATCAGCCTGGAGCTTTGTTCCTTGGTGAAGATGGCAGGTAACTGTGTGATAGTCGCACAGCAGTGCTGGGGAGGTGAGGACAGGTGGCTTCCAACCTCCCGTCTCCTCTAGGCTCTGGGTCTGTGACTCAGGGGTCCCTTGGTGAGTGAGGTTAAAGACATCTTCCCACCTTATTTCAGGCGTTATCACTGTTTTAAAAAACAAATTATGCCAGGAACCCCCGGGGGATTTCTCTTCACTGTTTCATCCACCTTAAGAAGAGTCAGTTACAACCTGGTTGTGGCTCTGGGCCGCCTGCTTTGAGTGGCGGGCAGTGTTGAGTTTTTATCGTTGTCTGTATTCTGAGCTCACAGCATTTTATGCACAGTGTGGAAGCAGTTCCATCAGCAACACTAGCCAGGTGCCCACATGAGCTGTAGGTTGTTCATTGGTGGCTCTACATTAAGATTGCATGTCTGTGGGATACATCCCCTGCCGTTAGTTGTAAAATGTTTAATCTTTCAGGCAACCTTCTTAAGGTACCCCCTCAGTCCCTCATCTGTCTTGTTGATATTTCTGTTGGCGATACATTACGTACATGTGTCAGTGAGAAATAATTTGGTGTCTTAAAACCACAGCTTTTTTCTGATACAAGGTTATGTATTCATCAGAGAAGATTTAGAAAAAACAGTGAAGTAAAAAGAAGAAAATAAATACCACGTTAAATCTCACTCCTTGGGAAAAACCCTCCCAGCGTTTTCCTGTTGGTCTCTTCAGACGTTTTCCTAGTTTATGCACTGGTTGGCACGCATACAGACTGGTATCAGCGTAATTACGACGTGTAATCTTCGAATCCAGAACAGAGTCGGTCACTCCACATTCCATGGACACAAAGCCCCAGTTGGATTAGTTTGTCATTTCTGCTGTTAATCTTTTTTTTAGACACTGTGTTTTTTTGTTTGATTTGTTTTGTTTTGTTTTGTTTTTTAGTTTTCTTTGGTGGGGAAGGTAATTAGGTTTATTTTTATTTACTTATTACTATTTTTTTTTAATAGAGGTACTGGGGGTCGAACCCAGGACCTTGTGCATGCTAAGCGTGTGCTCTAGGACTTGAGCTACACCCTCCCCCTCCCTGTTAATCTATTTGATTAATTTGTTTCTACTTTTATCTTTATTAATTCTTTCATCCTGCTTTTTGTATTTTTCTCTGGTTTCTTCCTAGTTTCTTGTGTACAATTCTTTTTCATTTAAGTTTATCCTTTTTTGGTTGATAGTGAAAGTATTTAAAGGTATGAATTTATCCTTTATTATAGCTTTAGCTAAATGAAGATTATAAAATCTAGACTTTTCTGGGATAAACAGAGTCTAATTTGGAGAAAAAGAAAAAGCATTTGCATCCTCTGTAGCGTACAAGGTGCAGCATACGTGTTTTAAATCAAGCTGTGGGCTATAGTGTAGACATGTGTAGTGTGTATTCATCTGTTCCGTGTCTTTATGCACTGCTTGCCGAGTAGAATTAGCAAGTACTTGGCAGGAGGAGGAAAAGGCCCTAGCTGGCATTCTGATGTGAGAGAGCTGAGAGCTGGGAGACACAGTGCCACAGTTTCTTTTGTACGAATCAGGACCCCGGTCTGTGATGTGCTGTCTTCTGTGCACAGGGACGTGAATCTGTAACTGCAGTGAAGTTGTGACTTGTACTCACCTTCACGCCCTTTTCTGTTACGGAAAAGAAGTAAAACGAGACCTCCTGGGCGACTACTAGCTTACTGCAGCCGCACAGCAGACTATCGGCTCAGCCACCAGCAGCCGTGAACGCAGATAGTGAGACGCAGGGACTCCTGCCCAAAGGCCGCCGGAGCACTTTTTGCCCAGAACTGTAGTGAGGATATAAAGTGCGGGGCTGGAAGATGGAAAGGCTGGGTCCTCCCGACTCGGCTGGCGGTTAACTTGGGGGCCTCGGGCCCCTCCCCGGTGAACAACAGAAGCGTGGCGGTGAAGGAATCCCGGCCTTGTGCCTGACTCAAAGGGTGTGCTTTCAGCTTTTCATCACGAAGGATGTCTGGAAGGCACTTGCTGTATACGTTTTAGTGGGTAATTCAAGTATTTGGCTAAAAGTGTTTTGTCTTTGCTTATTTTTTTTTAAAGGATGGATATCGATTGTTTCCTCCATCTGCTAAAGTCTTACAGATCTCTTCCCTTAATTTTATTATTTTTATGATTTATTTTTTGATGGAGGTACTGGGGATTGAACCCAGGACGTCGTGCATGCTGAGCATACACTCTATCACTGAGCTATACCTCCTCTCCTCCATCTGCTAGGGACCTCAGACACCTATAAGGTCTCTGCGGTAGGGCTTGGGCAGCTCGGAAGCTCTCACAGGTTTCCTGTAATCATGCTGGCTTTTCTCCTTTAATATGTGAGCAACGTGAATTAGCCCCTTTTCTTGTCTTCTGAATTGAAGTTTAGCTGGTTTACAGTGTTGTGTTAGTTTCTGATTACAGGATAGAGACTCGGTTATACACACATACATTGTTTTTCATTGCACGTTATTATAAGCTATTGAATATAGTTCCCTGTGCTGCACAGTAGGACCTTCTTATCTGTCCGTTATATACGTAGTAGTGTGTGTATCTGCTGATCCCAGACACCTAACTTATTCCTCCCCACCCCCTTCCCCTTCGGTAACCATGAGTTTTCTACATCTGTGAGTCTGTTTCTGTTTTGTAAAGAAGTTCGTTTGTGCCTTTTTTAGATTCCTCATACAAGTGATATTGTATGGTATTTGTCTTTCTGTGCCTGACTTAGTGTGATGATCTCCAGGTCCATCCATATTGCTGCAAATGGCATTATTTCATTCTTTTTTATGGCTGAGCAGTGTTCCATTGCACACATGTACCATGTTTTCTGTATCTAGTCACCTATGCCGTGAATGAGGATAACAGACTCTCTGAGGTGGTCCCGTGTTAAGGCAGCTTTGTCTTCCTGGCTCTGTTGTAATTCTCCAGTTCCCAGGGGCGTCGACGGACACTTTGCATGGAGCTTTGAGATGCAGCACCCTTCAGCTCGAGCAGGGCGGCTGTCCGCTTGGCCACCGGGCATTTTGCTTGGCGCTGAGCAGCTCTTGCCCTTGAGCTCTGCGTCTGTGCACCTGATCCCCTAGCAGAATGGGAGTATTAGCAGAAAAGAACAAAATAACCTGTTGACCAAGAGCAAAGGCAGTGCCAAAGCGCCCTGTGATTTGACAGATTAGTAAATCTACAGAAGTTTCCAGCTCGGGTAAGTTACTCAAGTGACTCAGATACTATTAGAAGAGCCTCTGAAAAGCCTTAAAATGTCTTTTTCTCCCCCCCCACCCCCCGGTGCGGGGCAGTGGTTCCTCATCCGGCGAGTGGGGAGTTGGCGGGGCGTGCTTATTGGCGGGGTGAAGGTCTCGGAGGCCCCTCATCCTCTCATCTGTCTCCGGCTGTTTGCGGATATCTCCATCCTCTGAGTTCAGCCTCTCTGACACCTACCTTATAACTTCCCTGGCAGCTTAACGTGTGATTACATGACTTAGCTCTGCACAACTCTGAGGCTCTGATTTCCCCAGGATCCTGGAGTCTCGGCCTCCTGTGAGCGCACGTGCCGGCCTGGCCCGCCCGCAGCAGAGACTCGGACACGATCATTGTTTTTCCGGACTATCGTGCAACCCAGGTTTACTTTTTCTTTTTTGACTTCCAAGTTTCTAGTCATTTGGGATCTTGATTACAAGTTAGAGAATTTTTATAAGGCTTGGAACCTCGAAGTTGTAAAAGAAAACACTAATTTTTTTTACTCCCCCCCACCAAGGTTGGAAGGTTCTAGGTGAAGTCCTTAGAAATTCAGTTCTTTCTACAAAAACTCAGGCGTCTCTTCTGACGGAGTAAGGGGATTATAAAGAAACACATGCTGTGAGTGGTCGGGGAAAACGAGAGGTGACATGCTCATTGTGTGACCTGCGTTGGTCACCAGACCGAACTGATTAGCGTAAAGACTGGCCGCAAACGGCAAAAGCAGAATTTGAGAGGAAGGTGTGGCAAGGAGGTGGTCGTGTAGCTGTGACTGAGAATAGGAGCCTCCAAGGCCTGGAGAGATCTTGGAACGGGGCTTAAGAAACCGGTGGCCCATGAGGAACCCCAGTGATGCTTTGGACTGTGAGAGGCAGAAACCCCGGGCATCAGTGCCCCAGCTGGCAGGTGTTCCCTCGGCCCCTGTAACCAGGAGCCTGGAGGTGGTGGTCAGTGGCCGTGATCCGGGCCGGCATAACATCACAGCTCCCGGCTAGCAGCTCCATGACCCTCTTCCCACCGGGGTGCAGGCCAGCATGGCGTCTTCAGCATCAGGTCCCCACGGTCCTCACAGGCAGGGGCTTGGCAGGTCCCTGACACCTCCATCCTGGGGGTAGAGCATTTTCCCCGGGAGCCCTCAGTAGCCCTCCCTTTACATCTGGTCAGACCCTCCCTCAGGTCACAGACCCTCCTCAGGTCCTCTTCCCTGAAATCGCAGGATCACAGCCTGATTCCTGAACAGAGTGGGGATTCTTGGTAAGAGAAGAAGGGGGAATGACATCTGGGTAGCTGAGAGCGTTGGCCACAGCCAGCAGGACCCCAGGTGGTCGCTTCTCCACCCCGTCTGCTTCCACCGCCAGCCTCGGCCCCTCCACCCTCCTCCCACCCCCCAGGCCCAGTTCTGGCTGTGGGTGTCTCTGTGGGGCTGTCTCCGCCCCCTTCCTCCCCATCCCCAAGGTCCTGTCTTGAGCTTTAGGTCTCAACCACGGTGTCACTTCTTCAGAGAGGCCCCGGGTTCCAGGGGTCTGGAGGACCCGGGCATCCAGCGTGAGCTCGGCCCCGTGGCCCACCCCCGGTGCCCCCGAGGTGCTGCAGGTGGCTGTATCTGTTTGGCGGATCACTTCCCCTGCAGGAATCGCCAACTGGATGCTGTTGGGGGAACTGGTGAAGACTGGGCTGTTTCAGCTGCAAATGTGGAAATTTCAGTCGTTTCAGTTCAGGCGATTCTCCCATCGCCCCGGTGCCTTTGCTGACAGGAGCTCAGCCGCCCTTTTGGTCCGGGTCCTGGGGCTTCTCACAGGGAGAAGCGTGTAACGCACGCGTGCAGACGAAGCACGGAAGCAGAGGGCTTTGGGAATAACCAGGCTAGATGTGTTAGATGTAAAAGCAAACAGAAAGCAACACCTTCCTCACGGCGAAGTTACTCAGCCCGCGCACCCACTGTCACGCTAGGTGCGCTCTTAGCTCTGCGGCTGGTACGTCTCCCGCGATGCTCGCTGGGTGAGCCCAGTGGATGGATGAATGGAGGAGCGCTGTCAGAGGAACCTGCAGCAGGATTAGGGGAGAGAGGGGCTAGAGGCACGTTAGTGTCACAGGGCGTGTCAGTGGTAAAGGTCGGGGCGGCGGGTGTTACCGGCGCCACCGGCTGCTGTCCGGTGCTGTCCCGCGCCGGCGCCCTCGGCCTTACAGCAGCGCTCAACTCCCGTTATCATTGCGCTCTCGGGCTGTAGGTGCCTCTGTCATCCAGTGTTTTTCGGTGGAGGCCCCTGAGGCAGAGAAGGATTGCGTCCCTAGGCTTGACTCGTTAACTGGTGAAGACCAGGATTTGGAGCTGGGTCTGACTCAGAACTCTTACGCTTTTTGGGAGTGGGGTGGATAATTAGGTTTATTTTTTAATGGAGGGATGGGGACTGAACCCAGGACCCCTCATGCTAAGCGCGGGCTCCACCCCTGAGCTCCACCCCCCAGAACCCTTGTTCTCAACCACTGACCTTCACTGCCTCCTGGTTACGTGAAGATGGAGCAGAGAGACCGCCCGCAGCAGAGCTGGGGGCTCCGCTGCTCGGCAGGCGCACAGCCAGAGCCTGCGGGTCTGAAGGAAGCAGCCGGTGGCGTCTCGATGAACTAGGGATGTTTGCTTGATCGCAGACGAAAAAGAGGAACTCACAGCGAAAACCTGAGTCACCGAGACATGTTCTGTTGTTTGATTTATAACCGGAATCTCAGGGGATGGAGGGGGCGGTTCTGAGTGAGCCAGGTGTGCTGGTGGGGGCGGGGATGGCAGGAATGTTGCCGGAAGAGAACAGCAAGTTCTCTGCCTGACCAAGGAGTGAGGAGGCGGTTTGCAGTGGTTGGAGGGCACAGGCAGAGCCACCTGCACTGGGGCCGGAGGGACTCAGCCGGGCACCCGGGTGGGGCCGGAGGGATGGTGGCCAGCCAGGGATGCTCTGCAGTGTCTGCAGTGGGCGGGGTGCCCGGCCAGGCCCCCAGGACTGCCCTTCCCCAGCCGCGGGTGGTGATGGCCGCTGACTGCCCCCTGGGGTCTCTGCCCAGGGCTTGCTGTCTGTGGGGAGAGCTGCCTCCTTCCCTGGGGTAGCTGCACCCATTGGCCGACCCACAGCGGGGGAGGGTGGAGAAAGGCCAAGGCCCTGCTTCAGTTTGGGGCGACTCTGCAGGGTGCCCCAGTGCAGGGCCCCCACAGGATCAGCTGAGCCTTTGCTGTGACTGCCCCGCGGCTCCCCCTCCTCTTCCACCGGGTCTGACTTCCCCAGCCCCCGCAGGGGTGGGTCCCCAGAGTGCTCTAGTGGATTCTTTGTGCCGAGCCGTCTCAGAGCCTATTTCCCTGGGAGCAGACCTGTGACAGTACCTTTCCTCGGTTTTGTGTCTGACAGGCCAGAGGAAAGGTGGTGACCCTCGCCGAGACTCCAGCCCCGTGTGTCTCAGGCCGAGCCCTGCAGGACGTCCCACCCCAGTGGCCTCTGCTGCTGTCTGCCTTTGGTGGTGGTCCAAGCTCAGGGACCAGCCTTCACCGCCCCCTCCAGGGAGGACCGATGCTCCTGGGAAATTCACTTGAACCTATTTTGTGATGCAATTCCGCACAGCCCATTTCTAGAGAAAGCTGATGTTCGAAGATGAGAGGTGTATGAAAGTGATTGCTCTTTTTTAAGGGGAGTCCTGAACCTGGCCGGGAACCTCGGAGTGCACGGTGCCGGTCTGAGCTGCTGCATGAAGTGGAGCATTCTGTTCAAGTGGTTTCATTTCTCTCTCTGCCCATTAGTTAGTTGCTCTGTAAAATGAATGTAAAAATACCTGCCTGTGACCACCCAGCCCCTGCGGGAGAGCTGTGGAACTACTTAGGGACTGGCATTTTCTTTCTTTCTTCTTTTTCTTTTTCTTTTTATTGAAGTCTGCTCAGTTACAGTGAGCCCAGCTGCTCTGCAGAAAGCCAGGGTCTGACTCGATGCAGGACTCACAGGTGCCTTTGTGGCTGCTTTTTACAGGCTGCTGGACATCAGCCTGCTCCCCCTTTTTTTTTAAATTTTAGTTTTTACTGAAGTGTAGCCGATTAACAGTGTTCGTTTCAGGTGTGCAGCAAAGCAGTTCAGTCATACATGTACATACTTAACATATGTACCTGTATTTTCATGTTCTCTTTCATTATAGGTCATTATAAGAAATTGAACACAGTGCCCTGTGCTGTGCAGTAGGACCTCGTTGTTTGCCCATCTTATACAGCAGTGTGTCTGCTCATCCCGAACTCCTGATTTATCCCTCCGCCCCTCTCCCCTCCTCTTTCTCCTTGAAGGTGGTCTTCTGTTTACTGAAGTAGCTGTCGTAGGGTGAAGACTTGGTCTTTTCCGTGTGTTTTGGTTTTCTTGGACCTGCAGTGCATCGCCGTCTAGTACCACACGCTCGGAGACATAAGGCAGTCAGGAGAGAAGTAATGACTTCTGTCCCGTGCTTACCGTGTGCCGGGCGCTGTGCCGCACTCCTGACTGTGTCGTTTAGTTGTTCAGATGAGGAGACCGAGGTCGGGCAAGGAGAGAACCCAGGCTCTGGTTGGGAGGAACTGGGACTTACCTCTGCAGCCCGGCTCCAGGCCCACACCCTCAGCCACGCAGCTGTTGCGCAGCGGGTTTCAGGCTTCTGACCGCCGCTGCAGTGGTGTGATTTGCACTGCAGTCCAGAGCCACACCTTTCTCACCAAAACAACACAGGGTTCACAGATCAACCCTGGCCTTGTCTCTGCCACGCCCAGTTCTCCCTGCTGGTTTCCTTCTCCTTCCCTTCCTTCCTTCTTTATCCTTCGTCACAACCTCCCCATCGAAAAGCAGGGCAGTCCTGCCTTCCAGCGCCTGCTGGTTCATTCATCAGATGTTCACTAGGTACGTCCTGCAGGTCTGACACGGTGTGGGCACCAGGGGTCCACTGGTGCAGACAGCAGACCGGCTCTCTGTCCCACACAGAGCTCTGTCCCCAGAAGGCTTTGCACATTAAATGCAACTGGGGAAAAATGTATTAAATACAGAGACTTCCCCTCTCAAATCTAGGAGAAAATCTATTAGGTATCAAGCTTATACATTACCTGGTTAATATACAGCTATTCAGTAACATTAAATAAAGAACTGTTCAAACAGGGCATGGTTCATAATAATAAAATAATCAGTATGTTGGGACCATAAGATACTACGCAGCCTTTGAAGTAGTGACCTAGGACTGTGTGTCGTGATGAATACACTGCAGAAACACAGCTGAGAACAAGTTACAGCAGCGTGATCAGCACAGGACACACAGGACACAGGATAAGCACATGCTCGCGTGGGACACACTGCAGACGGGCACAGGGTGCTGCAGAGGCACAGTGCAGGGTAGCATCGTGTGTGTGAAAGGTTTAAAACGTCCAGAACGGTACTGCGCATGATCCCAGACACATCCAAGTGCAAGTGGAAAACCGTTCAAGGAACAAGCACATGCCAGCTTCAGGGGCACATGCTGGCCTCTGGGGTGGGAGGGTGGGTCGAGGCTTTAACAAATCCTGTGAAAGTGAAAAGGATTCAGCAGACGTGGCAAAGTTTAACCACTGCTTTGGTGCCTGGTTAATGGTGAAAATTGCACAGGTGACATAAGTGTGCTGTGCACTCTTTGGTGTGCGCACCTCTCTGTTCTAAGCCTTCCGTGGGCTGGTGTTGCCATCACATTAACTGTCTCGTTAACATGGTCCTCCTCTAAAGGAACACCGTCGCCCCAGGTGCTTGACTGCGGGACATGTGGGGCTTGCAGGGTGTCAGGTCTCCGGCTCACCAGCAGGGGGCGCTGCTCCACAGCGGATGTGGGCCTGGTGAGCATCGCGGTAGGTGCGGGAAAGAGCGATGTTGAAACGTGCAGCTTCCTTTATGCCCTGGGAAGGGGCACAGAATCCTCCCACTTGGCCACATACATCCATCACGTTCCTCCGTGTAGCGGTAGCCCTGGCTATTTCAGAGGCCAGGACACAGACCTGGGGCCGGGCACACGCGTGCCAGGAGCTTCCTTTGCTGTTGCCTTGGTGGCCCTGACCCTGACGTGGGGGGAACTCTTTCACGCCTGGTGACCCGGGACCCTCGCTTTTATTCTAGGTGGAAAAGGATTACTCTTACCTGAAGGAGATATGCGACCATCAGGCAGAGCAGCTGAGCAGGACCAGCCTCGAGCTGCAAGAGAAAGCGTCGGAGAGTGACGCGGAGATTAAAGACATGAAGGAGACCATATTCGAGCTGGAAGACCAGGTGGAGCAGCACCGAGCTGTCAAGTTACACAACAACCAGCTCATCAGTGAGCTGGAAAGTAAGTGGAGCGAAGCCTCGGGCGGGCGTGGGTCCCGAGTGAGCCGGGCGTGGAAGGAGCCCGCTGCCGTGGGCGACTGGGACGGGAGGTGCTGGGGAAAGTTCTCCCTGTTGAGTGTCGTTGCTCTCCCGGGGAGGACGGCCGTGAGGGAAGACAGGATAATTGATCCCCTTAAGCTCAGCTGGAAAGCAGGTGACACGGAAGAGAAGACGGCTGATGGGTGGACAGCCGGTGGCGTGGGAGCACCATGTGTGGCCTCAGGGCAGGCGCTGACAGGTGTTGCCTTTGGGATCTGACGACAGAAAGGCGGCAAGGGGGGGGGTCGAACTGATTCGAACAGGGTGTGCTCTTGGCCTCGGGAAAAAACAGCTCCGTGAACGCGTCCCACTGACTGTGAGGTATCAGATGATACAGATGTTGCCCCTTCTTTCTCAGGAGGCACCTGCAGACGGCTTATTTGTGAGCTTGCTTGCTTTGAACAGGGAAGGACATTTTTAAAAGAGATTAGTTACACATTGCCTGCTTTGTCCACATAAGCCTTATCAAATGATCGCATCTAATGTGTTTTCCTTTCAGAACAAAAGAATTAGTGTGTAGAGGTTTTAGTGACACCAGCCTTCCGAAAATAGCAGGGCTGGTTGCCTGAAAAGTTCCCCAACGGGTACAGTCCGTTCTGGTAATTCATGGAATCCACGTTGGCAAACTCACCTGCCTGCTGAACCATACTTGTGACCCTAGCGTCAGTACGCAGGGCACTTCTGCGGTCCCTGGCGCACGTGGGCAGGGCAGTGGGAAATCTGAGTCTCCCAACATGCACCCCCAGCTCAGGTGGGGCCAGGTGATGCTTCCTGTTTCAGCCCAGACTGTCAGCAGGTGATTTAGGGGCACACTGTTTGCATTTTTGTGCTTTTATGTTGGTGATGTCGCTGTTCAAAATGGCCCCTAAGTGTTGTCCTGAAACGCTGCCTGGTGTCCCCAGTGCCAGAGAGCTGCAGTGCGCCTCGTGCAGGAAATCCGCACGTCAGGTGACAGGCTTGTTTGTTCAGGCCCAAGGCACAGTGCTGTCTGTGGTCGTGAAAACTCCCAGACAAAGGGGGGGGCAGCTTCACCCACCTGGCCGTGAGCTGCTCTGGAAGGTGCTGGGCTGCAGAAGATGGGAAAGCAGCAACATTGGTGGATTCATGAGATTTAAAAAAAAAAAGTAGCACATAACACGGTTGTGAACCAAAACCGGAGGAATTGCAGTCACTCCCGCAGGAACGTGTGGAGCCTTCTCAGCCGGGCGGAGCCCTCAGCAGAGGAAGTTACAGAGTGCAGGTGAGACAGGTGAGGAGGCGGCAGGAGCATCTTTCACATCCCCACCGAGTGTTACACAGTGAAGGGCGCTGCGGGCCAGCGGGTCTCCAGCATCCAAGGACGTGGACCAGCGAGCCTGTTTAATGCACAGAGCCTTTCGCTGGAGGAAACCATTGGGACCAGAGGCTGGCGGGGGCGTCACACGCCTTTGCCCGGGGAGCAGCGTTCAGTGCTCTCTGATTCCAGGTGCCCAGCATCTTTACGGAACTGCCTCGAACGTGAGAACTGGCAGCCGAGGCTGCACCCTGATGAATTGGTTAGCGTTGCGGTTCCATCCTGGGAAATGCGGCTGGACCACAGAGCGTTCTGTCAGTGCCATCCAGGCTGTTCCCAGCAGTCATGCCTGGGAACACGGCAGAACACCTGGCGCCAGACCAGGCAAGTGCGACGTCAAACAGGAGGAGCCTGGTTTTGTTTGTTTTTGTTCTATTGTTGTTGAGAATTCGGTTGCATTGTCCCCAGATCCCCCCCAAACAGCACGGACTCACCAGGAAAGCAGCATGTGATTACCGTACAGGGCGCACGTCAGGGCCGCGCCCTCGGCCACATGGGGACTTATCCCAGGTTGCAGATCATCACAACCACGCGTCTTCTGAGAAGCATTTAGCTTCTGTCAGGTGCGAAGGTGTATTAGATGTCTTCACTCGGGGACGCGGGCACGAGCAAGTCCGGCCCGAGACCGGGGCTCCTTGGGAGCGGCAGAGAGCGGACAGTCAAGGAGTGCTTCTCACCTGCAGTGCCGGCCCCACACGTGGATTCTCAGGCCCCACACGTGACTCTGAACTGATGAGTAGAGCACGACCACGTGTGGGTTTTTCTGAAGCTTGTCTGGTAATTTTGATTCACGTCCTTGATAGCTGCCGCTCTGGAAGGGGTGGTGAGGACCCAGTGAAGAAGTTCAATTAGATGTTACGGACACGATCAGATTTAAATCAAAACGACTCTGAACGCAACGTGGAGAGAACTGGCGGCAGAGGGGGGCTGAAGACGTCCTTTTTTTTTAAGTTTCTAATTCTTTTTTTTTCAAGTTTTTTACTGAAGTATAGTTGATGACAATTTTATATGTTTCAGGTATACAGCAGAGCATTTCACAGTTTTTCAGGGCTACCCGCCATTTATAGTTACTATAAAATGCTGGCCGTGTTCCCTGTGCTGCACGGATGTCCCTGGAGCTCATGCACTTCACACACACAGTTTGTGTCTCTTACTCCCCTGCCCCGTCCTGCCCCTCCCGGCTGCTCCCCGCTGGCTTGTGCTCTCCGTCTGTGAGTCTGCTGCTTTTCGTTATATTCACTGGTTTGCTGTATTTTTTAGATTCCACAGAGAAGTGATGTCATACAGCATTTGTCTTTCTCTGTGTGACTTATTTCACTCAGCATAGTGCCCTCCAAGTTTTTCTTCCTTTTTTTTAAATTGAAGTATAGTCCGTTTACAGTGTGTTGGTTTCTGGCGTGCAGCATAACGTTTCAGTCATACATATTTTCATATTCTTTTTCATCATAGGTTACTACAAGATATTGAATATAGTTCCCTGTACTGTACAGAAGAAACTTGTTGTTTATCTGTTTTTTATATAGTGGTTTGTATTTGCACATCTCGAACTCCCAAAGATGTTCTTAATGAGGGAGAGGGAGTCACGTCGCCGGTGGAGCTGTTTAAAATGTACCCGTCAGACCCTGCCGCCCTGGGAGATCCTACTTCCATGGGTCAGAGTCTGCGTTTGAACATCTGCGCTTTTGAAAAGCCTCCCAAGTGATCTGGAGGTTTAACTCCAATTAAGACCCACAACTCTGGAAGTCTGAGATCTGCAGATACTAAGTACTACGTGTAAAGCTGACAAACAACGAGCTTGTTCTGTACAGCACAGGGAAGTACAGTCACTATCTGGCAGTAACCTGTAATGGAAAAGAACATGAAAAGGAATACATGTGTGTATGTGTATGATTGAGACATTACGCTGTGCACCAGAAATGGGCGCAACATTGTAAACTGACCATGCTTCAGTTAAAAAAAAAAGACCTATGACTCAAGAAACGGTCCAAAAGTCAGAACAGTAATGACCAGCTGCATCCTGTGTTAGCAAAGCCCTCCCCCTGGAGCAGGGAAGGAACTGAGGGCGCCTGTGTGAGCGTCAGGAGGCCAGGCGCCAGCCTGTGAGTGTGAGCGGGTCTCTGGGCTCCTCCCGCGGTGCTGCGGCCGCCCAGCCGTCGTGCGAGGGCCTGACCTAACCAAACACCACGTGTTCCCCAAAGCATCCCGTTTTCTAGCTCGGAGGGCCCTGCCACCTCCGGCTGCCGTGCTCAGGCTGCCCAGCTGGGATGAGCGAGGGGGACCGCAAAGCCTGAAGCCGACCCGGGGGCTGCTTTTCGCCCGTGAGCTGAGCTTCTCCCCAGTCTTTTACCTTTTCTGACACCTGTCTGCCCTGTTTGTTCCCAGGCAATGTAATGAAGCTGGAGGAACAGAAGTCAGACCTGGAGAGGCAGCTGAAGGCTCTGACAAAGCAGATAAAGGTGAGACGTGGGCGCGGCAGGGACAGGACCCTCTGCGTCCTTGTACTGGGGGCGCCCCCATGAACTTGGGTTTGGAAACCTTTGAGAAGTACCCTGATTGCTCTCCGGCCTGCTGTGTAGAGTCTGTTTGCTGGCCTGGGCCCTGGAACCACAAATGGTGCTGGCGGGAGGGAAGTTCAAGCGACCTTCAGTTTTGGTCTGGAGACTGACATGCAGGGTCAGTCCCCCCAACCCCCGGCCTTTCCCCACGGGCCAGGCCACAAGAGCCAGTCCTTCGCGGTGCCCCCGGGGACCCGGCAGCCCTGCCCGGTGCCCGTCTGACGCAGGCCGGGCCCTGGCTCTTGCAGGAGGAGACGGAGGAGTGGAGGAGGTTCCAGGCGGACCTGCAGACGGCAGTGGTGGTGGCCAACGACATCAAGTGCGAGGCGCAGCAGGAGCTGCGGGCAGTGAAGCGGAGGCTGCTGGAGGAGGAGGAGAAGAACGCCCAGCTGCAGAAGGAGCTGGGGGACAGACGGAGCCCCGGCAGGTGGGTCCTGGCCCTGGGGGGGGGAGGGGCCTCTCCTGTGACCACACACGGGCCTGGGCGCTGGACACTGGGCGCGGGAGCGGCTCCGCCCCGAGCCTTCATCTCCTCCTAGGCTCCCTCTGCCGCTCTGCCTCCGGTCTACAGTTATGGTATAACTAACCTCTCATCCGGGCGTAACTAACCCCACCCCAGGGTATACCCAGCCCCGTCCGCACCGCGTTTGTCGGTGCAGAGAAGGCGCGTCCCTCACCTGCACGGACCGCGGCCACGCCCCCAGCGGGGCTCGGGGAGCAGGCTGCTCCTCACAGCGCCTTGGGCTCAGTGCACCTGTGGGTCACCCTCACCCGGTGAGCGAAGCTGGACGCCTCCACGGGAGTTGGCTGCCCGATGGTGGACTTACCGGCCTGGCCTGGGACCTGCTCCTTACCAGCAGCCCCCTTGGCTCTCTCGGGGAGCCCTTCAGATAACCCACTTCGTTAAAAAGGGTGAGCATGGAAAACACAGGTCTGGCTGCTCTGCGACCCTCGCTTCTCCCCGGGAGGCAGGGACATCCTGGGCCGCGTTGCCCCCGCGAGCCTGTCTTAACCATGACATTCCAGAGCAAACTGCTCCCAGGGTGAGCGCAAAGCTGGTTACTGTTTCAAATGTAAGTGCTTTACAGACAAGATCATGAGCTTCAACTAAGGCAGTGCTTCTTCCTGGGTCAGGAATAGATGCCCTTAACTCTGAGATCCTGGGATAGCAGGAAGTTATTTTGAGTTCTCAGATGTCTCAGTAGGAATGAAACATAGCAGAATTTTAAACTCAGCTTTAGTAGGTTCTGGTACAGTCTGCCCTTTCCCCCATTTTCCGGGGGTGGCAGTGGCTGGATCCTGGGCCGCTGGGTCTCATGTACTACCGTGAACTTCACGGCGGTGGAAGGGGTAGATTTCTTCCAGAGTTCTGTTCTGATTCTCTTAAGCACACTTGCCAATCCTGCAGCTGTTTGTTTGTGACTTGCCTGTAAAACAGCCTCTAGAGAAGGACCGAGATTATCCGTGTAGCTGGGTTCATGCTTCGCGCCTGCAAGTCTGAGGTCCTGGTTTTATAGTCACACCTAACCCCTCTGGCCACCAGAGCACGAGAATTTTAAGCTGAGGGAGAAGCAGAGCAGGAAGATGAGATTTCACGGTGCTCCTTGGTGACGTGGCCGTGAGGCCGCCTGGTTTGCCTTTGTGTCTGCTTCTGTTTGTCCATCTGTCTTGCTTTTTATATTGTGTGTCTGGAGGAGGAACCACGTCATAACTTGCACTGCTTCACGTGTACCTGTTTTACAGAGAAATGCTAAGAGAGAAGCCCTGAGTTTAGGAGGTGGCTCTCAGCAAGTTACTGTCTGAGATGCTGCGTTTCTTACACAGCTTCTGGGACACAAGCCAGACCGTGCAACCTGGACCCTGACCTCAGAGGGAGGCTGCACGCGTCTTGACCATTTAGGGCCTCGTGCACCACATCTCATGTCTTCAAACTTAGGGGCACTTTTTTTTTTAACCCAGTATGTTTCTCTTTTGATTTGCAAACCTACCTCCCAAGTCCAGCAGTTTAATCCCTGGTCACAAAACATTTCAAAATTCTAGAACTGATGCCAGTTCAGACCACGGCCCGTGACCGAGGCCCTGTGGGCGTCAGTGGTGTTCTGCCTGTCGTTGCCTCGCGCAGGCCTCCAGACAGGTGCCAGTGCGGGCCCTTGTCTGGTCTTGGGCCACTCTGGCTCGCTGCCCCTGCTGAAGAGTTGGCCGTCGGGAACTGATGGCTCGGCCACGTCCTGAACCTTCCACGTGAGCAAGGCTCGCGGCGAGCTCGTGCCCTCCAGGGTCCTTGGCCCGCATAGGTGTTTCCATCTTGGCTGCCTGGGCTCTTGACTGAAACCCGATTTGACTTGGATGGTCGTCTCAAACAAGAACTCAGAGGTCATTCTTGGTTCAGCCACAGCCAGAGAACCTGCAGAAGATGATCTGATGAGGACCTCCAGGCACAACCAAGAGAAGGAGAAAAGTGCTCGATGGCGGCTCCGGACAGGCGGCTCCGCGTTCCCATGCGCTGGCGTGGACGGAGGCCAGCAGGCGGGCGACAGAGGCGAGGCAGCACTGACGACCGGGAGCTCAGCAGCTGAAACGAAGTGGCGTTCCGTGAGCCAGTGTTTCAGATAAATCTAAGACTCGGCTCATTCGCCGCCTTTGGCCCTGTTACGTCTTCAAAGGTATTTTTATTTTGGAGTCAGAGCATGTGATGTTGAGACACAGGGAAATGAGGCTGTGGTCTCATCGTTGCCACCAACCACAGACCGAGCTCCTTCCTGTTAAACGAGGAGGTCAGAGCAGGCCGTTCTATTAGGGCCGCCGCAGCTCTGCTGTTCTCCGACCCTGGTTGGTCAGCCGTCCTTCCTCTGATGGGAGAGTCAGGAACTCACGTGCCCAGTGACTGTACCACCTTTCCGACACCGTCCTTGGAACCACCCCACCCCACCCCCGGCACAGTGGCGTCTCCACGCTGTAGCTGGGCTGCGGGCCCCGTCTTTCTCATCCAGAAATCTGAACAAGCCAGTGTGGTGTTCATGGACCTGACAGGAATCTGTTTTGCCAGACATATAAATTATTGGATGAAAGGATAATAAATGAATAACCTTTCCAACGCCGGCTGCTTCTTGTTTTGAACCATTAAGAGAAACACAGTGAAATTAAAACTTTCATTGTAATTAAAACATGAGCTTTCTTTCCTGAAAAGTTGTGTCCTGGGGCCTGGCAGATGCAGAGAACACAAGCCGGCATTAGGCTCAGCATCACGCCTTGACGGCCACGCGCAGCCCTGTCGGGGAGAAGCGCGCAACTCGGGCTCCCGCGCGGAGAGACCCGTGCGTTTCTCCTCTTAGGGTGCAGCAGTCAGGACCGTTGTTTTTAGGGTAACTTGCTCGATCTTTGCCGTCTTTGTCCTGTGGCACCAGTGAGCACCCCTGAGCAACGTCTGAAGGCGCTACACCCCCTGAATGTCTTGCCTCATGAGCTGTATTCGCTTCCGAAACCAGAACGTCCAAGGCTCGCGCTGTGTTTGGCCTGTGCTGCTGGTTGTCACATTGTCCCCTCTGCGGTGAGCAGCCGGTGACCCCTCCCGGCCAGGCTCTCAGGAACTGGCTTCTGACTGTGTGTGCACACCGCCCTTTGCCCTCACGTCAGCCGCCTGCCTGTGCGCCCCGTGTCTTGTTCTTCCGGCTGTAACGCTCCGCACCGCTCGCCGGGTGTCTGGCGCTTCACTGCAAGGGAAAGGGGGCAGTTGGGGGCAGAATCTGGGGTCACTGAGATAAGCTGTTCAGCTCTCTCCTTGCAGATGCCTTGAGACAGCGTCCCTGACCTTGGTGGGGGGGGGGTGCTGGTTCTCAGGGGGGGTCCTTGAGCGATTTCTGAGCACAGCTCACCTGTGCACCTCCAACCGCTGGGGCTCCTGGCACTTTAGTTGGCCCTCAAGCTCAAGGTGGAAACTGGTTCTCGGGCGACCCAGCAAGCCTCTTCCTCTCCTGCGACCAACTCACGTTTGTGGCGTTAGAGACGTAGTAATTCTGAAGAGCTAGGATCCCTGCCGCCCAGCCCCCATCATTACAGATTTGCTTTGGAAAGCGAACGTGAGTGTCCCTGAAGCCTTGAGAATCTGTGTACTGTAATAATAAAAGACGTCCTTTTTCTCTTTTCCTTTTTGGCCCTGGAGCAAGGACCATAGAGGGAAGCACAGGCCACTCCGTCAATTATGGGGCCTGGTTTTGTTGGTTTTGGACATTTCTGCCAACAGCCCTGCCTGCCGGCGCAGGTCTGGTGGGAGGAGCCTGGGAAGGGCATCTGGAAGCTTTGGCATTTTCTCTGTCTGAAGACCTTTGACTTCTAAAAGCAGTCGGAACAGTAGAAATTGACGTGTCGGTCCGATCCTGGACATTAGCTTGTCCCCGCGGACAGTGCCAGCTGTCGCTCCCCATGTCTGTAGACTGAGGTCTTGTTGCGTGAAGTCACGCCTTTACCAGTCTTTCCCTCCCGTTTCTATCTTCACAGCGCCATGGTCTCTGTCAGCTAGTGGAGCACGTGGTGGAGGAGAGACCGCCCAGCCCCGGCCATGACGGGAAACCACAGCCAGTTCTCTCTGAAGGGGGGACTGTGTAGAGGAGAAACCCCCTCTTTATAAAGAACCAAATGGTCTCCTTATAGCATCCATTGTCTCACACAGAGTCATTGCGATCAAGTCTCTTTACCTTTTTTTTTTTTTGCATTTTGGAGTCAATTCTGCACAAGCAAAGATGAGCCTTCTCTCTTTTTCTTTTTGTTTTCTTTCTTTTTCTCAGAAGATTCAGCAGTCTTTTATTTGGAACATAAAAGGAAGTTATTCTGAAAACAAAGTACAAGTCTGCCGTAAAAACTTATTTTCTGTGCAGCGAGAGAGATCGTTGCACGCCCAGCGAGCCGTTGACCTCGACCCGGGCGTGTGCTTTGCGTTTCAGAGTTGATTTTTGTGTTTCCTTTTGAGTATGGTATCTGATCATCCTGGAATTAACACTATTTTTGGCAAAAATAGGAAGCCGTCTGCGTGACGTCTCGTTTCGAAGTTAGAAAGTTCTGCTTCCTCCACGTCCAGTCTGGATTTCACTTTTCCGAGCTGAGGTCTGACTTCCTTACCTCATCTGAAACAAGCCGCCGCCGGGTTTGGGGCTGATTTCCAGAGCTTCTTGGTTCAGTCGGTGGACGTTTGGTTGGTCAGAAAGGATGCAGCTGAGTCAGGCGAGCTGACTCAGCGGTAGTGACGGCATTCACTGGAATCTGAAAACTCATGGACAACGGCTCCAGCAAAAACCTCGTGAATGAAACTCACCCTGGAAACTTAAAGACTTCTTTTTTTTTTTTAAGTCCAGAAGCATATAATTCAAAGGGATCCAAGATTCTAAGTGCGATTTTAAACTCTTGGAAGTACACACGTTTGAGAAGAGATCCAGGTCCAGTTCAGCAGGACGTCCTGCAGCTCTCAGGAGGGGAAGAGTCCATCGCTTCTCGGCCTTTTGGCTAAGATCAAGTGTAGGAGGGGAAGAGTCCAGATGGTCAGTGACGTTATCCAGCGGATGAGACAAGAGTTGCTGTCTGATCCCAGGAGAATTAGGGACAGGAATGCCCTTTCCCTCAGGAGGGCGCTTGCGGTGTTCAACCCGAGAGCACGGAGTTACTAGGAATATTAAGTCTGGTGATAGAAAGGAGAGGTTGGTGTCCTCTGCAAAAATAGCTTCTCTGGAACTGGCCTGGTGGGATCAGAGTCTGCATCCTGGGACAGCTTCACCCCGAACCAAGCATCCTTAGGACAGTGTAGAATTCACTTGCCGGGTGTTTTCAAATATAAACAAGAAGAAAAAGACAATTGCAACTTCCAGCGCACAGCTGTATTTGTACTTTGAATTTTGATCTGTCTTCCCCTGGGAAGTGTTGAATATTTTTATATGTAAGTGTTCATGAAGTGCTAAATAAATATTGTTATTTAGAAGAGTCTGTTGCCTGGTTTTTCATCACTGGCCGTGTTTCTGCAGGGCCTTCCTGCCCCTTTGTTCTCAGTTTTCCACTTTCAGAACTTGAAAGCCACGTCAGAGGCAGAAGTAAGCTGGGTTTTCAATACAAGTCGTAGGTAGGTTTTTAAACACAAAGGCTGCTTTTCAAATGACTTCACTATTAGAGCAAGAGGCCAAACTAATTTTGCATACATTAATGTTAATGAAAACTCTGGGGTATCAGAAAGTGTAGCACATGGAATTTGAAGTCTAGATGTCTGGTTGAAATTTAAAGGCAAATAGTAGATTGTTTGCTGACCTAATGTATTGCATTTCTTCTTAATTATGAAGCAATATTTACAGTAGTCAATATCTATGCATTTAACTCGTGTCCATAGCTGCGTGGTATCCTGGAGGGCGGATGTGCCCTGGAATGTTCAAACGTTGTCATACTGGTGAACATCAAGGTTATATATTCTAGCATTTTTTTTCTTTCCAAATAATGCTGTAATAACAACCCTTATTCATGTAGCCTTATAGGCTTGGTTTATATTTTTGTGGGCTGGGTTCCTAAAAGTGTGACTGCTGCCTCAGAGAACGTGCACTTTTTAAATTTTAATAGATATTATCAGGTTATGTACCTGGGGCGTGTGACGTTTTACTCCCAGTGAGGGTGCTTCCCTGAAACGCAGCCTTAGCAGCTGCCCGCAGTGTTACTTTTTGCCAAGAGGGTCGGCAAAGAAAACCCGCTGTCTTATTAGTACTTTTTGTTTGTTTGCTTTTTTTTTTAACATTTTTTATTGATTTATAATCATTTTACAATGTTGTGTCAAATTCCAGTGTTCAGCACAATTTTTCAGTCATTCATGGACATATACACACTTTGTTTGTTTGCTTTTATTTTTTATTTTATTATTATTATTTTAATAGAAGTACTGTCAGTTACAATGTGTCAATCTCTGGTGTACAGCACAATGTCCCAGTCGTGCATATACCTATATATATTCATTTTCATTAAAGCTTATTAGAAGATATTGAACATGGTTCCCTGTGCTATATAGCAGAAATTTTTTAAAAACCTATTTTTATATATAGTGGCTGACATTTACAAATCTCAAACTCCCAAATTTATCCCTTCCCACCCCCTTTCCCCGGTAACTATGTCTGCAAGTCTATTTCTGTTTCATAGGTGAGTTCATAGTGTCCTTTTTTTTTTAGATTCCACGTATGAATGATACCATGTGTTATTTTTCTTTCTCTTTCTGGTTTACTTCACTTAGAATGACAATCTCTAGTTTCATCCATGTTGCTGCAAATGGCATGATTTCATTCTTTTGTGGCTGCGTAATATTCCCCTTGTATATATGTACCACAGCTTCTTTTCCCGGTCATCTGTTGATGGACATTTAGGTTGCTTCCGTGTCTTTAATTTGAGCGTACTATTATGCATTAACCATTTTCATCTTCTCTTTTGAGAATTGCTAGTTTAGCCCTTTTGTTTATTTCTCCACTGAGCTTTTCTGCGTTTTTCTCTTATCAGCTTACGAATCAGTATTTTATCTGAGATGTGTTTATCCTGGTGCATTGTGGGTCTTTTGGCTTTATCATCTTTCATCATGGGAAACTTTATATCGTTATGTGATGTAATCTGTTAGTATTTTCCTTCACCGCTCCTGGGTTTTTCGTTTTTGTGTAAGATTTTTCTCTACGCTGATCTTGTACAAATAGGCGGTTACGTTTTCCTCATAACACATATTTTCATGGGATTATTAGATTGCTGATTTCATTTTTTTTAACTCAGACTTTCATTTTATTTAAAAAAGTTTTCTCTGAAGGGATAAATTAGGAGTTTGAGATTTGCATAGCCTTTTGTTTTAAATTGTCATCTTTCATATATTTTCCTGAATTCTCTTAAATTCTCAAGGTGGATGCTTTTCAGCGTCTCACTGTGTTTCCTGTTGTGTGTTTACAGATGTCTGTCCTGCTGGGAAGGCAGGGAGTCTCTTCCTTTAATGCCTCGAGATCTGTCCACAGGTCACGGCCTGTTTTCACCCATCACTTACTCTTGCTTGAACGGCTGAAAGCGTATCAGGGCCTGTCCTTTGCCCAAGATCAGTGTCTATAGATTCTGCCTAGATCTGTGCTCAGTTGGCCCCATAACTCAAAATCTCCTTGTGTCTTAAATGAGAAGGAAAATGCGTGTTGTGTATCGGAGACACGGAGGTTCAGAGGAGTGAGTGCAGAGGAAGACGTGGCAGCAGGGGAATTCGTCCACGTCCGCTTTCTTCTCTGTTTGGTGACACTGGTGTGCAGGAGGGGAGCTGGCTTTCTGGGCCTGTTTGGCTTGGCCCGCAGTCCATTTTAGGCGTGTCCTGTGGCCTTTCCCGAACTGCCGCTTTCTGCTGCTGCCCTTTGTCCCTGGGAGAAAGCACCCCATCTCCTGGGGCAGTCAGAGATCTGCGGGAGCAGCACCCGGCCCCCCAGGATGGAGGTGTGCGGGGGGTCCCCTGCACCTGCCTCCCCTTTGCAAGGGAATTGGGGGAAACCTATATTATTTTTCTCTTCATTTCCCTCCACTGATTGTCTGTGTAGCAGAAATTTTTCAACGTCCAGGACACATGACATCTTTCTGTAGGATTTTTATGATGTGTTTCTGTGGGTCTTACTGTTGGAATTTGGAGGTTCAGATGCTTGGGTTCAAATGGCCATTTTACCTTGTTCATTACCTTTTTAAATATATTTTTATTGAAGTACAGTCAGTTTATACCCTGTTTGTTATTTATGGTTGTAGACATGCTTATATTGAAATTCAGAAGTGGGATTCAGAAGACGCTGTTTGGCACCCGAGACGGAAAGAACATTTACTAATTTCTGTCTCACTGTGGAGCTACAGACGTCTTCTAGATTTGTTTTGTGCATAATCATAGAAACATTTTGAGAAAACTGCCTTCTGGGTAAGGATATAGACGAGCAGAGGCCCCGAGGCAGGACTTGGGAGGAGGAGGACTTCAGGTGGCCGGGTGGGTGGAGGGGGGCATCGCGTGTAGTCCTGCGTGGCCCTGGACCGGCCTGAGCTGGGCTCCGTTCAGTTGTTCAGGAAAGAGCCGTTGTGAACACGTGATCAGGTCGACGTGACTGGTCTTTACACGTATTAATCTGCCAGGTGTGAAGCCAGCAGTGGGATAATGTGACATTTCCCAAACGTAGCTTCCCTTTGGACACTTTAGAAACAATTGTGTGCAAGAGCGCACACGTCCTTGGGTCAGCGCAGACAGCAGCGCCAAGCCGGGCGCTGTGTGAGGAGGTGGGAGTGTAGAGGACCAGCGTTTGCAGATTCTGTTCCCCACGGAACAAGGAAGGCCGTGCGTTAGACGGATCAGAGAGCATGGAGGAGCAAGAGGTGAGGACGGACACGGGCGTGCGCGTGCTCAGGCGACGGTCAAAGGTGCCCACGGGCCTGTGGGCCGCGCGCCTCCCGCCCCGTGTCCTGTCTCGGTGACCTCGCCTGCAACGATCTGCCCCTCTCAGGTCGGGGCGCCACTTCCCAAGAGCAGATTGTCGCATAATCATAAGAACTGGGAGGGGGACACAAACACTGGTGGCGTTTTTCCTGAATACACGGCAGACAGATTTGGACAAGTCTCAGCAGTGTTGTTCCTGTTGTTGAGCCCCGTGTGCCTCTCACAGGACACCCATGCTTTATAGAAAACCCGAGAAACGTGTGCGAACAGCTGGGCTCACCCCAGACTCACCACGTACAAGCCTGTGATCTTCATCTAAAACAAGGGATTGCAACTTACGGAATTTGGGTGGGAAATTAAATTAGATGAGGAGTATATCCTGCACTTTTTTTGGTGGAAAATATTCATTATTTTCCCAGTTTTACATGCTGGGAGCAGACGGGAGACACCTCTCATTTTCGTGGTTGATTTAGCGTGGTCGCTGGACGGGGCAGAACTGTTGGAGCTGCGCCTGAGTGACAGCAGACGGTGTGCAGCTCAGGAAAGGCGGGTGCCCGAGGCTCACTGAGAGATGGCACTTGGGTGCAGTTGTGCTTACAGAACCGTGCAAGTCCTACTTTTGGGTGATTCGAGGAATTTTCAAGGCTCCTTTGGCGACGTGAGTGATTTATATTTTACAGATTGACCTAGGGGCGTCACCTCTGTCTTAGGAGACAGAAGGTAACCCTGACCAAGTGTTTACCCCAGAGCGGTCCCTTGCAGGGGTTTCTTCTTTAGTGAATTTGCTGCAGTGCACCTGGCTACATGCTGAAGTGTTTCTTCGTGTCCTCTGTGGAATACAGAGTTCTTACCCTCCCTGGGAACAGAGGAAACGGGGTCGTTGCTGGTTGATCACAGTCTGAAGACCGGCTGGGGGGCCTGTTTGTGATTAAAGTTCTGATAAAACCAGTAGCGTTCTTCTCAACTGTTTTGTACTGTTCTTCAGTTCAGGCTTTGTTTTGTGACTCTCTGCACACGCACGCACGCTTGCACGCACACACACACACACACATCGCTGTTACACGGCCTGGGGGCGGAGGGTGGAGTTCAGTCCTGTAGCTTCTCTGATCTACCCGGACAGCTTGCAGAGTTGACTCCCGCGGTCTCGCCAAGCCAGCCTGGGGTCAGGGAGTCCCCTGCGGTATCGAAGGCGGGGGGCTGGGAGTCGGCTCTTGCAGCCTTGCTGTTTTCTTACGGGGTCAGAATGAGCCCTGTTCATCATTCGATACTGTGAGTCACAGGGAGAAACTTAGGTAATTGAAGGGGACACCTCAGAGGAGGTGGGGTTCTCTGTTTTGTTCTTATTCTGTCGTCCAGGAGTGAAGTGAAAATGAATTTTTACAGGTGATCTTCCTTTGAGGGATACCCCAAGTTCCCTCGGGCTCCGAGGTGTCAGGTCACGTTCAGGAGCGGTGAGAAGGCATCCGTCCGCTTTGTGTGTTTCTGACCTTCCTGAGAATGGCTGGGGCAGGAATGAGAATGCTTTTCCTGCTCGTCCCTAACCTGATCTCTCTGTCTTCCTGCAGAGTCACCATCTAATTCTAAACTGGGTGACACAACGGAGAAAATACCAAAATCCAACTCCATTCAGTTAAAAAAAAGTCCAATTTCTGAAAAACCTGAAGTTTCCTTCCAAAGAAGTCATCAGTTTACAGATTTTTTTTTTCACTCTCAAGAAGGGGCTTTGGAGACAAGAGCTTAGAACAGTGTGATTCAAGTGTTTCCTGTTCCGCTTACAGTTATTCTGTTCGCACTGATTGCAGAGCAACCGAAGAAAGCTTTGAGAATTAAGAGCAAGTAAATTCTTTCGCGGAAGCTTATAAGTAGCTAGGCTCATCTCAAAAAGATCAGTAAATAAATATTTTAAACTTCCACTGACCTTATTAAAATATACTGCCAGAAGGATTCTGTTTGAGCCATTCTCATAAATTAGTCATCTTCTTGCAAAACAGCTGTGGCAATTTGATACAACAAAAAGAGCAGTGATGTAGAAGTCAGAAGATTGGGAGACCTTGTCTTGGTTCATTCACAGGGAGATTAAATGACAGGCCAGAGTCCCCCGGAGGGGGAAGCCGTGCGGGAGAGGACTGAATCAGGCTATCTGTCTTTAAAAGGCTCTTCTCCGAGTCTCTGCTCCAGTCTACAAGCCACAGGGAGACCTCTCCAGGAAGGAGCGGGCGAGAGCAGGCACTGCACCTCGGCAGAGCTGCGGCCGTACGCTAGAACACTGGTAGCCATTCTCACTCGTGGGGGGCAGACGTGTCTGAGGCAGGATTCTGTCGTGCCTGCGAGATTGCAGCCTTGTGGGCTTCAGCAGGAAGGTGTTCAGTGGCTTGCAGGATTGTTGGGGGCCTGAGCTTCCAGGAACAACTCTTCAAGGCACAACACACAGAGCTGGGCTGCCAGGGGAGCTGCTGCTTAAACCAGAAGGCTGCCCGCCCAGCCCAGAAGCTGCCGCCACAGTTACCAGCAGCGGAAGCTTCTTGCCTCTGCTCCGTCTGCCTCAGTGCAGTGAGCACCCTGTGCCCTGCCCCCACCCCTGACTCAGGTCCCAGTCTCGGCCTGTCTTCCTGGTGGGGGGAGCCTCAATCCCATCTGAAATCGTGGCTGCAGGGCAGTCCTTACAGGCCATCTTTCCAACCCCTGTGCACCAAGCTGGGGTTGGAATTCACATTGACACACCAGCCCATTTTATCCACCACGGACAGTGAGCTTTTTTATGATAAGTAACATCGGTGTGTATCTTTTACAGTTTGCAGAGTAGACTTACATCCTTTTTATTTAGAGCTCATGTCATAAAAAATATCTCTGGCCATTCCGAAGAAAACATCTCTGATGAAAACTGAAACTGGGACCTGTGTTATTTCCTTACGTTATTTCTTTTTTTTCCTTTAATTGAAGTACAGTCGTTTACACTGTGTCAGTTTCTGGTGTCCAGCGTCACGTCCCAGGCATGCAGATAGGTACATATATTCATTTTCTTATTCTTTTTCATTAAAGGTTATAACAAGATGTTGAATGTAGTTCCCTGTGCTGTACAGAAGGAATTTGTTTTTTACCCATTTTTATGTACAGTAGTTAATATTTGCAAATCTCGGACTCCCAGACTTACCCCATCCCACCCCCTTGCTGTTTCCTAAATATGCAACGCGGTAGGAAAAACAGGATTTTCAATCAGGGATTCTCCTCCCAGATCTGTTTATCTCCTTCACGTTGGTTCTGTTCCTGTCTGTGTCCTTCCCCCCGGCCCCGGCCCCAGGCCCCGGGGATGTCCTCCGCCTTTTCAGTTTCATTTGCTCTTTGCATGCAGACCTGTGAAGGAGGAGTCGGAGACCGCTGAGGTGGATGCCCCCGGCCGGTGGCACGGCGTCTACGTGAACAGAACCCCTCCGACGTCTTCGGAGTCTGCAACCACTGTTAAGTCCCTCATCAAGTCATTCGACTTGGGACGCCCAGGTATTTAGTCGTTTTGTTTCATAAGCCAAAACTCAAACTCAGATGGTGGCCCCACGTAACCAGCCTGTCCCACTCCACACTGGCCTCACGTGGACGCAGCCCCAGGGCCCTTTCCGGGTCATCCATGTGCAGACTCTGTGTGCAGGACGCAGGCCGCAGCCCGGCTGGGGCTTGGGGTGTCTCCCCTTCTCCCTGCCTCTCCTCACCTCCAGTTCCTGCCTCACCACCTTCCCTTTCTGCCCCTGCGTCCGCTAAACCCAGGTCACTGCTGTCTCAGGACAATTAGCAGAGCGGCCAGAGGCTGCCTCTCCTGGGAGGTGAGGCGTCTTGTTGGCGCCTGGCCCTCCTTGTCCAGAGCTCACTGTCACTTTCCCCACCGGGCCCTGAGTGTGGCCACCTATGCCGATCTGTCGTTCCTGATCGGGGACATTCCCAGGTTTGTCTGGAAGTGCTTGGTGGACACCTTTATTCCCTCTTACGACGTCTGAGGAAGGTGCATCTCTCTGCTCTGCAGTCACAGGCACAGCAGGCAGAGGAAGCCGAAGGCGCCTCTGTCCCAGATGCAGTATGTTTCTTCCCTTGGTTGCAACAAATGTGCTCCCTGAATGGGAAGGCCAGAGTCACAGCTAATCCTGGGGTGTCGTCTCTGCTGAAATAGTTTGCAGCTGAATTAGGCTAGGATCAGACTGCAGATCTTGGAGGTGAAGGCCTGTGAATTGACCATAATGGTCTGTGCACGTGTGTTCCTGCCTTCGGTGCCTCGTTACACGTATGTCTTCTTTCCCCTGAGTGTCCTACATCTAAGACCAGCCCCTGCTAGTGAGCTCCCCTCCTCCCCCCGGTTCAGCGCTGGTCCGGAGACGAGGACCGAGGGGTGGACGTGACGCCTAGTCTGCGTCGTGGGCTGCTGCTTTAGTCACCTGGAGAGTAACAGGTCAGAAAGTGTTATTGGCTGTTTCGTGCCGGAGCAGCACAAGAGTGTTCCCTTCTCTTTTCTTGGCAGGTGGAGCTGGACAGAATATTTCTGTCCACAAGACCCCCAGGAGCCCCCTGAGTGGCATCCCGGTGCGGACTGCCCCCGCCGCTGCCGTATCCCCCATGCAGGTACCAGCCGCGCCTCCGGGGTGGGCGGTGTCGCTGTCTCGCGGTACCCGGGCGTCTTGCACCCAGGCCACAAAAAGAAGCAAAAACCAGTTGGTTTACTTTTTGAGGCACATTGAACATCTTTTTTAATAACCCTAAAATAAATCATAATAATGATGAAATTTCCATTAAAAATTATGCTTTTGATGTCTGATGAGAAACATTTGACACTGTAAACGTCAGTTTCAATAATCCGTTTTTCTTTGTTTCCCATAAGATGACACTGTGAAAGTTTTCAGTTAAATGAATTGTCCTTTTTACCAGAAGTGGACATTGAACCAGAGGTGTTAGTGTTGACCGTTTATAAATTCTTCCCCTTTACCATCTCCTGAAGGCTTTAGACCAAAGCTTCTTGGCATTTCTAAGACCAGGGCTTTCGATGTTGTTCATTACACTCAGTGCTCTGCTTCTGCTGGACTAAGATTGGTGTCGTCTTCAGCAAGTTCTGTTTTTTTGGTGTCGTTAGTGACTTCTGTATATCGTTTGGGATCTTTTAAGCTTTTTTTTTTTATTTATTTTTTGCCCTTGAAGGTACCTTCCACCATCTTGTATGTAAAACCAAATAAAACAACTGCTTGTTTTATGATAATCATTGTTTAATGGACGTGAAGGAGGTCCTGCTTCGTTTTTACTTATTTCCATTGAGGCACAGAAACACGAGTTTGCTGGTAAATGTGTGACCGCTGTCTCCCTGGGGAAGGAGCCCCGGTTTGCAGTGTCCGCCAGTTTCTGTGGTGTCAGTATTCCCAGCATGGCCAATTTCAGGCTGTTCCCACGACCTCAGTGCACGTGGAGTCGAGAAGAGATACACATTATGCAGTGTTTCTACAATAAATGTGACAGGTGTTAAAAACCCCGATAGTAAGAAGTAATAAGATAATTAGGAGGCAGTGAGTTTTGAGGATTTATTACTTTTGCTTTTAATCTGGTCTAATTTCAGGAATGGCTGTGTTGAATAGCTAGCTTGCAGAATTCCTGAAGGTTTCACAGCAGGCCCTGCCAGCAGGTGCACAGCAGCTGCCATGAGCCACTGTCTGTAACGCACGTACCACAAAGCACACAGCTTCAGCACGGAGCTTGAGTGTTTCCATGTGTGTACACCTGCCTAGCCAACACCACGATAAAGCCTTTCCATTGCCTCGTAAGGGCCCTCATGGCACCGCCCGTCAGTAACCCCTTAGAAAGAACCGTGATCTGACCTCTCTCACCATGGGTTAGTTTTGTGTGATCTCAGACTTTCTCTCGTGACTGCATGGTTTTGCTCAATGTTGTGTCTGTGAGATTTGTTCATGTGGTGGCGATTTGTTCATTTTCCTTGCTGTGTAGTGTTCCTTTGTATAAACACATCGTTACACTGATGACTCATCCATTCTACTGACGGTTGACTTCTGGAGTATTTCCAATTTTTAACTCTTGTGCTTATTTTAAAAGTAGCTTTTCCCAGAAATTTCAGTGTAAAAGGGGAAAAGTTGAAAACCTCCCTTCCTCCCCAGTCCCAGAAATAACCACTATTTATGGCTTGTTGTGTATCTGTCTACATGTTTTTCTTTAGCATTAAAGTGTGTGTGTGTGTGTGTGTGTGTAGGGAGGGAGAAGAATTTTATACGTGGGGTTTCACTGCCCGTTATGCAGACGCTGGCTTCTTTGCTCTGTCGTGGGACTGACATCCCCTTTTGTTTGCTGTTACAGCACGTGTCTGGAACAGGGACTGGCACGTATCATATAGCAGAGGCTCAGTAAACGTACGTTGAATGAAGGCAGGCATAGATCAGACACCTTTAAATGTCGGTGATCGGAGAAATAATTCATCCTTTTAAAGGCTCCTCGATACAGGTGGTTTATTTAACCACCCCTCTGTTGATGGATATTTAGGTCATTTTGGATCAGTCTTACTACACAGAGCCTGCAGTGGAATCCCTCTGCCAGGTTTTGCCCACGTGAGGGGCTCTCTGTGTGTGAACGTGCACTCCAGTTCGTTTGCAGATACCGGAAGTCACTCTAGCTAGTCAGGCAGAAAGGAATTTAACCCAGGGTGGGCGGGGAGCTGGAGAAGAGGCTCTGGTCTGCACTGAGCTTCGGGAAGTGCTCCCAGAACACCCCAAAGTTGGCCCGTTAAAGGAACGTCTGTCCCTGCCAGAATCAGGAAGTCTTCCTCTAGGTGCTGGCCTGGGACCGCGTCTGGCCAGGTCTAGGGCCAGCTTTGCGCCCACAGCGCAGGTGCAGCCCCTCCCAGCACAGCAGGTCAGGTCCTCCAGGTCCGTCCATGTTTAGTTTGTGGCCGGACTCCCTTCTGTGTTGAGGCTGAATAACATTCCATTGTGGGCAGAGACCACATTTTTCTTTTTCCAGTCATCTGTTACTAAACATTTAGGTTGTTTCCACCTCTCGGCTGTTGTGAATGATGCTGCAGTGAAAATGGGCGGGCAGATCTCTCTTCCAGATCCTGCTTTCAATTCCTTTGAGTATCTACCCAGAGGTGATGCTGCTGGATCACGTGGCAGTTCTATTTTTAAGTTTTTGAGGAAGTTCCCTACTATTTTCCATAAAGCAGCAGCTGCACCATTTTACACCCCCGCCAGCAGTACGTGAGGGTTCCAGTTTCTCCACCAATACTTGTTTTTCCTGTGGCTGGTTTTTTTTTTTTTTTTTTGTAATAACCATCCTAACAGGTGTGAGGTGATACCTCTTTGTGGTTTTGACGTGCGTTTCCCTAAGGACCAGTGACGCTCAGCGTCTTTTCACTTACCTGTTGGCCATTAAAGAAAACAGTATGTTTACACGCATCCTTGAGTATACATAGAATGTTCCAGGGAAATGTCCATAAAGCTGATTAATTGCAGTCACTATGTGAAGAAGAACCAGGTGATTGGAGTGGAAGGAAACTGTTTCCACTCTCTGTCTTTTTTGTTCCTTCCGAGGAGCGTGCCAGCTTCATTTATTACCTATTCAAATAAATAAGTTGTTTTAAAAAGTCCCCTTGGTGATGCTAATGAGCTGGAGAACTGTTGTACATGTGCACACATGCTCACACACACACACACACACCCCTTGTTCACGCTGTTCCTGATGTCCGCATCCACTTATGCTGGTGCCCTTTGGTTTCTAGAGGCATTCCACATTCAGCAGTGCTCGGCCGGCTAGCAGAGGAGTGACTCAACGCTTGGACCTGCCAGACCTCCCACTCTCAGGTAGATTACCTTGAACATGAAGTGCTGATGACTTACTTGTTGTAGGATTAACTTTTCTTTTGTCTACATGGACTGAGCTTAGGAAAATAATCAGTGGCACTTATAGCAAACGATTTCAAACTCTGAATGTGTGTTATGGACAAGACCCTAGCTGCTTCCCGCCACCTACACCTCCCAGGACGCGTGAGTTTGGGAGGAATGTCAAGGTCCGGGGATTTTTTGCTTATTTGTTTTTCGCTAAATCTCAGGGGAATATCTTTTTTTTTTTTTTTTTACAGCATGGGGTTTCTTTTTTTAATTTTTAAAGTTTTGGGGGGTAATTTTTTTATTTTAATTTCTCTAACTTTTGGGGGGCTTACTTATTTAAAACAATAAATTAGGTTTATTTGTTTTTATTTATTAGCAGAGGGACTGGGGATTGAACCCAGGACCTCGTGCAGGCTAAGCACACGCTCTGCCACTGAGCTATGCCCTCCCAACCTCTTATCTTTAGAAGTAACTATTTTAAGGAAAAGAAACCGTATCTGATTCTGAAGGTCTGTTGCTCCCGCTATTCCTAAAATAAGCCCCTTCTGAGATCTCCTGGTCTTTGCATGGGGTCCTCCTCCTGATGTTACACTGGTACGTTTTAAAAAATCCAGCTCCTGATGGCGATGTGGTGGTCGTGTCCGCAGCCCCACATCGCTGCGTCTCCTGTGCCGGTGGCAGACGTGAAAGAGCCGTCGAGGGGGGCCCGGGGGTGGGGCGGCTTGCACTCGCAGCTTGGCCCCCGCCACCTCTGGTCCGGCTCTGGCCCAGTTATTCCAGCCCCCGGCGCTGTGGTTCCCTCACCCCCCGAGACAGAAATCATAGAAACCGCGCCGCCTGCCTCGCAGGAGGGCTCGAGGGTTGAGTGGCCCCTGCGGGGTGGGGCCGGAGCTGCAGAGGGGTGGCCGCTGTCACCCGCCTGCCATTCTCTGTGGAATCAGCTCGCGTGCCGGAGCCCGGAGATGCGCGCAGAGCGCCCAGGCTGTGCGGAGCACGTACCCTGGAAGTTTGTGTGCGTCTGTGTGGTCACTGCTGTGAGGAGACAGAAAAGGTGAAAAGAACCATGTGAGTTAGGCCGGGGCCTGTGAGAAGGAGAGAAGGCCGGACGTGTAGACTGCAGCGGGAGGAGCCGCGTGCGCGCCAGCTTCTGCGACACCACGGTGCGAACTAAAAGAAATCCCCACTGTGCTGGTTCTAGGTCAGACGCAGTCAGGGTTATTCTTAAAATCGTCGTTTCAGTGAGATAAGTTTTACCCTTTGGTTGTAAATGCTTTTATCTCGGCACCTAATTTTTTTCCCTTTTGCATTTTATCTTCTTTTTCATGGAATTAATAGGACTTAGATAAACACTGACTGAGAATTCAAAGGTACACCCTTGGCCCAATCCCTGCATTCCACCTGGGAGAGGTCCAAGCCCTGAAAAGCTTGAGTGGCTTCAGCGGCCCGCCGACTGTGAGGAGCTCTGGGACCAGGGCAGGCTTTCTCCTTCCTTCGGCTCCGTCGCCACGAGGGCCGAGGCTGGAGGTGGCTCTGATGAGCAGCTTCCTAAAGAAGTGGTGACGGTTCGTGCAGGACGTGGAGTCATTGTAACGACTTCCAGGAAGAAGGAAAGGGCGACGGAAGACCACGGGGCCAGGAGAATAAGGAATCCAGGGGTGACCCTGCCTTGAGTTCTCCACGCCTGCTGCGTGGGGTAAAACGGGTTAACTGCGTTACACGCACGGCGCTGTGCGCCCAGGCGAGCGTGTGGTGGCAGTGGTTTTAATTGTGATGAACTGCCTGTGACGTAGCATTTACCACCAGAACTGGTTTTAAGTGCCCTGGGTGAACTTCTGGTCTTGGTATTTGTGTCCTCTCTGGTCCTCCAGCTGTGAACTGCCCATTGAGTAGAGAGACCGTCCTTCTCATGGGGAAGATAAATACTGACGCCGAGACCACAGGACGGTGGCCAGCCCCCGCCGGCACCTGTCCCCCCAGCGATTCTGTTTACTTTATTTGGAAAACGTTGCTCAGTGAAAATTGCTCGCTTCCCGGCTGCCTTGCCGACCTGAGGTCACCAGATGCCGCAGGACCAGGCTGAATACACTGTTTTTGTGTTGCCTTTAGTGATGTAAACTCTGTTTTTCTCTACTCTCCCGAGCTAATTAGCCTCACTCCCAACCTGACTGCCCATAATTGATGCTATTAGCTGCACAAGTATTGTTTTCTCCACAACTGCTGACTGCGTCGGGGGAGGGTCCTGGGCCCGGCCTGACCACTGGCTGCAAGTCCCCAGTTCTCTGGGTCCCGATGCCTCTGTACACAGAAACTAAAAGGTCTCGAAAATCTTCTCCCAGTCTCCACCGCCGTGGTCCTTTACAAAACGCCGCCCGGAGGAGTCAGCCTGCAGCATTAGCTCTCCTGCCTCAGGCCAGTGTGGCAGCAGAGAAGAGCCTTAAACATTTCCGCTTACTTTTGTGAGCCAGGCCCTGTGACTGGGAGGCTTCCTCTCCTGTGAAACGGGTCTCTTTCTTGGACCCCAGTGTGTTGTATGCTGCCACCTGCGACCTGATGCCCCCAGGAGGCACCTTCCCGCGGGCTCCCTCCCCGGGCGCCAGCTATGAGACGAGGAGGAAAGTTACTGAAAGACCCCTTCAAGAAAGCGTTTGTGCAGACCTCTGGGCGTGAGCTCAGAGTGAGACTGGCTCGTATAGCTCGATGCGGCTGAGCTCCTGCCAGGCCGGCTGGTCTGCCGTTTCGGTACAACAGCGCAGGTGGCCTCGTGCGGTGGGAGAGGGCTCTTAGAAGCGGGGCCTCTGCTCAGTGCTCTGTGGGGACCATCTTGGAATTCATAGTAATTGTTGAACCGGGGGCTGCTGGGCCCTGAGTCCCTGTGAAGTGTCGGAGTTGGTCCTGCTGTCACCCCCAAAAATGGAAGGGGAAAGACCCGGGTTCTGGTCTTACTTGAAAGATAAGAACTCAGACGGGAGACGGAAGCGTTGTATAGTGGGAAGATTTTTAAGGGTTTGTTAGCAAAGGGAAAGTACACCTCCGAGAAGAGGCGGGTGGTACCGGGTGGGTGGTGGCGCTGGCCTTTGGTCCCCCGTCTCACCCTCGCGTAGAGGCGGCTCTTGACTGACGGACGGCTCTTGCCCTGGAGTGCTTAGTCATGCCTGTCCTGCGTGCGCCTGTCCGCACCCATGATGCGCGCAGGAAAATCCGCAGGGGAGCCTAAACCGCGATTCTGATTATATTGCAATGAGCCGTGGGTCACGTCCTGTTAGGTCCTTGTGGCCACCGCGCAGTTGCGGCCGTCAGGTTCTAACTGGTTTCTTGCTGGCATCGTTTAGAGGAAATAAGCCCGCTTATGCTGGAGGCCGGCACGCTGCCATCTTCCGGACCCTCCTCCCTCCCCTCCACCTTATCTGCTGGGTGACCCCACTTACGTAACGACCCAGCACTGCCTGGAGAACCCTTCCCCGGAAACACCACGTCCCTGTTTGTGTTTTTACGACTTGATCCAGAAGCTGCATCTGTGTATGTCTACCTGTGTCTGTCATGGGTTTGTCCGCGGGGAGAGCGCGTGTGACCTGCCGCGTCTCTCCTCCTCAGGGCGGTGGTTCTGTTATTGTTCCCGCAGATCTTCTGAAGGGAAGGGCTGAGGACCTGAAACCGGACCCTTATCTCCGCAAGAGCCCCTCGCTCGAGTCCCTGAGCAGGCCCCCTTCTCTGGGCTTCGGGGGCACGAGACTGCTGAGCGCCTCCCCCGGGGGCTGGAAGCCGCCCGGCAAACTCAGGTACCACGTTTCCAGCAGGGAGAACTCAGGGAGCGGTGTGCCCACGGCCCTGTGCTCTTCCTTCTGTTTTATCCTTTACCGTCAGTTTACTTCTGCAGGTGTTTCTGGAATGAAAATGGTTCAGACACAGTCCCTGTTCAGCGAGGGAGGAGGGCACTGGATGGTAGCTCTGGGCCCAGTGAACTGCAGAGCCTTAAAGAGAGAAGCAGAGCCCTCGGGGGTTCGGGCGGTGGGAGGGGCTCACGGGGGCGGGGCCCGACATGCACAGAGGGGCCCTCACCCCTGCTGGGGGGTGGGCAGCGAGGAAGTCACAGTGGGAAAGCCAGGTCGAGCCACACTCCGAACGGTCTTAGCTGGCAAAGTAGGAGGTTTGTGCTCGTTTCGGTAAAGCAGCGGGAACCACGAAGTTTGTGGGGTTTGTTTTTGGTTTTGGGTGGTGGTGCAGGAAACAGCGGTGCAAAAGCAGGATCGGGAGGCACTGCAGAATCGGTGTTTAGGTCACTCCGGCAGGGATGTGAGGGGTTGGGGGGAGGGGCCTGGGGCTGCCGGGGGCCTGCTTCCCCAGGGCCTGCCCCTGCTCTCGCACCCCTGCCACTGCCTCCCTCCTTGATGCTCCTGGTCACCCAGCCACGGCCGCCCTCGCAGTCACTGCCCCCACTGCAGGCGCGTCCCTGCTTCTGCTGACACGCTGGGGGCACCTGCGCAGAGCAGACCCTCTGGGAACCCGCCCGACTGCTCCTCCGGGCCTCCTGGACCCACCGCAGCTCAGCCCCTCCCACTTGCCGGCCCCAGGGTCCCGGGAGCCTGGAGCCCGGCCGCCCAGCCTGCTGTGTGTTCTCTGCCTTCACAGCGTCAGGCCAGCAATCCCGACCACCTGCGAGGCTCTGGCCTGAGCTGTCTTCCTCTTGTCCTTTCACACTCCTGCTCTCCGCCCTCCTCCCGGTCACCCCTCCACGAGACGCAGCCAGCCACCCTGTAGCGTGGACACCTTCCTCCCCTTTGGGGTCTGACAGCCGCTTGGTATTTGATTCGCTGTCGTAGACGATGTCTGTCTGCCCCGTCTGCTGTACTTAAGTGGACAGTGAACACTTCTCCTTGCGCTTTGATGTCTCTCCCAGCCCCCGTGTTGCTCTGCACGCAGCATTTGGCTCAGTAAATATTTATGAACAGGCAGGTGGAGGGACACACAAAATCGGTGGCTTTAGAGGTGATGGCTTTTTAACAGACAGCAACTACCATTACGGGTGTTTTCAAAGGATTTAATGGAAGTCTACACAGTCCGGTTCTGCTATTGTCACATCTTTGGGTGCGGCCTATATTTGGACCCAAATAGACGAAGTCATATCTTTCAGAGGTTTAATTTAAAGCCCCAGAAATGACCTTTCGGTCTTGTTTATGCACAAGAGATAGGTTTTGAGGACCCAAACTGGTGCTTTTCTGAAATTGTTCTTTTCCTCATGCCGGAAGCGCATGTGAACAGGCTGTGTGGACACGAACATGCTTTTATGTTATTCCCTTCCTCGTGAAAGGTTAGGTTGGTGAAGTTCGTTTGTTGCTTCCTTTTTATGTTCATGTCATCGAGACAACCGGTGACAGGATGTCCATTTCTTACTCTGGAAATTCCCATCATTATTGCTGCAATCACATGCAGTTAGATTTTTGTAGAAGGAAACTGTTTGCTACATGCTCTGTTTATTTAAGCAGAAGCCCTTCTCCAGGCCTTCATTTCAGTCTTCCCTAATTTGTCAGGCCTGGAAATCCAGGTCTAGGTGATGAGCTAGGACCCGGCGCAGCAAACACGGGCAGAGTCACCGTCACGGCACAGGTCACGGCGACCCTGACCGCAGACGCCTGGGCTGGAGTTTACAGATGTGCCAGATACAGGGAAGGAAATCACCTGGAGTCCAGAAGGACCCCGTTGCTCTTTTTAAAATCATTTACAGGTATTTTAATTAAATATCGGATGGATACAAAACAATAATAATAACACCGTATGTGTAGCGGAGAGACACCTGTACACGTACTTTCCAGCTTAAGGAGAAGAGGATTCTTACTACTTCTGAAATTTCCTGTCGGCCTCTCCATTTGCGGCACCTCCCCCACGGGTCACCTCGTTTGTCCTCTTCACCCGTGTGTTTTCATCTCCACCCCCTCCCCTCCCTGTAAGCAGCCAGCCTGGTGTCTTCAGAGCGCCCTTCTCGTCTGTCTTTCCCATGGTACGTAGATGTCGCCATAGCCTTGAACACACAGAATGCTTTTTCTACAAGTGTCTTTTATTGAAATGATACCGTACTTAAATAAATACGAGGCGAGGATGGAGCAGCAGATGGATAAAAAACAAAACAAGCCACCACCACCCTCTCCCCAGAATTCTGAAAACAGAGAAGCACGATTTAATTTCTGTTTCGTACTGTGAGACTTAATAAAAAGGTACCGATGGGGTCGTTTCTCTGGAGTCTCAGTGGCCAGACCTCGACTGCGGCCTTTCTAAGCTGGCTGCTTGCTCCGTGTGTGTCTGAGGTTGTAAGCGTTAGCATCTTCTCTTCACCCTGTGCTCCTCTCTCTGACTAGTGTGGAGAGAAGGGACCCGCTGGCTGCCTTGGCCCGGGAGTACGGTGGCTCCAAGCGCAACGCCCTGCTGAAGTGGTGCCAGAGGAGGACGGAGGGCTACGCGGTAAGGGGCCCGGGGGCCCGGGGCGGGGAGGACGGAGGGCTACGCGGTAAGGGGCCCGGGTGCCCGGGGCGGGGAGGACGGAGGGCTACGCGGTAAGGGGCCCGGGTGCCAGGGGCGGGGAGGACGGAGGGCTATGCGGTAAGGGGCCCGGGGGCCCTGGGCGGGGAGGATAGAGGGCTACTCGGTAACGGGCCCGGGGTCCCGGGGTGGAGGGGGCCTGGCCGGGCCAGTGCACGCTCCCCGTGGTCTTCTGTCCTCCCTGGCGGGGCTGCACCAGGGGCCAGTCACAGAGGCAGGAGGGGCTGGAGCCCAGGCCGACCCGCCAGCTCACATGACCCAGCGTGTCTCCTCTGGGAGAGGAGGGGCCTAAACCCCCAGCTGTGCACCCGTCAGGCTGCTCCCACCAGGGAGACGGCTCTCGCTAAGTCGTCTTCCCAGAGCGGTGCCTGTTCCTGATCTGTGTGAGCACCCCGCGCGCTGGGCCTTTGGGTTGTCTGTTCCGTCAGGAGCTGCGTCGTGCGGTTGAAGAGTCTGGGTTTCCCGGGACAGCTGTTTTCAGTGAAGGCTTGTTAAACAGGGAGCAACCCGCATGCAAGTCTAAGCTTTTAAAAACGTTTGCCTTTCTGCGGGGGAGGTAGTTAGGTTCATTTATTTATTTATTAATGGAGGTACTGGGGATTGAACCCAGGACCTTGTGCCCGCCAGGCGTGCGCTCGACCACGGAGCTACCCCTCCCCCCAAGTCCAAGCTTCTTTTTATTATGAAGTATCGTTCACAAAGAGGAAAGTGCATCAGATATAAATCATAGTTTCACAAGTTATTGTGAAGCGAGAACCCCAGCAGTCGCATCCAGAAGCAGAGCGTTGCCAGCCCCCGGCCCTTCCGGGCGGCGTTCCAGCCGCAGCCCCTCCTCCCGCAGGCGGCCTGCCCTCAGTTCTTCCCTCGTACTCTTCCACAGACGTGTGTGTCCCCAGTGCCCTGTCCGCGTGCCTGCCTTTGAACTTCGTGTGCAGGAATGGAAACGCCGTCACAGTCGCACACGGGCTTTCTCACCCCGTGTGACGTTACTGAGGTGCATCCATGTCGTTTCCCGTAGCGACGGTTTGTGCGTTTTCTTCACCGATTAGCAGCCCTCCAGCTGGTCGCCACCATTGCTTATGTGTCTGCTCTCCTGTTGCCGGGCGGGTGAGTGACATCGGGTCTGGGGCTCTGTAAATAGTGCCGCCAGGTCCTCGCGCGTCTCGAACACTCTGGTGCGCGTTCCTCCCGGAGCCGGAGCGCGGGGGTGGCCGGCGGTGCCAGGCGGGTTCCGGGGGCGCCTGGACAGCCTACCTGCCGCCAGCGGTTCGCGAGGTTCGTGTCTTCTCTCCCGTCCCCCCAGCACTTGCTGGCGTCAGTCTTCCACTCATGGTCGTTTGGGCACATGTGACGTGGTGTCTCGTGTGGTTGTGGCTCGAATTTTCCACCTGCAGGTGGAGCCCCACCCCCCTCGCACGCTGACTGGACACCCGGGCCCCCTTGGGCGGCACCGACTCCCACTGTCTACACATTTGAGGATCAGCTCGCCTGTCTGCCCCCTGCTGCCCCAGGGGTTCTCAGGGCACAGGCCCTCTGTCAGGTGGGCGCCTTGCGGGTGCTCTCTCCCGGGGTGGCTGGCTTTTTCCTCTTTTGTTAAACAAAGTTCTTCATTGTGATTACGCCTGATTTGTCCGTCTTCTCTCTGATCAGTGCGTTTTGTTCCTGCTTAAGAACCCTTCCCCTACTTCCAAGGTCATGAAGATACCTTCCTGCGTTCTTTTCTGGAAGTTGGATGGGTTGGCCTTTCCCGTTAAATGCACACCTTCTCTAAATAAGCTGCAAACCCCCCTCCTGTCCCACCTCTCTTAGGCCCGGCCCCCCGCACCTTTACCCCACTTTTCTGAAAATTCTGAGGCTGCCATCCCTGTGACGCTCCCTCCTCAGAGCCCAGCTTCTGAGGGTGGAGGGGATGGAGAGGGACGGAGAGGGGAGAAACCAGGTCCGTGTCGGCCGCGAGCTGGCCCAGGCGGTCCTGCCGCCGCTGGGGTCCTTTTTGTGACAGCAACAGCCAGACTTCTTCTGGTCACATTCCAGCTGAGAATGGAGGTGTCCTGTGTCTCTGACATTATCTCCTTTTCGTTTTCTGTTAAAAAAGGAAAAGAAAAAATCAGGTTAGCGACCAATAGCAGGGGCTCCCCGGGTCCAGAGACGCGCTGGTGCACTGTCTTCCTTTAGCTGCTCCTTCCACCCTCTGCTCGCGCCCTTTCTGAGGGTCCAGGTGTCCCGTAAAAGAAGGCCAGCCTAGTCACAGCGTCACCCGCCACCCTGCTGGGAAGCAGAAGGAAGGGTGAAGTCAGGGAGGGAGGCTGGTGACGGAGGCTTCAGGGTGAAGGAGGTGGGAACAGTGGCAGGAAATTGAGGGTGAAAACACCAGTCAGCCGGGAACCAGGTGTGACCAAGGCCGAGCCCCACGTGGTCACAGATGTGCGGCTGAGTAGTCACCTCCCCGGGGATTTACATAAGTGGCCGCGGGGCATGCGGGCATGGTGGGAAAGGACAGGTGAACTTCTCAGGAGGAGTCCGCCCTTGAACGTGTGACGTCCCTGCAGTGAGGTTGCAGGGAGAAATTGGACGAGATCTTTCCAGTGGTGAGACTGAGAATGAGGTTTCCCGCTGCTGTGGTCTGCCTTGTTCCTTCTGTCTGTGAACGTCTTGAACTAGTCTTCGAAGCGTTTTACATTTGATGCAACCCCAAACACATTTTGCCTGAAGGGTGGTTTCCATTCATTGTTTAAATCTCTGTAAATTGAGACGAAGTGTAAATCATGTATGTCTGGTTTATTTACTCTTCACAGAATATCCTCTGTCTAAACCTGTTTGTCTAGAATGCCTCTTAAGCCTCTGAAGCCTGTTCTGTCCGACGTAGGAAGCCAAAAATAAGTTGTCGAAAACTCAGGCGGTTCACCGTCTTTTAAAAAAACAGTATGATGCTCATTTCAGCTGAAAATGACTTTCCTGTTACCCTAACAGAGTGCAGCAGGACAGGCTATGTCAGAGCTCTCCGTGTGTTAACTCAGTTAATTTTTACCGAGCGGCCCCGCGGTGCCTCGTGGGGTTCAGGTGCTGGGAAATCAGCCACGAGTGGAACAGGCAGGACTTCTGTTCTCATGGGACTTAGGTTCTCACGGAGTGACAACTAATTAGAACTAGGAAGTAAAATGCGTGGATGTTGGAAGGAGGCGGCTGGGAGCGTCAGCCCTAACACAGAGGTCGGGAAGGTGCCCTTCGGGCCGTGGCTCAGCCCACCTGGACAAGATGAGGATTTTTGTGTTTTCATCACTGTATTTTGCACCAGGTTCTAGGCTGGGACAGTCGGCCCCACTGATGTCCCAGGTGGAGTTTAAGTAACGCGAGGTGGCCTCTCCAGCGTCACGGCTCCGGAGGTTAGAACCGCAGGCCAGACCCCCGGCTGAGCCCCGGGCCCGGCTTCCTGGTGTCCTGGGTCGCCCCCAGGTGTGAGGTCACACGATAGGACGTAAACAGGCCCTCGCTGTGGAGTGAGAGCCGCGCTGAGCCTGAAAGGCTCTCATGAGGGGACCCTCCCTGGCCTTCTGTGCAGCGCAGGTTTCCTTAGATTCTTTTTTGAAAAAAGGCTGACTTCCAGGAAGGCCCTGCAAATGACTGTCAGGCGCCGGGCTTGGCGCTGGGTGGGCATTAGTCTGTGTCTCCATGACCCCCGGGCCCCTCCGTCTCCCTCCCTTAATCTGCGTTTGGTCCCTTCTTGGTTGTTCCAGAGAGATTGCCGTCTCTAGTGTAATTACCAGTAAGGGTCCTGAAGGGGGGAACACCAGATGGTGGCTGGGATGAGCAGGACCCAAGAATGACCCCAGTGACCCTTGCCCTCATGTAATTTCCTCCCTGTGTACACGGCAGAAGGGAGATTGTCCCAGTGGACCTCACACGCGGACCCTTGGAAGCCGAGGGTTTTCTCTGACGCGTGAGGCCGGGCACCGTTGGTGGGGTTGAAGGTGTTGGGGAGCACGTGGGACGGGGCTGAGCGAGGCCCCCGGCCGACGGCAGCAGGGAACCCGGACTTCCTAGCGCCTCAGTCGTCTTCTGCTTTTTAATTGCACTGCAGTCAGTTACAGTGCGTCAGCCCCTGGTGTGCAGCACCGCGTCCCCGTCATGCAGACCCACGCACGTGTCTGTTGTCGAGAGAGGTTGTTACGTGGTACTGAGCATGGCTCCCTGTCCCGCACTTTAGTTTTGACTACTGCTGGGGTGCCGAGGCTCTGCTGACACCCGGAAGACACCGCGGGGGTCCTGCAGTTCTGAAGCGGACGGTGACAGGCTGGTGCTGTGACGTCCTTGTCCTTCCTCTCCCGGTCCCGATGCCCCCGGCCTCAGCCAGGCTGAGGACGCTCAGTTTGCTTGGCCTTCCGCCATCCCTTAGCTCAGGGACCTTGACCTGCAACAGCGATGAAGACGTGGGGTTCAGCCCCAAGCTCTGCAAGGTCCCGGGACCCCTTCCAGAATCCTGACGAGGTGCAGCCCCCCACCCCACCCCCGCAGGTGGCAGCTTGGCTGCCTCCCAGGGCCCTGTGCTCTGGACTGTGTGGCTGACACCACTGATTCAGTCCAGGCCACATGGCACGTTTAAAAGGGGGATTTGTGGCAACACCCTGAGGCAGCTTGGAAGTGGAATCTGTCCCAGAGCCTCCGAGGAAGGGCCCAGCCCCGCCGACACCTTGACCCTGAAGCAGAGAACCCCGGACACCTGCTCACCGGGACTCCTGACCCACGAACAGCGCGCTGACGGTGAACGGGTGCTGTTTAAGCTGCTGGGTTTGTCTAACTTGCAGCAGCAGAATTCTAGAGGAGCAGTTCCTGGGGTCATGAGGTAGCGGAACCCCAGCTTCCCGCTTAGGGTCAGATCATTCCCTTTTCCTGGTGCCAAACCCAGGACAGACTTGTCTTCTTTAGGCCTTTAGTGTCCCATCGCCCATGTCCCTGTGTTTCTAGCTTGTTTTTTAGTGGAAGTACTGGGGGTTGACCCAGGACCTGCACGCTAAGCACGCGCTCTGCCACTGAGGCCCCCCCCCCCCCGTGTTTCTAATTTGTGACAACACGCTGGTTCTCTCAGGCACAGGTGTGCCTTTCAGCTCTGAGATGCTCAGTGCTGCCTGGCCCCGCCTGTAAGACTCAATTCCTTAGGCCTAGGGTCGGGGTCAGGCACAGACGTTCTGTAACAGCTGCCGAGGTGACTTGCTGCGGGGCCGGCACCGAGAGCCGAGGCGGGTGGCACAGCTCCAGGACGCCCCGTGGTCTCTGCTCCCCGATGTTTCTCCTGTTCACGGCCAAGGGGATTTGACAGCCGCCGTTAAGTTTGCAGATAAATTGGCCCTGAGACAGGGAGGTCACCAGGGCGGGCCTGGCCCCGTCACCAGAGGCCTTTGCAACGAGTCTGTGGAACCTGTTACACAGCAGAAGAAAGCTAATGCTGTGACTTGAAGGCAAGAAAGCACCTGGCCCTTTTTAGTCAAACTGTTCTTTTTCTTCTTTTTCTTGTTCAAACTATGTTCCCCCTAAGAGCGAGCTTGGCTGTCACTTTACTGATTTCTTTCTACTGCAATTCTGCTCTGAAGTTGTGATTTGACAGTTGAAATCTAAGGCCTTCAAAAGTCAGCCTGTTAGAACTTGCTACCAGCTTTGGAGCCTAGCTTTTGAGAAGCAGGTGAGTTGGAATAACCCCTGCCTATGTCCTCAATCAAGTGAATCCCCGATGTTGGCCGCACGATCCAGGGCGTGGGGCCCTGGGAGGCAGCCAGGGCGCCACCTGCCCGGGGGAGGGGGCTGCACCTGGTCGTGCTTCTCGGGAGGTCCCAGGACCTTGCAGAGCTTGGGGCTGAACCCCACGCTTTCATCACTGTTGCAGGTCAAGGTCCCTGAGCTAAGGGATGGCAGAAGGCCAAGCAAACTGAGTGTCCTCAGCCTGGCTGAGGCCGGGGGCATCGGGATGGGGAGAGGAAGGACAAGGACGCCACAGCACCGGCCTGTCACTGTCCGCTTCAGAACTGCGGGGCCCCCACAACGTCTTCCGGGCTTCAGTAGGGCCTTGGCGCCCCAAGACTTCAGCGCCGGGAAGTCCTGGTCAGCCCACACCACCAGGAGACTGAGGTTTCATAGCCAGATTTGGATTTGCTACAGGCCTTGCTGATTTCAGACATCCTATAAGGCTAGACCCCCAGGATTCTGAAGCTCTCTGACAAACAAGGGAAACCTACACACACACACGCACGCACACACATGCACATGTGCACGCACATGCACACAAGGACACAGACATGCACACACAAGCACAGGCATGTACACAACAACACACATGCACACAGACAAGCATGCACAAATGCGCACACACACACAGCAGTGGGTGCCTTGCTCAAGGCTCTGAATTCGTTCACCACTTCTGTGAAGGTTCATTTTCTCATGACCTATTCTGTATGTTAGTAAACAAAGGCTGTTTCCTATAATAAATCTGTCTTACAAGCTTTGCTGCCGTGGTCTGAACAGTTAAAGGCTTAAATCCTGAGAGACTAAAGCAAAATGCTGAGGAGTCGGCCAGCCCCGACCCTGTGCTCCTTCTCAGGAAACCGAGCAGACCCCTCCCAGTGACTTGTGGCGAGTGAGGGAAGGGGCCGGGCTCAGGTCCTTTCTTCCCGATGCTCCTGCAGTCGCTGGTCTGCAGACGCCCTCCAGCCCTCTTCCTGTCTTTCGTTTGGGAAGGTGGCTTACGCGAGGTCACTGAGCCAGTGAACAACTGTCCACAAGGCTGTTCCTTCCCACATGGTCCCGTCACCCACGTGGCAATTCCCATCCTGCCCTTCCGTGTTGCCCGGGCTGGAGCGAAGCCCCTGAGCAGGTGCTGCTGAGCGAGGCGGGAACCGGTTGAGGCCGTAGGGACAGCGGGCGTGGAGCTGTGGCCTGGGACGTGGAGCTGCACCTGGGCTCGGCCAGCAGAGTCCGGAGGGCACGCTCAGCACTTTTGATTCAGGGCAGTTTCTGGGGGGGACGTCGTAGGGATCCTTCCGACCCTGGCCTGAGACAACTGGGTGAATATTGATGTCCTAACTATGAATTAAAATGTTTCATCACTAACAGGTGTTACAAATAGTTATCGATAGCCAAAAATACTAAAAGTGCCTTTTAAACTAAGCATTAAATGTGTTCAATCTGATTTGTAGTCAAAGAAATAGAAAGGAAAGACTGAGGCCCCATTTCTTTGCTTACCGTAGCAGGGGAGCTTTTTATTTTTTATTTCTATGTTTATTTATTTTTTTAAAAGATGTCTTCGGTCTTCTACTTAACTAAGCACTTGCCCTGCATTTTGAAGGAAGTGATACAGGGTCAAATCAGAAACTCTTTCTCAAGAGACGGTATGAGAACATAACACTGGTTTAACACGCCATCTTTAACAAGAACGGAGTTCACACAATTCACTAGGAAATAAAAGGCACGTGGAATTTATCAAGTTGGTTGATGTCATTCTCATGGGTCACAAGTGTGATAGCTAAGAGCAAAGCAGCATTGTGGAAAGCTGAGTAAACCGGTCTACTTTATCGGTACCCTGATTTTCTAAAAAATTCACAAATGTAACTTTCCACACGAATCCTTCCAATGATCGTGATCACACTAGATTTTATTCCAGTTTACAAAAAAAAAAATGAAGGCGGTTGGACAATCACATAGTGGATTCCATTTTGCTAAGGCAAAAATAGGAAGCAAGTAGTCCTTAAATTTCCTTTGCTCTTCAGGAGAGCTTTTTCAGTGGCGAGCTGGGCCATGAGAATCCGGCCCCACCACCCGACTGGCTGGCGCGAGGCCACAGGGTGGAGTTTCAGGAGTCTTCTGGTTCCAGCCGGCCTAGGGTCTATGTGCTGGTTGTCGCCATGTGGCCACCGTCCTCCACCTGGGTGGGGGTCTCGGGTTCGGCAGAGCCTCCGAAGATGTGCGTCAGGTTGTTGTGTACGTCCCTGGAGGAGGGACTTGGACTCTGTTTTATTGCTCAACTCTTGTTTCTTGACTGTTTCCCTTTGTTCTTGCATTCCCTCACTTCCCTAACTGGTAACTGCTTCAGTCTGCTCTTTGGAACTCAGGGAAGGTCTGGGAGACTGAAGCCTTTTTCTACAAACAGGAAACAGGGGGCAGGGAGGCACTTTTGTACCCAGGAAGGCCCTGCAGGGTCCTGCTTGGTGTCGGTCCCCCCTTTCCTTTGATCCCCCTCAGTCCTGAGGGGGACAGGTGCAGGACGAGGCGGGACTAAACAAAGAGTTAACCGTAAACTCCGCAGGGGGACTCGGTTTGGGGGGACTCGGTTTTGGGGGGACTCGGTTTCAGAGGGGGTGACCGGGCACAGGGTTTCTTCTGCGGGGCATGAAGATGCTCTGGGACTGGACAGTGGTGGTGGTGGTTACACCCGCTGGGTCCCGGAGAAAGCTTCTGAGCAGTGCATCTGTAAGAGTAAACTCGATGGTGTGCGAATGATATCTCGGTAAAGCTATTGTTTATTTCTAGAACAGGCAGCTGGAGGAGCTTCAGCAGAGAAACCAGGGACCTGGTAGCTGAGGGGTAGGGGGGCGGGGGAGGAAACCGGTACTTAAATGATGAATCTTATCGAACTGTAACTTCAGAAAACGTAGCTGTGTAGTCCTTTGTGTGCTCAAAAGTAAGTGAAAGGTGAACAGAGAGGGCGAGGCTGGTCATTTTTCCCTGGGAGGTGGAATTCACAGGTGTTCACTGTGCTCTGTGGTTCACAGTCCAAGAACGTCCTTTGTATAGAGCGTTGTGTTATAACATGCAGTCTGGGGGTGAAGTCTGAGGGAAAAGGCCGTAAAAGTGTATTACAGTCAATGATTAAACCAGATCCTCCTTGAGAAACCTTCACAGTGGACAGGCAGACACCCAGGGAGTTGCAGTACAGAGCAGGGGGTCGAGGGGCCCGCGGGACCTAGTCTCATTCCTGTCTCTGCTCTGCCCCTCCAAGGCCATGTGACACGTCACAAGTTTTTTTTTTTTTTTACTGAATATTTTTTCCATTACTTTTTTTTAATTGACGTTATAGTCAGTTACAGTGTCAATTTCTGGTGTGTTTTTTTTTTAACTGCATCTTTTAAATTCACACATAAACATAAAAGATTGATGAAACATTTTTCAGAAAAACAGCACTTTTCCAAGTGGTGTGCCCTAAACATCCTTAACCCTGAGTTGCATCTGGAGAGAATACCCACATTGCCGGCAACGTGTGTTTTTCTGTCGCCGAGTTCCCAGACGAGCCCGCCCAGACTCCTAGCCAATCGTGAGCGGCCTGTGAACCATCACGCCATTGGGGGCCCCATGTGTGCTTTCTTTTCTGAGACAAGTCTCTTGAGAGCTGCAGGCATGATTCAGAGAATGTGAAATGTTTTGATTTATTTATTGTCATTAAAGTGGCTCTTGACTTCCTTACAAAGATAGATTCCCGGGGGAGCCTGCACTCTGGGGGGGGCCCTGTTCACCCACTGTCTCTGCTTCTGCAGCTGTTTGTTTATTTAATTTTTCTAATGGGAGAATAGCTGATTTACAGCGTGGCATTGGTTTCTGGGTGCAGTGTAGTGATTCAGTCATACATGTAAGATTTTTTTCAGGGTCTCTTCCACTGCAGATTACAAGGAATTGAATGTAGTTCCCTGTGCTGGACAGACGAAACTTGTTTTTAACCTATTTTTATATATAGTGGTACTCAGGAGCCCCCTTTCCTGCTCTGGGTTGTGATGCCATTTGGGGCAAATAAAAAAAAAGGATTTTCTGAACAACAATGTCAAGTGGCAGGGTGTAGAGACGCCCGTGAGGTTGTGTGCACAGCAGATGGGGAGGGCCCCACCCCACCATCGTCTACATGGTCTCCCCCCCCACCATCATCTACGTGGTCACAGAGCAGCAGCCACAACACCCTCGCCACTGCAGACTGGCCCACAGGAGGGACCCGACCCAAGCCAGGGTTTCAGAAATCGAGCCGAGAGAGCGATGGCTGGGACGCAGAGCTCGGATGCCGCAGAGCAGAGTGAGCGTCCGGCTGGTGGCCGTGCCTCCCCAGGCTGCCGGCCAGTGCGCCCTGGCTGGGGTCTGGGAACTCGGGTTTCGGGAAGGCTCCTTCCCACTGTTCCTGGAGCCGATGACAGGGGCTCACTCTGCCTGAACAGTTGGCCCAAGCCCTGCGGTTTGGGTGGAACACCTGCTTCCCTGCTGGGAGCCCGGGGTTTGGGTTGGGGCCAGGCCAAGGGCACCGCCAGAACCAGCCCCTAGAAAACAGCCTGGGCGCCGCGTCTCCTGCGAGCTTCCTGGTGGCCGGCCCTCCCCCGCATCCCCGCCCGGGGAGGACTCTCGGAAGCCCGCGCCCGGCCCCCCGTGGGCTCTTCCCTTGCCGATCCCGCTTTGCGTCCTTCCCCTGCGATAAACGTGTGCCCCACCGTGAGCATGGCTCTGGGCCGAGGCTGGGCGTCCTCTGAGCGATGACTGAACCTGAGACGGAGGTGGTCGGGAGACCCTGACGCGGCCAGCTGACCAGGAGGCAAGTGGACGGGACAGAGAATTTGAGTTCGCGGGGAGACGACGGGATAGTAAGGCTGACGTGACCCCACTGTTCCCTGAGTTCAGATGGGTCTCAAGGCTCTGCAGTACCCTGTCAGAGGCCCTTGGTTTCTGGGGGACATTAAAGTCCTTAGGACAGATTTCTCCTCTTTTTCAGTTGGTTCCAGTTGGGCTGTTGCTTGAGTTCTAGCTCAGACAGAAAGTCATAACTGATCTTCTCTTTACTTCTGCATTTTTTGAGTATTTTACACTCTGCATTTGTTCCTTTTATTATGAAAAAAACAGTGCTTTTTGCTTTATTCCTTATTTGTATTTTTTAATTAAAAATAATTCTTTGAGAGAAAATAAAATATTTGTGTATAATCAATGATGTAACTCCTATCCCATTGCTCAATTCTTGAAAGTATTTTTTTTTAACAATTGGATTTTTTTCCCTATTTTCTTATTTTACTTTACCTTTTTGGTTGGGGAAGAGGCAATTAATTTTTTTTTTTAACGGTGGTACAGGGGATTGAACCCAGGACCTCATGCGTGCTCAGTGTGCACTCCACCACTGAGCTGTACCCTTCCTCCTGGATATTTTTCTTCAAATTAAGGTTTCTCAGCCTTCACACTGGATATTTCGGGCCAGATAATTCTCTGTTGTGGATCCTTCCTGTGCGCTGTAGGATGTTTGGCAGCATGCCTGGCCCCACCCACAAGAAACTGTAGCATCTCCCAGTTGTGAAAACCATTTAAAAATGTCTCCAGACATTGACAGATGTCCCCAGCCAGGGAAGGGAGGGGACAAGATTGTCCCTGGTTGAGAACCACTGCTTTAAATATACAAATGTGCGGAGATAAACTTACTTTTCAAAATGAGGCCCTGTTGATCTGTGATGGCTGTTTTGGCTAACAGGTGTGGTAACCGTTCTGTTGGTGCCTTGAGAGATGCTCGGTTGTCTTTAGCATCTGCAGAGATTTTCACTGGGTGCACGATGACACTTCGTCTAGTCTCCTGTCGACGAACCACAAAGTTGCTTGTAACTTTCTGAATGGTTGTGAAGACCGCGGCCAGCATTCCTTGGGCGGCTTGCTGGTGCCAGAGGGCACCACGCAGACCTTGCTGCCAAAGGACTAAAGTTGTGTTGGTCAGCTGCACAGGAGCTTCCTAGGCAGCGTTTGTCAAAAGCATTTGAAGGCAGAGGTGTCAGCTGCTGCCTCTTAAGCCGAGAGGTGACAGTTGGTTCAAGCAAAGACAGACCAAAAAGGCCGACAGGACAGTCTGGGGGTGGAGGTATGTGGAGGGCAGGGCTGTGAAAAGCTCCCACATATCCAGAGAATTTAGAAGCTCAGAAAAGACCTGACGAGACCTGAGCTCTGACCTCAGCTGACCTTCAGGTTCCACATGGGCAGGAAGTGAAGGCTGAGCTGTAAGTGTTGGAGGGGAGCCCACCTGCAAAGACCAGGGAGGTTTCCCAGGCGTTTGGGGAAATCTCTGTCCAGTCACTAGCTGGTCACTAAGCTAACAGAACAGAGACTGCAGTACCACGCTCAACAAAGAGTACACACTCTACAAAATTAGTCTAGAGAAGTCACTGCACCAGCAGGCACCACCGCAGACAGTCACAGTGAGCCCTGTAGAGGGGAGACGCTCTGGCTTTGAGAGTTGTCACATGGTAATCCTCAAAACGCCAGTTTTCAACAAAGTTACGTGTATGCAGAGAAGCAAGAAAGTTTGGCACATTCACAAGAGAAAAAAAAATCAGAACTGTCCCTGAGGAGTTCCAGACACTAGACTTACTAGACAAAGATTTAAACCAGCTGCCTTAAATACACTCACAGAGCTGACGAGCTTTGACCACAAAGAGCTAAAGGAAATCAGGAAAAAGATTCATGAACAAAATGAGACTATCAGCAAAGAGACAGAAAGCGTAAAAAGGCACCAAACAAATTCTGCAGGTGAGAAGTATTGTAACCAAAATGAAAAATGTGAAAAGTGTCGGCAAAGATGTGAAGAAGTCGCAGCCCTCACACTGCTGGTGGGGACGTAAAATGGTGCAGCTTCTAGAACAGTTTGACAGTTTCCCAGTAAGTTGAACGTGGATTTACCATATGAAGTAGCAGTTCCACTCCTGACCATGAACCCAAAGAGTTGAAAGAGTTCAAACAAAATACAGCACGTGACCATGCAAAGCAAGTGGCACCATGACAGTTGCCAAGAGGGGCACGTCAGCTGGTGGATGCCTGGATGGAGACAAGGTGGTCTATCCACGCAGTGGGCCACTTCAGCCAAAACATGGAAGCAAGTGTTGACACCCGCAACAAACACCTGATAGACCCTGAAACCATTGTGTACAGTGAAAGAAGCCAGATGAGCATGTTTATCATTCCATTTACAGAAAGTATCTCAAATAGGAAAATCCACATAAACAGAAATGCTGAGTGGTTGCCAGGGGCTGTGGGTGAGGAGACGGTGACCGCTTAACAGGCATGGAGCTTCCTGCTGGGGTGACGAAGCAGCTCTGGAACTAGGTGATGGTGCTGGTCGCACAAATCAGGGAAAGGTCTAAAAGCCACCATGTTGTACACGTTTAAATGGTTTGTGAGTTTTGTATTTTGTCAATTTTATCCCAATAAAATAAAAACAGTGCCATGAGGATGAATGTCATTTACCATACCTTTTTTTTTATTGAAATATAGTCAGTTACAATGTGTCAACTTCCGGTGTGCAGCACAATGTCCCGGTCATGCACATACATACATGTATTTGTTTCCGTATTCTTTTTCATTAAAGGTTATTACAAGATATTGAACACAGTTCCCTGTGCTGTACAGAAGAAATTTGTTTTTTATTTATTTTTATATATGGTAGTTAACATTTGCAAATCTCAAACCCCCAAATTTATCCCTTCCGACCCCCTTTCCCCTGGTAACCAGCAGATTGTTTACTGTGTCTACGAGCCTGGTTCTGTGTTGTAGGTGAGTTCATTAGTGTCCTCTTTTTTCTTTTTAATTAAAAAAAGAGTTTTCTTAGATCCCACATATGAGTGGCATCATATGGTACTTTTCTTTCTCTTTCTGGCTTACTTCACTTAGAATGACGATCTCCAGGTTACCACACCTTTTCATACCTGTGCTAAGTGTAAAATAAATTCCTAGGTAGTGAAATGGCTTTGTGAAGGGGCGTGTCACACCTCCCATTGTGGCGGCGCCGGCAAGTGGCTCTCCTGTGACCTACCCTGGTCCCCCGCCTTCCCTGGGACTGGCTGCCGCCGGCGCATCCGCATCCGGGCCCGGGGAGAAGAGCCCTCTGTCGTGTGCGCGTCGAGCCCCTTGCACCGTGTGCTGGTGACGTCTGCATTCTCGTGTGAAGCTCTAGCACAGTTGCTTTGTTTGCTTTTCTCTTTGTGTGTTCATCTTTTTTCCTCAAAGTTTGAGCGCTCTTCTAGGTCGTGGTCGCAGTTTTCGCTTTCAGCAGAGCCTGCCCGCGCACGCGGTGGGCCGCCTGCGGCAGGGCGCCCCGGCCGGGCGGCAGCAGAGCCGCGGGCCGCTGCTTAGCCATTTGCCGAGGACAGCAGTTCATTCCTGGAGGTGCTTCCGGTCGCCAGGGGGCATCACGCAGTGTGTCGGTGAAACCACTCGTCTTCTCGCGTGGTGCTCGCGGGAGGACAGAGTGCGTGCCATCCGTCCCTGCAGCCTTGTCCTCCTTGTCTGCAGTCTCTTCTTTTTTTTCCAATTGTAGTGAAATATATGCCACGTAAACTGTACCATTTTAGCTGTTTTACATGTTTGGTTCACTGGCATTAGGTACATTCACGCTGTTGTGCAGCCAGCACCCCCTCCATCCTCCCATCCCCCCACCCCCCCAGACTTTTCTCGTCCTCCCAAACTGAGTCTCTGTCCTGTTGAACAGTCGTCCCCCCCCAACCCCAGCCCCCGGAACCTCTGTGCACTCTCTGTTTCTGTGACTTTGCCCCTGCGGGTGCCCCTGGCAGTGGCCCCAGGCAGTCCCCGCCCTTCGGTGTCTGGTTTTGTCACTGGGCGTCATGTCCTCCAGGCCGCGCCACGATGGGGCAGGTGTCATCTGTCTGCGTCTTCCTTGTGGTGAACCCAGCCGGACACGTCAGCCTCCCCGAACCACAGCTCCCGGGACCACGTGCCCCCTTTTCTTTAAAGCCCTCGATGGCTCTGTATTGACAGTATTAGAGCCGCATCTGGAGGCTGTGTGGGAGGGTCGGCCTTTTCTAAGATGTGTATTCAGCCGTCTTGTTTTCTCAGAAGTATGCAAAGTAGCCGTCCTCGCCTCGCCCCCAACCCCCCCTGAGGATTTGGACTCTAGAGTTCTGAGGTCATGACGGTCTGTGTTGAGAGGCAGAGGGTCACTGGGCAGAGGGCTGGGGAGAGGGCAGGTGCTTCCAGGAAGACCAGGAGCTCAGCTTCAGGCTCAGCTCAGCCCCGGAGGCTGAGGGTCCCACACCCCACCCGTCCCAACCTGCTGAATCCCTACCACATGCAGGAGGAAGGTAGGGGGGCAGAATGAGGTGGGCTCTCAGGGACAGCGCTGGGGTCCAGTTAAAGGCTCCTGACCCAGGTTAGCTGAGGCTCGGGGCTCCACGGGATCGAAGGAAGGAAGCACCTGCTTTCAGACATCTGCAGCACATACGTGTTCCCACAGGGATAGCAGTGTTAGGTGTCCTGCCAGTTTCTGGAACTGTAAGCAGGATTTTCAGAATACAGCGGTGTGAGACTATTCCCTCCTGCTGTGGACGGAGGTTGGTTTAAAAGACCTGTGCCCTCTCTGCCCCCAGGTCCTTGTCCTGTGAGGGGGAGGGGGCCTGTAGCTCAGATGCGCCAGCAGCCGGCACGGCAGTGAGGGACCACCCACCACCCACCACCGAAAGCCAGTCTCTTGCCTTCAGGGAGAGAGCCCAGGCCTGGCCGCCGGCTGCCCTTCCCTGTCATCCCGCAGGACAGCACATTAGTCTGCTGAGATCACACCAGTCCCAAGTGAATCTGCACTGAGCGTTTTTTCCATTCTCTTATTCATGAAATGTTCGTCTGGGAAAAAGCAGCATTCTAGCCTCAAGGAGATTATGATTTCAGAGGCTAAATTCAGCCCTTCTGGGGGAGGAAGTTAAGATTGGGGTGAGGAGTGTTTGTCTAGTATAAACGAAACTTGATCTTGGAACAGAATCCCTCCGAACTACATAACTAAATTGTTTACTTATTATATATCGTTCTATTAGTAAGCACGTCGAAAAATACACAAGTGCTGTTTCTCTTTTTTTAAAAAAGTCCTTTCCCTTACTAAAAATATTCTACTTGGAGCGCTCGAGCATCGGAAGGTGGACAGAAATATGCTGTTCCCTGAATCTTTGTGGATTCTCTTGCGAATGTGTAGTGAAGTGGCCACTCGTAAGTTGAGGGGTGGGGGTGGGAGGGGTAAGGTGGAAGAGCCTCCTGGAGGGTAGTTTAGCCAGATCCATCATAGTGTAGTCCACGCGCGGGCAGAGAAGTGACAAGAGGCTGGAAACAGCCTAAACGTCTGTGGTGTCCACCGTGCCGCGGACCCCTAGAGAAGCCTGGAGACTAAAGTGAACTGGTGTGTGGTGACTGTTTTGCATGTGGCCACCATTGTTCTAAGTGCCTCATGCATGGTGCGTGCAGTTAATCTTGACTGCAGTCCTACAAGGTGTCTATTCCGTATCCATTTCAAAGATGGGGAAACCAAGGCACAGAGAAGTTACACAGTTGTTCACAGTCGCAGTCACTCACAGCACTAGCGCGTGGCGGGGCTTCTGGCTTCAGGACCCACCCTCCTCATCTCTACACTGTAACTGTTTTTCGTATGTGACGTAAGGACCTCTCTATGCGTCTGGCGAGTGGGAAAAATCAGGATGCAGAACAGTGCACGACATGCTGCCTTTGCATAAAAGGAGGGGAAATAAGCACACACATTCGCGTGAGTGCAGAGCTGTGTTGTCCAGCAGAACTGCCCGTGGTGGTGGGTCTGTTCTAAATCTGCGCCTTCAGGACAGTAGCCCCTCACCGGTCATGGATCCCAAGCACTTGAAAGGTGGCTAATGTGACTGAGAAGTTAAATTTTAAACTATTTCATTTTAATGGTTTTAAATGCCACCTGTGACCAGTGGCTGTCGTGTGGGACAGTGCAGGGCAGAGCAGCCGTGGGAGCTGATCAGAGAGCACGTAATCTGATGGTTTTCAAACTCTCCTTTAGAGAAAGCTTCCAGAAACTAGTTGGAAGAACCGGTTCCACAGCTGATCACTTCAAAACCACAGCTATAATCTAATGTAATCTAATCATTTGAAAGATGAGGAAACTGAAAGCCAGAGAAGTTGAGTCATTTGCCTGAAGTCACAGTCACTGCTGCTTTGGGGACCGAGGAAGACCCAGGCCTAGGAGCAGGTCACAGCTTGGGTTTGCTTTTTCCTCCTTAGAGTCATTTACATTCTGGCTTTGCCAAGGCTCACTCTGTCTGATTATCAGTCACAAAAAGGAAACAAAAACAGATTTTTGTCTCCAGTGTTCCCAGAACCATGTGGGGAAGCCAGTCATGAACGACGTACTCACTTTCTGCTGCCCAACCACGGGGCCTCCTCCAGCCCCCAGATCACAGCGTGTCCTGCCCTGCCCGCTCCGCTGATCGGGTGAAACGTCGGGGCCAGGGGGCCACGCCTCGTCGTCGCCCCTCGGGGCCTCACGGGTGCAGGGGCTGGGCCAGCGTTTGCTTTAATTAGACTTCAGAGCCTGGCTTGGGCTCTGCTCCAGCCTGGAGCGTTGACCCGTGAGTGCAGATGGCCCCCGAGAAGGTTCCTGTACCGTGTCCTCGGAGACAAGTGGATACCGATGAGCACTGGGCTAGGAGGAGGATGGGGTTTAGGAGTGCGAACAGATTCCTGAGCCTGGGAAGAGGGTGGTTGGGCAGTTCCAGGATGAATGGAACCAGCAGGGCTGCAAATAACCACGTCCTTTCACAGAAAGAGCAAGCCAGGAAGAGGAGAGAAATTAATGAAAGTGAGGTACCTGACTCAGCAGGAGGAGGAGGACCCCAGGAAAGTGTTTCTCCAGAGTCCAGGGCCTGGGCGGGGCCTGGGGGTAGAACCTGGCAGGGAATCATTTGGGAGCCAAACCAAGGGGTATAGAGCAGACCGGCTCCCAGGAGTGGCAGAGGAGCCGGTGTCCCCACGCTGGGCGGGGGCGGCAGAGGGGCGCTGGCTTGGTGTGGACCCAGCTCGGTGGTTCGGGAGATGCCAGGCAGCAGGACACTTGCAGTGAAACTGGACCACGGGTCACAATGCCTCAGCCGGGCCCGTCAGGGAAGAAAGTCGTGGGTGGGGACGCTGGAGCGTTTGTTCAGTGGAAAAGGAGGAAGCCAGGGAGAAAGCAAGAAAGATAAGCCCCGGCCACGCCTCTGATGTCAGCATCCTTGTGATTCTGTCTCCAGAGGTTTGCAGTATCTGCCACACATCCCTGGAGACACAGCAGCCCTTTTGTCATCAGAAAGCCTCCATCCTCAGGGGACGTTCCCGCTCTCTGATCCCCTATGACTTACCCCTGGGGTCCTGTTTCTGGCTTATTGAAATCATTTTGGACTCTGAATCTGTCCATTTGCTGTTCTCTGTCTCCCCCAGATCTCCTCAACTAAGTCAGAGGTAATGTAGAGAAGTTCAGTCTTCCAGGTTGACACTGATCCTGTAATTGGTGAGAAATACCGGGTGTCTAGAAACTTGCTGCGCGTAACAGATACCAAAAACCAGAACGTTGGAGTTTTCCCACGAGCTTCCTAGGAATGTAGGCAGATAAGAAAACGGAGTAATTGATTTTCTTTATAAAAAAAAGTTTTCTTAAAAATACTTTATTTAGCCTAATTAGCAGACAGCTGGGGTATTACCGGTTCCCCATGCTGAACAAGAATGCCGCCATCAGCATTCTTGTAGGTGTGTCTTTGGGCAGATGCATGACCGTTTCCCCTAGAAAAGCTGCCTAGATGTGAAATTCCTCGGTCAAATCCTAAAAACGACCTTCCCGTTGCCTTCCTAAACGCCTGTGCTTGCCCGTGCTCCTACCCGCCGGCCTGGACCCGTTTCCCTACTTCCTTGTTAACTCTGAGTCAGCCATGTTTCATTTTTGCCAGTTTGAGGAGTGAAATATTTCGCTGTTTTTATTTTCTACTGAGCCTGGGCGCCTTCCCCGTGTTTCTGTTTGCATTTCCTCTTCAGAACATCACCACTTCGGTTCTCCGCCAGTCTTTCCTCGAGTTGTTTATCTCTTTCCTACGGATCAAAAGAATATATTCTGGGTATTAGCAATTTGCTGTATACTGTGTCTATGTCTTGCATTTAGTCCTGGTCGCACAGAAGCATGATTTCATGTTGTTGGCGTTCTCCATCCTTGCTTCTGTGCCCGCTTTATGCTGGTTGTGTCTTGTGTTTTCTTTCCCCAAGATTGTAAACCTGTTCATCTATGTTCTAATAATGTTTAATGTCAGTTTTTAAGTTTGGCCATCTGATAAGCTGTATGTATCCCCCGGCAGCTAAGCTCCAAAAGAAGGGAAGCCCGGGAGGTGATCACATCTCTCTGCTTGGGAGCAGTTTCCACGTCGCAGGGCAGAGAGCTGGCATGCGTTCCAAAGACAGCGGTCCTCCAGGCTGGGGAGCCAGGGTGCGGAGCGGGCCCCTGAAACCGCCGTGTGCCGTGGGGCAGGGAGAGCCTGCGGAGAGGGGCCCCCAGCCTCTGTGGGCTCCGCTGTCCATGTGCGGGGCCGACCCCTCGGGTTCCCCAGGTAGCCCAAGATGGAACAGCTCCAGGCGGGGTGGGAGCAGACGCCGCCCGGGCAGGGGCACAGGCCCCTTTGTGATGATGTCACACATACCCGCACGTGTGCACGTGCCCTGTATTTTTTCTCACCAAGTCCCCAAAGGAAGCTCGGTCTTCCCAGGGCTTCCTACACATGCTGGACCTTACAGGGGTGAGTTTCTTCCATCCTCTGTGAGCTATAAATTGTCATTTCCCCCTTCCCCCGAACAAGTCAGTCTGATTCTGCAGCTGGAACAAGAAAGACGTCTCCCCGAAGGCCAGATGCGTCCCGCAGCCCTGGCGGGGCTGCGCACACAGCCTGCCAGCGTGTGCTCAGAGTGGTCCATGTTTTCCCCAAGGGTTGGTGTTTCCAGGCAACAAAAGCAGGCAAAGTGAACCTTCCAGAAGCGAATGCTGCGGCTTGTTGGGCTTAGCTTTGCTGTGTCCACGGGGTCATTTAAGAGTCCTGCTCCTCCGTCCGCCCTTCTAGAATTTTCTCAGAATGTTACCTTTCATATCTGAGACTTCCTTTCCCCAGAATTTTCTCTCACTCAGAAATATCTCTAAAGTATTTATATCCTAGAGAAAGTAAAAGATAATTTGCAATGAGTAATTACCACGTCCCTTGGGAAAATAATCTGCGAGCTTCCTTTGGTTCTCGCTCTGCACTTCCCACAGTAAGCTGTACAGCACGTGAATGCCTAAATGCTCACGTCCCTTTTAACAGCTGCAGCTCAGTCCCTCAGGATGGTCTGGGTCCCTGTTTGTGTTTCTTTCCTCCCTCCCATCCTTTTTTCTTTCTTTTTTTTTTTTTGATTGTGGTTTTTAAAATTTTTTTTTAAATGTTTATTGAAGCATAGTTGATTACAAGGCTGTGTTAGTTTCGGGTCGACAGCAGAGTGACTCAGTTACACGTATACGTACGTACGTGTTTTTTCTTTTCAGATCCTTTCATTTATATGCTCTGGTGAGGAGACTGCTTAGCATGAGGGTCTCCTCCCCCTTGGGAAGCCCCTCGAGTTGCGGGAAGGAGGGGGTAGTGCAGGAATGAGCCCCAGCCCAGCCATGGGGGGGGTTTAAGGTCTCACTTTGTCTTGGTCTTTGTTAACTGGGTCCTACAGTGTCATGACGGTGGTGCTGGTGGGGGAGGGTGGAGGCTGTTCCTTCGCCAAAGGCTGGAGGTGCTGGGATGCACAGAGCCAAGCCGCGGGGCGATTCTAGAGGAAGACGGCTCAGCGCCTTTGGTGTACCAGAGGGCAGGCGGGAATTCCCTCCTATTTTGAGTCCCAGCAGCTTTTTTCCACGCTGTTCTGTGAATGGATGTGGGCAACCCCAGGCCACATGATGTCCTCCCAGTAGACTTGCAGAGGGTCTTACCTCGTCCTGCTGCAAATCCAGAGGTGTCACACCCATGTCGGGACAGTGCCATTCGTACTGAATGGGCACAGCTTGGTGATCAGCGCTGCTTTTCCTCCGCAGAACATCGACATCACCAATTTTAGCAGCAGCTGGAGTGATGGCTTGGCGCTCTGCGCTCTCCTGCACACCTACCTGCCTGCCCACATCCCGTACCAGGAGCTGAACAGCCAGGAGAAAGTGAGTGCCCGCCGGGTCACACCGCTTCCTCCGCAGCATTCGAGGGAGCTCCTCAGCCTGTTGATGCACTCCAGCGGTGGGGGGGTGGCTTGAATTGGAAACTGGGGTGTTGATACCAGCACAGGGAACTGCTGAGGGCCGGCCTGCACTGCAGAGCCACAGCCTCGGTGAATGTGCTCAGCCTCCTCGTTACCTAGGAAAGCGCAGGAAAGACCCTTTCGCTGGGGCTGCTGGGATGGTCCCATCACCCATTTCCAGAGGAAACCTTGGTGGAGTCTCACCTTCATGGTTCCAAGGCCTCAGCCAACGTTTTCAAAATCTTTCGCAAAGAACCAGAAAGCACCCCTGAAGAGCTCCCCACCCCGCAGCCTCGGGGAGCGGTCTGTTAGCTCACATTCCAGGAGGGTCGCGCTGCTCACAGACGGCAGAGGAGTCCTTTGCTGGAGAAACCTTCGTGACTCTGTTTAGCCCAACTTACATCAGAGCCACAGAAGCTTTTTTACCTTTAATATAATCATCTGTAACAGGAGTTGGCAAACACCCCCAGCAGGGGCCGGGCGGCGGGCCCCGGGGGTCTGTGGTTCTGCCTCAGCTGGTCAGCCCTGCCGTGGCTGACCTTAGTAAGCGCGTGGGCGTGCCATGTTCCAGTGAAACTTCATTTACAGAAATGGGCTGAGGGCCACATTTGGCCTGTGGGCTGTGGTTTGCCAAACCCTGACCTAAAACATCCTACAGAGTCATATTCCATGGAGTGTCCTTTGGAAAATGCTGTACTGGGCCCGCACTCACTCACTCAGCGAGTGTTTCTTGCCAGGCGTCAGGCTCAGTGAATGTACAGACGTGTTCTTTGTCCTCAGGGGATGGACCTGTAGCAGGTAATGCTGTAAGTAAGTAACTATAGACTGTGGAAGGAGCCGTGAGAGAAACATGGGGGTCTGACTCCACCAGGGGTCCGGGAAGTCCTCTGAGGAAGAAGTATTCAAGCTGAATAGTGGACATGAAGGAGCCAGAGATTCAAGGAGCTGGGGAGCCTTCCAGATCAGTGCACTGCCCTGCTTCATCTGTTAGCGGGGACCGGGTGGCAGCACCTTGCGGGGAAAGATGTAGGAAGAGTAGAAATACACCCAAGATACAGAGTCAGCTGGACTCGGAGGCGGACTGGCTGCGGGGGGAGGCCAGAGGTGGCCCCAGGTGTCTGGCTGAGCAGGGGAAGGAATGGAAATGTTTACAAGTTCTGTTTTGATTTTCCCACTAGGATTTAAATTAAGTCCAAAGGGTCATGGTACCAATGCAATGATGATACTAACTGAACAGAGTGATTTAATTTTTTAGAGTGTGTGTCAGGGTTCTCCAGAGAAACAGAACTGATGGGTGTGTGTGTGTGTGTGTGTGTGTGTGTGTGTACACATGCGCACACACACACACACACACAGAGGGGGAGAGAGAGGCTTATTTTGAGCAGTTGGCCCGTGCAGTCATGGAGGCTGACAGATCCAAAATCTGCTCGGCAGGTAGGCAGTCTGGAGACACAAGAAAGAGCTGGTACTGTAATTCAAGCCTGAAAGCCACCTACTAGCAAAATTCCCTCTTGTTTGGAGGAGAGCTTTTACCGTTAAGGCCTTCAACTGATTGGGTGGGGCCCACCTGCCTTATAGAGGGTAAATTTGCTTTGCCCAAAGTCTACTGATTTAAATGTTAATCTCATCTTAAAAATGCCTTCACAGAAATGTCTACAATAATTTTTAGCCTAATGTCTGGGTACCAAGGCCTGGCCAAGTTGGGAACATAAAGTTAACCATCACAGAAATACTAAAATTTCAGAGCATAAATTAAAATGTATGCATGGTGCTTTGTTTGTAATCTGTGAAGCAGGCTGGACAGGATTATTAAACATTTGGAAAACAAAAAAAATGGTTTTGTTTTGAATCGTGTTACATCTGAGATGTAAGGATGCAGGTAGCACCGTCAGGCAGGCAATGGACAGCAAGCCTGGGGTTTAGAGGGGAGAGCAGAGCTGAAAAGAGAGATCTGAGGCCGCAGTGAATGGACCAGCTCTGTCTAATTGAACTTAAATGATGGAAGTGTTCTGCGTCGGGGCTGTCCTAGCCACATGGGCTGCTGATGGAAAGTGGCTTGTGGCTAGTGTGACTGGAAAATTTTAATTTTAATTTTAATTACTTTCAATTAAATAGCCACTTGTTATGAGTGGTACTGTACTGATCAGGGCAGGTATAGATGGTATTTAAAGCCGTGAGATGGACGTCACCTAGGCCTTAGGTCCTCAGGGAAGGTCTTAGGGAGAACACACTCCCGTGTATCTCCTCTGCTCTCAGGACCCCACTTTCGACACCTCTGCGAGCAGGTGTGGGGTTCCGACAGCCGGCAGTCGTGCAACACCAGCTGGGTGTCCTGCAGTTGAACTCGGTTCTGACGCTGTCCACCCAGACACAGCGTCAGGTCCCAAAGGTTAAGGGCTCAGTCCTCCACAACTGCCGACCCCCTTCAGATGCCAGTCACAAGTCCAAGTTGTCACCTGTGCTTCTGACCAACCGGCGGTAGATCAGAGGGTCCCATGAGCCCGCCTGCAGTTTCCGTTAATTTGCTCAAGTGGCTCACAGAACCTGAGAAAACAGTTTGTTTACTGGATGACTGGTTTGCTACAGAGAAGTGAAGGACACAGGTGAGCAGCCAGATGAGCAGATGCACAGGGTGAGGTCTGGGAGGGTTCTGAGCACAGCAGCTTCTGTCCCCGTGAAGCTGGTGGCGTCACCCTCCCAACAGATAGATGTGTTCACCCACCCAGCAGCTTTCTGAACCCCGTCCTTTCCGGGTGTTATGGAGACCTCGTGATACAGGCGCCCCTGATTAAATCATCGGTGGCTGCTCCAGCCTCCAGCCTCTCTCCTCTGCAGGTCAGGGAGGGGGACAGAAAATTACAACCTCTGATCACATGGTTGGTTCCCCCGGCACCCAGTTAAAGGGGGTTTTTCTGAAATCACCTCATTAACAAACAGACCCAGGTGTGGTTGAAAGGGGCTGGTTATGAATAACAAAAGACACCTATTTCACGTTTAGTGCCCTGAAACCATTTCTGGAACGAGGACAAACCAAATAGAACAACAGATGCAAGAAGCAGCTCGTGGATTATAGGCAGTAGGCAGAATGAGAAGAAGCCAGAAGATGGGAAGAAGCCAAAATAAGAAGAATCCCAAACAAGCAGAACTGAAAGCAAACCAACCTGAAGAAAGGCGGGGTCCAGCCCGGGCGTACGCTAAGCGCGGCGTGGTTTCGGGCAGCTGGTTGAGTTACGGAGAGGAAACGTGGCTCCGCATCCGGACCGGACCGCAGGGCGGGATGGAACCGCGCTGCAGGGAAACACCGCTCACGGCCCCCAGCTTTCAGGGCCGTCCTGCTAAGAGGGCGCGGGACACTCCAACGTGCCTAAAGGGAGCAGGTGCTGTGCGCCTTACCAGTTTAAAAGTAAAACTTGACAGGGTGGAGGAAAGGCAAGGGCACTTCTTATCACACAGAGTAGAGTCAAGAAGTGCTGCCCGAAATGGGACAGAAAGTGGAGGTTTAAGGAAATTGTTTAAAGTCACAAACATAACCAAGAAAGGAACTAAAATGAGCTGTAATGAATGGAGGAGAGAGGTGCCTGGTACTTAGTCCTCGTTTATTGTGGAAGGAGATGAGAAAGTAATGGCTATCTTAGAAATCAAGAAACGGTGAGGGGAGGGTGGTAAATTAGGAGTTTAGCAGATACAAGCTACTATGTATAAAGTAAACAACAAGGTCCTCTGTACAGCACAGGGAACTATATTCAATAGCTTATAATAACCTATAATGAAAAATAATATAAAATAAAAAATCTGCATGTATAACTGAATCACTATGCTGTACACCTGACACTAACTCAACATTGTAAATCAACTGCGTTTCAATTTTTAAAAAATGGTGCAAGCAACTACAGACAGGTAGGTAGAGGTAATCACCTGAAAAATTAAAGAGAGAAACAAAAAGTATTTCTCCCAAGGACCAGGACTGGGAGAGAGAAGTTTTTCACGTGACTGTATTTAACTGTGCACTTATTACTTCAATAATTGTTTGATACAGCAGCGTGATTACACAACTTGATATACAACAGAATGTCTGTCTCATAAATTTTGACAAAGTAAAAAATAACCAAAAAACAAAAATGTATCTTTGACAGAAATCAATCAGTAATGTCATTTTTAGTGACAGTTGTAACCTGTTCATCTTTTTTTTCCCCTTAAACTGAGTCCACTGTTTGCATATTTGACTTGGAAACTTGTGTTTTATAAATAGCAGATAATCTACATGGGAGTGTCAGTTGGTGTTTTTTCCTAGCAAAAGCCATATATGTTTAGTTGATAATTTTAGTCTCTCTGTCTTTTTAACCTAGAAAAAGAATCTCTTGTTGGCATTTGAAGCGGCTGAAAGCGTGGGCATAAAACCAAGCCTGGTGAGTATCACCTGCTCTGGGTCCTTGTGGTACTTCACTCTGATTGTATGAGAAAGAACTTATGCCTGCTACTAAGTAATTTTTACAGAACAGTGAAATCCGTTCACTGAAGATTTGTTACTCATGATTCTTAACGTAAAATTATACAGTTGGTCTGACCGCAGATGATTTAGAGTTTTTTTCAGTAAAGATTTCACTGCAGATTAATTTTGGTTCTTGACTGAATTATCACTCAAGCCCTCTTGTTCAAGTCACCTAGAAATCTGAATACAATGTAATGTAAAAACATAAATATATAACTGAGCTCTGGAGAAAGAATGGGAAATAACCAGATGCCAGGAATTAAAAGAGAAGTGAAAACCAGAGCCATGAGGCGTGTGCTGAGACTGAGGGCGGAGGTGGGGTGGGGGTGGTAGGGGGCTTGCAACAAATGGCCACCTGGTGGTTGCGGGCTCTAGGTAATGCCCGCACAGGAGCAAGAGAAGACCCTGAGCTCCCGTCAACAGAGCAGTAGTGCTGAGACCCCTGCACACAACCAAGGCCCAGAAGGGCGGGTGCAGCTCAGGGGTAGAGCGCATGCTTAGCAGGCACAAGGTCCTGGGTTCAATCCCCAGCACCTCCATTAAAAGCACATATAAACTAACCAACCAACCAACCAACCAGCCAGCCAACCAACCAGATCCTCCCTTCTCCCCAGAAACAAACAAACAAAATAACCAAAGCTCACAAAATGCCACTCTTCTTAGTGAAGGGAGAAGTAAAAATCTTCACCTGCCAGTTCGGGGAAGTGATAGGGAAGCTTGGTCTCCACCTTAGATTTTTTGGTGGCCAAAATAAGAAAATCTCCTGTAAAAAAAGAAAACTGGGCCAGATGAGGATTGGAGTCCAAATTTATAATGTCTGTGCTACAAGAAAAGGTTGTCCTGTGGGGGTGGGTGCAGCTCAGAGGTAGAGTGCCTGCTTAGCATGCAAGAGGTCCTGGGTTCAGTCCCCAGCACTTCCTCTAAGAAATAAATAAATACAGTAAATAAACCTACCCCCCAAAATAAAGAAATAACCCTCCAAACCTAACCCCCCAAAATAAAGAATAAAGTTTATCCTGTCTCCGGTGCAGGAAGCTCCCAGGCCGGTAGCAAAATGGCTGCTGGAGATACGCCCACAATCCAAAATTACAAAACGCTCGAGAAAATGATCTACCTGAGCTGTTCAGCAAACACAACAGACAACATGATCATCTACCAGAACCTGAGATAGTAAAACAGTAAGAAAGAGACTACAATAGACTATGTTTACATTTATTAAAGAGACAGGAGAAGGAATGAAAACCATAAGGAAGGAACATACTCCTATAAAGAAAGATTTAGAAAAGAATTAAGCAAAACGTGTAGAAGTAAAAATCTGTAATTAAAAACACCAGCTGAGTTGAAAACTGGGCACCGCAGAAGAGAGGATTGCTGAACTGGAAAATGGATCTAAGGAACTTACTCAGAACATAAAACAGAGACATTTAAAAATGGAAAAGATAATAGAGGGGTTTTATTAGTTAATAGGTTTTCAACTTGAAGAAATGGAAAACGCAACTAACAGTTGCTTCTACCATAAAGATATTACTTTTTTCTTAAAGATTATTTTTTTCTTCTCTGGAGAAGTCCAGAAGGAGTTTCAGGAATGGTTCTCTGCTCAGTTTTGTAATCAAGGAACCCAAAGTGTCTCTTCTCTATATTCCACCATCTTTAATCTGTTGGTTCTTTGTCCCCAGACTTGGTCCTCTGTGGCTGAACACGGCTGCTAGGCTCCAGACATCACTCCCATCCGCAGGGCAGGAAGGAGGGGGAAGGGGGAGAGTGAGTCCCTCACATCATCCCCCTTTGATAAGGAAACCAAAAGTCTTCCCAGAGTCCCTCCGCTCATTGGCTGTACTCTTACGTGGCCACCCCCAGCGGCGGTGGAATTTGAGGTTCTTCATTCTCTCTTCATTGGGAGACCTGCAAGGGAGAGAGAGGCAGGGAGTAACCGTTGGGTCAACCAGCTGCTAGTGTCTGTCCCAGAGCTTGCGAGGCATGGAAGATGAAGGCAGGTAACGTCTAAGCCCCATGCACGGTGGGAATTCCAGGAGAAAAGGGAAGTATGGACAGAGACAGTGTTTGAAGAAATGGTGCCTGAAATTTTCTGAGGCTGATAAAAGACCGCAGATTCTTAATGAATCTCAAATAGGAGGAATAATACAAAATGTCTGTCCAGACACATCATCATGAAACTGCAGAAAGAGCAGAGACAGATCACTTACAATAATTTCTACTAACCAATAACAACAAAAACGAAAACCCTTGTAGAAAACTATCAAAGTCTAGAATAGGCAGCTCGCAAAAGTCCAGTAAACGTTTAAAAAGATGTGCAATCTCATTAATGATTAGGAAAACCTCAGTTGACATAAGTGAGCCACCCTTCCGTGACCCGCAGAGGACAGAATGAAAATGGGAAGGAACAGCCCTCGTAGAAACCTGAGTGCCGTCAGCGGTGTTACGCTAACATGTCTGAAACAGAATGGACAGTTTTCTAAATAGATGTAAATGTATTTCTTGAAATGTTAAATTTAAATGTTTCTCTGAAACTTAGAAAGAAGTAAAACTTTAACCATTAAGGAAGTTAAACTGATTGTGTAAAAATATAGTCAAAGACACACACAAAAAATGCCAGTAAGCCCAGATTCCACTGGACCTTTAAGAAACAAAGCCCCTGTCATGTAAATACAAGTCTAGGGAATTTTAAAAGGCGTGCGAGGACTTCACGTCTGGTCAGAATGGAGTAGCAGGACCCTGATTTATCTTCCTCCTAAAACACGGAACAGCTAACAAGTATCAACAGGTCATTTACACAAGGAGTCAAAGATCACGAGAACTTGCCAGAAGGTGATATTATACGCAGAATATGGTTTTCCTTACAGTGTTACAGTTAATACTGCCTTTTTAATTTAACGTTTTTTCCTGTTTTTCATCCATTGTACTCTTAAGGTTAGTGAAAGCTGGAAGTGAATGAGATCATCTTGTTGGACTAACAGCCGGAGCCAGCAGTTTCATTTGTACAGATGTCTGTGAGGAGCTGCTGACAAACATAATAATTCATCTCGAAAGCACTTAGGAGTGTTTGTGATCAATTTAACCAGTTTATGCCATCAACAAAATAGAAGCTTCCTACATTATTCAATTTGCTTTTCAGTATCTTGATGTGGATTGAAAAATAATATATTTAATTGCACATGACATTAAAAAAAAACACACACACCCAATCAGAATTCGCAGCAGTAACAATCCCGAGTCCTTGGTCAAATTGTATTATTAGGTTAGTCAGGGAAAAGATTCACTTATAGGCATGTATTCTAGCAAACATGGGTTTCTAGGTATAGTACATTAGCAAGGATGAGATTTTTTTTAATGTGCTTTTTTAAAATTATTTATTTTGTAATGAAGGTACTGGGGATTGAACCCAGCACCTTGTGCATGCTAAGCACAGGCCCTACCACTGAGCTATTTACTCCCCTCAAGGATGAGATTTTTTTTTTTTAAAGTGAGAACTCGACAGTGTTCCTCAAATTTTAGAACCTGTTCCTCCTCAGCCACAGTGTAATGGAGAGGCTTAACCGACAGCTCCCCATGGGAAGGATGGGTGAGGGGGGACGTCTGACATCGCTGCTGCTGCCATACAGACAAGCAGAGTGTGCGTCCTCCGAGGGGTGATGTGTTTGTATGCGGCGGGGCAGACGTCCCCGCACTGGGTCACACAGTCTGCGAGGTGGTGGGTTACTGAGTGAGCCTGTGTGTCAGGTTCTTCGGGTCCCCTGTGGAGGGAGGTCCTTACAGCTCAGGACTCTATGAAGACGTCAGCATGACCCCTGAGGCGCGCCTAGCCTGCTCTGCAGTGCAGACTTTATCGAGGATACTTGGTTAATTCGTTGACGATGTGCATGGTTACTGTGTGCCGGGCATTTTCCGTGTGTTGGCTTGTTGGCCGCTTAGAAGTCCTGTGAGACAGATGCTCCTTAGCAAGTGGGACCCCGAGGGACATGCGGTTCGATGAAAGAGCACAGGGCTCGTGAGTCACAAAGACAAGGGTCAGGGGGGCCAGCTGGCTCCAGAGCCCACAGCTCAGCCGTCCATGACCCTGCACCCGGGCGGCCATGCCCACCCGGGCTCCTAAAGCAGTTTATTTATAGTCCCTCAAGCCCGTGTTACGTTGTAATTTATCTGCTTATAAGGCTTCTCTCCATCCCCACCAAGACCATGAGCTCCTGAGGGCAAGAGTCCTATCTTTTTTTTTTCCCCAATATTTTTATTGTGCTAGAAGGCACGTGACATGCTCTAAGTGTCTGTCCCTTAGCCAGGACCGCTCTGCCTTGATTAACAGAGCTTTAGGAATCGTGACACGGAGGTCTCCACTTCCAACTTCAGTCTTCTTTTCAGAATTGTTCCCGCTGTTCCAGGACTTCTGCCTTTGTAAATTTTAACATCAGTTTGTTAATACCTACCCCAAAAATTTGCTGGGATTTTGATGGGGATCATGTTGTGTCTGTAGGTCAGATTGGGAAGAACTGACGTTTCAGCAGCTCTGTGTCTTCCAGTCTGTGAACCTGGACCACCTCCCCATCTACTGAGAGCGTCTTTCATCAGTGTGCGGTCGTTTTATGCACACAAATTTTTTTTTGGTGCCATTGTAAATGGTTGGGGGGGGTTGTTGTTGCTTTTTTCAAATTCCAGTTGTTTGTTGCTGATATGTAGGGAAGCTATTGATTTTGTATCCAAGACTTTGCTAAACTTGCATCAGTTCCAGGAGGGTCTTTTGGGTAGATTCTCTGGAGTTTCCTGCATAGACAGTCATGTCATCTGCAAAAAGAGTAGTTCCTTCCAATCTGTGTGCCTTTTATTTCTCTTTCTTGCCTTAACTGCACTGGGTAGAACCTCCGGTACAGCCCTGACTAGGAGAGGCAAGAGAAGACGTCCTTGTCCTGTTCTTGTTCGTTGACGTCAGTCTCTCACTGTTTAGTACAGTGTCAGCTTTTGGGGTTTGTCGATGTCCTTTACTAGATTAAAAAAAAACTCCCTTCTCTTTCTACTGTTCTGAGAATTTTTATCGTGAATAGTTGCTGAATTTTGTGTCATGCTTTTTCCACATCTGTTGAGACGATCACATAGGTTTTCGTACTTAGTCTGTTAGTAGGAGTAACATGGACTGACCTAAGGCTGAACCGGCCTTGCTTTCCTGAGATGAACCCCACTTGGCCATGGTCCAGTTTGCTCAGCTTTATTAAGGCTTGTTTGGTCTGTGCTTGTGTGAGAACTCGGTGGTTTTCTTGTAATGTCTTGGTCTGGTTTTGGTAGAAGGGCAGTGCTGGCTTCACAGGTTGAATACGTTTCCTCCTCTTCTTCCTGGAAGAGACTGTGTAGCGTTGGGGTTATTTCGCCCTGAGCTGGTTGGTAGAATTAACCAGTGAAGCCAGCTGGGGTTCTCTTTTGGGGGAAGGTTTTCAGCTACTAAGTCACGCCAGGGTCGCGCCCCAGCAGGTTCTGTCAACGCAGCACACCCTCTCCTCTCCTGAACGGTGCAAAACGATTTCTTCAGACAGGTTCAGATGTGATGTTGACAGTGTAGCAAACTATTTCTTACTGTAATTACTGTTAGTCTCAGGCACTAGGCTAGTCTGAGTAAAACCGGGAACGCTGGTGGGACCCGTCCTTGCCCTCCTCGGAGGTGGGGTGTCCGTGGGTCCTCCCGTTCCCGGGGCGCACCTGCCTCCCGAGCGCTCCGTCTCTGCTCCCGGACTCCCCGCAGCAGTCGTGCCAGCGGCCCTCCCGCAGTCAGAGCTCCAGCTCTCCCTGCCCGGCCCGCGCGCTCCGGCAGCACCCTAGGTCGGAGGACGCTGCTTCCCCTTGGGTCGTGTGAACACCTTGTTTTCCTTCTCACGTGTTCTAGGTCCATCTGTGTGGAGCGTTCCCCCCGCTCCTCCTCCTCCCGTCTGCCATGACCGACAACACACTGGTGTTTTAGCAAAACCAGGAAGCACAAACGGGAAGACAGGCTTCGATGCTGTTGACGCGGAAGCTGAGCTGTTCTGTCCCTGCCTGGGAGCAGATGGGCTCAGAGTGCAGCCTGTTTTCCCGCTGCGTCTTCTGGCTTGACATTGGGCCCTTTGCTACTGTTCTCTCGTGACAAGAGAGTCCCAGTTCAGTCACAAAGTGAATTATTAAATATGCTCAGTGGCACGAGTTTCAGGAGCGCCTGGCTGAGCGCGTCCCTCCTGCCGTCCCTCCTGGCCTCTGCCTCTGCTTGCTTGCTGCCTTCAGGACTAAGGGGGAAACCGCAGTAAAACATTCAGGGCTGTCCCTTCATTTTGGTAAATAGCTTTAAATCGATTCAGGGCTTTTGTGGCAGGAAGCAGCACAGAGACGCTTACTGCAAAGTCTGTGGGGAGGAGGGAACACAGCCATGCGCCATGCGCGCAGAGGACAGGGTACAGGACTGTCCCCTAGAGTGCGGATCCCCTAAAATGAATTGTGAATGAAGAATGCTCAGTGGAAAAGCACAGAGCGCAGTGATGGAACCGTCGGGGAACCAAGGTGCGTGTTCACGTGCAGCTCAGACTCATGGGAATCCTCACACAGTAACAGGACTGTGGTGACTCTTGTGAAGACTTTTTTTAATGCTCATTGTCATGTCCTTAGAAGATGAGAGGGGGAGGTCGTGTCCGATGTTCTTTAAAAACGACAGCATCTCCTGAATAGACAGGAAGGAAAGGCTTTTTTAAATTGCAGCGTAGCTGGTTTACGGTTGTGCGGTTCCTGGTGCACAGCATCGTGATGCAGTTAGACATAGGCTTTTTTTCATATTCTTTTCTATTATAGGTTATTACGGGCTAGTGAGTGTAGCTCTCTGTGCTCTACAGCAGGACCTCGTTGCTGATCCTGTGTATAGTAGTTGTATCTGTCAATCCCAGACTTCTAGTTTACCCCTCCCCCCTTCCCCTTCGGTAACCATAGTTAATTTTCTGTGTCTGTGAGTCTGGGAAACGCTTTCCTTTTTATTAAGTGGATTTAGCACCAGCTAGACGTGGCCTGCGTCTCCCGTGCGTGCAGTGAGACTGGGTCTGGGCCCCTGTGTGGGGAGGATCTGTGGCGGCCCCTGACCTCTTCCTTCTCCCGCAGGAGCTCAGTGAGATGCTGTACACGGACCGGCCGGACTGGCAGAGTGTGATGCAGTACGTGGCCCAGATCTACAAGTACTTTGAGACGTAAGCCTGCGGGCAGCCCCTGCTGCTCGCCCTGGAAGCCCCGGTCACCTTCCTCAGGCCCTGCTCCGTCTGTCCACCACTCGGCGTCTGGATTTCAAAGGAAGGCTCAACTCGGGGGCCAACACGCAAATAAGAAACAGCTGGGACCCATCGTGCGCCCCCCCCTTACACCCTGAAGCGCCTGGACTGCGGGTGGGGCAGGCGTGCTCCCGGGTCTCCCTCCTCCCGGGAGAGCCCAGCTGTGTGTCCACTGGAGCTGCCCTGAGACTCAGACAGAAGCACTTCCAAACCCATCGTCTTTCCACTAAAAATGCTGGCTTTTGCTCTTGGAAAAACTCTGCACTTGTGGCCTCCACCAGCCCCCTCAAAAAAAAACAGTCAACAAAACACAAAAAGACAAAGTTTTCCCACAAGCAGCTGAAGGGCGTGGGCCCGGCCTCTCTGGGGAGCAGCCTCACCACGTAGGGCTGGACGACACTTTAGATCCCTGCCCCTTCCTGACTCTTTGGGCGAAAGATCAAGCATCTGAGATGCAAAGGAGCCCCTGGGCCGTTTGCCGGGTGGCCCTGGGAGGGGGGCTGAGACGGTCACACCAGAACTGGACGGGAAGCGTCAGTAACCGTCACCTGCTCCATGTGTCCTGCATGTATTCATGCCCCGTCCACCCCACCCATCTGTGCCCTGCGCGGAACTTGGCAGAACGTCACTCGGATGGAAGGGACTGGCCAGTGCCCCACTGCCGGGGTCCGCGTGATTTCTTTTGCACAAACAGGCTGAAGATGTGCATTTCTCGGGATGCTGGGCAGACGGCGGATGTACATGGTGTTTCATCTCTGGATGTAGTTTTCAGTCCTTCCTGGGCCTCTTACATTTGCAAGGCAAAGGAGGCCTTCGGGAAGGCGCCAGTGGCTCCGTGTACAAATGAACAGGGGGATTCTGGCTTCCCTAGAGGCTGCAGTCACCCAACTGGTGGCAGAGCCCTCCCCAGAGCTGCCATGTCATCTGGGAAGTGCGAGGGCGGGTAACGTGGTCACCAGCAGCTCTTTGGTGTTCCTGTTGGGTATTAAATGCACACACAGGGCAAGAGAGGGATTCCCGCTCTGGCCTAGTGGGGCCCCTGTCCTGGGGGAGGCGTAAGTGCAGCCCTCCCTCCCAGCCGCCTTGGTGGAGGAGGCATCTGGGCCCCGCGGAGGGTCCAGGCCCCCATCTCCACTGGCTGAGGCTGCCGAGTGGGGTTCTGCTCTAGGGAGCTCATTAAAAACACACCCCCATCACCTGCCCCAACGTGGGGTTTGAATATTGGGAACAGGACCGGGGTGTCTTCTGTGTATTTTCAGTCCCTGAGAAGCACCCAGAGGACAGCGTTTGGTGAGGGTGACTGTGATTCGTTGGAAGGTGGAGGCACCGTCTGGACAGCTGTAACTCCCTCCCTCCCGGTGAACAGCCCAAACGAAAGGCACTCCCAGTGTCTCCTCCTCGTCCGTCTCCTCCTCATCCCTGGCTTCTGTCTCCCTCACACGATTGAGGGGGTGGGGGGTCGGGGGGTGGGACGGGGTGGGGAGTTTAGATCTATTTTTAATTGGAGAGCTCAGAGCACAAGGTGAGTGTGGAAAATAGACAGACTGAGAGAACACTGTGGTGACTGTCAGCAAACGGCATCACCCCCTGTCTTGTGTCCGGGGGCTTGAGAGGCCACAGTGTCGGTGTTTCTCCCCACCTTCTTCAGCCACTAGTCACTTAAAATGACTTGGTGGTTCTGCAGATCCTTTTTCCAAAAAAAAGAAAGTATTTTTAGATAAAAGACTGGTGCAAAATGCAAGACCCAGAAGAAAGGAGGGTTTAAAAAAAACAAAACGTGAAGAGAAGTCCATGGTTCTTTTGCACTGTGGGTTGTTTCACGGCTGATGGTTTCGCGCCAGCCCTGCCTGCGGGGTTAACTTCAGGGGAACCGGGCGAGTCCACACGTCCCTCCTCTCCAAAAGTGATGATCGTCTTTGGTCTTCATCCTTCATCCGGCTGTGGCTTCCTAGCTTTCGTCGAGACCATCCAAAGGATCATGACTGAGTCACAGTGCCCGCCCCCCCCCCCCAGCTTGCCAGTATCTGTGGTTCTCGTCCCCAGAAACTGCTTTCCCAGCCTCCCTCCTGCGTCCCCACCGAGGGGCAGGCACCGCGCCCATTGGTGAAGGACTCCGGTCGTCAGATGGAAACCCGTCTGCCAAATCCAGCTCCAGTCCTTCCCAGTGCAAAGCTCGAGTGCCATTTTGAGACAAAGTTACACCTGACACTCAGCAAAAGATGTGACCCAGCCACCCTTATGGGAAGTGTTTAGTATCTCATTTTCCCTGGTTCCCGGGGGGTTCACTTCTCTGACGGAGGTGAGAGTTTGGCTAACACCCTGAGTAGCACCCTGCGTAGCTAACTAATTTTTACTACGTTGAGTTGACCGCAGTGGATGCACCTGCAGCCTCGTTTCTACCGAGGGCACAGCAATGGTGCTCGGCGTGACGTGCCAACAGAGAGCTATGTAGCTGTTAACACAGACTTGTATGAAGTTTGACTCTGTAATATTTCTAATAAATATATTTTGTTTCTGTCTGATTATGGATTTGTCCCAGTGGCATTTATTGTTACTATTTTCTCAAGATGCCAGGCTTGGAGGGAGGGTAGAGCTCAGCGGTAGAGCACGTGCTTAGCATGCACAAGGTCCTGGTTCAATGCCCAGTACCGCCGTTTAAATGAATAAATAAATAAACCTAATCACTACCACCCCCCCAAAAATACAGGATGCCAGGCTTACATTCAGTCTGTTTTCAAACCCGCATCTTCACGCCCCTGTTCTTGCCCAGCCGTGGTCCGCACTGCAGCTGCCCCTGCCGTCAATGCCAGGAGTGACCAGAAAAGACTGGGTCCCGAGGTCTCCCTCCCCTTCGGAGCCCCCCTGCTGGGACAGCTTTCTCTGGTGGGACCCGCCCTCCAGGGCTCGCACAGGGTGCTGCCGAGCGGCGCGGGGAGGCCATCGGCGCCCCCTCCCCGCAGGTGCACGCAGCAGGAGGGGATGGTATGGGGATGGTACCAAGATGGCACAAGCAGAGTTCCTAAGAATGTTAACGGACAGGGGATGCCAGTGTGTCCTGGCACCGGAACACTGTGCCAGCAGGCTTGTCAGGTGACCCGGGGCTCTTCAGGCACCACTCGGAGGTCACCGTTCACGGGTGTCTTTGGTGACCAGCCCTGCCCAGTGGGAGGAGAGAGGCGGCTGCCCGTCACCACCTCCTCCTGGGGCCTCTTCCTCCTGGGGGCCTCCCCAGAATAGCACAGCCACTGAGACAGGCTTAACAGGCCCCGGGCCAGGACAGCGGCCCGACCCGCTTCTTCTGTGACGTCAGGTGCGGGGCGAGGATGCACCCACGAGACCCCCGGGTCTCCGAGTCCTTGCGCGCAGGCGTCTCCGCGGCCCCGCCCGCGCGCATGCGTGTGCGCCCCTACCGCGGGCGCGTGCGCACACGGACGCCTGCAGGGCGGCGGCAGCGTCCCAGCCCTCGCGAGTCCGCCCCTCCCACGGCTTGGGGCCCATCAGGGAGGTTCCTGTCCTGGGGCCTGGACCCCCCAGCGGTGGAGCTCGCCCCGGACGCTCGAGTCACGCGTGCTGACACGGCCCACGTGTCCCCACTGGGTCTCGGGCACGAGGCTCCGGGCAGGGCCGACCCGCGGCCGGTTCTCGCGGCGGCGGCTCGAGGCCCGGCCGGTGGTCGGTGGCTCTCTGCGGCCTCGGAGACCTGGGGGCGCCGGCCTCGCGGCCCGGGCCCTTCTCCCGCCGCGCTGCGCTCGGCTCCCGGAGGGCCGAGCCGGGGTTCGTCTGCTCACGACGCCCGCGCCTCCTGCGCCGCCGCTGCGGGGTGGAGCCGGTGGGAACGTCGTCCGCAGCCCCGTTCCCGCGCCGAGCGCCGCCCTGAGCGCGGGCCGGACGGCCCGGCACCCAGCCCGGGCCCAGCGCTGCGGGGCCGCGGCAGCAGTCGCGTCCGGCGTCTGCCAAGTGCATGGTGAACCTCGGAGAACCGCGAAGGACAAGACCCCTGGGGAGAAACCGTGGTCACTCGCTCGAGTGTCTCGTGACCGTGATGGCAGTGCTGAAAGCTGTGTTCATTTGTCTGTCCATCTTGGGTGAAATATGGCCTCTAACTGCAAGCCAAGGACTTGATCTGATGTTCAGCCCATCGCTGGAGGAAAACTTGACCGTGAGGGGCTCGTTTGGGAGAGACCGTGTGGACATTCAAGATGGTGTCCTCTTAGGGTAACTTTGATAAAGAGAGATTTCCAGCTTTCACGCCAGCTTCAGATCCTACCTCCTTAAAGAGAGGCACCTCCCAGAGGTCAGGTCCGCCGGGCAGAGGGAGCATTTAGTGTTTGCGCCCCAGCCCCTCTGTAGCAGCGGCTTCAAACAGCATGAACTTCTCTCCCAGTCAGAACACTCATGTCATCGGCTTAAAATCAAGGTCGCACTCCTCTCTGGAGGCTCGGGGAGAATTCAGTTCCTTGCCTTTTTCAGCTTCTCAGGGTCACCACCTGCCCCTGGCTCGTGGCCCATTCCTCCATCTTCAAAGCCAGCAAGATGGCATCTCTTGACTAGTTTTCTGCAGGCACCTCACCCCCCGGTTCTCTGAGCTGGGCACAGCTCTGACTTAGGACCTCTGTGATTGGACTGGGCCTGTCTGAGGAGTGGTTCAGGCCACCCTCCCACCTCGAGACCAGAGCTTCATCTGTGCTGCACAGTCCCTTCTGCATGGAAGGTAATGTACCCCAGGCTCCGGGGCTGGGGTGTGGACACCCCTGGGGGCTGGGGTTCTGCGCACCACAGTGGTCCCTTCTGATCTCCCATTAATGATCGGTGGAATATTCCTGTGCTTCCTAGAACAGTAACCACGCCGAAGAACCAGACCTGCCTACCGCCAGGCCTCCCATCCTGCCTGCTTGGGCACTGGTTTTTGTACCAAGTCCTTTCACAGGTCACTAACCAGCCAGTCAGTGTTAGCTGTCCCTGGGGAAGGCGCCTGGCCCTGACCCATCCATGGGGGCAGGTGTCACATAGCACTGAACACGGTCACTCGTTCAGGAGGAAGCAAGCCTCTTGCAGACGAGAGCTGTCTCCCTCTGGAGGCGTGGTGACAGGGCAGCCGTGTGCTGGCTTCTGCCCTGGGATGAGTGGGAACCCGGCATCTCCTACACAAGCCCAGCATCGTGGGTGGCAGAGCCTTGCTCGACATGAGCAAGTCCTGACCCGAAGGGCTTGGGGCACGAGGCTGTTTTACAGATGAGGAAACTGAGGCACAGAAAGGTTACAAAATTTTCCTGCGATAACTCAGCGTGGAGAAGCAAAGCCAGGCTTTAAGCCCCAGCAGTGGCACCAAAGCGTGTAGGTCTGCCCTGTCACGCCTCCTCGGGGAGCCGTTTAGAATGTGCTGGCCATGCCGCCGTTTTTGAAAACACAGGTGTCCCTGTGCGGGGAGGTGGCCTGAGTCCCTGCGCGGAGACCATGCACCTCACCTTAGTGGGAAGGGAGCTGGGCTGCATTTCTTTTTTTCTTTTTTTGAGTTTTAATCTTTTAAATTAAAATATGTCGATTTACAGTGTGTTCGTTTCTGGTGTACAGCACAGAGATTCAGGTAGACATACATCTATATTCCTTTTTGTATTCTTTTCCATTATACTTATTACAAGATATTGAATATAGTTCCCTGTGCTGTACAGTATGTCCTTATTGTTTATCTATTTTATGTATAGTAGTTAGTATCTGCTAACCTTGAACTCCCAATTTTTCCCTCCCCCCTTCCCCTTTGATAACTATAAGTTTGCTTTCTATGTCTGTGAGTCTGCTTCTGTTTTGTAGGTAAGTTCATTTGTGTCCTTTATTTAAGATTCCACATATGAGTGTTGTCATATGATATTTTTCTTTCTCTTTCTGGCTTACCTCACTTAGTATGACGATCTCCAGGTCCACCCATGTTGCTGCAAATGGCATTATTTTATCCTTTTAATGGCTGAGTAGTATTCCATTGTGTATAAGTATACCACAGTGTTTTCATCCAGTCCTCTGCCAATGGTCATTTAGGCTGTTTCCGTGTCTTGCCTGTTGTAAAAGTGCTGCTCATTTGTATCCTTTTTTCAGATTCCACATGTGAGTCACAGCACGTGGCATTTGTCTTTCTCTTCCTGATTGACTTCACTTTGCATTTCCCTTTCTAAGGGTCGACTGAAGCTCAGAGTAGGTCAGCAGCCTCGCCCAGACCCACCTCGGATGCCCTTTAGTCACTGGCAAAGGGACCTGAGCTTCTGCTGGGGGCACCTGGGTGTGGGGGCATGCTCCTCATCCCACATGAGCCATGTGGGGTTCCAGTGGGAACACTGGGGTCCTGGTAGGTGGCTGGTGGTATCTCCACAATGAGCTGGAGTCAGCCTGCATATTTTCTTGGGACGAAGTTCTTCCTGGTGGGGACAGTGTCCTTTGGGGTCCCCTGGGGCAGCCGGTTCGTGGGTGACATGTGGGGGGAGGGTGCCCCACACAGGAAAGCACCCCTTTTCGGCCACCCAGCTGGCACTTGCTCACCTCGAGGGTCACCTTTAGTAAGACTGTCTTGCAGAAGCATTCCTTCAGTTCCACACCCCAGTTAAACTGTGCCTCACTGAAGTCACCTCTCAATGCAGGCCTTGCTCTTCCTCCAGGACCACTGTCAGATGTGTAACTGTCTGGGTATCGTTTGGGGCTAATATCTGCCCCCTCTGCCCCATGGGCCATGAGCTACCACGGGGCAGGGACCTGGCCCCTGGTCCGCTGCTCTGTCCTGGCACCGGCTGCTCTCTCCAGTGTGGAATGGGAGCTTGGGAGCCACTGGTGGGCGCCCTGGAGGAGAGGGGAGTCTCGAGTTCTTTTATTTTGAATACTTTCATTTTTTATTTGAAGTCTTAAAAATGTCGAGCATTCTACATTCCCTTAGTAATACATCAGTGACAGTTTAGGATAAAAATGGTGACTTTGCCCCTAAAAAATCTTTGAGTAATATCGACGGCATGCCAGGAAGGTTTGTCATCCCATCACAGAGCTGTGTCCCACAGCGTCGAGAACCCACAGGCATGCCTGACCCTCGGGGCACCGGTCCAGCCGGAGAAGCACAAAACTGGCCAAATGGATGAGTCATAAATTGTGGAATGCAGGCATCTGGAAATAGAGAAGCAGGTAGCGTGGTGGTCACTGGCCTCCTCAGAGCCCTTTTCCACCCATTTCTGGAAAGGGTCTCCTCTGGAGTTTGCACACAGCACCATGAGGAAACAGCGCTGGATTCCAAGAATGACTGCCGGCCTTCCTGCCCGCCGGGCTGAGTCAGCCCAAACCCACAGCCCACGTGCATTTCATTGTCCATGTCCCCAGGCCATGGAGGACTCCTCCTGGCTGCAGACAGTGGAAACCTGTCTCTTGGCAGAGAGTGGAAGCCGGGAGCCTAGGGGTTTGGCAAGTCTGGATCAGACCCAGCCCCAGCATCTTCTCTGTCTTGTTTATAGTTTAAAGCAACAGGCGACTCTTCCTCCACTTGTGGGTCTGAGCCTGTGAGTATGAGCAGAGATGCGGTGGGGTTTCTGCTGCTGCAGAGAGCTGTGGTGAGTGGCTGTGGGAGATGGTACATCAGCAGCAGCGTCACCTCCTTGGAAAATAAAATTCTCCCACCACAAGACCAGAAGCTGGAAGACCTGTGCCCTGGAACAGTGTAAACATCAGTGTTCTAAAGTGGCAGTTGTTATGAAAATGTATATTCAGTACAAAAAATGCCAAAAAATACAGAGAAAATAATCTCTTGGCATTACATCAAAAATAGATCACCAGAATTAACATCCTTTTGCTATTTTATTGGTGCTTGTGGATCAGTTAAGATTGGGTTAAACTGCAAGGAGTAGAGACCTGAAAAATACTATCTTGGATAAGAAAGTTACTTATTTCTCACCAAAAAGATAAGTCCAGAGGTGGTAAGTCCAAGGCTGGTATGTTGGAGTCATCAAACCCTCAGTGACTCAGGCCTTTTCCACTCTGAAATCCTGAGGGAGTGGCATCTGTCCTCACAAGCTAAGATGGTTGCCAGAATTCCAGTCATCACAACTGTATTCCAGGTGGTGGGATAGAGGAAGAGTGCCGTGCCCCTTTTGCGTCTTCCTAAAAGACCCATGTAACTTCCACTCATAATTCATTGGGCAGAATTTAGTCTCATGGCTACACCTAGCTTCAAAGGAGGCCAGGAAATGTTATCTTTTAGGCGAATGGCAGTGAAGCTGGCTAAAAATTAGGGTTCTGTTACTAAAAGGAAATAAAGAATCAACATTGTGTAGGCACCTCGAAGCCTCTATGGCAGTGTATACACTTTTCCATCTTAAAGTTTAATTCTTTGAATCAAAATTTATTTTTACTTGGCTCAAAAATAAAAAATTATGAAAAGATAAGCAGTGAAAAGTTCCCCGTCCACTCGCACATGCTCTCTAGTAACCGTGTTATCGCTTACTTTGTGTATCCTTCCTGAGTGTCTTACAGATACACAAGCAAACGTGCACACCGGAAATGGACACACTGAAACTGACTGTACTTCAATTAATTACTCAATTGAATTTATTTTAATTCATTCATTTAAGTAAAAGACAGGCAACTGTGAATATTACATACGTATCTTTTTTTAAAACTTTTTTTATTGAGTTACAGTCATTTTACAATGTTGTGTCAAATTCCAGTGTAGAGCATAATTTTTCAGTTATACATGAACGTACATACATTCATTGTCACATGTTTTTTCTCTGTGAGCTACCACAAGATCTTGTATATATTTCCCTGTGATGTACAATACAATCTTGTTTATCTGTTCTGCATATGCTTGTCAGTATCTACAAATTTTGAAATCCTAGTCTGTCCCTTCCCACCCACCTCCTTCCCCCTTAGCAACCACAAATTTGAATTCTATGTCTGTGAGTCTGTTTTGTATTTATGTTTTGTTTTGTTTTAGATTCCACATATGAGTGATCTCATTTGGTATTTTTCTTTCTCTTTCTGGCTTACTTCACTTAGAATAACATTCTCCGGGGACTTCCCCCCTCTTTTTAACCTGAAAAGTGGCATCGTGCTTTTTGCTTTATTTTGTTTTCTTTTCTCTTAGTGATGCATCTTGGAGACATTTTCCTGTCCGTTCAAGGAGAGCATTCTCACTCTTGGTCTCTGCTGCCTGGTGTCGCGCTGTGTTATGTATCTAGTTCTCGGGGGAGGCTGGGGGAGCTGCGTGATCTGTCACACAAACCAGGACACTTTCCAGGGTGAACGTGGGGGTCTCTATTACTGATTATACTGGAGCAAAGGTGTGAACTGTCCCAAGCAAACTGGGACACGGGGTCACCGCGTGATGAGGAACACGGGGTGTCGCAGTGTTTTGCAGTTACAGCGACGCTGTGATTAACGAGCGCGCATAGACAGATTCACCTGCATAAGGTTCACACGGATAATCACCAGGTCAAAGGGTGCCTGCGTTTGTGCTTTGGGTAGAAACTGCCAAATGGCCTCTGAAGGAGGGGGACTGGCGTCTCGCAGCATCACGGCTTGGCCCACTTAGCATGTTGTCAGAACTTTGGGTTTTTGCCGATCCCAGTAGGTGAGAAGCGGTACCTGAATTTAGTTTTAATTTGCATTTTGTTGTCAATGAGGCTGAATGTGCTTTAAAAGCCTGTGTGTGTTCCTTTCCCCGTGACCTGCCTTCTGAGCCCTTGGCCTGCTTTCAATGCTGAGTGTTTAGAAGTCTCGTCTTGGAGTGTTTTGTGCGTTGGAGAGATGGTGCTGGTGATTTGAGATGCAAATAGTTTCCCAGCTGGTGTGCATCTTTGGTTACGATGGCTTGTTGAGTTTTGCCACGTTGGAGGTTTTTATTTTTATCGTTTCTTTTATGCCTTTGGAGTTTTAAGTCAAAGCTAGAAAGCCCTTCCCTGGTCCAAGGTTAGAGTGGAGCTCTGTTGTGAAGGAGGGTGCCAATGTTTTCTTCTAGAACATTCTCTCTTCCATTTAAAATCCTTGGTTCATTTGGGATTTATCGTGGTGTTCATGTGGGGAATGGATGGATATGCTTTTGAATAAGTGTATTTATTTTTCCCATAGGAATATACGCTCATGGCCAAAAAATCAGATCCTACTTCAGCAGTTCCCTGTTCCGGCCCTGCCCCCGACCTCGGGAGCCCTTTTCCAGTAGCTCCAGTTTCTTTTGATAGTTACCTGCATGTTTGTGAATAGTAACTTACACTGCTCTGTATTCACTTTATCGATTTTGAGCGTGCTTTTTTGTTGTGTTGTGTGAGAATTTAAGTCCTGTGCCTCCACCCTCACGTCCTTCGTACACAGAGGCCCATGAAATCTGTCCACTGGGCCGCAGGCACTGGGATTTGACCATGTTCTATTTCTCTCTTGCCTAAAAATGTTTTAACTTTTCATTTTTCAATAAGTGGCTTGATTTAGTCATTGAGGTCTCCTTTTCAAAAGTAGAAACAGCAAATTTGGGGCTAAAGTGTTGGAGGGGGGAATGCCTTTTTTTTTTCTGCAAAGCAAAATTTTTTTCCTAACTTCTCATACAGTCTGATTGTTTGAGATGGCTAGTTGCATGTGTCTCTGAACAAGTGATAACCTCTTGTCTGTCTTCTTGACTTCAGTGCTTTCAGCGTAGCATTTCTGAGCAACCCTGAGAGCCATCGGCAAATTTTCCATATGGTTCTTCTGTGCCAGGCAGCATGTCCGGTGCTGGGGATGCAATTGTGAGTAAGAGAGACGGCCCGGGCCCTTTCGAAGCTCACGCTTTGCTAGGGGAGGCAGACAAGAAGCAGGAACATGCAAGCGGCAGGCGTGGACAAGCACTAGGGAGAGAAGCCGCCTGGGGAGGAGCGGCATGCCGGCGAGGGCGGGTGCTGTTCAGGAAGGATGGTCCGAGAAAGCCTCTTTGAATAGGTGACAGAGTTTGAACAGATACCTGAAAGATATGAGAGGGAGCCTTATGAAAATGTGTGGGGAGAGCTTGATAGGCTGGGGGCGGCCTGTGCAAAGGCCCTGAGGCAGGAATGTGCTTGCTGGTTGTGTGTGGGGCAGGTGTGTGTGTGTGTGCGTGCTGTAGGCGTAGCAGGAGGGCCAGCATGAGCAGCAGAAGGTGGAGGTGACTGTCTGGAAGAGGTAGGTAGGTAAGAACCTCCTAGCCTCTCAGAAGGCATTGGCGGGTTCTGAGCATGGTCTGACTTACGTTCTTAAACACCCTCTTTGAAAGTCAAGCAGAGAAGTGATTGTAGTGGGACAAGAGGGCAAGAACAGACTAGACTAGATCATAGAGCATGGCCAGGAGGCTCCTGCCGTGCTCCGGTGGCGCAGCCAGGGGGCTCGGACAGGGTGGCAGCAGGGGTGGTGGGGAGGGGCAGGCAGACTCAGGGTTGGTTTCAAGCAGAGCCGACAGGTACTGGAACTGGGTGAGGGAGGGAGAGAGGATGGCCATGGGCGTGTGAGCAGGCATCGGGTGGACCCTGTGCCTTTGCTGACCTGGGAGGCAGGGGGGATGTCAGAGTCAGGTTTGAGATGCCTTTTCGACATCCAAATGGAGAAATTGAGTGAACAGGGAAATACAGGCATCCAGAGCCTAGGAAGAAAGAGGAGAACATGCAGACGGTTCTTGGTCCTCGAACTCAGAACAGCCAGAGCAGCCAGAGACTCGGGGAGCGGCGGGGGCCGGGGGTGCCCAGGCGCAGCCATGGTGTCTTCACCTCAGAAGCCAGCACCTCCAGAAAGAGAAAGTGATGGACACACATGGCCGAGAGGTTGAGTAAGGTGAGCACTGAGAACGGAGTGCTGGGTGAGGCCGGACATGCTCAGGTGGTGACTTTACAAGGTGGTTCCAGGGACGGCGGACAGGAAGCTGGGAGAGAGGAGGGAGCAGGCCCCAGACCTCCCCCTGGAGACGCCCGCTGCATGGAGACGGTGGAGGGGGTGGCTGGGGGTGGCTGGGGGCGGCGCTCAGGCAGGGCGTCGTTTTCATTTTCTGTCTCAAAGGACAGGAGGAGACAGCGCATGTGCCTGCTCGGCGGGGACTGCCCAGAGCAGGGGCCGGGGGCCATGGAAGGAGAGGCCCTCTAGGGACGAGGGCCTGGGCATCCGTGAGTCTGTACCTGGGCGCAGGGCGGGCTGAGAAATGCCGCACGAGGCCCCCGGCGCTGATGCACAGAGGTGGGAGGCCTGGGCAGTGGCTGTTTGCTGAGCTGGGTGGACACAGGCTTTTGTTTTCACAGGTGGTGCAGCTGAACCCGTGCCTGGGGCTGAGTGGCAGGTGGGGGCGGGGGTCTCGCCCGGTAAATGGGCCGGGAAGAGGGGCAGTTTGTGGGGGTGGCGATTTGGTTACTGGTCGTGACTCTGGCAGGGTGACCAGTGTGAAGGTGGCTCAGGTGGCTTGGAGGGAAAGCGTGGGGACCAGGAAGTTAGGGAACAGAGGCAGGAAGATTCACAGAAAGTCATTGTTGGAGCTGCCAAGAGTGGTAACATCTGGGGAGAGAAAGGCAGGGAATGGGGTTGGGGAGGGGGGACACAGACTAACAACCTCCTGGAACTGGGGCCGAGTGGCCGGAGGTCGGGCAGGGGGCCGAAGGGAGAAATGCTTCCCTGATGTGGAGCGAGGGGAGACGTCTCCAGGGAGGGTAAGGAGGGCACTCGGGGCCCCTCCAGAGAGAGCAGTGGGGCAGCGCAGGGGCTGCCCGGGAGGGTGGGGGGCATGACTGCTGTTCTTAGAGCAGGAGGGGGACGGAACATTCCGAGAAGAGGCCGAGGTTCTGGGGCGTCCTCCAGCAACACCCTGAGTTCCCCTGGCCTGGTGGAAACCAGGGGGTCGGGGAGGTGGACATTTGGGTCGGATGAGGGAACGTTTAGAGCCCTATGGGGCTCATATGAGTGTGCAGTGGAGGTGGAATCCAGCCAAAACACAGTCAGGAGCGGTTCTGGAAGAGTCGGTGGAATGGACTCCTCAGCTGAGCCCAGCAGCCCTGGGCAGGTCCCAGGATGAGCCAGGCCTGCGACACGCCTCTCAGGGAAGACACTCACGGGACTGCTGTCTCTGCCTGGCTCCTGCAGGCTGGCCCGGCTGGGTGGAGGAGGCCAGGAAGCGTTTGTTCACCTTCCATCCTGTGGATGCACCAGTCACTGCAGCCGGAAGGTCCATCCACCAGTGGGTTGTCACCGAGCCTTAAAAGGGGATGAAATCACTACTCACGTGCATCGGGAATGAGCCAGGAGGACGTGGCACTGAGTGGACTGAGCTGTCACAGAAGGACAGGTGCTGTCTGAGTCCACTCACGCGAGGCCCCCCTGGAGTCGTCAAATCCATAGGGACAGAGTTGGATGGGGGTTCCAGGGGCTGGGGGAGTCTGGGGAGTTACTGTTGAATGGAGATAGAGTTTCAGTTTTCTACAATGAAAAAGTTCTGGGGATGGACAGGGGTGATGGTTGCACAACAGTGTGAATATACCTAATGCCACTGAACCAGAATCTGGCTCCTGCCGCCAGCACCCTGTGCGAGGGGGAAGGGGTGGACAGTGACTCAGGTGGTGAGAGCTCCAGGGGGAGGGGGGCAACCCTGGGGGGCTGGGGGGTTAGGAGGATGGAGATTTGCTCCTGCGGAGACACCTGAGTGCCAAGGCAGGGTTTGCACCAGTGGGGCCACACCTGGGCGGTGGCTCGACCCCAGGCTCAGCCACTAGCAAACGCTCAGGACAGCAGCCCTGGCCCTGGCCTTCCCTGACCTGCGTCTTAAGTGCCAGACCTAAGACTGTCATTAAAACAGCCAGATTCTTCCCTTTAGAGACAACAGTGTCTGCTGAGCTCTGTGGTTCCTGCCCCACAGCACTTGTTGGGAACCTGGGAGGGGATCTGAGCCCACAGAGCAGAAGAGGTGGTTAAGTTCTATACAAGACAACAAAGAAGGGCAGGTATCAAGATGCCGTAAGGACGCAGCACCTTTCAAAAGTGTGGTACCAGCAGGGGAGAGAGAACAGTGGATTCGGACATCAGAAGAGTCCAGAGTTCCAAGCTTGGCGGGGGGGAGGAGGATGTCCCCGCAGGTGGGCACCTTGCCGCTGGCGGTGGGAAGAGGGCAGCTTAGATCCTCGGTCCGCACGTGAGACACAAAACCCAGGAGCCGCAAGTGGAAGAGAGACTGGCACGTTTCACCACATAAAATGAAAAACTCTGACCAAAGGCACCATAAACAAAATTAAGAGATTAGAAACAGACTGGGGGAAAAACAGTCTGGGAAAATATTTGTGATCCCAAGCAGACAACACACGACGTTCACTGTGTATTTAATAATCAAAATACACAGGGCTCCCAAAAGCAGAGACAAACAGTCCAGCCCGGGACGGGCTCACAGGCGGCACTCAGGGGAGAGTGCGGAATATCGGTAAAAATGAGGAGCAGCTTGACTGCCGTAGAAGGTAATGTAAAGTGGAGCAAGGATGAGACACACGTTTACTTACCAGATTGGAAAAGACAAAAAATATTGATAATGTTCGGTTTTGGCAAAACTGCAGAAGTGGATGCTCTCATACACCGTGGGTGAAGGAGGAGTAGGGGTTTCTGGAGAGTGATTTGGCGACGTTAGTGCGTTAAATGTTAACATGAAAATGTTGACTGTGTGAAACCTTGGCCCAGCATTCCCACTTCCAGAAATTCAGCCTACAGAAGCCCTCTCGGGTGTTCAGTAAGAGGAGCGGATAAGAGTAACTGCAAAAATAATGGAAATAAAGTAGGAATTCCCGTGAATGGAAGAGTGACAGAGTAAATCGTGTGTCCAGTAGCATGGAATACTGGGCATTTTTGTGAAAGGCTGGGGTCAACATGGTCTTGGAAAGATGTCCATGAGATAGCTATTAAAAACAGGTTCTACTTTTATTTAAAAAAAATCTATATACGTATAAATGCACATGGTGGGGGGAGGGTATAGCTCAGTAGTGGAGGGTATAGCTCAGTAGTAGAGCGTGTGCTTAGCATGCGCAAGTTCCTGGATTCAGTCCCCGGTCCCTCCATTTAAAAAATAAAAATTTTTTTAAAATGCATGCCCCAATTCACTAATTCCCGGTTGCATACCCTCTTCACCTTTCAACAGGACCTGTCATCACTAGCGTCTTTGTTTCTGTAACAGCTGCCACCGTGCTTGTATAAACGCAGAAACATACCTGGAGCAGCACTCAGAACTCCACCCCCGGGGCGGGGGTGGTCTGGGAGGTCGGAAGGGCACTTTTACTAACGTAAAGGCTTCTGTGAGTTTACATGTACCCCCTGGGCACGTACCGTTTCTACAGTACGTGAGCACAACACGTCAACCCCAGGCACCAGGCTCCGCCGTGGCCAGCACCACCAGGTTTCCCCTGAGCCCCTGGAAGGCCAGTTTTACTTTGCCACGCTTGACAGCCGTCTTTCTTCAGGGGGTGACAATTCTCCTTTCATTATTTTTACATCTTTCCCAGAATCCGGTCTGTCACCCCAGATGCCAGGAACAGGGTGGCAAGCAGGCAGTGTGGCTGATGCAGTGGTTAGGATTTCTGTCTGGGACTCTGATTAACAGGATGATGAAGAGGGAAGAGACTTTAGAGGTCATGGGATTCAGCTTTCTCATTTCATGGTTGAAGAAATGAAGGTTCAGACAGGTGAAGCGATGGTCCCAGTGCCACAGGGAGAGTCAGCCCTTCCCTGGAGACCAGGCTGCAGAGTCCCAGCCATCATTCTGTCTGAATGAATGAGCCAAGAACTAAGATCCTCTTGACCTAAACACTTGTGTAGCTCTGAATTCTGTAGCATGTGTTGCCATGAGTCCCAGAAAACACGCACAGCGTGCCTGAGGGACGTTTGTACGTGTGTTACTGAACGAGAAGTCCAGGGGGGCCATTCTTGCAATTGGTTGCAATGTTCAAACATGTGATGAAGGACACAAGCTGTTCCCCCATCTTCCCCCATCAACTTCAGCGTGTTGGTTTTCACATCAAGTTTGTTACCTCATGGTTGCAAGGTGGCTGCCATAGCTCTCAATAGGCGTTTTCACACAGCAGCGGCCAAAGCAGGAGCAGAGGAAGGAGGTCCAAACCTCCCCGCACCATTCCCCTTACGTCCTATTGGCCAACATTAGTCATATACCCCTCCCTTAGACTCATCACAAGGGATCGTCTAATTGGCTTAGACTCATGGTTCATCCTCTGGGGTGTGCCTGTCACCACCACCCTGGGGTTCTGTTAGCAACCCAGAAAGGAGTGACTGTTGGGAGCCAAGGAGCAGCGCTGCCACCAGCTCCTAGTCCTTGGTAGTGGCCACCTGAGCTCGTGGCCTGAGGTTAACACCCACACTCTGCAGGAGCAGTGAAGGAATGGCTGTGAATGTAGAAGGAATAGATAGCGCAAATATGCGGCGGTGAGCAGATTCGTGGATTCTAAAGTTTCCCAGTGACGCCTTCAGCCTCCTCAGATGATATGTTTTGCAAACCACACTTGTGAAAACTGGCCTTTTCCACCTGGGGTCTCTGACATCAGCTGCAAAAACAAGGGCCTCATTTCAAGTAAAGAAACCGCGGGAGTCCCCAGAGACAGGGCAGAGACGTGGGCGTGCAGCCGCCATGCTGGGTGGAAAACGGGACAAGCTTCCCAGAGAAGAGCCTGAGGACGCAGAAGGCTCCCAGGGAACAAGAGCCCGGGGCCCGGGCGGTGGCAGTGGGGATGGAGGGGTTCGTGGGGCGACCTGGAGCAGAAGGAGTGGAATTCTGCAAAGTCTCAGGGCCACACAGACAGGAAAGGAGCGAGGAGGGAAGTCGAGTGTCCCAATGCCATTGCCCCTGGAACCTAGTGGGACATTCATCCACCTTCCCTAAGGGCCAGAGCCCCTTCCCACCCCTGGGGCGACTCTCCATCCTGTTCCAGAAGCCCCTCCTGCATCCTTTCTTGTGTGCCTGAGACCTGACCTTAAAGGCCCTCGACACTGGATTGAAATTGCACGTCTAAGAGAAGCTTCAGTGCCCGTTACCAACAGCCCGGAGGCAGAGCGGTCCCTGTGTCAGGTGCGGTGTGGGCATCGCCAGGAGCAGCAGGAATGCACACTGACCTGGTTTAAGACCTGCTCTGCCACTTGTAACCTGAGAGTGGCTCCGGGAAGAGTCCTCCAGGGGTCAGGGGCAGCTACTTCCCCTCTCTGCAGGGCGTCAGGTTGCAAGCTGTGTAGCTTGTGTCTGTATTTCCTCTTTGGAGAAATGTCCACTCAAATCCTTTGCCCATTAAGAAAATTGGATTCTCTGTTCTTTTTATCGTTGTGTTATTGAAAGTTCTTTAAATAGTCTGTATACAAGACTCTTACCAAATAGATGATTTGCAAATGTTTTCTCCCACTTCGTGGATTGTCTTTTCACTCTCTTGAGAGTGTACCAAAGTTTTAAACTTTGATTCAGTCCAATCCATCTATTGTTATTCGACAGCTTGGGCTTTTGGTGTCATAGCTAAGAAATTGTTGCCTAATCCAGGATCGCAAGATTTACACTCTTGTTTTCTTCTCAGAGTTTCATAGTTTTAGCTCTTACATGTAGATTTTTGACTCATTTTGAGTTAGCTTTTGTATATGGTATGAAGTAGGGGTCCAGTTTCATTTTTTGCTGTGGATATCCAGTTGTCCCAGCACCATTTGTTGAAAAGGATGTTCTTTTCACACTGAATTGTCATGGGACCTTTGTTGAATATCAACAGACCACAAATGTAAGGGTTTATTTCTGGATTCTCAAGTCAGTTCTGTCCATTTATATGTCTGCCCTTTTGCCAGCACCGCATTGTCTTGATTGCTGAAGATTTGTGTAAGTTTTGAAATCAGGAAGTGTTAGTTCTGCAACTTTGTTTTCTTTTTTCCAGATTGTATCGCCTATTCTGGGTCCCTTCCGTTTCCATATAAATGTTAGGATTAGCTTGCCAATTTTTGCAAAGAAGTCAGCAAGAACGTCGAAAGAGATTGTATTGAATCTATAGATCAATTTGGGAAGTGTTGCCATTTTTACAATATTAAGTCTTACAGTCCATGAACGTGGGATGTCTTTCCATTTATTCAATTATGTTACCAACCTTGCATTCCTCTGGTAAATCCCAGTTGGTCATGGTGTGTAACCCGTGTTCTGTATTGCCAGATCCAGTGTGGGTTGAGAGTTTTTGCATCTACATTCATAAGGAATATCTGTAGTTTTCTTGTTTTGTCTTTCCCTGGTTTTGGTATCAGGATAATAATTGGCCTCATAGAATGGTGTGGGACATGTTCCCTCCCCTCTCTTGTGAAACTCTTTCACAAGAGTTTGTGAGGACTGGGGTTCATTCTCCTATGCATGTTCTGTAAAACTCACCAGGGAAGCCATCTGGCCCTGGAGTTTTCCATGTGCAAAGTTTTTGGTTCCTTAATCTCTCTGTTTCTTACAGATTGGTTCATAATGTTTCTCTCTTCCTGAGTCAGTTTTGGTGGTTTGCATTTTTCTAGGAATTTGCCCGTTTCTTGTAGATGATCTTACTTGTTGGCGTACAGCTTTTCATAATATTCCGGGATGTTCCTTCTTACTTTTGTGTACTTAGTAGTAATGTCTCTTTTTTATTCCCAATTTGAGTAGATTGTCCCCTCTCCCCACCTCTTTTTGATCAGTCAGCTAAAGATTTGTTAGTTTTATGATCTTTTCCAAAAAACAAATTTTGGCTTTGTTGAGTTTATCTATTTTTTCTCTTCTTTATTTCATTTATTGTCCACTGTAGTCTATTCCTTCCTTCCTTCTGCTCAAATTAGGCTTCGTTTGCTTTTCTTTTCTTTTCTTTTTTTTTAGTTTCTTAAGGTGGAAGCTTTGGTTATTGATTTGAGCTCTTTCTTCCTTTTTAATGTAGGCATTTATAGCTGTAAACTCTTCCCTAAGCACTACTGTTATTGTATCCCATATATTTTGGTATGTTGTATTTTTGTTTGTTTAAAACATCTCAAGATATTTTCTTGTTTCCTTTATGATTTCTGCTTTGACCCTTCGATTATTTATGAGTATGTTTGTTACTTAATTTCCAAATACTTGTGAATTTTTCAAGTATCTGTTTATTATTGATTTCTAATTGTAGTCCACTTTGGTCATATGACATACTTCGTATTTCAATCGTTTTAAGTCCATGGACACTTGTTTTATGGCCTACCACGTTGTCTGCTTTGAGGAATGTCACATGTGTCCTCAAGAAAAATGTGTGTTCTGCTGTTGCTGGGTAGAGGTTCTGCAGTGTCCTTCAGGTGTAGTCGCTCACAGTGTCATTCAGGCCTTCTGTTTCCATAGAGATCTTCTGTCTAGTTGTCTAGTGGTCCTAGCCATTACTGAAACTGGAGTAGTGAAGTCTGCAACTATTACACTGAACTCTCTTTCTCCCTTCGTTTCTGACAACTTTTGCTTTATGTATTCTGTGGCTCCATTATTAGGTGAATATATATTTATAATGGATTGACTCTCTTATCAGTATAAAATATTCTTATCTGTCTCTAGTAACAACTTTTGTCTGAAAGTCTATTTTGTGTGATAATACTATGGCCACTCCGGTTCTCTTTTGTTTACTCTTTGCTTGGTAAATCTTTTTTCATCCTTTTCTTTCAATGTTTTTGTGTTTTTGAATCTTAAGTGTGTCTCTGGTACACAGTATATGTTTGAATCTAGTTTCTAAAATCCATTCTACCATTATCTGCCTTTTAATTAGAATGTTTAATCCATTACATTTGATGGTATACTGATAAGGCAGGATTTACATCTACCACTTTGCTGTTTGCTATATGTCTTACACCTTTTTTGTTCCTCTGTTCCTCCACACTACCTTTTTTTTTGTTAAGTGAATTTTTTCTAGTGTGCCATTTTAAATTCCCTTATCATTTGGATGAGGACTTTGCCCTATGATAAACAACAGGGAGGCTGTCCCCTTCTGCTTTCAATGTGGTTGCATGAGCAGGTGATGTGTGCAGCTGTGGCAGCCTTTTTGTGACCATGAATCAATAAGTTTAGGATAAAAGATGGCAGAGCCCAAAGAGAGAGCGCCTGGGTCTTTGATGACATTCTGAGTGCTGCACCTACTCTGGGACCATCTGGATGCCACCTGGATTCTGCTCTGGCAGCACTGCAGGATGCAGCAGGGGTGGGAGGTGGGAGGTTGGGACCAGCCATCTGGAATCGGGCCACAGAGGGTCAACTGGTTCACAGTTGAATGTACCCTTCCACTTTCAACAATTAGGACCTGCTCAGGGTTCTATGGCTCTAATCCTAATCTATCCAAATGCTTCCATCTTTGCAATAGTTTTCAAGAAGACTGGATCCTACAGGTGATCCCATGGCAGGTGGTTCCTCCTGCCCCTTTTCAGCCTGACCCCTGCTCAGGTAGGTATTTTGTTCCGTCGTATACACAAGAAACGGGGACTCAGAAAGATCAGTTACCTTGTCGAGGCCAGCCTCGGAGTCGAGGCTCAACCCGGTGTTCTCTGCTGCTGAGACTGGGCTCTATTGGCTATGCTCCCCTTGCTTTCAAGACCAAACCTCCTGGCCCCCCAGACTCCACCCTCCCTTCTTCATTTCCTCAGCAATAACTGCCTGCTGTCAATACTGCCACCCCCGTGGGCCCCATGAGTCCAGTTCAGATCCCCAGCATGAGTTCCAGACCAGGGCTGACAAGAGTCGCGATAACTCAGTCGTTTCATGTCGACTTGATGGAGAGGGGACGGTGGGAAGGGTGCTGTGCTGGGGGGGGTGGCAGTGGAAGGGGACAGAGAGGAGGAGGCTCTGCTGGAGGTGTTGGGGGGTGGATACCAGTCACGTTGAACTCAGTACACGGCAGTAAGGGCGGCAGGGAGGGCACAGCCTGGCACGGGGGACCCTTCCTGCTCAGGCGATTTGGGGAAGATTTCTTGAAGGAGGTTGGGCTCTGGGAAGGGGATCCGGGGATTCCAGGTACAACAGGTGCTGGAGCTGTGCCCAGAGGCCCCAGGGCATGCAGGAAGCCCTCACAGCGGTGGCTGGACACACAGCTCCAGCAGGACACCCATCCTGGCGGCTAAAGCCTTCCCTGGTCGGGCCATCCTGTCTCTCCTCTCCTGGGCATGGCTGTCCCTGAGCCGGCTCCTTGCTGCCACCTCCGCCGGGCACGGCTGCCCACTTCGTGCCTCCCCATCGCCCAGTTTTGCCCAGGAAGCCTCCCGAACTCTCTCCCCTCCCCCCACCCCAAGGAAGTGTGCTTGGACAAGTCCTTTGATCTCTCCGGCATTCCACTGTGTCCTCTGCAAGGAACAGTAGTTTGCATCCAGTGCCATGGGCGTGGGTGGCAGAGATCATGACACCTGAGCTTAGCCAGGATGTAGAATTCCTTTCAACAAAAAGGTCAAGTTTCTCATCACAGAAGTAACAAAACCACGTGGAAAATAGAGAAGGTCCCCTGTCATCGCCTCCCACAGCCGGGACATCCAGTGTGAGTGCTTCTGGAGGACGTGCTGCCTGCTGACACACAGGCAGGTGACACAGGTCACGCCTGTCGGTTGGAGGCTGAGGGGCTCTGTTGTTACTGCAGCTTCACACACCATTCCACCCATTCATTCCCAGTGTTGGACTTTGTAGCTGTTTGGTATATCCGCAGAGCTGGGGCAGCCCTCCCTGCATTTAGAAAATATTCATCACCCCAAAAGGAAGCCCTCTACCCTTTAGCAGTCACCTCCGTGTCCGACTGTTTGCTTAACAGTATTTTACAAGCATCTTTTCCTGTTTGCTAACACTCTCTTGAAGCACCTTGTTTGGTGGCTGCCAGCAAAGGATGTGGGGTGAGGGACTGGCACGGCCAATGTATTCTTGGATGTGAGTGTCGGGTGCCAAGCCTCATGGAGCAGTGTCTGGTGTCGGGGACCCGGGGCAGAGATGGGGGAGGGATGGTGGGTGCCAGCGGGGGTCAGGGACCAGCTGGGGCGACTTTGTCGGGGGAGAGAAGGAAGCTCTGGACACAGAATCGCACCACGTAGGGATTTGGCTGTGGGGAAGGACGCAGCGGGGATCAGCCCACCTCCCAGGGTGGGTGAGGCGGGGCGAGGGGAGCGCTGTAAGGTCAGTGACCGAGTCCCAGAGTGGGGGAAGCGGGGAACGGGTCTGGACAGAGCTGAAGATGAGCTTGGTTTTGGACTTGCTGGCTCGGGGCCGGGCTCTCCGGGCGGATGTGCAGGCAGGGCACGCAGAAGGCGCTGGGGCTGCCGGGGAAAGATTTTGGAGTCTAGGTTGAGGCACATGTGAGGACTGGGGAGCCGGAGCCGACCCGGGGTGGGTGTGAGGGGAGCAGGGGGCTGAGGAGCACCGGCGTTGGGGGCTAGGGGATGAGCGAGGAAGTGAGGACGTGGGGCAGGCAGATCTGCGAGTAGGGGGCTGAGCCGGCGGCGGGGAGGCCGGCGCGGGTGCAGGGATGAGGGCGCGGCGCGGCGCGATCCCGAGGTGGTCTGGCCGTCGGGTGCCCGGCCCGAGGAACGGGCGAGGTCGGAACGAGTGGCCCGAGGCGGCCGCGAGGTCGGGCTCCTCGCTGCCTCCTCGCGGCACCCGGTCCTCTGCAGGCGAGCCCTGCTGGTCCAGCGGGGTCCACGGGGTCCGGTGGGGGAGCCCGCAAGGCTGCAGGTCGGCGCCCCACAGTGTGGGTTCTGAGCCCCAGGGGCTCGCGGGGACGGGCGGGCGCCCTGGCAGGTCCGATCCCGACCCCCGCCCCGGCGCCGGCCGCAGGACGGTGCGAGCGCTCGGACAGCGAGTTGGGCGCGAGGAGCGCCGGAGACCGCGACCCGGCCGGGGGGCGCCACGGGGACGCTATGGCCCGACCCCGCGCCGCCGAGAGCCGCTGAGACTGGGGCGGCCGGGCGGAGGGGGCGGCGCCGCGGGCGGGCACAGCCAATGCGCGCCGCCCCCGCGCCCCGCCGCCCCGCCCGGCAGCCCGGCCGCCCGGCGGAGCGCGAGTCCAGGGCTCAGACGCGGCGGGAGACGCGCGGTCCGGGCGCTCCGGCCAGCCCGGCGGGGCCGAGCCCAAGCTGGAGGCGCAGGACGCGCTGTACGTGGCGCTGGAGCTGGTGCTGGCCGCGCTGTCGGTGGCCGGCAACGTGCTGGTGTGCGCGGCGGTGGGCGCCTCGAGCGCGCTGCAGACGCCCACCAACTACTTCCTGGTGTCCCTGGCGGCGGCCGACATGGCCGTGGGGCTGTTCGCCATCCCCTTCGCCGTCACCATCAGCCTGGGCTTCTGCACCGACTTCCACAGCTGCCTCTTCCTCGCCTGCTTCGTGCTGGTGCTCACGCAGAGCTCCATCTTCAGCCTCCTGGCCGTGGCTGTCGATAGGTACCTGGCCGTGCGCGTCCCGCTCAGGTGAGGCGCCCTGACCTGCTGCCGCCCCCGGGAACCCAGACCCTCCCGGCCTTGGCGCGGGGCGCGCGAGCTCCCGCCCGCACCTGGACGAGAGGCCTCCCGACCCACGTGCTCCGGGCCAGCCCGACCCTCTCGGCGGCCGGGACGAGCGTCTCCTGAAGGGAGCCCCAGTAGGGGCAGCTCTGGGGCTCCGGGATGCAGCTCTGGGCGCCATCCCCGCGGGGCAGCTTCGGGAAAGCGCCGCCGAGCAGGCGGAAGGAGGCCAGGCGCACAGGCTGGCGATCGCATCCCCTCCGCTAGTCCAAGCGCTGGGGTTCCGGGCCAGGGAGGCTCTGGGGCAACTTTGGATGCTGGGACCCGCTTGGGCAGAATGACATTACTTTACGCCCAACATCAGGATGTACCTGCCGACCCCGGGGAGGTGTCAGTTAATTTTGGGGAATGCTGCGTGCCTAGTGAGGACCGTAATCACCCCCATATACTTTAAAGAGGGTTAAAGTGCTTCCTGGCTCGCCAGGACCCACAGCCTGAGAGCCTCGTGCATTGTGTAACGTTTGTCCACTGCCAGCCCGTCCCAGCCGGCTGGGAAAGTGCCCCTAGGATTTCAGGAAACTGAAGAACTTGGGGGTCTGCTCTTTCTCCCACACTCAGAAGATTTAGGATTTGGGGGATGGAGCCAGCCAGGGGAGTGGAGCCCCAGTAGTAGCGGAGAACTTGAGAGCTAGAGTATCACGGAGGGCCGATGAGAAGTACTTAACTCTCTATGGCGTCAGGGCCCCTTGGCTTTTCTGAATTGGGTAAACTTGGGATCTCTTTGGATTTAGAACTGAGACAGGGGAACTGAGTCACAGGAGTAGGAGGGAGAGGAAGCAATTAATCTACTGAGTGCCAGCTCTGTGAGACGCATTGTATTAAACTTATATCCTTTAACCCTGCAGTAATTCCAAAGGTAGCGACCGTTACCTGTGTCCTGTAGGCGAGGGGCTGGTGGCTCAGGACCTGGCCTCTGGAAGGATGGAGTGGTGTGGGAGCAGGACTTGGACTCAGAACTGGCCCCGTGTTCCCACGTGCTGTCAGTGTGCCAGCAGGGCTGTGTGTGGCGTCAGTGTTGGGATGTGGGCAGAAAGCGTGCTGACATTTCTGGAAGTGGATCCTGCCTGCAGTGAATTGGTTGTAAGGTAAATATGTCTGAGCCAACTGATGGCAAGAAGGCTCCCAGAGCCCGTCAGCCCAGCTGATGTGTTGAGCCTCGTCCCTGTGGTGTGTGTCCTGGGTCCCAGCGGGAGCAGGACCCCCTGCTCGCAGGCTGTGAGCCTCAGCTGCATGTCCCAGCCTTTCCTGCTGCCCTTGGCCGGCGACCAGGAGGCCTCTGGCGTCCTATCAGGTGTCACAGGGATTGCCGAGGCCTGGGGCGGCTTGGCACTGTCTCCGTTTCCTGCCTCCTGGTCCTCGTGTTGGTTACTCCATGGCCCCCAGCAGGCAGTCAGCAGCCCTGGCCCAAGTTGCCCAGTAGACAGAAGCCCCGTGGGGTTGCCCTGGGCAGAGGTCCAGAGAGACCTCAGCTCAGTGGAATTACTGGAGCAGGAAGTCCCGTAAAAGTTTGACTCTGTTAGTTCTTGTCCTGGTGTGTGCTGGGCGGGGTCCTAAGAAAAATGGGTGTGGGTGTGGATGTGTTAAGGGGAAAGAAACATGAATCACAGGCCCCTGACTTCTTTGCATTTGCTAAGGGTGGGGGGTGGGGGAGGCGGAGGGCAGGTCCCATCCCTGCCCTCCTGGCCTGCCCCCGAGAGGTCAGAGGCCTGCAAGAGGTATGTGTGAGCAGCCCCAAGTCCCCATCCCCAGAAGGTACGGCATCTGACAGCCCCCCACCTTGCGCCCAGGCCAAGCCCACCCTCACAGGTGGGAGGGTTCTGGAGCCCGTTGGCAGGCCCTCTTCCCACAGCTGTTTCAGCACTTCCAGCCCCATGAGCAGGCTCAGTGCAGATTACAGGACCCCACCAGGCCCTCCTGAATCAGAATCTCTGGAGTGGGGCGTGGGTGGGTCCCAGTATCAGTAGGTAACCAGGGACTTCTGGTCCCACTGAAGTCTGAGGACCTTGGGGAGTCAGCGAGCCTGGAGGCGCCCTTCTTCGCTGACCTGGGCCAGGCAGCTCTCACTCAGGTCACGGGTCGGTGGGAGTGAAGTTGGAAGAGTGTCTGGGAGCGGGTGTCTCCCCTATTCAGGCAGCAGTAACCGGGGGAGCCAGGGGACATGGGCCAGGTGCTTAGGCACGCCTCTTAGCTGGGCCAGAACAGTGCTGGGACTTAGCCTCGGTGTTTGTAGTTGCCCCAAGGCTCTGAGTGCAAGGCCACGGAGCCCACAGCCCCACCGGCCACCCAGTTGCCAAGGCAGGGAAGGGTACAGTGCAGGAGGAGAGAGGAGTCGGAGGAGAGGCTAAAAAAAGTCAGAACTTTGGGAGGATGGAGGTGGAGGGGACGCGTGTCTGCTCCCATCTCCTTGGCCTTAGGGAGGGGTGACCACACAGAAGAAAGACCTCTAACTCAAGTTCAAGTCCATGCAGCTGGTGATGCTGCCTGGACAGAGGGTCCAGTCCCAGTGGTGCCCTGACGCAGGCAGGGAGGGGTGGCCCCCCAGCTGGCGGGGTATGCGGGGGCGGGTGTGTCTGCCCACAGCTGCTCACTTCGCCATCAGGCCACTACCGGCAGGAGCACTTCCTCTTTCCTCCCTAATCTGATCTTGTTCCCTGGGCACCACACCCCGGGCCATGCAGGGGGCGGTGAGGGGGGCTATGTGATCGCTTCTGTCCGCCACTCCCCCAGCAAGACCCTGTTCCCCCAGCACCGGGCGCCGAGTGTCTGGTGGAGCCGAAGGAGGCTGTTGGGATGGCTGGATGGTCAGCAGAATGGAGGGTGAGGCGTGTCTGTCTGTCTGCCCCCTGTCAGTGGACCCTCACCCGCTCACCTTCCTGCCCCCTTTGGCAGGTGGAGGCATCTTCCTGGGGCCTCTCAGGTCCTCTCTGGGACGATGGGACTGGGGACTTTTTAGCAGGACTGCACCTTGGGTGGCAGGGTGGCCTCTCCTCAGCCCCTCCTAGGTGACGGGACTGCAGGGTGTTGGCAGAGGATTCGGGGTGTTTTTTTCCAGAGCTCGCTCTTTCTTAAAATTTGAGCTACGCTTCCCACGTGACAAAATGCACCTGTGCTGTTGTTTTGTTTTGACACAAGCTGGGAAAGGAGGCGTCAGCTCTGGGTGCCCCTGCCGCCTCCCCAAGGAGCCCTGCCTGGGGGCCCCCTTCTAGGTCAGTGCCGCTTCTTCTTCCAGATGAGCTCATCCATGAGGGTGAATGGTGGCCCAGAAAGCTGTCCACGCTCGAGTCCCCGCCTCACGTGGGAGACAGATGGACATCCCCCCACGTGGATCTCAGGCACAGCGGCTCACCCAGGGTGCTCCGCTGGCCCCGAGGTGCAATCTCATCTGTGTAAGTAGCTGTGGAGAGGAAGGAGGCAGCGTGTGACAATGAGGCAGAGGCAGGAGGGACGCGGCCACAGCCAGGGGACACTGGGCGGCCCCAGAAGCTGGAAGGGGACTGGAACTGGTTCTCCCAGAGCCTCGGAGGGAACGTGGCCCTGCCTGTGTTTCGGGCCTCTGGCCTCCAGAACTGGGGGTGTGAGTACTCTGAGCCCCCACCAAGTGTGTGACGCCTTGTTCCAGGGGCCTCAGGAAGCCACCATTCGTTTCCCCCTCCCCCAGCACTGGCCCCGTCCTGCGTTTCCTCCCCAGGAAACTCCTCTAACACATCTTCCGGTGTCACTGCCTCCACCTCTGTCACCATGGTGCCACTGAACCGCTCCTGTCAGGTCACCCCTGCAAGGCCCCTTTTCAATAGAATCTCAGGGTCCTTCTTGGGCCTTGTCACACACGTCTTCCAGCAGCTCCCGACCAGGTCCTGCTGGGAGCCCCCACTCCTCTCCTGCTCCCCTAGAGCCGCTCTCCAGTCGGTGTGCCTGGAGGTCCTGGGCCTTGCTGGGGGTAGAGGCCACACAGCCGAGGGGTCGTCCAGGAGCACCTGGGAGCCGCAGAGTGGGGAGGAGGTGGGCGTTGGGGAAGGAGGGTCCCCCTGGCCATCTGAGGCCTGCCCTGGGGCCCTGACCTGGAGCTGCCTGGAGAGCAGCGGGAGCCCCCAGTGACCAGAAGCCCCTCTGTAGATGAGGCCGCAGCCTGCGTGCGGGGGAGTGGGCCTGCCTTGGGTCCCCGCCAAGTGGGCACAGAGCTCTGGAAAGCCCGGAGCTGCCTTTGATCACTTGGAGAGAGAGCTTTTCACATGGCAGGTGGCCTGGGACCCTGTGGGCCCCAGTCTCGACCTCACTGTCCTCTCTTGGCCGCGGTCACAGCACAGGTGCGGCCGCGGGGACAGGTGTGAGCAGTTGTGCGCCTGCTGCTCCGGTCCCCAAACCTCGTAACACGGTCGTGGGCAGCCACCACTCTTGCCCTTTTCTGGGTCTGGGCCCCTATGTGCTCTTCTTATGACAGCGATGCCGTGACCTTCCGACTCTGCAGGTGGGGAAAGCAAGGCTCAGAGGGTTGTCTGCCCAGGGTCACACAGCCAGGCCTGGGGAGCCTGTCGTCCTGGGAGCCTTTGGCCCCCGTGTGAACAGTGGGAGGGAGAGGCTGCCACCTGCGGCCATCCAGAACGCCCCATGGTGAGAGGTCCCCTCTCGAGCGGATGAGTGAGGACACCAGAGGACCGTGGTCGGGACCCTCCTGGTGTCCCAGGACAGCATCAGGGCATCGTGGCCGAGGGAGGAGGCGCCGCTCCTCGGCCGGCCGGAGGGCGTGACTTACAGCTGCCCCGCCCTGGGCATCTCCCCACTCCCTCTTTCCTCAGGTGCAGGGACTGAGGCCCCACCTTCCCTGGCCCCTCCCTGCGGTCCCTCTCGCCTGGGGAAGCCATTCACTGTGCCCTCACAGAGGCTGACAGGCTTAGCGGCAAAGAGCAAGCGTCCCTTCTTTGAAAGAATGAAAGTGAGAACAGACGCCCCCGGGCTCACGGCTCTCGGCGGCCGGCTAACCCAGCCGGGGCTGTGGGAGGGAGCAGCGCTGCTTCTGGAAGGCCGGTGCTAGGGTTCCGTGAGGGGCAGCCCCAGGCCGGTTCCAAGGGTCACTCTCTGGTGACACCCGGGCTTGCGCCACCATCCTTAAACAGAACCCACTGATCTGCCTCCCCAAGCCCTTCCCGCCCGCTCCTTCCAGCTGTTGCTACATTTTGGTTTTCCTCCTGGGGTTCCTGTTTCAGCCTCTGCGTCTGATCCCATCACTTGTAGGCAGTGGCTGTTGTCCATCCAGGAAAACAAGGAGATGTCGCTCCCTCCCTCCCTCCCGCCCTCCCTGTGCCCTCCCTCCCTGTGCGGCTGCCGCTGTGGGCTGCCTCCTGCGCCGTCAGGGTCAAGAGCGCCTGCGTTTTATTCTGTAACTGTCATATAAAGTTTCCTGGACGTCCAAGAGCGGAAACCGAGAAACGGCATCTGTGGTGTTGGAGCCGTGTGTTTCTCATCGGCCAGGATGCGGAAGTAGGACTCGGGTCACCAAAGCTGTCCTCTCGGGAGACGGTGCTCCTGGCAGGTCCCGCAGCGGCCCCTGCAACACAGTCTCGGGGTCGCCCGACCGGGTCTTGCATTCCCCATTTTCTTCTTCCGTCTTTCTGGGAGCCCACGTTTGTTTGTTTGTATGTCAGCCTTCGGTGGCTCTTTCAGGACTCGGGCTCTTACGTGCCAGAAATGTCTAGATTTCTCCCACATGCTTGGTGGTTTGGCTGGACGTGGGCCCAGGAGCCCGACGGCACTTGTGGGAACACCCCGTGTGGCTCGAGAGGTCCGCTGTGGGTGGCGTTCTCCTTCGTAACTCACGTTTCCCCTGGAAGCCGTTGGGGTCACTTGCTTCTGCCTGGCATCCTGAAATGCCATGAGGTCGGGTCTAAAAGTTGAGTTTCAGCTTTTCCCCTTCATTTGGCGATGGCACCAGGAGGAGAACCTCTCCAGTCTGAAGGCTCAGGTCTGTCTTCAGCTCTGAGATGTTTAAAAATGGTTTTTCTAGAGTAGTTCCTCTCCTGGATTGCCTCCTTGTCCCCATCCACTCTGGCTCTTCCTTCTGGGATGCTCGAGGGGAAGGTGGGTCCCCTCCGTGACTGAGCTCATCTCCCAAACGTTCTCTTACCTGCGAGGTCCCGGCACCTCAGCTTCTCATTCTCCCTGAAAGGGTCCTTGACTTTTTCCTCCCCTTCTTCTTCTTCTTTTTTAGTTTTAGCATTTATATTTTCACTTTGGATTTAAGGTTAAATTTTTTTCAGTCGATCTTGAGAACTTTTTGGATTCACATGGTTCGGATTCTTGCTGTGGCAGAGTATACGTATCCAAACCTCTTCCCCGGCCCCGTCCTCCGGCTCTGGGTCAGGCTCCAGCCTGGGGAGAGGGTGGGAGCAGGAGGGGTGCGTGCCCAGCTCTGCGGGAGGTGGGGGACACTGGCTGGGCGGGCGAGGCCACCCGCAGGCTGGCCAGCAGGCACTTTCCCTTGACCTCTGCTCCGTTCTGGCACCTGCTGTCAGCCAGCCTGTAGCCTCTCTTCCTTGTCATCCCTGTTTCCAGTTTAAGGCTCCAGGCCCCATCCTCATGATCCCGTCTGCCACCTGGGTTCTAGAAACTCATCAAGGTCTCTGGTTTGCTGGATGTCACCTTCCACTTCCATTTTGGGGATGGTTATGAATTTATTTCCTCTTTTGTTTTTCTACTGTCATCTAAAGGGGATTTTCTGGGAGGTGACAATTGGGTGGGACCTGGCAGTCCAGGGTAGGATTTTAATCAGGGGTTTGCTGTGGTCAGGTTTGCATCATAAAACAGCTACTGTGGGGGACAACGGGGGTGGGCTGGAGGGGACAAGATCACAGAGGGTGGCCTGCTGTCATCCAGGCGACGAGGAAGAAGGCATGACTGAGGCAGAGGCTCTGGAGATGCAGGTACAATCGAGAGGTGTTTGAGATGCATGAAATCTGAAATCCTCCCCCAGGGGAGACCAGTATGCGATGCCAGCCAAGCTGTCTGGCCAACTTCAGAGCAGAGGGGCTGCCGGTAAAGCCACAGAGCCAAGCAGAGCCCCGGACACGGGCCCTGGAAGTACAGGCAGCGAGCGAGGACCAGAGCCGGGGCGGGTGGGGCCAGGCGGGCTGAGCCGAGAGTGTGAGACCCGCAGGCCTCGGCAGCCCGGGCGGTCGGCGGGGGTCTCTGGACCCGTGGACTGAGGGGCGTGCCCGTGGCTGGAGGGCGGGACCGCGGGGACAGGCTCAGGGGACCTGCTGACTCAGTAGGATGCTGGGCTTCAGGGAGAGGAAGAGTGCAGGGTGACCCCAGATTTCTGGGTGGCTGGTGGGGCGCCATCCTGGAGACATGGGGGCTTTGGGACAGTGTTGCCTCAGGTGGAGCTGGGCAGTCCGTGGTGGCGTCTGGGGCCCTGCGTCCTCCACGGTTCTGGCTCTGGACCCCACCGGTCCTGATGCTGCCAGCACAGCATCGTCTGATCCTCCAGCCCCTGGGCTGTTCAGCATAGACCGGCTCCTCGCCCGCTCTCAGCCCCCCTTCTCTGGTTTACTGCCTGGTTTGTCCAGCCCTGCCCCCACAACCTTCCCAGAGCAGCTTTCTGTATGACGTCTTGATTTCCAGCGCTGACTTCGACACCAGCGTGTGGAGACAGTGAAGCTCTGTGGAAAGGCATCGCAGAGCACGTCCTGTCAGCGGCACTTCCTGAACCCTCCAGCAGCCACTTCTCTGGGCTCCCATCTCCACTCCCCCGCCACATCCGCTGCTCCAGGACCTGGGCTCTCAGCCTCCCTCCTGCCCTTTCAGCCACCCTCCGCCCAGCGGCAGCCGTTCTCAGATGGAAACCTGACGGCACCTCCTTCCTGGACCTGATGCTCCCAGCGCCTTGGGACGCCCGCCTGGCACTGGCCCCCTCCCTCCTCCAGCCTCACCCCGCCTTTGCCTCCTTTTGCTCTCTGCCCTGCTGCTGGACCCCCTCAGTTCCTGACTTACGGAGCCAGGCCTTTGCACGTGCCGTTCTCTCTGCCTGGGATGCTCCTTACCTGCCGACTCTTCCTACTTTTCTCAGCACTCCTCCTGGGAGGTACCCGGGGTTCCTTTGCAGCTCTCTGCCTGCTTGCAGGTGTTTTCTTAATTATTTTTAATTAGTTGAAGGTCACCTTTCCTTCTCCATTATAAGCAGGGCTCATGCTGTTCCCCCATTATCTCCAGTAGGTGGTCCAGTTACCAGCTTGTGACACATTGAGGAGGGGGCAGTGTGTGTGTGTGCGTGCACATGCGTGTGTGCTGGTGGGACCTGCCCTGATAGGGAGGGACGAGCTTGCTGCTGAGACCCAAGAAGCCCGTGGAGGGTGTCATCAGCACATAGAGGGGACAAGTGAGAGCCCGAGGGGGGCCGAGCAGGAGAGGGAGGAGGGGGATCCAGACGAGCTTCGCCAAAACCAGCGAGGAGACGTCAGCAGCGCTGCAGAGGCATGCATAGCTCCCAACGTGGGCATTTTCAGAAATCACTAGACACGGAGTTTGTCAGTAGCTAGGACTTTTTAAAAATTACAAAATGAATGCAGTGTGTGCCCTTACACACACACACACACACACACACACACACACACTGCATTCATTCTGTAACCTTTAAGAAGTCTCAGCTATTGAAAGAGATATTTGTATGTATATATATTTGTGTATCTGTACCTGGACGTGTGTGTACATACACTTGTGTGTGTGTGTGTGTGTGTGTGTACGTTTGTATCCATTCGACTAATCTCATGTGGTTTGTAGTTTCAGAAAGAATAAGTCATTCTGAACTAGTGTTTATTTTCCACAATTTCTATGTTGCAAAACTGATACAAATTCCCATGTTCATGTTTTGCTACATTTGCTGTCTGTGTTTTACAGACACACACAGAGCTACACTCAGGAGTTCTAACACTGACACAGTACAGTCTACTTAGATGTCCCAACTAACCCGATCATGGTCTTTAAAGTTTTTTTTAAATCCAGCTTCCAGTAAAAGATCATGCGTGCACTTCACATGCTCCTTTAGTTTTCTTTAATCTGGAAGCGTTCCTCAGTCTCTCGTCCCCCGTCTGTTTCAAGACGGTGCCTTACTCTGGCTTTGGTTGTTTCCTTGTGGGTAGATTCAGGTTGGACACTCTTGGTGGGAAGCCGTCCCCGTGACACCGTGTCCACGTCAGCCCGCCGCCCGCAGAGGCTTGCAGGGTGCGTCTGTCCCGGTGCTGTTGCGTTGGGTCTCACCCCGTGGCCGTGGCCGTGTCTGCCAGCATTCATCGCCGTAAGGTGTGGTTTCCCTGTTGGCTGCTTCTCGCCTGGATCAGCGATTACCATGTAAAATGGTAATTTTACTGTTTCTCAGTCCTTCCACCTTCCTAGTCAGCATTCTTCTGTAGAGAAGAGGTTTACCTTTTCCCTGCTCTTCCTTAAACTGTTTTAAATGCCAGTGGGCTTAGGGAATTTTATTTTCATTCAGTGTGTTATAATCCATTCCTTTATTCATTTTGATGCCCAGAGTTGGCGAGTGGGAGCCCATTCTAGTTCACTTGTGTTTGAGCTCCCCGTCAGTTTGAGCACTTCCTTACTTCTGGCACAGGCTCCCGCTGTGTTGTCTAGTTTGGGCACCAGCCGTTCCCCAAGGCGCCCCGTCTCCTTTCCGTGGAGAACAGTATTTCGAAGCCAAGACCAGGGTGGGTGTGCTCACTGCTGCTGCAGGCCCTCGCAATGAGCAGAGCTAGGAGAGGTGTTTTGTTTTGTTTTGTGTTTAATAGTGACTTGGAAGAACTCTTGCTTCCAGAAGAATGCCGTCTAATTAATGAGTAGGAATAGCTGAGTTAAGCGGATCATCATCTGGCAGCTGTCATAGTAATAACTGGTCCAGGCAAGAATAGGCAGTAGGTGATAAAACTCACTGGGGAAGCCTGATGAGAGCCAAGATACTCACAGAGACGCAGGGCGGCCCACAGGGGACCCGCTGATGACACAGGGGCAGGGCTCACCGCGGAGGGGCACGGCGGACGCTGGGACGGCCGGGCAGCCAGGGCCAGCATCACGGGCACGGTTGCCCTGCTGCCGCATGTCCCTGCCCGCTGCTCGCCTGTGCACGTGGTGGCCGCCGCGCTCCCGGTGCTGCACCTGGAGCGTGGTGCGTTTCAGCCCCAGCCCCGGCAGGGTGCTTCTGCGAGGTCAGGGTCAGCAGGCGTCCTTCTTCTCTGGTCCAGGTGCAGGCAGTGGCCTTTTCTCTCAGGGGTCCTACTTCTCGGGAGGGCTTCAGCGTCCGGAGCCCAGCGGCCTTGGGCTGCCCCCAGGTCCCACGCGATACAGGAGACCAATGTGTGAGCTGGGTCAAAGAACAGCCTGAGAGGTGACCCGGGGGCCTGGTCCCGCCCCGCCCTCAGTCTCCAGGGGGCTAGTCACTGTCAGGCCACACTGGACAGCGTCCTCTCGCACGCGGGTGGGGAGGGCTGCCAGCCGTCCCTTCTGCTGCCTGCTCCTTGTCTGCTGGCCCTGGGTGACTGGGAAGGACGGCGGCACCTCTCCTACCGCCTGCACCTGTGGGCTCAGCCCGGGCCCTGGCCAGGCCGCCGCCGGGGTGCAGGCAGGTCTGACTGCAGGAGGAGACGAGAACCCCCAGGGGCCAGGGTGGCCGAGGGTCCGGGCCTCCTCGGAGCTCAGCGGAAAGGCCGGCTCTGGCGGCCTGCTGCCTGGTGGCTGGGCAGGTGGTGTCCTGGCCGCAGGCGGCCCCACAGGCCAGGGCCCTGATGAGGTCAGGCCGTAGAGACGAGACAGGCTGCCCCCAACATTTACCACAAACGGCAGCGCAGAGACTTCTCCCCACGCGCAGATCATCGTATAAATAGAGCCAAACAGCTCTTTCTGTGTGGAAGTGGTTTTATTGGTTTCTCCTGCTCTTGCTGCAGTTCATCAGTGGAGTCGTCTGGGTCTTCAGCTTTCTGTGGGGGAAGCTTTTTGTGCTGTTTCTTTAATAGACACGGTGCCCTGCAGAGTTTCTGTTTCTTCTTCTGTTCCAGACAGTGTTTATAAGCCCCGTTAACTCAGTGGGAAGCAACCAGCTGTTGAGCAAGAGAAAGTCCCTGTTACACAGAGGGCCTTCGTGAGCTCTCAGCTGAAGCTGGGGGCGCAACCACACACCCACAGCTTGCTTTGTTCAGCGCCGCCAGGACGGTGTGCAGCGTGTGCGTGTGCCGAGAGCCCAGCGTCCTGTTCCTTTCTCAGAAACGTGGGCCCTTCCTCACCGTTGGCCTGCTGGCCCAGGGTTAGGTGTTCTGGATGCATGGTACTAAGGCAGAGTCTCTGCGGTGAGGAGCGCACGGCTCAGCGGGCGGCGCACGGGGGTGATGCGGGAATCAGGGTTCACCGGGCACATGGTGGTGCACCTCCGTATGGACCGGCCTGCTTCCGGGTGACAGGAGAGCAGGGGTGGGACGTCGGTACAGTGCAAAGCCTTGTGGTGTGGCTCATCTGGGATTCTGCCCCGGGGTACGGAGCTGGGACAGTGGGGCTGGCGTCCCCAGCTTCAGCAGGAGACAGAGAAGCCCAGGGCTTGACAGCTGTGCAGCAGGAGGGCCTCGGGGCTCCCAGGATCAACAGGAGCAAAACGCTGCCATGCCTGGGCCTCTCCGTCAGAAAGCTGCGCCCCAGCCTGCCAGGCTCGGCCACAGTGCCTGCTGGGCATATGCCGCCAGCCTGGGAACAGGCCCCGCTCGGAACTCTGCTGTCATCTGCCTTGTCTTGGCACCTATCAGCCTTGCTCTAGTTACAGTCTTGCCAGTGTCCATTAGACGTTTTGGGTACATTTTTAATATGCACCGAGGCAGCCTCCAGCCCCGCTGACCCCGCCTGCCTGGGTGCTGCAAGTCATTCTTTTTGTCAGAGCTCTGGTTACAGCATTTTGTAGGTTTTGAGTGGTCGGCCCTAACCCCGTTTTCACGTAAGTCCTGTTATTGTATCTGGGTGTAATTTCAGAGAACATGAAGTTTTCTGAGAATGTAGATACTGCTTTACAGCAGAAGCGTTTGTATTACAGAGGCATGAAACTTGAGACAGAACAGAAAGGAAAAGGTCCCTAAACTTAGCAGTCAGCATTTTAAGCAGCAGAACAGAACTCCACGTGTGCTCAGTGAGCTGCGTTCACAGGGGGCTCTCTGCGCGACGTATCTGTATTTAAAGACCCGGCAGCATGGGGTCCTGCGGCCACTGTTACCCCGCTTTCTGCTGACAGAGCTCAGAGTCTATCCAGCCCTCGTCGGGACTGGCCCCGCGTGGTGTCACCGTCCAGGGTGGAGACCCTTTGGGATCTGCTGGGCTGAGGGCACCCTGAGAGCTGGGGATTCTGATTTCGGAGGCTGAGAAGGCGGCCTGGCCTGAGCGGAGGGCTGCCGAGCCAGCGGAGGAGGGGACCCTGGCCCGGAAATAGGCCAGTCCTCGTCAGGCAGGCTTGGTGGTCCCCTTCCATTACGCAACCCCTAACCTCTCTGTCCACCCTGCACCCTAGCGCTGCGCCCTCCACGTGCCTGCTTGCCTGTCGGTCTCTGAGCTGTGGGCGAGGCCTGCGCTTCCCCGGAGCGCCCTGCTGTGTGCCTGGAGCGGCTGCCCCTTGCTTGGAATGACCAAGCCGCCTGTGTTTCCTGTGGTCGTTTGGACACTGCCTTTCACATTCGTCTCTGCACTTGGGGCGTGTGTCCGGCTCCCAGGCCTCACCGCCGTGCACAGCGCCACAGCACAGCAGGGACCTGCCAGGGGCAGATGTAGGAAAGGACACTTTCCCAGCCTTGCAGGAATGATCTGGGGACACACACACGCAGGTTCTGAGGCCACCGGTACCCGGGGAGCAAGGTGGGGACCGCAGGCAGGGAGCAGAGGTGGGGCCTGGGGAGCCGGGGTAGCCGGGCACCTGGGAGAGGACAGAGGCCCAGCTGGAAGTGGGCAAAGAGAGTGCGCGGTGGGAGATGACCAGAGCCCCGGGGGTCGTCCCCCCCGGCTTCCCGCCCCGTGCAGGGGCGTCGCGGCGCCCTGGCCCTGTGCCACCTGTGCCGGGGCCCAGGCATACACCTCGGGGCCGCTGACACCCGCCGTTGTGGAGCCCCGGCTCCGGTGCTGATCATGCTTCCGCCTCTGGAGCCCAGCCCTCTCCTTGGGTCTGGCTGTGTCCGCCGACAGAATAAAGAGTTGGAGAGTCTCTCTGCCGCCTTTTAAGAACTGCCTGCCAGGAGGGCGGCAGAGGCCTCTTCCTCCAAGTCTCCAGTTCCCACGGGCTGGCTCCAGAGTTGGGGCGGGGCGCTCGCAGCGCCTCGGACAGCACTCCGAGGAGGGCAGACGTGCCTGGGGAGGAAGCTGCTGCCCAGGCTGGGCTGTGTGAGAAGGGCCGTGGCGTCCCGGGCAGGGCAGTGACTGCTCCTGGCGAAGCTGGAACCCAGTTAGATTGGGTTTGTAACCCCATGGTGGTGCAGAGGCAGCAAGGGCGTCCCTGAACCTCTGCGCCTCAGCTTCCACATCTGGGACCAGGACACGCAGCTGTGCCGTCCCAGGCACACGAGGTGTTCGGGCTGCGGACGCTCAGCGCTCGGATGTGTCCCGTGCGGCCGGGAGGGCTTAGCAGGCATGTGTCTCCCACACCTGGCGTTTGGTCATGTGGTTCAAAGGCCGCTGGGATGGGAAAGCGCCTGCCGGCGAGCAGGACGTCAGGAAGGAGAGCTTGTCTGGGATGATGAAATGGACGGCGAACTCTCGTCCCCCCACTGCACAATTTCAAGTACCACTGGCACATTTAAGATGAAAATGGCGATGCGGGTTTGACGTTTCCGCATTAGCCAAGTATTTCAGGTCCTCAGAAAACAACTTGCTTAATTCTCACCCCCACAGCTCTGTGTCCCCCGGTGGACTGGGCCCACGCCCCACCTCGCCTTGCACGCCCTGTGCTCTGTGGGATGTCACCACGTCCCTGGTCCTCAGCCTCTTCTCCAACGCTCCCTCGAGCCTTGTTCCTCGTCTTCCGACACCCAGTCCATCGTCAGGACCTGTTGCTCCTGCTCCCAAAGCGCCTGTCCCCGGTGCGTCAGCGTCCTCTCCTGCCGTCACCGCTGAAGCAGTGTCCTGACGGCTCTGCTCTCCTGACACTCAGTCTCCAGACTGGGAGCTTCACGAGACCTCAGTCAGGGCCCTCAGGGGCTTCCCGCTGCTGTCAAGGGTCAGAATCCGGCTTCCTTCCCACGGCCTGGGAACTGTTCCCACTTTATCTGAGGCTCATTCACGTTTCCTTTTGCTTCTCTAGGAAAGTAAAATCCTTTCCTGCCCGAAAGCCTGACACATTCTGTTCTGTCTGCCAGAAACGCTCTTCACCCCCCTTCTCAAAATTCTCACTCCCCCGCCGTCAGCTCTGCGTAAGAGGCCCTCCTGACAGCCCGTGTCCAGGGCCCTCCGGTTCTTCTCTGATCTGCACCGTTTGTTTGCTTTGCCCAGACTCACTCTGATTTGCAGGTACACGTCTGCCTGTTTACCTGTTCATCTTGTCTCCTCTACGGGCGTCACGGCCCCTGAGGGCTGTGGATCACGCTCCCGGTGCCGAGCAGGGCGCCCGGGACGGAGGAAGAATCTGAGTGGAGTAGTGAACCTTCGGCAGAAAGGCCGAGATGGGGGTCCCCAGAGAAAGCTGCCCTGATGAAGCCCTCACCTGGGACAGGTTAGCATGAAAGCCGTCTTTCACGGGTGCGGGACCCTGCAGCTCTGAGAGGTTCAGATGTGGGTGGACTTCGCTTGTTGTTTTGAACTCTAGCAGGAAGCCACCCCCTGGGATTAGTTAATCCACGTCTAACGTTGCTTAAAAAAGTCACGTAACAGAAGCAGCAGCCTGAGGAACACAGGCCCGGAAGTCCTGCCTTAGCTCTGGTCTCTGGTTCTTTTGTTTTGTTTTGTTTTTTCTAATTAAAGTGTAGTCGGTTTGCAGTGTCGCGCTGGTTTCTGGTGCGCAGCACGGTGGTTCGGTTACACCCACGTATGCTCCTTTTCAGACTCTCTTCCATTACAGGCTGTCACACGGCACTGAATATAGTTCCCTGTGCTGTGCAGTAGGACCTGGTTGTCTGTTCACGGTTCTTCTATTTTCTTTGTTACTCAAAGACCCTGTATGTGTTTCCTGGCTTGTAAAACAAGGGGAGTGGGACTAGAAAAGATGAACGTCCCCTCAGTTTGTATGAGTGTGCTTTGGTTGCAGGTAACAGTGGCTTACGCACTGAAGGTAATTATCTCCTGAGCTCAGATACGGAGCTGCAGTGGCCCTGGGGTTGGTGTGCTGGTGCGGGATGTCCTTCTTTCTGCTTCGCCACTTGCTCGTCCTCAGGCTCATCCCTCCTGCTCACAACATGGCTGCTGCAGCTCTGGGCGTCGCAGACCCTGTAAGAGCATTAAACGCAGAACGGGGTGGGCGTAAGGAAGAGCTCTCCTCGCGGGTATCTCCCCTCTGGCCAAGTAGAGTCTTTCCTGGAAGTGCCCTGGCAGACTTCCTTCTGTCTCGCTGGCCAGGACCGCCTTGCGGATCCACCCCAGGCCGTCGCTGACGAGTCTGCTTACCTGGACCTGCGGCGCCACCCGGCTGCCCTGTGCTCAGCTGCACGCAGCTCAGTGCGGTCCTATGAGCACGAGGAGGAAGGGCAGGCCGCGCGTGCGGCCAGCGTCCTGTCACCTCAGCGGTTCTGCCCTGTTCCCCGGCAGGGTCGGGCTGCAGTCTTCACACCTCTGGCAGGGCAATGGCCAGGAATAACATTTTGATAAGGAATGGCTTTATATTCTTGGATGAGGAGGGAAGCAGAAAGGGTTTGGAAATAGATGGATTTATTGGCCAAGAAAAATTCAGTGAGCAGCTGAGACCAACAGGTCATCTGTAACCAAGGCCCCACAACTGAGCTGCCCTCGTGGGCGGCAGAGAAGACTGAGATCACGGTCAGTTATGGGCAGGACCTCAGTCAACTTCCTCAGCAAACTGTCAGCGCTCCTGCCTGTCCAGGCGTCGGGTACTCCTAGTGAGCGGAATCTCGTTTTAGAGCTGTCAGAGAACCCACCAGGAACACATCTGTAGCCCGACGTATTCCTGGGCCTCCCCTGTGCCAGGCCCTGTGCTGGCCCCTGGGGTTGCATCACAAAGGGACACGGTCCAAACCCTGAAGAGGGTGAACATTCCAGTTGAGGGGAAAACACATGTAACAGATAAACAAGCTCTGTGACAGGTGTGAGTCTGGGGCCAGAAAGTGAAGTGGCCGCCTCTGCCTCAGAGGCGGTGAGGACAGATGGCCTGTGAGGCGGGAACAGGACTTGGTCCAGTGCTGCGAGCCGCGCGGCCAGGAGCGGCGGGCGCCGGGCACGCGGTGGAGCTGAGGTCCGTGGGCCGCGTGAGGCAGAGGTCGGATGCTTCCCACGCACAGGCGTTACGCTAACGTGTATCCTGTCGTTTCCCAGTTTCCTTCCCAGAGGTTACGTTTCTCCGTACATTATCCTGAATCCATACTACCGACCAGTCACTAGTAGCAGTTTATCCCGCTGCTGCAAACACGGATGGACTAGCTTACAGGAGAATGTCCAAAATGCGTATTATGGTTTCTAGAGATTTTTAAATAAGACTTAATGCTTGAAAAATTACTGGAAAAATTTTAATATTTGCTAAGTTATTTCCCAGTTTTTATCAACTTCGCTTCTAGCTGAGAGAGAGAGGGACGTTGCCAAACTCCTGTTCTCCCACCTTTCATAGGGGTGTCTGGGGGGTGATTTCCCTGTGGTCCAAGGCAGACCTCTGTGTGTTTGTGGGAGACCAGAAGGACGCCCGCCCGGGGTCACCAGCTGCCACCCAACTCTCTTGGGCTGCTGTTCAAGTGTCGCCTTGTCCACGAAGCCTCCCTGACCGACTTCTGTGAAGTGCAGGCCTTGCCACGCCCGCTCATCCTTGCTCTGCTGTTCCTTTTTCACACTGCGCATACCTCCTCCTGACTCCCCACACCGCTTCCCAGCCTGTGCTTGTTGTCTATCATGATCTGTCTCCTCCTCCTGGAACCTAAGTCCCTGAAAAGCAGGGATCTTCGTGTGTTCTGTCCCCTGGCGTATCCTGACCACCTAGAACCGTCTCATAGGAGACCTGGGCCCCAGGTCAGTATGTGGGTGATTAGGAGGCACCCTTCCAGAATTCTCCACTTGTCCTCAGTCACCAGGACGTGTCACTAGACAGGGGCGAGTTAACCACTCAAGAATGAAAATCGTATTCAGCCTGTTGGAGCAGCGCTGCTCCATGCTGAGGGTGAAAGGCCGGGGTGCCCCAAGGCGGGGCCTGGAGGCTGTTAGGAATAAAGGCCGTGGAGCCAGAGGCACAGGGGCATCTTGGACTTTGGTCGCCGGATACTGTAAACTGACCATAACAGATGGCGTTCTTTTGAACAGGTACAAGAGCCTGGTCACGGGCGCCCGAGCACGAGCAGTCATCGCTGTGCTCTGGGTCCTTGCCTTCGGCATTGGCCTGACCCCGTTCCTGGGGTGGAACAGAGGCAAAGGCAGTGCCACCAACTGCACGGAGCCCGGGGACAGGCCCGCCAACGACAGCTGCTGCCGCGTCAAGTGTCTTTTCGAGAACGTGGTCCCCATGAGCTACATGGTGTACTTCAACTTCTTTGGGTGCGTCCTGCCCCCACTGCTCGCCATGCTGGCGATCTACGTCAAGATCTTCACGGTGGCCTGCAGGCAGCTCCAGCGCACGGAGCTGAGGGACCACTCGAGGACCGTTCTCCAGCGAGAGATCCACGTGGCCAAGTCCCTGGCCATGATCGTTGGGATCTTCGCTTTGTGCTGGCTCCCGGTCCATGCCATCAACTGTGCCACACTTTTTCAGCCAGCCTGGGCCAAGGAGAAGCCCAGGTGGGTGATGAACACGGCCATCCTCCTGTCCCACGCCAACTCGGTTGTCAACCCCATCGTCTACGCCTACCGGAACCGAGACTTCCGCTGCATGTTTCACAGGATCATCTCCAGGTATGTACTCTGCCAGACGGACGTCCTCAAGAGTGGGGACGGGCCAGTGGGGCCACAGCCTACTCTCGATGTGAGCCTGTGACCCAGGCTCTGGCCTCAGGGATGAGAAGGCACAGATTCACAGGGACAAAGGGACCGGACACGGCTGGCAGATTCTCAAAGTGACAGACGGCTCCACCTCCCAGGCAAGTGGTGGCCTCTTGCAAGCACCTCCCTGGAGCGACCACACTCCTAGTTAACGTGTCCGTGTTGTGAATGCGTTCTGAGGGCTGGCAGGTGTACCTGCCGCTCTCTCTGGCTGCTCTTACCGTGTGGGCGATGCTGATGGACTGGGAAAGACTGCATTGTTTTCTTAAGAGTCTATGTCTTTCATGGTAGAAAATGATTGAAGTTATTTTACTGTGAAACACTGTGAACTGTTTTAATAACAAATGTTTTTTTAACGTAGAGGTAATGGGAAAAGTTGGACATACTAAAATATATATACTTGTTCCGAGGAAGGTGACCAGGAGAATTTAAAGTATAATGCTTCAATCAAGAAACTGCTCTATTAATGTAGGGGGAGGATCCTCTTACAGGGTTTGATAACAGTCTTGTCCACAGACAGCAAACTGCCCGGGAGGAAGACCCTGGAGAAGTGGGGCCCCGCCTCCACCAGGCTCCCCTCCCCCTCTAGAGCCGGACGGTGAATCTTCCTTCCCTCCCAAATTCAAGTTTGGCCAAGTTGTTGGAACCCAAAGTGTGAAAATTTTACTGAGTTAAGTTATATAACTGTGTTTGTATGTTAGGTGAAAAAATAAAGCAAACAAACGAGATTAGGGGCCGCATCAGCTTGTGCAGAGCTGCACCAGCCCGTCTGTTCTCTATCCTGAAGACTGCTTAAAAAACCAGTCTGCACCCAAGCCCCAGCTCCCACGTACTGAAGTTCTGATGGGTTGCGTTTGCCCAGCTCAGCACCACAAAAGGCTGCAGCATCCGCGTCGCGCTCACCCGCAGGCTGCGGGGGCATGGGGCGGGGGGCTCCTCAGCCGCCAGCCATCTGTGTCACGGGCCTGTGCACCGACTCCCTTCCTCCCGCAGGAGGGACGCTGCGGAGACAGGGGATGCCTGTCCTTTGAGGATCCTGTTCTCAGACAGCTTTCCCTATAAGAAGTTCCCGTCCTGGGCTGAGATCTGCCTCATTTCCACTTTCATCCATCCTTGCTCCTCTGCACTCCCCTGGGGTCCGAATGCGTCCCAAGCCCCAGTTTCTCTCCCTTTCAGTACCCCTCTTGGAGTCTCTTTCATCTTTCCTTCTTCAGGCTGGAAACCACAGTAGCATCTCCAGCTTCTTTGGAATGTGAGTTTAGTCCCTCCCTTCCTGCCGTTACAAAGCTCAGAAACGCATGCAGAGCAAGCCAGCACTTCCTGATTCTCAATTCTGCCTTCCTCACAACACAGTCCATTTCACAAGCTGTTTTGGCACCAGCACCACCGATGCCAGCAGCTCACTGCAGCCAGAACCCCCGAGTCTTCTCCTGCTTGCTGCCTTTTAGCCACAGCTCTGCTCTGATCTTTTATTGCAGAAATTTCCTGGACCCGAGGAAAAGAAGTAACCCTCATTCATCTGACCTTCATCTTATTGGTTTGTCCACCATCCCAACCTCTTAAAAATTACCAAACTTTAGTCACTTGGGAATCTGCTTGTGGACACGATATGATACTAGGCTTTGGGTCTAAAATGCTTGAATCTATCTGGAAATTCTGTGCCCCAGGGGCTCAGAAGCTGGGTCACATTTTTCATGGGGGCTTCAAACCATATGTACATCGTGGGTTCCAACCCACAGCCCCTCCTGCAGTCCAGGACACAAGAGGGGCAGCAACAAGGAGTCGGCTTCACTTCCCTTCCACGTAAACCACGGCAGGTCAAGTGCGTTTCCTGATGGCACTTCTATTTTGAAAGATAACGATGCTCAGTCGGTACCTTTCAGGCTTCATGTGTCTTTTCCATCAACAGTATGTCAGTCAGTTGCTTATCAGAGACACTTAGCTGCTGACAGGTGCTTGTCACCTGGCTGAGGTACACTGCCAAGAGATGCTTGCACTGGAACACAAAACACACAAGCCAGTTAGCAGTCGGAAGGGCCAGGCTAGCCGAGACCCGTCACCGCCGCCACGTGCAGCAGGAAAGGAGGGGGACACACAGGTGACGGGCCTTAACTCACTGCCTAGAAACTGCAGTCAGGAGGGGACAGGTGTGTTCTTTCTAGAAGTCAGTTGGGACAAAGGGAGGCTTTCTTTGCTCACACACACAATGGCCTGCACCCGCCTCTGGGGAGTGGGCAGTGTTGGACGCTGTACCACACACACAGCTTAGGTGACTGAAGGGGCCCTGGTTTAATCCTGTCATTTTACAGGTGAATCAGCTACGAACGTGGCTCCTTGTACCAAAGGACACTCAACTTGCCACCCAGTTCCCAAGGAGCGTAATCAACAGCGGAAAAGAAGGGGGAAGATGGAGTGGACACTAATTTTCTTCTTTGGCAAAAAGACTTAAAAAAGAGCTGCCTGCTCACAGGTGGTCGGTGCCTCCTCTTTGGAACAAGGAGGCGTGTGCGTATCTGGTTCTGCGTGATGCTCTGGGCTGCTGGGAAGCCCGCAGAAGCCCCAGGGCACGCTCCTGCCGGTGAGAGTCACATGTCGGCAAGGCGGTCTTACGGGGAGTGAGAGGGAACACCTCATGGCTGGAGCTGGGGGTGTGCAAAATGCCCAGCATCCAATTTATTTTATTGGGCCAGCAAATTCCTCAGTTGCCAACTTTGGGGATTACCTGTTGCCCTCCCCGAAGCTTCACCCATGACCTTTTAAATTAAAACAGGAAATTCGTATAGTTCTCAAAGTGACACTGCATCTGGGGCGGGTAGACCCGAAGGAGATGACAGACTGAAGTCAAGGAAAATAAACTGCCGTCTGTTTCAACGTGCAGTAAAACTCCCGTTTTGCCCCACTCTTAAACGACCCAGCAAGGCCGGCGGTTCCCCGCTAACTCGGCTGCCCCGGGGAGCACTGGCCCGTCTCACCAGCAGGCTGTCACTCTTCCACAGCACCGAGAAGGCAAACGCAGGGCAGGAACAGTAGTGACAAGAAGCCAAGCACGTGTAAGTTTTACCAGCGCTTCCAAGTACCTAGAAAGGAAAGGGCGGACGGGGTCAGAGCTGAAGAGGTGTGCTGGAAAACCACTCTCTTCCCCCAAGTTTATCTGTCTGATGACTCAGAGTTGCTCTGCACGTGGCGCTGGGAAGAACTGTAGGAACAGTTCACACACAAGTTGAAACTCAGCTTCCCTGCGTGCAGAGTCTTCTGGCTGCTCGGTGTTCTGCCCCCGCAGCCTGCAGACAGAGAAGCTGGAGGGCTCCGCGCTAGTGAAGCCACCCGCACGAACCATTTTGTTCTCTGGCTGGGGGTTCAGGGGGCTGAGCACCCAGAGGCAGAGGAGAAAGCGCCCCCGCGCCCACTTCACCGTGGGTTTCACAGCAGGGGCGTGCGCTCCTGAAGCTTCCACCGCACCCAGAAGACGGCGTGACAGCAGGCGGATGTCCAGCAGCGAGGCAGGACGGGGCTTCAGAGGAAAGCGGGAAAGGGCTTTTGAAAAGCCTCTGAGAGCATGGAGCGTAAGTGCAGGGCTTGTAAAGGGGGCGACGCAGCTGCTCAGGACGCTGTCTCAGGAGGAGGCAAGCCCAGGTCTGTCCGCTCCCCCAGCAGGAAGGAAGGGAGCGCGGGTGCGGAGCGGGCGGCCGGCGGCCCCCGGCCAGCCCAGGGGCAGACAGGAGACCCCAGGGGCGCTGTGGCGCGTCTGCAGTGCGGCCGGGCAGACTTGCTGGAGAAGTCGCTCCTGTAAGTCTCCTGCCACCAGGCAGACAAAAACTAAAAGGCAGAGGGCTTCATTCCTGGAGTTCATTTCCAACCTGGAAGTGTGAGATTAGTCTCCCAGGGAAGCAGACACCCCGGCGGTTACTGTGCAATGAACTTCCACTAGGAACTTGCCGTGGGGCTTTCACACTGTTTTAGGCTCTGAGATGACAATCGAAGTGAAGAGGCCAGGGCCTTTTTCTCCTCCAATGCCAGCACTTCCAGGATTCTTCCCTTTCTCCCACACAAAGAACAGCCCGGCGTCGTGCTGCTGTCCAGCGATTCACCTCCTCCAGCAATGTCACTACGGGCTTGGACCAAGTCAGTAGAATTCCTTGGGAGCTGCTAGATTCACCAGAAATGGCCAATGACAGGGTACGGAGATGCCTACTGCCTCCACTAAAACCTTCAGCCCCAGGTACAGACCAGGGCTTATCACATCTTATCCTATTTCCAGCCCCAAGGGCTGACACGTGTTAAGGGCTCTCCACTGGGTATCGGCGGGGAGCTTCCCTAGTGTCTGGGAAACTTAAACGGGAGGGAGACCATTAAAGCAGACTGTCTTCCACTTAGTACTGGAAGAAACCCATCAATATCCAGCAACGACATGAACGATTCTTGGGTCTCCAAACTATTCCCGGTACATGGAACTTCGGGTTTCTTCTTGCTTCAGTTAGCTCCTGTATCTCCTCTCTCTAGAGCTAAACATAGCTAGGTGTGAGCCCCTGGGTTCTACACTGACTTGAGCGGCCCACTGGTTCCTTCTTGTCCTGGGTCCCTGGTCCTTCAGAATGTGCTCTGGACTAAGCTGAGCAAATGCCTAGTAACCCAGGGACGGGGGAGAAATTCCACAGAGGTCCCCTTGCTGAGCCTTTCAAAGGCTGGCTGAGACTGAGAGCACGGTGTTCAGCCGCTGGAGGCAGTAAATACTGTAAAGGAACAGTAAGCTCTGAATCTGCCTCCTCTTTATCTAGCAGTGGACAACTGATGAGCCCAACAGCCAGACAGAGACCTGCGTCAGACGCGGCTAGAACTAGAGACTGACCTCAGGGAGCATCTAATTCCGTTCCTTCGCCCTTCAACGGAAAGACGACCCCTCTTAGGGGAGCTGCTCCCACCTCTCCCACTCGCAGTCTGGAGTGTTTGCCCCCAGGACAGAGCTTTTAAAAACGAAACACAGGAAGGAGGACACTCAGGCCCGTGTCTGGACTTGTGCGCACCTCGCTTGGAGGACGTCCACTCTGGTTCCAGTTCGTTCTAAGCGGAGGGGCCCACCTGGACACTCTTACCACGTTACTGTACGCAATGAAACCATTAAGGTTAATTTGAGGGTGGCTATAAGATTTCTACAGCCTAATTTAATTCAAAGTCCAAGCTGACAGCCACAATTCTAGGAAGTTAGCATTTTTATGATGCATAGAGCAATGTAATATAACACAGAATGTGAACAACGAAAATTCAAGTCATGGCAATCCTGGGAGGAACAGAAAGTCAACAGGAATTGAAATGTTTCAAACAGAATCGTTAAGACTGTAACTAATAACCAAAACACAGAATTAGAGGAGAGTCAGGCACCTGCTTGTGCAGGTCCAGTGTGATGCGGGTACTGGAACAGAGACAAAAAATCTGAAACTAAAAGACATGGGAAAACCCCCAAGGCCCTTCTTGTTGGGGTGTGTTAACTACATGAAAAGCAAAAACAGAAGCACTCGGAAAGGAAACGGAGACCCCTCCTTAGGCGCAGATGATCGTTTAACAGTGCTGACTATTAATCCATGAAGTTCACTATGAGAGGACTCTGCCAAGCAGCCTCTTTTAAGTTTTAACTGCTGCATTCAGCCTTGGCTGCCCCGTCATGAGGCGGTGCCCTCGGCCGGGCCGTGCTGCTGGCTGGAACGCCAAGTCAGCTCCCTAAGCAGGGCCACCCATTTGCCCAAGAGGCTCTGCTCAGTCATCCTCTCACTCGAACGGATGAGGCCCCGACTCAGACGCTCGTAAGCAAGCCACGGTCCAAGCACTGACAACCCCTGCCCCCCGCTCTTCAGCCGGGCCTGGGTAAACACTCGCACTGATGGCTTCCTCTTTGCCCCTCCCAAGCCAGACACAAAACCTGGGAGACCAGTGCCAATACTTTTATTTCGTTCCCAATATTCCCTCCTCTCAGGCCCGGCCGCACGCACCGCTGTCCAGTACGGCTGAACTCGGGGGGAGTCTGGCTCACTGTTTCTACAAAGACAGGCAGGGTGGGACAGCACGTGCAGATCCCTGTTGCCAGCCGCTTGTGACCGTTAACTCACTTTTCAGCATCTGTTTCCTGCAAAACAAACACCTACCTAGGCTTTTGGTGAGCCCTGTGAACGACACGTGAAAGTAGCTCAGAGTCTGCTAAGAGGCTGTCGCTTTGCAAATCTGCCTGCCTTAGGCACCAGAGGCCAAACCAAGGTCCGAACAAACTGCCTGTGCCTAGCACACTCGGACCCTTAACGAGTATTTCTTGACAAGTCTGACAGATCATTTCTGTCAGATGACTGGACATGTGGAAAGACCTTAAAATGCATTTTGGTTTCTGCTTGTAAGCGAGAGAATGGACAAGGTAGGGAGAAGGGAGGAAGCAACTCTATAATCAAACAGTGGGAAAACAAAAGTCGGCTGTACTCCATCAGGCCAGAGAAAAGGGTCTACACACTGCTACCAGCTAGATTTCGTAAGTCACATTTACCCTTATTTTAATTACTAATCGTCTGATTTTACTAAGTTGGGCCAAATGCTTTTCAGTAGTCCAGGAAATACTTAAAAGTGGTCCCCAGCTTTCACAGACACTCATGGAAACATTCTGTCCTAAGGGCATTCTGCTGAGATAACCCCCACCTCTGGATTTCTACCTGGTAGACACGCCTCCCACTGGGCGATGAGATTAAGGTGATGGACTGTCGATCAACTAGGTCCAAGGCCTGGACGGCTGATGAGCCAAAGACAAACTTCAGCCTGCGGAGCAGAGAAGCTTCAGATTAGACCACCTGACTAAAAGTCACATCTGTCACGTGACCCAAAGGATCGCCACCAGCAGTTTGTAAATATTTAATTCATTTTAATTTGGAAAAAATATCAATATAGGAAAAATAAATGTTAACATGTTGTTGGCAGATACAGGCCTCTTTGTACCAGAGTGCTTCCTCTTCTGCCCAACTGCCCTCCGTCCCTGAGGCAGCCACACGCGGCTGTCGGCTTCCTTCCTGTTAACGTTTCTGTATCATACACAGTACGCATGTGTGGCACACACACACCTATACAGACACCCACATATACACATGGTATCATTTGATAAGTTTTAAAACATGAAAGGTATATTGTAGGCTTTCTGGCAACTTCTTTTCCCACTCAACGTGCTTTTAAGAATGACGCATGTGTATTTTTAAGTTTAACTTTTGAATAATATTCCACTGTATGTACAGGTTTTATTTTTTAAGGACTCTATCGATAGACATTCTGGTTGTTTCCATTTCATGCTGCTGTGAGTGACACTCAGTCAGCCCTGTCTACACCCCTTCCTGGCTCTAAGTGGGAGCAGAGCCGCTCAGTCCCAGGACCCGCGCACTCGCCAGTTGTCAGAGGAGCCGCCAGCCGCTTTGCGCAGGGGAGGCAGCACACCTGCCAGCACTTACCAGAGGCCCAGCTCCTCCACGTCCTCACCGACACCAGTGTCGTCGGCCTTTTCATGTCTGGCCATCTGATGGGTGTTTAAACTCGTACTTTTTGGATTAGTAACAAAGGCTATCCAGGGGTTAAATGATGTATCAGAAAAAATTTGATGTATGCAAAAATTCTTATGCAATGTTAGGTGAGAAAGGGTGGGTGCAAAGTGTATTAGAACCTCTCAATCATGTTAACTCTTTCTTGAAAAAATCTACAATTATCTCAGACTAAAACGTTAAATCTTTACAAACTAGTCTCTTTATACAAAAAACTATTAGAATGGGAAGTTTTTTAAATTAAACATATGAAGATTGTCTATGGACAAAAAAAATTTGGTAATAACTTTATCAATCAGAGAGAATCCCAGTTCACTTCAAAAATGGATCTCATAAGTTTTTCAACCTGCCTTGTCTACTTTATATCGTGAGCATCTCTTGAACGCAATATTCCTCTATACCACTTTTAATGGTCACAAAGAACTCCACACTAAAGATGAGCTACTTTTATTTTCCCCAAACTCTACTTTTGGATAGTTAGTTTATTAAATCTAATGCGTTTTTCTTTTTGCTCCCATCAACAGTACTGGGTGCATGTGCTCACTGTGAAATCTTTATGAACATCCATGATTACTTCCCTGGGTTGCATTCTTACAAGTGGAGTTTCTGGGTCGAAGAATACGTGTGTTTTAACGCTTCTCTTGTCAGTTGCCAGACTACCTTCTAATCTACACTCCTATCCTCAGGGTATCAGTTAGCCTTTTCTCCACATTCTTGCCAACATCCCGAAGAGTCTTACCAACATATTTTCTGTGGTAGCCAGTTTTATAGATGGAAAGTTACCTTATTCTTTTAATTTGTCATTTTTATGATGACTAGTAAAATTTATCTTTTTCTTCCAAAACTTTTGGTAACTTGCATTCTTTCATTATTCACACATTTTGTTTTAAATGTAATTTTTTTCTAATAATGTGTATAATCTTTATAAGAGATTTAAGAAACAGAAAAAAGGTTAAAGCCCTTCTCTAAATTCCACCTCCTTCCTTCCCCTTAAGATAGTCACTGGTAGAGGCTGGTGTATATCCTTGTGGACTTTGAAATACAAGTGTATACACGCGATTAAATGTTTAGTTATTCCTAGGTAGCTTTCGCTTTTTTGCTGCTATTGAGGCTGTAATTACAGGTTTGAACTCTGTGTATGAAGGAAAGTGATTTTTAGTTTCTGTATTAAAAAATAACTTTATTCTCTTGGTTTTTAAAAAGTAGTTATATCATCTACAAATAAGGATAATTGTCTTAAAGTTGATTCTTGTAGAACACGGGGACTAGGGGCGCCCCCCACTGGGCAGTCCAAAACCTGCGGGTAACTTTACAGCCTGCCCTCCACACGCCCGGCTCAACCAACCTGGGATGGTGCAGGACTGGACCATAGTACGCATCTACCGAAAAACTCCACATGAGTGGACACGCGCAGTTCAAACTCGGTTACTCAACGGTCAGATGTACTTCTCATTTCTTCTTCATGGGTTAGTGTAACAGCTACAACTTTTAGGATGATGTTAAAATTAAGGGGCAAACAGGAAAATGACGGAATGCCTTAATATTCAGTACCATGTTGGCTATTCATTTGAGAGGGATTTTTAACAGTCATGTCAAGAAAATATTTCCCCTAGTTTAGTAATAATACCTTTAAAAATCAAGAGTTGATGTTGAGAGAATTTGGCTTTTAAAACACATTAATGGTTAAAAACAAAACCAAACCATGGGGGAGGATATAGCTCAAGTGGTAGAACGCCTGCTTAGCATACACAGGGTCCTGGGTTCAATCCCCAGCACCTTCTCTAAAAACAAAACAAATAAGTAAATGTAATTACCTAATTATCTACCCCCCCTCAAAAAAAAAACAAACCCAATACAACAGGATATATACTTACGATAATAGATGCTCATCAGGAACTGTAAAACAGGAATGGAAAGAAAGTTAATTGTGTTAAACCAGTGACCATAGACAAAACATCTCAAAGACTCTAACCAAAGACTTTTGTGTAAATGGTGAAGTGAGCTGATGCATCAAATTTTACTCTTTCCCAATATTCCACTAGACAATAAAAGGATATTTTTAAAAAGTATGAACTCCCAAGGATGAGGACAGGGAGAAATACAGCTAAGATACGTTGGAGAATAATTCACAAGACCTGAGCAAACTGAATCCTACGTCAGCAAGGGGGAGAGTCAAGCGGCAGCCTGATTTGCACTATAGAATCTGGTACCCTCACCCCCTAAAAAAGCCCTCAGAAACTGGAGGCATTAGATGGCTCTGGATGGTGGAGTGAGGCAGGGGGACCAAAATAAGCAAGTCTCTTTGAAAGTAAGTTTAAGAAGCTAGGTGGTAGCCGAATACTTTCAGGTGTCTGAAGAAATCTTACTTCCAACATATAACTCAGTACCTAGCCAAACTGTCACCAAGTGTGAGGACGGAGAAATAACCTTTACAGATGTGTAAAGCCTCAAAAGTGCACCCTGTACTCTTCTTCCAGAAGCTGCTAGAATATGTGCTCTATAAAATAAGGTGGTAAACCGAGAAAAAGAAAAATGTAGACTATACTGAACAGAAGGCTCAGCTTAGGCGAAGGGAATTCCCCAATGATGTGACGAAAGACCAGACAACCCCACAAGGCTCTAGGAGCGACTTCTACAGGAACTGATGAAACATCTCATTCAGCTGAACACCTTTCTTTAATATATGTTTTTTGATTGAAGTGTAGTCAGTTTACAATGTTGTGTCAATTTCTGGTGTACAGCACGATGCTTCATATAGGAACATACACATATTCGTTTTCATATTCTTTTTCACCCTAAGTTACTACAAGATACTGAATATAGTTCCCTGTGCTCTACAGTATGAACTTGTTATTTACATCTGAACATCTTGAGGAGAGATTTAGATCACAGGTAAGAATCTGAGGTTGAATTTGGGGATAAACACAAACAAACACTACCATGAAAGTTTTCATTCCAGAAAAAGAAAGTTACATGAAAGGAAAAGTAATCGCAGCTGCCCGCAGGGCTCAGCTGTGACTAGATTTTGCATCATTGTGTGTCAAGTGAAAACATGTGTGAGGTCAGAAAACCGATCTGAAGAAATTATCTTTGAAGGATGGGAGTCAGGGAGAACGCGACTACCTAGAACAGAGATTTTACACCAGCAGGAGACGGTTCTGCTGAATCAGCAGTCAGAAGTGGTCCCCGAGAGTCATGGGCATCAAGGCACCCGCCGCGCCCCCTGGGGACCCTCACAGCGCACGGGCTAACCCAGGGCCCATTTCTGACACCCGCTGCTTGAACTGACAGCCGACTGCTCCCCCCCCACCCTTTTTGGGATCAGAACACGTGTGAATGCCTGGCTGGCCTCATCTCTGAAGCATATATACACTTTGGTTTTAACTGAAATGAGAAAACGGTGGCTTCCTTGCCTCAATTCTTTAAAAACAGGAACTCAAGCCTGAGCCATCCAAGAACAGCGGCAGTTGAGGCCTATCTACTTGCTAAACGGCCACCCGACACTGGTGGGGTAGTGACAATCAGGCGGAGGAGGAGCCGCTCCGTGCAGCACGGGGAGCTACACTCGGGGTCCCGCAACGACGCACGGCGAAAGGGGCGTGCGGAGTACACACGCGTGTCTAGGCGGTCCCGGGGCCGGGGGCGGGGGAGGCTCCGGACGGGAGCGCGGTCCCCGAGCACCCCCTGCCCGTCGGAAGGGCTCCAGCCACTGCGAACCCACCCGGGTTTCCCGGCCCTAAAGCACTTCGCTGGGTTAACCTGAAGCCAGAGTATTCTGAGAAGGAAGGGCTGCGGGCGAGGCTACCCCGGCAGAGCGCTCCCTCGGGGGTCCAGCGGCCCCGGTCCCCGCCCGCCCGCCCGTGCCCCCGGCCGCCGCGCGGGGCTCCGAGCCAGGTCGGACCCTCGTTTCCCGAAGGGGCTCGGCGACGGGGCCGCCGGGGAGAAGTGCGGCTGGTCGGGGAGGGGCGCGGGCCGCCCGCAGGCCGGAGACATGCCCCCCCGCGCGCGCCGCCGGCCCGTACTTCGCGCGCCGTCCCGCACCGCCGCAGCCATCTCGCTCAGGAGCTCCTCCACCACGGTCGGCAGCGCGACCGCCCGCGAGGCGGCGGCCATGGCGGGTTCTCGCGCCGGCGGGGCGGGGCGGGGTGCGGGGACGTCGGCGTGCGTGCCGGCGCACGCGGGCGTCTCGGGCACGCCTCCTGGCCCGTGGAGGCCCGGCCTATCGGGCGCCGGGGGCGGGGCGTCCGGGACGCCGGGACGCCGGGCCGCAGTGCGCAGAGGACGCGGCGCCGCCATGTACCGGCTCGTGGGCTCCTGCCTGGCCCGAGGCCTGCGCGCGGCGGGCCGGTGCGGCCGGGGCCGCCCGGCGTGTCTGCTGCCGCGGCCGGCGGGGGTCCGGCCGCCCGGGCTGGACGTGCTGCCGGGTCGAGGCGCGCCGGGCGGCCGGGGCCGGGCTCTGCTGCCACTGCTGGCAGGTGAGGGGAGCGGGCCGGGCGGGGGCCGGGCCGCGGGCCGGGCCGGTGACCTCAGGGCCCCTTCCCGCAGCGCTCGCCTGGTTCTCGAGGCCTGCCGAGGCGGAGCAGGAGCGGGAGCGGCGGGGAGCCGGCGGGGACGCGGCTGAGGACGCGGCGGCCGAGGCGGAGGCCGAGATTGTGCAGCTGCTGAAGCGAGCCAAGGTGAGGCGGCCGGTGGCGCGTCCCCCGGGTTTACCGGAGACGGTGAGAGGAAATGAGCCAGAAGGAGGGTGGCCCGGAGTCAGGCGGGTCGTGCTTGCAGACGCCAAAGCCTGCGGCCCGACCGCCGCGTCTCGAGTGCGAGTGGAGACCGCGCCACAGGCGTCGCTTTTACTCAGACGGAGCTAGCAGGCAGTTTGGGGGTTGAAAGGCTTGTCTTAGAGACTTTCGCACGTGCGTGGCATCCAGAGAATGCAGCTTGGCTCTCTTCTTCCTAAATTCTTCTTTTCTGCATACTCACAATTTTTTCTTCCCGTCTCCATGTTTTCTCGCTTCTTGCATGGGGTTTTCTGCCGCCTGGATGCCAGTAGTGTCCAAACTTACGTTTCCAGATTGCTGCCGACGAACCTCCTCCACTCTGAGCCCCGCCCGACCCCCCGCCTCCCCCCACAGCCTCCCCCTCCCCCCACCAGCCTCCCCGCCTCCCCGCCACAGCTCCTACTTCACCTGCCCCAACCTAGCCTTTGGTTTTTCGTGCCTCCCGGACACATCCCTTCACCATCTTCTCTTTACTACCCAGTTTTTCAGCCGGGACACACTTTCTTAAAGGGGGTCCACCTGAAAACTTGTGATACCCAACTACCACCGCCCAATACACTTAAAGTCCAGCAACGAATCCTTTTTGGACTTTTCCACCAAATCCAAAATACTTCTCAGTCTGCCCCCTTTTCTCTGTCTTTCCTGCTCTCACCCTAGCCACACTGCCCTCGTGCCCCACTGCCTGCCATTCTCTCTGCAGCAGCCAGACTGATTTTTTAAAACTATAAATAGGATTATATCACGTCCTTGACCCCAAACTTTGAACGACTTCCTACTGCATTTATGATAGAATCCAAACTCCTTGCCGTGACCGTAAGGCTCTACACAGCCCACCCTGCATTGCTGCCTAATTGGCAGTAATCCTCTGCTTCACCTTCCTCCCTTCACGTGGGTTTCCTTTTGTTCTCTTCATCTTGTAGGGCCTTTGCTCGTTCCCTACTCTGTTTGGGTCATTTTCCCCACAGTTCGTTATTTGGTTGGCTCCTCATCCTTCTTACCTCAGTTTACCTGTCACTTCCTTGGAAGGCTTCCCTGACTCCTGTTTAGTGGAAGCACCTTGCTGTTCTTTTCTTTTGCTTTGCTTCAGAGCTTTTATCGTTAGTTGTAATCACGCTGACTTGTCCCTTGGGCTCACTTCTAGCCTGCAGGAAGAAAGAAAGGGGTGGTAGGGCCAGCAGCTTCCTTATATGATACAGTGTAAAAATTGCTTTCATTCCTGCTGCCTGTGTCTGGTGGCCAGAGCCTTGTCACACGGCCTCACGTCGCTGCAGGGGAGGCTGACCTCCCTTCACCATTGTAGACTTGATGCCTGGTGCACAGTAGAAGCTCGGTGAATGTCTGACGAATACATGAGCCGCTTCCTTGTCCGTACCGGCATACGTGGCCGTATCTGCTTCTGTCTGGTAGCACGTGCTTCTGCTTTCTTACAGCTCTTTTTACATTATTTTCTCTTTCCAGTTGAGCATAATGAAAGATGAGCTGGAAGAGGCAGAGCTGCTTCTGCATGACGCTCTTCGCCTTGCCTTTAAGAGCAACAACAAGAAGGCCGTCACCTACACTTACGACTTGGTAATTCTAACCAGTCTGAGCCACTGACTATGAGGGTGAATGCCAGAGGAGGGTGGTTAGTGCTCCTGGTTAACATTCCTGACTAGCAGGGTGTCCTAAAGCCTGCTTTGTTTTTATTAAGTTTCTTTTAGTTTCAGTTTTTATTACCCTTGGGGTGTCATTTACAAGAAGTCTCAATCCCAGACAGAGAAGAAACAAACAGAAAAAGAAACAAATGGCGTTAGTATTTGTTTCTTCAGTGACTAGTGGGTCTCGGTTTGGGTGTCCAAAGCACACGCAGGTATTTACTCTCACGCCGCAGCGGCACTTTGCTTCTGGCAGACTAGGAACGTACTTTTCTCTCTGGACTATCTTTCTAGTTAGAGGGTGAAAGCAAAGGGGGGGTCTAGCATAAAGATTTTAAAATAAGAACTGTTAAATAAGATGTTCTAAACTGAAAAACAATTTGTAATTTGCTTTCAGATGGCTAACCTAGCGTTTATACGGGGTCAACTTGAAAATGTAAGTAAATCACTTTGTAATAGCGTGAATTTGTGAAGGACTAGTCTCAAGGGACCTCTGTTAGAGTACACGCTAAGCTGCTGTAACAGAGAAGCCCCCAAATACAGTAACTCAAGTGAAAAGGGAAGTGTATTTCTCTTTAACACATTAGTCTAGAGGCAGCTAAACACTGAAGGGGGGAGGTACCTCTGCTCCATGAAGTGGCCCAGAAGCCCAGGCTCCTTCTGAGATGCTTCGTCTTCATGAGGGAGCTGGCTCACCTCCAGCCTACAGGAGGGAAGAAAGAGGGTGGAGGGCCAGCGGCTTCCTTATATAAAGTATGATTTAAAGATTCTTCACATTCCTTTTGCCTGCATTTCTTGGGCACAGCTTCATCATATGACCACACCTAACTGCAAAGGAGGCTCGACCTGGTGAAAATTGAAGAGACTAACTAAAAAGATGGAGAGGACAGTGACTGTTAGGGGATAGTTTGCGGTCTCTGCCACAGTGGGTTTGGATGAGAAGTTAATTTCTGAAGTTGGTTTTTACTCATTACAGAGTAATCGTTAAGGTGCCCAGAGGATGTGAGGTCCTGACACTTAATCTGTTTTCCCACCCAGATATTTTGTGTGTGTGTTGTGTTTGTCAAAGAACGGTTCATCAGACTAGTACCTAGAACCCGGGTCATAGAGATAGGAGGCCCAAGGAAAACAAAACTCTCTTCCTTATGCTTTTAGGCGGAAAAGCTTTTTAAAGCAACCATGAGTTACCTGCTCGGAGGGGGCATGCAGCAGGTGAGGACCTTTCTTCGGAGCAGCCCAGCTGAAGCCGTTCTTGAAGTAGTCTTCTTCCTAGCAGCTCTGCCCAGCCCCTACGGGTGCTTTGGCCAGAGGGCTGGGTTTCCCCTAAGACCAATATGAAAATTGCCAGTCTTCCACTCACCAACAGCTTGGTGCCTGAGGAACTCGCAGCTGCCTCGGTCCTGCAGGAGGATGAAGACTGGTTTTCAGGCCAAAGTCGGTCTAAAAGTTGATCTGAAATACTCTGTGAGGAAATTTTATTTGTCTTGAATTTCCTTAGTTTTTCTTTTCCCAACAGGAAGACAATGTGATCATTGAAATCTCCCTAAAGCTGGCCAGTATTTACGCTGCTCAGAATAGGTAAGCATAGTCAGAGTCTAGGTGTTGCAGCCAGGCAGGAGGGCTGTGGGTCGAAAATTTTGACCCTGGGATGTTACATAATTTTCATTTACCTGTTACCCATCTGAGTCACCAAAGCAATTGGGTGTTGGGTGGGGAGGGTATAGCTCAGAGATAGAGCGCATGCTCAGCATGCACGAGGTCTTGGGTTCAATGCCCAGTACCTCCATATAAATAAATAAATAAAAACCTAAGTGTCTCCCCCTAAAAAAACAAAACAGAATAATTGGGTGTCACACTCATAGTGTTCCATTTCTCATTTTTGAAGTCTTGAGTGCTTCCCAGGTTCACCCCTGCTGTTTCCACCAGCCTGCCGAGTGGGGCGTGCAGCCCTACCCCTCTGGCCGCACTGTGACAAAGCTAGTCACGTTTTCTGTTCCTGCTTGAACTGGGGAGGAAATTACAGTTAGAACTTTAGTTCAGCTCTTCCTAGAAGAGGAGGGAGCAGTGTGAAAGCTGCTGGGTAATAGGCTTTGAAGAAACCATTTTGCTGGTGTAAGTACCAAACCAGGGTGTGGAGGCAGGCAACGAGAGAGTTGCCGCAGAAGTGTCTGTGGCTTGTTCTGCGGGCGGTGTTTAAAGCATGTGGAGGCAATGCGGAGGGAGGGAGATGCCTAGGGACAGGGACGGGCCTTCAGATGAGTAGGACAGGAAGTCAGGGCTAATTTTACAGCACTGGCTGAGTCTGATTCTTGCAAAGAACAATCCACCTGCTGCACAGGAAGGGCTTTAGGAAGTAGTCCGGGTGTGCGCCAGAGTTGGGGCGTGCTGCTGAGAGGCCCGGCGCCCTTCGTTCTCCAGGTGGGCTCAAAGAAGAAACACTCAGGATGTAAGAACTCCTAGGGAATTACATTTTGGGGTGAGTTTGAGGGAAGATCTATGGTGGGTCTTCCTTAGGTTCTCAGTTGCTGAAGAAGCGGGGTGCTGCGGATTGGGGAGACATCAGCCTAGTGCCCTGGAACTGGTCCCTGTGGCCCTCGAAGTCGGCTCCTTCATTCTCGGTGGGACCCGCTCAGCCTCCCGGCGTTTGGTTGGTCACTAAATGGGCCAGAGCCTCTGAGGGCCTCTGACTTGGAGCCTTTCGAGGAGCTTTGAGGTTGGTCTGTGTCGGGGGCACTGTAGCTGAGTCCGTCTCCATGAAGGAAGGAGTAAGACAGGACTGCGTGTTGGTGGGGTGTGAAGCCCTAGGTCCCGAAGATGGGACCGCTGGAGAGTAAGACAAGGCCTTGGCCTCTCAGGAGGCAAAAGCCGTGTGGTACCCATCGGTAATCACCCCATAAGTTACTCTGTGCTCTCCTCGGAAAGGTTTTTTTTTTTTTTTTCGTTTTATTTCACAAGAGAAGCATGAGACCAGAAAACATGAAGCCACATTCCGAGGCTTAGAAAGGCTTAGAAAGGCAGGCAGGAGGGGAGTTGTGTACAGACCTATTGCTCCGACTTGGAGCAGCTTGTGGGCAGCCGCTTCCACCCCATGTCCTGGTTGGGTCGGGGAAGCTTGTGTTCTTCTGAGAACAGAGTAGAACCGTGGGGTCCTCTGGGAAAGACGGGAGGCGAAGGGGTGAGCTTGCTAGTGTCACTTCTGGTGAGCAACTAGAGCCAAAACGGAAGAGGGAAAACCAGGGTTGAGCTTCTGGACGGAGAGGGAATTTCTGTCATGTTTCTGTGCGTCTCTAGAAACCAGCAGTTGACACTTGTTCTGCCCGGAGCCCATCTGCCTGCTGCCTGGGTGTCCCCTCCAGTTGACTGAGGGGCCCTACAGTTGGGCTAAATGCCTTCCAGTGCCGTAGCAAGGAGTTCCATTCTGTAAAAGAAACTTGCATCATAGTGTAAAACTAATGAGCCTCTCAGGAAGGTGAACGAGGTCGACAGTTAGGATCCTCACCGCAGGGGCCTCGCCTCGGTTCGCACTGGCCTCACGTGGAGCCGGGGTGAGGGACAGGCTGGCTCCCTTAACTTCTCGTGGGAGGTGACGAAACGGCTGGCTGTGTTGGTTACTGGAACTACGGCAGCGTTCCTAGCTTGCCTTAAGTTACGTTAAACACGTGACTTTAAAAAAAAATTTTTTTTCGATAAATGGCAAATTGATACCCCTTCGAAGCTTGATTCAAAAACCTCTTCCCGCCTTACACTTGGCAGTGCTCAGAGCCAGGCTGGGGGCGTGAGGACCGGGGAGGAGTCGGAAAGGCGAAGGCTCACTGGTGTCTGCTTTACAGACAGGACTTGGCTCTTGCTGGCTATGAATTCTGCATTTCAACTCTAGAGGAAAAAATTGGAAGAGAAAAGGAATCAGCAGAAGACGTCTTGTCAGGTAGGGAAAACTGGCTGCTTTCTGGACAACTGCCTTTTTTTTTTTCTTTTGTTGCAAAGGGCTTTACTGTTCGGCTGCGATAAAGGAAAGGGAAAGGTACCTGAATTGGAAAGAAAGAGTTGCCCATTTTGGAAAGTAAGTGGCTGCTTTTAAAGTCTCAGAGGGTTTGGAATAAGATGTTTTGTCTGAATGACCACTGTTTTTGTGTGTCTGTTTTTGACCCTGTGGCGATGTGTTCATGATTTATCTGTTGACTTTTATTATATATAATCTCTGGGAAATCGGGGAGCAGAAGGGGGAAGTTCTTCCCCTTATCTCTTGGTTCAGCTGCCAGTCCCAGTGCTAATTAAGTACCTCTCAGCCCCACGCATCCACCCAGATCTAAAAGGTGAAAGGAAGCTGGTCTGTCAGTTCATCGTCACGGTGGGTGGAGGGGCAAGGAGGGTCACTTGGGACAGAAAGGGACAGGCAGGGAGCTCTCTGACTCCCAGGGTTTCTCAGTATGGTTTGCAGCATTGCAAATTTCCAGATGTAGCATTCATTCAGTGACCCTGCGTCCACACTTCCTGTTTGGCCAGAGCCAGCAGGGTGCTAGGGATACAGCGGCCAGTCTGTTGTCCCTAAAGCGACATATATGCCTTGGAAGAGTTGTCTGTGCTCAGTGGCCTCCCAGTCCTCCCTGGAACACAACCCCATCACTCCACCGAAGCCCCTAACCAAGGTCACCAGCGCGCGGTCCTTTCCGACTCTGCCTCCTAGCAGCTCTAACCCAGGTTATTCCTGTCTCCTACTGGAGACACTGTACGGACACCTCACGGGCCACTCTAAAGTCAGCGGGCCTCAGGGCTGTCTGGGGCCCACTTCTCTTCTCTCTCCCCTCACACCCTCGGAGATAGTGTTTAGTTCTGGGCCTTTAAATAGCAGTTTTCCATCTTCAGCCCCAACCGCATGTGAGCTGCATACTTTGTGGGTAAGGTTATTTCTCTGATGTCTTGGCTTGAATGCTTAATGGCCATCTCGTTTAATGTGCCTGAAATGGGTCTTCTGATTTCTGCGCCTCACAAACTTGTTTCTTTCTGGGCAGCCCCATTGGTAAATGGCACCACCATTCACCCAGTGCTTTGGCCAAGACCCTGGGTCATCTGTGATGTCTCCCTCACTCCCCACGTGTAGTTCATCAGCAGGTTATAGCGAAGCTACCGTCAGAGTAACCACGTCGGACCACGCCTGGTCTTCTGCCCTGCTGTTCCGGGCCCTCACTGCTGCTTGCCTGGACACCTGTAACAGTCTCCCTGCAGGTTTCCTGCTTCGCTTCATTCCCACACGGGATCTGTATCCACGCCTCAGGCAGAATGCTCTTTTAAGAACTCCGTGCCTTCGCATCACCTTTAGAATAAATTCAGGATTCCTGTGTGGCTCTGCAGGGCCTTGCATGTTGTGCCCCCACTTGCCTGTTCCATGGCACCCACTGCTGCCCTCCCCTTGCCCTTCCATCTTCCCCACCAGGATGTCTCGCTGTCTGTGCTGCAGGCTCACTGCTGTCTCAGGCCCTGTGCCTGCTCTGCCCTCTGCCTCCGTGTCCCGTCTCCATGGCCAGCCTGCATGGCTAGTGGACCTCCCTAGCCGGTTATCTCTTCCACTCCCTCATCTCTGGTCCTTCGTCGCGCTTGAAAGCAGGTGTGTGCTGTGCGCTTGGGTCTGTGTCGCTGCTGAACGTAGGTCTTTGTTCAGGTGTTTGTGGTGTCTGTCTTCCCTGTCAGAGGGATAGACGTCGCCTGTTTTGTTCACTGTGAGATCCTGGGAACCTGGAGCAGGGCCTGGCACGTAGCAGGCTCAGGAGTCCCTGAGTGAAAGGGCAGAGGCCCAGCAAGCACAGATGCTGACCAGGATGTGAAGAGTCAGTGCAGCACGGGATGTTTCCTTGAAGTTCACGGAAGAGGCAAAAATGAGGTCCAGCTGTTGCACAGGTCACTTCTGAGCTGTCCACACCCTATGCATTGGCTGTAGACTCTTGAGAGTAGAAAATGGTCTTTCCTTACTCAGAGGTAACACAAGGGCATTGAAGAAAATTTTGAATAGTATTGAGGAGAAAATAAACAAAGACCCCCCACGAGCCTCCCGAGAGCTCCAGTTCACGTCTCAGTGTGTGTCCTCCTGGGCTCATGTCCCCTGTGCTGCTGCCGTCCTGGGAAGCAGACCAGGGCTCACTGTGTGCATCAGTTGTAACCTGGTTTTTATTTTTAACTTAGTAACATATTGGGAAAGCACTTTTTTTTTCCCTCAGGTGAGGGAAGTCTTGTCAGAAGAAACCAATTTCTATTATAAACATTTTCACATTTTCCTAGTTATGCAGTAAAGGAAATGTGTTACATTCTTAATCTTATTTTTTCTAAAGAAATACAGTCCTTCAGTTTTGAACAGAGCCAAGTCCATTGTCAACTTCATGTGCTTTTTTATTGACATGACTGACTCCACCCCAAGGATGTATTACTACAGATCACATAAACATTTGCTCATTTTGTTCCTTGTAATGTGGATATATATGTAATTACTGAGGCGATGACCCTCAAATTAAGTGAAAACGGTCTAGTTAGGAGGAGCCTAATACTCTAAAGTATGTGGATTAAATACAGGTATAGAACAAGGGCTGAATGATACCAAAATACAGACAGTGATCGTCTCTGGTGGTTAGACTTATAGGTGATTTGTTTGTGGTTTTCTGAACATTCTGTGGTTTTTTGCACGTTTTTATTTTTCTTTTAAAAATTACTTTCTAATATTACCTGTATAGTATAGAAAGCCAAAGATTATTGTAAGACAATTTAAAAATAGCATTTTCAAATAAATAAATTAATTAATAAATATAGCATTTTTTTTGCCCCACCTGTTCTAGAGTCATTTTCAACTCTTAATCAGTTTCTCCTGGTATTTTCCTTCATATTCCTAAATAACAAATTATTATTTCTTGATTTAGTTTTAGAATCTATCGACTCTGAAGGTCTGTCACAGTTTCGAGGTGTGTCTGCATTACCACGTACACAGTATGGTAGTGTTAGCTGCTGAGCCAAGTCGCATGGCTGCCTAATGAATATCTTTTGTGTGCAACCTTTGTCTTCCTCGGCAGCCAGTAGTCCACTACGTTTTCGGTTGTTGCTTGTTCTCTACATACATGGCAAATTCTTCTCTCGCCCTGGTGCTTGCTTTCACCCTCAGCGTCTCTGGGGTGTGAGTTGGCGCGGCTGGTCTGTAGGCATTGTCTTCACCTGCCTTTCACGTGCTTAGTCATTTACCACTTTTTTCTCTGCTTTTCATTTCACTTGATTCTTCTCTTTTCTGTGTTGCTTTGTATCTTTTTCATCCTTTAACTTTGACTTCAGTGGTGTTTTGGGAGGGAGTGGTGGTAGATGCGTGTGTTCAGTCCCGAATGGTGGATCCGCACAGTAGCCCAGTCTTCTGTTCCAGGATATAAGGTCGCGTCCAGATCTGTTTCCTTAGGACAGATTCCTAGCACTGAAATTGCGGGTCAGTTAGCACATTTCACGGTTGTAGATGACTATTGCAAAGTTGCCTTAGAAGGGACTGTATTTATATTCATATTTTTTGATTCTGTTAATTTGTTTGCTTTGTGACTTTGATCAATCCTTATGTGTTTTTTGATCCTCAGGATGGAATTAAGAATACTCTCTCGTAGGACTGTTTACAGGAATGAATGAGTTAATATGCATAAAGCACTTAGAACAATGCCTAACACATAGTAGCTACTCAAAAAATGTTGCTCATTATGCAGTTTCATTGTCTTGATAAGGCACAGCACCCCTGCTCCCCAGAACTCGCTGGTTTTCATAACCTGTTAGATTGATGACGCGGCATTGATGAATTAACCAGCATTTCTTTGGTCATCAGTGAGGTTGGTACTGTTTTATAAGATTAATTCTGTCCTGTTGGGTTTTCTTTTCCATTGTCTGCATCTGTAGAGTTTAGAGTTGCTAATTTAGAAGAAATGTGAAACTAACGTTGTGTGAAGAGTAAGGAGAACAGGCAGTAACCCAACGGTGACAGTTCCCAGAAGCCACCCCCCCCCCGCCGTGCGCCGGCCCCACCCAGAAGCCCCACTCCCCACCCCGTGTGCCAGCCCCGCCCCAGCACCCCAGAGACAAAATCTTCATCATTCCGTCGTTCTCCTTTAGTTTTACCCTTGAATCCCTTATGAAAATATTGTTTCGTTTTTGTGTGTTTCTTTTAAAAATTGATACAAATTAATCACCCAGTATGGCTTGCACAAGTATTTAATATTTTTGGAATTAGATCTGAATTCACTTATGTTTATTTTCTTTGGTTTTTTAATTATTAATAAATCTTAATTGAGTAACTATTCAGTGGTAAGTATTGTTGTGGGACTTGAACAGAGGCACTCAAGGCAAAAAGTCCCTGTTCTTCTGGAGTTTAATGTGTAAAAAGGGGTTTTTCAGCTTTGAAATCAGAGAAATATTCACTCATCCTTCTAATTTTCTTTTTCTTTCTTTTGAAACAGTTTTAACATGTAACTTTTTAATGTATCTTCGGTTTATTTTGGTGTGAGGTTGGTAATCTTAAAGCTAATACTGTATCATCATTTTGTACTTATAATGTATTAGTGTATGCTTTGGTTTCTTGTGGGGCTTTCCATTCTGATTTATTCATCTGATGACTCGAAACAGTGTATGTTTCAATTACATGTTACCATTTGAGTTACACAGTAATAGAGATCTCACATATACTTTTGCAAAATTTCTTCCCATTTTGTTTTCAATTTTCACATGAATTTTAGATATTTTTCACATGAATTACAAATCATTTTGTCAGGTCCTCAGAATGCTTTGAGTCTGAATTATTAGATTTGTGTTATATTTATGAATTAGTTTGGGGAGATTGCCATCTGAATAAGTTAGTATTCGATTGCAAATAGCAGAAAATTTCAGCTAAATTAAGTTAAACAGTAAGGATCCTGTTACCCGTGTGGCCGGCAGTTCAGTGGAAGGGGCTGGGCTGCAGAGTTCGGTGGTTTAGGGCGCCTTGAAATCCTGAAGGCTTGCACATTCCTTCACGCAGATGTGACAGCTGTTTTGTTACACTTGATTCTGAGCGGACACCTTACCAAACTATTTGCTTTTCAGTTGAGATTCATGCTGTTTCCGGGAAACATTTGGGAAATCATGATAATTGATTCCTTTCAGATGGTTATACTTATGCCCCGCCGCCTGCCCTTACTAAGTTTAGTTCATTGGCCATAGCTTCAGGACATTAGGTAACCGTGGTGATGGACAACTTTGTTTTATATCTAACTTCAGGTGCCAAATTATGAGTAGATTTATTGTGTATCTAGAGCAGATCAGGCTTGCTAATAGTTGGTTAACTGTTCAGTGTCCTGCTGGATAATATTTAATGCTGATGTTTTACTTAGAACTTCCGCGTTCATTTTCTCATGTGAGACCTATAGTGTATTTCTTGGGCCTCTCACTGCAGGGCCGTGTTAGTGCGCTGACGTGAATCGGGGTGCTTTCTGCTGTTCTCTTCTGTGACGGGTGTGGGCCTGCTCTAGCCCCTGGAAGCTGCAGGATGTGTGACGCCATATGAGGCAGATCTCCTTTAGAGCGGATTCTTTGTCAACTTTTTTCTTCCTTCCTTGGTTGCTCATGCATTTGAGTTTCTTCCATTTTCTTGACTTGATTTCAGCACCACGGACAGTGCCAAGCATACAGCTCAAATACCTTGACTGCGGAGGTGAAAGAATTTTGGAGATCTGTATTTTCCTAGAAGAAACATTCTTAGGAATTATATTTTTAAAGCATAACTTCCCAGTATTCTGTAACGTAGTCAAGATCATATTCCTTTCTGGGTTTTGATTTTATGAATTTATTTAATCTCTATAAGAAACTTTCTATGTTGATTTCTTCCTCTTTCCCTTGAAATGAAAGGTTCATTCATTTTCATATTTCAAGTAAATCAAAACATTTCTGGGAAGTTGAAGTATTTTTGGTGGCATATTTGGTGTCATGCGTGTTTGAAGTCTGGAGCCTGATTTGAATTCTGGCTTTTCCACTGACAGCAGTGTGACTAGACAAGTCACTTCTCTCCCCAGTTTCCTCACCCTTAAAACAAGCATGATAGTGGAACATGCGTTACAGAGCTGTCACGGGAGTTGAATGCTCTAGGATTGTGACTGGTAGTCACTAACTGTTAGGGAAGAGTTTGCTGGAACGTGATGTGTTTATTAACCTAATTTATCAGCAGGTTTAGCTCCTCTATATTACAGTTACTACTCTGTTATGAAGGGCCTTCCTGACTGTTCACAGCTTCTCCTGGGGTTTTTTTTTTCAATTTTGTTCATCTCTACAAAGAGCCAACTTTGGGTTTCATTTTTTTCCCTTTTTTTTTTTTCCTACCTCACTTACTTCCACTCTGATCTTTCATATCTCTCCTGCTTGCCTTGGGTTTCCTTTGTTCCTTCTCTAGTTACTAGGTGGAAGGTTTGGGTTATTGATTGAAGGGTTTTCTTTTCTAATGCAGGCATTTACAGCTATAAATTTCCCTCTGTTGCTTTAGCTGCATCCCGTAAATTTTGGTATGTCGTTATTTTCACATATCTCAAAATATTTTTAAATTTTTCTTGTGATTTCTTCGATCCTCTGGATATTTTGGAGTGTATTGGTTAATTTCTATGTATCTGTGAATTTCCAAAATTTTTCTGTTGTTGATTTCTAAGTTCATTCCATTATGATCAGAGAACACGCTTTGTATGATTTCGGTCCTTTTACTCCTCACTGACACGTGTTCCATGGCCTGGTGCGTGATTTACCCTGGACACTTGGGTGTGAGTTTGGGAAGCGGTGTCTGCCTTTCTTGCCGGGTGGGGCGCTCTGGTGACGTCAGCAGGTCTGGTTGGTTCATAGCGCTATTCAAGTTTTCTATATCCTTGCTCATTCTGTCTCATTCTGGGCAGAATTTTTGTTTTTGTGGTTTTTTCTTTCTACATATTTCTATCCTGTTTAAGGACTTTTGGGTATACATTCTTCATTGTGAATTATTCCTTCACCAGAAAAGTGACTTTTTGTCCTACTTAAGGCATTTGTCACAAATTTAGTTTTACGTCATTGACTGTATCTTACTTTGAAACTTTTTTTTGTGTATATGTATATGTGTATTTTTTGAAGTGTAGTCAGTTTATAAGGTTGTGTCAGTTTCTGGTGTACAGCACAATGCCCCAGTCATACATGAACACACACATACTCGTTTTCACGTTCTTCCTCACCATAAGTTACTACACGATACCAAATATGGTTCCCTGTGCTGTGCAGTATGAACTTGTTTATCTGTTCTGTGTGTATCAGTGTCTGCAAATCTCTAACTCCCAATCCCCCCACCCCCACCGCCGGTAACAAGTTTATTCTCTGAGAGTGTTTGTTTTTGCAAGTAAGTTTGTCTTTTTTTTAGATTCCACATGTAAGTGATATCATATGGTATTTTTCTTTCTTTCTGGCACTTTGAAACTTTGAGTCATTTTGTTTTCAGTGTGTGTTCTGGAGAAGGCTATGTCTGGATTCATTTAACTTAATCTGAGTATCATTGTCTTGTGTTAGAGAACTTTAAAACCTATTTAAATTAGTATTGAAAGTGATATTTGGTGTAATTTTTTGCATTATAAGCTTTCCATTTTTGTTACTTGTCTTCAGATCACTCTTACAGGGACTTCTTCGTCACTAAGCCTCCACTTACATTTTGGAAGGAAGGCATATTTGGAAGGTTTCCAGTTCTGTTAAGGGTAACCTAAAAATTACATTGAGACATATTTGACCGAGAAAAGTTTGTTTTCACTTTGTTCTGCAAGATGAGAGGAGTGCAGTTCGATAGTCTTCCTTTCCCCACGTTTTTCTCTGATCAGGAATTTTAGACCTAGTGGGATTTATTGCAGTTAATTTTGAAGCCAAGTTATTTGACTCGTTTAGTGGACAGCACGTCTTCTCCTGCCTGGTGACTGTGTAGACGTCGGAAGTTTTTTAGTGCAAGGTTAGGGGATGAGTCTGTGAATTCTGTGGTCTGTGGGGAGCCTTCGTGTGTAAGACTCCCCGTGAGCTCGCGCGCCTTAGATCGCTGCGCGGTTCGTCCTCGCGGTGGTCTTTGGTTCGGCTTTGACGGCGTCGCTCGTCTCCGTGTTGGCCTCTCTCTTCTCTGTTCTATAAGATAGATGTGCTCCCTCCTCCCTCAGTTTTCCCATCTGTATTTTGGGAGTGTTTCCGGTGTGGTGTGTATTCCACGTTACTGACTTATTCAGAAAAGTGAGTTCTGTGCTTTTCTTCTGGTGGCTTTTAAAATTTTTATTTATTATTATTTTTAAGATTTCAACCAAAAATAAAGTGTGGAGACTAACACTGTGTCCTCCCCCTCACCTTTGCCAGGTCTGTTTTACTGTATGTGCTTCAGATGATGATTTTTTTTTTCCCCTAAATTTAAGCCCCTCCTCAATATAACTCCTAATTCTGGATCTGGTTTTGGTCTTTATCGTTCTTATGCCGATTTATTGTGTGTGTGTCAGTAAACAGCTGGACTGACATAGTTTCCAGCTTCCCATGAGTTTCGGTGTCGTACTTTACAGCTGTCTTTGCAGTGCATTTTCACTCGTGATGTTGTTGAGGTTTATCCTTGTTGACACTTAAAGCACCAGTTTTTTTGTTTTTGTTTTGTTTTGTTCTGTTTTTAGCACAAGGGCCCTTTTTGCCTGCCAAGCTTCTGGGTTGCATCTGTCCAGAAGGGATAACGTCCTCTAATTAGTGCCCTGGGTGGACTTGATGGAAAGCAGTGATTCATGCTGGTCGTGTTCCGCTGTGTGCATGCACTTCCTCCTGCCGCTGGACATGGATGGAGGTTCTGCTTGTTTTGCGGTGGAAACAGTACCTTTTGAACATTCCTGGACCTGTGTCTCAGCACAGGTGTGGAATGTGCCCCGGGGCTGGGCCTGGGAGGGGGTTGTTGGGTGCGGATCCTAGGGGTTACCAGGTTGCTTGTCAGCGTGCTTCTGCCAGCTTACGTTCTCACTGTGTCAGCATTCTTGTTGCCCTGTATCTTTGTTGTTACTGGACTTAAATTTTTGGCCGGTCTGGTGGGTGGGAAGTGGAACATCATTACGGCTTCAGTGTATGTTCCTCTGATTTCTAGTGAGATACAGAACGTCTTCTCATGTATTTATTGTCCATTCAGATTTCCTGTTCTGAAAATTGTCTGTTTATATCCTTTGCCTTTTTTTTATCTCCCCTGCCAAGAAGGGGGAAATTAGGTTTACTTCTTTATTTTTAGAGGAGGTGCTGGGGATTGAACCCAGGACCTTGTATATGCCAAGCTTGTGGTCTGCTACTTGAGTTATATCCGCTCCCCACCTTTGCTTTGTTTTGTGTATGTTTGTCTTTTTGTTAATGATTCGTGAGAGTTCTTAATGTATCCGAGCACCGTATATTTTGTTGGCTGTATTCTCTGTGGCCTCGCTTTTCACTGCGGGGCATTTGACAGACGTTGAATGATTAATTCCATTGAATGTAATAGAATCTTTTGATATTTTATAGTTTGTACTTTCTGCATCTTGTTTAATAAAATCCTTTAATACTCTCCAGTAGAAAGACAGTCTTTTCTGAGTATTTGGCTTTTTCACATTCAGTCTTCAGTTACCTGGAGTTTACTTTTAACACGGTGTGCGGTGGTGGTAGGACTTCTCCTTAAGCCCAGGTGTCAGCGCGGGCCCGTCGCCCGCCCCCCGTTCCTCGCTGGTTTGCGATGCCATCTCTGTTGAGCTGGCAGAAGTCCATGGAGCGCCATGCTGTTGCTTCTGCAATTAAAATTAACTTTTGCTTTCATCTTGTTTTCTTCACATGTGGTTGAGTGCCTTTGTGTTTCTCATTTTCTTTATTTTTGTATGTCCACTCATTCAGCCGGGAAGTACTGACTGAGTGGCTGTCACACACCAGGCTCATGACCAGGCAGATCACAGCTGTGATGAAACACGGTCGCTGCCTTGCGCAGCTCAGTTTCTAGTGGAGGAAAAACAGTAAACACAATCCACTCGGTTATCATCTGCCCATAGATGATTCAGGGCTGTGCAGAGGGTTTATGAGGAAATAAGTGTATAGGGGATATACTGGGCACCGCGGTATTTTACCGAGGGGTCGGGAGAGGCCCAGTTGGGGAGAAGCCTGAAGAACAGGAGGGAGCAGGCCGCGCGGCCAGCTCTGAGGGGAGGCGCTCACGGGCAGAGAGGGGCCAGCGCCCGGCCCCGCCTAGTTTGCAATCTGGGGTTTCTCTGCTATCAAAAGTTCTTGAGGGCAAGGCCCTCTTGTTATTGTCTGCTGATTCTCATTTCTGATGCATCTTCATGCTTAGTAACTTGGGGTTATAAATTCACTTTCCGTAGGGTTTTAGGAATGAGTCCCTAGCAGAGTTTTATTTGTTCCACATCCGTTCCAAGCCTAAATGGACTGTGTAAATGTAGGCATCAAACTGCACGTGGCGCAGGCCTGTGAGACAGATTTCCATGCAGTCATTTCCCCCCCAGCTCCTGGCTTGGCCATCAAGGCTTCACGTGTAGCCAGTGGTGATCACCCTGGCTTTATGCTGGGGCTTCAGATCTGTCCTCTGTTCTCACTTGTGGGTCAGAGATCACTCCCCCTGCCCCCCGCCCCCAGCCAGACTGCACCACCGCAGGGTCAGCTGCGCTTTCTACTTTGGGTTTAGCTGACTCCGGATTTCGGCCCTTGGGACCGCCTTCTCCCGGGAACTCAGCTGTGCATGTGAAAGGATGTTATGATTTATCTAACATTGGAAGCAGAAGGGTTTTCAGACTATCAGTCATACAATTGGAACCAGAAGCTCCTTCCATTAATACCAGTACTGGTCTCAGGGAAGGCTGATGGGGTAACCAGTTAGCTAGTGGGATTCCTCTTAGCAGAAATTCTAGGGTGTTCCTGGGACATGAGTGGCAAATGCCTTTGGTCTGAAGACCCTGTGGGCTTTCCTAGATGATTATTGGTGCCTGGAGGGTGAGCTAGATGCTTGTGCTCGAGTTTTCCTAAGTTAGAGATTTCTCTTATTGATGGAGAATCCCTTTCTCTGGTTTGTAAGTGCCTGTCATGGTTCCAGTGCCTTACCAGAGTCCATTTATTTATTTATTTATTTACTTACTTACTTACTTACTTGTGTTTGTAATTGAGGTGTAATCAGTTTACAATGTGGTGTCAATTTCTGGTGTAGAGCACAATTCTTTAGTCATACGTGAACATACATATATTCATTTTCATATTTTTCACCGTAAGCTACTGCAAGATATTGAATGTATTTCCCTGTGCTATACAGTATAAACTTGTTTATTTTATATATACCAGTCAGTATCTGCAAATTCAAACTCCCAGTTTATCCCTTCCCACCCCTCCTCCTTCCTGGCAACCACAAGTCTGTATTGTATGTCTGTGAGTCTGTTTCTGTTCTCTATATAAGTTCATTTGTCTTTTTTTTTTTTTTTTTTTTAGACTCCACATATGAGTGATCACTTACGGTATTTTTCTTTCTCTTTCTGGCTTACCTCACTTAGAATGACATTCTCCAGGGCAATCCATGTTGCTGCAGATGGCATTATTTTATCATTTTTAATGGCCGAGTAGTATTCCATTGTATAAATATACCACAACTTCTTTATCCAGCCATCTGTTGATGGACATTTAGGCTGTTTCCATGTCTTGGCTGTTGTAAATAGTGCTACTATGAACATTGGGGTGCAGGTATCATTTTGAAGTAGGGTTCCTTCTGGGATTCCTGGGTCACATGGTAAGTCTATTTTTTGTCTTTTGAGGAACCTGCATGCTGTTTTCCACAGTGGCTGCACTAAACTGCGTTCCCATCAGCAGTGTAGGAGGGCTCCCTACCAGATCCCTTTTAGTCCGCGTTCACGCAGCCTGTCTGATGCGCTGACGCAGCAAGCACACCGGCTGTTCGTGGTGCTCCTGGAATCGGGGCTGCTCGGTCACCTCCTTAGCACATCCGAGACTTCCGTTTGCCGATGTTTGTAGTGAAACTTCTGTGATGAACCTTGTTTCGTAGACTGATTTCAAGTAGCTCATCCTTTTCTCTTCGAAATCATTTGTGAAAAAGAATTACTCATAATTAAAGCTCAAAGCAGTAAGTGTGCCCTCCCCCCCTCAGATCAGATAGCACCTGAGGGGAAGCTCTGTTCGAACAGCCCCAGTTTGGTTCTCAGCTGGTTTCGGCTGATTGTTCTTGTCTAATTTCTGGCAGTTTGTATATGAATACTTAAGGAACCATGTTTTGTTGCTCGTTAGAGAAGGAACTCTTTGGAGTGCTGAAGGTTTTGTTGTGGAATCTACTTCTCCCTCGGTCCTGTTTTTAGAGAAGTATATTAAAAATATTTCCATTTTTCATGTTACTGTGATTAGAATGTGCTGTGAATTTAAAACGTATTTTCTTGTTAACAGTGAAAAAATATTGCAGCTATAATCTTACCTCATTAATTATTCTTTCTAAGAAGCCTCACCATCCTTCTATTCTCATTAATTTCCATCACTGATAGCAGGGGTGAGAATTTTCCACCAGAATTACTTGTCAATTGATTCTTGTACTTTTGAATTACAGTATTAAATATAAAATGTAAAAAGAGTGTACTTTTTTAAAGTGTAGAAACATTTAAAGAGAATACAAATTCCAGAAACACAATTCGGCAGTCTTTTTTGAAACTTAGTTTCCATGATTGGAAAGATGATTTTATACATTGTTTTGTGATATTTTTGCTATATGGTAAACGTTTTTGTCTTTAAATGTTCTCAGAACATGGATTTTAGTGGCTGGGATTTTAAATCTGTTGCAGATTACCTTCTTGGGTGTTTTTTGTCCTTGAAGAGACAGCTCTGTCTCCTTGTTAACTGGGTGTGTCTTCATTGCATCATCTCAAGGCGGTGTGCATCCTAAACCGCTACTTGATGCGGCGTCTTCACGTGTGGTGTTTATTTGGTGCAATCTTACGTTTTGCTTTTTTATATTGGTTATATTTATCCGTAATTTTTATTTACATTTTTTGAAAATAGACTTGTAAGGTGATCTGTTGGAAACCACTCCTCATTTGATTTTAAGAAAATGGTCATGATTTACTTTGTCTACATGACTAGGCCGAAGTAAGCCTTAAGGCCTTTGGGCCTGTGCTTGAAGAAGAGTTGGGTGTGGGCCTTTTTCACCACCTGTCGTCATGTCAGTAGACGTTTCCACTTGCCCTGCTTTGTTTAGACTGACTTCGGTAACTGGTCACACTGCTGTCCTCTGGTGACATGGTCTTTAAGTTCTGTGTGCTGTTTGTAAGTCTTCTGGAACCTTGACGGTGTGGAAAGAAAGGGATTTAATATGAATGACACGAGTGACACGCTGGTGCCTGAGCCCGTCTGAACGCCTTCACTCGGGCGGCTGATAGTTCTGTCACTTGGTTATCTGAGGGAGCCTTTTTTCAAGTCCTTCATGAAACATCGACCTGGGCTGCTGGCAGATCCCTTTGATCTGCTGTCACTGTTTCCACGTCGTGGGTGTCGTCCCTGCAGGGGCTCCCGGGTGCAGCTTGCTCTTCCGTGGCAGGAGGTGTTTCAAGTTTGTTGTGCTTCAGACGTCACGTGGCCAGTCCTGTCAGGTGTTGAGAGGTGCGACATTGTTGCAGCCTTTATTACTGCTCTTCAAGAAAGTGGACTAACTGTTCTTTAAGTGTGGCTCGTGACTTTCCACTTCAGGGTTAAGTGTTCTCTGGTTTCTTTCTGTGTTGCCTTTTCTGCATTGTAAACCTTTTTCATCGGCCCTGGGCTTTGTCCTTAACTATTCGTCTTTGAGTTTGTCACCTGTTTCTGGTAAATATTATTAGTTTCAAACTAAAATATTATTCTACGTTTTAATCTACATGTAGGTGCAGTCTTAAAATGTAGGGAAAAGTTGGTGATTTAATTGTACGTTGCAAAATTGTAACAAAATTGATTTATAAGAAATACATATTTTGTTATTCACATGAGCTGAACTTATTTCTCACATGTACGTCTGTCCACAGTTCCTGCCTCCCAGCTCCCCAAACCCTTGGGATTTTTTAAGAGTTGAGCGTGATAAAGGCCTTTTGTTATGTTAATGAGGTGGCCTGGAAAGCACCTAAGGGTGGGGGCTGGTGGCCAGCGGACTGTGATTTAATCAGTCGTGCCTTTGAAATGCGGCCTTGAAAAAACCCAGGGTTGTACTGGGGAGCTGCTGGGGCCCCGGGCCTCCCTCCTGTCTGGTTCTTCCTGAGTCATGGCCTTTAGTGACTGGCCATCTGGTAACCTGCGAGCTGCTCTAGCAAGTTAATTAAACCTGAGAGAGTGGGTCGTGGGACGTCCTAATCTGTAAGCAGTCGATCAGCCTGGCCCTGCGGACGGTGTCTGTAGTTGGGGGGTGGGGGGCGCAGACCTGGAGGGCTGAGCCCTTAGCCTGTGGAACCTCTGGGCGGGCAGTATCAGAATTTAGCTGAGTTCTTGGATGCCTTGCTGGTGCTGACTGCCCACTGGTATAGAAGCACCCCCTTCCCAGCACACACATCTGGGTCTCGAACCAGCTCAGACGTCAGCCCACCCGTCACCTCTGACAACGAGGCTGAGGGCAGGAGTGAGTGGCGGGAGGTGGCAGGCAGTGTGGGCCCTGTGTTGCTCAGTCACATGTGGGCTTGGCGACCGGGGGTGGCCGGGTGGGGCGGCCAGTCCTCCCTGTCTCACTTGTTACGTCCCAGCAGTGCTCTGTGTCCTCCTTAGTGGAAGAGAAGGCCGACACCCAGCTCCTCCTCGGCATGTGCTTAGACGCCTGCGCGCGCTACCTGCTGCTCTCCGAGCGGCCGTCGCGGGCACAGAGGATGTACGAGAGAGCCCTGCAGATTTCTGAAGAAATCCTAGGAGAAAGACACCCGCAGGTAAGGGAGGGGAACAGGAGGGCTGGGAAACAAAGGTTACATAAGTTGGGGGGTTGAGCTGGGAAGAGGTGAGCCACAGCGGCCCCGGTGCATCAGCTCCTCGGCAGTCTGCTCCTGACCCCCTCCCCGCAGCTGCTTTCACAAAGGGTCTGATGCCGCGGGTCAGCGGCTGGGTCTGCCCGGTATGTTTCATGTGAGGATTGGTTTGCACAGCACGGTACTTTGGGAAACCGAATCTTTTGAAGATCTTGTGAGAACAGGGTGACATTTGAAGATCCTCACCTCCTGAGCCCCACAGGCGAAGTGCGGGGGGAGGCAGGAGAGAGGAGGCGACTGCGTGAAGCAAAATGAAAAGCATCCTTTGGGAGCTCAGCACAGCATGCAGCACGCACTGCACTGAGGTCGTCTCTCTGTGTCTCTCCTCTGTCAGATTAAGTTCTTAGAAGTGAGGAATGGATTTTGTGAAACCTCGGTGCGCCCGACGCAGGCCACACACCCTGTAACTGGACTGAGCATGTCCCGGGGCTGGTGCGCGGGGCAGGTCACTGGGCTACGAGTTATCTTCAAGAAGGGGATTCAGCGCAAGACTCCATAAAGGAATAGCATTGAGAAGCAAGACAGCAGATACGGAATCCAAATCCCCAAGGCCTAGAACCCGGGCCTAAGGCATGGCTTCCGAGGAGAGGAGTCAGGCCTGCTGGGCTCAGTGCCAGAACTGTAACATTCCGTGAGAATCTTCCTAAAAGCAGTGATGTACTTCTTCTGGGTGAGCCTCAGGGTCGCCACGAGAACGCCGTCACCGGCAGGCTCTGGAGGCGGCTCCGAGGGCCTGGCCCGAGTGCGGCGGGGCTGTGCTCTGCAGCTCCTTGCTGCTTCCTTCCGCCTGGGGCTTCTGCTTTGACAGCTGGGCTAGTTAGCAGTACTCACCCTGCTTCCTAGTCTGCAGCTTTGTCGCATTGCAGAGGGTGGAGCTGATGCATCCACTGCGCAGCGTGAGGACCACGTCGCTGGTGGAGGCCAGCGTCCCTCCCTCAGCTTCTGTGGGGTGCTCAGAGGGATGAAATCTTCCGTGTCTGTTCAGTTTGTTAGACTCCAAGTTAACGTTAGATCTGTGTAGGTGGTTTTTTTTTAATTTTTTATTGATTTATAATCATTTTACAATGCTGTGTCAAATTCCAGTGTAGAGTGCAATTTTTCAGTTATACATGAACATACATATATTCACTGTCACATTTTTTTCTGTGAGCTCCCGTAAGATCTTGTGTGTATTTCCCTGTGCTGTACGGTATAATCTTGTTTATCTGTTCTGCAATTTTGAAATCCCATCTATCCCTTCGTGTAGGTGTTTTTTTAAAGAAGCAGCTGTCTGGTTTTCTTCTTTTGTCTAGACCATTGTGCTGATGAGTGACCTGGCGACCACCCTGGATGCGCAGGGCCGCTTTGACGAGGCCTGTGTTCATGCGCAGAGGGCATCGGATCTGGCGAGGCAGATGGAGCATCCTGAGCTTCACGTGCTGCTCAGTAATCTGGCTGCAGTCCTCATGCACAGAGGTGGGGCGCAAGGGCGTGGGCCCCATGGCTTTAGGGCGGGTGTCGCTGGATATGGAGACCTGGGAAGTGGCGTCCAGGGAGCGCAGGGGGCTGTGAGGACGGCACAGCCCGGGGCGCGTCTGTAGTCCCGTGCTAGCCTGTGAAGCACCAAGGTCACGGACATTTCAGCAGCAGTCGTTAGCGCCTGAGTTCTGTATGCTTTACACACTGTGCACACGCAGCACAGTGTCTGTCACAGTGCGCTCAGGAGGCTGGTGTGACGGGCTGTGCCAGGCTGCTCAGGGCCTCGCCTGTGCTCGGAAACCTGGAGTGACGGTCTTTCCTCCACGTGCCACCGTCTGGGAGGTCCCGGCCGGTGGGGTTGCAGCTGCCCCAAGCCAGCTTGTCAGGCGGGAGAGGTGAGGCCGCAGAGGCCTCCCGCGGGGAACTGGGTCTGCGCTGCCACCCGGGCTCTCTCTGGAGTCTCTCAGGATCACTTTGAAAACATGCAGCTTCTCCTCCTCCCTTGTCTCCGGGTGATTTCAGAACAATACGCACAAGCAAGAGAACTCTACCAGGAAGCCCTGAAGCGAGCGGAGCTGCGGAGAGATGAGCTTTCCGCCCAGCACATCAGGGAGGAGCTGGCCGAGCTGGCGAGGAAGAGCAGGCGTCTGCTGTAGTCTCCGCAGGCCCCAGGCTGCCCCCGTGGTAACAGCTGGGACTCCAGGCTCAGGGCGCCCAGATCAGCGGCTTCAGTCCTTGGTCCTTGACACTCAGGTTCCCTCAGCGTGGTCCTGGGGAGGACGAGCTGTTGGGCACTGCTACTCTTGTTTTTTAGAGAAAACTTTGACCCCCAACTGGTTTTGCTTCTAAGGGTGGGTGTCAGTTGGTGCTTGCAGCTGGGGCCCGCGGTTGGTGGGGTGCTGGCCCGCCTGACTGCAGGCGAAGGGGGCGGGTCACCCAGGCATCTCGCTGGAGGTTCAGTCCATTGATTGGCTGCCACCTCTTCTCTGACGTTATCAATACCTGGCAGACAGCGCTCCCTGCCTCTTGCCCAGGGGGACTGTGGTGAGTTACCTTGTCTTCTAGTCTTTCTCATGAAGCCCAGGGTGGGGTCTGACGCAGAAAGGAGGGCAGATGGTATCTTGGCTTGCCGCCAGGTTTTAAAGTGGGAATTAGCACTTGAAAGCGTAGCACCCATTTGATTTTATAAATGAAAGTCGGCCATTGGTTTCTGTGAAGGTCTGGGTATATACAACCGTGAGGAAAGGGATGAGAGCCTCCTGCTGCCCGTCTCTGAGCACCCGCTTCTCCACCCCTCGGCCACGCGCTGTCTTCGGAGCGTGCTGCCCGGGCTGCACCCCAAACCTCTGCCTCAGACTGGAGCCCTCGGGCTGTGAGCCCCACCCCCCACCCATAATCCCGACACGCGGTCCCCTGACCTGGGCCAGGCCTTGGCTGTCTGGGTTCAGGTCTGTGTCCTCCTGTGTGAAGGAAGGAGCAGGTGCGATCCTCTCTTGGCCGTGGGGGATGGATCTGGCTGACGGCCTGAAGTAGACAGGCTGCTGTGTGGAGAGGCCTTTAGCCCACTGCCTCAGAGGATGTGCAGTGTAGAAACGCAGGTGCATAGACGTCTTCACCCCAGCAGGTTTGCGGCTCCTCTGGGTACCACGAAGGGGCGCCATTACTGCTCGGATGCCGGTGGGGATGTGAGCGGGAGGGAGAAGCTGGTATTCCTGGTTCCTGTGTACATACTGGAAGAATCTTTTTATAATAAACTGGAGACTCCACAGCCGTACTAGACATATTCCATCTTGAGTTTTTCATGAAAAATAAGTAAAAACAAAATACAGGGATTAGATTAAAACCAGTCTCTTACATTTTGCAGATGTAGTTCCTTCCCGCTTTGCCTGACCCAGCTAAGTCCTTCACTCGAGTCTAGGAGAGAAGCCGTAGCTCAGACTGAGTTTCAGGGGAACCCAGTCTTAATTTATTGGCGATTTAAAAAAATTGTCAGCTACTCACCTTCTGCCTTGAGGGTGTTTTTTGCTGTTTCGCAACTGTAGGAGTTACTGAGAGTGAGATGTTTTTTTTCACTCCAGGTTTTATTGAAGAATTTTTGGCTCACGGTCCCAGGGCTGGAAGAACTGTAGGCGTTTTCAGAAAGACAGCTCTGCACATGGCGCTCGTTGCACTGCTGTGCGGGCAGCAGGACGAGGACTGACCCTGTACTGACTGGGCTGAATTCAGAGGTGGATTGTGAAAAGTAGTGTACATTTTTGAACTATTTCACTAGAGTTTTCAGGGCATAAATGTTTTAAGATAGGATCCCCCAGCATACCAGAGCTCAAGCATTATGAATCTTCTCATAAACGTGCACTAGAAATTGGCTGTCAGGACGCTTCTGTGCGCGGTGTGGGGAGACGTTAACTTAGTTCTGGGCGCTAAAAAAAAGACCCACTGGTGAGGCTGTAGCTTCAGGACACGGCCTGCAGAGTCACGCCCCAGGTCACAGCTGACCTCGCCAGGCCCTCGTCGCGCTCGGCACTGTGCAGGGTGTTTCGGGCCTCCATGTCCAGATGGCCTGCTCCTCAGGTGCACCAGGTGAGCGTTCTGTTCTGCTGTTGTCCGCAACTGAAACGTGACAGTGGATTTCTCTCCCCCTTCTGGGATCTCCTCTGGATGACAGCAGTGAAGGCAGACACACTGATGAGGAGGGGTGAGTAGCTCACAGCTGCTCCCTTTCCCTTTGGGGTCCTCGAGTGGAGCTGCTGAGGGGGCATGACTATGACACTAGTCATAGAAAAACAGCATCTCTTTGGGACAGCTGACAATGTAAATTATTAAAATCTGTAACAGTACCAGTACCTAAAATAAATTCAACAGAAAAGTTACTGTTTTTAATTCACATTAAAACGTTGTGTGTGTGTATATGTATTTGTCATACCAGCTTTCCAGGTGGCAGGCTTCTGGTGGCTGCACCTGATCTGAAGCTTGCTTTGAGGACCTCGAGCACAGGAGAGTGCAGCAGAGTGACAGGAGCGAGGGGCCTGAGCGTGAAACAGGTGTGGGTTTATGGCCCTGTCTTAGGTGCTCATTTAACTATGTGGGCAAAGTCCTGAGCCTGCATCCTCACCGGGACGAGGGGTCTCCTCACGCCAGAGGCGGTGCTGTGTTGGTGGAGGCTTGCGTGTGCTTGTTTAAAAGCTTAAGAGTCTGTAAAGTGCCCTGGAGACCTCCACCCCCGCAAAGCAGGAGTGTCCGTAGGCTACAGGAGGAGGCTCCAGTACTGTGCCTACGTTGTACGGAAAAAATTTAAATTCAGTAAGCAGTTACTAATGAAGGGTGGCTGATCCTCTAATACTGTAATTAGTTTAAAATTCAGTGTTTTAAACTATTTGAAAACATTTGACAAGAAACTGTTGCCCACAAGGAATCAACATGAGAGCGCTGGCTGGCGCCGTGGCAGGGAAGGACCAGGAGCCCGCAGGACACGCACAAAGCCGACCTACGACACCGAGACTCTAGGCGGACCGCAGTCTTCCAGCTCCACTGATCCTGTACGCCAAACTGGAGAAAAGTAAGTTTTTCCTTCGTGATCTGAGACACCACAAGCCTTAAATCACAAATAATCTACCGTAGCTACTGACAGGGCAGTCAGGTTTATTTTGAAACAGAAGCTTTGTTGGGCTGCATCAGATGCAGGAGAAAAAGAATACGGGGTGTGGTTAATTACCAGTGTGCATCACAGTGAGGTATGCCTCAGGTAAGCCTTTAAAACGTTAAAATCTGAACTATAACATACCCATGCAGTACTGTTTTTTTCAGTGCTACTAATTTAAAAAAATTAAAGCCTGCACTGTAAATTTACAATATGGCAGAATTTTGTTTCTCCTTTTGACCCTAATGTTAATGTACAGATTTTAAGACAGGGTCTGTGTTAAAAATCTAAACATTTCCACAAGATTTTAAACATCGCTGGGAATCTGAGTTTAGAGGAAACAGAATCGGGTAGAAGTACAATGCCCGTGACAGCCAGCAGCTCGTGGCTGGGCTGCGTGAGGTTGTTGAGAAGGCAAGGTCATTAAAAAGACAGACGAGAAGGTTTAAAAAATCACCTCCAAAGGTGATGCGCTGATTGGAAGGTTAAGTACACAGACGCTGCGGCAAGGGGAGACACTGCAAAAAGGTCCTCTATTTACAGAAGAGTGATTTAAAGACACGGTTTTCTTTACAAACAGATGTAGGAACAGGAGTTGTCTGCTTTTTAAAAACTCTACATTTCAACCAACCACTATTGTAATCCACTGAAATGCCTGCGTCAGGGCAGCTTCCCCTACATTTAACTCCAAATACATTTCCATTCTGCCCTCTTCACCCGTGGTCCAGGCTCTCCTGACAAGTCTCTGGGCACGAGTCCTAGGAGGGCAGGCTTCCGACCCGCAGCGTGAGAGGAGCCGGCCAGGAACTCGAGCTCCCTCCCTGACGCCAGCCCGCAGGTCAGTCGTCGCTGTCGGACAGCGTCTCGTACTGCGCGGAGAGCAGCGGGGCGGGCTCGCGCTCCCAGACGCGGCTCTGCTGGTGCGGCGCGGCGGGGCTGGCGGCGGCGGGCGCGCAGGCCAGGGGCGCGGGCGGCGTGCTGCTGAGCATGCGCATGGTCAGCGGGTTGTAGGGGAACTGCGTGGAGCCTGCGGAGGGAGAGGGAGAGGCGGGCGTCAGGGGCCCAGGCTGAGCGCAGCGCCCAGGGGCTGGATCACCAGTAAGCAAGTGCCTATTGTAGGGGTGGGTGCACCAGGTCCAGAACCAGGCATCTCTCTGCAGAATGTCTAAGAGAGTCTCGTAACACCAAGAACTCCTTCGCTCTTCAAAAAAATGCTGTACGATCTCGAGCCAGGTTCCCAGGAGTTCAGCAGGTCCCGGGCAGACTCGGGGGAGCAGGCACCTAACGACAGCGCTGCTGCCCGCACAGACAGGGTTCTGGATTGCATCATCGCCCCCAGAAAGCCACCTGCAGCCTCAGAAGCCCCTAAAGGCGGGGAGCATGCCACTCCATGAACTGTCTAGTCACTCCTTCCCTGAGGGGTTTGAGGTCTTTTCAGGAAAGTGGAACCTATTACGATACAGTAATGGAAACGGCTTTCTGGACAGAGCTGCTGCCCTCAGAAGCGCCCGCCGCCTCTAGCAGAGCACCTTACCTGTGGAGGAGGGCCTGTCCTCCCAGGCCCACCCCGGCGTCTGCCTGTGGTAATCCCCTTCTGAGTGCACAGAGGACACGGACGAGGGCCGCTCAGTTCCTAGGTAGCCTTGCCCAGGGATGGGAGACTTAGATTTCCTGCTGTTTGACTTGCTGATCAGCTTTGGTTTGCAAACTCCTAAAAGTGAAAGAAATGATTAATTATCGATACATAGTAATTGCTCTCAACTTTCAAACTTACCAGAAATGCTGATAGTTATATAGCTAATGTTGAGTGAAACAGGCGGGCTGGAAACAGTCCCAATTACCATCCTCATAGTCTCCTTCCCCAGCAATTGAGAGAGAAGCGGGTAGGAGTCAACACACCACCCCAGGGAAACAGTATTTAAAGGGAAAGTAACTGTAGAATGGAAGCCCCTGCCTGGCTCTGCTTGGTAAATCCTGGCGGCCCTTGGGCTTCTCCAGGCTGTTGAGCTGGTAACCTGAGCAGTAATTTGCAGGGGTGGGAAGCCCAGACTGGGCTCCAGGGCGTAACATTAGAGACCTCAGGAGAGATTAGAGCCCGGGTCACAGAAAAAGGGGACAGAAAGCAACTTCTACCCTCCGACTACCTGGACAGAGGAGGAATGCAAACCCTGGAGGGTGAGGAAGAGAGCAGCACAGAGAACGGGGGCAGGCGCTTCACACGCAGGAGGCAAAGCTCAGAACACACAAAGCCAGGTCAGAAAAGACGTTACTAGGTAACCGAAAAGAACTGAGAAAAAGGCGTAGGAAACAAAATACAGCAAGGATCAGGACAGATATGCCAAAAAGGGAATTATTAGGGCAAAGGGAAAACCTATGACAGTAGAGCACCAGAAAGAGGTCACAGTGACTCAGGAAGGAACTGATGTGCGGGGACAAAGACTTCGGCAAAAAGGTAATTGTGTTTCTGAAGCGGAGGCCCCAAAATCAGAGTAAGAGGACATCTGGTAGGACATCTCCCTGAGCGCAGTGTCAGCGCCCGCCTGTGACAGGGAACCTGGTGTCTCAGGATATGGGCAGAGCCTTCTAGTGAGGAAAGCCAGGTGTGAGAACCTTACCACAAAGAAATGCCGTAAGATTACACAAACAGAACAGCTGTGATCGTGTAAGTCACCAGTACTGTCACTGTAACACACACACACGCCTAAACTAAACACAGTAAAAATCAGTGGGAGAGAATGGCTCACTTTTAAGAGCAGGAAGTAAATCCATACTGTCCTAAAAGCCATACATACAGGTAACAAATCTTGTTGCTGGAAGGGTGTGGCTCGTGTGGTAGAGCGCGAGGCCCTGGTTCAATCCCCAGCACCTCCATTCCCCTCCCCCCCAAAAAAACTTTTATAAAAAGGGGAATGCTTTAATATTTTAACCTCAGTGAGATCTTTTGCATCACTGGCCATAACAGGAAAATAATGAAATGTATCTGACCTCTATAGATAATTAACAGATTGCAGTTCTCAAAAGTAGAGTTATGGTGGTGTGGCCTGCTTTTAATAGGGTACATAAAACGACCTCATTCCAACAAGCTGTCTGTTCATATACGCAGTAACCCCAGCGTTCTACAGGATCTGACCCGAAGGGTGTTTTTCCTTTTATTCTATGGCTTAAAAATCCTTTTATACTGAGCTTGTCATTTTTACTACAGTAGTTGCCACTTTCACTCAGAAGCCAAATAGGAAATTGCACTTGTACGTGTGTGCATACAGGTAAGGACTAGATGCAAACCAAAGAACTGGTGTGCTGGGGCGTGACGTTCTGGGTTAAGAATTTTCATCCCTTTCAATTTCACATTACTAACGCGTCTGACTCCAGTTACTGAAACCTTCCATGACTCTGAGCACATAAATGACATCGCTCAGTGATACCTCAGAGCTTGGGCTATAAATTGGCTTTTTCTTAGGAGACAGGGCAGAAGAGCATGAAAACGAAGACTTCACCTGAGTGAGGTGACGGGTCCCCTTCCTCCCTCCGGGCCTCACCACCGGTCACAACCGAGGTGCTGGCCCCACCAGGCACGACGCCCACGGGCTGGGACATGACGACCCCGTGATCCTCAACTTTGTCGTCAAAGCTCCCCATGAGCGCCTTCCGGATGATGTCCTCCAGCCCGAGGTTGCTGGCGGGGTCCGCGAAGGAGTGGCCCCGGGAGCTCACCGCGCCTGCAAGAGACCAGCCGGCCTGTTCCCGAGGGCGGCTCGGGGAAACTTGCTCTCTCTGCTGATCAGTCTCCCACCTGCGTCTCTTCCCCTCAGCTCCCTGGTGTCCACGCTGTGCTTCAGTGGTTTTCATTCTGTTGGTTCGTTTACCTTTGTTCCCTTTTTACTGCTAGTGACGGAGCAGCCCCCCCCCCCCCCCCGCAGCCAGTGCTCACTCCCTGCTTGTCGGACTGACTCCTGGCAAGCAGTGTCTTGAATCTTACCTGAGGTGGTGACTGCGGGCAGATTAAAGATCTCGGTTCCTGGCTGAGCAGCTGCTGTATTTAAACAAACATTCATGTTAACGAAGATGTAATCACATACATCGAAAGAGATAGTCTCAAAAAAAATCTTACAATAAAATTAACCTCATTTTCCACCATCTCAACTTTATTTTTCACCCGTTAAGTGAAGATAGAGATTTTCTTTTTAAGGGAAATCAACTAAAAAATCGCGTGAGGTAGGGAAATCAGAACGGGAGTGATCCAGCCTTGGAGGGAAAGGAGCTTTGTGGTGCTGGAGAAACACTTAGGAAAAAGCTGCCCTCAGAGGAGGGTTCTAGGAAGACCCTGGGAATATCCTGACTTGTGATGAGACCAGGTGGAGAGAGGCCTCTGAGCAGCACGAAAACGACCACAGGTCCCTGAAAACTGTTCTCATGTTCCTGGGAGGAGACAGTCTGCCTGCTGGTCCCTTTCCTTCCTGCTCACTGTGCCACGTGTAACCTGCTCAGCTGGGATGACAGCAGCAGGGACAACCCGGGAGCCACCTACCTATAAAGCACTGTGCCAGGGACAGGAGGGCCTGGGGGGCACAACCAGTGTCCCCAGCTCGATGCTGCGAGCTGGGATGAGAAAGAACACGGGAAGGAAGTGGTAGCTAAACGGACGGCGACCAGAGCAGACGCGCAGCTGGGGGGAGGCCCCGGGAGAGTGGCGCTGCCCTGGAGGATGGCGTCTGTGAAGACGGCCAGGGCCGGGCCCAGAAGCAGACTCTCCAGCAGGGAAGGCCAACAGGAGGTGGCAGCCCGGCTCAGGAAGAACCACGCAGCGGGGACCACGGACCACGCTCCTGGAAACGCGGTAAAGAAACTGAACCTGAAGCAGCCTTGCCGTCATCACCAAAGCGGGTGGGATAGGATTCACTCACTCACCAAATACTGAGTGACAGTTACAATAAAATCACCTTACTGATCAAAAATGGTCAGATGAAGACAATTTCCCACAGTGCAGCTGGCGACGAAACTAGGGCACTGTAAAGTGCCCCCCCGCCCCGGCTCCCTAGGTTCCTGCGGGCTGCGACGCCCGCCCTGAGCAAGCCCTCCAGGTGACCGCCGCGCTGCGTACGGAGGTTCCAGGTTCCTCGGTTTAAGGCAGATGGCAGCCGTGGGGGAGAACGTGGGTTTACTCGGTGGAGGGAAGACGGAGGTTCAGAGGTTCTGGGGCTGCTGGGAAGGGGCGGCAGGAGGCGGAAGCGCCACCCGGAAGCAAGCGCAGGGACAGGGCTCCTGAGGGGCGGAGGGACCGTCAATGGAGCCACCCCGAGGTAAACAGCGAGGAAGCTGTGTGCAGAGCCAGGTCAAGCGCTCGTTTTTAGACGTTTAAGGAGCCAGTAAGACACTGAGGAAGAAACAAGGCCTGTGAAGTTCTCTAGGCAGAGCTTGGCAGAAAAAGCTGAACTCCAGACAGAAGTCTGGGAGTCTCCAGCACACACGCTGAGCCCCAGAGTGGAGGAGACGACAGGGAAAACGAAAGTCCCAGGAAAGAGCCAGGGAAGCAGGACTGAGCTGCTCAGGAGACAGAACAGCCACAGTGGGGGGCGGGGGGGGGACGGGGACAGGAGAAAGCAGCGCCTGGAGGGTGAGGAGAGTTTCTGAGAGAGGGACAGGGTTCACAGCCGCGGGGATGGCGCGAATGCAGATGGAGGCGCTGAGAGAAGCTGCCAAGGGCCTAGATCCCCAGGTCTGCTTCCTGGGGGGAGCCCAGCGTGCCTGGGGCCCCACGGGCTGCTGGTCCCTCAATACTGTTCCTTAAGTGTCCTTTTCCACAATCAGAGTTCTTGTAATTAAAAAAATCCCAGATGAAACAAGTTTTGTTAGCACTTACGAAGGCATTAATAAGGTTTACCTCTGTTAGTCAGACCCTTGTTTCATTCTACACTTTCAGAGAGTAGGGGACCCAACACAGCACCTGCTCAGGAATGACTGAGCCGATGGAAGACCGAGCTGCCTGAAGACAGTGTAGAACGTTAGGCGAGAGGAGAAAACTGTACAAGCGGCTGCTTCAGGTCATACATGGCACTTTCTCGTCAAGGAGGATTTTTTATGGCGAGACAGACCAGAGGGCGTGTACGCCCCGCACAAAAGTGAGACCTTAACAACCCCGTGCACCTTGATGCTTCCTCCCTGGGTTCGGAGAGAATCTCAGTGTCACCATGTGTCTGTTGGTGACACTGAGGAGCTGTTGGTAACAGATGAAACCACTGAACACGAGACAGAAAAAAGTCCTGGTAATGTTTTTAAAAAGAAGAAGAAAGGGTCTGCAAGCCTGATGGCAGCTCAGAGTCATTCTCTTAGAGCGCTGGTGTTTAAAAGGAGCATCCAGCAGCTGAGAGCTGGGATGGGGACACTGGGCTCCTCCTTTTCCCCTGGGTCCTTCAGCCTTCGTGTGTCACCACGTGTCACAGATCCAAACACACATCCACACGGCGTTTTGTAGCTGGCAGACTTAGGAGTCCTTTCTGCTGCAGAAGCAAGCAGACTGTGGGACACCCAGGTCCCTGCAGGGCATCCCGCAAAGCCTCTGGCTCCCGGACAGACAGCAGGAAGCCTGGGTGACGGAGGCGGGGGAGAGCGAGCGAGCTGAAAACAGCACAAGGAAGGATCCAGGGAGCGCGTGCAAGTCCAGCCTCGGGAAGGGCGTGGTGCCAGAGCCCCTGGCTGTGCCCCAGTGCCGAGAGCAGGACCGGGAGGCGCGGGCTGCGCAGTTGGAAGCCCTGCGTCTGAAGCCCCGCCCCACGACCCACTAGGTGAGTGACTGGCAGCTGCTGTCCTCAAACCGCCGCTCCAAGTCTCTGTTTCCTCATCAGCAACAGAAGTATGCGGGTCATTGTGAGGCTAAACCTTCTGTCCAGACTTAGAACGGCGTCTGGCGCAGGGCCAGGGCCACAGATAGGACTGCCCGTGCCAGTCTGCCCTGGACGGCGGGCTGAGATCCAGAGAGACCCCGACAGGACGGGGGCACCTGCGAGCACAGGCCGCGCCGGCCCTCGCCCGGAGGGGCCCGCGGGAGAGCCGACACCCGGTGTTTGGGCTGCCAGAAAACCCTGCTGCGGCCTTGGACTCCCTCGCCGTGATGAGTTTGGGATAGATCATACCGTGCTACTGAGAGAGGCTACGCCAAATAAAACGACTTCAGTGGAGAACAAGTGGGGGTAGGGCTGCCCAGAAGCAGGCCGCCTGATGAACGGCTGGTGGGTGGGGGTTTGTAGAGAAAGGCAGGCTCGAAAGGCACGCCTGGTCTTCAGGGAGCTGAGAAAGCCCGCCGGACGGACGAAGACCAGTCGTGAACACTGCGGAGAGCCGGCCCAGCCCCACGGAGGAAGACGGTCCCGCCGAGCCAGCACTCACTCGGGGACAAGACGGGCAGCTCCGGAAGGCTGCGAGGGCTCGGCCTACCGGGAAGTCCCGTGTGCCGGGGACGTCGGGGCAGGAACTCTGCGGCCAGACGCCGAGAAGAGCCTTCAAACCCGGAGACCGCCCGGGAGGCAGCCCGGGGACAGCACCACTAATGTGTGTTTACAGGCGGCTCACAGAAGAAGTCCCACTTACCCATATCAGAGTCACCTCCACCAGAGGAGTTCAACTTACGAAAAATCTCCTGCTTCTTTGATTTAACCATGGGTGACGTATTTTCGAGCTTGGTGAAGAATGAAGGCAAGTAGCTGATACTCCCCGGGGAGCGGGAATCGTTCCTGTCAGAACAGGAATGCGCGTTACCATCATGCTGTCTGGCCAGTGCTCGCGACAGTCCCCGAGCGGCCGGGACCACGACCCCATCCCATCCCCAGCTTATGTCTGCGCTCACAGAGCTAAGGAGCAGCGTGTGACTGTAAGCCAGTCAGTGTGTCACGTAGAAGGACACGGCCAACCACTTCAGCAGCCAAGGTAGAGCAACAAACTCCATCTTCCCAGGTGGGAAGGGCGATTCTCCAACAGAGGAGGAGCGAGCAGCGTTGGGAGGGGCCGGGGAAGCCCGGGCAGCTCCCCGGGCCCTCGCAGCCTGCGCCACGGCGTGAACGCTGGCTTTTTACGGTTGCTGTGTAAAGTGGGAACCATTTTACTCGCAGCCTTACTTTGACTAATAGCACAACTGTTTGCTGCTTGCCTATGAAGAAGCAAAGCACTCAGACCTACGCCATCAACAGTCAGCCCTGAACAGAGCAGCTGCCACGTAGAAATAAAACTGCCTATTAGTCAGAATCATTTCAGGCCGCCTGCCCGATGAGCTGAGTTTCATGTCGAGGGTTTCATATTTCATTGGTACCTTCCGACACTAACATATCTGAAAAAACAAGTTTTCGCTCACAGCTCAAGACCACCCAGGGTCCAGCCAGAGCCAGACGGTAATGGAGAGCAGAGGGAAGGGCGCTCACAGCCGAACTGGCCACGCGGACTCGTGCGTCGTGCAAGCGTGAAGACACAGCCCGAGTCCCAGACAGACAGGAGGCGGCGGGAATGTAAGGCACGGTCCCCATTCTCAGTTCACAAACTTGGGGGACCCTGTAAGTGTGTAATTACATTTAACGTCATCCCCTTTCCAAAAATGGCTTCTTCCTCGTTTCACTGCAGCCACCAACACCTATTTGGTTGCCTATGAATCGAACAGTAAGTGAACCACTCTCCACACGCTGCAGGAGACACACCAACTGCCTCAAGGAGGAGACAGACCTTGGCCTAAAGCCAGACTCTCCCTCCCGCTGCCTCCGATCGCAGCGGGGCCTGGAGTCACCCCTGAGCAGCAGTGGCAGTGCAGGAAGTGGGGTGAGTGGGCCTGGCCACAACCCAGACACAGTGCTCGACCCCACTGGAGGCGTGGACAGAGCACTGGGCAGCGGGCCGGGCAGGGGCCAAATCAAAGGTGTCTAAACCAAGCGGAACAAAGCCTGGTTCCCAGGGCAAGCAGCTTCAGGGCCAGGAACCGGTAGGAGAAAGCATGTGAGGCAGCCCGGCCGTGGCGCCCACTCGCCGTGCGGAGCCGCTCAGGTGCCGGTTCAGCAACCACAGGGACAAAGAGGTTTAATAAAAAAAAAATCTAGGACTTGATTTCAAGAAGAATGGTGAACAGTTACTTCCTATAACCTACGTAAATAGGGTATGTTACAGTTTTTTCATTAAAATCCACCAGCAATAGATCACTAGGGAAACAGACAAAATGCGCCTCCTGACCCACAACGTCAGAACAGGAGAGCGGGGCGCTCACCTGGGCTCGGCGGGCTCGGGCCCCCGCGGGGCCAGCAGCAGCACACCCTCCTGCTTCTCGTGCACGACCGGGCCCTGCGGCGGGGAGACGGGCTCGTAGGGATCCGAAGAGATGTGACTCCTCTCTGGGGACTTCCCAGGCCTGAGGCTGGAACACAGAAAACATGAGACCGCATCCCCAGGGCTCCCCACGGCCAACCCCAAACAGAAACCAATTAACTCATCACTTGGTCGGCCGCGTGCATCGGAGCAAAGCCACCTCAGACACTCCCCAGCCCCGAGTATCAAAAGAAAAGGTCTGTTACTGTTGCTTTGTCCACGCCTGCCTGCAGACTCGGGAGTCGCGTGGCAAACACTGCCAGGGACAGGCCCAGCCCACAGCAGGTGGCCAGCCCTCCCCTGGGCCACCTACTCCAGGAAGCCCTCGAGTGTTTTCCTGCTGATTTTGAGCGAGGACTGACCAAGTACTTCCCCAGTAAGTTAGGAGATAAAGGACCTGAGGACCAAACGGAAACCTGTCAGGTGTCAGGTGACCTGCTTTTATTCCTATCACAGTTCAGTATAACTACACATACTATGTGTCATTTGCTCCCCAGTAAGCCCCATCCAGTTCTCAGGTGGCCATTTTTGGCCATTTTTCCTTTAGTTCTTTGGTGGTTCCCGCAAACTGACCTGAATAATCCATCTCACCCCTTTCTTGATTTCTCAAACTTGAAGCCAGACCATCAGTTCCCTTCGTGGACGAGGGAAACTGCCTGGCTTCTCCATGTTGTTGCGCGGTTTATTTTAACCTCTCGTTTGTCCACAGAGCATCCTCAGCCATCTTCATGTGATTTCTGTTCTAGAACTCTAGGAAAGTGCTTCTGTGTTTTGTTCACAGATTGAAAAGTCAGTTGATGGTGTCTGAACACCACTATCGATTGTGTGAACATTTTAAACTGTAAAACCAGGTAATATGACTAAAACCAGTGAAAGCAATGTAGCATTCCTCACTGAGATGCACAGGTGTGGCGGTGCAGAAACTACAAGTGAAAAAGTCCAACGGACTTTCTTTGCATCAGTGCCATCAGTCGCTCAGAACCTCCGGCCTGTGCTTCGACGGCTCAGCCACACAGCCAGCTCTCTCTCCGCCTCCGGTAACCGGGCTCTTTGTTGTTGCTGGTAAAAGACAATGTGTTTTCATCTCATCCTTAAGATCATCCAGCTTCCTGAAATTATGATGGCCGAGATTCGCTTCAAAATAATCCAGTTAGAGGGTGGGGCGAAGGGGCTACAAAGAAACAGAACTGGCCCCGAGTTGATGAGACCGGGCTGCAGCCGGGCACTGGTGTGTTTGCAAAATCCCACAGTAAAGTTTGTGTTTTCTCCCTCAGATGAGCACCATTTGGCTTCTTAAATGCACTGTTCTTTCTTCTTTATGTTCTTTGCTAACTGAGGGGCTGGTACGAGGCTGGAGAACCACCTCGGCTGCAAACGCCCCTTCCCGTGCTCTGAGTTAACGGCTTCACTGCCTGGCGCCTCCATCCACCGTGACCTCCATGTGTTCGCCAGTCTCTGACCTGCTGGTCCCCTCTCTTGTTCTCAGCACTGTTTGCATTTTAGGAATGTCTGTGCTGCTCTGTCAGTTAACACATGCCAACAGTCAGGCTACCACCCTCAGCAACCCTGCATTCAGCTTTTTAAAACCCAAGCACGGAGCACGAGGAAAGAGGATACACACTTCCCCAGGCGGCCCTGCCGCACAAGGCCTGCTTCCTCTCTCCTGGCCTCGCTTTCGTGATTTAGTATCAGGTTCCTAAACATGCCAACATTTTTATGATTCCCAAGAACCACACAAAGTGTCCCTACGCCACCACCAAACGCCAGTCTCCAAAACTGTCTCTGCAAACTCACAACGGGTGGGGGGGGGGCGGTCAGGTTTTCCACACGTTCTAGGACATGGCACCAACCGCCCAGACCGTGGACATTCCACGAATAATGTGCAAAGGAAAACCCTCACTGACACCGTCCAGGGAGGAGGGGTGAAGAAACTCAGGTATAAGAAACGGCTTGAAATACAGACCATACCTGCCCCTCGACTTGTCCACGAGGTTCTCTGGAGAGACCCGTGAACCTGGTCTTTGATGGTGAGCAGACTGGGACTGGGATTCTGGGCTGTAACGGTTTGACGCTTTAGTCCTCACAGGTGTTGACACTAGTGCAGACGGTGAGTTCTGGAATGTGGAGGTGGGGGGCTGCTGGGGAGGCTGCGAGGAAACTTGATTTCTAGCAAAATCTTGTGTGATAATTTGCTGTGAATAAGAAAAGAAGGAAATGGTTAAATCTACCGAGTAGCTGCAGAAAAAGTACAACATACAAAGTCTGGACATCCCTGTTGTGACTGCGTGATACGTGCCTTCTGCACGACCCGAAACAGAGACAAGCGCGGGGGGACACTCACGCAGATGTGGTCGGCGAGTGTGATGAGTCGGTGTGTCCGGGGCACCTGCCCCACCCCCTCGGCCTGGGAAGACGGGGGCGGCTGCTGCGGGGACGGCGATCCCTGCTGCGGGCGGTAGTGGTGTGATGGTCCTTCGTACTGTCTGGTGGCTTCGCCTAACACAGGACAGACAGACAGACATCTTACTCCAGGAGGGCCCCGCCTCCTGCTCATCAGCAAAGATTAACATAATTCATCTCTTAATTTTGAGGAAAAAATATGTATTCACTGACAAAAACAAGAAGGCTAGCACAGAATAAAGTGTGAGAGAACGGGTGTGCACACACAACCCCTGTCTGCTGCTTGCTGCATCACTGAAATACACACAGACGCAATCAACGGTGGTTTAAAGCCAATTTTCCATTTCTGCAGTTTTAAATGTTTCTGGACTCATACGAGTTTCCTCTCAAACAAAAGCAGCGATTTCCGTACACGGTCTGGACACACAGCGAGGGTGGAGGCGGGGGCACCCACCTTCTGGCTGGCTGGCCCTCCCCCGCTCGGGCGGGCAGCCCTGCAGCCCCTCGGGCGGCGGCGCGGGGGAGCTGGCCGGGCTTATCACCTCGATGGCGTCGCTCGGGGCTTCATACCGGTGAGAAGACACTTTAAGAAAAGAAAGAATCTTATTTTAAAACTAATCCTATGAAAAGCTTTAAAAGTCCGAGCTCTTCAAATCTATTTGCTTCTCTTCATTTCTTATTCCGAGAAGCGTCCGGTGGCACCTGGGGTGGAGGACAACAAACAGCTCAGGGAACGTGTCAGGGGCCAGCCAGCACCACCTCGGGGCTCCTGAGCTGGGCACCGGGGCGCGCGGAGCGAATGCGCTTCCCTGGGCTCTGAGACCGTTAGGTGAGGCGGAATAGAAACAGGTCTGCAACGTTCTCCTGGGAGCTGGAAAAGAAAAGCACCAGGAAACACTCCTCAGAAGAGGCCAAACACCCAAGAGCGTAGATCAACAGTGTGTTGTCTCCAGTCACTTCAGCCCTGTGCGCAGCCAGCTCCTCCTCAGCGCGGGGACTCGGAAGCTGCGGGTGAAGTAACATCACGTAACGATGCTCACAGAGCACCGAGGACTGCAGTCAGAGCAACCCGAGCCAGTCAGCGCCTGGCATGCTGCGAGAAGCACGAGCGGGGGGGCGGTGTGAAGGGGGGCAGGCTGACCCGCCGGGCCAGCCCAAGGAGACTGAGGGTCCGCGGTGGGCGTCCCGGCCGCCTCTCAGTCCCGCCGTGGCCTCAGGGCGGAGACGGGGGGAGAGGCAGGTGCAGCCTCCTGCTCAGGAGCCCTGTGACGTCCGAGTGCTCCCTGCAGCACAGGGACACTGGCCAGGCAGCGGGTGTGACCAGTGGACGCTCCCGTGTACGAGGCAGGGATGAACTCTGCCAGCGCCCGCCGCCTGCCCCCCGACAGCCAGCAGTTCGGCCCTCTCTCCTCCCGCCCTCGGGTCTCCCAGGAGCTGCAGCCGCGGGTCTAGTCCTGACAGCCGGGCTGGGGACTGCCTTCGGTGAACAAGCACTTCACGCTCCTCGGTGAACGGTGCTCCCCGCTGCCCGTGCACCAACCCCGAGCTCATCCACAGAGGGCCTGGCTCCGGCGCACCCTCAGGGGCTGCGGGGGAGGGGAGGCCCTGGAGAGAAAAACTGGGAGCCACAGTGGCTCCTGGGGAGAGCCGGGGGCTTCCCACAGGAACCAACTCAGGGATGCAGGAGAAGCGCGCTCAGAGAGCGAGCAGCTGGAGGGCAGGCAGGCTCCGCTCTCCCACCTACCGCGACGCCAGCGGAAGGGCAGTGCCGCTCGGCGATGGGGCTTCAGTGGGCTGGGGCGGGGGTCCCGTGTGGCTGGGACCGCCGACCAGGAGGCCTGTCCATGTGACTATGCGGCTTCCTCCTCCAGCCATTTTCTGCACGGACAACACCTATTTTGCCGATTTTCATCATCCCAGGCTAAAGGACTTTCTCCACTGACACAGCAGGCCACCAGAAACCTCAGCAGTGGGGCATCTACCCAAACAGATACCCTCAGGCGCAGAAGTAGACAGAGCCACGCATCTCACGTGGGCGCACAGAAACCATTTTTCTCTTTGTCTCCAACTCAGTTTCATTAGCTGAGCCCAGGGAGACGCCTAGGCGCAGCTAAGTTCCTCCAGGTGTTAATAGGTGCTTGTTTACATACCTGCCTGTAGCTTCAGAATTTGATACAGAATAGGTCGAAATAAGTTTAAGTAACTTTTCTAGCATTTTACTGTAGATTTGTGAACTCTTTCTTACACTTCAAGGTAGACGTCAAACGACTAACCAGACTTGATCAAAATCCAGCTGCCAGAACGGCGCAACGTAAACACCGATTACCGATGATAGTGATCGCCAACAAGGCGGGGTCACTTTTAGAAATTCTCTATCTTAGAAAAAAAGACGTAAACAGCTCTAGGAGCCTAAATACTGAAGCACGTCCTAGAAAGCATTTGAGAGATGCGGCCTCAGGAGCACAGAGCCTGGTGACACACCTGGTCACCCTCCTGCTGCCTGTCTCCTCTCCACCCTGAGCTCCATGAAGGGCGAGGTTTTCTCATGGAAAACACTTCAGCTGCTGTACTTCAGAGGCTCTGATATTTAAATAACCAGAACAGCAGAAGAGCCGGTTTTGCACCATCAACCCAAAAGCCTTCGCACTCCATTCACTGCCCAGACGGGACTCCTTTACACCAGCTGTTGCGCGTGCCCTAGAGGATCAAGTCATCCCGAACTGGGGACCACAGGCGCGCCCGGCGGCGATACATACAGCTGCCGGAAGAGTCTGAGCTCTGGGGGCCGCGTTCCCTGCCGTCCTTGTCCGAGGCGATCTGCCGGGTGATGATCACGTCTATGAAGTTGGCTGCGGTAATGGTGGTCTTCCCTCGGGTCCTGAGCTCCTCCTCGTATCTGGACTTGGGAGGAGGCCCCTTCTCCTTCCCAGCCTCAGGGTGAACCACCGCGGGGTGAGGCTGGGGCCTGCCACCCGGCGGGGGAGCGGAGGCGCACGCACACTGCCCGGCTCGCTTCTCCGCCTCCACGCCCTTCTCTAGCTGCTGCTCACTGACTGCGGCTGACCTGCTGCGCAAAGTTTCTTCCAACCTGGCGGCTTCGTGCTTACTCTCTTTCGTTTTGGACACGTCCATCTGGGGGGCAGAAGCTGCGGCGTCCACCAGAGCAGCCAGGGCATCTGCAGCCGTGTTGTAACGCGAGGCCGGCAGGCCCTGGCTGATGGAAGGGCCCCCGGCAGGCAGCGGCCTGAAAACAAAACCAAACCACAGCCCGTGAAGGGGGTGCTGCGGGGTGTGCAGCAAAGCAGAGCGAGAGCGGGACAGGAGGAAACGGCGCAGCCTGTGTGTCAAGGAACGCGTGTGTGAGACGGGGCTCTGCGTCCAGATGCACGGACACTTACATGATTCGCAGCTGAGCGCTCGGGTCCAAAGGTGTGATCACACTGGTTCCATTGGTTCCCTGGAAGACGCTGGGTCTCTGCTGCAACACAGGCTCCTGAGCTCTGACCGAAGGGGACGGGGAGCGGACGTAGCCGTGGCTGCCGGGTCGGCCGGGCTGCTCGGAGCCTGCGGGGCCAAAGGAGAAAGAGAGACGGGCCGTGAGGAAGAGGCTGGGGACCGCAGCACCGGGGGCTTGTTCGCCTTCTGATGCTCCTAGACAGAAAAAAGGAAGACGAGGTCAAGAAACCTGATACCCCACTTTCAGGCCCCCCGAGGAGTGCGTCCCACGAGGGCGTCTCCAGAGAGACGCGGTGAAGCCACACTCGTAGCAAACTTGAAACAGAAACTCCAGCTGTCATTTACTGTTGTTTCCATTTCTGTGACAAGTTTCTACCTTGATTCCAAAGAGAAATAAAAATAACGCCAACAATGAAGTCCTGACCCAGATCAGGTTATGCCCACCTCTCCTGTTTTCCCTCAGACTCTGGTGTGTGTGTGTGTGTCGTTTCCAAAATGAAGTTCAGAACAACCTTTCAGGGTCAGGACGAACGAGGCACCTCGCTGCCCAGGGCCTGGGCGCCCCCCCCACCCGTGGGCTCACCTCCGACGCGTCCTCCCCAGGAGCTCGGCCCCGCCAACTCCGCGGCTTCGGCATCTGAGCCGCAGCTCCTCCGTGACAAAGCCACAGCCTGGACCTGCCCAAAGCTCCTTCTGTCCGGTGATCTCAGATCCCGTGTGGAACCACTGTCCCCTCCACCTCCTGACTGTGACTTGACGTCCCCGGGAGCAGCAGTCCCAGCAAACACCCCGTCTCAGAGCAGGGCCGGCCGGCACCGCCCGAGCCCCAGGCCTACACCGGTCCACATGGGCACATTTCCCGCGCACACACCCCGGTAGGCGGGGCTGCCGTGCAAGTTCTCGTGTCTTTGAGGCGGCGGTCCGCGTTCACGCGGCCACTGATGGGGCATGGGTCTCCGCGGACACCTCCACACAGACCAACTGCTCAAGTGTCTGACGGAGAAGAACAGCATTTACCGTCTTAGATGTGCATGCTATTCATCGGTGGGATTGCAAGCACCTTTACAGATATAAAAGCGGTGTACAGCCTGCGCTTGGCTTTCTTCGACTGCATCAATCTCCAGGGTTGTGTGCAGTCAACATACAGCCAACACTGGGTGCTGCCTCACTGTTCGCTGAAGCACCTCCTGTGCTCAGACACGAGTGATTTCATCACAGATCCAGAAGGCAGGTCACATCTAAATGCCTTTAGGCTCTGCAGCCACCGGGTCAGCTACGACAAAGCCCCAAGGACGGTGTGGCAGTCACGTGTGATGACCGGCCCTGGGCTCCTCACTCCGGTGCCACACTTCAGTTCAGAGGGTGTTGTCTCCTGTGACCAGGGGTGAGGTCACCCTCCGGTTCTGCACTGTCTCTGGCCCCCTTTGCCTCAACCTTGTCCTGCCCTCCCAGAAACATCCCAGGCCCGGCCTGCTCCGCCCTGCACCGTCCAACCCCCACTCCCGCAGACTCGCTCACACCGGCACGCTCTGCCCTCCCTCCTAAGTGCCAGATCCGTGTCTGTCTGACAACACAGATGTGGCAAGTGGTTTGATCTCACTGAGACAGTTACACCGCGGATAAGAACAAATGTTCCAAAGGTGTGTGGACCAGCTGCATCCAAGGTAAAAACAGTGACCCATCTGCGCCCACTCGTCTCGTCCCTCCCCGCCTCGTGACTGCCGAGTCCCTCGGGCATCCCAGCCGCCGTGTCCCAGCAGCAACTTCCTGGCCGCCGCCGAGACCCAGAGGGTGTGTCAGAGGATGCAGTGACGATGGTCCTGCGGTCCTCCTGGCACGGACCTTGCCACCTGCTGGGTCCTCACTGCTTCACGCCACTGCCACCCAAGTGCCCTGTCCCCACAGCACCTGCCTCCTGCACCGAACCGTGACTCTAAACGTCACGACCTTCCAACCCTCCTTCCCCGCCTCCCCACACAGCTGGGAGCCTCTGCCGGGTGCGGCAGGATGCAGCTCAGGTCCAGGCCGCGCCCGTGCCCCAGCCCCGCACCCACCTGGCCGCAGGTACAGGTCCGAGGGGGCCGTGGCCAGGCGCTCCCGCTCCTTCTCCCGCTCGGCACTTGCCGCCGCAGCAAGGTGTGTCGAGTGTCCTGTAAAACACAGGCCTGCGACTTGAGGACAGAACGTCCACTGGCAGGTCCAGCAAACAATTTTTTAATTCTTAAGGGACTGAAAGTTTTTCAGCAAGTTTCACATTTGAGGTGAAGGAGGTTTGCTGTATTTAGAGTCTCAGGTGGAAAGCGGAGACAACACAAACTCTAGGGAATTTCTGGAGCACCTAGGGACAGATGGCATGCAGGAATGACTACTGAATACTCAAGAAAATGTGCAGACTGAATGGGGAAAAAGTACCCTCAAAGGCTGTGCTGTGAACGCACGAGTGTGACCGCAGGCTCTCACCTGGAGACATGGATGCCGAGTTGTACGGCCTGGGGGGGAAGGTGATCTGGGTACCGGGGATGTATGTGATTCTGTCCATGGGAGGCGTACTTGTTCCCCCTGGATGAGGCACTAAAATTGCTGGAGGCATGTTGGTCAGGTCAATGATTCCTGGTCCAAAGAAATACAATACGGTTGTGTCAGGTTCGAGCGTCAGTCTACGGATGCAGAGCTACGCGTGCTTTTCATTCTGCTTCTCTCTGAAACCCAGTGATTACTTGCAGAGAGTGTAAACCAAGCTGTTTAAGGGCATCACGGCTCTGTAAGAGCTTCTGTAATCTAGAGAAGGGCACAAAATGCTGTGCCCACACCAGCAGCCTAGCGCAGGGATAGACCGAAGAGGGGGGGCGGGCGACTGGTAAAACTGTGATTTCAGACCCGAGCACGCTCGTCTGGGTCCCTCACAGACAGAAGGGATGGTCCGCTTCTCCTCCCCTTACTCCTTCCCCAGGCTCCACCTGAGCTGTGCAGACACACACCCCTGGCGGCCGGGTACGGGAGGCCCAGCTGCTGCTCCCGCGGGGAGAGCCCTCTGGCCACATCGGGGCGCAGGTTCACTTGCATCTGCTGCGAGGTGATGTAGTCGTTCAGGATGGTCTGCCTCGTGTTCTCCATCGCATACAGCTGGTACTGGCTCGGGTAGCCGGGAGTGGGCGACAGCTGTCTCTGAAACAGGTACGCGGCAGCTGCTGGGGGAAAGGAGAGAGAACTGCCCTTAGCTTGGTCTGGGTGGGACTCCTCTGCCCAACGTCACCCGCAGAGTCTGGAATAAGCGCCTGCTGAGCTCACGTGTGGGGTCAGTTCTGCTTAGACCCGACACATCAGCGTTATGACAGGACCACTGATGTCAGGTGCCATGGACGGCGGCGGACACGCTGGACAGAGTGGGAGCACTCAGCTTTTTACCACCAGAACAGGAGCTAAAACAATTCTCAAGTAGTTCCACTTTCAGTCTTTGCCCTGTAACTATTAGATTTCCCACCTGAAGTCTCCAAGAGCTGTGTCTGAAGTTAAAATTGTGTTTTGTAGCGTTGATCATCTCCTACAACTAAGGGGAAACACACGTGAAAATACTTTGTAACGAACAGTCTTCACCCTTCTGATGAGTGCACGTGCTCAGGGCAGAGACTAGTCTGCAAAGGGCCAGGTGCGAAGTATTTTCAGCTCTGGTCTCTGTCACACCTACTGCACTGTCATCACAGCGTGAAACAAAAAATGTAAAGGAATGGGTGGGGCTGCGTTCTGATAAAACTTCATTTGCACAGACAGGCAGCAGCAGGGTCTGGCCCGCAGGCCGCAGGTCAGCACCTCTGGGTTGGCACAGGACCCAGATGCCAGGAAGGGCGGGGGTGGGAAGAGGGCAGAAGCTAACATACACTGTGAGCTCACACAGCGCGGTATGTCAATTACAGCTCAACAGAACTGGAAGGAGAAAAAGCAGACTGTGACACCTCTATCCTTAGAACGCTCACACTCCAGCTCCAACCCAAAGGTGACAAACCAGTGAAACTGCTCTAAAGGACGGTGATAAACACTAAGTCCAAGTGCAAACATTCTGAGAGCGTGAGGGACGTGTTCTCCCTCGAAGGACATGTGACGAGCTTTCTGGAGTGTCTGCTTCCCCTCGTCTGGGACTCCCAGCTAAGTCTGCCGGCTGACGGTGTGGGGCTTCCACCTCAGTCCTGGGAGACAGTCCCTGAAGAGCCAGGGGTGTGTCTGAGCCTCAGCGCTCTCAAGTGACAGGCAGCTTGATGGCGCTGACACCCAGACAGCCCAGCCAACCCACCAGCCCTGTGCCCAGTGCAGACTGCCCACCCGCCAAGGCCACCGCCAGTGGGGTCTGTTCGGAAGTTCCTTCCTGTACTTGCTGCTGTAATTGTGTAACTTAGGGAAGGAATCTGTAAATCAGAGAAGCAGCAAAAGGGTGGTCTCTCTGGAAGCTCGGCTGACTGCTTTGGAAAGAAAGACTCAGTGCAACAGCTGAGTTAGGTGTGGACTAGGTAACTTCAAAAGACTGGGGAAACACTAGAAGGATGCTGTATTTAGATTGCTTTGAAGTGTCTTTAAATTCTAGCTTCACTTAAAAAATTGAACATGGAAATGAGTGACTGTCATTTGTACAAGACTGACAGTGGCCCTGACCGTACGGCAGAACACCGGTAAACGAGTGTCTGTGTTGTAAATCGAAATGCACAAGGTATGTCTGTGTCATTAAAAACCGTTCTTCAGGGAGGTGGGCGCAGCTCAGCAGGGGTGTGGGCTTAGACGGCACGAGGGCCTGGGTTCAGTCCCCAGTACCTCCATTAAAAAAAGTTCTTCACGTTAACCTATTTTTCCAATCAGCTCGACCAGATGCTGTCAGATAAGAGGGCTTTGCATCTACCCAGCATGTTTCTTCAGGGGCGCTGGTAACATTCTGCTCCCTGACGCCCAGCTTGTGAAGCCTCGCTGAGCTGGACGCTGACGACGCGCGCAGCTGTCTGCCTGCTGCACCCTCACAACGGCAAGTTTAGGAAGCCATGCAGGTGACTCGTTCCTTTGCCTCACGTTCTCACTCGGCACTGTGCTTACCAGGGTCCAGAGCACGGTGGAACGGCAGGGCTGGGTCCAGATGTGTGGGGAGGTGGCTGCGATACACCTCCCCGGGCGCGCCGGCCCTGTGGTGGGGCTCGAAGGGGCTGTGGCTGACCGCGGGGTCCACCCCCGGCACCGGGGACTTGGCGGCGATGCTCTCCCTCTGGGTGGGCGTCAGGGTCGATTTTCTCTCGTGACTGCTGGACTTGCTAGAAGAAATCGTAACTGGAAGAGAAAGGGCCACCACCACAAATTCTTACGCAAACTCACTGCGTGTGACAGTGTTTATCTGTTTCTCAAGCATTCAAATACAGACCACATCCACGTAACAGCCGACCTTCTCCTTCCACTAAACATTCAACACTCAACGTGCAAACGTGAAGAACTGGTGGAAGCCTCTGCGACTCGGAGACGGCCCGCTCCGGGATCCCAGCACCAGGCTTCGCCACCGAACGTTCTCCAAGACGGAGAAGGACACGCAGCACTCTCCTGTAACCCCCGACAGGGACGGGGCGGGACGCGCCATCGGGGGCTCTGCTCAGCACGGGGAGCCTGCTTTCCACATGACCCAGTATCCTCAAGTCTCCGGACCCCACGTGCGCCGACCCCGCGCCCTCTCTGCCCGCCTTCCCCCTCTTGCTGGGTCCCGCTGCTCCCTGGCTCTGTCCTTCCTCAAAGATGCTCGTCACCAAACCAGCATCAACCCCTCCCTGCTCCAGCCTCTCCGTTCTCCCTGACGTGACTCAGAGGTCAGGTCGTCCACCCGCCCCCCCACTGCTTTAACAACTGCGGTAAAACACACAGGACACAGAATTTAGTTTCAGCCATTTCAGAGCATACACTTCCGTGACACACACACACAGTGTTGTGCAGCCATCCCCACTGGCTAACTGTTAGTATTTTGATAGTATCAACTTCCCCACAATCAAACCTTCCTGTCAAAACCAAGAGATCACGCTGTTTTCTCACAGCCCCTCACGCCGCAGCCTGCTCAAACGCGGAGCACCCTGCCCTCTGCAGGGAGGTCCTTCTCCTCCAAAACCAGAGCCCGCTGGCCTGGGTTCCCCCTACCCCTGAGCGGGCGCTGCCTCCCCCTCCCTCTCCGCCCCAGAGTCCTGCCCAGGACCCCGCACAGAAGCCCCTGATAAGGACTGCAGTACAGCTTCAAATGATAAGTGGAAAGATTTTTAAGGGCCTCAGATTATTTCCGGGACACCTGGTAAAAATCCACGCCCTTCTCCTCAGTGACGTCCCCGCCGGCAGCACAAAGCTGGGGGAGGAGCAGGGTCACGGTGAGGATGGCAGCAACACCAGCAACCAGAGTGCACGCTGCCAAGCCCTTCCTGCACGCCAGCGCTGCCCTCCTACAGCCCTCCTCACAACAGTCCAGCAAGGTGAGGCCGCCTCTCACATCGCCACTGCACGACGAGGAAGCCACAGCACAGGGAAGTGAAGCGACTTGTCCACGTCAACGCAGTACGAAGAACCTTGATTCAAGGCTCAGCAGTCTCGCTCCATGGCCTAACTCCACCAGCGCACCAGACTGCACCGCAAGCCCGGGTCAAGACGGGCCTCCAGAAAACCCCACAGGAATGGATGAAAACCCTCTCCAAGCATTTCTTACTCTAGAGCATTTCTGGACTGCACCACACCCTGCACTTAATTATAATATTAGGTACATGACCTACATTATGGCTCCTCTCAACCTGGGAGGTAGCCAGCCTTCCCCGCCCGAGGGGGTGTCAGGCACAGCCTGCACGTGTCACCTGCTGAGCTGACACTCAGACACATGCCGCCTGCAGAGGGGGGACGAGCACCGTGACAGGGGTCGGACAGGGACGGGGCGAGACGCACCATCGGGGGCTCTGCTCAGCATGGGGGAGCCTCTGGACACGGTGCTGGCGTAACTGCCGGGCGTGCGCCTTGCGCTGGCGTCCTCATAAAGCCCTGGGCTCAGCTGCGCTTTGGGGGCCTCGTGCAGCGTGGACCGCAGGACCGAGGGGCCGGAGCTCACCACCGACGTGTGCCGGGAGCGCACGGGCTCCCCCGCCTTCATGTCCTCGTACTTGCCCCGCTCGGCCGCTTTCACGTTCTCTGGCATGATTTCCAGCGGAGGCATCCCACGCGGCAGCTTGCTAGGCCCCGTGATCAAGGACTTGACGTTGTGTTTGATGGCAGACGGACCCGAGCTGCTGTCAAACTTGATGGGGGTACCCTAGGGGAGAGACAAGCGTCACGGTAGCCCAGGCAGGGCCACGTCTGGGTCCCAGTGACCTTGGCCGGCGTGCACCCAGCCTGTGCGACCCCACCCGCACGACGTGCCCCCACACTCCTACACGGGGAAGGCTAAGGAGAAAGCATACACACACCTGCGCGTTTGTTCCACGAGCCCTACCGTCTGAAGCACGACTTACCATCACAACGTCACACGTTGGAACCGCCCCCCCCAGATGCCGGGGCGGGTACCTGGGAGATGGAGCCCTCGACGATGGGCCTGGTGCCCGGGACCCCCTCTGGGGTCTTCCGGCTCTCCGGAGCAGCCGCGTCCTGCCGCGGGATCTCATGCACCGAGCGCCCCATCTCTTTGATGGTGGTGATGCCGTCGTAAGGCTTCCCTTTGCTGATGGCGCCTTCGAACGCACGAATGGGCGGGCTCTCCCGTTTAATCTGCTTGGGGTACTTAAGGCCGTCTTCAAAGCTCTCAGTGGTCGCTCTTGGTGTGCCTTCAAGAAAGGATTCCAGAAACACACTCATTAAAATAATGCCACTGAACTGGGCACTAAAAACTTCAGTCAGTTCTGTCCTATGTAATTTACTGCAGTGCAAGAACTCAGTGCCCTGCCATCCTGCAGCTTCTAATCAGCCTCTCCTCACAGCAGCCTCTCCGAGAAACACTCATCGGGCGTTATCTTTCCAGGGCTGCCCAAGAGTTAAGACACTGTTCACCAGTCCCAGGATGGCTCTCACACAATGAAGGAGTCTCTGCAGTCAGAGATTAGGTAACTGTCATCTTCAAATAGACACGTAGCTCAGAGAAGAGTTACAGTCGGCACTCAAATATCTAGTATTTCAAAAGGGAAAATACCTTAAAAACAGGCCTTGTGCAGGGCAAGTTCATGCCGAACCACGGTGCCCGTGAGGCAGCCGTGAAGGCAGGCGAGCGAGCGGAAGGCTTACCCTGCATTATGGACCCAGACAGCACAGTCCTCTCCTTGAGGTCCGCGTGAGGGCTCCCCCTGGGCAGCGCCCGGCATATCAGCCCTTCCAAACGAGAAAGCGGTCCAGGTGTTAGACACACGTGCAGGTCAGTTCACGTCCTCGTCACACACGTCACGCACGTCACGCTGCCCTGAGAGCAGGTGCTGGTGACGGGGGCTCCGTGCAGAACGGGGCATCATTTTAAGTTTGCAGACTACTCAGACGAACATCACGGGAAAAATAAAAGCTGCAAGTACCAACATGACATCACTCGCTCCTTTTTACACGTTTTCCCAATTAGGAAGTGGCCACAGAGGACGTCTAGTACAGGTCAAACAGCAAAGAGCAGCACTTTCAGAGCCAAGTCTGAAGTCCCAGTGCCTTTTTATCGCGGTGAGAGAACACACAGAGGGACTGGAAACCACTCGGCTCTGAAACGCATCTGTGAGGCGGGGAAACGTCAAAGACGGACGCCTCAGAAATGGGCAAAATACAGTAAATGAAACAGCAAGTCGGAATCAAAGAGCCAAAGAACCTCCTAAGAAGTTCCAGGTTATGTTGCCAACAAACCTGAATTAAGGAAAGTGATTTTTTTTCACTACAGCAAAAATCCAGCTCTTAGAAAATTACGCAGGCCTTCTAAGACCTCACACTGTTTTTAGAATTTCATCTAGATTAAAGTTAAACAGTTGAGACAGGTTAAGATTTAAGGAACGTGACACCAACAAAACAACCAAGTTAGGAACGCGCGCCCCGTCCTCACACACAATTAAAACACCCAGCCCCTTGGCCAATGGGGAGACGGGCGCAGAGCAGTTCGCCAGCAGAGGGTGCAGCTGGGGCTCAGACGCACGTCTGCTCTGCTCACTACACCCCTCCACCTGCCTCACGATAACAGACAAAGTTCTCATGATAAATGTGACATTTTTCAAACTCACAAACAGGAATAACATACAGATTCTGCGAGCAACCGAACCGCCGCCCGTGGTGAGACCAGCTCTGTCCCACCCCCGCGTCCCCCCACGGCGTGCACCGCTCGGCTTACGTACAGATGTAACAGAGCGTGTATTAACGCAGATTCCATACTGAGTGTTATATTGTATATTACATGTATTAATAATATGTTTCATTTGTATATTGACATAAATGTAAATTTCAGTGGAAACGACAAGAGACTGAACACAACCTAACCCAACAACGTAAACTCACTACACAGAATTAAACGCCTCTCCACAGTGTTGCGGACACAGCATTTACCCTCTAGCGGTGCTGACACGGGAGACTCCCTCACGGACAACCCTGGCTTCAGAGCTCCTTCCACGGAGTCGTAGCTTCTCTTCAGGCTGATTTCGTGCGCTGTCCTAGGGCTCCTTGCCCCTTCTCGGGCGTTCTTAATATCTGCAGGACGTAGACACAGGAGCTGCTCAGGGAGCCCAAGGCCTGCTGTTCCACAAACAAGTTATCTCAATGTCACCATCGTGCAAAGATAACAATGTAGATACTGGTTGTAACCTACCATAGACATCTGTGTAGATGACATTTGCAAAAATGTTTTTGTTCACTCAAATCTATGTATCGAGTCCCAGGCATAAGCCAGGCTTGCAGATAACGGTTAACAAACTAGGTCCCTACCCTGGTGAAACCTCCCCAGCGGCGGTGGGCACAGGTGCATTGGCAGGGGCCACTGCAGAGTCACAGGCGCCATGAGGAGAGAAGGACCGCGGCCCCTGAGAGGGCTGGGAGGCCAGACGCCTAAGGGCGCGGGCAAGGGGCACGTGAACACAGCACTGCAACGTCGTGACGTCACCTGATACCCCACGGCTGCTGAGTGACTATCGGGCAGGTGTGCGGGACAAAGGGAAGGGCCACACCCCAGGCGGGAGGCTTCACCACTCTGCTCAGAGCAGCACCCAATTTAAAACTTAACCCTAAGAGCACATCTAAAATGTTTTCCTACAAAGAGACATGAAAATAGATTTAAGAAGAATTTATATTCAATACTCTTTCCATGATTATCAGACTACTAGGTGTGCCCTAATTTTTAGCTCATAAAATAGGTATCCCTGTAAAATAAAAGTGATTCGATTAATGTTAAACAAAGATTCTCCCCTGGGCTAAGCTGCCTGCCCACGGCTGATGATGCAGGGCCGCCTGGGGACTCCCACTATGGGCTCTGCACTGTGGGTCCCTTTCCACAGGTCCCGTGGGAAGTACCAGTATTACCCCTCTGCACATCACAGGGAGGCAACCTGGACCCAGGGAAGGAAAACCCACTTCCCACGGCAGGCACGGGGACCCAGACCCACGTGTTCAGCCCCGCGTTTCGGCGTGGCACTTACTGTCATAGGACAAGATGTGTCCGCTCTTGCCCTCATAGATGACGTGGCCTTTGGATGCAGCTTCCTCTCGGCCCTTCTCAGGACCGCCCTCTTCAATGGACAGTCTAGAAATGGGCCCCTTCACCAAAGCCTCGGTTGGGATGCCAGCCTGGGACAGAGCCGGGGTCCCCTGTCATCAAGTCAAACACAGGCACCACGGGTCACTCACATTTACAGGAAACCAAGGGCACTCAGAAGATGTAACCCACCAGATCAAGCCGCGTCCTCAAGCAGGAAAGGCCAGCATGTGAGGGGAACCAGACACACGGTATAAATGAAAAGAGCTCCTAGGCCTTCGTCCTCAGACCCTGCCACACAAAGCTTCTTAAGATGCCAAGAGGGGTGTGAGCTGAAGCAGCCTCCCCTCCTTCAAGTCAGACCTCTGGGAAGGCATTGAACTCTCAGAAACAAAATCTGCCGTAGGGCCTAAAATCATGCAAATACAGTAAAGCTTTTTCAAAATTTCTAAGAAAAATAAGATGATAAATTAGGCTTTAAACTGAAGTACCTCCTCTTTCTCTCATATCGTGACAAGGGGGCACTCAGATGCCGGGCTGTGACGTGACTCAGCTCAGGCCACGGCCTCTGAGTCTGCCTAAGGCCACGGTTCTCCCTGCCATTCCTGTGAGCAGTAGCCCTTCTTTTGGGGGAAATCACTCGTGGAAATTGTGCACAACGCTTGGAAAAGTGAGCTGCCTGGACTGAACGGGAGTGAGGGGCCCAGCCCCAGCCCATGCACACAGTCAGGTCCCCAAACCTCCTGCAAGGTCACTCTGAACCCACACGCCCCAGCAGGGCTGTGATGAGGCACCTACTCATGTAGCCGAGAGGTGAACTTGGTAGTAAACACCTGGAAACCCTTACACCCTCTTCAGAAGTGTGCCACCACTCGGGCAGGCTGGTGTGGAAATCAGCAAGTGGAGCCCAGCCTCTTCTGACCCGGTCCATCCTGACTTCCCACCCACAGTCCCAGCGCTGGGGTGAAAGTGAAGAAGGAAAGGAAGACGCATCAGCCATCTGTCTGTCTTCTGTTTATACTAGTATTTGCTTATTCTGTAAACCAACTCCAGGGGGACAGACGACTTCGGTCAAACGGGGAAGGAGATCTGAAGAGTTGGTGTGTGACTTTCTACATCACTACGTGCCGTCCTCGCAGTAAACCACGTCGCAGGAAGAAGTCACTGGGGACTCTTGTTGCTCTAACGGAGGTTCTGACTCAGCAGGTCGCGGTGGGGGTGCAGTGTCCGTGCTGCGCTAACGAGCTTCCAGGGCACGCTGACGCTCGGGAGCACAGCCTATGCCGAGGGCCGGGTTCTCCGCTGGGCACACAGCAGAATCACTGCGAGGCCAGAACACAGGCGGCTGGGCCCCGCCAGGACACCTGGGGTGGGCCTGGGCGTTTCCAGATGACACTGACGCTGCTGGTCTGGGGACCCAACTTGAACACCCACTGTGCCAGGGAGCAGGAACACAAGACCAGAAACAGGAACAGAACAGAACACTTGTCCTGGGCACAGCGCACGGAAGCACAGGACTCTGTTTGCAGTGACTTCCCAAAACAGAACTCCCCGTGCAGCTCCAGTTAATGAAGAGGCTAAAGACTGCTTTACATTTCAAACTAAAGGTAACGTTTAACCAAGGAAAAGAAAGACCTTTTATTAATCAAAAGTGGCAATGTATTTCGCCTAAAATTACAAGAAGATGCTTGATTTTTGGTGCTTTCGTCAACGCCGTCCATACTTCCTAGGGCAGCACGATAGCCTAGCAAGGCAGCTTACACGCTGAGACGGCGGGCTTTCCTTCCCGGAAGGGGCAAAAGCAAGCAGGTAATTTGCAATGATTTTCTTCTCAGTTTCTATTTAAGCTGAACACATCGTCAAAGCTGTGCCAGGAAGACAGTGAGAGCTGCACCAACCAGAACTTGTTTCTTCTGCCAGTTTGCAAAGAAGTGACCTTTTCAAGTGAACCAGAGTATAAATATAATGCGCCTTACGGTCAAAAATTATCACCTTAATTTCTTTCTGCAGACGATTTATAGATCCGGGGATTACGGTCACTGAGACCAGCCCCATAACCCAGAACAGCGAACAACTCAGGCACAAAGCTGTGCTGCTGGGACAGCCAAGGCTCTCGAGGCTTTGCTTCCCGCTCTCTGGTGAGCCCCTGACCAGAGCCCCAAGGATGAGCCGCTCACCTGGGTGATGGAGCCCCGGAGGGACGGGATGCCCTCCACAGGAAGTTTGCTGGCTGGGGTTCCCCGAGTTATACTGCCCTCCTGAATGGCTCCCGTGGTACCTGAATGAAAACAAAACCGTTAGTGAATCACACCCCTACACCCGAAAAAAACAAACAAAATCAGCCCCAACTTGGCAGAGGTAAGAAGAGAAGGAAACGGCAGCACAAGAAGAAGGGTTTCTGTTTTATCAAAATGTACTTTCACAATAACTCTGCAATCATTAAAGAGGGCTGCAGAAATGCAAAATTTCAAAGATTTTAAATCATCTTTATACAGAAAGAAAACTTAAACTTAGAATTAAAGGCTCTCAGTTAAAGGCCCATCCCTGAAACACGTCACTGCCTTCCTTTACTACACTTCCTGGGGACAAAAGCTCACTACCTCTACCGAGCAGCACGTCTTACCTCTGACCACTCCTTCGTGCTGGGCTCTGACCAGTAAGCCCTCAGGCTGTGAGTTCTGGCTTCGGGGAGAAAATTCTTCCTGTTTGATGTAGGGCACAGGAGCTAAGAACCAAAGCGAGAGAAAGTGAGGTGAGCAAGTGTGGGTCCCTGACTGCGACACGACGAACGTGAGACATCCGGGTGTATGGTCACTGACCTGGCTTGGCGGCCTCCTGCTGGCGCGGCAGTCCCAGCGAGATGGAGCCTGCCGAGGGCTTGGCTGCCTCCGGGGCGTAGGACGCCTGGTTAGGAGAAGGCAAGTAAGCGCCGGGGGTCCCCTAAAAATAATGTTAAAGGACTAAAATAACACTGTCTTTGCACGAGGCCAACTACATACACTTAATGTTTGCTTTTCTGCTTATAAAACTTACACCTCCCAACCCACCCCCTGCCCAAAATTAAGAACGGGTATTTGTAAAGCAGGAAGATTGTCACAGATTGATTAAATTAAATCAATTTAATTTTTTTTTAAGGTGCAAGAGATGTCCTCCAAAATTACCATGCAACGTTGATAATATTTATCAACAAATTACATAAATAACAGCATTAACTATACACTCAAAATGTGCATTGCTTTTACTAACAATATTTATTCCTGTTAAAAATGCTACGCGACAGTGACAGCAAAGAAAACGGTAGCGTTATTAGGACTTTCAAAACCTATCCTCCATAAAGGCAACTAGAAAACCTGCAAAAATGGCACGAATGACCTTCTAAGAGCTCTTCCCAACTCTTCAGCCAAAGGCTTGTAGAAACCTGGGAGTATTTATTCAAGAGACGTGACGGAGCCTGGGTGAGAGCGGGGAGCTCTGTGTCACCAGAACTCCTGCTCTGTTGCCCGCCCCGCCCCAGCCCTGCGGCAGCCGAGCAGGTCAACAGCCCCCGGCACAGTCCGCAGACACTGGAGGGGAAAGAACCCGGCAAGGGTTCACCACAAGCCTCACTTCCGGGAACTGCCATGCACAGAATGGCCCGGTGGCTCTGAGAGACCCACCTGCAAAGCTGACTTCACCTGCCTGACTGCGGTGGGGAAGAGGTACAGGCTGGTCAAAACCAATCAGTCAGAGTCAACGGACTAACTTCCCCACTGCACGAGGCAGAAGACAACAGTCAGGGAAAACTAGGGTAACCCAAACCTTAAACGGAAAGGCTCAGGAAAGAGACGTGCACAGAGGGTGAGAAAAGCTCCAACGCCTCCCCCAGGAGTCTAGAAGGCCGTGAGCGCGCTGGGGAAGCCAGCGGAGCCGCGGGCTCTTAGCCCGCTGACCTCAAGGCCTGTGGCAGCAGGAAGGGAGATGCCGGCAGGGCTGTGAGCTGCCTGGCTGAACGCCGGAGGCGCGGCCCCGCGCACACACAGCCCCAGGAACGACCGGGGCACTTCTTCACTCTGGGCGTTGACATCTCTGTCCAGCCGTCAGGTGACCACTGACGAAGCAAACAGAGACTCCAGTGGCCACATGTGATGGGGAATACAGACTTTACAGAATTAGCTCTGAAAAGTCACCCAGCAAATAAACAGCAAGAAAGGCACACAGCAAGAATGGCAAATCCCAGGAAGAGGGGAGAATCTGATTTTCAGGGCTGCCACATCCTGTTACAGCTTTAACCAAAAGTAAGACAAGCAAAGAAACAGGGGGTGGGGGTGGGGGCAGAAAAGCAGTAAGAACTGTCCCTGGGCTTTAGACTTGCTGGGCAAAGACTTCAGAGCAGCTAGTATAAGCATCTTCAATGAACTGCAGAGAGCTGTGTAACAGAATTAAAGGGAAGCATGAAAATGATGTCTCGTCACAGAGACTGTTAACAAAGAGAAAGAAACCAGAGAGAAGAACCATAAAGAAATCGGGAAGTTGAAAAATACAACTGGAGAGAAAGAAAAGAACTCCCAGCAAGCTAAGACTGCGCGGAAACACCGCCCTGACGACAGAAGACCACGGTGGACACGCTGCGTGGGACGCGCTGAGCGCCCTCCCGCCCCTCCCCCGCCGCGCACTGCACTGAGATCCTGCCCCAGCCTGCTCAGTGAAGAGCGACAGGGGAGAGGCATGAAGGCTGGGAGGGGAGAAGCAAAGCTGTCTATCTGCAGGTGACTCGCACACAGAGAAAATCCTCAGAAATCTATCCCCTGCCAAAAACAGACAGACGGAACCCCTCTAGGAGCAGCCAGGGATGTCACAGGAGATCAAGTCAGGGGGAAAACATCAGCTTTTTCCTGCACACTAGCAAGAACCAGAAAGTGAAATTTTTAAAAATAAAATCACTCATAAGAACAAAATACACTACAAATATTCAAATTATCGGATCATAAGTCTAACAAAACGTGCAAAACCTCTATGGTGAGAACTACAAAACATCGCTGAAACTGAAGACCTAAATGAACGGAGAGATCAATGTGTCACGAGTCAGAAGCTCCATTTCCTTAAGAAGCAACCTACGCACATTGTAAACTAAATATACTTCAATTAAAAAAAATTTAACCTACAGGCTTAATGGAACTGCAACCAAAATCCCAGGAGAATTTTTTTGTAGGAACCGACAAACTGATTATGTAATTTATATGGAAATACAAAAGACACAGAAGAGCTAAAGTCTTAGAAAAGTGAAAGCACTCGAGGACTCGTACTCATGATCTCAAGACTTTTACTGTAACAGCCACGGCCGTCAGTACCACGGTGTGGACAAAGGGTGGCGAGCAGGTCGCGGGACAGAAGAGCCCAGAGACAGACCCAGACGCGCCACCAGATCCCTTTGACAAAGGCACCGCAGCGCCCACAGGGAGGAGGAAGAGAAGACTTCCCGAGCGACGTTCCGGGGCTGCAGGTCCACACGGACGGGCGACGGCAGCCTGGCCTCACTCTGCGCACAAAAATTCCCTTCACCCGCATCACAGACCTACGTGCGAAAGCCAGAACTCTAACGCTTTCAGAAGAAAGCCTGGGAGAACGTCTCACAAGCCTGAAGCTGGCCAGGATTCCTTAGAGGAAAAGAACTAATCTTGATAGGGAAGAAGTGATACATGGACTTCGAAATGTGAAACTTCTACTCATCGAAAGACACAAGCCACAAATAGAAAGAAAAAAAAGAGTATCACAGAACTTTCCTTCATGACATGAAGAACTTCTGCAACCTCCTAACAAAAAGACGCAGTAAAACAGGCAATGAGACTTAAAACGGTCACTTCACACTCAGATGGACAGATGGCCAATGCGTGTCTGCAACGTGCTCGACGTCCCCTGTTGTCAGGGAAATGCCAAGTAAAGCCACAATGAAACACCCGCCTCCCACCACATGACTAGAACAAGCGAGAAAGACAGCAGCACGCGGCTCAGGCAGGCCGGCGGCCGCGCAAACCGCAGCCGCTCGGGGTGAGCACACAGGGAAGCACACCTCTCGGGGCCACGCAGAGCAGGAAGACGTGCGCCCACGGGGCCTCATTCCAGAATGTTCACGTCAGCTTTAGTCACAGTAGTCCCAAGCCAGAAGCACCTCACGTTTCCACCACCAAGAAACAGAGAAACAAACTGACGTGGTCACACAACCCAGCAACAGAAAAGGAAGACTGCCGACCGCACAAAAACCTGCTGAACCCTGAAACCAGGAAGCTGAGTCGCTGCAGACAGACACAGGGAGGGCACACTGTGTGACTCTGCTGCTGCCACGTTCTGGAAAAGGTAAGGCTCAGCCGGGACAACGAAGGCAGGACAAGGCTGCTCCAGGTGGGGAGGGCCATGAGCAAGCCTTCTGAGGGGACAGAAGCGTCCCCTGGCCTGACAGTGTGGTCACTGGTTTGCAGATCAGTCAAAACTGACTGAACTGTTACAAGACCTTATGAGAAATGGGGTGGGGTGGGGGGCAAAGTCAGAACCCAGCAGAGCTCACCAGTCACCCACAACTCGATGTTTAGAGCCTTTACAACTGTCAGCCAACAAAGATTCTAGTCCCAGAGCCCACCCCGTCTCCTGGCGCAGCCCGGCCCCACGGTGAGCAGGCGGTGCTGGCAGCCAGGCCGGCAGTGACCCAGCGACCCCGTGTGCCCCTTGCAGGAGCCTGGAGGCTGCACTCTCAGATCACTGTCTCCTCGTGAACAGAGTTTCCCAACGAGGGCCCTGGCAGATTGGGGTGAGAACGAGGGGACATTTTACTGAAGCGACAACCAACAGGAGGTCCGCCGGGAAGAGAGGCCCTTTACCTGTGAGATGGAGCCTCCCAGGATGAACGATGGCTTTTCTGAAGCCACGGTGGTTTTGGACGAAGGGATGAGAGGCGGCGGTGGCCGGGTGGGCCGCGCTGTCGGGAGGCGGACCCCTTCGGGGAGGCCGGTCATCACCTGATGCGGCGCCGGCTGCAGGGCTTTGAAGAGGAAGGAAAAACAATGTAAAGCCGCCGGTTTCCCAGCTGCGACACCACCTTTCTCAGCCACCTTGGAATCTTTCAACCACAAATTATACTGCAGGTGCAAGATGGAGGCGAGGACGAACATTCTACTTTAAATTTCTTTCACTTGAATTAAATTTGCACATATTCAGGTCACAAATGGCATTTGTGAGGCTGAAACAGTCAACTCCCTGTCAAACCAGAGCTCTCAAGCTCACATTCATTTCAAACTATGTCCGCTTGGCGTATGCAAACGGCAATCTTCGGTACTTTTTCCTCTCTCCATCACTCTTTGGACCTCACAATGGAGGTGAGAAAGAGGGTGTTTCTTAGGAACAGCTGGTCCTACAACTCCGGAGAACACACAGATGTGACGTAGCCAGTAAACGTCCTCTTTGCATCTTGCATAACTTGAAAGACATTTACTGATTCTGATTCTCACAGACACTTCATTTTGGGGGCGGGGGTTGGATCTCAAGGTCTTTACAAAGTACACGTACTCTTAAAAGAAAAGGCAGTCAATGTCACAGGATACACATATGAACACAGATTTCCCAGTGGCCCCGTGACCCTCAACTGAGTACAACTGAGGATGGGATGCAGAGAGACAAGAAAGTAACTGGAAGCAGCAAGGACGCGTCCTGGACGTGAAGCACCCCGGCCTCGGGCTGTGGGCGGAGGCCGGCAGCCGCAGCGCAGAGGCGCGATATTTACCTGGCGGGGCACTAGAGCGGGCTGCGCTCACTGCGGGCGGGGGCGCGGCTCTACTGCCTTCTCTCTGCGAGAGCCTGCGCAGCTGCGCTTCCTGCTCTAGGGCACGTTTGACCTCAGCATGAGGCATATAGGCGACTGATCTTCCTATGAAAGTTAAAGTCATCAAAATAAGGGAAGAACCCCAAATTAAAATAGTAAGTGTGAGAAGGACCAAGCCCACACCATCCAGGGGCAGATCCTACTACCAAGGTCTAACTTCCTGGGGGGAATCCACCCACGGAGAGGTTAGGAAACCCTGAAAACCTCAATCTTCTGTGTAAGCACCATCACTAGGACCTCATAAAACGCTCAAAAATTCAATCACTCTTGTTCCCTTCAAAGGACAAAGAATTTCTCTTTCCTCTCAGTAGAGAATCAAGCATTTTCACAGGCAATAAAGATCACAACAGGCAAACACCGGACTATCCAGCCATCCTACGGATCCAAGCCTGGCCTGAGTCAGAGGCCAGACCTCTGAGCATTTCAGCTCCTAGAATTAGCCTGTTGCAGCCCACCGCTTAATATGCAGAGAAGTAAGCGTAAGCAGGAAATGGAAGAAGCCTTTCAAAGGAGGCAGACTGAACTACTTAAAAACAAAGCCACACAAGCTCACGGACCATGAACTGTACAGTAACGCCAATGACCATCACTCCACACAGCCTCCCTCCACACGGAGCGGCAAACAACAAGCTTCAAGCACCTAAAGGGCGTTATCAGATACGCAGCCGTATTAAGACTTAAAAATACATATATATATAATTACATATAAATGTATAATTTTTTCCTTTTTAAAAAGTGAAACGGACATATTGTTAATTTTGGAAAATCATAAAAGCACAAAGAAGAAAGTAAAAATCATCTGTAACCCAAACCACCTTTAATTTGTGGCATTTTAACAACTGCCAGAACAAATCTCCATTCTTTTTTTTTTCCTTTTGTTTATCTAGTCTTATCCATTTATTCTAGATAAATCTGAATTTAAAATTACTCTGAGTACTTCCTCTCCAAAGTATCACCGGGATTTTCATTGAATAGTGTATTAAATTTACAAATATAGGAGACTTGACAGTTTATAATGGGTTTTCTAACTGGTGAACCTAGATTTTTTTCATATAGGTCATTTTTCATTATTTCATAAAAATTATCCATAGGTATTTCATATTTTGTTGCAAGGAAAACCGTCTTTTTATTACATACAGGAATGTATATATATTTATACATACTGATTACTGCAGATACACAAGAAAGAAAGATGTGGATATCTGTGTATCAAATTTTTCTGGGAAACTTAATGACTTTCCTCTTAGCTCTAAAAACGTTCCAACTGATTCTTCTAGGCTTCTGAGGTGGATACTCTTACCCTGTGAATAACCACTTGTGTTCTCTCTTCAAACAGCTAAACTTCTTTCTTGGTTCCTGTTCCTTACGGCACTGCAGCGAGTAACAGAGAGCACCCTCAAGACTCTCTACAGAGAAGGACCCTAGTGTTTCACTGCTAAGTGGAAGATTTGTGACTGGTTTCACACAGAGCATCATCAGCACAAGGCGTCCAAGTTCTTTAGCTTACTAAGGTTTTTGTAAAATCCGGGATCGATGGCAGTACTGCCAGCTGCCAGGACTCTGCGCCTCGTGCAGAGCACTGTGCGTTATGCAGTTTCTCATTTAGCCCTCACGACCAGTGAGATTGCTGACACCATTTCACAGATGAGGAAACTGAAGCTCCAAAGAATCACACCTAACCGCCCAGCCAAGGATGGGGGCTCCTCCAAAGGAGTGCAGATCCTGGCCCTGAGCTCTAACCCACAGCACAACAATGCCTCCCCAAAGCACTGAACTCAGATGCCCCTCGGGCAGCCGTCAGGGTCAGGTTACTCGTCCTTCTTTGACAGAGTGATGTAATGAATTAGATTATTGAGTGTCCTAGCGCTGTGCAAATTTGTCACATAAACCAAGTTCAAAAGAAAATCATTTCTTTCTTCCTGGAGAATTTTACAAAAGTTTACTATTATATATATTCAGTGTCTGATTGTTTTACCATGTCCAGTAAGTTTATAATCATGTAGAAAATACACTTTGTGATAATAGTGTTAAAGGAAAAGAAAAGATAGAAATTTAGAAGGTTCTAAACACAGCTATTTAAATCATCATGTAGTCGGCTGAAAAAATAAAGAAACAAACAAAAAACTAGATTCAGTTGCACAGAAGTGTTAACTCTTACTCTGACTGGATAGATTTTGTTAAAACCAGCTAGAATTTCAGTTCTGAGTTCCTTCACTGTAGAAAAAAGGCTTCCAACTAAAGCAGAAGTCAACATGTGTAAACGTTACTGGAAAATGAAAACAATCTTTCTCTGAGGTTTTTTCCAAGCTTTTCTACAAATGGAAAGGCTTTAAAGCCACTTAAAAGGGGCACATCTACAATAATTATTCGTCCACGGCCAGCACAGGAAGGTGAGTACTGTCAGATGCTGCCACTCCTTCTAAACGGGCCCACGAAGGGAAAAGCCAAAACCATGGCCCCAACCAGGGGGACTACACCAGTCTGGCGATGGTTCGTACGTAAGTCCTCATTCTCACTACCCTTGACGTTCCATAAACTATTCTACGACACTGCACTGAAAATACTTGAAGTAAACAGTCTACATGTAAATTAACTGCAAACATACAAATGTCACTTGGGAGAGTATCCTTTAGCTGAACTATAGCATAGCTGTAAATTTAGAAGAGCCTTCAGGTACTTGTTAAATGAATTACTGGATGAACATACCAGCTAGATTAACTAAAACAAAACTTCACCTCAGGATAAAATGTAATCAACCATTCCAGTCTGTAGAGAGTCACCTTGAATCAAACTGGTGCCATGTTAACAAACACCTCGATGTCACTTTGATCAAATATGTAACTAGTTTGGTTTTAAGACTACTGCATTAAAACTAAAAATCAGGGCAGCATTCCGCTCTAAACCACACGACTCAGTGTGACTGACCACGGAGAAGTCAGTTCACAGACCGGAGTCTCAGAACTTAGGGCTCTAGCCTTAAATCCTTCTGGTCTCTCCAGCTCCCAGATACAACCCATTTTGTAAAGGAGATGAAGAAAAGAAACTGAGGTCCTAAAATATCTATAAAATAAAGACATATTAGAATGGCCCAGATATTACCAACTGAATAAAGTTAAGCTTTAGCATGTGTTCAGCAAATACCGTTTTTCTTTGTTTTAATTCTCCTCAGAAAATTTATTCTAAATCATTTATGTAAGGAACAGATCAACAGACTTTTATATTATTCTGTAATTTGTCATTCGCATTACGACAGATTTTCTCATAACTGGAACGCTCAAAAGACGAGCACGTGCACTAAGTCCATTTACACTGCCGCTGACGTATTCCGTTCCTGCTGCATGTGCTCGCCGCACACACACTGTGTCAACGACTGAGCTAGGGGTTAAGGATGCTCTAGATGCAATGCAGTAAACAGCCAGTGGTAACTCTGGGGCTTTAACCTTCCTTCAGAACCATTCATTTAGCACCTATTACACACCCAGCCTTGGTGGGAATTATCACTCTGGTTCACCACAGAGACTCCGGGTGCCACTAACTGATGAACTCACCACTGGTGGGCCTGGGGCGGGAGTCAGCAAGCCAGTCAAGGAGCCGGCTGCTGCTCTGCACTAAACAGCCCTTGAGACAGCACACTCTGCAGCCGACAGCTCTCACTCATCTGTATAAGGCACTGCAAAGAGTCTTCTGAATCATCACAAAAACGAAACCAGAATCACAGAAGACTTCGATGTTCTTACACTGTAAGCAGCTCACACAGAGGCCGCAAGTTAACAACCAGCCAGGGCACACGTGCTGCTTTCTGCCCACACCAGAAGAATTTACTACAATCTACATATCACTCCCCTCACCTTTTTTTAAAATCAGGTGTATCATGGACCATCTAAAAAGAGCATGCACAACTCACCTCTGCCACCTGAATACCAACAGTGACTTAACAGCGGTGGCAGGACCTTCACGGAGTCAGTTACACTGCGCACACGCCGCTGACGCCTGTTACGGACTACACTGCGCTCGGGAGGATGCAGGGCCACGTGCCACAGAACAGCACTGAATGCTCACGCTTTCTTACGGGCTGTAATCCCAGCAAGGCAGGGACATAGAGCGATTAGACACACAGAGGGTCGAGCGGCTTGCCCACGGCCACACAACTGGGCAGTGCTGGGGTGAGGGGTAAGCCAGGGTCTGCCTGGCTACACGCCACACACAGCTGTCTCCCATCACACCGGAGATTCAGGACATCACCCTGCTATATGGGTGATCTGCTTGGAGGACAGGATGGCTCTCACTCTGGAAACTCAGATGAATGCAGCGTAAAGCATGGTTCTGACACAGTCATCCAGGCACTCAGCACGAAGATGAACATCAGGAGACTGACATTAACAAGAAGCCCAGCATCACTGCCACCCTTTAGTATGGCTAATACTGACATTCCCTGATAGTTTAACTGACGTCAACGTAAAGGAATTTTATCTGTTAGGGGCAAGCACCACATATCAAGTCACAAAGCACTAAGGACACTACTTTTCAGGTATGGCTTCACCTCCCATCAAAAAGGCTCTGTGTGGCGACGGCTCTACCCACCTTCCCACTCTCTGCCGGGACTCTTGGAGGTGCCGCAGGGACTGGCAGGGCCCCTGCACTCCAAATCCATCTGCTCCTGCCTCTGCCGCTGCTCCTCCAGGAGCGCGGACTCGTGCACGGCTTTGATGTGCCGCTGGTAGAGCGCGTAGCCACTCACGGGGGCCCCGACGGGCATGTTACACGGGGCGCAGGAAACCTGCGGGAGACAGAAAACCTCAGTGTGCCAAAGCCTCTGTTGCAAGTAATGCTTATTCCTGTAATATTACGGGCTGAAGTGATTCTGCCATTTTTCAAAGTAATCTGCAAGCATAAGGCTTAAAATGCTAAACAGTTACTCTCAGAAGTGAACACAACATAAATTCCGAAAGTTGTGGTAAGAGAAATAAAAATCAGACATTAAAGTATTTCCATCCGCCGTTAACTTACGATGCTGAATCCCCGTGGCTCGGCCTGGGCCCCACCCCTCCTCCTCCTCCACGTCCTCTCCCCAGGGCTCATGCCCACTCCTGAGGATTCACGTGTCCTCTATTAAGTTAGTAACACATACATTTCTATTTCCTCCAAGTTCCATGCTCACAAACTGCCTTCCCAATTCCACTTGGGTATCTCAAAGCACCTCAAAACTTCTACTGGAAACAACTTTTCCTTTTCTAAACTCGACGCTTCTCTTTCAGTGACCTCCACCTGACAGAGCAGTGAGCCAGAAACCTGGCGGTCAAGGGCACCCATCCACCTCCTGGCCCCACGACCAACTCACTGACGAATCAGCTCCCTTCAGGATGGAAAGTCAGTGTTACCTCTGCAGACAGGCCATCACTAACCATCCAATAAAATACTGCAGCCCTCCCCGTCTTCCTTCCTGCTGCACGCTGCTCCTTTCCTTCACTGCAATTATGTTTGTTTTCTCTGTTTATTTTCTGTCTCTAGCCACTCATGAAAGAAAGACCCCAGGCTGCTCTGTCACATACTAAATAAACAGCCCTTAAGACAGACCATTACTTCACGAATACAAAACAGTCCTGGGAAGGGGAGAGATGTGATGTGTTTAGAACCTGTTCTCTAAAGACTTTCATAATTTTTTCTCCTACTATAAGCAGGATCTTTCACTGAATCCAAAACACACATAATTTTCTTGCCTTTGTGTTTTGGCTTACGTGTAAGGTGGCTTATCCTTCCTTTGCTATAGAGCGAAATGAACTGTCATTTTCTACGTGTCTTCTTTAAGTGGCTCATTGAGAAAGAAGCTTTCATTAACATAGTATAGTACACTTTTCAACCTAACGGAGCACATTTTAGTTCTTTTAAATTATTATTACTATTTTTTTCTATGTCTTAGAAGCAAGACCAGTCTCTAAGTTTTCTGAAGCCAGAGATTACAGTGTGTAAATATTCCATACAGCATTAAAAATGTCATCTTGAACTGGGCAGACATTCAATAGATGTCCACTTGAATAAATCAATGAATGAACAAATGTTTATATTTAACACAAGCACACACTTAACTTTTACATCATCATATGAGACAGGAAAACAAATTTTTATCCTGTGAAATAAAGCAAGAGCTAGAACATAACCAAGTAAAAGAGCAACACCCAAGAGCAGCTTTCAGAATCAAAGGGAGTCAAACTCAGAGGTAATTAAGGTAAAATGTAAGTAAAACTAGGTTTGGAACTGTATACTAAAGTCAATCATAAGCTCCATAATTTATTCGTAATATTCAAAAGTTAGTTAAACATTTATTCTACCATTGTTCTTATAGCAGAACACCACCAAAACAAAACTTACTAATACTAACGGCCAGAACATTGTATTTCTTTCTTTTTTGCCTAACTGGAAATGACTATGTCAAACACCACAATGAATCCATCTGAAACAGATGAATGGATAAACAAAACATGGTCTAAACATACAACGGGGTATCAGTCAGCCTTAAAGCGGAAGGAGAACCTGACACTGTGTTACAACACGGATGCATCTTGAGGACACTGAGTGAAAGAGACCAGTCACAAAAAGACAAACACTGTCTGAGTCCCCTTGTATAAGCAGCCAAGTTCATAAAACAGAAAGGGGACTGGCAGCTACCAGGGGCTGAGGGAAGGGGAAAGCAGAGTGTTGCTTTAATGGGCACAGAGTTTCAGTTTTGCAAGATAAAAAAGTTCTGGAGACCTGTTTCACAAAAATGTGAATGTACTTGATGCTCCTGAACTATACCCTTAAAAAAGAGTTAAGACGGAAGTTTCATGCTATGTGATTTTTACAGTTTTTTTTTTAAAAAAATCAAGTACTGATTAAAGAAGAGAAGAAATGTCTCCAAAGGGTTTTTTTTTTTCCAACTTCACTTTTCAACTCATGTTGAAAACTTACCATCGGCGGGATAACAGCAGCTCGGTGCTGAAGCTGGGGCAGGTCCAGTGGATTTGGTTTTATTGGGGATGAAACCAGTATAGATCCAGTGGGGTTTAACAGTGAAGGCTTTGAGTCCATGGGAAAAATTCTGCAAGTGCGATGTAAAAAGATAGATCAATATATTCTTATTTAAGGTTTTAAACATATAATCACCACAGTTCCTTCTCAGTTAATATGGGTATGTGTTCACACACACATGCATGTATTACATTAACCCTACAAGATATCTGAACAGTAAGCAGAAAGGAATCTATAACACGAATTTTCCAGGTGAAGACTCCTAACACTGGTTTATAGGTTGAAATCGATCTGAATTTAACCATTTACATCCAACCTGCAGAACAGTCTAAACAAGTGCCATTGTAAGTTAGGTCCTAATTAACCACCAACGTAGGTTACAAACTAGTTACCTGTTACAGGATTTTTTGCTAGGATCACAGAGTATTTTTAAAACCATTTGAATAAACCACCACCGTTTTAAAATAGAGAATTTCACCCCAAACTCCAGACTCCCAGTCTCTCATGAAACGGGAGGCAATGGCAATGCAGGGACAGCACTGCTGCATAGCAAGCTCAGGCTGCACCTGCAGAGCGGCCCTTCCCAGCCAGCGCGAGCTCCCGCGTGGCTCCTCTGCCGTCTCATTTGCGCTCACCCCTCCCGCCTCACCCGCATTCAGGACCCGCACTCGACTTGAGGGCGCCCAGTGTCTGAAGCGGGGAGAGCACACACGAGAGCTGCACCTCATGGGCTCCGTCATGCTTCCCAGGGCTGTCAGCTACTGGGGAAGGAAGATAAACACTTCGAAAGGTGCCAACCTCAGAAAATGAGAATGTGTAAAAGAAAACGATTCATACTCTATACAAAAGAATAAAGATGGTACTAAAGATAGAGAGCACTGGAAGTGTTATTTTGATAGCCTGGAAGTGAAGCAGACGTTTGGGTACCAACCAGAGACCACCACACACGTACAAGGGACTTCAAGACTACGGCCATGTCCACCCCCTAGGGTGCTCCTCTCCTTCAAGACTGCTGCCTTCCTAATTCTTCCTTCATTCATAAATATAGTGACTGAAACCAACAGGGCAAAACACAGAGAACTCTTATTTTGGATGACAGCTTTCAATAAAGCATGTTTGAAAAGGGACCACATGCTTGAATCCATTTATGATTACTCCAAAGTCTGGGACAACTAAAATCTGTATTATTATGAGACGTGGGGAAGAGAGCGCTAGAAGGTTCAATTTTCTGAAAAACCAAAGGTTAATAAGCAGGACCCTTATTTTACTTTAGTTCTTGTTGACGAAAACTCGAGTGTGTACCATACAGAAAACTGGAGAATCGCCGTCATCGATGTTACTCTAGGATCAAATTTCACTGCTGAGTATGTCAGATTGAAAACGTAACGCCCGCGGGCAGAAAGCACCGTGAAAACAGGACCCCGGGACACGGGAGCTTCAAGCGGAACCTGGCTGTCTGATGAGGAGCTTTTTTGCCTCTTTCTTATTGAAAAGGGGAGGGAGATTTTTTGAGCTGAACGGGGTTTTTGTTTAAACAATGATTTGGTGTACTTCATTTCTAGAATTTGCACCAGTCCAGCATTCGCCTGTAATTCTAGGTGATTCCATTTCCTTCAAGGAAAAGTATACACCTAGGAAACTAAATATATTAAATAAAGTAGTATCTATTCCTGTAAAAAAAAAAAAAAACTTTCACTTTAATTTTCATAAAAAACAAAGATGATATTTTTCTGTTATTAATTTGACTAAAAGTACGTACAAATTCATTCGTATTGTGCCTGATATTTTAAACGACAAATACCAGTAACCTCAAGTTTAAACTGGCATGAGAAGTGACCATCACCAGGACCACGGACTCGGACTCCAGCCGTGCTGTCTGGAGCGCCCACACTCGGGTCCCTGCTCTGGCCCGCACCCTGACCCTCCCAGGCCGGTGCCGCCTCAGGCAGGCGGGCGCCATGGCCCCTCCATGTGCGCCCCCAGGACACCGCTTCCGTCTCCAGCAGCGGCGGTCACGGGGCTTCAGTTCCCAGCTTTGCCGGCTGAAATCCCCTTTTCTGCTGTCTCCGGAATGTGCGTAACACCCGAGGCACAGAACACCTAAAATCTTTCCCATTAAGAAGGCACGGTCCCGCGAGTGTGTCTGGTAGAGAGAGCATCGTGGCCCAGCGTCGGAGCACCGGGCTCTCCCTCCGCCAGCGTTCGCACGGGGCCAGCGCGGCCGTGACTGTGGGGACCGGGGCCGTGGTGACCGTGATCCTGGGCACTGGGGCCGTGGCCGTGGGGACAGGGGTCGGGGCGCGCTCACCGCTGCCGCTCGGGCTCGGCGTCCACGTCCTCGTCGGCGCTGCACGTGGCGCTGGAGTCGTGGTCGGATGCGGGCTCGGGGCCCGGGGCGCTGGTGCGCGGGGCGGCCCCCAGCTCGTCGGCGCCGGGCTCCGGCCGCTCGCCGCTCCTCTCGGGCTCCGCGTCTCGGCCCCCGGCGTCGCCCTCCACTCCGGGCGGGCCGTCCGCCGGCGCCCGCATCTCTACGTCCACACAGTCCGCCTGCGCGGCCGCCGGGGGCTTGGACTCGGGCCCGCGCTCCACGTCCATCGGCTCCGCCGTCTGCGCGCCGCCCGGCGCCGGGGCCTCTGCGCTCTGGTCCAGGGCGGGCGCGCCGCCGGGGGCCGCCGGGGCGGGGGGCGCGCCGGGCGCGGGGTCGGGGGCGGCCTCGGGCTCGGCGTCCCCTCGAGGAGCCGCGTGCTCAGTGCTGTCCTCGCCGGGCTTGACAGCTTCAACTGGTGAAGGAGAAGGAGCACTTTCTGTATCAGAACTATTTTCAGCACCTTAAAGATAATGATACAGCATAAAAATCTGATAATGATCACGTTTCAGGTGGCGACAGAGCCATGCTTGGAAGTGACGGTTGGGGGCGAGTTACCCTCCTCTGATGACCTCATTCAGCCACTACGGCCAGGCCAGCGGGGAAACTAGCGCTTTCTACAGGGCAGGCGGGGGGCCAGACTGCCCTGGCCTACTGAAATCCAAGTGTGAAGGCTCTGATGTCTAAAAGCAATTCATATGAAATTTGAAAAACAAAAAGAGATGGAAAAACAGAAGTGAACAAAAACCACTCTTTTTTTCTACCAGCCTGTCTCAGTGCTTCCTTTTGACCTGGGAGAGCTAACGCTCGAGAACGGCACCGTCCAACAGAAACATAAGGCACCTCACATCTGTCATTTTAATTTTTCTGGTGGCCACAATAAGAAAGTAAAAAGAGAGATAGGTAAACTTAACTTCAACGGCGTATTTTATTTGACGTAATATGTGCAAATTGTTATTTTTAAATGTAACCAATATAGAAAACTTGTAGTAAGATATTTTACCTTTTTTGGTACTAAGTCTTCAAAATCTGATGCTATTTTACATTTTCAGTACATCTCAATTTGGACTACGGTTGTCCCTCGTTGTCTGCAGGGGACTGGTTCCAGGACAACCCCCACGCTCCCACCATGGATACTAAAATCCACAGATGCTCAAGTCCCTTCTGTAAAATGCCTAGCATTTGCATGTAACCTAGGCACATCCTCCCGTAGACTTTAAACCACCTCTAGATGACTTGCAATACAGATGCTGTGTAAACAGCTATAAATACAATGTAAATGCTATCTTTACCTAGATACCTCAAACGAACCACAAATTCACTATGTCTTACACTGGACATTTATTCAACACTTCCAATTCTCAAATCAGCTGCTTTTCTAGTGTTTACTATCCAATAAACAAACCAGAAACCTAGGAGCCATCTTCCAAAGCTCTCCTCTCATTTATCCCCATATCCTGCCTACACGAGTCTCAGAGAGTTTCTCTTTAAAAATATCCCTTGAATCCAGCCACTTCTGCTCCACTTCACAACCACCACCAGGGGCCAAGAGGGACTCTTCTTACCCAGCACCCAGACCACTCTCTACAAGAGCACCACAGTGAGTTTTTAAAACCAAATCTTACCAAAACTCACTCATACTCTCCCCTTCCTGTCCATCCCCTCCCTCCCCACTTCATTCCCTCTCAGAGCATGTCCATGGAAAGACGTTGCTCTCAGGCCAAAGTTCCAAACTCCAGAGTGTGGCCCTGCTGAAGGCCCGGGCTGGGGGACCCACCTGCCCTCCCAGCCTCACCTCCTGCCCCGTGTTCGCTGTACCCCTCACCCCAGGCCTTACTGCTGTTCTGGGAAGGCCTGTGCGGCCCTCACCACAGACCTCATGTGCTCTTTCACCTCCTTTCCCTCCGCGTAGTGGATCAAATATCAGGTGCTTCCAAAAGCCTCCCACCACGCCCCTGACAAAGTTACATTTTGCTACTATGCCTCTTACCGTGCCTATACTGGTCACAGCTATAGTTTTACTTTCCTCACTACTATCTGATTCCTGGCCCACTAGGTTATAAACACCGTAAGGGCAAGGATCGTACATTTTGTTTATCATTCAAGTCCCAATGACAAGCACAAGGCCTAGAGCCTGGCACAGAGCAGACTCGAGTATCCGCTGACATGTACAGTGAATGAATGGCTTGAATGTATCTGTAAACTGACCTTCCCCCTATTACTGGGTCCCTGGGCTACTGCCAACCTGACACTGCTATAAACAGCATACAGAGATGGTCAGTGCAGCATTAAGCTTTTAGATTATTTTCTTACAAGACTATAACATAAAAATTTAAATCTCCCTAAAATTAATATGTAGACTTCCAACGAGAATCCCAAAGGTTTGTAAGAAAAATTTCTTAAAACTAGATAAACCAATTTATAATGTATATGCAAGAATAAGTCCCTAAGAAAATCCAAGAAATACAGAAAAAGTACCAGAGTGAGACTTGCCTCCCCTGATACTCAGATTTACTATGAAGCCAGTGTGTGTTACAACATGCTTGGAACTGTCACAGAGACAGACAAAGCCAATCAGTGGTACAGAAGACAGCGTGTGGGAACAGATCCTAAGGTATGTGAGAAACTGATATATGCCAGAGATGACACTTTAAATCGTTGGGTAAAGGATGACTTATTTCATAAACTAGTTCTCTCAGAACTGGCTCTTTGGAAAAGAAACATGAACCTTATCTTACACTTTGCAGAAAAATAATTCCAGATGGAATAAATATTTTTAAAACTCCAGGAGGATAACTTAGTATAAGATATGTATAACCTCAGGAATTATCAGAAATATCTTAAGCAAAATAGTAAACTCTAAAGCTATAAATGTATCATTTATATTTAAAAACAATAAAATAAAAACTTAAATGACCATATAGGAAAGAATACTTTTCATGCATAACACAGTATTTGAAAACTCCAAATTCACTCTTTCATTCATTCAAATATGTACTGAACATCCACTGTGCGTGGAGCTGTTTGAGGTCTTGGCGGCAACTGCACTCTACCAGAGCTGACATTCTAGTGTGAAAGAGACAACAAACAGCAAACCTGCGACACATCAGGTGGTGGTAAGTGCAGTGAAGAGAAGCAACACTGGGGACCATGGGGCAAGGGCGCATCAGAGAGCTAACGTGACATTTCAGGAAGCCCAAAGACAACCAGCAGCAGCACAGGCACGTGGGGGAAGCACCCCCCAGGTGAGAGATCAGCAAGAGGAAAAGCCCCTCCGGGGGGTCGCCTTGCTTGGGAACAGCAAAGAGGACAGTGTGTCAAACAAGAAGCAGTCACCTCGCACCTGCCAGAATGGCCATCACCAAAACGACAAGGCACAGCCAGGGCTGGAGAGGATGTGGAGAAAAGGGGGCACAGCAACTAGCTTCGATTTACAAAATATCAAAAAAAGGCAGAGACCCCGAGAACAGACTGGTGGCTGTCGGAGGCAGGTGAGGGGTGGACAAAGCGGACGAAGGCAGTCAAAAGGCACACACACTCGGTCACAGAGTAAGCCAGCCCCGGGGCTGACGCACAGCACGGTGACCAGTCGGTGACGCTGTGCTGTAGATTTGAAAGCGGCTGAGAGGAGACACAAGAATTCTCGTCACAAACCAGACTGTGGTGATCAATTCACAGCACACGCACACACCGAATGGCGACGCCGCCCCCGAGACTGACAACCGGAAAACGCTAATTCTCGTCTCAGTTTACAGCGACGACGAGAGCGGGGTGCGCAAACGGGAAAGCGGTGGCGGGGGTGGGGTGGGGGGGGTCAGCTCACGCAGGGGGGCCCCCGGCTTCCATTCCAGATGAGACGAGGAAGTGCCGCAGGGTTTGGAGCAGAGAAGAAACCTGATCTGATTCACATTTTATAAGATCACTCTGGCTGTTCCGTGAGGGGGAAAAAACAGAACAAACAGCAGCAAGCGGACCAACCAGAGGCCACCGTGACGGAGACAGGGGCTCGGAAGAGGGCGGCAGGAGGGAGGCGTGCCGAGAGTCTGAACGGAGCACCTAAAGAAGCGCTGACCAGCGGAGCACCTCTGCTGACGGAGCACACACCGGTGCTGGGACGAGAAGGGCATCAGAACCTGAACACCCAGGCAAAGACTGGAGGGAGAGGAGGGCGTGGCTTCCAGTGCAAGCTTAACGCTTAGGTCTCCAACAGGAAATGTTACACAGGCAGTCAGATATATGAGCCTGGGTTCATATCAGAGTTCAAGTCTCAAAAATAAAGACAAAGTCAAAGGACAAAAGCTCAGAACAGTACCTCACATGCAGTAAGGTCTTAACACAGGGCAGCAATTACTCTTCAAGATTTCACCAGAACGTTGAAAGGCTAACAAAAAACTTGACTTCACCCTCATTTCTATTCATACGAGGATGGAAAACCTCAAATCCAAGGACAAATTAACAAGTTACGTATCTTCCAAACACGGAGGACCTGTTAGTGACTATGCAGCAGGTGGAACCATCCGACATGAGCACTTTTCCAGTTACCTTCTTTCTCCAAGCAACCCAACAGTACAAGTGTTTCCAGGGCTCAGTGCCCCACCGAGCACCAGACAGATGTGTCTTCTTCCTCCCTGCCCCCAAACACCTTAGGGAATGATGCAGGGCAAGAGCAAACCCAGGTTTGGTAAAGTTCCGGTAGCTCTAACTTAACTCAGCTAATCGTGAAAGGCACGCACACAACCAGACGCGCATTTCAGGAGGACGGGCGCAGATGCCATGCCCGCTCCCCCCTGCACCATGCTCTACCTCCAGCGTCTCCTTAGGCTGCGCGGAGAGCACAGACCAAGTCAAAGGGAACGGAGCCCCCACGGCTCCAGCGGCAGGCGCGCTCCCCAGTCCAGATGTCACACCACTGCCACGTGTGCGGGTGGGCAGGAGGCCAGGCCACCCTCCGTGAGACCCCATGGATACATTATTTTAGTGCCTCACTTAACCATAATAACCTTATTTGACAATTTGAAAAAAACTTCACATTAAGACAAAGTAACAGGAAGAAAACAGAAGGAAAAAAGTTACTTTTTGGTGCTCAGTTTTTGAGACTCTGTTGGCCCGTGAACATACTGGCTTTTTTTGTCCTGACATAAACATATTTGTGATAATTAGGCTTGAGCCTGAATTGCGTCCCCCCAAAAATTACGTTAAAGCTCTAACCCTCAATGTGACTGCACTGGAGACACTGCCCTGAAGGAGGCGATGAAGGGTAAATGAGGCCGTGAGAGGGGCCCTCACCCAGCAAGACCGGTGTCCTCACACGAAGAGGAAGAGACAGCAGGAGCGCACACGTACGGAGGGCAGGCCCCGGGCCGCAGGGCCCGAGGCGGCCGCCTGCGCGCAGGAAGACAGGCTCGCCAGAGACAACGCCAGCAGCTCCCCGCTCAGGGGCTGCCCCTCCAGAACCGGGAGAAAATACACTTCTCCTGTTGGCGGCCCCGGGTCTGTAAAAGTCCGCTACAGCAGCCCATGGAGACCAGCACGGGCTTGCTGCACGTGGGTAACTCCGGGGAGCGCGGGCCGCCCGCCACACACCTCGGGTTCCGACAGAGACTCTGCTGAGCCAGCTCCTCCCAGCGCCGCCCCGTGGCGGGTCTGTGCCAGGTCCGCTGCCTTCTTGGAACACTGGCCTCATTCTTCACAACATCCCACAGAATCAAGTTTACTTATTGTTCCAAGCCAAAACCCATTTCAAGACAAATCTTAAATTTAAAACTCAACAACTTGTAGGAAAAAATAAAACAAAAGCTAGCATTTCTGAGACTCCCAGAAGGCGCAGAACCCCCTAAGCTGAGGCTGCGAGAGCCTGCTGAGGAGGGCGCCAGCAGCTCTGCCCGCGTGGAGGGCTCGCTCGGGTCACTTGCAGAAGAAACAACACACAGAGCGAACAGACGGAGAAGATGTCTGCATGCACAAAACATGAACATATTTAAGGCAGTAAGTTTATGTATTGACAGCTGTGAAATCACTGTGAAAACCCTACTTCAGAAGTGGGAAATCTACAAAAGAAATCTACAGAAACTTTACTAATAACATAAAATGAAATAAATCAAGAACCTTTCTAAACTAGCAAGAACTCAAGAAAACATTTACTTCTTCAGGAAGCTGTCATTGATCTGTTTAAGTCACAGAAAGGATTTTACATCTTTTCTTAAGTTCCTTGGGTTGACATTTTTTCCTACCAGGGCTCCTCGGGTTATTAATACATTTTATGTGGAAAACCAATGACAGTTAAGTCTCTGTAAAAACTGAAGTAAATCAAATTCAGTGAAATAAAATAAAGAGGGAAATGGAACTGATCACACTGACTGAACACACACACGTGGCCCCGGTTCAGACACGCAGGCCTCGCAGCAGCGTCGGCTGAGGCCTGCGGCAGCCCTGCCGCCTTCAAGGCCCTCTGGTCATAGCACCTGGGCCACCTGAAGTGCTACGTACGTAAGTATGTGTTGACTGAATGAATAAACACATTGTGTTCACATTTAAAGTCTTTGCCTTAAAAACCCTGATATGCTATTTCCTTACTGAAGCAATTCCTAAATAGCCAAGTGACTAAGCAAAACATCACACATTTGGGCTCGTAGAAGCCACGACCAAATCGAAGGTCTGAGATACCTTCACTGTCCTCTGGATTCTCCTCTTCATTGGAGGCTTCAATATCTTCGTCCTCCTGAGCAGAAACAGTGGAAGCTACACTCTCACACTGAGACACGTCTCGCTCTTCACGAGGCTTCCGTGAGGCCTAAAGGAGTAAAACAAATTATTCCGGACTTAAGTAACGAGAAAGGAAGGAAGGCAGGCACACAGAGTACAGGCACACACAGGCTCGAGAGCAGAGGGAGGGCTGCGTGGCAGACAAGTGCTCGGGCTGGAGGGCAGTCACCCCCAGGGAACTGCCAAGTGACCGTCGGCACAGATGGGGGTTGCTTCCGTCCATCTGACATTCTGGGAACTACTCTTCGCTCCGCACAAGTACCCGCCATCACAAAGCTCTTCTCTCCCCTCCAAATAATAGTGATAAAAAGCTGATAGAAAAATCCCAGTGATTTTTTTCTAATAAAGATAACACATTTATTTTCTAGTAAAAATAACTTGTGTTGGAATGTGGAAGAAACAGAAAACCGTTAAGAAAAACAATAAACCCTCATGATTCCACCAGCTAGCGATTCTAAGCACCCTGGTGCCTCTCCTTCAGTCTCTCCTCTGTGCATCCGTGTGTGCCCATGCTACGTGCACGTGCAAAACCCAGGATGCCCTATGCAGTCATGTAGCACACCTTTTTTTAAACTAATACAATCATGAACTGAACATATCCCGACACTACAAATTCCTCAAGTTATTTTTATTAATGATTCCACAGAAACACTCTGTACCAATCTGTATTTAAAATGCTCCTATTTTAATGCACTTAGGTGATTTTCGACTTCTGGATTGTCAACAACGCTGCAGTAGCCCTCCTGCACTAGCATAAGAATTGTGCAACTTCCCTAGCAACAACTCATCACTGGTGTCACTGAATTTCTTTTACTATGAGTGAGGACACATTCCTTTTAAATTTTTTTTTAAACAGGATTTTCCCTTCTGCAAGTTATGTGTTTACATAAAACTGCTCATTCTTCTACTGAAGAGTACATGTTTATATGTAACATATATAATATACAAGCCATTGGCCATTTAATGTATTTATAATCCTGTGTCGCTAAATGTAGCACCTAAGGTCTAGGTTTGTGAAGACCCAGGCCTGGCCCTGGCAGCGGTCTGTCCTGCGCCTCTTCTAGACCCCACGTCTCACCAGACTTAGGCTGTCAGCCTCTCCCACGGGGATTTGTCAGAGACCCCTTAACATCCCAACTGTTAAAAATTACCAATATGCTCACGCTTTGTATTTTTTCTTATTCTTATTCTTACTTCAGATGTGAATACGCTACTTAGGATCCAACCTAAAGCACTGATTCAAGAAGAAACCCTTTTCCAATGTAGAGTCGCAGAGCTCGGCAGGGTTCTGAAGGCTAAACAATCCTTGCGTTCTGAACAGGGACGTGATGGAAGAACCCTCTGGCCACACTTTTTAAGAAGCTTTCAGAAGATTCCGTGAGTGCTACGTTTTCAAGCACTGGCTAACAGCTACTACATGGGTTTCCCCAGTGCCCAGCCCATGTCCCTCTGCCAATTCACCCATTCTGTTCAGCCCTTTCCCCGCTGACGACAGAAGAGACAGACACCTATCACGACTCTGCAACACTCCTCTCTTCACAGGCACTGACCTCCTACCTCGCCAAGCACTTTCTTCATTAGATGACAGTGTTCGTCTTCAATGTAATAATTCAAATACACAGAATGCAACACCTGTATGTCTTCCACTGAGTTCTAATAGATATTGGACATTCTGTCATGTTTCCTTGAGATCTTTTTAAAAATGATAAACACTCTACTCAAAGGTTAGTTGTGATGTGAAATCTGAAACCACATCAATACACGTTTGCACTCTATTAAAATCCATCCCACTGTCATGTCCTCTGGTTTATTAAAAATACTTCATGGATCGTTTATCCAGACACGACGTCCACTGGGACATCACAAGTCGGTCACTTGGAAAACACTGAGCCCCACAGCTTTTTAAAATGTAAATACGTTTCATCACAGGTTGAAGTGTCACATTAGTCATTATTGCCACTAGTCTTACCAGAAACATCTGCGAACAGTGTGAAGATGTTAAGCTCAGTGAGGGACACACATTTTGCAAAATTCTAATTTTTGCCTGAAAGCCTGGAATGTAAAAGTGGCGACAAATGCCGCTAGGCTGTTCTCCTTGAAGACACGCTCACTCATTTTTAAGAAAATATCGGCCAAACATTCAGGTCTGAAAACCATAGTTTGTCTGTCATCCTTTCAGTTAAAAATGGCATTCCATGAAAAAGGGGAGGCTAGTTCAGCCTGGAACTCAAACAGCTGCAGAAGTGCTTCTCCTGGAGAGCTGCACGCTCCAGGGCACACCAGGGGGCTCCCGCACACCTCCCGTTTTACCGCACAGACAGCTGCTCGAGGGCCAAGATTTTCTAGTCAATTTGTGCTGCTTCATCAAGGACGTTCTTAAGTCAAACTGCCATTTAAAAAAGCCCCCAAACCGCAAATGCTCGGAGCTTAAAGAATACTCTGAGCACCATGACCAGTGGTGCCCTCCAGACTGGGCAGAGGCAACAGCATGTCACTCACAGCTGCTGTGACATCGTGGATGCAAGTGTCACGACAGTGGGAAAAAGACAACTTCTTAATACTTTCATGAAAATAGTTCTGAAGTCATGGAACCCTCAAAGAGCTCTGTGGACTCTGAGAACACTGGAACTTCCTGGTTAAGAAATTTTCCATAATCTAATACTTGCTGGTTTTTACTATTTACGCCACGGAATCTTTCTGAGAAAATGTTTAATATGCCGAATCAACTCATTAAACAGGTCAACAAATGGTCAACAGAACTCCAACTAAAGTTTTCAATTCAAACTCCAAAAGGCTTATACTGTTCAAATCTAGGCTACAGTAATTCAAAAGTACTGAACTGTCATTACTGCTAAACCACTCCTTGGGCAGCAAATAAACTGGGGGGAGGATACAGCTCAGGGGCAGAGCACATGCTCAGCAGGCACGAGGTCCTGAGTTCAGTCCCCAGCACCTCCATCAAAAGCAAACAAACAAACAAGCCAAACAGTCAGTTTGTGCCAAGACACAGCAAACCCTTTACAGGAAGATGCAACTAATAAAAATACAACATAAAAAAATGTAACTCAAAACCACTCTCCGAAGCTAAAAAACCCGTTTAAGTAAAAAGCAGTACATGAAAGACCCCCCACCTCTGACATACTCACTTTCTGCTTATGCTGCTGCAAGAGGTTGTCAAGGTTATGTCGCCTTTTATAGTTGAAATAGAAGTTTTTGCACTGGGCTTCACTTTTCGTTCCCACCATTTTGGCGATTGCTGCCCAGTTACGACCATGTTCTACTAGACCTGTGTTTCAAGACCAGACCAAACATTAGTTGAACACTCATTTGATAAAGCAAGCGAGAAAGATAACAGAATCAATCGCCACGTTCAGGATCACTGACACTAAGAGTGCGTCTTCAATTACTTATCGATACACTTCAGTACTTACTGAAACGTAAACGGACACAAGACTCATAAGCAGCTCTACTTTCCTACCCAAAGGGAACGTGTGCTCATTAATGGAGGGCTTACCCTTGTCACCCATCTCCCGAGGGCGGGGCCGGCGGCAGACACACAGTAACAGCTCAAACCCTGTAAACCGAGGGCCTAGGTCCTGCTAAATCTTTGGAACCAGTATATCAATACAAAGTTAATTAGGTAATCAAATATAAGTGATTAACACAAACTAAAGATATACTTAGGGCTCCATTTATAATCAGCATGTCTTCAGTCCATTCAGTCAAGGGATGCCCTCAAAAATATTAACCAGTTCAAAAACATAATAATTGTTGCAATACAAAGCATCACAGAAACCTATGCAATCTGACATTCCTTTCATCAAATAATACATTTATGCACACGTGTATGTGCAAGGAGCATGGGAACATAAATGCATATACACAGAGACATACTTCAGATGTAGGCGTATTCAAGCAGGAATTTCCAGTACAACTTTAATAACTGATGGGAAAACATCAGTTTTTCAAGGTGAACAGAAGCAGCTTCCTTAATAATGGTAATTGGAGGATCACTTCCAGATCCTGCCTGATGTATGAGTAAGAATGAAGTATGGACACTGAGCAGTCCCAGGGAGGGGCAGCTACCTGAACGAGAGCCCTAGACAGAGCTGGCGTCTGCTTACTTCACCACGACACTGTGATGAATGGGTGAGAACAACACATGTGACCACAACCACCACAAACTTGCCAATCGCGGCAAATAAACCTCAAATAAAAGTATTTTGAAGACAGAACACTTCAAACTGCTGTATTTTTGACAAAGGTGGTTCATACGATTCTCAAATGTATCACTAATAGAAATACGTTATTGCTAAATAGAAAATAAACCTGAAGTGTGTCACTAAAAGATCAAGCTGTTTGCAGTAACTTCTCTCTAGAACTACAAGGGAAATCCTCAACCCCTAAGGAGTTGGTTAATCTTCCCAAGGTTATTCTACTTTAAAAATAAATTATTTTTAGTTATAAAACAATTACTTATCCTATTAGGAATTTTAGTTCAACTTCAATTTGTGTGACATTTATGAGCAACAGCAGGAAACTCTAATGCTGCAGAGAGATGAAGCGTCAGCCGTGGACGTGTCAGAGGCAGGATGGAATCAACCTTCGTCTGTCTGGTTACAAAGTTCATGCTCTCTCCTCCAGACCGCAGTGCAATCCCCCAGCGGTTTATAGTCAAACGCCTTACCAAAATCAAACTGAGAAAGTATCTATCGTTCTATTAAATGCAACTTCAATAATAAAGACTTTTTATATCAACGTCTTCCAGAACAACTTTAATAGCATTGAATCACAACTGTTCTGGAAAACCAAAAACGGCTTGCTTGCTCTCTAATAAAACACACAAAATAAAATGAAAGAGAATCTTAAATTCCTCAGAAGTGGGCCTCTTAAGCAAGGCCCGCTGGGGGACCTTACAGGGCGTCACACCACCAAAAAGCAGTAAGTACACTCCTGAGTTCTATTTATCACTGTGGAAGGGCTTCTCTTTTTTTCCAACTAAAAAGCCATTAGTTCTGCCTCGTTCATTACTAATTACCCTAAAGAAAAAAACAGCCCTGAGGAACCCGGACTACTATCATTTACCTTTCTTAGCAACTTCCATCTCCTCTTCTGTCCACCGAGAGGTTTCTACAGGTTCCGCAGAGACTGAAACAGAGAGCGCTCAGTGAGGCAGGGGAAAACCAAGGTAAGCCTTCATTATCAATCACGACACACCAACCACGCAAGCTGTAAGCTGTTCGTGGGACATGAAGCCTGTTTAAAGCTTTAGGGGAAGGAAACTGCGGAAACAGGAGCGTCTCAGCCCCTCCCTCGCCAAACTAGAGGGGGACCCCACACCCCACACCCTCAGCACTCTCTCTGTGTTGTGTAACGCTGCATCCAGTGAAAAGAGGGACCACAAACTGAACACTTCCTCTTCACTACAGAAAGAAAACTGAGGTTATCAGCCCTGAACCGAGCCCCTGCTGTCTTCCCCTCACAAGTAACAGCGCGACCACCCACAAGGCAGGCGCTCAGACTGACTTTCACATCCTCCCTCCCATCCACCCTCCTGAGACAGCCCTGCTCGCCGGGCCTCGGCGAGCACAACACCGCCGTTCGGCAGGCCCGCCGCCTCCAGCCCCACTCTGACCTCACCTGCACGCGGGCACCAGGGCTATTCTTCTGAAAGAGCAGTCTAGTGACAGATCCTCTATTTAAACACCTCTGTGAGCTCGCTGCTCTGTCAGCAAAGCAGGATATAATTCAAACAAAGCCCTCCGCAAGCTGCCCCCACCTGCCTGTCTAATCATCTCTCCCATCCATCCTTGTTGCTCCCAGAACCTGCGTCTTCTCTTGTGCTTCACGTTATGATAAACTGGGACCACTGGTGGTCCTCATCATTAACATGATCTCTCTACAAACTACCAAGACGATCCTTAGTGAGAGAGAAAAACGCCTGGACTTTCAGACGCAGTATTCCCTTGTCTAAGAATTTATTCCTGTGAAAAATAACTTAAAAGAAGGAAAATGCTATGTGAATAAAGTTTTTTCATTACAGTGCTATCTGTTATTAGTTTAAAGGGGGGGGGGACAACCAACTCACTCAGCAACAAGGAATGGCTCAAGAAATCGTGCCTTAGAAGAAACAATGGTGACATTGCACAGCCACCAAAAAGTGAACAAGAGGTCGCTGAGAAACTAGGAAACACCCACATGCCAAGCTGGAGCAGAAGGGAGCCAAGCGGCACACACACTAGGGTTACAGCCCAGTCCGAGAGAACCAGCTATGCGAGTGCAGCAGGCCTGGGCTGACACTCTTTCTCGAAGGTTCTGACGTCAAAGTCCAACACATTCAAGGCCAGGGTTTCAGACCAGTATTTCCAGGCTGTCAGTGCCAGGGGTCCCTGTCGCCTCACCCCAGCGCTGAGACGGAACCCCACACGAAGCCACGGCCCGCTCGCTCGTCTCGTGCACTCACTGGGCTCTGGTGGCGGTGGCAGAGGCGGCGGGGGCTCCTCGGTGGCCGCGGCGGCTGCAGCGCTGGCGGCGGCAGCCTCGTTGGTCATGGACCTGGTGACCCGGCCCTTGCGGCGGCCCTGACTGTTGGCCGTCTTCCGCCCCCGGGGCGTGGCCTGCTCCCTCTCCTCAGTCTCTTCTGCTGCACCATCAGTCTTGTCCTTCTCCTTGGGGTTTTCTCTAGGAAAAACAGCGAACGGAACTTCTGTGATTCAGAAGTGCACATACCTCAAAGATTACAGCTTTGAAAACTCTTCAATACAAACTGAATAAAACCACCCTCTCTCTCAGGCACTTGGACTTCCCATCAGTACAAACTGAACCCTCCCAAAACAGGCTCCTCCTCACCCCTGCTTCCTGCCCCTCATCTGATACGAACGGCACCACGCTGCTCATAACCACTCCCTTCACAGACCTGACAGCACCTCCAGCTCTTCCCCTCCTTCTTTACTTCCTGTGTGGACCAGTGCCACATTCTGTTCACTGCACCTCACCACTCTGCCTCTGCTCCCCACTACCCCCGTGCCTGTGCAGGACCTTTGTCCCCCATCCACCATCCCAGCACAGCCGCCCGATTCACACCTCCGCTCCATCCGTTCTGTGCTGCTAACAGATCAGTATTATAGCAGAAAGCCTGGCAATAAACCCCTTCACCCATTCCAGTCTTGCCTCCCCTCACCAACGGGGCCACAAGGACTCCTCAGTGGAGTCTACACGTGGGTGTTCATTCAGGCTTTACACAGACGAACCCCCGCCCACCTTCCACTTCTCTTCTTCAGGCACCCACGTTCCAGTCCAATGAAACCATCACCCGCGATTTCTCAAAGAGGCCTATCCGCCCACACTGCTCCCTCTGCTCTGCCCACACGATCCTCCAGCTCCCGCGTGACGTCCTCCACGCTGTCCAGGTGGCACAGGTGAACCTCGGCCTCCCCGCAATCTCCTCACGTGCTTTACTGGTTCCAGCCATTTCTTCCAGGCTCTTTTCTTTTGCTTAAAGAGTACCCGTATCTGGCCTAATTTCCTTACTAGATCATAAGCTACCCAGGAACAGCGTGCATCTTACGCATTTCTGCATCCTCCATAAGCCCCAGCTCGTGTCAGTGATAAATGAGTGTTTGTTAAATAAATTAAGAGATTTTAAGAAAATAGTAAAATCAAGAGATGATGGTTCCATATGACCAGAACCCACGGACCATGTGGGAGGATAAAGGTTTAACCTGACTTTAAAAAAAAAAAATTTTAATAGCGATCATCTTCCTAAAGCAGAAAATTAGAATGGCATGAGTATCCAACTCTCTTAAAAACCACGTCAAGTGATTTAGGCTCTGACACAGACCTTCATGATCTCCAAGAGGATTACAGAAATAACGCAATAAATATTAAAAAGAAGCAAACCGCTAACACGAGCAATAGCCTGTACGGCTCTCGGACGAGTGCTACGTAAAAGCAGCGACACCACAGGAGACCGACCTGCTGTGTGACTCCGCTCATGTGAAACTCTAGAAAAGGCAAAGCAGATCAGCCGTCACCAGGGGCTGGGACCGGGCGGAGGGAAGCCAGCGCGAGGGAGCACTGGGGGACGTCCCGGGGTGACGGAAACGCTCTAAGTCACGACTGTGATGGTCACACCAGTGCATACACTTGTCAAAATGCATCAGCATGTACACTTACAACTGCTGAAATTTACTCTATGCAAACGATGCCTCAATGAAGCTGATCCTGGAAGGAAAAACTAACACACCAGGGGCTGAGGGACCCCCAACCCCGGCAGAGTACATACACAAAGGCACCAGCAGTAGCCGACTCTGAGAGGCAGGGTCACAGGTTAATTTTCTTTGTATTTTGCCCTCTTTTCCTGACTTTCTAAACTGAGTACGAATTACTTTTATAGCCAGGAAAACAGTAACCACCACCACAAACAAACCAGAAAGTCAACTTTACATGGAAAATGAAGTCAACGAAGCTGGACTGTAAGGCATTATATAAATTAAAACCATTTATCAGCATTTTTGCACTAATGTATACTACTTGAGATTCAAAAACAAGATCCCGAGGTACCGTCTGAATCAAAGATTAAATCATATTCAGTGTCTTTCCACGACAGTGCCCACTACTGCAGCCAGCTCTTCTGAAAAGCAGTAGCTCGTGTCTGGCAGTCAGTCCATTAAGTCAAAAGTTCTACGTCCTGGAATATTCCGTTCCTTAATTACATCAGGTAACTATCAGACGGTCACAACACACACCCCATTGATTCTTTTATCTAAAATGTTATACCTCCAATAAGGTTTAATCTCATTACTTAAAAATAACTACAACATTTAATTATTTAACTCACTTAGAGTCCTCCTTTTCATCTTTTTCTTCTTCATCTTTCTTCTCCTCTTCTTTTTTTTCTGTTTTTTCTGCTTTATCTTCTTCTTTTTCTTCTACTTTTTCTTCTTGTGAGGGTCGGGCAATTTGCTGCTAGAATGAACCATCATTTGTAAAACTGAAAGGTTAAAGGAATCCTCCTCAAATTGTAATGATGAATAATAAATATCTACACAAAAATTTAATATCCAACTAACATATTAATCATCTGCAATGTAATCAAGGATCATGTATTAAAAATCAGTCTAACAATCTTTAATATTGTCTATATGTGTTGCTTAAAAGGCCACACGCGTACACTCACAGTGCCTGGACCCATCATGGAAATGAAATGTTAAGACTGCACTTAGAAATCTAAGGATGGTACTGTCTTTTTGTAATTCCCACATCTAATCTGTCACTCAAGCATTTCAATTCTAGCTTGAAATCTGATGAACTCTAATTTATCAAACCATCCCTACTAGTGTTAGACACTTACTATGTTCCCAATTTTTCCCTCAATGTGGGTACTACTACAAGAAACATCTGCATGCTTTTACTCCTTTAGGGCAACATTCATTTAATGGAATAATAGATGGCTGTGGTCATTATCAAGACCAAAGCAATTTGGAAAAATACTAAGAGTAACATAGAGCAAAAAGTAAAACACTCAAGTATGTCTAAGCTGTTAACAACTGTGTAACTGTCAATATGTGTACAGACAGGCCAGAAGACACTAAAATTGTGGACTCCTGATCTTTGAGTCTCATTTGAACAAACTATGACTCTAAAAGACAAAAGTGAAATTGAGTTTGTGTCGAGAATTACCATTTTTGTTTAATTAAGAAATCAAGACGTCTGGCCGAACAGGACTGAAACGCACTCATCAGGACACGCACGGCCGGCCCGTGTGCACCTCCTCCCAACCCCCAACAAAGCAAAACTTGCTGATTCTTCACAGCAGCTCAAAGTCTTTCACTCACTTACCCAGACTAAAACCTAGCTGCTTCTGCAAAGTGACAGAGGCTTTCCCGGCCTCCCCAAGAGGCCCCACCTTCCGCCGCCTGCTGGCCCCGGTGCAAGGAAGAGGAATCCGCGCCCTCCCTGCTCCCTACGCCGCTTCTGAACACGGATGAGCTGCAGCGTTTCACAGGTGCTTCCTTCCACAGCTCTCACAAACCTCCCTCGACGCCCTCCGCCCCCCGGCGCAGGACTGACTTTCGGAAGACGCCGGGTAGCACAAGGACAACCTGACCACGAGGCTCTTTACGCCCGTCGGTGCCTTTTCTGCCAACGCTAGTCCCGTGCGAAGCGCCCCGGCCACGCCCACTGCGCCCCACAGGGCACCGCCTCCATCAGTGGGTGTGTCCTCACCGCCAAGATCCACAGTCTCCCACCCACCACCACTACGCCCCACTCACCCTTCATTTCCACTGTGGCCAAGCCTGCGTTTTGTCTTCGCGACCTCTGATCCCTTTATTCCAGGAAATTCTCAGAGTCCGTAAAGAACTAGAGCCACCATTTCAGTCCACCCTCTGCTAAACTGTTTCAATACCAGGGTCCACTCACCCGCCTTACCTGACCCTCCCAGCGTCTCGCCCTGGCAAAGTGCCAGCTTCTTTCTCTCATCAGCACATATTATCACCCGAGAAAACGAAGAAATCAGGAAGGCTTCCAACCTGCACTCTCCAACCATGCTCTGCTTCACACGCAGGAATGTTTTCTTCATCTCCGGCTGCCCAGCACACAGCACAGTGGGCACCAGACCTGTTTCGCCCCTACCATCTGTCACTGAGCCGACAAGGTGGACGACCACTGACACACTCTGCCCTCTGTCTAGCAAGTGGGCTTAACCAGAGAACAGTTCATAGCCCCCAGGAAATGGCGGCAAGGTGTCAATACAGCCGGAGACGAGGAGTCCCTTAGACTTGGGCAGTACATATAATTCTATCCCCCAACACCTTTCTGCTTCTAATGCCAATCAAGGTTTGGAAGAACGTAAGCCACCCTCACATTCCCGGCTGCCTGAAGCCAGCCAAGCAGACCGTCCTCCCCCTCCGTGGGGCTGGGACTGAGAGGCAGTTGGAGCAGTGGCTTCACCAGTCCAGGGGAGGGAGAGGGCAGGGCCCCCTCTGAAACAGCTCCCAGCTCTGCGGAGAGAGGCAATAACCTGGAGAAAGTGGAGAAGCAGTTGGACGGGGCCTGGAGAAGGGAGTGACGCCTCTAGACAGAGCCCTTCGCTCAGCCAGGCACCACCTGCAGCAGTGAGTGGAAGGGGGTGCAAGGGAGTGGGGCCAGGGAGCACCCACCGGGGCAGACGCACACCAGGACCCACAGTGATGCCTGCCGCTGACACTGAGCAGAGGAAGGAACAGCCTCTGGGTTTAACAAGCAGTGGCGGGAACTGCTGCTGTTTCAGGCAGACCTCTGAGGAAAAGTGCTGGTCCCCGTGGCCCGGGGTCCCCGTGGTCCAGGACAGGGGCTACAGCCCATGTCCCTCAGCCCTGTCAGCGGGCTGGCTAGGGCAAAAGCCCGTGGTTTCAAGAGGAAACTCTTCAAGGGTCCCCTGAGAGACACAGGCGCTCCCAACAGCTTCCTGTCCAGGTCTCTCCCTCCTTAAGCCCAACACTTAATAGTCAATAAAGAAAGTTTCATCTGTTAGGGAGGCTCTTCTAATATGAAACATTTCTGTTAAACAGTAAGCTATTCACTATGAATGCCAGGGCACATTATAAAGCAAAATGAAAATTCCAACTAAAAAAGTGCAAGTTACATGTATTTCATGACGGTAAACGGAGAATGAGATCAGTTGCGGCAGGGCCCTCTAGAGCAAGAGCAAACAGCAGTCTATGCTGCGATGTACTGCCACTGCGTCCCACTGGGCACCTAACATTCACACATTCTGCTTCTATTCGCTAAAGTGCTCAAGTCTTCGGAAAGCAGATAAATGAATTTCCACTCAGCAGACGATGAAGTTGCCAAGAAACGGAAAGATTAAATTTAAGAACAAGTAGCTGGTTAACCACGCATGTGAGACAGAAAGGATGAAGGGCTACTTCAGCCACCAAGTGCTTTTGTTAACGGTACTTCAGGCAGTAAACAGAAAACATCTTATGCCAATCTTATCAAAACATATTAATAACTAATGCCTTTAAACCACCTGAGTTTGAGACTACTTTCCCCAAGAGTGAAAGCTGTCAATCACCAAAAACCCCTCCTGGTGGAAGGTGGGAGGCAGCGGCCATACCCCAGCCCCCGGCTGTGCACACACACACGTGCGCACTCACGCTGCCGTGGCCCGCGGCGTGTCGCTGCTCCCGCTCGCGCAGGGTGGAGGCCAAGGCCCACCACATGAAGGGGCACGTCCAGGCTGTCACAGACACACACGGCCTCTGGGCGTCTACAGCTTTCCCCAGCTGTGTAACCTCTCTAAATCATCCTTTCTAACCCGTGTAGAGCCAACAGTTTAGTCAGAGAGTTGTCCAACTTCAACAACTGCTCCATTTACGTAAGTTTGTGCATTCTGGACCCCTCTGGGGACTAAAAACACGACGGCATACTTAACAGGTAAGACGCTGGCAGCATGGAGGAGTATAAATTGTCGGGGAAAGTAATCAAGTATCTGAAAATGAAGACTGCGGTTTCTAACAATGACTAGCAGGGACCACAGTCATTTTATCTGCATAGGGACAGACTTCTCAGATGGGAGTTTATGCTGGAAAGTAAGACAGAATTCTTGTAACAAAAATGTTATACATAGAATCAAATTACCACTTGGCATGTTATTTCTATTTCTGGATGCCAAATACTAACACTGAAGAGTGGCTTTTGACCCTCAACCTCAGATACGCATTCGCTGCTTCAACTAAAACTGATGAAGAACCCCACTCAGCCCCGTCACAGGAGGCCAACAATGCCAATGGTAAACATGGTTTGGGCAGTAGCTAACAGAATTTTGAGAGAAGAGTTAAAGCTTTTGCCAACAATCATCTTGGAAGACAGCTGTAACAGAAGTATGATTATCTCTCATTTCCCTATGATCCTAAAAGTAAAGCTCAGTTTCTGAGTAAATGATATGCAAGTTTCCTTAAGGCAAGAGCAGGTGAAAAATCCAACCTCACAGATGTGGAATCTCTCAGCCAACAGCACACTACATATTCACCTGCTAAATAAAAATTCCTTCCTACAGGAGAGAGGCTGGGAGTGGGGCGGGGGGGTGGGGGGAGACGCAATCAAACACAAACGTAAGGACAGAGCACAACCTCGGTGGAGCCCAGGCCTACAGCCGGGGGTAAATCTGCTCCCCCGGCACCGGGGTTACCGGGGGAGGGTCCCTGCTGACTCAGACCTGACTGGATAACGGAGCGGCAAAGCAGGTTCAAGTCAGTGGGTTTCCGTATCCGCCAGGGTAAAACGCTGACTGAAGAATTCTTAACTTGTAAACATGCTTTTTTTTTAAAAAAAAGTCTTTCTAAATTTTTTTCTATACAGCAAATTCTCTATTTCCAACCAAATCTTCTTCCTACACTGGAGACTCCTGTATCGAACTGCCCACTTTACACCTCCACGTGGATGGGTGTAACGGGTACTTAAGTTCAGCAAGTGCCGATTTCCCCCCAAATCAGCTCCTCTCTTCCTTCAGCCACACCCATCACAGCAACTCCACAAGCCGAGACTTGGCTTGTCTCTGCTAACTGTCCTTGTGCCCACACAATCAAGCTGTCAGCAAAACCTGCTGGCCTCACCTCCAAACACATGTCCAAACACTGACCAGTTCTCCCCAGCCCACCACAGTCTAGTCCAAGCCCCTGAAATCATGAAACTAACCCCCACTGGCCTCCCTGCGCCTTCCCTCGCCTCCCTCACAGTCTAGTGTCAATGGAGCAGCTGGAAGGAGCCTGTCCCAGCTGGGATCTGGTGCTACTCTTCTGCTCCCAGGCCTCATGGCTGCTGCGCTCACCCAGCATGGGCTCCGGTCACTCAGTGCCACAGGAGAGCGCCCAGAAACGACCACCACCTGACTCCCGAAGAACTGTCCCTCTGTCTCGACACAAGCAATGAAGAAACAGAGATAAGATTCTATTGGTCCGGAATGGTAGTTTAAGTCCACCCTTTAACTCCCTCCTCTCCCAAACTCCCAGTAAAACCACCAGAGAAATTTAAAAGTCAAGGAAAAATCAAGATAATCCTGTAAAAGCTAATGTGAACAGGACTAGCCGGCTGGAACGGCTGCCTAGGGCAGAACCGAGCCCACCTGGGGGCAAGCATCCTAAGGCTTAGGTCAGCGTGAGGGCGCACAAGGACGACCTAAGTTCTGCAGGTGAGAAGGGGTGGGCACACAGGACAGGACGCGAGAAGAAAGCACCACGGTGGGGGGTGGGGGGGGTCCACAGGACAGGTGCCCACAGACGGGGTGAGACGGTGCCCTGGAGAGGACGGGAGACAAAACCAAAGTTTCACCGTAACAGAGACACTCGCTGTCACACAGAACTTCCTGCTCAAACTTTCTCCTCTATCATCACAAGCAACACACTGCTAACCGGCAAAGGGGAGGCATGATAAATATCAAACTGTCTCCTGACGTTCATTATCTGGACTGAAAAAATTGATGGTGATACATACAATTTCTAAAAATAAACGTTATAAATGCTAGTTTGTAATAAGGAAGAAAGCCATTGTTAAAAATCAGTAGCTGAAACCTGTTTAAACCATCTCTGGCTGCAGGCCCTGGACTCCAGGGCCCCCAAGGGCACAGACGCAGCCCGGCCCTGCATGGGGAGGCACGCCCTCCCCGCGGGTCCCCATGTCCCCGGCACTGCTCCTGCTCCCCACGCACTCCCCTCCTCAGCCTCCCTGTCCTTCTGTGGGGGGGCAGCCCTGATGGAGGAGGGACCCCTCCGGCCCTACACTCCCCTGAGCCCCTCGCTCCCTTAGTTCCCAGCAGCGGCCACCAGGCGGCTGGCCAGCCATGGGGCGGGGGGCAGAGCAGTCTCTAAAGTACTGATACTGAACTGCACGCACGTGTGGAAACACATACTACACTGTATTAAAAACAATCTTTTTAGGTCGGTGCTTTGTAACACTTAAACTACCTAAACCCCAGAAGAGAAGTTAATCTGAAATAAAACCAGGTCCCAGGTATCTGGCTGAACAACCCCTGCTGCCAGCACCAGGCGGTACTTCCCTCCTTGCCCCACCTGCCTCTCCTCAGACGAAACGCCGGGTGAAGACGGGTAGCACATAAGGTGTCATGTTCTCATTATTAATTACATTATTAGTGTTAACTCTGACATATGCAATTTCAATAGCATGGACATATCAAACTTTCCTTATCAGTTTTACTATGCTAGAAACTTAAATTAATTCAAAATAGAAAATATTAACACATTAAATATGTATTAACTTCAAAATAATGAAAAACATGGTCATAACATCCTAATTAACAGAAACGTCAATCCCTCAAGTGCAGTTATGACATACAAGTCTCCTGTGATAACATTTTTCATGCTCCTATTTCCATCAGTCCTGAAGTAGCGTCCACATAATAATGAAACACACCTGGTTTCTTCCTCGGCGTTTTCCATAGTTTCTTCTTACTAGGGCTTTATAATTCTCATTTTTCTTGGTTAAGTAGTAATACAAAACACAATCAGGAACACTCTACAAAAAAAATTCTTTTTGAGGATCCAACAAAATAAAATTTTTTAAAAATCAAGTATCGCTTTGGAGGAAAATCTCCAGTATCCTCGAAGTATAACTTGAAGAAAAACACACAAAGCATAACTAGGCTCTAAAAATATATATACTGTATCTACTATTTTAATGGACAGTTACAGCTGTCTTCATACAAATTATGGAAAAGATACCAGGAACTATTAGAACATACAAGCACTTTATTAGCCAGTATCTAAATTATCTTTCTTCTTGCACATATGTAAACATTCAAAATGTCTCTTAAAATATTTTGCTCAAAAACACTACGTCCAATCTATTGTGAAAAAAATTCAAGGAAAATCAGGACTCTGAAATTTTAATTAGAAATTTAATGAGGTTCAAAAAGCACTGTAATCTATGTGTTTTTATGGAAATATAGTATCAGGTCATTTTTCGTTAACCATGAAAATGAGTCTGTGTCTGCTTAGAATCTGTCATCGTCTAATTGTAAACATCACTGAACTATGCATGTGAGAATCTTTTCTGTATCAAGCCCTCTGCAAAAATCAGTTCTATCTAACTACTTCTGCACATCAGAACACAAAAGTTCCAAAGCAGCAACCATCACAAACTTGTAAACATTCATTTCTTACCTTTCTTTCCAAGTAAGATGCAATTAGTCCAAAGTTTTTTGGATGCTGGATAAACCTGAGTAAAAGAAAAACAACACACAAACATTTAACCGCTTAAAAAGAGGGGGAGACACACTTGGGAACAGAAATGTTATGCAGACTAATTCCTAGTGACTCCTAAACGCCCTCAGTGCCCTTTCAGAGGGCAGGCTCCTGGGCACTGTCTGCCTGAAACAGCTGGACTGGTCTGTGGAGGGGCACAGAAATGCTCCCCGGGTGACTCAGATGCCACCCAAGTTTGGGTACCACTCTTAAAATAACTCCATAAGCCCATTCCTACCTGTTACCTATGTCCCCACCTATAAACGTACGGGAAGATCAGGGAAGATCACATCGAATCCATCCTCTCTGCTTTTCACAGGGTCCATTCAAACTCCAAACAGGGCCAAGTTTTGGCGGAAACAGTTCAACTTACAAGTAAATGCTAATACCTTTTACTAACTTTCGTAAGCTTTTATTAGAGAATAACTTAAAATTCAAATTACTTGTCCTTAAAGATCTCCTTCTCGTGGTCAGTCCAAACATTCATGAATTGCCTGTCTTTGTAAACCTTCATAGGATCTTCCATCAGCCCATTCATGTTGATGAACTTGACCCGTCTTTGTTCTGCATCAAACATCATAGGGGGGATCACGGAGAGCTGTCGCATTTGTTTCTCATTATTCTGCGGAAAAAAAAAAAAAGGAAATGCAATTTACACAGAATAAAATGTAAAGAAATCCACACAAAAACACCAGGTATGTAGTTTAACGACAAGAGCAGTGGTAGCATAGAGGGGAGGGTATAGCTCAATTGGTAAAGCGCGTGCTTAGCATGCCTGAGATCCTGGGTTCAATCCCCAGAACCTTCTCTAAGAATAAATAAATCTAATTACCTCCCCACACCAAACAAACAAACAAAAAAGAGCAGTGGTACCATAACACCTAACATACAGCAATTACACACATATCTAGTAAATACTCATTGGAACAGCAGAGGCAGAGTGCACACTTCTTTTTTTATAATCCACTACTACAATCTGAGAAGAGGTCTTTCCTTAAGTGAAGCTGATACTTCAGTTAATAGATTCTGGACCTAAAGGACACGTAATGTCAGTCACAACCGTGACAACCGTGAAGCATTCACTAACGCTGACTCATTTTAGCAAGTCTCAACGTCATTTTAGAGAACAACAAACAGAAAACTAAGCAGACACCCAAACTTTAAGGTCACTGATTTTAAATTAAACTTAACGAAGCATTAAACACCTCCTGCTAATCTTACGCAATCCTTCCATTGAAAATTTAAGACTACTATTCTTAGAATTTCAATGAAAACTTTTACTTTTATAATTTTTCCCCAAAGTTTAATTCAGTAAGTTTATAAGCACAAACTTCCATGAGAAAACTTTAACCAAACTTGTAAGTACTGACCCCAGTACAAGGCGAGGTTCTTCCCTGAAACTTTCCTCACAGAAGTGGACACTGTCAAAGTCAAGTCCTTACAAAGGCTCTAATTTCACAGGGGACACTCAACCGGTTTGAACACCGAAGTGTAGTTTGGGGCAGACCCATCAGCTTGAAATCACCCCCACTGTCACCAGTTTTGGGTGTTTACAGGTAACCCCTAGAGAATCAGTCCAAAAATGGCCAAGAAATTTGGCACAGATTTAGTCATCACTGCAAAGACTACTGCCACAAATTCTGAAAGATACAGCAGTAAGAAGTGTCTGTGACTATTGAATAAGCATGACTTTCAGAATTTAGAGATGAGGTTTTAGAAAAGCCGTATTATAAAATCAAAACTAGCAAAACTCAACAGATAGTAGGTGGCTTTTGGACCGACCTTCAGAGCTAGTGTGAACACAGCCTGGAAGACTCCATGTTAGGACCTGACATCTGCTCCTGCTCAGCGCTGATTCACTGGCATCCTATCACTCCTCTCCCCCAGGCTCTCCCCCGGCTCAGCTGGCCAGAGACCCCCTCCGGGCACTCCCCAGAACCTCAGGTTCACAACGTACCAACACCTATAAGACACACACTCCTTTGCTATTTTAGGAAACAGCACCACCAGCTCAGTCCTCTGACCCCGAAACTAGGCAGCCACTGTCCACGTCCTTCTTGCCCCCACCCTCGTCCGTCCATTCTCCCTGCTGTCAGCCCCCTCCCCCCCACCTCTATCACAGCTGCCCTGACTCAGGTCCTTGCTTTTACCCTAACAGCCTCCTTACCTCTTTCCAGGCCTCCCTGCCGCCAAGGTCATCTTTGTAAAATGCCAATAAGATGACACGGCTGCCTTGTTTAAAACCTTTAATGACTAGTCACAAACTCTGGGACAATCCAAACTCCATAGATGTTCCCTCATTTATATACAAATAAACTCTTACTTCATGCAGTGTGAGGCTAAAATGTCTCAATAATCAATGAATTAACTTGAATTAAAATCGATGAACTGTCTTACCTCCTGTTCAGAGAGCCCATCAATGATTTCAGAAATCTCATGTTCACTCCTAGCGATGGTGGCTGAAAGGCCAGCTCCCCTCTGCCCAACTCTAAATGTGAGGGGGAGATCACAGACATATTTAAGGGCCTTTTACAAAGAAGACATACCAATCACATTACTTTCACATTGATTCCCTTTCAGGACAGGACTTTTTGTACCCAGAAGCCAGGGAAGAAACCTGAAGTGCTAGTGAGTAACCCCCTTTGAGCCACGTTTTGGCCATCTACCTGCACAATTAGTAACAACTCAAATGCTGAGATTAAGATTCGAGGGTTCCATGTTCCAAGTGCAAATGGCAGAACTATTATTCATGGGAAACTTTTGGTAAACCACAGTTACAGGTGTCATTTCCATTTCAAATAGCAGTCTTCTGTCTGCCTTCCAGAGAACAGAAAAGCAGACTTAGATAGACACACAGAACATGTTTAAAGGGAGGGAGAAAGACACAATCACCCTCCCTCACAAAACCTCCACTGTCACTAGAGGGGACTGACTGCACCGCTCATTTACACGAGGCAGTGAAGAGGGAGGCGAGGGCTCTGCCACTGCACACACGTGGTTCTCTGAAAGCAAAGAACCAGTCAGAAACTATGCACCCACATCAAAGCACTTCTGAATTAACAAGCAGTTTAATACTTCTGATTATGCTGGGAGGTTAACGAGGGACTGTGAAATACCCAAGTCTATTCTTATTAACCGTCATTTCCCAATGAATGGGCATTTTCAAGAACTGAAGAATTAATTTGAAAATACTCACTTAAATTTGGATTAAACAGCATGACCAAATATAAAAAGTTAAAACTAAACTCACCAAGGCATGAACTTTGCTAGCAGATAATTAAGTTTTAGGTTCACAATAAAAGTTCCTCATGAACTGTCTTAATAATTAGATTCCAGAAACGGTGAACGCTGAGAAAGACCGGAAGCAGGACTGAAAGGGACACGGCGAGGCGCGCGGCACCGCCCCGCTTACCGCTGAAACCGCTCCTGCTGCTCCCGCTGCTTGCGGATCTCCGGGAACTGCTTCTCGTAGTACTCCCGCGTCTTGCTCTCTCTGGCTTTCCTCCGCGGGTTATTTTCCATTCTGTCCACTTTCTTCTCCCACGCCTCCATGAGCTGATCGTAACGCTGGCAGATTTTTTGTTCCTATTAAATACCCGTAGCAAATTAATAATTACACTAAACTCCACGATTCTGACAAACCTAATTTTAAAGTCAATGTTACTTCTTAAGGCTAAGTCAGAAGTACACTCGGGCTATAACTGTGCACAAAAAGCTGTCCTTGATCTGAAAAAGGAGAGAGAAAGGGAACATTTTCTATGCAAGATCAACACAGAACCTATTCTGGCTGCATTTTTAAGTTAACTTTAAGACTGTACAAATTACAAACTGTACGATGAGCCGCTACTGGCAGGTGGCCAGCTACGATTACTACTTTCCTGATGACAAACTACACCTTCATTACAAAAAAGACGGAAAATTAGAAAGAGAAACGTGTGAACAGTTCCTAATCCCAGAGGCAACGGTGTTAACATTTTGCTGTTACCTTTCCCGTCTCTCAGAGGAAACACGCACACTTAACCCGCTCCTCCACTGCTGGGAGCTTGGGTTACTTGCTTTTCCTTATTATAAATGACGTCATATAATGAACACTTTTGACAGTCCAGAAAAGACAGGAATTGGTTGTACTTTATGATAAAAAGAAATCCAGTAAACTGCGTGAAATTAAGAATTCATGCTTTTAGAGAAATGAGTAATGTATGATCTCATTTTCTAAATAGAGAAGAAAAGAATGACTCGAACCCTCCACTACAGCCCAAAGTGTGTGAGGGACCCACGGAAACCTGCTCCCACTGCCATCTCAAGGAAGTGGCACCAGAGGACAGCACGGTCCTCCTCACCTCCTTGCCTGTCCTCTGGGCTCTGCACCTTCTCTCCAGCTCTACCGCCACCCCCCTCATCTGGAGCCAACTCTGGCCTCCTACATGACTCCCTCGCCTCCTGAGCGCTGTGACCAGATGCAAAGTCTTAAAATACAAACCTGAGTGCTTCACTCCCTCAATTCAAACCCTTAACAGATGCCCTCAGGATCTCACCCAGAGTCCCCGCGTGACCCCAGCCTCCCGCAGCGGCCAGCCCAGTGCTCCGCCTGAACCTGCCACACTCCCTCCTCGCCCCAGACCTTCACTTCAGCTGCTCCCTCTGCTCGTTCCGTCTCCACAGTACTGCTTTCTGGGGGCACATCCCCTCACGATTCCAGTCTACATCAGCTGCCCTGCGCCACCGCATGACCACAACACGGTCACCTCCTGCTGCCACAGTGGCCCCGCTGACACCTTGGGCTCCCCAAGGGCTAAAGCCATGTGGCCCTCCTGCTCCCGTCGTAGGATGATACGTGGGACAGAAGACACAGCCAGTAAATGATCATTAAGCCTATCAGTGAGCAAACAAACTTCACACTAAATACCATGAGGTGTGAAAACACAGTCTGTGCCTCAGTGTTTGCCTCTCCAGATCGCAAATTTAGCAATCACCACAATTACAACAAAATTACTGGATAGAGAAAAAAAGCCAGGGGGGGAGGGTGGGTATAGCTCAGTGGCAGAGCACCAGGTCCCAGGTTCAATCCCCAGTACCTCCATTAAAAAAATAAGTAAGTAAATCACTCTGTTATCACCTTCCACACACACAAAAAAACCTTAGCTGACTTCTTATTTAATATTTGTACGTTCTTGGCCAAAAAAAAAAAAAAAAGTCAAGGCCAGTAACTTAAAGTATCTGATGTAGAGAAGGAACTAGTGTTTCCCAGTGGGGAGAGGGAAGGGGGAGGGGCAAGACAGAGGTGGAGGAGTCAGAGGTACAAACCATCAGGTATAAAATATGCTACAAGGGTGGGCTGTACAACATGGGGAGTGTGGCCAATGTTTTACAGTCACTATAAATGGAGTATAGCCTTTAAAATTTATGAATTACTATACTGTGTATCTGTAATGTATCATACTGTACATCAACTATTCAATTTTTAAAATATGATATTGTAAAATAAATACATAAATAAATTTTTAAAAATAAAAATTTCTTTAAAAAATTATCTGAAGCATTAGGCTGGCAAATCAGAACGTTAGAAGTTACGCATCAAATAAAACCTGCTGACCCCTGAGCTCTACAATTCATTAAACTGTCAGGTCCTTTCACATAAGATACAAAGTTCATCTCTGATGTGAATCAAAGAGCATCACTGTGGGGGGAGGTAGAGCTCAGTGGCAGAGCGCATGCTCAGCATGCACAGGGTCCTGGGTTCAATCCCCGGTACCTCCGTTAAAATAAACAACAACATCATTTATTCACTAGACAACAATTTAAGTAAGTCATTTGTCTAAAATTAGTATGAACATACTATAAGAACAAGAATACCAGCATTATATTTTCTGTAACTTAATTTTCATAAAGATTATAACCACAAAACTTTTGGACTGCAAGCCATATGATAAATATGAGAAACACTGTGAATTTGAAAAAGCTGAACTTTAGGTGACCCAGTTTCTAATAATAAAGAACAGAGATGTCTCACCAGCATGACCATAACTTACCCACATCTGTTTGAGGGCTAAGAGACTAAAGGTAGATCATCCTATTTCTCTTTCGTGCTTTTTTAACTACTCACCATTTTCTTTATTTTGGCTGGATGAAAATGTTAACACATAGATAACCAAAGAAAGTAACTTAATAATGGCAGTACATGTGAATCACAGTATCAAAATGTTGCTAGCGTGAGATTTATATTCAAGTCACATCTAGAGTCACTTTCTAAGTCAGACCTGCCCTTAAGCACGCTCAGGAGCCGCCCCCACCACCGGGGGAGCGGACGCCTGCAGAAGCCCGGACGGGAAGCGGCACAAAGTTCAGGGAACAAGGATAGGGCCTCACCCTTTGTTTTCTTGCATGATTTCTTCTTTTAAAAAATAAAATGAGTTTTTTCCTCATCACCTGGTTTCTAGAAGAGAAAAATATGGTTGTATGACATTAAGAAAAAGAACAATTTAATAATGCATTCACTTTTTTACTTTCAGAGACACTGAAAAACAAGCAAAGATCACGTAAGATCACATGATGCAATCAAAGCTAATTCTAAGGTTTTCGCCCTGCAAGATAAGACTGCTGCAGTGATTAGAACTGACTAAAATTCCTCCCATTCTACAGCAAGACTTTATAAAATAGTTAATTTTCAATTATGACATTCAGTTACAAGGCAAATATCATTTTCGAGTTCTAACTACACGGCTACTGATTCTTGAGCACCCTGGTGATGTAAGCGTCCCGGCACACTCCTGGAGGAAGGGAGGCAGAAGAGAAGGGAAAACCACTAAAGCCACCTCCCTACCTCAGGGGTGCGCTGCCCTCCCACCCACAGTAATGTACCAACTCAGAGAGAGGCGACCTCTGCCTTACACAGAAGGTTTCCTTCCATCACAGGAACAACACAGCCCGCACTGAGAAGTAACGGACAGCAATGGGACAGGACAGGGTGATGTCTCCTGCGTCTAACGTTAACTGTTTCACTTTGTAAACGTGAAGCTCTGTAACCCTCAAAAACAAGACATGCAGGTTCACATATAAATACTTAGACCCCAGCTACTTCCAGAAAGGATTTCAAGCTGATTATTCAAATATAAATAAAAAGCCAGGGCAAGTAGCAGTAATTTTTTGCACTATCTGCCACCCAGGACTAACAGTGACACTGGCTCCACTCAATAGGCATGGACAATCAGGAGCTGGCTATATGGAAAAGCAGCCGAGAGATGAAGAGAATTATTAAAAGGCACATTTGCTATTTCATACAAAGCAAATGACGGCGATGGGAGAAGAGCTACTGAACGACTCGGGGATGCATGCAGCTGAGGACATGGTCTCCACAAGGCGGCGGACAGCGGAAGAGGCACAACCATACACTCCGTGTGCACACACAGTCAGCACACACTACTCAAAGGCAGGTGACAGTCAGGAAGTATAATTTAACATGTTTCCTAAGGACTTAAATGAAGAACCCCATCTCAGGAGTGCAGGAGGCAATGCAGCTAACATGAAATAAATCAGACAGGGCTGCTCTGCAGCTCGTATGGGGGAAAGGACAGAACACAAACGTAACAGAAGCTTTGTGAAAAAAAATAATTAAAAGTAGCCAACTAGATTTTACCTGCTATTCTCTTTAAAAAATAAAAATGTTAGAACAGCTAAGCAGTTCCAAAACAAGGCCTCTTTTATACGAGTTCTGCCTAACCCACTTCTAAGAGTTGTCAAGACCACAGCAGCACCTCTCAGAAAACTCTAAGTATATGACTTTTGCTATGAATCACTTACTCAACAAGAGATAAATTATTCAAATTTCAATGTTTTTCATGCATACTACCATGCAAATTATATTTGCCACCAGTTCTGCAAAGTAGTCAACTACTGTTCATACTCTCAGGAAGAAATTTAAAAAAAAAAAAAAAGAAAAAAATATATATATAAATAGCAATATGCTCATCAGTAACTATACTCGTAAGTAATTATAATGTTCCGGTTACACTTAATAAAACATATAAAGTAGAAATAACACATTTTTGTTACAAAGAATAGTTCATCTAAAATTCTCTTAAAATATGATAATTAAAAAAAATACCTATCTAGCTTCCTCTCTTACTTCAATCAGATCAAGAAATTAGGTTTTCTTTTCACTTATTTTCTTATTCCAAAATGTGCATCCAGAGAGGCCTGGTGTCTGGGATGAGCAAGGCTAAGCCAGCTACACCGGGAGCGGCCCCCTCACCCACGTGAGGGGCTGAGCGCTTCCGAGGCACCAGGACGTGGAGCGGCAGCAGGGTCTACAAATACCGTCATTAGCAAGAGGCATGGAAGGGGTTTCCCTAGAATAGGGTTTGGACAATGATAAAGTGATCCGTGGCACTTCTACTTTGCAATGGCAGATGTGGCTTGGTGGGGACGGTGTCATCACTAGTCTTAAATGAAAAAGCTTCATTATCTTACTTCATCATGCGCCTTGCAGGTACTCCACTGAAAAAAAGACAAAACAGGAGGCAAAAAATTCAAGCCTCAAGGTAAGCCATTTCAATGTTAAGTATCACCTTTTTTTTTTACTAGCAGATGATAAAACCAGCTAGTTTTATGCAATAATTTATTTCATTTTTTGGCCTCGGAAACTCAAAGCTGTTACCCCAACCCCCAAGAAGCCAGAGGAAGATAACATATAGTAAAACGACAGCAAATTACACGAATCTAAAACACACCTAAGCTATATTATAATACTACGTCAGCAGGTAACATAAAAATGGTCTCTCTACAGAATATACGGTCTTTAACTGAAGAACTCCAAAGATGACAAATACTTACGCCTTGATGTTCTCATGGTACACCTTGGTGTCTGATGGCTGGTTATAGAGCGGCTGTAAAAGAAATCAAACATTTATGTGTAACATGCTGCACACGTGGAGACGCAAACAAGCGGTCTCTGCTCTAACGGCAGCCTAGGCAAGGGACTAACGGGTCTTCACAACAGACTCCAGGCGTCTGGGTTCCCCGAATAACTCTGCTCACCCCGTCTCCTGACACTGTGTAAGGAAGTTCGCAGATTTACTGTCCCCCAAAATAAGTATGTTCATTCACGGATTTTTTACGTTTCAAAGGCAAAGGGGGATCAAACACCATTACTGTCCTAACAGTCTGATTCAAAGAACTTTCTGTTCTGTGCCCACCTCCTCCTCCTCCCACCCCGGTGATTAAAGGCTGCTCAGGTGACACACCACCAGGTATTACAGCCGTGCACGTTGTTTTAAACTTCACCACAAAGATCCTGCCCAGCTACCTCTCTCTCGTCCCAAAGTCAACAGGCTGTATTCCCACGTGTCCCAGGAGAAACTGCTACAAACAAAGCACCAGAAATGAGAAAGGTGTTCCTTACTTACCAGTTCAACTTTTGGGCCAAGACCTTCAAATATTTTATGAGCCTCTTCTGCTTTTTTCTACAGACAAAGACATTATTATATTGTATAATTAAAAACTACATTACCTAAATGAAAAATCATTACCAATTTAGTAATATTTACCTAAAGACTAACACTTAGTTAAACTTATCCTTACTTCCAAATCTTCTTTCATACAGCAGGCTAGTCGCTCGCTCCTGGCCTAGGGGTTAGGGTTCGGCGCTCTCACATAGCCGGCTAAAAAACCCTGACTTCATCTTCAAAACTCTCTCACCAAATCCAGTCAAAGCTTGACATTTCTACTGAAAGCAAAACCTAAAGAACTGGTAAGTTTTTAAAAGCAAGCATATTAAGATTCCAGGGAGAGGAAGCAGCAATTCACTATTAGAAATGAACCCCTCCAACATTCTCAATGTGTCTTTAATGAAAACTTAAAAACATGAAATACCATAAAGTTGCCAGCATGCACTGTGGTAAGCCAAACTGACCCCTTTGAAGAGAAGCCTGCAATGAGCGTATTTTCTGACTATAACAAAACCTTAGTAATCACACAGGGAAAACAACTAGTCTGAATTACTCAAAGTGCTCAGTAGTAAGTAAATGACGAATTATGTATTTTACGTCCCATATTCAAAAAGGAAAATAATCTAGACCAAAGTGCTATCTGACAGAAATCTCGCTCTGATAGACAAATGAAAGTTTAACAAAACTCAATAGTAAAGATGTTCAAGCTGGACTGCGCGCCTGGCAACGTGTCGGTGGATCTCAAATCCCCCGTGCTCCCAGCACATGCCCGTTGTGACCAGGGCTCCCTGCCCGTTGCAGAGACTCCCACATCCGGGCACCTGCGGCTGGGAGACTCTCCCAGGCTTCGGACGTGATACACAAGTGAGAATGGGATCGGTCAGTATCCCCCAAGTGTAAAGAAAGATGTTCCCTTAGGATAAACATTTTATCAGTCACAACTGGTCAAATATTTATTTTAGTATATGTTATGTGGAAAGCACTATGTTTAACTAGCATAAGAAGCTCAAAGAAGTGTAATGCGTGTTCCAAACTTCGGGAAACTTAAAACGTTCTTAAGATGAGAAATAAACATTTTAAAAATTTCAAATACAAAACTACAAAAGCCCACTGAATTTGCACAGTGAGTTTTATCTCTGTGGTTCAAGGCAGGCTTGTCAACCCTGGCACTGCTGGCGTCCTGGGCCAGGCGCTTCTTTGACATGGGGCTGTTCTGTGTGCTGCAGGCAGGTCAGAACTCCTAGCCTCTCGGCCCACTGGATGCCAGCAGCACCCGCCCCTCCCCCAAATTACAACAGTCAAAACTTCAGCTGAGATCAACTGTTCTAATCTCAAGAAACCAACATGTAATTATCAGAAAATTCAAATATGTTAGCTTTAAGGCATATATTAAATAACACAAATAACATAATCACAGATGATAAATTTGGAAAAAAGTAACTCCTGCAACTAATTCCCTGTAGATGACCTACAATCACCAGTGTTTGAACGTGCTTTCGAGCCACTCCACGTTATACAGGGAGGGCCTACACCAAGGACAGGCAGGCTAAGTGGAACTGTACACAAATAACACTGAGAGACAAGGGGGGAAATTATATCACCGCAAATATTTGCTAGTATCCTATTATGTAAAGGCACTTACCTTTTCAGGGATAATTTTAAAGGCTAGTATTTAAGGTGTCTGCGGATCCCAAGATTTAAGTTTTGCAAAGTTTTATTAAATATCTGACTTCACGTTGGGTTAACTGCTAAGAACGGATTAACCTATCGATTGTTTGGCATAGAAAAATTTAACTTAAAATCTTTACACCTACATATTACAATTTGTATCCTAAGCCTGTAAGTAGAAGCAATTAATGTCTCACACATATGCTGATATGTTCCCTGGGCCAGGCACTGGCCAGACACCGAGGAGACCACGAGTAAGACATCCCTCCGGGGGAACGAGGAGAAGACGACCCTGGAGCAGAGCTCTCGGCAGACCAGACAGGCCAGACCCCGGGGCCGCCCGAAGGCAGGGGCCTCACGGGCCAAAGCCCCACCTTCCAGGGAACGGCCCACCCTGCTCTGGGAGGGCATCACCACGAAAGGGGAACAGGGCAGGGGCTAGGCAGGCAGACGTGTCAACGCTGATAAAGAAGGCCAGGCTATTCTGTAAAAGTGGGAACTCCTCAAAAGGTTCCATCTGGAGAATCATGTAAGGGGACGCAAATACGAAGGACAGGTTAGAGAGAAAAAAGACTGAAGGAAGGAAAACTCAGTATCTACACGAGCGGTGAGGGCTCAAATTAAGCTACTGCCAAAGGAGGAGGCGAGACAGTCTCTCTCCCAACCTAACCTTTCCACATAATATACACTAAATAAACACTGGACGAAGCAGTCGGGAGAGGAGCACTTAGGAGGCAGCTCTCACGCTCGGCACTGACTAACCCCACAGAGGGGCGGAGAGGGACGCAGTCTCCAGGACAGCGGCCTGGGTGTCCAGATGGTTCCGGCACTAGGTACACTCTCCCCTGTCACCCTCCTTCTTCCTCCTGGTGCCACGTTAACTTACAAATCATTCGACCAAAATATAAACGAGGTATTTTTGAAAACTACACTCCACACTCCCGCTTTTCTATATGTATTATAATTCTGAAATTAGAGCACTTACAAATACTTCTGGAACCTACAGCCGGGAAGGGCGAGAGCAAACTGAACTGCTAAAGACAGTCCCGGAGAAGAGTCTGTTTAGAGACTAAAATGCATCTTAGCCGCAAGCTTGAATATGACGCAAGGCAATTTTTCTCTCAGGAAGCCGACTTAAAAATTCACAGTCACATTTGGGTAGTTTTCTTCCTCCCACTAACTTTCTAAATAAAAGAAGGATGCCTCATACAAGACAAGGGCCCCCACCTCTTAAGCCACAGGGGGCTCCATCCCCAACCAGCACGGCTGCAGGGGGCAAGAGGGAGGTGTGCTCTCACCACCCACCTCTTTGCCTCTGGCGTCAAAGCAGGCAAAGTCATCTGGGAAAAGAGCTGAAGAGGCAGGGAAGGCCTGGCAAAGGCAGCCTGGGGAGGAGGGAGGGCGTGGAAGGGGCGATGAGGAAGCCCCGCTAGGGACCTCTGCTACCGTCTACCACCTACGTGACCACGTGCACGGAAAGAAAGCGTCTTTAGGAGACGACTGCTGGAGACTGAGCTGAAGATGACCCTCCCTGTAAGTCTAACGTTAAGGCAGACCTCGAGCTTGGTCCCCCCGTTCGTCACAAAACGTGGAGCACACCGAGCACGTAGATGCTAAAACGGAAAGAGGAGGTCTGGAAGGGGTTCTCGCTTTTGTTGATGGGCGTGAAGAAACATGTACCACACTAACTAATGAAAAATATATATATATACAAACTAAACACAGCTGAACTTTCTATCAGATCTCACTCAACAGTTTTCAGTCCTCACATCCTGGTCAGCCAACCAGAGAACTCACTGGTACTGGAGCACTTTATTAGGCTTGTAAGAAAAGGCTTAGTAAGAAATCCAATCAATTAATAAATACCATTAAATTCAATTTATTTGAAAGTACGTCATATTAAGAAAGAAGTCAGTATTTTATTTTATATGCTCCATTTCCATTGTTCTCAGCTCTAATCCCTGTTTACTTTACCCCTGAGGCCACCAACTGGCCCGCAGCTCATCAGCCCACAGGAGTGTTTGGTTCCTCTCCAGTGTATTTTTTGAAAGCAGATTTCATATGAACTCCGTGCTCCTGGCTTCTCTCACAAAAGGGAGCGCCTGCTGACCCTGGGTCCTGTCCCTGCAGGGCCCCACGTCCCCGCCCTCCAGGCACACCCTGAGGCCGCCCTCTCCACTCCACCCTCATCGGACTCCTGTGCACGCAGACTGTTCTGTAGAGTCAACAGACTGCAGCGATTTTGAACGCAGCGGAGAAACTAATGTTAGTTGCCCACATTCCCACCTCCCCACGACACTTGCCATCATCCTAAGTATCACGTATCTGATGACTTCGTTATCTGCCTGTACACACACATACATGTGTATCTGAGTCCAAGATTACAACTATAAATGCTTATTTAATGACTATCTCACAGCTGCTTTTCTTAAGGCCAGTTTCCTTTACGATCTGTGCTCACGGAGTCACAGGCTGCCGGTGTCAGAGGCGCGGGTTTTGGTAACCCCACTCACCACGAGGCACAAGAATGGGAACAACAGTCACCAGCCCCTACCGTGTGATCAGCTCTGGTGAACAAGCCTGCTCTCCTCCGTGGCACTCACAGCACTCAATTCCTTCTTGAACGGGGGGCTTCTGGAAGCCCAGTGCTAAGCAGCTCTGTTGGAAAGTGTTTTTCATATTAAGGTGTAATCAGTTTCCCTTTAACTGCTAGTTCCTCGGCTGGATTCTGGCCAAAACCATCCTCGACATCACAGAATTATTCATAGAATCGAGGCCCAGCTTTCCTAAATCTGTGGACACTTTTAATTATGAGTATGAAAGAAGAAATTGTGTGAGCAAACCTAAAAAAAGCAAAGTCTACCTAAAGGTCAACGGTCTCGCACCTTAGAACTAAGATTCAAACCACAGCCCAGCTGTCAGTCCTGAAGCTGGTGAAACAAGCCATTTCCACATCCAGTGACCTGTCTCTACCAGAACAGTAAGAGTGTTCATCATGAAACGGCCCTACTAAAGTATTCAGGTGCCGCACACGTGCTTGCTAGCATCTATGTAAGGGGAAACTCAGCTGACAAAACCACACTGTGGCTACATAACGCCTGTACAATGCAACACGTGAACGAAACAGAGCAGAATTTAAGGCACGACTGTCACCTTTTCCTCAATCCACAGAGACACCACGCTTCAGTCAGTCTAAGTTTAAGAACATGAAAAAATTACAACAGAAACCGGGCTCTAACACAGTTAACACAACCCCAGAGCACACAGATGACTGAGGCACAGACGAGTGGCTGCAAAGGCCTGCACCGTCAAGGAAGGCGTGGACTTACCCGGTTCTCATCGTAAATAATCTGGACAATGCTGCGGTGTTTCTGCTCCACGGGAGGCGGGGACACGGGCTTCTCGGGCTCTGGAGGTTTAGCGGCTTCTTCTTCAAGCTGTTGCTAAGAGATCCAGAAAGGAGGAGTCAGGCGTCTGCTGCTGTCACCCCCACCAGGAATTAACCACCAGAGATAACACACGCCTCTGAGCAAAGCTGCGCTGGTTCTACAGGGTCATCACTTAATCTACCAGAATCTAATGGGCAAGGGTGCTAAGGAACCCAATCGGATTGATTCTGACTAATAACTAGACAACATAAGTCACCATTTGATAAATCCTTGTGTATTTTAACTCCGATCAATTTAAAGCAAAAGAAATAAGAAAAACTAAACATATGATGTACAGCATGGATCTCTATCGCAAGGCCGTCCTGTGGCACTGGGAAAACACCTTTGTGTGTTACAGATGGACAACATGCGTTAGTGTCTGGTGGGGGGACTCTGGGGTACGTTACTCCTTAACTCAGCACAGCTCCGAGCTCCACCCCAGGCCCCCACCAAAACCTGGATTTTATAGCCAAAAGGCACTGGCAAAGCCCAGAGACTGTGGGCCGCTGGTGTGGGCAGTCACAAAGCAGAAAGCCATCTGATCCCTGGGCCTGGGTTTTAGCCTTAGGGTCGTGCTTCGCAAGCGGTGGGATCCGGGGAGCCTTTCTAGCCCTTACCCCAGCCTCGAGCAAGGATATGAACCCCTCCTATGTCAAGCAGGGATACTAGTCCCCCCACCACACAGCCCTCTGAGAGGATTAAGTGACCCAGCAGCGTCAGGCACGCTGCCACCATGGGCGCTCAGTACACACCACCTGCAGTTACTACTGAAGCAAGCGGGGACTTCGCTTAGTTCAGTGTTCTTCCAGCCACTAGCTAGTGCTTGATACTGAGTAACGCTCAATAGACAGCTACATGGACACAGTGTAAATTCACTGCCTTAGATGGTAAGAAAGACATTATCAGGTAAAGACGGAAGTCCACCAAAGGCCCGGTGGAAAAAATTATCTGTAGTCCCAAGTAAGATAGTCCAGGCTCCTAGTCACGTAAGTCAGACCACACCCAAGTGAAAGGATCAAAATCCTCCAAGAAAGCAGCTCCGAGGACCACATCCACTCGGAACAGAAAGGGCTCCGGCAGCCTGCTACCCGTACAAGCCACGGACAGACGCTCGAGCTGTGAGGTCATCTTTATGGGAATGAGCTCTTCGACCGTGCCCCTCTGTCCCCGGCTCAGACGGCCTTCCTTTAGAATCCCTGTCACACAGGCGCAGAGAAAGAAATGAATAAGCTTCAGGAAATCACGTTGTGTTCTCAGCAGGTACATAGCCCTGGGACAAAACCACTATAACAGAAAGGCTAAGACCAAAAAACAACAAATACAAACTTCCTTCACCTATCTGTTCTACTAGCTTCACAATAATTTTGGCAAACTTTAAAAGTAAATTTAGCTGGAATTTATACTGAAATTGTATAAAACATATGAATTAACATAAGATGCGTGCACATGACTAATACTGTGTTTCTGCTCAGCTATACTTCTTTACTTACTCAAGCTGTCTTTACATTCCCCAACAAAATTTACAGCTTCTGTATACTTCATAATGTCCACACAATATATTTCATTATTTTTAAATTATTTTAATGGGTTAAAATTACTATGTGCCACATATTATATAATATATTCATTATCTCAACTTACACAACCCCATGATTCACCTGGTGTCACCAGTAGCACTGTTACTATTGCATACATGAGGACATGGAAGAAAAGCAAAAGACCAACTCGGCAGAATCAGGCCCACTGAGGCTCAGAAGAACTGCCAGGCATGTTACTATAAATTTAACGTGACTCAATAAATAAGAGAGGGCTCACCGTATTTTTTTAAAAAGGTGAGAGGGGAATATTTTTAAATGACAAAACAGATTTTAAAATAAGCCAAACAGAAATTCCAGCAATAAAAATGTAATTATCGAATTTAAAATATATTTGACAACAGATTTGACAGAAATGAAGAAACTGCCCACAATGGAGCCCAAAGAAGCAAAAACCAAAAAAAGGAAAAGGAAAAGAAAAGCAACTGAGAGACAGAGAAAACAAGAATGATAAAACATACCCAACAGGAATTTCAGAAGGGACAACAGAGAAACTGTTGGAAAGGGTTTTGTAAAACAAGATAATAGCTTAGAATTTTCCAGAACTGATGAAAACCTCTAAGACATTCAGGAAGCCCAATGAACCTCCACCTGGACAGACGTAAAACCAGCAAGCAAAACAAACCCCAGCCCTAAACACATCACAGTCAAAACAGCAGCACCCTGAGGGAGACACTGAGAACAGCCCGAGAGAAGACGTAGACCCTCCAAGAAAGGACACGATGACGGAAGGGCCGCGGCGTCAGCCAGCAGACAGCACGCTGGGGACACCGAGAAAACCCCCCCATTCCAGACAAAACGCCGTTCAGTAAGCGGCATAAATAAAAGATGACATCTAAAAACAAACATAAAACCCATCTAACAGAGCCTCACTGAAGGGAGCTCTGAAGGATGGTCTCCAGGAAGAGGCACGTTCCCCCAGATGGAAGATCTGTGAGGCAGCAGGAGTGGTGGCAAATCCCACGACACAGACGGGGTTAAACCTAAGTGAAGCCTGACCACAGAAAACAGCGTCTTTGGCAGTTGAAACACACATACACACACACACACACACACACACACACAAGAAAGAACCAAAATACAAGACAACAGCAGCATTAAATTTGGCGGGGAAGAGAAAGAAATCAAGGAGTTCGATGCCCTCACGCTACTGAAGGAGACGGTTAAGGTACTAATTAGTTTTAGGCTTCAAGTTAAACAGGCTGTTAAAATTTCTGGGGAATCACTATAAACAAAGAAATACTGTATAAAATCCAAACTAGTGGGACAGGAGATGACAAATAATCAATCCAAAATAAGGATTGGGAAAAACAAACAAGAATATCAAAATCAGCATAAAAAAGACAGGACAAATAGAAAGTATAAAATAAAACCGTTTAAAATTAAAATAACTGAGCTATTTCCAACCATCATCATCAGATGAAAAGACTAAATTATCCTGTGGAAAGATAGTTTGCCAGACTGGATAAAAACAAAACCCAGCTGTACTGCTATGTAAGAGACACACCTTAAATATACACACAGAAGGTAAAGGCAAGGAAAGAGGTAAACTAACCGACAGCAATTAGAAGGCCGCTGGCCTAACTCATCAGTGTCGGGCAACGCGGATTTCCCGCTAAGCCAGGTGCTGCTGAGGACGTGGAGAAAAGGGACACCTGGGCACTGTGGGTGGTGGGACACAAACTGGTGCAGCCACTGTGGGGACAGTATGGAGGGTCCTCAGAAAATTTGAAACAGAACTCCCATATGATCCAACAATTCCACTTCTGAATATTTCTCGGAAGAAAACAAAAACACAAACTCAGAAAGATATATGCACCCCCCATGCTCACTGCATCTTTTTTGGGGAGGAGAGGTCATCATTAAAATGGGACCCAAATGGGAAATGGAAGGGAGGGTAACAGGGTTTGGGGGTGCCGGGACTCGGAGCTCCAGGCTCGCTCCACAACCTGACTTCCTCCCAGCCATCAGGAGCAATCCGAGGACTCTACAAGAGCTGAAGCAACACCAGTCGAGACGAGAAATAGGTTAGTAACTGGGAGGCTGCCGTCCACACTGTCAGAACCTAGCTCAGAGCCTTCACGTACAGGATTCACCACAGTTCCAGACTTCTATCTAAGAGCAGGACTTCTTGAAGACGTTCCAAACAGCAGGCTTCCCAGGGGAGCGAGTTCACTGGCAGATCTGGTAGCTCACTCCAAATAAGCATAGTTCTAGGCAGATGAAGTTTCAAGACAATTTAGCCCCAGCTCTTCCTTGCAAACATATCACCAATCCTGAGTCTATTCTATGGAGAAACCTCACATCTGTCACCAGATAAATTTCTTCAAGAGCTGGGTTGAAGGCAGAAATCGGGGAATCCTAGCATGCATCTGAATTTAGGCTTGGGCCCATTTTCCTGGGGCGTATTCTGTGCTTGGTTTCCCTTTTACAGCAGAAGAGATGGAGAGAAGCATCAATAAAATCAGGGGCCCACACTTCTGCATTAACATGAACCCACTGGTCATGGAGAGTCGGAGGTGGAGGGTGGCCACAGCTCACCCTGGGGACACAGACAGTGGCTGCAGTCACTCTGGGGAGCTCTCTCCACCACGTGTACACTGGCGCTGGGCGGGCCCCACGCAGCATTATTTACAACAACCAAGACATGGACATTACCTAAGTGCCATCAACAGATAAACGGCCAGAGAAAATGTAGTACATACACACAACGGAATGGTACTCAGCCATGAGAAAGAATGAGATCTAGTCATTTCCAAAGACATGGACGCACCCTGAGGGCATTATTTCAAGTGAAATCAATCAGAAAGAGAGAGAGAGAGAGAGAAAGGGAGGCAGGCAGGCAGGCAGGCACACAGCTCACAGAGACAGAGCACAGACTCGTGGTCGCAGGGCAGGGGCGGGGTAGACGGAGTCAAAAGGTACAGACTCCCAGTTATAAAATAAACAAGTCCTGGCAGCATGGTGACGGTAATTAAAAACACTGTTCTGCGTATCGGAAAACTGCTAAGAGTAGGTCTTAAAAGTTCTCATCACCAGAAAAATAAACCCTGTGACTATGTGTGGCGATCAGCGTTAACTAGCTTCTCTGTGCTGGTCATTCTGCAATATATACAAATGCCAAATCATTAATTATGCTTTGCACTTGAAGCCAATGAAATGTTTTATGTCAACTATACATATATTTTTAATTGAGAACTACTAAGAAAAAGAAACAAATCCAAAATCATAGCAGTAATTGTTAAGCTACTGGCAAAAATGAGAGAAGACATGCATGATTTTTTTGAAGTAAAGAATACATATAATCTTCTTCTCAAGTGTGACTGGAGTGTTTTATGAAAATTGACCCCGTCATCTAGGCCAAAACTCAAGAACCAGCTATTTCAAAAGAATGGGTATTAGAGCCCATACTCTCTGGCCACAATAAAGTTAGAAATCAAATAAGCAGAAATAGTCGAGAAAAAATTATATACCCAGAAATTAAAAAAAAAAAAACATTTCTACTAACACAGGAGTCGAGAAAGAAACCAGAATGGAGAGTAAAACATATTACAAACTAAACTTGCTGAATGAACTTAAAGTAGTGCACAGAGAGAAAGAGAAGCCAAAATATTAATGTTAAATAAGTTACAAAAGAGCAGAACAAAACCAAAGAGAAGAAACGAGCAGAAACTTGTGATACAGAAGAAACAATTAGTCCCCAGAATAAGGGGGGAAACTATCTCCAGAAGAAATAGAATTTTTTAAAGTACAGTCACTCATTTTAAAAATGTTCACTCACAAAAAATACCCAATAGGCCCAGCTTGATTTTACCAAATAATTACAATCTTAAACCATCTCAGAGTTTAGAAATGTTATAACATTAGCATGATCTGTGACCAAACCAGAGAAGAACAGTGTAAGAAAAGAAACTACAGGCTGATCTGTCTCACAAATAAGACACAAAAACCCCAAAATAAATATCGTTAAAGCAAGTCTAGCAATTTATAAAAAATAGGTAATCATTCTGTTACTACATTAAAGGAGAATAATATGATCAGCAACCTTATGCAGAAAAGGCATTTGATGAACATCCGCCGTGATTAAAACTCCCAGCTCACTGGACCAGACAGGAGTGCCGCCGCCTGGGGAAGGATTTCTACAAAACTGACATCATAATCAGTGGTAAAAAGTAAAAGGCATTCCTAAAAAAGCAGAAAATGACAAGAACAACCACTTTCAATGTTGTAATGCAGTCGTGTGTGGGTGTGGGCGCACGCGCACTTGTTTGAGCCTTTTTTAAGGGGGGTGTAATTAGGTTTATTACTTATTTTTAGAGGAGGTACTGGGGATTGAACCCAGGACCTCATGAATGCCAAGCACACAACTCTACCACTTGAGCTATACCCTCTCCCCTGTAATGCAGTCTTAACCAGAGCAATGAGGCAACAGAAAAGTAAGGAAAAGTTTTAAGAACCAGAAAGGAAGGAACAAGTTTTTTTTTAAAACTGCTGATCTGACCACTACCCAGAAGAAACTACAAGTAAGTAACTGGCACTGAAAGGGTAATGCAGGGAGGTTGCTGCTCCACACTAAGAACAACAAAAACAAAAACAAAAAACTGCAAGTTAGAAAAAAGTGATTTTTAAAAAGAAATTATTAACAAGAATCAAAAATATAAAAAGTTGAATCTAACACAAAGTGTTAGTAAAGTATTTATGAAAACAAATGTTTGTATGTATATGCATGATGGGGACATGGCGCTGCACACATGAATTCACACATTGTAACTGACTGTACTTCAATTTAAAAAAAAGTTTTTGAATATATTTATGGGAGAGAAAGCAATAAAACATGAAAGTTTTCCTAAGTAAATGAACAGATACATCATAGTCATGGGTTAGAAGACTTGGTAACATAAAGATATCACCATCCCCAAACTGACCTCTATATTCTATGTGATTCCAATGAAAATTCCAGAAAGATACTTTGGGGAACTGAAAATGTGATTCCAAAAATCATATGAGACGGTAAGAATTTTAAAAAGCTAATATACGCCCACAGAAGTGGGGTTTGCCTCACTGCGGTAGAAAAAAGAATTATCACATAGCTCCAGTAATTGGAAGGATACCTATTTCTGTATCAATACCACAGAGCACAATAAATAAGAACACAAAGCCCCGAAGTCAATCCACACAGAGATGCAAATCTGACTTACAACAGCGCTAAAACTGCAGAACAGTTTGGAAAAGGACAAACTTTTCAATTAAGTATCCATACAGGCTAAAAATGAATATGGACCCCTACACTGAGGCAAACACAAAAAATCAGTTTCTGGTGGATTAAGAATAATGTGAGAAGCAAAAGTATAAAACTTTTAAAAAAGACAGTACAGTAAACTCTTTTAATGATCCCAGAGTAATCTCACATAAAAGCTGAAGAAATTCTGTTCACCAAAAAACACAGACTTAAATGTAAAAGCTAAAGCTATAAATCTTGGAGAAGAACACACAGATGTAAGTCTTTGTGGCCCTGGATCATGGTTCTCGGGTGTGATACCAAAAGCACAAAGAATGAAAGAAAAAATGAACTGGACTTCATCACAAGTAAAGCCTGTTGGCTGTGGCGTGACTGGCCCGCTGGGCGGCCCTTAGGACGGCAGTCCCGTATCTCTGTCCCCTTCTCCCCACCTAAGAGCCGGCCCCTGAGGCCCCAGAACCACCTCTGAATTGTCAACTAAAGACCAACGAAGACGCTCATTTAAAGCTGACAGAGATGAGACTGAGCAGGTCTCCGTAAGAACGCCGGTGCGGGGCTGGGCGGGGGCGCACGCGCTGGGAACACCCGGACGGCGTCCCCGGCGGCTGGGAAACAGCACCTGTGGTTGGAAGGGGCCTGCGCGGAGCCGTGGACAGCGCGGTGGAGGAAGAGCAGAGAAAGGAGAGGACGAGGAGGAGGGTGGGAAACTCCCACGTCTACCTGGAAAGTGAACTGCACTGGAAGGTTCCCAGAAGACAAGCAAAACTGTCCAATGAAGATGAGGAGGAGGAATGTGGAGACAAGGCTCCAGGAAAGAAACCCTGAGGAGATGCTCCAGCCAAGAAGGCACAAAATCAAACCAGATTAGAAAAGACTCAAAACCACCAAACACCAACATCAAAAAAGTCAAGAAGCCTTCAGAAGAACAGGGGGAAAAAACTCCTAAGACACCAAAAGGACCTAGTTCCGTAGAAGACGTTAAAGTAAAAACGCAGCAAGTCTAGGAAAAAGCACAATGAACAGTCGTGGTGCATCCACACGGGGAGAGAGGAGACGGAGGGACAACCGGAGCCCAAGCGCGTCATCACAGTCCCAGCAAGGCCTCTGTCTCCTCCCCGTCGCCTTCCACACCGGCCCCCCACGCCCCCCGCCAGGCCCCCCGCCAGGCCGGGAGCAGCCTCACTCCAGACTTCCTCAAGCTCCTTCCTTGACGGCTCTGATTCAGTGAACCTCATACTTTGCTTTCTACTACTTGACTCATCTGACTTACTTCGTACTTCTTTGACCATGTTTTTAATCACTCTTGTATCTCCCTAGTTGCTCAATAAATATTTGAAGGAATAAAATAAGAGAGAAAAAAGCTTTCGTCATCCACGGATACCACTAAGAAAGAGAAAAGACAACGCAGAGAATCAGAGAGGACACCTGTACGGCATGTATGTGAGCACACAGGACACACCACCAAGTCTGACAGCCCAGCTACAAGACACGGGCAAAGGATCTGAACCAGCCTTCCCCTACAGAATAAATGCAAACAGCCAACAAGCACAGGAAGGTGTTCATCACCAGACTCTAGGGAAATAAAAATCAAAACCACAGCCAAAGAGATACAATCTATCAGGCACACAAGTAAGCTGCAAGGAGGCCCTGCACAGCATGGGGAGCACAGCCAGTCCTCTGTAGTAACTGTAAACTGAGTGCAGCCTTGGAAATCTGTGAATTGCTATACCGCACACCTGTGACATAACACTGCACATCAAATACAGTTCAATTTTAAAAATATATTATCAAATACATACATAAATAAATTTTTAAAAAACACAATGAGATACCACTTCACATTTCCCAGGATGGCTACGCACAAAAATGCTGACAAGGAAGTAGAGAAAGTGAAACCCAGCCTCATACACTGCTGGGGGGGGAGTTTAAATGACACAGCCACTTTGGAGAGCAATCTGGCGGCTCCCCATAAATTTACACAGAGTTTTGCCATATGAGTCGGCCAGTTCTACTCCTAGGCACATACCCAAGAGAACTGAAAAAACATGTCCACACAGAAACTAGCACATGAATGTCACAGCGGCATTACTCCTAACAGCCAAGAGTGAACACAACCTAAATGTCCATCAACTAATGAACAGATAAACAAAACAGCGTATCTCCACGCAGTGGGAATTTTATTCAGCTGTAAAAAGGAACGAAGTGCTAGTACGAGACACAGCATGGATGACTTGCAAATGCTAAATAAAAGAGGTCACACACAAAAGGTCACATATTATGATTCCATTTGCCTGAAATGTCAGAATAGGCAAATCCACACAGAGAACAGACCAGGGTTGTCAGGGGCTGGCGGAGGGAAAGAGAGTAGCTGCTACAAGGTAAGTGCTTTCTTTCTGACGTGATGAAAATGTCCTGGAATTACACAGTGAGGACAGCTGCACAACTTTATGAACACATTAAAAGCCAGTGAACTGTACCCATTAAAAGGGTTAATATTATGGTTTTTAATCTCAATTATAAAAAAAAAATCCTTCCCCAAGAAAGGGAAACAACAAGCCACAAACTAGGAGGTGTGTGCCACACACAACAGATGAGAGACCGCAGGAAATGCCAGAAGTAAGAAAGGACAAAGCGGCAAGGCACACAAGCAACACAGATAACCCACAAACGAAGGAAAGCAAGCTCTGTCTCACTCCTGACCCCACGGACACGTGCACGCTGTCCGGCCCAGCACCCCACCAGGCCCGAGCGGATCTGTCTGCCTGGGAACCAAGACCCTAGCACCACCGTGTGGAACAGCAAGAAACTAGAAACAACGCAGCCAGTAAAATGAAAAGCAGAAGAACAGACAGACAAGCTCTGCTGTCTACAACCATGAAACCAGACGGCCCAGCAAGGGAGGCGGATGGGTGGAACTCGGGGCACTAACCGCAAAAACAAGCAAGTCACAGATTACACCAGGCATGCATTTCTTTCTGTGAAGCTGAAAAATACGGAAAATTCAACTCAACATTATCTTCTTTAGGCAGACAAACACACATTCTTAAACTACATTAAGCAGAAAACCAAACACTTACTTGTTTCTTTTTCAGTTTAAGGATCTGCTGTTCCACTTTCGCAATTTCCCGATCCACGCGGTCCATGCTCTGTATTAACTCCTCCTTTGAAAGTTTCGAAGGGGAAGCATTTTGATCATCTCCACACGATTGCCCAGAGATTGGAGAGGAAGGAGCTTCATGTTTGACTCCAAATGCTGGGTCCTTTAGAGAAGAAAATCAACAACTGACTCGTCACTAATAGCCAACGTCAGCCTCAAGAGTCTCTTAGCTGCAAGTCAGGTTTAAAACTCCGCAGAGCCATGCGTGCGCTCTGTGTGGCTGTCCGACAGCAGCAAACCCCCATCCCACTGGCGTTCACACATTTTCAGAGTTTAGACACATCTTTCACAATTTTAAAGGTCCTAAAAGCTCTCCAGAACGAGGTGGCTAAGTGAGTAACCAGCCTTCAGTGTAACAATACCAAGACTACAGAGAATTTCTGCAGAAACAGTAAAGCAGTCCTGACAAAGGAAAACACCAATTCCCCAGCCATTTCCTTGCAATGGTCCTTCAAAAGGTCTGAACACGTGAACTCTGTGCACCCGCCCAACTTAACAGCTATGATACAGCCAACAGTCTCTACCAAAAAGCTTTCAGGCTTCGCAAGGGTCAGTAGCGAGGCAGAGAAGTCAGAGAAATGACCTAGAACCTCTGCTGCTGCAATCACCTAGACCCACCCTCGTAAAGAGCAACTAAGCCTGCCCACAGGACAGCACACAAAGCAGCTCTCACCCACTCCACCTCCATGCCAGCAGAGGCCGCTCTACCCCGGATCTACCACGCACGTACGCGCGCGTGCGCACACGCACGCACACGCAGCCTACTCGTTTCTAGCCTAAGGTGAGGAGCTAATCACTGCTGTAAAGCAGATGAAGGCTACAAGCAGCCCAGAATGAACATAGTCCATGGACGGCAGAGCCCTTGACGCACTACGTGATGATGAAGAAACTGTGAGAAATCAGCAGTCTTAACCAAGCGTGCACCTAACTATACGTGGACAGTTGCTCCAAAACACTATGGAACAGAGAACAGAGATTTCAGCTAAAACGTAATATGCATATTCCTGAAAAATCTGATATTCTGCAACAGTATAGCTAAATATAAGACTTCTGGGGAAAAGAGAATTATGGTTATTACTTAAAACCTATAACCTCTGTAAGCAAAGCATTAAGGAAAACAGTATCAATTCTACTAGAGGGAATAATATTGTCAAAGCTCACTTGCACTCAGCCCACAGTTAATTCTTTGGTAGCCAGAAACCCTGCAGTTCGTGCTTCCTTCATAAACCCTGGAGGTCACCTGCCTCCAGCAGAAAACAGTATGCTTCATCCAAATAAAAATCAGATTCAGGGTATCAACATCTTTATCAAGCTTTAAAAGTAAAAAGTACAGGGGCAAATCTCTTTGCAGCTTCTTTTCAGTATTCAGATCTTCATTAGTTAGCTTAACACTAAAAAAGCAGAGCAGTTTTTGAATCAATGAGGCCAGATACTGCACTAAATGAAACCTAAATGCAGAATTTTCAAATCATCTTATGGTCTTTATCTATCTCGAAGGCTGTTCCTTAATAACAAGACAGCTTGATCCCGAAAGCCCTGAAACACTAACGCGCAGGGAAAGAGCATCCGTGAACCACCTGGATGTCTAGACCACACGCCTGCGAGCTGGTTTGTGATACAGAACTCGCGCCACAGCAAAACAGACTGTATTTCGATCAGCAGATTCTGACGATGCTCCTCTGGCGATCTGCTGCCTGCCCTAGGAACTACTATGACAAATCAGTATTTTCCACGGACTTCCTCTCTAGTTAAACATTTGACAGAAACAGGCAGGCACCAGGCAGGTGAACAAACGAGTGATGCCCGCCATCACGGAGCTGGGACCCTGGCACAAGACACTGTGACAGCTGTTCTGGGAAAGGCTGGGCCCCTACTTCATGTCACCACGAAAGCCAAGTAACAGCACACACTTACATATTTATTAGCAAATCACAAGAAGCCTCAAACAAACAAAAAAAAGACTTTCACATTATCTTGAGCTCAGGAAAGCCAGCAGCAAAAGATATTTTTTTTAAATTGTGAATCGAAGTAAAAAGTACAATTTTCTCTTTAACAAGATAGTAACAAAATTTTAAAGGCAAATGGGAAAAATCATTTGCAAAATGTTAACTCTAACAACTCAATATAAAATAAAAAAAATACCAACAGAAACATGGGCAACAGTTTTGAAAAAGCAACTCACAGAAGAGGAAAGATAAACAAATGAAAAAATGGTAAATTCTACTAACAAGGGAATATAAGCAATTTAAAATCTTATCAAATTAACGACTTTTTAAAAATCAGTAAATATGTGATATCTGAGGGCACAAGAGAGCTGGCCCCTTACTCCTGCTGTGGGCACAAGGGCTGGTCTTCCTCTTTGCAGGGCAATCTGGGTACACCTGTGAACACCTCAAAAATAGGCCAACTCTGGTCTGTAATCAATTATGCTAACAGGAATTCACCTTAAGGAAATAAATAAGAATCTATACCCAAAAAATTCAACTTAAAGAAAATACATCATTGTTCCAGTGAACAGGTAAACTGTATGTGTGACAATTAAATAAATTACTTTATATCCATATATGGAATGTAACTAAAAATATAATTGTAAACTTCTTGACACAAAAAGCAACAATATATTTAAGCAAAAATAAAGTTACACATAACGCAGAGTGAGCACATTAAAATATGCACCCAAATAAAGAAAAATAAGTATCAAAAAGTTAACAACGATTTCTAACTGGTGAGGCTGTTAATTTTTTTCCTTCAAGCTTATCTAATTTAATTCTTCCATAAATTATATACCTAGACTTAAAAACATTTTTTTAAAAAAAGAAACAAAGTAACAAATGCTAATTCTTTCAAAATCCCTACTTCTAAAAAAAAAAAAGTCATGATTTACAACTTAGGCAGGGCAACAAAAGCAGGACTAGGAGTCAAAGGTCATTCCAACTCAGGAGGTACTATTCAGGTCACTTAATTTTTCTTAACATCTGTCTTCTCTACTATAAAAGGGAAATCAGTTGTACTCTGATGCAACATGTCATATTTTAATGAGTGAAGTTTTAAGATCTCTTCCTGCCAAAAATCTGTAGCTCTAAGTTACATTTCTGGTAATTTAGTCAGCCTTGGAAGAAGACCTTTATTCAGTGTATTTCTTTCTCGAATGTTGCAAACATTTCTTATAAACTCATCAACGATAACGCAGGTATTTCACCTGGTGAAGCAGGTCTCAAAATCCCCAGAAGTTTAGCCCATTTCTGGTTTATCACGAAGAGCTTTCCCCACCCAACTTATTATTTTTTTAATTTCCAAATTTACATAAAAAGCTGAAAGAATAGGAAAATGGATATTCATCCTTCATCTAGAATCTCTAGTTGTTAACATATTGCTATATATGCTTTTGTGTATATACATACATATACACACACACACACTCCTACTTTTTTTTTTCCCAGTTGATCTATTTGAAAATAAATTGCAAACATATTTCCTATCTTTTAAACCACTGCATAGAAACTCAAGGAAAATGTGTGGGTACTTATTTATCTGGTATCAGGCTGGAAAGGGCCACTGGCCATAAAAGTAAATAAACTTTATGGGAAACAGATTTGATAACAAAAAGGTAGGGATAAAGGATTAACACACGATAGTAAAAGCGTTAACACTTTACTGTTCAAAGTGTTTTAAAGAATTAGTTTATTCTTTCTAAAACAAATATTTATTCAGTAACTACTAAGTGCCAGGTATTTCCTAATCTGCAGATTTTAATGAGAAGCAAACCAGACAGTTAAATGATAAATTTGTCAACCAAGTAAGAGCACAGTACACAAACACGCATTTTACAAAAGAAAGGCAGATAACAGTAAACACAAGGATACGAGCTTTGATCTTACTAGAACCTTCTCATAAATTCACAATACACATTGTCTGAAATGTCCCGAAACATAGCTACACATTAAAAGCAGTTACCTCCAAGACAGAGAACTACAGATAACTTTTTTCCTCTGTATCTACAAGAATGTATTTTTCCCATAAATTAGAAAGTTTTTCTCTTCATAAAAATTATAAGCACAGTTACACCTCACCTAAAACGTGTCTTCTCCCAAGTAACAAGCTAATAATTTCCAACCGAATTTAAGAGGATTCTTCAAAATTTAATTTAGATTTACTCAACTGTGGCAGTCTTGAGTACCTCTGACCACATCGTAGAGCCCAGCAAGCCGGTGCAACGTGCTTGAAGAGTCATCAGCAGCAACTTTTCTTCAGTCCTCAGACTGTTTCCATTTACCAAAAAGGCAAAAGTGCTGACTTTAAAAGTCTAAAGTACCAAGTCTGTGGTTTGTAGTTTTGTTTAACAAAATTTTTACCTTCCCGTAGCACTAACCTTTAGAGTCTGGCATAAGTGGACTTTCTCTTAGGCGCTCTGCCTGAATATGGCTAAACAAACATCTCAGACCGACAACCCCACAGGGTAAGAGAACAAATATTTACCTTCTTAGCATCTGCAGAAGACCTCAACCCTTCTGGCAGCGCGTGCACTAAGGGCAAGACCGCAGCACTGACACGCTGGAAATGGGCATCAGAGACCTGCTCCAGACGTGGCCGCTTGGATTCCAGCGAATCATGGTCCACTGGGGACGGGCCCGGGTGAAACTGTTCATATCCAGTCCTCCTTTCCTGAGGCCTAACACGTGAAAGAAGACAGTCGCTTGAAAACTGTAAGTGATGAACAACTTCCTGCTAATGTTAATATCCCTACTTGAACTGTGAAGTAAATGAAAAGTCACACTTACTTTCAAAGTGGATTCCCCCACCCAGGAGAACACGTACTCACTAGAAAGTACTATCAAACTTCTAATTCTAATAGAAAAAGTTTCTTCTGGGGAGGGGGGAGCGGTCGGCGGCAAAGCAGTGAAAGATGTTAACAGAAGATTTCAATCTGCAGAAAATTTAAAGCTGCTGAAGAATATCCATAAAATAATATTTTCAAACTGATGCCATAATAATTGAATTAAATATAATCTAGGCGAGCCACCATTTTCAACCAATGATAAAAGCAAGCTGGAAAAAAAAACAAAAAACAACAGCAAATCTCCCAGCAAATGCCATAGGGAAAGACAAATGATTTGAGTTGTGAGGTATTATTTAGACTTAAAAACAAATCTCTTGAGTGGGAATGCAACAATGCTTTGAAAACACAATTCTGACATTTAAAACCTTTAAAACATGTATTCTGTCTAGTTTCCTCAAGTTCTTACGTGTCCTGAAGGTCAGGAATCTGCTTTTAACTTCTTCACATGATGTGCTGTGCAGAGTGCTACATGTGGGTGTTTGGTAGAAAACAAAGTCAACAGTCCTTACAGAGGCAACATTTTACTTTGTGACCAAGCTCTAAACAAACGTCTCACAAAACAACATTACATGGGGGGGAGGGGTATAGCTCAAGTGGTAAAGTGCATGCTTAGCACGCACAAGGTCCTGGGTTCAATCCCTAGTACCTCCTCTAAAAGTAAATAAACCTAATTACCTCCTCCTCCAAAAATTTTTAAAAAACAACATTTCATTGAAAAAATAACCAAGGGGTTTCGGTTTTAGGATAGATGATGAAATTAACCCTGAGGTCTATAATTTTATTATACTTCAAAAATCTGAAATCTCATTCAAGACATAAGATCCCATTATCTCCTCAAAATTCACAATGATGCCACAAAAAAATACTGGAGTAGGAAGCTTCAGGAATAAGACAAGGATGCCTGCTTTTGCCACTTGTGTTCAATACAGTATTGGGAGCTCTTATCAGATATTGGGCAAGAAAAAGAAAAGGCATACAAATTGAAAAGGAAGAAGTGAAGTATTTCTACTTGCAGATGACATGATTTCATGTGTAGAAAACTCTAACGAATTCACAAGAAAATGTTAGAGCTAATAAATGCATAGAGAAAAGTTACAGGATACAAAAACCAACATACAAAAATCAGCTATATTCCTATATACTAGCAATGAACTACCTAGAAATGAAATTAAGACAACACTTCCATGTGTAATTGCATCCAAAATAAAACATTTATTCTTAACTTACATAAACAGTAAGACATCCCATGTTCACACACTGACAATATTCTTAAGATAACAACACTGCACAAAGCTGTGTACAGATTCAATGTCATTACTAGGAAAATCCCAACACCTTTTTTTTGATATAGAAAAACCCATCATAAAATTCATATGGAATCTCAAAGGACCCCCAAACAGCCAAAACAATCTTAGAAAAAAATACAAGTTTGGAGAACTCACACTTTGCAATTTCAGAAATCACTACAGAGCTACAATATTCAAGAGTGTGGCAGACACTGGAACAGAACTGAGAGCCTGGAGACAAACTCTCACGTAAGTGGTCAGGTGACAGGCCACAAGGGTGCCAAGACCATGCCACGGGGAAGGAGCCGTCGCTTCGACAAACGGTGCTGGGGAAACCGGATTTCCACATGCAATAAAATGGACTAAAGACGTTAAGACCCAGAACTCTAAACCTCCTAGAAAAAAATACAGGGAGAAACCTTCCTGACCTTGGATCTGGTGGTAAATTCTTGGATACCACGCCAAAGCCCGAGCAACAAAAGAAAAAAATAAACTAAACTTCATCTAAATTAAAAACTTACGTACATCACAGAACACTGTCGTGAGAGTGAAAAGACAAACCACAGAGTAAGAGAAAATATCTGCAAATCACGCATTTGACAAAGTTTTAGTATCCAAAATATATAAAGAACTCTTACAGCTCAACAATAAAAGGACAAACAACCCTCTGCCCAAAAAATGTGCAAAAGGCCTTCGACAGACATTTCTCCAAAAATGACTCACAGGTAGCCAACAAGCACATGAAAAGATGCTCAGCTCCCTGGACTCAAACCTAACCCCCCATCGCTCACTTGTACTCCAACAGTTCGCCGCTCATGAAGATCAGCAGTGACCTCCTGATCCTGAAAACAAAGGACACTTCTGGACACACGCTGGCCGATCTGTCAATTACTACTTTCTTCTGGAACTTCCATCCCAGGACGCCAGCTTCCCTGGATGCCCCATTCTAACAGTCTTCTGCAGGCCTGTACAATTTCCCACAGGGGTTACCAGCATAGGTAACTTAAACAGTCCACATCCAGAGACCACTGAAGCTGGCCCACCAGGCCACAAGCTAGCGGCTGTCCCTGCCTCCTCCCCTCACAACCGGCCGACGCCCACCCGACAGGAGAGAAGCTGGAGGCCCGCCTTCTCGGGTCTTACCCCAGAGCACCACCCCTGAGTGCAGATGCCTCGGAGCAGCTTCTGCCAGCTAACAACTCCCAAATTTTTGCCTCCAACAAGACTCAAGAGCTTAAGCTGGTATTCTTATCTTTGGTAAGTATGTGATTTGGAGCAGAATCCTCGTAAGAAATTATTTCTGTGACCAAAGTGTCCTGGTACTTTCATCAGAATATAAAGTAAGACTAGAGTACATATTGCTTTCACTCTAACAATAAACACTGTTTTTACAACAGCCCAGCTATCTCATTAATGCATGGATGCATCTCCATGCAATTTTACTTCTGTTTAATAGATTTATTTTATTAAATGATTATTGTTTTGTTCAGTTTTATAGTAACAATTACCATGACATTTCAATCTAAAAGTTGTTTTTAATAGAGCACCTTAAATATATAGATACTTTTATGTATTTTTGTTGTCAGGTAGAAGTATGATGGGTTGGTCAATAAAAGATTTTGAACAATAAAAACATATCAGGATACACTGAATAGATGAATAAGAATGAATATGTGACTATTTCACACCAAATATGTGAAAATGAAAACACAAGTTCCAAAAAAAAAGGCATAAAAGAAAATCCTACGAAAGACAAGTGTGTCCGTGCAGCACAGCGAGTGAAGAATGCTACCAGATCGCTAGGGTATTCAGAGTCTCTCAGGCTTAAAAGTGTTTTGCAGTTTTGTTTTTAAATGTCAGTAACTTCAGTCTGACAAATTAGATTCATCATTTCAACTTAATATGAAAAATTTAAGATGACAACTTAAAAGTGCACAAGGCAGAACACAGCTTTTCAAAATTAGCTTGAGGAGAATGCCAGAAGCAAGTCCAAAGACCACTGTCTTCATCACTTTGCTTTCTCTCTCCTTCAGAGGCTTTTGTGTCTCAGAGTACCTTCAGACGCTGCGGACCCTCCAGGTTCATCTTTAACCCACTGCTCTTCTCCATTTCCCACTCCCAGGGTCTTGCTCACCAGTCTGTATTTTACACCCAGACCCTCCCCAAGCATGCTAGGCACACCTCCACTGGTATGTTTCTCAGACACCCCTAACTGCCGTCACACCGAACGCAGCTCCTGCCCTTGCTGCTCTGTCCTCGAGCTCCACCACGGCCGACAGAACCAACGGCCATCCAACAAGCCAGAAACTAGGCCTCCTCCGTCCTGGTACCTCACCGCTGTCAACTGCCAGGGCCTGGCAGCCTCGCCTCCTAACTCACCCAAGTCAGTCTCCTCTTCATCCTCATTACATCAGCACACCCGAGTCCCACCTTCTCTCTCTTCCCTACAGGTCTCTCACGAGTTCTCTCTGCTCCCAGTCTCTACACCTCAAAGTCATCCTCTGCAGAGCAGCCAGAGGTAACGTATCAAACACAAGCATCCAGCATTAGATAGAGCCCAAGTCCCTGGACACAGCACCGAGAACCAGGGCTGCTGCTGGTCTGCGCAGGGTTTGTGTGAAACATCCAGGCCTGACACACCATCCAGGCCGGACCTCAGCCCTCAGGGGTCCCCTCAGCGGGGCTCCCTTGTTCAGGACACAACCTACAAAAGCTAACTTCCAAGGGCCACGTGCTACCTCCAGCCACTCTGCCTGGGAGATTCACCAAAGCCAGAGGGTGAAGTGTTCCCAGCGCTGGAGCACAACCTCGGGGAGCCAGGGCACAGGACAACCAGGAAAGACTTGGGGTATGGAAGCTCTCTTTCCACCATGAAATCAGACTACATCCCATTTCAGCTTGGCAATTCTTTTTAGAAGAACAAAATGACTCATGCATAAATAAGTAAATATATCATTTAATATTTGAAATTTCAAAAGTATTTAAATGAACTATGAAAATCTTGGTAAAAACAATACAGTTTTATCTGGGAGCCCTGGTGGAGCTAAGCATGAAACCTGCCTTTTAAACTGACAAAGTGTTTGCCTTTTCAGAACTAAGACTGTGCAGCCACTTTGTGAACAGCCGGGTAGTTTCTCAAACGGTGAACAAACAGAACTACCACGTAATGCAGCAGTTCTGCTCCCGGGTGTATTTCTAAGGAAAAGGAATACATACAGCCACACAGAAACGTATGCTTCAATGCTCACAGCAGCATTATTCCTAACAGTCAAAAAGTGAAACAACTCACATATCTATCAACTGATGAATGGACAAGTAAAATGTGGTAGTTCAAACACCACCACCACCACCATTAGATTTTTATCTAAAAAAAAAAAAAACTCTGTAAACTTTGAAACTTAAAATTTCCTTCATTTTCCTGGCCTTCATAATCTCTTAATACCATCTTTAAATATCTTTAAAACAAATTTAAATTATCAAACAGAGTTTTTACTGTAATATACCTATACTTTATCATTTTAACTTTAAAGAAAAGATAACCCTCATTTAAGGGAAATATGTCATAAAGTTCAAAGCTATTCAAAACAGTGGTCCACAGAGATTATCTAGAGTTACATCAATTGATTTTATTTATTCCCAACTAAGGAAGGCTGCTCTCTGAAACAAAATTAATTTCACTTAAATTTTTAAATGTATAAATATGATTTGGCGTCTTTTACTGCTCAAGAGAAACTCAATTACCTGAATTTCAGTGAATCGCCTATAATATCTGAAACTGTCTCAGCTGTTCTGCATCATTTTATCTAAATATCCAAATACTCTAAATGTTAACTGGCCTAATTTTTCCAATGAAATCTAGGAAACATGATGGATGATCTTCACACAGAAATGATGCTTACTTTTTACGAGTCCTGTGTTTATAAAATGATACACATTTGCTAACAAAAGCATTCTAGGAATATATGACAGACCCAAACAGCAGGTCACCTCAAACCCCTCCACACAGAAACAACGCTATGATCAGGTGAGTAACATTGCCAACACCACTTCACTCTTATATATGGGCAGATGGACAGATAAGGCAAAAATAACACAACAGAAGAATACCGTACAGTCTTTTTTAAAATATAGGATATTTGGGTTTTTTTTTTATACAATATGAGAAAAAAATTAAAATAAATAAACCTTAAAATGGAAGGAACTGCTATATTCCAGATAAATGTTCCTTTAGCACAAGAAATCATTTCCCAAGAAATTCTTGCAAAAGGATGAGGAAAATAACTACGAGAAGCACTAAGAATGTGCAGATTTCTTTTTAATTTTTTATTGTCTATTGGTTTACAATGTTAATTTCTGGTGTACAGCACAATGTTTCAGTTATACATATATGTATTCCTTTTCATATTCTTTTTCATTATAGGCTATTACAAGGTATTGAATATAGTTCCCTGTGCTACACAGTTGGCCCTTGTTGTTTACCTATTTTATATATAGAGGTTAGTAACTGCAAGTCCCAAACTCCCAATTTATCCCTCCTCCCCTGCCACTCCCACCCTGTAACCTTAAGTTTGTTTTCTATGTCTGTGAGTCCGTTTCTGTTTTATAAACAAGTTCATTTGTATCATTTTTTTAGATTCACATATAAGTGACATCATATGGTATTTTTCTCTCTTTCTGGCTTACTTCACTTAGTAGACGATCTCCAGGTCCATCCACATTGCTGCAAATGTCATTATTTTACTCTTGTTTATGGCTGAGTAGTATTCCATCGTATAAATATATGACACCTTCTGCATCCATCTGTTGATGGACATTTAGGTTGCTTCCTTGTCTCGGCTACTGTAAACAGTGCTGCTATGAACACTGGGGTGCATGTGTCTTCTCAAATTATAGTTCCCTCCGGATACATGCCCAGGAGTAGGATCGCTAGATCACACGGTAAGTCTGTTTTTATTATTTTACAGATCTCCAAACTGTTTCCCATAATGGCTACACCAAACTTACATTCCAAGCAGGTGACATTTATTTAACCTAACTTTTCCATTTTAGAAGTCATCAAATCACTCCAGGCACACTTTTCAAATGCCTACCTTTAAACATTCTCCCAAAACTCATTGTACCTCTAACTTTGGGTAGTTACATTATTTTTACTTTGTCAAGATTTACCACTGACATTCTGTCAAGGAACTGTAATTCATCCAGGTGTCTCATATGGACTTTCTACTTAAATGGGATTATAGCTACTGTGGTCCTTCTACCATGGCTTCCATTCTTTGTCTGACTGGAGTCCATCCCCTAGAAATTCTTCCAGAAGTTTTAGATGCTCAGTGCTTTTACGTCTAAAAATGTCTGCCTGTTGCTTTTAAACGTGTCTGATAAAAATCCTTGGATCTCAACTTCTTTTTCTTAAAACTTTGTAGCTTCTGTCAGATTCTTTTCCTCCTCTCGAGGGTTTGTTTTGTTCCCTGGATTCCTGACTCTTTTACTTACCCTCAAACTTTAGTAACTCAACCAGAATCTGTCTCAGTAGTGATCATCTGTGTAAATTCTTCCTGGAGAAAGGTTAAGTCCTATCAACCTACAGAGTTCTTCCTTCACTTTAAAGGGGAAAAAGGGTGTTTTTAAAAATTACATTACTTCTTTTCCTTCACTAGGTTCTCCACCACAGAACACGTGTTCTGATGACAAGTTGGATGGTTTTAATCTGTCCTTCACGTCTGTCAACTTCTTTTGCTTCCACCTCTGACTTTTCTTCTGCATCCAGGCTGATTATCGCCAGACTTTCTTCCACGACAAAGGTCTGACTTTTAGCCACACCTGTTTCATTCCTTCTTCCTTCTCACTTTATATGCTGAATTTAAAACGGTGGGCTTGGGGGCACAGGAATGCCCACCTTTCATTTGCCTCATTCTGTCTTGAACGCACCATCACTAACTGTAAGTTCTTCCACAGCGCCCGGCACCCGGAGGCATGTTCTTCGCTCCGTGGCTTCCTCCAGGCGGGGGTTTGCTTCTGGGGCACTGCACCGCTTTCATCTTCCTCCCATGGAGGAGCATGTTCTCCCTGCCCACGGCAGCCCTCACCCCTGCTCAGGCACCCTGTGGGCAGCCCGGCCCAGCCCCTTCTCTGCAGTGGAAGAGTATGCGTGGGTTTCCGTGCTCAGCCTCATCCCCTGTGCCTGGCATGTGTTTGTCTGCACACGGAGGACTGGATTCACACTTTTCTACAGCCTGAGGAGACAGAGAGATGGGGCACAGGAGGGGAAAACTTGCTTGGGGCTGTGACGGCCTTTGTTAAGGACCTTGCCCCACTGCACTAGCCAGACACTTGGGCTCAGCACCGTGGGAAGTGGCACAGTGGGGATTCCCGAGCAAAGCACCCACCCCGCCCCCACTTACACTTTCCCAAATTAGGGAGCATTCCTGAGAAACCCAGCATTGCACTGACCTCTTTCTTTCTTCAACACTGCTTCCCTGAGAGCAGAAGTGGGACCTAGGAGCCAGGCTGCGCACGACTCTCCCCTCTCCGCCCTTGAACGCCGCCTCTCCAAGTTTACGGCCACGGCCGTGTCCTCTCCTTCTTTATGCATGATGCACTTTCATCCCATTTTTAAAAAACTATTTTCGTACATTTGCTTCATAGTAGGGGAAGAATGATCTGAATTCTCTCTACAACCTTTACCGAGAAATGCACTTCATAATAATTTGAAGCATGACCAAGTAATTTTCAACCATTTATCATCTTAATACCTACAATAAAGCATGTTTTTAAAATAGGAAATCAGGTTTTTTATAAAACTGCTAAAAAAAAAAAAAGGAAGCAAGTAAGGTGATTAAATAAAAAGTTACTATATTTCAAAATACTTTAAGAGCGAGGATGGAGTAAATAGCAGGAGAGATGGTAAGGACGCTGTAGAAAAGGAGTGCCTTCCGTGGACAGGGCCAGCATCACCGGACCACACGCTCCCTCTGCGGACAATGCCATTTTTACCCTCAAGTTCGCAGATAGAAAACTAAGTCTGATGAGTCGAAGTCAGCGGCTGCAAAGGAGAAAGACCTGGACCCAAACCCAGAGATCAATTTAATGATGCTGAGATGGGACTTGGGCATCAAGTTCAAACTCTCCCCACGTGGTTCTCATGTGCAGTCTAAATTCAGGACACCAGTTTACGCAATGTGACCAAGGCCATACAGCTGACCAGGATTCAAACTCAGTCTACCTGACTTCCCACTAGCCAGCATTAACTCTGAAGTCTGGAAACAAGTTTTGAGAGGTTTGTTAACTGTTAAGATACCTACCTCAAAAGGTCAACAAATATAAAAAAGTTCAAGACACAAACCATAAATGATCAGTCACAGCTGGCTTAACAGAAGTGGCGTTTACACCCCCTTCCCTAGTCCAGCCCCAGAGGGACACGGAAGGACGCCATTACCTGTCGGAGCCGGGGTGAAACTCGGACAGCAGGGACGGCCGTCTGCGGAGCTGCTGCTGCTGCTGCAGGAGCTGAGACGCCGGGCTGACCTCCAGGTGAGGAGACCGGTAGTCGGGGACCGCAAACTCCTGGTGTCGGACAATGGTAAGTTCATTATTAACCAAGACGCGCAAGCACCATGAAATCAAACCACGTTACCAGCACACAAAGGCAGTTATGGGCCACCGAGCGAGGAAAGAAACAGAAAGGACGACTTCAGTCTCTCACTGATCTAATTCTTTCCCCAAACCCAAAACAATCAACTTAACTGTATCACTCAGAAAAACTCAACGTGAAATTTCGTGTTCAACCTAAATTTGACTTATTCTTTTAATAACTGCATGATAGCTCTCTATCTATATTATTCATGTAGTTAAGTCCTCAAACTCATATGTGTTCAACATTAATCCTAAAAAGCGTTTCCACCTTAAATTCAAAACGGGTAAGCGAGAAGGGTCTCAGAAGCCATCTAGGTGAATCCATTCAGATTTACAAAGGAAGAAACAGAAGTCTAGAGAATCAACCTGAAAGTTAAGAGTAGCCATTTCTACATCATTCTAGGTGGGTGTTTTTATGTTTGTTTTCCTCCTTTTGTTAACTTTTTGTTGAAAAGGCAAAAGCTTCTTTTCAAAATAAATCTATTAACAATCACAAATAGATAAACACAGAAATACCAAATAACCCAGGAATTCCAATCCTAGGTATATGCACAAGGAAATTAAAAGCCTATGTCCACACATAAAAATTTGCACACAAATTTCTAAAGCAGTATTATTTGTAACAGCCAAAAAGAATCCAAATGTCCACCGACTCATATGTAAGACACACAATGTGATATTATCTATACAATGGAACACTATTCGACCACAGAAAGAAACGAAGCACTTAAGTACTAACGCATGCAACGCTACAACGAACCTAGAAAACACGTTAAGTTAAAAATAAAAAAGAGAGATTAACAAGCCATACGTTGTATGAAACGGCTACAAGACGCACATCAAGAGAGACCGTGGCTCAGTGGCTGCCGGGGGAGGGAGGGAAAAGGGGACTGGGATTCACCACCATCAGACATGGGGTTTCTTTCTGGTGAGGAAAGGCTCTGGAATTATCTAATGGTAATGGCTGCTCAACATAGTGAATACACTAAAAACCATTACATTAGACACTTCAAATTGTGAATTTTATGTTATATGCATTATATGTCAACAAAAAAAGTTCAGAAAATCATAAACAGATAAAGTGGAGCTGACCAGACTGAAACAAGGGGTAAGATACGAGGTCCTGAACCCTTCATTAGAGGAACTAACAGTAAAAGATAATTCATACATAGTCTAAGTAAAAATATCAGATACAAAACTGAAAACATAAACAAGAAAAACTAAACGCTGAAGAAAAGACAAAACCATTTTTTAAAAAGGACACAAACTCAAAAAATAAAGAATTTACATCCAAAGAAGTAGATAAAAGTTTAAGCAAAAGTAAAAAAGGAGACAGAAATATTAATTATATCCTCAAAAAGAACCAAATAGCAATCAAAGAAATCAAAAAGCTGATCCATGAAACAGAACAACAGTAGAACAGACACAGGTGACAGAACTGAGGAGTGAGTTTAGTATCCTAAACAACAACAAATGCATCCAAACGGACGCACGAAAAGGAATCTGAGTCTCAGACCACAGTAGAGAACAAGACAGAAATTACAGGAGACGAGTCAGCAATGGCAGCTGCAGGAAAAGGCTCCAATGTCCAATGTCCACAGGTGAGAGGCAGTATTCTAAGAAATACTACTACAGCATTTCTCAGGAATTAGAAAAGACATAGTCCTCAGTTTAAAAAGGGCCTGAAACAAAAGCTGAGCGGATTTTAAAAAGCCACAGCGAACACACCAAAAGTTTGGAAAATCAAGGGTAAAGGGAAAACGTTACTGCTAGTCCTAAGAAATAAACGACTGGTTTCCTACAAAGTAACAAGGGTCATAACAAAGCAGACTTCTCAATTAGCAACACTGGAATACATACTCCGACGGCAGGGGAGAACAAATTTGAACCTACCAGTTCAATAGCCGAATCATCGCTCAAGTTTCAGGACTGCGTACCTGTCAGTTTCAAGAACTCGGAAAGCTTACCAACACAGCCTCTCTCTAAAAGAATTTCTGAAGGACGCACCCAGCAGGACAAAGGAAGAGTAATGAGGCAATGAAAGAACTAGCAAAGCACCTCCGTTTCACTGACAAGCAAGAATCACTGTCCAGAAAGACAGCACAAAGCTGAAAACTGGACAAGTAGAAACTGCCTCAGGCACTGGACAACAGGCTACACAGGACCGGACCTCTGAGAAAAGTGACACAAAGGGGGAATCCGTGCCACCCAGGCTTTCTGCATGGAGGTGATTTCCAAACTGCACCCTTGGGAAGAAAATCCAAGCAGAGCCCCAGAATCTTGCTCACTGAAGCAGCAAACATTCTAGTCTGGGACAGCCACACAGAGAATTCCTGGAGACTTCCAGCAAGGAGGGAGACACACAGAGAAAGATTTCCTGAAATATGAATCTGGGTTCCCTAACGTGTTGGGCTGAGTTCCAATCTGTAAGTGCACAGTGACAGCACAGCTCGGTCTTTAAAGGCTGGGCTGAGAAAAATCCTGATGAAAGAACTATTAGAAGAAGCAATAAGCCAAACAATTCCCACAGCTCACATGGCTGCCAGAACTTATTCACATTTCCTCCAGCCAGAGATAAGAAATCTCACAGAACACAAGACATTCAATAGATACCCCAAAAGAGACAAGTTCAGAAGCAGAGGATAAACTAGATGTAGGAAAAAGACTATTCTAAACCTGCCCTAAGAGAGTTTAAAAAGAAACCGCAAAAGTAACTTCACTGCCTACCAGAAGGAATACAACTCTCCTTAAAGGAATACAACAAAAGCCAGCAATGTTCATACTCCAATCAAAAATGAAAAATCCAGTGTCTGCAGTGATATTTTCATAGGATGAAATCAACAGTAGGTTGGAAGCGACAGTAGAAAAGATCACTGAATATGAAGACATAGCAAAATGAAGCAAGTGGTTAAAAAACAGGACGAAAAAAAAGAAGAGTCCAGACCTGTAAGCTAACATATGAGTCACTGGTATCTCAGAAGGAAACTTGGAGAAGGGGAGACAGAAAAATACATCTGAAAAAATAATGGATGAAAACTGCCCAGATTTTATGCAAATTACAAACACACAGAGGCGGAAAGCTCAGTGAGTGCTAAAGATAGTAACATACTTTAAGAAAGCACGACAAAGGGACATCATCATCAAACTGAAAGAGAAAAATCCTAAGTCACTAGAGAAAAAAAAAGATATATAAAAATAAACAAAGATAAGAATGAACAAAGAGTTCTACTCAGAAACCATTCAACCCAGAACACAACAAATGACATCTCTTAAAATGCTGAAAGAAAAGCACTGCCAACCTAGAATTCCATACCCAGTGAAAAGTAATCTTCAAAAGCAAAGCTGAAGCAAACTTTTCCACTTAAAGAAAAGCCAGGAGAGTCCACTGCCAAAGACCTGCCCTCAAAGGAATTATGTGCTTCAGCAAGAAAATGGTATCAAAAGGAAACCTGAATGTACACAAAACAGAGAAAGGTGTCAGAAATCACATACATGTGGGCAATTATAGAAGAGAATACAGAGCAGAAATCAGTAAAACAGAAAAAAAAATTAGTGAAAATGGGGGAAACTAAACCTAGTTCTTCAAAGGAAAGAATCTACTACATCAATAAACCTCCAGTTACACCAACGAAGGAAAAAAGGGGACAAAAAGCCCACCAATTGTCAACACAATGATACCACAACAGACCTAACAGACACTGAATCAATAAGGGAATATAGTACGACAGCCGTAAGTCGACATAATTACTGACATAATTATTGACATAATTAATAAATTTAGTATTCAAACAATAAATTTACCCAAACTGACTCAAGAAAAGGAAAAGAATGTGAATTATAAGTACTAAAGAAATTGAGTTCATAGGTTAAATTCTTCCCACAAAGAAAATTCTACGCCCAAGTGGCTTAGATTCTATCAAACATCTAAGGAAGAAAAAACACTGATCCGACAATGACTCTGTTAGGAAATACAGGGGGAGGAGCACCTCCCAAGCCAGCAACGTTCTTAGTGGTGAAAGACTGCTTTCCTCTTAGGGTCAGAAACAAGGCAAGGACATCCACTCCCACCCCTTCTAGTCGACACTGCACCAGGGATTCCAGCAGTGCAGTAAGGAGAAAAGACATCTGGTTTGGAAAGGAAGACGCAAAGCTGTCTTTATTCCCAGGTTATAGGATCATCTACATAGAAAAGCCTGTGGAATCCATAAAAAAGCAACTGTAAGTAACAAGTTTGCAGGATACAAGATCAATACAGATAGTAACAACGAACAACTGCAAACTGACACACAAAAGCAGTACCAATTACAATAGCATCAAAAATATTAAATATTTAGGAATAAATGTGACCTGTACACCGAAAACAACCAAACATTACTGAGAAAAATTAATGAGACCTACACAAATAGATATACCACACTCATGGACCAGAAGATTCAAAGTTAAGACATCAATTCTCTTCCAAATTAATCTCTAGATTCAGTACAATCCCAATCAAAATCCCAGGAAGCTTTTTTATAGACACTGACAAGTTGATTCTAAAATGTACATAGAAATGCTCAGGATCTAAACTATCTAAAATAACAATTCAGTAAAGAATTACACTGTTAATTTCAGTTTACTGTGAAGCTATAATAATCAAGACAGTGTGCAGTGCTTTATTAAAAGATTAAATTTTTATTTACACAGAAAAATCACATAGCTGTGAGATAAAGCAGACAAAACATATCAGTCTAGAGAGAACAGAAATATTCATACGTATATGATAGGCTGATCCTGAATTAAAGTGCCAGAGCAATTCAGTGGGGAAAGGACCATCTTTTCAGCAAATGGCTTCAAGCATAATTGAATACTGATATGCAAAACAGTGACCTCAAACCTTACCTCACACCATAAACAAAATTTAATTCAAAGCAGATCGTAAGAGGGGAGGGTATAGCTCAGTTGTAGAGTGCATGCTTAGGCATGTACAAGGTCCTGGGTTCATTCCTCAGTACCACCATTAATATAAATAAGTAAAAAATCTAATTACCTCTGCCCACCCAAAAAAACCCACAAAAATAAATAAGAATTGTTTTTAGATTGATTAGACTCAAATGTAAAAAGCATAAAATCTAAAAATCTCTAAGAAGAAAACATAGGAGAAAATCTCAATGACCTTGAATATGACAAAAACTTCTTAAATATGACACAAAAAGCAGGAAATATTAAAGACAAAAATAAAACGGACTTAATAAAATTTAAAACGTATGCTCTCCCAAGGATACTATAACAAAAGGCAAAGCTTCTTTATCCAATCTAGAAACAACAAACACATAGATACATATTTTCTAAATAATTTTTGTTTGTAATAACCAAAAACTGGAATAAACAACTACATAAACAAACTGTTGAATATCCATACCCAGCAACAAAAAGAAATTAACTACTGAGATGCACCAGAACATGAATAAATCTCAAAAATATTATGGGAAGTAAAAGAAGCCACTTATAGATAAAAACTTCATCTGAAACGCAAGACACACATAATGTGTCACGACAGAAAGCAGGTCGTGGTTCCCTGGGAGCTGAGGCTTGCGGGACATGGGGGAGGAGGCCTGCCCTGGATGGGGCACAGGAGAACTTCCTGGGGTAACAAATGTTTTCTTCCTTCATTTTGGTGATGTTTTATGGGTACAGAAATCTGTCAAAATGTACACATGAAATAAAATTTTACTATATAAAACTAAGCCCCAAAGCTGATTATTTAAAAAGCAGCAACAAGAACAATCATCTAGGGAATCAGCCATCAGATGAACAGCATCAGTGGAGTGCACACAGCCAACATTCAACATCCAGTCGTGGTAAGAATCCACAAGCGAGCACAGAAAGCAACTTCTTTAACCAAACAAGTGCATCTAATATTATAATATTAATAGTGAAAGAAGCAAGGTAAGGGTGTCCACTTTCACTCTGTGTCACGACCACACCCGAGCGGCGTCAGCAGCACCCAGCAGCGCTCAGCTACGTGTGCTGGGAAATTTGCTTTCCTGTTCTCTGAAATGACCATCTCACCTCTTCCCTTCTCTTTTCCCCCAGACCTCTTACATCCCTGCCCCTGGCTTGCTCCACGTCGACAATTCCACCTATTTTATTTTCCACAAGGTGAGTCAATCATACAAACTCACCTTCCTACCAGTAAGTCTCTCAAAAAGGTGAGGCTCTTTAATACAGCACAGTAATACCATCAGCTACATAAAGTAAACACACACACGTATGAAGTCTTACAGGGCCTGGCTCTCACTCAGGAACTTATGGTCAACTTGGAGCATAAACATGGGTCTTAACTTAGAAACTCTAGGCAACGGATACTTTTCTATGATACTTTTCTATCAACAACTCCTACAATCAGAAGCTGAGACATGGTCACTCTCTGAAATCTGGCAGAAAGCCACGGTAAGAAGACAAAGGTAATTCACCCCTAAACTTTCGTTCCCCATCTTTGAGAATGGTTCTTGCCATTAAAACACATATGTAACAATTGTATTTGGTTTCTGACCGATAAATGTATTCAAGAGGAAAACTAAAGAAAAACACAAAATACACATGAAATCTGCATCACATTTGCTCCTTACCTGCTGATGCCGGGTGCTGGGGAAGGTGTACTGAACAGAGTGGGGAGGATAACGACTTTGTTCTGTGCTGAATGCTCCTTGGTTGGGAGGATAACCTGAACTTGACATTATCAGTAAAGAAGTCCTCACCAGGCTATGAGATCAAGTCCAACAAGCAATCATGCTTCTAGGAAATCACCTGAACAGGATGGGAAAAAAACAGAATTGGTAAGAACTAAAGCACCAGGTGGGCTTCTCATAACTTCTAATTATAGTTACATAAACAAAACTACTGTTGGCAGTAAAAGCTTTCTCTCACGTATTTACTAAACATAATAGAAGTTACTGGGGGCTTGAAAAATATTAATGAATCTTTTTCTCTACACTTGAAAAAGGCTCTTTAACATATCACAATACCAGCAGTCACACAGAGCAATGTAAACCTTAGCAAGAGGCCTCGCGCACGGCAACCATTCAGTAAATGTCTTTCTTTCGATAAATGTCTGAAAAGCAAACATTAAATATTACAAAAACAAGATTCTATGGTTATAAATTCTGGGGTTGTGAAAAGGTCAACTGTTAAAAGGATTCATGAGTATTTATAAAGTAAGCATTTGTGCAGAGGAAATACTGTCTTTATTAAATAACCCTGCCCCCAAATGACAGCCTCAGGAGGCATGAGGGATGGAGAACTTTCAAGGACGAACAAAGTGAGCCCATCACTTCAAGGAAAACAAATGCCAATTTTTTTTTCTTTTTTGAAAATTAGGATTTTGGAAAAATTTGCATCTGCCACCATGAGCCTGATTGGCTTCCCTACCTTTCAAGACTTTTCTGGCAAGATTGGTGGTGATATTAACAAATATGAGTTTTTGATATTACAAAATGAAACTGAAAGATCTGCATAAGTCAGTGAATCAGTATTTTCCAAATGACCAATACTGATTTACAAAATTATGCATGAGAGAAATATTTAAAGTCCAGGACATTTTACCACAATTAAATAAATAAGGTGCAGGATAAACCAATAAATGTTTAATGTGACAGGAATATGAAAGGTGTATTGACATGGTTTCATAGTCTACACAGCAACTAACCTTTAAAAAATTACTACTTGTCTAGTTTGGGTGTGACATCAAAGAACATCCACAATTATGTAAACACAAGTATAAACCCCTTCCCTTTTCCAAACGCGTATCTGTGAGGGGTTAGATTTTTTTCCCATAAACTTCAGTCAAAACAACATACTGCAAGGCTGAATGCAGAAGCAGAAATGAAAATCAAGCTCTCTTCTTTTAAAGCCAAATACTGAAGAGGTCTGCAAAAATGTAAAATAATGCCACTCTTTTCATCAAACTTTGTTTTATTTTGGAAAATACTTAATATAAAAACGTTATTTTATGTTAACATGTGGGTTTGTATTATTTTAAATGAATAAATACCTTTTAAAGTTCCACATTTTAACATCTAATATGGTAAACATCAACATATATAACCCACATAAGCAAAAGCTCTCTGGAGCCCTAAATCATTTTAAGAGTGTAAAAGGAGTCTTGAGACCAAAAAGTTTGAGGACCACAGGCTCAGAGAACTGGGCCATCTTCAGGCTGCCAAGCAGCGCCAGTGTCCTAAGAGGCCGGTCACACACACACAGATCCCCGCACTCCCGCTACACACTGCGCCTAGGTAGGGTGTGGCTTTGACATGAGGTTCGTTATCAGGTGAACTACACTGACTGGGCCAGCTGGTACCAATCAGACCTCCTCCCAGAATCTGAATCGAGCCCCTCAGCAACCGCAAAGCAGCCAGAGCAGGAGCCAAGGTGAGTCAAAGCGCGGGCCAGAGAAGTCACCGGGAGGAGGGTGCCCCAAAGCACAAATGGTCCTAAGACTGACACCTTTGACTTAGAAAATTTTTTTTACTTTTTCTATAAGACAGACACCTTACAATGGCAAACCACAAACCACACAACAGTAAAATTTTTATTTTTTTATATATTTATGTATAACATACATGTACAGATTAATCAGGAAAAAACGATCAAAACAAAAATGTAAGACACGACAGGAACATGGGATTAACAGAGGAAATAAAGTTAATGAAGCCAGTCAGCTTCATCAACGATGCCAGAAAAGTAAGAGAAACTAGCACAATATTAAAAAAGAATGCCTACTGTCGGTGAGGGTTTGGAGAGAAAGGTGCTCTTTCACACACGACCGGCGTGTGTGTAAATCAGGTACAGGCTGCCTTCGCAAGAGGGACGGTAACTCACACAGCGCCAGCCTTGGAGACGCGCACGCCCCCACCCCAGCACGGCCCCCCCCCAGCACAGCCCCCCCCTCCCAGCACGCCCGCTCCTGGAGCCCGGCTGATTACTCACTACGGAGACAGCCCAAGACTCAAGGCCTGAGGATGTGTCTCACGGAGCTGTCCTCAATATCCAATACATGAGCTTAGAAAATCGTTTTTCAAAAAGTTTAGCTAAAGGAAAATTTAATCAGAGCAAAAAAAGTTCTTGTAAATGAGAACATTTTGTTTTGTAACAGTATGATTTGTGTATACCATTACTACTCAGTTTTTCAAATGTGTCTATCATGTCTTCACAAGATTTCAAGACCAAAAGCAGAAATGTCATATACATATTCAACAAATATTTATTACGCAGTATACCACTGTGTAAACACTGTCTTAAACACAGGCACAGAACAGTGACCAAGATACTGCACCTATTCTGAGGTGACAAAGACAATAAATAATCACAAAACAATATGATAAAGTGCTGTAAGTAAAAGAGGATGAGAGGAGCAGGGAAAGGAAGGCATGCCTGGTGGAGTGATCCCAGCACGCCAGTCTCAGCTAGGATGACCGTACGCCCCAATTTCCTGAAACAGACCCAATTCATGGCTGTTGTTCCAGCTCAGCTATTAATTATGCTCCATTTCCTTCTCAAAACTATCCCAGTTCAGGTAATAAATTATATTCTAAGATGACTTTAGAGCCAAAGCCTTGAGAAGACAAGAGCACTCCATGGGGAGAACTACAGAAGCCCAAAGGCAGAGTGAGGAGGGTGCGGGAGGGTGCGGGAGGGAGGCAGGAGTGGCCAGGGTTTGCTGGTGTGTGTGTAACCTCTTTGCTACAAATATTTTCCTCCAGAAGTCATAACTTGATTCATCTTTCTGAAGACCTTCCCTACAGTCAAATTTTAAAGTCTTCTACCTTCTCCTCTTACACTTCTTAAAGTTCTTTACCCATTTAGTACCTTAAAGTTTTTCTAAAATAATGGCAAGGTAGGGGGTCTAGCTGTGTTTTATTTACTAACTATAGTTAATTATTTAAACAAACCCCTTATTAAATGTCTGCCTCTCCATGCTGATCTGAAATGTGAATCATTCTTAAAGCAGCCCAGCAATTTTAGTATATACTCTACAGAAACTCATACTCTCATACAGAAGGATATTTATTGCAGCAATGAAATTGGTAAATTTGAAGACAGCCTGAACTCCATTACGTGGTACATTCATATGATAAAATCCTATACGGCAGTTACAATGAATAAACTAGAGCTGTGTTTTAAAATATAAACCTCAGAAAGTAAAGCTTAGTGAAAACAATTTACAGAATGATACATATGTTCAAAGCACAGAAAACAATACTATGTATTACTTATATTTACACAGCTTTAGTTTTGTTTCCATCATTTTAAAGGATTTGGGAAGAGATCAAAATTCAGTATGCCAACTTGATCCAATTTCCCCATTTTAATCAAATTCTTTACCTGGCTAGATTTAGAAAATAAAATATTCTACAGAACTGTCATTCAATCTAACCTTAAAACAAAACATAGAGAAAACGCTTTTCAAACGCCCTGCGGTACCAGGTAACATTCACACGTGTTAAATAACCCTGCCATGCTTACTACTCATTGCCCTTTTCCTCCCGTAGGAGACCACGGCCGTGATCACCAGCTAGGACCAGCTGTCTCCCACATGTCTCCTGCCTGCTCCCCGGGTCCCAAGGTAAGGAAGTCAGAAAATCCAAGTACTGGGAGGTCTAAAGATTACCCAACTAACACTGGGCTGTGCAGCCTTCTCGGCGAGTAGGAGCCATCCGAGGAGCCAAGGTGTGCAGTGAGGCCACACGTGGCCAGCCGGCAGCGCTCCCCTCCTGTACACCTGCGCTTGCTGGGGAATGGGCAAAGCCAGCTCGTGGGGGTCTTGTCGGTAGGGCTGTTTATTTTGTTTTGGGGAAGAATATTACATGTATGATTTAATAGTTTCTAAAAGGACCACAGAATATAGAGAGAAACATCTCCTTCTCACCCTTGTCCCCAGCGTCCACCCAGCTGTCCTCCCAGAAGATGACCAAAGTCACCAGCTTCTGGAGTATCCTTCAGAAAGTCCTTGCTCTCTCTCTCACCCTCACACACACTTTGCCCCCACATAAATGGCAGCATAGTAGATACACACTGTCCTATATCTTGCCTTTATTACTTGACATTCATTCTCATGAGTCTGTAAAGAGCGTCTTCATTCTTCCTAGTGAATCAGAGTATTTCGCTGTATGAATGTTCACAAATATTTCCTAAGTTTTCCAAGTAATTCTGATCTAAACCCCTAACAAATGCTTATGTGATCTGTCTGAGCTCTTCTCCCAACTCAGACATCCTGAGTAAATAAAGCTATAAATGGAATGGAGAGGCAAAAGGAAAGATCTTAGCTCAAGGTCATCCAAATTTTTTTCCAACAGTGGCCTACACGATGAGAAATCTCTGCAGTATGGTGCTGTCTGTGGGATGTTTTAATTCTCAGCAACGGTGAGTCCTGAGTGCGACACGTGCATTCAGTGTCACTCAGATATGAATCAAATGATTCGTCCATGTTTCCCTTTTGTCAGTAACCAATCCTTCACGATGTCCTAGTGCTCTGATGTGATTTTAGTGATGTTTAACATGAATATCTTAAAAATAAAACAAAGTTAGTTACTATCAGCCCAGCACAGGTGGCCATAAAACATATATAGTCGTATTTTAGGATGAAAATAATATGCTAAAACTAGGTATCACTGTTGAGCACATTTTATCTGAATTTTACAGATAAACCCAGAACTAGCCTCCAACATTCTGCAGATAATAAAATACAGTAAAATGAAATCAGTCTATTTAAATTCCTTTTTGAACCTTCCCATATTAACACTATAAAGACACACACACCAATTTACTCAACAGGAAATTTATCTTGCAAAACAAAATTTGAAATGGAATCCTAAAAAAAAAAAAAAATCCCTTCTCACCAGGAACTCCTGGCTTCTGGCCTACAATCTTTGCATAACCAAAATGTACTTGGATAGGTTTTCAAGGTGGCCTAAGTGATCTTGGAAAAAAAGCTAAAAATATACTTCACTGTGGAAGGACTGCAGATGCCTCTTTTCAGATGAGCAAGAGTGACTCCACCAAGGGTCACAACAGAGGTGAAGCCCACATTTTTCCAAGGAAGAAAAAGGCCCCTAGAAAATACACAATTCAGCTTTCTTTTAAATAATCAAACAATAAAAACTTTTGATACAAAAGTATGGAACAAGGGAGTGGCCTCTATGACAGTGCAGATGTCAAACTTAGACACTAAACTGAGGCGAAGCAGGTCTCCATCTCACAAAGCAGCTCAGCCCCAGTGCAACCCCACAACTGCACCAGGAAGGAAGAGGCGCAGGGCCACCCCCGGGGGTCTCCCAAACACCCAGGGGTCTCCAGACCGGCGATGGCGCAGGGAAACCCCGTCACAGTCCATCGCAGTGCCCAGCCTCTAGGGGAGGAGACAGAGGCTGAAAATCCTCCAAGTGAATTCTGTACTTTGTACGAGATCAGAGTGGTGCTAAACTGGCATCACATTTCTCCTGTAAAATAAACTAAAGCATTCCTCCCTTTGGTGGGAGAGGGGAGCTACTCTGAGGGAACGCCATTAACAAGGTGTTTTATACTCGGCCTCTGGACATAAGGACTTCTCACTTAGAAGCTGGGGAACTAAAGAAAGAGACATTTTAGTTCAAACTATCCTACTCCCAATAAAGTGATACTAAAAGAAATAGATTAATCAAATAATTATGCCCTTATTAATATAAGAATAGACATTCAATAAATAATTCCTGAATGAAGACAATGCCGCTTTGTCCCCACCTAAGGTGAGGAAGGAAAAGTTCCCCAGGAGCAGCAGTGGGCAGCGACTGGGGACTCCGTGGTGCAGCTGCACTGTACTGACCTAATTCTCTAAACTGAGCAACAGTCACTGCCTAGACCGTAAAAATGAAGACATTTCAAAGCCAAAATGGACAACTCTTTGCCAAGTCTCTCCTCCATTAACACAAAGAAAGAAAAGTGTATTGAGATCAAAAATTTTTTAAGTTTAGATGCCTGGCCGAAATTAACAGACACACCACCACCTGAGGACAGCATAGAAAGTTACCATTTTTATGCCTTTGTTGTGCACTGAGGGCTGGCCTGCATGAGCTCATCTAGAACATGGTTCCATCATCATCCATCAAGTCTTCAGACAGGCTAAGGAACTTCCCCCACGTAATTTTTTAGCTCAGAGACAACCATCTTAAAGATCACGCTCCGCTGCCTCCCCACTGACCCACTCTTAGAGACAGCGAGACGGCAGGAAGCAAAATAAAACAAGGCTGACGAACAGACTATTTCTGAGGTATATACCAAGATACAGTGGACAAAAAGCAATGGACTTAAAATGCCCTGAATTCTACACAACAAATAAACAAACAAAAAGTAAATAGAACCATTAGACCCCCATGAGGCAAGGACCCTTTCTTTCCTGCACTCACGGCCCCCAGCACCTCACAGTCAGCTCTCGGCAGCACCCCGGGCACCAGCAGGTCCTCTTCCCCCTTCCACACCCACCGCCCCCTGAGCCGCCTGGCTCCTCCATCCACCCCCGTCCTCATCTCCTGCTGCAGGAAGCTCCTGACTGGGACCTCCCACCTCAATACTTTCTCCACTCAAAAAGCCAAACGTTCTTTTTAAACCATAAATCGGAACACGTCACTCTCCTGCTCAGGACTCCCGGGGCTGCACGCACCTCGTGGCATCAACCCTCCCTGGGGCACACAGCGCACCTGCTCTGCCTGCTTCCTCCCCGAAGACCGGGAGGCCCCCAGCATGGGCTTCCTTCCACGCCCTGACCCCGTGCCAAGCCCGCCCTGGCCTCCAGCCCTTGTCCTTCTTTACTCTCTGCCTGGAACTTCTTCCTGGCTCACCCACGGGGCTGAGGACTCCTCCAACTTAGGGCTCAGTTCAAATGTCATCTTCCCAACACCGTGTGAGGCAGGCTCCCACCAGGTACCCTCTTCACTCCTTCACAGATTAAGCAGAATCTGAAAGGCATTCATTTTGCTTGACTACACTGTCTCCCCCCCCAAGAATATGAACACCCTGTTAGATTCGCTGCTATATTTGCTGGCAAAAGAAATAAGAAATGCACAGCATTTCCTTGGAGAAATATTTGAAAATCTACTGAAAAAAACACAAAAGTCTGTGTTTGAACAAAAAAATAAGAAGCACATAAAGGTGTCAATTTTCCTAAAAGTAACCTTTGAATTCAAAATTCCCAATCAGCATTCAAGTGATCAATCAATATGGGAATCAATATCCCCACAAAAATCACAGCAAGATTTCTTCTTGAACTTCAGAGAATGACTCTAAAGTTTACCGCAAAGAACACATAGACCAGAATTGTCAAAGCGTGGGGGGGGGGGGGGCAGAGTAATGAACAAGTGACTAACCCTACAGGAATATTAAAATTATAAAAAAAAATAATTTAAAGGACCTGATAATATATAACAAGAGATCAAGAGGACATAATAGATTAGAAACAGTTCCAAACATATTTAGTAAATGATAAAAATTGCAAATCTAATCACTGGGGCAAAGGCTGGATTATTCACTAAACAGTGTTGACATAACTGACTATTTGGGGATAAAAACACTCACCTATACCCTCCCAAAGTGTATGTCTATCTCATGTCCTATGCTAGAAATGAATTCCAGGTGGACCAAAAAAATTAGAAATTTTTTTAATATTAATTTATTTTTTTAAAAAACCTTGGGGGTAAACAAAGTTTATTCTAGGAAAAGCAACCTTTTGAGAGATAAAACCATTTTAAAATTTACATATATGTACTGTTCATTGTTTCTAAGAACAGTTTAGAGTGTTAGGTTTTTAAACTTACACAATTATCAAAGGAATAAAGCCAGCCACAAACTAAGAATCAGCAGAATGTGGTGATCCAATCATAAAGGACAGTCAGATGTGCTTACAGATATTCAAGAAATCAATCATCTAAGTTATAAATAGGTATTTCATTTGTGTCCTTTTTTTTAGATTCCACATGTAAGTGATATCATATGGCATTTTTCTTTCTCTTTCTGGCTTACTAAAAATTAGAAATTTTTTTAAAAGGAAAGAAAAGCAAAGAAAAAAAGAAACCGTGAAAGTGTTGAATTAAAACCTAGGGACTTCTTTGTTTTAAAAACACAGAAAGGTACACAGTCAAGTCTTCCTCTTACTCGTGTGCCTCTGTCACTCAGTTTCCTCCCTACAACATCACCAGTTTCTTGGGCTTTGTTTTAGAAATATTCTATGATATATATAAAAGCAAATATGTATATGTTATTTTTCCTTTTTAAAACAAGCAGTACATACTATAATATTCCTCACTTTGCTTTTTCAGTTTGATGGCTGGGGGAATATTTTAAATCTTAGAGTAAGGAAGGTCTAAGTAGAGCACGAAGCCCAGACTAATAACGGAGACCACTAACATCTACTGACTTTTTACTACCACGTCCCGGCCTTTCTGCTAACGTTTTTTACATTATCTCCATTTCCATTCTACAAATAAGGAAATTAAGGCTTAGAGAGGTTAAACAATGTGCCCAAGGTCACACAGCCAGCACAGTTGCCGGGTTGGATCTACCTGACTACATAATACTGTGAAAGAGCAGGGGGGTTATCAGGATGTGTACACGTATGAACTGAGTGAGTGCCCTCTGATGTAAAGAGATCTTCAGGTCAACCCGAGAAAGACCAATAATCCCATCAAAAATAACCAAAGAACAAAAGCCAGTAATTTCTAAAAGAAATACAATGCCCCTCAATAAAAAATGTTCACCGTCAACAGTGGTTGATAAAAGACTATTAGAATCTCTTTTTTTCCTACTTCTTAAATTGTCAAATGTGGTCATTTGTCCTATCCAGTGCTGGCCAGGGCCCGCGGCACATCCATCCAAATCCACGCTTCATGTAACGGCAACTCCACGTAAGAAATCTAAACTACAGAGCTGCTTGCACATATATACAAAATAAATACACACACACACACACACACATCACTACAGCTTTGTTCTTCTGACAAAACACTAGTGGCCATAAACTGATTAAACAAACTATGGTATTTTCTTTCATGAAAGAGTATTATGTAGCTGTCAATAATAGAAATAGCTCTAAATACACCAATGTGGAACAGCAGTATACAAAAGAATAATACATTACCGTCCGGTGATACAAAAAGTTACATACACACAGAAAACACCTGAGAGGATACACAGCACACACTTAGCAAATTACACGCAGGAAGTGTTACTTTCAATTTCTGTGTGTACTTCCACATTGCACTTCTGTAAAATAATGCATTACTTATAATAAATAAAAGACAAGTAAAGATTTTAAAATAACATATCCCCCTTCACTCATTACACCAGTTCTGTGTAAATACAGAGTATGGTCTCCTCCTGCCCCACCTTCTGCTGGGTCCATCCCCTCCTCCCTCCCCTCCCCCGCCCCCCCATTCTTACACACACACACACACACACACACAGAGTTAATGGACTACAAACTCCCTCCTTCTGGTGTATTTACCATGTGTATTTTAGGCTGTAACTCCTAGAAAGCACAAGTTTTGGTTTCATTCCAAATACATAAAAGTTACTGTTATTCAAAACTGTATTAAAAGAACTTAATCAAAAGTAATACAGTTAAATGTCTTTGAACAGGAGTTCAAAGACATGATGATTACTACTTAAAACAAACATTTCAAAATTATACAAATCTATATACTATTGCCAAGGGAAATGAACTGCCTGAAACAGATTACTCTGACTCTGAACTGTATATGACAACAAAAATGTCAAGAAAAAAGTGTCAGTTAAGCAAAAGCATGCAGGGGAGAGGCAATCTGTAACCATAAAGGTCACCCTCAGAATAAATGAGTCAAATTTTCCCAGAAAAAAATGTAACCTCAATGTATTCTGGTGTAATAGCAATTTATTTCTGTGCAACAATTAAAAAAAAAAAAACAGAAACAGAGAAACAGCCCAAGTTTTATTCCTCAAGTAGAAACTGCGAGGGGGGTGGGGGGGTCATCAAATAATTTGGTCATTTTTAACTTTTCCTTTGCTCTTGACTAATCTACTTAGAGACTTAATTTTTGATATAATAAACAAGGACCTACTATACAGCACAGGGAAATGTATTTAATATCTTGTAACAGCCTATAATGAAAAAGAATAGGAAAAGGAATATTTATATGTATAACCGAATCACTATGCTGTACACCAGAAACTAACACATTGTAAATTGACTATACTTCAGTTTAGAAAGAAAATAATTTGAAGTATAAAAAGTAATTTTTGATATAAATCAAGTACTATCCTTTCAAAAAATTCTACAATAATCCTATAAACAAACTGCTCCTAATCCACATTTTCTCCTAGCACTAAAACAATTCCAATTTCCCTGCTATAGAAATTAATATATTTTCGTTCTAATATTACCTGAAAATACAAATAATCTGAGAGGAATTGATTTCACATTTACTTTCTTCATTCCAAAAATCCCAGTAAACTGAGAGAAACTTTTTTTAAAAGAAATGCTTTGAAAATTTACTGATTACAGACATTTTCACTGACACCAGTGAATTTCTACCTGTTTTTTAATTTCCTCAAACTACTCATCATCAAGTTCCCACCTGTGAACCCATCACCTTCCAAAACAACCACAGCACGTATCTCTGGCAGCTAGGCTTTTTATGCGTTCAACCAGCTTCTGCTACCCGCTTCCTGAATGCAAAGTGTTATTCTGGGAGTGGGGGCAAGGGAAGGATGAAAAACAACTGAGATACAGACATGCCCACAATGGGCTTACGGTCTGGTGGGGACTGAATGGACATGTACATAAATAACCAGGATGTTTTGAGGCATAAGTGAAGAACTGAGAATATCCAGAACAAAAAAATACGTCTTCAGAGAAGAGGGAGGAGGAAGAAGACTGTGGGTGAAGTGATATGTAACCAAAAACCCTTAGAAAAAAGAAAGAAAGAAAAAGGCAGTATCTACTACACTTAAAGGTGTGGTAGAGTTTGGAAGAGTAGAGCAAGGAAATAGCATTCCAGAAAAGAGCACAAAATGAGAAAAACAAAAAATAAATAAAAAAGCCTTCTTAATGCAACACAAAATAGGCATATTATTTAACAGTCCAAATGAAATAAATATGCCACGCTTCAGTATTCACATGAGGACACCGGTTTGAAAGAATAATATGCCTTTTCCTTTAAAACAAATTCTGTGGCATGAACATCTACAGAAAACTAATATCACATATATGAGCTTTTCAACACAGCAGTAAGAATACAGTTAATGAACATTATGCTGTACATCAGAAATCGACGCAACACTGTGAACTGACTACACTTCAATTAAAAAGAATGCAAAATAAAAAAAGAATACAGTTCATGTCCCCACTTTATCTAAGCTTTTATATGACAACTGAAGTTTCTTATAATTAAAAAAAAAAGAGTCCAGAAGTTTGAGGGTAAGTGAAGCTGGCAATAACTAACTTATAAAATATCCTATCTGTTTACATCTCAGAGGTACCCAACCATTGGCATAATATTTCCATCTCTTAACATTTAAATTCCATGAAATGTCAGGAGGTCCAGATAATCTCAGATATTTATGTTTTAGAAGATATTCATGAGGAGAGGGTATAGCTCAGTGGCAGGGCACATGCTTAGCATGCACAAGGTCCTGGGTTCAATCCCCAGTCCCTTCATTAAATAAACAAACAAACCTGATTACCTCCCCCTCCAAAAAAAATCCCTAACAGATTAAAAATTAAACTAATAATTCCCAATGATCAGATTACTGATCTAGATCAATAATAATTTTTAACTATTTTCACTGCAGAAACTTAAAGTTAAGAAAGTACCTAAATTCAGTATCTAAGCTAAATTAAGTGACCTTTTGTTTGCCATTCACACCAATTTTTGTTTTAAGTGGTTGTCAATCTCCACACTTAATCATGTGTTAGGGTGGAACAGAATGAGTTATTCTGCATTCTGCTACTGGCCAACCACACAAATTCAGGCAGACCACCCTCCTCTGTGAGCCCTAGTTACCCACCATTGAAGGAAGAAAAACCAGATAATCTACATGACTCTACATTCTATAATTCTATAAATTATCAGCACTTTATTTCAACCAACTTAGATTTGTTTTTGATATTGCTTTTAAGTAAAAGTAACAGCAGCACACATAGAAGAACCAAACTGAAAAACTCCATGGGAACATTCACAAGGCCTTCTATGGTCTCATTTTCAAATGCAAAGAGGACCTAAAAAAAAATGTATCTGAAAACAATCCAAGTAATATTTTGACCACACAAGCTTCTGGGGTAGAAAAAAATGGTAGAACCATAAAAATGTTCAAGGAGAACCAGCACCACAAGAATACCAAAATAAAAACCAGATGCTCTACATACAGTCATTGCTACATGACAGAAGCTTTTCAATACTGGTAAGAAGTCCTGATACAAAAAGAAACAGTGTTTTCTTAACCATCTTTCCAAATGCATTTTTTGCATCCTTAAACCTGAAAAGGGCAAAATGTCAGAAAACCTACAGAGTTCCTTGCATAAAAATCAGAAAATCTATACAGAGTTCCTTGTGTACATCACTGACCTGCTACTTTATTTGTATCTTTGTATCATTCAGTAACGTGCTCTGAACATAAGGTACGCCACACGGGTTGAACAAGTCAATGAACCACACACCAAAAGGAGTCTATACATAATAAAATCTGACCAACCTTTACTACCTATTTGTACTGTACTCTAGTAAAACTCAATCTCTGAAGTAAATGAACACATAGAAGTAACTAAGTATTCAAGCTCTCTATCAGTGGTAGAGAGCATGCTCATCAGGCACAAGATCCTCGGTTCAATCCCCAGTGCCTCCACTTACAAAAACAAACAAAAAACTTCTCTCATTCTCAGGCATCAGTAAGAATTTGAAATTAAAATTAAGACAGATCACAAAATACAATTAAAACTGAATAACAAAACAAACACACAAAAAACTGGGTAACAAGTGGCCTGACAGTTAGCTACATCAGTCTGGCCTATTCACAGGCCTCTGCTTTCACTGGCAGATACCAAGGGCAAGACAGTCTCACTAGCTTACGAAAACTTAAAAAAAAAAAAAAAAAAAAAAAAAACTTTAAAAAAATTTTACTAATCTAAATTTGCCTAGCCTTGGAACAAACTTTTATTCAGTTAAATTCAAAGAAACATAGTTAATTTTGAGCACTTTGTGCTTCTTTAAAAAAAAAAATTATGTGAGCAGACTAAATTCTTAAGTTTTACTACATGATTAAATCCAACAAGACTTCTAGTTTAAAATATTTATTCCTTATCCGTCATGGAGAGAATTACAGCTACACAGAAATGTCTCAGCCGATTAACAGGTGTATTCGGGTAAACTGTAATGTGAATACATTTTTCTAATTAGAATACAATGTTTATTCGTTCAATAAACATTTGCAGTGCTGAGATCCTACACAGTGCCTTAATCAGAAAGTCAGAGTAGGGCCTATCCTGCCCTCAAGGGGAGATAAAACAGGTACATAAATACCTAAGCACAAGGTAGAAAGAGTAAATGCCACGAGGGGACACGTGCAGATACCGCATTTCGGGAGTGCAAGGGGAGCTGTCACGGCCTCACATAAATATAACCCTCTCAATCTTTCTAAAGCGATTTCATGACGAGTAGCTCTCTCGGGCTCACAGCAGCAGCCCAGGAGAGCATTTTTTTTCCTACTATCATGGATGAGGCACCGAAACAGAGACAGGTTGGTCCTGTTCCAAAATGACACACAGTTAAAGGAAGAATCAGGATTCTTCGCATTATATTTTCTCTGGGGGAGGAGTTCAACATACGGCAAGCCTGTTGTAAAAGGAAAGAGTATTTTGGTGATGCAAGTAATCACATCCTTACATGTGCATATCATTTATATAATGCGTGTGTGTTAACCTTGATTTCCATTAACAGGTGTGCTTCAGGCGAGGCAAAGCAACTGTGTACTATAAATACTGAAATAAATAAATAAATAAATAAACCTCCACTGGATTTTAACAGAATGAGAAAATAAAGACAGTATTTCATTCTGCAACAACTTGAGGTTATTTCTTCTGTAATTTTCACCCACGTCTAAACAAGATGCTAAAACTGGTCTGCTCCCGAACCCAGGAAGTTAGTTCATCAGATAAGTATCTTTCTGAAAGGATACATCAAAACGTTTCTCAAAAAAAGATTTTAAATTAGATAATGCCCTCAACTCTTCGGTTAGCCGAGAGGCCGGCACGTGACCCGGCAGCAGCAGCTATGGATCAAGCGCCGCTGAACGAACGGTATTTGCAGGCGCTTTAAAATCCCAGGCCTGTTACTCTTCACACGACGTTCCGCTTCCCATCGTGGCCTCACCACGGTGCTCACGAGGAATGCCAATTTCAGTACGATTAGGGCATAATTAGGGAGGCCAGTCTGTTCAGGTGAATATACTAATCCCAAAGATTAGAATTACCCACACCACTACTCGCCAAGGTTAACTCTGTCGAAGCAACATTGGTAGAAGAAAACTGACACCTCCTGAGCACTTTTCACAAAAACCACTTATTCCCACCCGCACCTTTAATACACTACACCGAACCCGCTTAATTCGAAGACTTCAGTCTCCTCGCCACCAACACTGACTTCTTGCTGTTTCTCATAATCCCTCCCGCCCCCCGCCCCCCGCCCCAATAAAAGGGAACCCACCGACTCTGCACCTTAAAACACTGGCGATAAAAGGCGGAAGGCAGCGGGTTCCGACCCCGGCCCTCTCCCCTACCCACCCTTCGCCATTACACCCCGGAGCGGTTCGGCCGCAAAGGTGCACTAGTTTGCTCTCGCGCACTTGCCCGTCGCTGTCACCCTTCCTAACCCCTCGCACAGCACACACACTCCACACCGCCACCAACTCCGCCCTGGAGGGAGCGCAGGCCGCCACCTGTGCCGGCCCCACCCGCGGCCCCCGGCCCGCGCCGGCCTCGGGCCCCGCAGACCCCTCCCCGCAGGAGAGCCGCCGGCGGCCCCGGCCCGGCCGCAGCCCATTCTTCCTCCAAACTCCATAAGCCTTCTCCACCCGCCCGGCCCCAGCTCCCCGCCGCGCCTCGGGCGGCCGCGAGGAAGAGGCCCGGCGGCTGGGCGGGCCCCGAGCGGCCGGGCCCGCGACGCTCCTCGCCGGCCGGGAAGCCGCCCCCGCGGCCGGTGCTGCCCCTGAGCCCTCGGCGGCCCCCGGGAGAGCGGGGGCCCGGAGGCCGGGCTGCGGGCGCCGGGCCTACTCACCGGGAGTTGGCGGAGCGCGGCAGCCGGCGCGCCCCCGGGCCTGAGGGGCAGGACGCGGCCGGGCGCGCGGCCCTGCCCAGGACCTCGCTTGGCGCGGCGGGCCGGGCGCTCACTCCAGCCGCCGCCGCCGCCGCCGCTGCTGCTTCGCCACCTTAGCCGCCATCTTGACTCAACCCCTCTCCCTCCCCCCCGGCCCGGCGGCCGCGGCTGAGGCGGCTCCGGCGCCGGCTCCTCCTCCTTCCGGACGCTGGGAGGCCGACTCCCTCCGCTGGCGGAGCGCGGCTCCTACCTCGGCCGAACTTCCTGGGTCGCCCGCGCCCGGTCCCCCCGCGTCTCCCTTCGGCCCGGCGGGGGCGGCGGCCCCCGTGAGCGGACACGGGCCAGGGCCGCACCCGCCGGACCCAGCGCGCTGCCATCGCGCCCCGGGCTGGACGCCCACCGCCGGCCGGCCGCGCCCGCGCGCCCGGGGCCTTCCGGCTGGCGTGAGAAGGGGAAGGACGCAAGGCCACGCCTCGGGCCCGCGAGCCCCGTGCGAGAGGGAAGCCGGGCCGGAGGGGCGGGCGCCCACCCGCCCGGGCGGTGTTCCAGGCCCCGGGCTGCGGCTCGCACCCAGACCTCACTGACTCGCAGGGCGAGGCCGCTTCGTCCGTGATGTCACAGGCCCTTAGTCTGGTCCCTGTCCGAGGAGCCCGGGCCCCCGCGCCCGCGAAGTGCGCCCTCGGCCGTGCTCTTCCAGGGAACTGACCGGACGGGCCTCGGAACCTCATACTTTTCCTTTAGAGAAGCCGCCAGCCCACATCCCAAAGTTAGGACGGGAAAACGAAGTCGGTGTTCACTCGGATAATTACGATAAAGCCCGGTTTTAAGAAACGAGTGACAAAAGGGTGGACCGAAGAGAGGAGAGACTCGTACTCAAGATGTGGGGCGTTCTTTTCAGGCGCTTCCCCTTGAGCCCATGGTACTGTGTGGACAAGGGTAGAAAACCGGTCGGCAAGGAGTTCGGTTCAGCTCCGAAACCGAGCAGGCGCAGGCCCTCGTAAAGGCCGCATAAAGTGGATTCGCACTAAGTGGTGCTGGGAGGCGTCCGAGTGAAAGCTCCCGGCGGAGCGCGACGCTTAAAGCCTCGAGCCGTTGGCGCGGCCGGCAGGACCGAGTTACACTCGGAACGTAGTTTCCGCGAGCGCAGTTTTCCCGCCGGAGTCGGACCGGGCGGCAGCCTCCCCTCCTGCGCAGGCGCAGAGCCTCATCAGAGCATGGAAGTGGTGGGGCTGTTGTGCTTGGCGGCGGCAGTCCTGGCATGGGGAATCGTCCGGGTCTGGGACCTCTGGGAGCGAAGGAAGAGCCAGGAGCAGGCTGGCCTGCTGGGAGGCGGAACCCGGAGCCTCTTGGTGATCGCGCACCCCGACGATGAGGCTATGTTCTTTGCTCCCACTATTCTAGGCTTGGCCCGCCTGAGGCACCGGGTGTCCCTGCTCTGCTTCTCTGCAGGTAGGAGGCTGTAGGCGCTGGGAGCCGGGGCTGGGGAGGGTATTTAGGCGCCAACCTGTCGCAGTCGACTCCTTCCCGAAGGGTTGTCTGTTGTAGGGAGCTGGGGGAATACACAGAAGGTCCCTTCTCTGGGCGCCTCGTCGAGCATCAGTGGCCCCAGCCTGGGGTCTGTAAGGCCAGCTCCCCAGGTGGGTTGGGTGGCGCCGGCAGCTTGCCAACTGCACTCTCCGCCAGCAGCAATGGGGAGCTCGAGAGAACCGCTCACATGTCGTTCCGTTCAGTACCTACATCTCCGGTGGGAACTGCGATTGTCACCGTTGTTCTGTGGAGCTTTTTCTTTTATATATTTACAAGAAGACCAGGAATCATGAAGAAAATCTAGGCTGTGTCATGCCTGGTCAGTCCTTAAAAGTTTTCCTTCTAACTGTAGCAAAAGACGTTACCGCTACCTTTAGGATCCATTTTGTGCTAGAAAGATAACGTGTGTCAAATTGAAGAGAGAGGTTATTAGACTAGAAAGTAATTTCATAGGTAATTTTATAGTTCGACTCCACCCAACTTTCCCCTAAAGGGCCTTTCAAGGAATGAGTCCTCCTTTACTATACAGAAAAGATGGATTGAGAAAACAGAAATTGACCATGATACTGGATTATGGCGATAATTGCCCAACTGTATAAATGAAATAACTGAACTGTACTATACAATGGGTGGATTTTATGGCATGTAAAATCGTACCTCAATAAAGCCGTTTTAAACAAATAGCCGGTGACCTCTTTTCCCATTTGGTTGTATGTCGTTCCAGTTCTTCTTCTATGAAGATTTTTCTCAGAAAGCACATTTTATACAATTTTATATTTTTCAGTAAACATTGCTTTTTCATTAACTTATCAACTATTTGTTTGAAATACATGTGCTCTATTAACTATTAGAATAGCCGAAATCCAGAACACTGACACCACCAAATGCTGGTGAGGATGTGGAGCAAAGGAATTCCCATTCATTGTTGAGAATTCAAAATTGTTCAGCCACTTTGGAAGGCAGTGAGTTTGGCGGTTTCTCAGGAAACTAAGTATACTCTTACCGAACTATCCAGCAATCACCCTCCTTGGTATTTATCCAAAAGAACTGAAAACATGTACGTCCCAAAATCTCCACACAGATGTTTATAGCAGCCTTATTCATAATTGCCAAAACTCTGAAGCAACCAAGAGGCCCCTCAGTAGGTGAGTGGATAAATAAGTTGAGGTACATCCTGACAGTGGAATATTAGCGCTAAAAAGAAATGAGCTATCAAGCCATGAAAAGGAGGAATTTTAAATGCACATTAGTGAATGAAGGAAGCCAGTCTGAAAAGGCTACATACTTTGTGATTCTAACTATATGACAAACGGGGAAAGGCAAAACTGAAGACAGTAAAAAGGTTAAGGGTTGGAATGTGAGGAAGGATGGAGAGAAAGCACAGAGCATTCTTGGGACAGTGAGAATCCTCTGTATGATGCTATAATACTGGATGCATGTCATTATACGTTTGTCCAAACCCATATACCACACACCAGAAGTGAACCCTAATGGAAACTGTGGACTTTGAGTGACTCTGATGTGTCAGTGTGGGTTCATCGATTCTAAGCGGCGGGAGACGCTGATAACGGGGAAGGGTGTGTGAGTGTGGGGCCGGGGGTCTGTGGCAGCTCTACACCTTGCTCTCACTTTTGTTATGAACTAAACAAACTGCTCTTAAAAAATAATGAAATACTGATTTTAAAAAACTTTAATTAAAAAGAATTTATCTGCTAGGACTTAGTCCCTGCCCTAGGAATAAAACAGTGAAAAATAAACTAGGTAAGGACCATGTTCTTGTGAAATTTATAATTTAAACATTTACCCATGTTAATAAGAACTATATATATAGCCTTTTAAATGGTTTCATAGAGATAAATCTTAATTTGGTTAGTCATCCCGTATTGTATGTATATTTAGGGGTTACCCTCCCTAGGTTGCCTCTATTAGAAATAACAGCATTTATGTAAATATTTCTTGATTTGATTAGCACTTTTTTCCCTCAAATCTTTTGTTGCCAGTAAGAGTAAACCATTTTTTCTGTATAGTGAGACTTTCGATCCAAGCACTTTTTTTCTCAGTTTGTGCTATTAAGTTTATTAATTGCAAATAGATGCAAGTAATGACTTCATTTTTTGTTTGCTTTCAATTTCATTTACACTTTATGCTACAATTGTGGGAGTCAAATTATCAGCAAATTTGTTTCAAGATGCCTGGATTTTATTTACAAAGTATTATAGGGCAGTGGATTGGATTCTTTAATAAATTTCTCCTTATTTTTCAGTAGGTTAGGACTAGAAATCAAAATATTTTCAAATAGAAAATATAAGGCCATGTCCTTGGCACATGCTAAACACTCAGTATCTTTATTGTTGTCTTTCATTATTTCCTCTGAATTCAACTTTCCATTTAAATTGTTCTTTTGTATTTTTTAAATTACCTTTAAAATCTCAACTCATTAAAAAAATGTGTGGATTAAACATTACCTACCTCCCTGACTTATTCTAACACGAAAAGCAGGAAGCTAATGACCTGTGATAGAGCATAATGAAAGCTGTAATTACATGATACGACAATACTGTGGACTCAAAATGGGGAAAAGCATGAATTCTGTTTTCAGGGGACTGGATTAAGGAAAATTCTCCAAAGAGGTTTTCTTTTGAGCTGGTCTTTAAAAATAGCACTTGGGTATACAGGAAATGGGGCAAGTTGTTCAGGGCAATAGTAAAAGCATAAGTAAGTCTTGGACTCATTTGAATAATTCATTCTAATCACATTTCCAGTTTTAAGGGGTGGGGAGAAGCAGGAAGAAAAATATTTTGTTATTAGTGACTCATTTAATCCTCTGAGCAATCTTATGATAGGCATCATTAAATATACAAAACATTACATGTGAATATACTGTTTTTCCCATTTTTTAAATATGGAACTTGAATCACAAAGAAGTTAAGTAACTTGACCAAAGTGAGGGAGCAAGGACGTGGAGAAGTCGGAGCCCACAGCTCTTCCCTGTCCTAAACCATTATGCCCGGTCTGCCACACACATCACCCTGCTGCTGGGTCAGTTAAGGAAATAACTATTTTGATTCCCAGCATACGTTCCAAGAAACACCAGTTCATCACGCTGCTATTAAAAAAAAATGTTGATGCCTTGGTCTGACAAGTTTGGGGAAATTAGCCGGGTGTTCTCCCTCTATTTAGAGATCTGCGGTCCTTAAAAGAGTATCAACATCTGTAAGGGGTACTGCTATAAAAAATCCTATTTAGTTTTGTTTCATCCAGCAGTTCTCCAGTTGTATGTAACCACTGAAATACCTATTAATGCACACATGGGAGAAAGCTATCATAGACAGCAGGGTGTTATACAATACATCTGGTGGAGAATTAACACAGCCGGTTCTGTGTTTTAGAAAGCTCATTTTGGTAGCAAATATGGAGAACAGTTTGAAGGGAAAGATTGGAGTTGAAAACGAAGTCAGCCCCTCGGCTACCCTCCAAACTGCGTTCCCACCTCTCATCTGTCAGAGCTCCGTGTGTCTCTGATCTGTGTGGCATCCTCTTGCCAGTATCAGACTGTCTAAACTGCCCTAGCCTCTGCAACGCTGCTACCTGGCGGGGCCAGCCCTCTGATCTATTGGTCTTCATGGCTTCTTTGCAGTTTTTGACTTTGTTTCCTCCAAATACATTTTAGAACTGGTTTGGTCATGCTCAGGGAAAAAACCTTGCCGGCATTTTTATTGGAATTTCACAAACCTTATTGATCACTATAGGGAATGTCAACAAATTTGCAATTGAAAGTCTTTCCACCCATGATTTTATGGTATGTCTCCACTTATGTTGGCCTTCTTTAATGTCCATTAGTCGTTTTATAACAAAGGCCTTATATACGTATTGAAATGTTTAGTAATTTTGTCCTTTAGTCTGTTTCTCACATCCGGAGGTTATTTTTGCAAATATTATTGTCTCTTGTTACTTTCTCATCATTTTATATTCTTTTTTATTTCTTTAAATATATTAAACATTTATATCTACTTCTAATAATTCCAATTTCTGCAGTCTTTGTGTCTGGCTCTGCTCTTTGAGTAACTCATTCCAAGTGACTCGTTTCCATGTGTGTTTTGGGAATTTTTTTTAATTGTAAGCACATGTTTCATGGAACCATATTTGTGATCATATTTTGATGGCACTACTCACGTTAGATCACTCTGAACTAAAATTTTAGGTGATCTTTCAGGTCACAAAGGTAGTGTAAACTCCGGGGCATCAGGTACTCTTATACACACCCCCCATTCTGAACCTAACATGGTGTATAAGTGTTTATATAAATGTTTATGTCTGGCTACGTATTTAATTAATTGAAGAATGTTACATGCTTTCCATAGCTCTTATTAACCTGATGAGTTAAGAGTTTTAGGTGTAAAAAATAAGGGGCTTACTTAAACTATGAGAAACCATAAAATAAATGCTAATGAACATCAGGGAAGCGCTCTTGTCAGAGAGCAAAGAGGAATTCCACAGTGGCCCCGATGGCCAGGGAACTGGGAAAAGAAAAGATGCAGCTGTGAAAAAAGGAAAAAGCTGTAGGACGAGTCTGACAGGTGCACAGAATAGGAGTAAGGCTTTCTGAAGAGCTAAGTGCTGTGAGTTGCAGTGAGTTGGACCCAGTTCTCACGCAGCGTGTCCTCATCGCTGCTGATACGTGCCCCCCAGGTGTCTGGCCTTGTCAACAACTACCTGAAAGGCACAGATCCTAGAAACTAATGAAAAGTAGTGTTTCCACTGACCTTCAGGGGAAGTCGATGTTGATGCGTTCCTTTGGGGAATAGTGAGAACAAGACAGTCCTCACAAGTACGAGTCTGCTGGTTGACAGTAGCAGACTGCAGTGTCTCTTCACCTCGGCGGCACAGATACACGCTCAGAATTTTTCTAATGATCTTTTTAAAAATTATTTCACCAATTTTAAAGACTAATGTGTTTTACAGTGATAACTCATAATTGGAAGTTTTTATCCAATGCAAATCTAACTTTTAAAATACTTTCACTGTGATAAAATACACACAACATAAAATTGACCATTTTAGCCATTTTAAATATTTACTCCTGTGGGGGGTATTAAGTACATTCACAGAATTGTGTAACATTCACCATCACCACCATCTGTTTCCAGAACTTTTCATCATCCCAAGCAGAATTCCGTCTATTAGGCAATAACTCCCCATTCCCTCTCCCCCCAGCTCCTGGCAAGCACTATTGTATTTTCTGTCTCTATGAATTTGACTAATTCAAGTACTTCATATAAATGGAATCACACAATAACTGCCCTTTTCTGTCTGGCTTATTGTAATTAGCATAATGTTTTCAAAGCTCATCCATGTTGTAGCATGTATCCAAACTGCATTCCTTTTTATGGCTCAAAAATACCCCAGTGTATGTATACACCACATTTGCTTATCCGTTCATCTGTTTATGGACACTTGGACTGTTTCCATTTTTTGGCTATTGTGAATAATGCTGCTATGCATATATGCTATGGGTACGCAAGTATCGGTTTGCGTCGGTTCTCAGTTCTTTGGGATACATACCTGGGAGTAGAATTGCTGAGTTAGATGGCTAGTCCATGTTTAAATTTTTGAGGAATCGCCAAAGTTTCCACAGCAGCTGCACCATTTTATGTTCCCACCAGCAAGGCGCAAGGGTTCTAATTTCTCACATCCTGACCTCCACTTGTAATTGTCCATTGGCTGGTCTGGGGATTGTTTTTATGTGTTACCATAGCCATCCTAGTAAGGGTGAAAGGATCTCTCATTGCAGTTTTGCCTTGCACTTCCCGAGTCACTACAGACCGTCTTCGCCTTATTGGCTACTCTGTATCTTTGGAGGAAGGTCTATTTTAGTAATTTGCCCACTTTTTAATTATAGTTCCATCTTCGCATCACGACTTCTACAGCTGGGTTCTGTGGACACAGTCTGATAGAAGAGGCTCAGCTCTCTGGGTTTCAGCTCCTTTGGGGAGCCCAGGTTTGGGCTCAAGTAACGTCACCTCCTCCTTGTCTCCAACCTAGGGTGGGGAGTTACTCCTTACCACCGAGAAACCCAGGGTCTCTTCACTAGTCCCTGTTTGACCCTCAGCTCCTCCGTCAGCTAGGTAGCCAACTCTTTTTTCTCTCTCTCTTTTTTGTACCTAGTTTTTATTAAATTCTCACTGATGTAAATATCTGACATAGTTTCTGTTCCCTAGGTAGACCCTAACCAGTAGAGAAAGTAAACCCCCTCATTTTATAGTTGAGAAAGTGTTGAGCTTTTTTTTTTCTTCTAAATACACTTTAGAATTAGCTTAGTCATGTACAGGGAAAACCCCTGCTGGCATTCCTGAAACCCAGGAACTTAAGGAATCTCTTCAGATTCACGAAGTTAGTGAAAGGTCAGATGTTGGGACCGTAAAGCGTTGATTCTTTCTCATCCTAGCAAATTAAAACGTCCAAGGTAGGGAAACAGATAATTAAAGGAGAGGGAGAGGGGTTTTTCCAAAAAATATATATGGGTTTTGTTTTTTTTAAACCATGTAAATCTTTTACCTTCTTAGAATAAATAAATTTTTAAGGTAAAACAAATGTCTACCTTTATACATTGTGGCATGTAAATGTGGGTCTTTACAAAGTGACTAACTTGTATTAAATGTCACTGTGTTTGCTAGTTATTACTAAGTATTAGTTATCACGGGACGGAAGACTTCAGTAAGCATACAGTTATCCACAAGCTCACACTCACTCCCACACACACAATGCAGTTCTATATGGATAAATCTATATTAATCCCGTTTACTTTCTGCTTTCTAGAATAATGTCTCCAAACTTCTTTTGGCCACAGTTTCCTGTTGGTAAAAGCTTTCGAGCGTGTACTTACTAAGTACCTGAACTGCTGAATTAATGTGTACAGAACATTAACGGAAGTTGACATTCACAAAGGACAAGCAAGTCGGGAGGAGGAACTCTAAAGCTTGCCTCCGCCCCGCAGGCAGTCTGGGGCGCCCCGCCGCACCAGCCGCCTCTGCTCCGGAGAGTCAGCCAGGAGCTGCCCGAGGGCCTCTGCCACTCACCCCACCGGGCGCCCGCGTGTTCACCAGGCTTGGTGAAAATGTGTAAAATGACCTCTGACTTCAGCTCCCCGACCTGTCCTAAGTCCCTCAGTTCAAACACAGAGCAGTCAAACCAGCTCCATCAACACGTCCGCCTCACTTGTGAGCAGCGTCTCGGTCAGAACCGGAGCCTGGCGTGCGCGGCCTCTGAGTGTGGAGTCGCGTTAGGCTCCTGACTCACCACCACAGATGAGTGACCTTGAGGTGAACCGGGGGGGGGGGGTGGATTTGAGGCAACTCAAAAATATGTAATGAGGACAGTACACAATTAAGCTGTTAGCTGGAGCCGTTTTGAGGTTAGTCCTTTTGTCAAATACAATGTAATGACTGTCTCCTTATCTGGGTTCAAAGGGTTTAAAACTATCTCTAGGGTAACCCCTGCCAAAGTTGAAAGATTTCTCTTGGGAGTTTCTCTCTGAGTTTTTTAAAAGTCACCAGAACTCCTCTCTGCTCTGGGCCCGACAAGTGCCTGCCATGTGCCGACACCAGGGTAGTACAGAGTTGAATGAGACCATGACTTTTAAGATCAGTGACATTTCGGCGTTAATAATCAGATCACAGAAACAAGCTCATCCTTCAGAGCGGAATGCTGAAGACGATGAGCCGTCAGGGAAAACAAGGCTTCCCGGAGGGACGGGCACTGGATGTGCATGATGAGGCCGACTCCACTCGTAACTCAGGAAGGGAAAGGGAGGAGGGGGGAGGTAAAGACGAGCAAGTCAGGGAAAGAGAAGGTTAACACCGAGCACCAAACGAGTGGATACGTATAACCTGTAACCTCAGGACAGCCTTACGAGACGGCCAGTATCCCCACTTTACAGGTGGAGAAACCATGGCTCAGGAAACTAAGTAAGTGGCACAAATCACACTTGCAAGCACCTGCTGGAGAGTTGAGGCAGGCATAGAGTAGCTGGACAGCTGCTCGTAAGTGCGATTTAAGTGATACGAGAACTGCACTGTGTTACTTATGAGGACGCGGAGGAGCTGTGCTTACCGGAACTGTTCTTGGCAACTAGAGCATACGTGTCAGGAGAACAAAGAACTCGTAAGCTGTTTGGGGTTCGGATGTGATCAAGATCCCGCTGGGGATCATGCTGGGAAAGCTGGGCACTAGACTCTTCAAAGGAGGACAGTCTCCTAGAAGACTCAGCAGTGGCAGGCTCTTCTTTAAATGAGCGTTTTACAGATATTTGAGGATTATCAACTCAAAGGGGCCCAAACTAATAGTGAGTCCAGGTGCCCCACTCACTTTGAGGGTCGGTCTGAAATCTTAATGCCAAAGCCAGTGCTCAGAGCCTGCAGCATGCAACTGAAACTCAGGCAGCCAGGCGGACGGACAGGCATGTGAACAGACTCAGAGATGAGAAGGAAGTAAATGGTGGTTCTCAAGATTGTGCTTTTCACAGGAGTGTCCGAAAGTAACCTTAGTGTTGTGTTTTCTTCAACTTTTTATCATAATAACAACTTTTTAGGTAGCTCAGATCCTCTAGGGGACAAGATAAGACTGAGTGAACCAACAGATCTCCACTGGTAAAGAAACCTACCTCTGTCCTTTGTTATCCTCAGGAAATTACTACAATCAAGGGGAGATTCGTAAGAAAGAACTTCTGCAGAGCTGTGAAGTCTTGGGGATTCCACCCTCCAGTGTAATGATTATTGACCACAGGTAAATGTATCTGTTGACAATATAGAACGTCTTTGGCAGTAAACACGCAGTGATGCACGCAGAAGGCACAGAAAAGCTAGTGTGGGCAGACGAGAACATCTTATCTGAGAGAAGTCTACTGAAAATAGTTCCGCATTTGTCTTTAAATGACAGTGTCATGCATTTTTTCAACTTCTGTTCAGATTTTGTGTCCTAAGATAGCTATTTCTCTTTAATCTTTAAAGAAAAAGTAATATAAAAAAATTTTCAAAAGTGTGAAGAGCAGTATCGGGAAGCCCCCGTGCCTGTTATCTCAGACCAGTAAGGATCCAGCCTTTGCTGGAGGTGCTTTGTCTTTGCACACTTAACGTCTTGTGTGTGTGAAGCACTTTGAAGAAAACTCAACCGTCCGCTTATTCCATCCCTGCATACTTGGGAAGAGAGACCTCTTTTTCTCGTGTAACCACAGTGCCACTGTCTTCTCATCTAACAAAACAGTAGTTACAGCAATTCCTCGGTTCCTCCAATACCTAGTCCACATTGAAATTTCTCCAGGGGGCTCAAATATGTCTTTTGCGCAGTTGGTTTGTTCAAATCAGGAGCTAAACAGAGTCCACACATTATAGTTGGTTGATACTCTGCATTTCCTGGTCTCTTCCTCCCCGACCACACCGCTGACTGTTGAAAATGCTGAGTTAGTTGTCCTAGAGGATGATGTGTCCGCCTGCTTCCTCGTGGTGGCGTCTGACTCGTCCTTCGGTCTCCATATTTCTTGCAAACTGGAAATTAACTCTCACTTTCAGGGGCAAGAAGCTGTGCTGTCCTTCCTGTTCCGTTATGTCAAGAGACAGACCGTCTGTCTCCCTTTTAGTGATTCTGCACTTGGTCAGGGAGTCCACGTGACAATGGCTGCTCCTCCCATGTCAACCTTTCATGTAGTGTTTTCATGAGTGCCTGAATTGGTAATCAACTAGACGTTGCAAACTGGTGAGGTTTCTAAATGTCACCTGTGTTCTAAATGTATTAGCTATAATTCTTCCATAAAGCAGAACTTCATCAACCGGGGCTATTTAGTTACCCTGATGTACAGTTTGACCCCAAAGACAGGATAAATGCTTAGTTCTTTCCCTTTAACTTTCAGAATCAGGTGCTGACGCCCGGGTACCCCCGATGGCAGCCTGTGGTCTGTGTCTTGGCTGGGGAGGGCGCTGCTTCATTTCACTAGGAACTTACGTGCTCATGTATTCGGTTTTTCAGTTTAAGTCATTGTGTTCCGTGATACTCTGTCTCCTCTGTGGCCAGTGAGCCTGTTGGCTCCTATGTCCTTTTGGTAAGAAATTAAGAATTTATTACATTTTTATGTGTCCTGAAGGTCGTGCAGCTTCAGCAACATCCCCTGCTGTAAAACGCTACAATAGGAAGGGGAGTAAACTGGTTAAAAACAAATACTTCAAGAGCCCAGCTTGGAGAGTCAGGAAACCAAGGGTGTGAGTCTGCTCGGGCTGCCGCAGTGAAGCACCGCAGACCGGGGCTTCCCAGCAGACGTGGCCCTCTTCTCGCGGTTCTGGGGCCGGGAGCTTAGGATCGAGGCCCAGCAGGGCTGATTTCTGGAGGGGGTCTGCTTCTTGGCCTGTGGGTGGCTGTCTTCTCACTGCATTTCCACGTGTAGGAGACAGGGAAATTTCTCTCTTCCTCTTCTTCTAAGGCCACCAGTCCTGTAGGGCTGGGGTCCCACCATTATGACCTCACATAACCTTCATGACCTCCTAAAGACCTTCTCGCCAAACACAGGCACACTGGTATGAGGGCTTCAACACGTGAGTTTGGGAGAACATAGCTCCTTTCTCGGCAGCATGCAACTGTTAAGTCTTTCAGCCTCTCATTCCATAACCCAGAAAAAGCAGAGCTTTGGAATCTCACTCTGGGCTATTTAGATGAGTCAAAGGGAAGAGTGAAGGGAGGAAGTGGGGGGGGGGTGCTTCTGGAGGACCTATACTCATAATAATAGTGGTAAATCTGTATTAAACTTTGTCAGTGCCAAAAGCCATACTAAATACTGTAAGATCTTGCTTAATTGTCAAAATAATCCAATGATTTTCCCCGTGTTATAGATAAGAAACCAAGGCCCCATGAGAGGTTGAGTAATTTGCCTCCAAGGTCATACACTCAACAAACGGCAGTCAGTGCCAGGATTCACAGAGAGGAAGACAGAACTGAGTCCTGACTTTCCGCAGGAAAGTAGGTCACCCTTTTGTCGGTTACTTGAAAGACCGGCGTGTGTTTAAGAGAACACTGAGCTGACACTGCAGACGGTCCCGGCTAGATTTCTGGGAGTTGCTTAGCCAGAGGAGCTTGCCCAAGTAAACCCCTTACCCAACTCCTAAAAGAGGGGAAAAAGGCCTCAAGACAAGAGGGCGCAATCTCAGTCATCAGACAGCTAAACGGATACTTTTGACAACTTTCCCAGTTCCTTCACATCGCTATGGTTCTGCTGAGTTAATGGGCCACGTGATGTTTAAGTGCACGTTAGCGCCGGCGCTGAGCTGGGCGCTGAGGAAAGGGGAGAGCCGCCGGAGGCGGGGAGCGGACGGGCAGCGGGTGCGCTGCGGGGGTGGCCCTGGCGCCGGGGGCTCTGAGACCCGGCCCCGGGCGCTTGGCAGCTGAAGCTGAGTGCCAAGTGCAGCCTGCAGATCTAGTGCTCACTTGTTGCTTCTGTGCTTCTTACTATATTAGGAGTCTGCAGAATCCTTTCATTTATATTCCGAAACGAAACAAAAAGTAGACGCACGTTGCTTCATGCATAGGTAATTTCTAAAATAAGACCACCAGGCTCGTTGTTAACTGGGCCAGGGACGAGGGGCACGTTCACTTTTGACTTTCACAGAATTCCATACAGTTCTTTTTTTTTTTTTTTGGAAGTCTGTATTACTTTTCAAAATACAGGCGTACCTCAGAGATGTTGTAGGTTTGGTTCTAGACCACCGCGATGCAGCACGTATCGCAGCAAAGCAAGTCACAGAAGTGTTTGGTTTCCCAGTGCATCTGAAGGTTTTGTCGACACTGGACTGTGGTCTGTTAAGTACGCAGTAGCATTATGTCTAAAAAGACAACGTATATACCTTAACTTAAAAATAGACATCACCTGGGCCTCCAGTGAGTTGTAGTAATGCCATCAAAGCGCTCTGATCACAGAGCACCGTGACCAATATTATCATAATAATGAAAAAGTATGGAACACTGCAAGAACTAGCAGAACGTGGCCCAGAGGCGTGAGGTAAGCGAGTGCTGCTGGAAACTGGCGCTGACGGACTTGCTCTCGCACGGCTGCCACAGACTTTTGATTTGTAAAAAATGTAGTACCTTCAAAGCGCAGTAAAGCACAATGAAATGATTATATATTTTTAAGACTGTTCCACATAATAAAACATTCTTCCCTCTCTTCTCAGCTGCTGTCCATACAAGTGAACGCTAAATCAGGAATACTTCTGTGTACATTTTGATAATATCTGATTTGATAACTGTAAAACACAGAATAGAGTTCCGTGAAAAGATAATGGTTTTACGCCTTTTTATAAACACTGTGGTCTTCTCCCAGGCCTCATTCTGGAGCATGAGTGGAAGAAGTGTCAGATACAACTGCTCCAAAGGGCTCTGGCCGAAAATGAGGAGACTGACTCAAGAGAGGCCTGAATGGGATGGAATAAAACAAAGCAGATTGTCCCATTATAACCCACGCTCACTCAAATGCAGTTGTTGGGCAAAACTCTCAGGGTCTCAAAGCTGTTGGTGGTCTGGTCCCTGCTCCCAGCTCAGCCTCATCACCCAGCACCTGCATACACCTGCATCACATCTGTTCCCACAAACAGAAGCAGGGAGGACTGCCAGTGCCAGGCTGTGTCCTCTCGTGCTGGGGCCAGGCCTCCAGTGCACCATTTTCGCACGCATCCGCTCCCCTGCAGGGGCTGGTCCCTCCTCGGCATGCCCCCTCGCCTCCCCTTCCCCACGTGCCTTCCCTCTCCATCCTTCAGCCCTCAGTTCAAGACCACCTTAGACGCTGCAGCACCATCCCGACCTGCCCAGATTTTCCTGGGCACTTCTGTGCCTTTCTCACGGTCCCTGCATCCTGGCATACACACTGATTTTTCTCTCTGCGCCATAAGCCCCTCTCTGTCTCTTGCTCTGTACCCCCAGCCTCTGTCATGACCCTCGATACACAGTAGTTGCTCGAGACGTGTTTGTTGAATAAAAGAGTGACTGCAGTAGCTCTCTTCCTGTGACCTCAAAGAACTGAACCATGCCTGAACGTCCCAACCCCCCTCCTCACTTTTTCGTCATTTGCCCAAATATGGTGATTAGCAAGCCAATTTCCGAGACGCCAGTGAATGTCTCAGTGAAATTGTTTTCACTTTTTTATCTTTTAAAAAACATTTTTTTTAGTACTACAGAATCTATTCTAGCTTGCTTTCTTCTTTTTTTTTTTTTTAATGGAGGTCCTGGGGATTGAACCCAGGACCTCATGCATGCTAAGCACACACTCTACCACTGAGCTGTACCCTCCCCACTCACTTTTAAAATTAAGTGAAACAGTCTGATCCCTGACTTCCATAGTTATTTTTAACTTCTGGAAAGTTCTGAATGAGTTCTTTGGTTTGGGAGGATTTTTTCCTACAACTCTCCATTTTGCCATTCTATAGGTTCGGCTCCACTGTCCTAAAGTTTCAGCATAATGACCATCTCATTTCTCCCAGTGCTTGTCTTAACATCCTTCTGGCATTAACAAGCCCAAGGCTTGGACGACTAATTTTAGCTGAGCAAGGAAACAGAATCCAGTACCTACTAGGAAGCAGAAACGAGCCTGGCCTGCTAGCAGTTCCTGGAAGTCTTTGTGTTTCCCAGTAAATCCATGCAAATCATACAGTGAAAGAGAAGCCACAGAGAAGGGAGGCTAGGACTGTTGCGGTCATGCTGGTAGTTAAACCCCCCTCTCCTCCAAAACCCAAAAAAGACCGTATGCTGACTGCCGAAGTGGATCTGACCAAGCGTCCTCTCGCTGTAAGAGGTGAGAACAAGGCTTGGCGTGAGGCCTTTTCTCCAAATACACAAAGAAGTGACTGGGCCCTGGCACCAGGGCGCAGCTCCAGTCCCCGTTGGCAAGAGCGAGTCAGGGCGAGGAATGTTTCCTAGAGCAGGGTCCGGGACCAGAGACCGACACGGACAGAGCCGATACAGAGCGACTTTGTGAACCCGGACAGCTGCTTCAAAGGCAGATTGTCCTGGGACCCAACGGGAGGCTGGCTCTTTAAGTCGCGTAAGTCAGCGCAGAAGTAGAGGGACCAGGGCGGGTGGCCTTAGCAAGGCGTGTGCTTGTGGCCGAGTCCGCGCCGTAGAAGAGGTTGCTGGTGTACCACAAAAGTAGGCCTCAAGGTGACTGTGGGTTGTGGTATTCAGACTAGCGAGAACTCGGTAGCAACCTAAATGCGGCAGCAGGCGATTAATTCTGTAGCCGTTGTCCAGGACTTTAAACCACAGTTTGGAGCTTCCTGTGCATGTTTCATGACCTAGGAAGTGTTCATGATATAATGCCGAGTTCAACAAGCAGTATATGCTTTCTTCACACTTTTCTATATTTTACATAGTTTTGATAACGAGCATACATGAATTGTAAACCAAAAGTTTCACTAAATTTATTTTTAAATTTATTACTTCCAAGTGTTTCTTTTTCAGTTTTTATATTTTTTTTGAAAAAAAAATAAGTTTTTTTTTAGAGCCATTTTTTGGCTCACAGCAAAGTTGGGAGGAAGGTACACGCTTTCCCATATGCCCTGCGCCCACACAGGCACAGCCTCCCGCCTTATCCACATTCGTTACAATCGATGAACCTACATGGACATGTCGTCAGCACCCAAAACCCATAGTCTGCCTCAGGGTTCGCGCTTGTTGTTGTGCATCCTGTGAATGTGGGCAAGTGTATAATGACATGTATCTTCAATATAGCATCGCACAGAACATTTTCACTGCCCTAAAAATCCTCTCTGCGCCGCCTACCCGTGCTCCCCCCACCCCTGGCGACCACTGATCTTTGTACTGTCTCCACAGGTTTGTCTTTTCCAGAATGTCGTCTAGTCAGAATTACACAGTACGCAGCCTTTTCCAGTTGGCTTCTTTCACTTAGTCATATGCACTTACGGTTCCTCCATGTCTTTTCATGGCCTGATAGCTCATTCCTTTTTAGTGCTGAGTAATAGCCCATTGCCTGGATGGACCACAGTTTATTTATCCATTCACCTTCTGAAGGACATCTTGGTTGCTTCCAAGTTTTGGCAATTATGAATAAAGCTGTAAATATCTCTGTTCAGGTTTTTGTGTGGACATAAGTTTTCAACTATTTTTTTTTTGATGAAGAGACTAATCAAAGGAGCAAGATGGTCAGATTTATGTACATATGTATTTTTAAATAATTTTAATACATAGTTGTAAAAAAAGTAAAACTCATCAAGATTTTTATAAACAACAATTCTCACTACTCAGTGCTAACCTTCTTTGTATGCATATCCACAGATAGAAAGACAGCTGGGTTCATGATTATAATTTAAAAAAAATGGAAACAATTCCATACATGCTGAGTTTCATAAACAAAGGAAACTGAGTGTTACTTGAAAAGAAATGGAAGTGAAACTGAAGAACTTTAAATTGAGATAAACTCGAGGTAAATGTTTCCATCTAATCCTGCGAAGATTGGATTAATTCCTAGAAGTCTCGTCCAAAATTAATAAGAAAAAAATAATGAAATGGCTTACGGTTGCCTTCAACGAGGTGTCGCTTTTGCTGTTGGTGGTGGCAGTGGCAGTGGTGTTTTTGGTTTTTGTGGGGGGTGTTTGGAATGATCCACTTCTACTGTAGAAAATGAGCCTGCTGGGACTTTCCACCAAAACCCTCCTCCCCAAATTCCCGTTATACCGCCTTTACTTTGTCCAGGTTTATGACATTCTTTTCAGAAACCGTGATTCCCACAGCTGTTCGATTTTACTCCTGTGCTTAGTTAGCCACGGTCCAATCAGTCTTTTACCGATGGTTTGGGCGATCTTCAGTTCACTGTTTTGATTCATTCCTTAGTTGACAGGAATTCTTCGAAACAACGTTTTTGAACAGCAGTGCATGGATACTGTATTCATCTATGTTTCAGAACATCTATTTGTCGTCTTTAAACTTAAAGGGCATCTTGGGATGGCCATTCTGACCGGTGTGAAGTGGTCCCTCGCTGTGGTCTTGATTTGCATCTCTCTGGTGATTGATGATCCTGAGCAACCTTCCATGGGCCTGTTGGCCATTTGTGTGTCTTCTTTGGAGAAATGTCTATTTAGGTCTTCTGCCTAGTTTTTGATATTTTTTTTATTGAGCTGTATGAGCTGTTTGTATATTTTGGAAATCAATCCCTTGTCAGTTGCATCATTTGCAAATATTTTCTCCAAGTCCATAGGTTGTCTTTTTGTTTTGTTTATGGTTCAGTGCAGTTTGAGGAAAAAGAGTGAAGTGAAAACGTCGCTAGCACTGTAACTGGAAGTCCATGTTTCCATGTTAGACAGATTCCTACTGGCAGTCAGAGGATGAACATGAGGAAATCAAGACCAGAGAAAAGAAAATGAGGCAAGTACAGTTTGACGGGAAGAGCTCTGGTCCAAGAGGCATGAAATACATGTTCAGATTGTAGCTCTACTGCAAATCAGCTGTGTGTCCTTTGGCAAATAACATCCCCTCTCTGGGCTTCTCTTTTCTTATCTATACAATGACTGGATGAGAGGATGACTTCACCTAAAGCTCCTAGATCTTCTCAGGAGCAGAGCAGGACGTATTTAGATATGGAGGATGTGAACCTCTATATATGGAGGTTCATGTGCTCAACTCAGCAGTTTATCTGATGTTTTCAAGTGCTCTCCATCTTGCTAAGCATGTCTGCATCCATGACGTGCACAGGAGACTGTGTCACTGTGACAAGCTGGAGTCCTTTCATCAGAAAGCTGAACAGGGATATTCAAAGCTCATAAGCAGGCCTTCTTTTAATAACCAAAATAAGTTTAGCCAGCTCACCCTCATCTCTGATGTCAGAGTCCATGTGGGCTGCTGTGACAAAAACAGCATAGACTGGGCAGCTCATGGACAACAGAAACACATGTCTCACGGTTCTTGAGATGGAGACGTCCAGGACGAGTCGACGGCGGATCTGGCGTCTGGGGCGGCCTGTTTCCTTGTTCACAGATGGTGTCTTCTTGCTCCTCACACGGCCAGAGGGGCAAGGGAGCTCTCTGAGGCCTCGTTCTTAAGGGCACGAATCTCATTCCTGAGGGCCCCACCCTCATGACCTAACCACCTCCCCAAGGCCCCACCTCTAGGTACCATCACCCTGGGAAGATTTTGAGGGGACACAAATGTTCAGCCTGTAGCACTACAGGAATTTTTCTTGGGCCCAAAAACTTTGGATAAGAAGCAATTAATTCTCTGTCATGCAAGTCTTACAGACAGACAGGATCCAGAAGAAAGGTTACTGAGCCATTCCTTCAGATTATTTCTCCAGAACAGCAAGTGCCAAGAAATAATTCTTAGTCATTTGTGGGACGTTCCAGAGAGCCCTTGGGATGAGAAACTGCAGCTGCCTGCACGTGGGTGCTCCTTTGGTAAAACTGCCATGTGAGGCAGACCCAGCTCTTCAAGGCTGAGCCACAGCTTAGCTTGCTGTTTTCTGTCGTGGAAGGATTTGCAGGCTCTGTTCTTTCTTTGGCTTTTCTTTTTTCTTTCCTTTTTTAGTAATACATGCTACCCTCACATATACAGTCAATTGATTTGCAACAAGAGTGCCAAGACACTTCAACAGGGAAACAGCAGGCTTTTCAACAACTGGGGTTGAGACAACTGGATGTCACATACGAAAGAACAAAGTTGGACCCCTTCCCTATGCTGCACACAAAAATTAGCTGCAAAAGACCTAAGTGTAAGAGCTAAGACTATAAAAGTCGTAAAATGTAGGAGTAAATCTTCATGAGCTTGGGTTAGGCAAAGCCTTCTCAGACCCGACACCAAGAGCACATACAGCCAACAGAAGGAAAAACAGACTGATTGAACTTCATCAAAACTGAAACGTCTGTGCTTGACGCATACTGTCAGGACAGCGAAAAGTCAGCTCACAGAATGGGAGAAAATGCTTGCCCGTATCTGATAAGGGATTAATTAACACCGGGATACAGATGCAGATACCGCAGGAAGCCGGCAGAGCCCGGCCCGGGGGCGGGGTGCGACCAGCGACGCCTTCTCTCTGTCCCGGGCCACTCCTTTCTGCTGCCACTTCCTTCCCCCTTTTAGTGAACCGGTATCAGCAGCTTTATAGTGGTAACAACAGCTGACACAATTCTCCATGCTTTAAGCTTATTAACTTGTTAATGCTCAGGCCTGAGGTGATACTGTCATTACTCCGTTGTCTGTGCGTCTGGCCTCTGTGGCCCCGGCTCCACATTCCCCCCCACCAAACAGACTAACTAGAATGATATTTCATGAAATACAGGGACTGACCTGCAGACCTGGTGCAGCAGAATTACCTGGGCGTTCGTTCAAGTGCAGGTGCCTAGGCTTGCCTGTGGCCCTCCTGAACCCAGCAGGGTGCGTTTTCACAGCCCCCGGGTTGACCCTAAGGCGAACTAACGTCTGAGAGCCTCCGGGCTGGAGCCTCAGGGTTGTGGCTCTAGATTCCTGCGAGAGAACGAGCAGACGAGCGGGCGGGTCAGGCAGGCGGGGAGGGCGATTACTTGGTCTTTTTGCTCAGAGCGCAGGCACGGGAGCAAGAGCAGAAAAGACTGCGAGAGTGAGGAAGGAATGACGGGGATCTCTAGTCACTGGCATTCCCGGGGGAACCTCTGTGGGTCGCCCTACGTGTACCCTCACGTAGCTCTGGATAACCCAGCCTCGGCCCTGACTTCAGTCACTCCTTCAGGACCACGGACGCAACTGACCATTCTTGATTCTCGGTCCTTGGACATGACTCCTGGGAGGAGCACCCCTGCCCCGTCTCAGTTTCCCTCTGCCCAACAGATGAGAATGAAGTTCCTTTACTTTTCACAAAGCTGCGCTGCAGCGGGGAGGGAGCACTCAGGAGCATCAGGTGGCAACGGGGCCCTTTTAACCCCTCAGCCTCCAGATGGGCCGGAATGGCATTCTTTAGGAGCAGAAGTTAGGGGGGGGACTATCAGAGCCAGACACGTAGGAATCCAGCCTCCCAGTGCTCCCAGGAGTCCAGAGGGACAGAAGGGTCAGAGCCAGGAGGTGGGACCTAGGAAGTTGAGTCAGGGCAGAGGTGCTGGAGGGATGGGTGTTCAGAGCACAGCCAGGCCGCTTAGCTTGTGGTCCAGCCCCTTAGAGAGAGGAAGCCAAGGGTTTGTTTTAAAGAACGAGTCACTGCATTTGTCAAGTAGTCAACCAAGTCTGTCTTCCTAATCTTGCATTTCATTAATCAGTCTACAAAGTTACGGAGCTGAATCCAGTCCTGGCCGGGGTGCACTCAGCACTGAGCTGTACTTTCATGACTAGAATCAGGTCCCAGCCTCACTGTCTCTCCCCGTCTCTCTCCAGCTCCTCACTTAGCATGTGTCTCATGCCTACTCCGGTCTGCGTCACCCTGCCCAGGTCATCTCGCAGCTAGTTTCCTGGACAGATCCCCTGTGAGCCCACAAGTAGTTTCAAATGATCAGAGAACCTGAGATGAATTTACGTGGCATTTTCATGAGATGGTTATCAGTCACCTCCCTAAAGACATGCTAGCTGTTACCACGAAAACTTAAGCAGACATAACCCCTCGCTGGGACTCGTGTCCAGAGTCAGTGATTATTCTCAGCCTTTCTGTGACTGGGACATGCTGTTCGTGATTGCTCAAGGTAACAGTGCACCTTCTTCCTCAGTAGCTGTTACAGACATCACAGAATAGACACTGTATTCCTTTTTTGTGTTAAAATTAATTTGACTATAAGGCCTCTTGGAGAATGTCATGATGTCTCCTGGAGCTAGATCAGAATTGGGAGAGTCTGTTCTGGGACGGCCCCGCCACCCTCCCCGCCGGTGAGGTGACAGCAGGCTGGTACTGCCATGCTCTCCTCCTGATTCTTCTCTGAATAAAACACAGATGTCGAGTGAGATTATCTCTAAGGTGTTTTTTAACAACTGACATTTTGTAATTCAATAAACATAATATCGTCCTGCAAAAAGGCACCCGAAACACGGTTGCCTGATTAAATTTGAATTTTAAACAATTATTTTTTTAATCTAAGTATGTCCAAAATATCACAGGGGATATAACGCTATTTTAAACTTAGTCGCTGTGTATCTGAAATTCAGAGTTTAGCTGCATCCGGTCCTGGCAGCCCTAACCCCAAAGGCCATGTCCTTCCGTCTCATTTGTGAAGGTCAGTTTCATCACTTCCCTGCCTGCACCTGCTTGTCTCCAGGCTTTTATCCATAGCCTGAAACAGGTTGTGAATATCAAATTGCTGCTCACTGCACGGCCTTGCCTGTGAGATAAATTCCCAGAACTTGGAGAGCATAGTCACCAACGGTCTATTTCCAAGAACTAGCTGCCAGGACGGCCAGGACACCTGGACACCTGCTGTTTACAGCCTCGCTCCTGCTGTGTCGATAATCCTGACCTTTGCCACATAATTAGTGCACCGATAACAAGCGTCAGTGGAAATTTTCATTTGCTTCTGTTTGTTCTTGTTTAACTGCTTTGACTTCTTTCCATGTCTATGTGTTCAATTCTCTCATCATTCAAACAAATAAAACCCCCTCCACGTAACTGGTCCCCACCCCATCCCTGCCCCGCTTCCCTGTCTTCCCGGATAATCCAGTCTTATCTGTACCCCGTCTGCACACCCTCATCTCATTCAGTCCCCAGTGCAGAGAAATCTGGCGCACCGGCCTCCCTCCTGCCACTGAAGCCTCTGTGTCAGGGTCACAGTAACTTCCTGATTATGAAATCAGAGAGGCACTTTTCAGTCCCAGCTTACCACCCTCCCAGCAGCCCTGCTGGATGTTTGGATGTTGAGCACCCCGCCCCCACCTCTGGAGGCTCCTTTGCGTCTCTAACAGTTCTCGGCCCCAGCTGTCCCCCTGCCCCTCCCTCCCCGCCACTTTGCGCCGGCCCCAAGCTCCTTTCTGCGCCCTCCCTCGGCCTGCGTCCTCTGGGCCTGGCGCACGCTCCGCACTGAGTGAGGCTGGTCACTGAGCACCGGGACCCGGGACCCAGGTGCACGTGGGCGCCGGGAGGAGTCGGGTCTGAGGGGCACCTGGGTTTCAGCACGTTTCCTTATTCGTCTTTGAAATGTGTTTATGCATTTGGTCTCCGTTTACCACCCATTTATGAGCGTATACTGGGCCCTAGGAATCCAAAATGCAAAGTGCGCCTCGTGCCCTCAGGAGCAAGGCCACCAAACCAGTTCATGACACTGTCGCAAAGGCTGGCCCCCAGAGGGCAACTGAAGATCATGCAGATGGGGTGTCAGGGAAGGAGTTTCAGCAATTTCTTAAAACGATAAAAAGCTTGGGAGCAATGACTTGATCTGACTGCATCTCGAAAGCTCTCTGACAAGACCACAGAGAGCAGCGTGGGGCCAGGGTGAGTGTCCGGAGCTAACGTAAGCTGGTGGGACGGACAAGTCGGAAACACAGCAGTGGTATTTCCCAAGGCAAGGGGGACAGGAGGCCAGCCGGGCTCGCCGGGATGCAGACTTGGTCCCAGGTGCACACGTCACCTCCGCAACACGCCTCGTTCCTCCACCCCGTCAGACTAGACAGCGAAAACATCACTCTGCCTTAAAGGGGAAAAGAAATATTTCCCACGGTCCGAGTGTTCCCTTCTGCCCGATCACTAAACTGAGCTGTTGGACACCTGTGGGGGCGGGGGTGTCAGAGCCATGACCAGGGATTCTGGGTGACGGCAGTGGCTCCAGGTTCCCCAGCGAGTAAGTGATGGCCTCTGTCCATGACCTTGGTATTCCTGGGGCAGAGATCAAAGCCCCGGGTCACCAGGGCATCGTCAGCAAAGGTGCTCACAGATGGAGAACCCAAGTCCTGGTCGGTGGGGAACCAAGTTTCCATCCAGAAAGACAGAGTCGGTGTCAAGTCTGAGGGTCAGGGCAAGGCCAGAAACAGGAGATCGACAGTGAGGCCAGGCATGAGGCCGGAACTTGGTCAGACAAGCTGTTCAAATGTGCGGCCAAGGAGGGGAAGGCGGACTTGCCCCGCAGACCCCCTCAGTGGGAAACGCTGCAGGAGAGCGGTTCACTTTAAGCTCATTTTTACAAGCGAAATTTTGACACGTTTTAGCTGCTGATCCTGTCCGTGTCTACAGCCGCTGGATAAGGCCTATGATGAGGCTTGTTGGCATCGAAGGACTGTGCCTTCCAGACGGAGGCCCACAGAAAGAGGTCCCTGCCTGAGGGACCCACGGGGCCCATTTAGGCTGGTCTCAGGCCCAGCGCATCCTTTCACACATTCATGTACGTCTCCAACTTTTAGATTTCCACCTTTCTGTTTTATTTCACTGTACTTCCCAACAGAGGATTTTCTATACGTTGTATTAACTTACTCCCATTGCACCTAAATTCAGTCCCCGCTGCACCTCTCTCCGCTCCCGGCTGTCCTGCGGGACAGGTCAGTCTAACAGAGGTGCAGGCCAAGCAGTCAGCTGCCAGATTACAGGGGCCTGCGGACTGGGGCGGGGTGGGGCAGGGCAGGGGAGAGGATGCACCTCAGCTGCACGGTGTCTGTCTCCAAGGAGGCCCAGCCCAGCGGGCAGGGCACCCAGCGAGCTCCTAGCTAACAAGGCGTCAGAGTCAGGCAAGTGGCTCCGTCTGGGTCAACAGCCAGCATCTAGGGCAGGAAACTGGGACAAGACACTTGGTTTCAACACGTGACCTCCCCAGACCAGCGGGCTGGCTCCACTCTGGAGAGAAGCAGACGGGCAGATGGGGGCAGAGCCCAGCACAGGGCCACTGAGGGGAGGACTGGAGCCTGACACAGACACAGATGCGGGAATTCACCGGGGGACCTTTGCAACCGAGCCTAAAATGTGCCTGAGCGTCGTTGATCCCAGGCCCTACCTGCTCCTGCGGTGCGTCTCCCCAGACAGTGCCACCTGGGTCCATGTTAACCCCACACACTTGAGAAGGGCTGCAGGGCCAGTAAGACGGGGAGAGAGGGGTTGGTACAGGTAGGTTGGCGGTTACAGCCGAGAGAACCTGGCGGGGTTTCCACCCCCGGCCCGGCAGAGCATCTGTTTGTACTGCAGAGCAGGGTTTGTTCATCGTAAGTGACGAATGCATCTTTTCTCCCCTCCTAATTCTGCTCGTGTTTAGCTCACATATATTGAGTCCTTTTTTTCAAAAAAAAAAAAACAACTCAGGAACTTTGGGAACACGTGTCTGATCTCACACATAAACACAAGCGCTAGAATCACACGAACATATCCACTTTCTTGTCAGTGAAATAATCACAATTTTTTTAGATTGTTTTCCAAGTAAAAATACCTTTTTCTAAGCACTGAGATTTTGGCCACAGACACTCAGGGGTGTGTGAGCTTCAGCTGGAAAACTGCTGCAGAACAGTGGTTCCTTTTGAACTCATTTCTTCACAAGCTGGATTTTGACACGTTTTAGATGCTAATTCTAGGACCATTCTACCTTGCCTAAGGAAAGTCTCAGTTTTTGGGTTTTTTTAATTGCTTTTATGTTTCAGGGATGGGGACCTAGAGGTTGTTAATCAATGAATTCCATCCCGTCCCTGAGGATGTGTATCTTCAAAGACAGATGCAACACGCATGGTAACCAAGACTGTGTCCCGGCCACACGGCAAGTGTGCGCTTGTCTGTACTTCCACATCACCATGCCAAACAGACTCAGTCCAACTGGGAATGATCCGAGGTGATCTGGCTTCTCTCCGGGTTACCTTCCTTTCAGGTGCCTGGCCTGGTAGATGTGTTTCTGCTGCAATATTTAAGGCTTACTTCTTTGCCTGTGTCTAGGAAATAGTAGCTTTAGGAGAATTTGGGTGCTGATATTGGTGAATTTTTGTAAGACTGGCCAAAGGAGAAGGGACTAGGAAAAAGGGGTCCGTGACCAGGGGGAAACGAGGCCTCGGTCTAGAGCAGAAGAAAGGGCTGGCCCCCTGGGCCCCGGGGGCGGTGCCCGTTCCACCCTCTGTGATAAGCAGTGAGCGAGCCACAGGTGGACGGGAGCACTGAGGCCCTTGGACGCTCGTCCTCAGACATTCTGACGCCGACCAGAGAAGGGAAGGAGGGAGGGACAGGTGTCCGGGGGCCCCAGCTAAGAGGGGTCGACCAGCAGATCAGGACAGTAATTCGCCGCGGTGGTGGTGGCTGCCCTGACCTGACGCCACCGCTTTGCAAGAAGAATTTGCCCTTTAGAAGCCCTCTGACCACCAGCAGATAGCGTCTCCCTCAGAAATGTCACATACCCCAAACCCCCTCACCTTGCCTGCCCACAGGCCCTGAAACCCTCGTTCCTGGGGGTGGAGAGTGGCTGAGGGCGCCCTGGCTTCGACTCCTCCGTGCGCTCGACAGCCCGGGTGGGTGGAAGGAATCCATGCTGTTGTTCTTCACAACTTTAGGGAAGCCCGGGTTTTAGGAGAGAGGTGATCACTGGCCTGGGCTTATTTCACCAGAAAGTTGATACTGTTCCGGAAAATGTCTGTTTCTGTGCAACCCACACACCTCTTCCCAGACAGCTTGAAAACAGAACCATTTTACCTCCCAAACACACTAACTTGGTGTTGGTTTCCAAAAAGGGGCCCTAGACAGACTCTTCCTGAGGCAACAGGACGTTGAGACGATTGTTAAAACCCCTCAACGCATATATCCCCTGGTTAATGAGTCAGCAGCTCCATCCGGGAGGGAGGTGTTCTTTAAACAGCCGCTCTTCCCAGGTACAGACTGGGGAGTGCAGTGTGCTCGTCAAGTAGGTTAAAGCTCTGACGCGTGTCCTGACGTCGGCCCTTGGCCGGAAACCCAGCAGGTCGTCTGACCTGTCAGGTCTCAGCCCTGGCCCAGGCCCAGCAACGAGGAACAGGACCTACTGGCTCCCAGAAGGTGCCCTGAGGAGCAGGGGACTCCGGGAAGCACTTGGCACTGCCCTCTCACTGGCCACTGACCCCGGCCTTGCCCTTGGGCTCCCGGGGCCACCCACGGAGTCTCAAGGGTGGAATCCAGTGCCTTTTCCCAGCGCTCGTCCTCCCCTAGCCCCACCCCAGGGCTTCTGGTTCTTGCTCTCTGGAGGCAATTCCCAGACAGTTTCTCTGTGGCTGCAGCTTCTCTGTGAGAATCTTTTTTAATGTGCTGTTTCGATTTGATAATCTTACGGCAGACGAAAGCAAGTAAGCACCATTGGTCGGGCTCTTTGATGGGCACCACCATGGTTGTTCCCTGGGAGATCCCCATACAACACGACGGCATCTGACTATAAAGGGGGCACCGTTGCTGAAAGCGATGTGTTTCTTCTTGTGGCACCACCGAGGAGCTGCTGACCCAGCCGACTGCCCCTCAGTCAGCACCTTGCTGTCTTGCCTCCCCACGGCCACGCCCTCTGTCCTGGACTGGGAGACGCAGCTCTTCTCCACTTCCCAAGTTGGCCCTTGACGGCCTCCAGGTTAATTTCCCAAAGCAAGCCCAGTCTGGCCGCTCCCCTGTTAACACCTCCCCTCCTCCTCCCCGTGCAGATGTCTGGAAGGCGACAGGTGCCCTCTGCCCAGCTCAGCCGGACTCACGCCCTCAGCCACAGCCCTGCGCCGTCCCGGCACACCCGGGCTCTGCTGTCTTCCTCCCTCGGGCACTCCCACCCGTCGGGGGGCCTGTTTGTCCAGTCCAGCACGGGCGCCTCCGCCTCCAGGAAGCTGTTCTTCATTCATACTGCACAACCTCAGAACCCCCACAGCAGTATGTTTGCCTCTTGTCCTGGAGTCCTTGTCTGCGCACTGGTCTAATCCTTTTCCCCCCTGAAACCGCTCCCAGGTGCCTTGCAGCTCAGTGGGACCAACAGTTCACGTTCTGTCTCCACCCTTACCTCCCCGGGCTCCCTGGTTCAGCTCTCCAGCCCCCTCCCCGGGACTCCAGCAGTGTCCCCGTGGGCACAGGTCATCGTGGGCAGGGCCGCGCGGCCCAGAGGGACTCCAGGCCCTGCCCTCTGACTTTACGTCTGCTTATTTCTTGGCCTACAACAGGGATTCGGGTACTTGCCAAAATCAGGATGAACCCCTTCTCCAACGTAACCTTAAATTTGGCTCTTTTGTAAAAAAGGAATGAGGCAGAAATCCCAGGCACCAGACTGAGAGACCCGGCGAAAGGTCAGGCCCCTGCCCTTTTTGTTCAGAGCAGCAGCCCACAGCTTGTGCTCAGGGGGCCCCTGTCCTCACGGTGCCAAGGATCCTCGCAGGCCCACCCGCCGCCGCCACCCTCTGGGTGGGGACAGGGGGCGAGGGGTCCAGACACCGGCCTGGGCCTCTCACAACAGAACCCTGCGACCCCTGAAGGGAGTTCAGTGAGCAGCTTCCTTTCTGGTTGTCAGCTGCCACCTCAGACAGCAGACTGGCTGTCTCTGGAAAAAGATTTCTCACGAGAGCGCAAGCCTACCGCGCTCCGTCGCGCACTGACGTGCAGCGAGCGCCCCTCCGGTGAGGGGAGCTGCAGGCGCCCCGCCGTCCAGACGCGCAGCCCCCCCATCCTCAGAGGAAGGACAGTCCGTCTTGCGGTTACAGTGGGGAGCTTCTGGGGACAAGGGTCTCTGGGGACATCTGTTCTTCGGGCTCTTAAACTGCTTGAGGACGGGCCCCTGTCAGAGCAGGTACCTCACAAAAACAGACTGGTTTTTCTACCGTTCTTTCCCAGTCCTTTCCTTCCTCCCTCAACTTGTCTTCCCCTGTGTTTCTTTTCCTCTCTGTTCATCTGAGCCTGATCACTGGTGATCCCGCGACGCCCCGCAGCTGCCGGCCCAGCCTCACAAGTCCCCCCCCGCCCCCCGTGCTGGCCTCCAGCCCAGCCGGTCCTCCTGGTCGCCACCGCACTCAGCGGCCTCCGGGCGCGGCTCCTGCAGCCCGAGGCCCCGGCTGCCCGGCCAGGTGATCTGCTTGCTCCGCCTGCCTGCTAGCCCTGAACCCAAATGACCTTCGCCCGCCTTAGATGACAAAGGAAGTTGTGGGGTTGAGAAATGTGCCGGAGGTGGGGGTGAGCCTGGGGGAACCAGCCACAGGACCAAATAAGGGCGAGCAGCAGCCTTCAGGGTGCCGCAGGGCTGGGGCTGCGGAGATAAGCTGGGCCTGCCGGCTCCCAGGTCGGGCGGGGAGTGGCAGACACCCCCAGACGGGTCTAAGGAGAGGCCCCGGTGCGTGTGAGAGTGTAGACCGGGTCAGAGTCCCAGGCTGCTCAGCCAGGAGGAGAGCCAGCGTTACTTTATGAACCTCCAAGGCTGAGGCCCAGCTTGTTTACTGAGCACGATGGTCTAGGGCAGCACCAAGTCTGGGGCATTTTCCAACAGAATTAATGCACGTTCGCTACACGCCACCCGGGGAAGGGCTGGCAGGAGGTGGCTTCCTAGGTCATGAGTGACAGCCTCCAAAACACCCGCCTCCCCTCCTCCAGGTCTCAGGGCCGCAGGCAGGGCTGCATCTCCACGAGGTGCTTCTACAGGCGCCGGCCGGCAGGGCCCTGAGCAGCCCTGCCTGCAAGCCCAGCCAGGCCTCAGCCTCCTCGGGGAGGGCTCCCAGTCGCGTTCGTGCCTCGCACTCGGTGCCCAGGCTCTGCCTGCCCGTGCGGTGAGCGTGTGGAGACGTCACTGTGGGTGCCACCACCATCCCAGACACTCCATCCGGCCCCCGGGTCCCTCTCCACCATGCAGAGTCCCCCCAAGAGAGCTCAGCCCCAAAGCATTGGAGATTTAAGCCCCCACCCCAAGAGAGAAGTACCTCGCTCTGTCTCCTGGACGGACGCAGGATGTGGAGATGCCAGTCCCGTGGGACCACCAGCCGGTGCCTGGAACTCAGTGTCGCCTCCACGTGCGCCTCCCTGCAGCTCCAGGGTCACGCTCCCCAGGAGGCCTGGTCCTGGCTCCGTTTCCCGGGAACCTTGGCCGGGACACCTGAAGAGCTGAACACACCCGGAGCCCTTCATGTACAGGTTCTCTCACAGGCCTCACCTGCCCTCAGGATCCAGTTCCTCTAAACTCATGAGCCTCCTTCTAGAGAGAAGTCAGGGGCAAAATTAGTCCAGTACTTGAGCTTTTTTCCCCTTGTTTCACATTAAGATCCCTTACCTTGGGTGTACCTATGCTTTCTTTGCTTGATCTCTGAACTTGCCCCAAAACAGTGTTAGTTTTAGCATTTTTCATCAGCCACAGTTCGGGAAGTTAGAGAAATTGCTCCCTGGTGGCAGAGCGGCCGAACCTTGAGCCTCTGAGGCCTGGACTGCGGGGAAAGTGATGTCTCTGCCTTGGCTGCCTCTGACTTTGGGGCTTCCCTGATTGTTTCCTTACGGCAGATTTCTAGGAAGACGAGGTCAAAGGGCATGGATAATCGCCTTCGCACACAGGTGTGGCCGCTTAAAGGCACACGGAGGGTGCAGAGGTGCGCCCCTCCCGGGGGCCCTTCTCCGCACAGGGGTGCTGCTCTGTGGTGCGTCTGTTTGGTTCTTTCTGGGGATCAGAGGCATACGAGTTGGCAGCTTGCATTTCTTGCTTCTGTTGAATGCCTGTTTTCTTTAAACAGTCTTTATTAGGCCTTTTGAATGTTTTAAATAGTCTCTGGCTTCCTGGGTGAACGACCTTGAAGGTCCCACCCCCGTTCGCACTTCCCCATGGGAAGCGTCACCTGACTGATTTGAGTGATGGACTGAGGAGGTTCAAGGTGTGGCTTGTCAGGCATTTTCCGAGCTCCGATTTGATTGTCTGCGCTGGAAGACTGTGTGGGCAGGAAGCCTCCTGGAAGGAGACAGCGGTTCGATCACCACCTGACCCACCTCTGGTTGTCCTTGTCCTCAAGTCTCCAGAGTTGTCATCCCTGCTTTACTTGGGCTGCAGCCGGCCAGAAACTTGTTTTCAGTCCACCGCATCCTTCAGTTTCAGCCAGAAAGAGTTACTCAGCCTGACACATTAGCAGAGTTACCCAGGCACGTCCGCATCTGAGCTGTGGCCGTACTCATTCATTAAAGTTGCAAGAAAAGCCAAGACGGAGCTTGCTCATCATCAGAGGAAGTTTCTAGGACCCCGCGATAACTTGGTTACGGTTCCCTGCAGGCTGCGTAGGCCTGGGTCTGGGCGAGTGAGAATAAACCCCTGTCCTGCAGAAGCAGAGCTGCCCCGGGGCTCCTGTCCGCCCCGGGCAGGGAGGGTGAGCCCGCACATTCCTTAAATAGAAAGCTTGATGACTCTTCGAGGCTTTGAATTACAGACACATGATTTCCAGGCAGATAGGGCTGGTTAATGAGATGAAATTGGAGTCCTGACAACACCACACTCCCTTCCATCCCCAGCTGGCCTGCCGGCCCTCGGGGCCTGGGGCCTCGGGCCTCCAGGTGCAGCTCCTTCCCTTTGGGCCAGCACCTCCAGCCGCAGCAGGAAGTAAATGCACTGGACTTTGCAGGGCGCTCACAGGGATAAGAGAGTAGGCAGAAGACGCCTGCGATTTTTAGGAAGCTCGGTGCCCTTGGGAAGAGCTGTGCCCACAAGTCCCCCCTTTCTGCCCGCAAAGTGCACAGATCTCTCTGCTTGTGAGCTCACACGCTTTCCACCTCCTCCTCGTAACAGGGGTCTCAAATAATAGGGAGACGTAGCCAGGCTCTCTGCACTTTACATTGACTCACAAGTTACAGCTCTATGGTTTAATCCCAAAGAAATACTGAGGGATTTGCGGTGGGGGGTGGTAATAGCTCAGTGGTAGAGCACATGCTTAGCAGCACCAGGTCCTGGGTTCAATCCCCAGCACCTCCATCAAATAAATAAACCCTGTTACCCCCCCCAAAGAAAAATTAAAAAGAAAAAGAATTTTAAAAAAGAAGGAAATTTTTTAAGATACTGAGAGATGCATACAAAAAGATATGTATAAGGATGCTGGTTACAACCTTATTTCAATAATAAAAATCGAAACAACCTAAATAATCAATAAAATGGAGGCTTTAAAAATTATGGCACATAAAAATCAGGTTGCGGTTACAGAGCCGACGGCAGAAATCCCACGGCAACTACAACCACCGCGGTAGGAGCTGTGCTGTCTGGGGCTGGTGCGCGGGGTCGGGGCTCCCGCTCTTTTGGTTACTGTGCTGCGTGTGGCTTTCATATCTAAGATTGCTTCACAGACCAAGATGGCTGCTTCGACTCCAGCCATCCTCTACGAACTCCAGCCAGCAGGAAGCAGGACAGCACAAAGAAAAGCAGGGCAGAGGCCGTTGGCCAGCTCTCTCTAGGGAAGGGTCCAGCGGCTGACTCACACTCGTGTTTACATTCTGCCGGCTTGTTTATCCAAGGCGGGATTGTTAATCCATCAGAGAGGAAAGGAGCTGTTGCGAAAGTTAGTTCTTGGACCCAAGCCTTGGGTTGATTAGGGTTGAACTTCAGGCTAAAGACAACTCTTGTAGTTTATGTGAAAGGAATCACTTTTTCTACATTTAACTGCTGGAAGTTTCCCAGTGTCAAATTTTATATTTTCCTGCCTTGAGGGGAAGTGTGCCCACTGGGATGCCCTGCTCCCCTCTGCAATTCCTACTTTTTTTTTTCTTTTTGCCTGCCCCTAATCTGTTTCATAAAGTTGCTATCTTCCAAAGTTCTTGCATGTTCCAATCCCCAAAGGCGGCTACAGATGCCTTTGGCTCAGCCAAAAAGAGGCTACTTCCACCAACCAGCTAGTGGTTATTAAGCCACTTAACCCCATGCCTTGCACATGGTGGAACCCGGCTGTTTATGGTTGTTGGTCATTTAAGTAAACTGCTCTTTGACCTGAATTGTACGAAGTGCCACATGAGAAACAGCAGGGAGAGGCACAGGTCTGGTCTCACATCTGACTATAGGCAGAGAGACAAGCAAAACAGTGGGAAATGACAGAATGTTCCATCTGATTGGGCGCAGAGAGGGGCGGACCAAGCCGTAGTTGATAGAGAAGTTCAGTAAGGTTCCTCAATGCAAGTGGGGTTTGCAGTGAAGAACTTGGCCTTGCCCACAGAGAGGTCTGGCCTTCGCCCTTGGCTTCTGGGAAGTAGTCTAGGTCATACCTGATGGCAGGGTTTTTGTTTGGGGAGGGGGTGGCCCCACATCGGATCTTAGGATGGGGGCTTTGGGTCGTGCAGTATCAGGTCCACCTGGAGGCTGGGATCAGCCACGTGGGCAGCCACCCACCCACCCAATCACTCATGCCTCAGTGATGGAGTCCCGATAAGAACGCTGATCAGAAAGCTTATAAGATAGCTACAAGATAGAAACATAAACAGATGGAAAAGGATACATAGAAATTCCAGTGATTTCTTGCTTAACCTCAGTGGACCATCCCACATATCTCCTGGGAGTCCTGCGTCCCACGGTGCAGCCCTGACCACTGGTGCAGGCAGCCAGCACAGAGCCCTGCAGGCGACTTCCATAGCGAGGAAGAAAGACGGGGGTTCCTTTCTTTTCTCGCCCTCCCTCCTTCCCTTCCCCTAAATTAGGCTGATGCCTCAGTAGCAGCCACCACTGCACCTATCGCTGCAGTTTTAAAATGCTTTCCCACGTGGGTTATCTTACTTACTCTCCCAGATAAAGAGAAGTGAAGTGGCTCAAACAGGAGCCAGACTGGGGAAAGCCTTGAACACCCGCCAAGCGGAGGTTGCACTAGATCTCAAAGGCAGTGCTGCCAGATGAGCTGTGTCAGGGTGCAGGGGGCACTTACACCCAGAGTGCCCCCAGTAACTGCCTCGCTCATCCGCAGCCAGAGGGCAGAGCCCCTGAAGGAAGGCCCAGCCCTGAGCGCGGATGGGACGCCTCCTGCAGCCCTCAGACCTGAGACATAGTCGGGTTAGCCATTCCCCTAGGCTGCTTCTCCATTCTTGTGAATATTATCGGTAAACTTGGTTTCCAAAATGACGCCGTGCCACCTACTCGGGGCCCTCCCAGCCAGGGGTGTGCACGCAGCTGTTTCGCACCCGGTATTTTCCCTGGTGCCCGTCCCTGCCCCTCCTTGACCTCGCCGGTCACGCTGTAGGCACCGTATGCAGCTCCACTCCCCGGGAACAAGGCTGGACTGTGTGCCTGTCCCTGCGTCTCCCTTTCTCCCCGTCCCGCCCCACCTGCTGGGCTGTCTGTCCTCCCCGGGGAGGAGCGTCATGACAAGGGCAGGGACCGGCGGGTGGGACAGTGCTTCCAGAAGCACAAAGCCGCCCCCTGCAGGAGGCGCCCGGGGTTCGCAGAGGGAGCAGGGAAGCAGAGGAAATAGCCACGGCGTCCGGCGTCGGGGTTCCTGTCGCTTTCCTCCTGAACACCCTCCTCTGACGCCCCTTTGACCAAAGCCCTAAGAGGGCCCGTTAGTGGCCTTTTCTGCGATGAGGTGACAGCCACCTGTGTGGTGGGGAGCAGCACGTGGGTGTCGCCTGGGACAGAGTGGGGCATCCATGTATAAGACCATGCACAGTACCTTCAGATTGAAGTCAGGCTGCGGCCTGACTCCCGTCAGGGGATGCGCGGGTCCAGCAGGCGGGGGAGGAGGAGGAGAGAAGGTGCAGGTGAGCCGCAGAGCCCGCAGTCCGAGCACGGCCTCTTGGGCGGGCAGGCTGCCTGCTCCCTGGGGCTGCAACCTCTTGGCTTTGCAGTCAGAAAACCTGGTCAAGTCCAACCTGAACCACCTTGCCGCTTAAGGCTACTTAGCCGCCACGGCTCCTTCAGCAGACGTCAGGTTACGTGAAGCAGCCTAACTTGGTCCCTGTCATTAACATGCCGTTCCTGACTCTCCCAAGACACGTAGACCCTGCCCTGCATCCCAGCTGGTGCTTCACACATTGGTCCCCAGCTCACGGGCGGGGCTGTGACCCGCTGATGTCTGTTTATTCCCCTCAGCCACGAGCACAGAGCTCACACACACACACACACACACCCTCCCCGGGGCTCAGGGAGAGTTCCTGCCTGGTTAGAAACAGCTCCCAACTGTGCGTCTTCCTTTCAGGGACTTCCCCGATGACCCGGGCGTGCAGTGGGACACACAGCGGGTGGCCGACGTCGTCCTCCAGCACGTAGAGGACAACGGCATAAACCTGGTAAGGGGATGCCCTCCCAGAGAGAGGGCTGGGCCCAGTGACCCAGTGACCTTGACCGCGGCCGCCCCTTCCAGCCCTGCTCCCAGCCCCGTGTCCCTCTCAAACCTGCAAACACACCTTTCCTGAGACTGAGTGACCCAAGTGTCCGTGCTCGGGCACTGCCCCTGAAAACTCAGGTCCCCCCCAGGGCCTGCGCCCAGCTTTCACTGACACAGAACCTTCCCCCAAGCGTTTTCATTTTAGAGTCATTTTAACTGTGGAGGCAACTGTCAGACTGGGGTTCCCAGAGGCCCAGCAGCCGCCCAGGGTCAGTGAAGCCAGGGCTTCAAGCCTCCAGTCTCAGCCCAGAAAACGTGAGGACAAACTCCCAGCCACCACAGGGGGGACGTGCGCGCTTGGCCAGAGCCCTGGTGGGCGTTGACTCACCTGCGGAGGCGGATGGTCTGGGACCCTGCTCCGCCCCCCAGCCCCACCGGCCGAGTCCCGCCAGCTGCCCATCTTAGGGCCACCAAGAGGGTGTCCGTCCGCCTCTGAAATGAGAGTAATAACGCTTCATGAGTTAATACCTAAAGTGCTGCCATTTAAGGCCCCAGTCACTTGCTTTGTTTTTATTAATCCTCATTAAGGGATGAACCCTGCGGGCAGAGAAACATGATGGGCCTTTACCAGTGACCAGTGCACTGAGCTGACAGACTTATGAGGCCTTGGTGAAGAACAGATTTTCGTGGATATGTGCGTCAGACCGTCTCTGTGTTCTGATGACAGAAACACACCGGACACTTAGTCCACACAGGCCAAAAGGGGCACTTGGCTGGCTGGCTCTGAGTCACACAGGCCAAGATGCAGGTGGGCCCTGGCCCTGCTGGACTCTGCCCCGGCCGGAAAGATGGTCACCAGCAGCTGCAGGCCCACCTCTCCCAGCTGCACCTTCCCAGAGGGCCTGAGGTGACAGCCGGAGGGTTCGGTCTGGGCTTGGGAGCCACTGCCCAGGCCTGCTGACTGACCTGGGTCCCCTGGCCTGATGTCCCCCCGCCCAGGGCTTCAGGGCCGGCCTGGGGCACAGCAGCGAGCCCTGTGAGGTGCAGTGCAGGGGCCTTGGTACCCTGTCTTCTCCTGGCAGTGGCTTCCCCGAGACCAGTCCCCAGTCACTCTCTCCCCTCCTGCGTCCATGCGTTAGAACAGCTGGCTTTCCAGTTGCTCCTGCTTGTGGGGCAACTCCCATCCTGGGAACGTGGCCCTCCTTGACCTGGCCCTTCCTTAGGTGCTGCCCACTGGCGAGCAGGGCTGGTCCGTACTGGAGGCCAGGCCCTTGTTAGACCACACCGCAGCCAGCTCTGATGCACGGCTCTGCACATCAGGGAGGAGCTTCAGGGCACAGGCACTCTGGGTGCCAGTCTTGCTCTCAAAAGAGTCTCCCAAGTTTGTGTCCCAGAAGAGCGACCTGTGGTCCAAGCCCAGCTTGCGGCCACCTTCTCTGAGAAGCCTTCCTGGACTTCTTCAGCCCTCTTCGGGATCCCTGTAGTATTTGCTGTGTGTCCTGCGCCTGTGACGGCTGTTGCTGTTTATCCTTTAAAGCACAGGCCACGTCCTGCGAACCAGACTGTAAGTCCACGAGGGGAGGACCCACCGTGATATCTTTAACCCCCGAGAGCTGGAACATCCCCCAGGAGCCCCGACCACTAACCGCTACCTCCAGGCCTGGGGCGCCTTCCTGTCCACTCAGGTGCGGAGGGGCCTTTCTGGTCAGGACAATCTTGAATTGATTTCATTTCTATAAACAAGGAAATCATTTTAAAAGAGCTCTTTAACACACCTTGCTGTTGAGAAGAAAACTCTCAAGTCATCAGGCACAGTTGGGAATTCCCTCCCGGCCTGCAGTGAGTGTGGCATAGATGTGCAAGGCCAGCGCGGACACAAGTGGCCATAAGCCAGCTATGTCTGGGTCCCCTCGGGTCCCGGTGATACAGGGACACGCACTTTCACAGTCCAACCATCCTGGCAGGTGGGAAGTCGCGCCTTGGTGGTACCAGGCTGTGCATAAACCCCGGGGCCCAGGTGCATGGCACAGCCTGGACACATCAATGTGCGGTTGGAGAGGGTGGAGCACGGTGCGGGGGTGGGGACAGGGGCAGCCCCGGGAAGGGAGTCTCTTCCGTGCTGTGCTGGGATGGTACCAAAGCTCTCCTCCGTGCAAAGCCGGCCCTGCACCACACCCACAGTGTGCCAGGGGTCCAGGTTCTCTCCCGTCCCAGCTCTGCCAGGTGCTTGCGAGGATCCGTCCCACTCACCGGAGGGGCGAGAACCCTTGGAGCAGCTGGTAGGACGGTGCTTTGAAAATGACAGGGGCGCCCCCTGCAGAAGCAGCCTGGCCTTGGCAGAGCTGGTGTCCAGAAGGCCAGGTCCTGGCCCAACGCCCCACAACAGCTGTCTATTGAGCACGTGCTGTGTGACATTCGATGTTGTTAACTGGGGTTTCGGGCCCGAGCCCCGCGCATCTGGTCCCAGCTCCCTTAGGGCACCACCGACGTTTGGGGCCAGCTCGCTCTCCGTCGTGGGGGCTTGTCTTGTACGTTGTGGGGTGTTCAGCTGCCTCCCCAGCCTCTACCCGGCCGTCACAATAAAAACATCTCCGGACGCTGCCAACTGTCCTCGTGGCAAAACTGCCCCCCGCTGAGAACCATGGCCTTGGAGAAGCAGGAGCACCCCCTTGTTCCTGCTCGCTCACTGGGGTCTGGCTGAGACCTCATTTGAACAAAGATTTCTGCAGTCTAGGGGACAGTGAATGAGGCTCGCAAAGAACCGCAGGTGCCACTGTCATCGGGCTCTCAGCGGCCGAAGTCCTGGGAGTGGGACATATGTCCGTGGGTTTGGACAAATCTAAGACATGTATCCACCGTAAGACGAGTAGCTTTTCAGAAGCCTTCTTAGGAAACTCCCCAGGACGGAGAATGTCAAGCTCATGAAAGAGGAGAGAGGAGTTTAATGAACCTCGTGCTCCTGACACCCAGCCTCACAGTGACAAACTGAGTCAGTGTCATTGTCCTTGAAACCGTTCGCCCCCACCTCCCATACACTGAAGCCATTCCTCAGCATCCGAGTCCACATTTAAAGACACTGAGTCTTTAACTCACGTGATCATAAAGCCATGACCACACCTAAAACTCAGCCAGTCACTAGTATCAGCGGTTTACGCTTCCCAGAGCCCGTGTCATGTGTGTGTTTTCCTTTTGTTTCTATTTTCATAGCGTCTTTGAATCAGGATCAGGTGAGAGGACTTTATAAAGTTTCTTTTGACCAGTTGCCCTACCCCAGCCGGTGCTCGGGGAACAGTGGCTGCTTTTATTTTAACAGAGTTTTCTGGACGTGAGGCCAGTGTTTTAGATTCAAGACGGAAAGAGCAGCAGGGAGTCCTTTGCAGCCTGGCCCAGTCCGGCTCCCCGTCCTCCGCCCTGGCTGCGGGGTGGCCCTCTCCCCTAACCGACCACGTGCAGCCCTTTCTCTGAGCCCTTGTTTCCTTCCCGGTATTTCTGTCCTTACTTGAGCGATCCATGATGATGATGATCGGACTGTTCTTCGGGTGCTCTTAATCCCTCTGAGCAGAGGTGCGTCTCTGGCCTCGGCTGAGCTTGTAGTAAACAGGTGCTCGTGTGTGTGTGAGAAGCGCCCTCGTCCCGCGAAGCCTGGGGCCGACGCCGTCCTCTCTCAGAGCTTTTGTGCCGCAACGTGGCACGAGGAGAAAGAGACAAAGAAGTCAGGCAGCACCTACACTAGCAAAGGTCCCAGGGCGGCTCACCCGCCGCCAGGCAGGTGGGGACCAAGGGCGCTGTGAACCCAGGTTTCTGCCACGGCCGACTTCCTCTCTGCGCCAGCAGCCAGGAGCCAGGGGAACCGTGACGCCCGCGGAAACGGCTCGCACTGCCAGCCCGGCCGGTGGTGGCAGGTGGTGGCCTGCTCGCTGGGCAGCGGAGATGAAGGTGGAACTGGAGAAGGGTCGGGGCCCCCTGCCCTCCTCTCCATCCTTCCACCCTGGCCGCATCCCGGCTGCTCTGGAGTTGGAGGAGGAGAGAAAGCCGTGGGTCCAAGTGAAACCCTGGGTTTCTCTGCAGGTGGTGACTTTCGATGCCGGGGGAGTGAGCGGCCACCGCAACCATGCTGCTCTGTACGCAGCCGTGAGGTAGGGTTCTCAGGGACCCGGGGGTGGAGGAGGGAGGCTGGTCCCCCTAAGTCACCAAGAGCAGTGTGATCTCAGCACGTCCTCCCAGGGGGGCAGCTCCCCCAAGTCTCAGAATTCCTGTCTCCCGAACAGCTGCGTTTCCTTACCCCACGGACACAGCAGATGCGGGGACTGCTTTTAGTTCTCTCTGCTCTGGCCGCAGAGAGCTTTAGGGCCGGACTTCCAGTCCTTGCAGCCCACAGACAGGACTGTAAGGACTGAGTTCTGTGCCCCGGCGTGCCTCCCACTCCATCTGCTTCCTCCTCAGATTCTGATTTATTTGCCATCTTCTGCTGTACTGTGTGCGCAAGTTCCAGTCTCTCTGGGGAAGGAGGATGTGCACTGATTTGAACTCTCACCTGCTCCTCGCAGCCTCTCCACCTACTGACATGAACCTGCCCTTAACCTGCAGCTAAAAACCTGAACCTCGGGGGAGGGCACAGCTCAGGGGTAGAGCGCGTACTTACATGCACAAGGTCCTGGGTTCAGTCCCCAGTACCTCCATTAAATACATAAATACACACATAAATAAAAAACCTAATTATCTCCCCTCAAAAAACCTGAACCTCAAGGACCCTGAGATCATACAAACTACAGCGGGTGTCCTGTCCCTGGGGCCCTCAGGGACCCTCTCCTTCCCCACCTTCCGGGGACACATTTGTCCTGCCTCAGCTGTTGAGTCCCTCCTGCGCGTGAAACCGGAGTGGGGGCGGCCTTGCCTGGCAGCAAGCCCCAGCTGTGCTCACCTGGCATCAGGGCACAGGGGAGGCTCCAGAATCGGGGTGTCTGGCGTCCTCACGGAGCTGGTGAGACTGCCCCAGAGCCACACAGAAACCAGAACGAGCGTCCGGTGGGCAGGCCTGAGACCCTCTCTGAGCCTCAGTCTGTGGTTTGAGACAATGTGCGCCACCAACCATCAGGTTGTTATGTGGAACTAAAACCAGGTGCTGATGGGTGTGCCTGGCGGCAGCATCCAACCCAAATTGGCTACCGCCCTCCCCACTGTGCAGGTGCCCTCTGGGCCCCTCCCTTCTCCCCTGCTGCCCTGGGTGGCCACCTGTGGAGGCCCCGGGAGGGCATCTCTGCCGGGAGGGGAGACACTGCCCGCGCCCATGGCTCAGCCTCCGGCCCCGCCCTCTGCGCCCTGGGCTTCTCTCCGGTCACCCAGCTCCACCACCTGGGCCTTCAGGTCCCCAGAAGTGCCGAGGGGATGGGGTTTGCCTTCTGAGCGCCCTTCCTTGGCCTCCCGAGTCCGGGCAGCCCCGCTCTGTTGCAGGCATCAGGCCTCAAGCCCCTCGCTCCATGCCTCGCTCTGCTTGCCTTCCCTCCCAGCTGACCCCCTCCCCCGGCTGCCCCCCGACTCTGGCGCGGCTGATTTCACCCCCATCTGCCCTCACCTTCCCTTGGCCTCCGGCCCTGCCTGACAGCCCCTGACCTGCCTTATGGCAGCCTGTCCTCCCCCTCCTCCGGCCTGCCTGGCCTCCCCTCGGTCTCCCCCGGACCCCCACCAGCAGGCCCCCGGCCTCCTGTGCACGGGGCTCTCAGAGCGGTTTCCCGTGTGTCTCCAGGCCTCGCCTCTCTCCTGCACTTAGACCTTATGTCCCCAGCTCCTTCCTGGGTCCCGACCACCTGACACACAGAATATCCCCAGGGCTGGGCCCAGAGCACGGGACGAGCTGCCTCTGAGCTCGGGGTTCTATTTCTCAACTTCTCCTCTGTGACCCCTGCTCCAAGAGTCCCTTGTCATAGGATGTGTTAGCTTTCAAAACAAGGGGTTTGTTGCTGTCACCCTGCTCTTCACTGTGATGGGGGAGCGGGTCAGGAAGGAGGAAGGACTGTCAGGGAAGAAATACCAGTTACCATGGAAAAGAGTCTCCCACACTCACATCACCATTTCAAAAGAGAAGACAGCTGAAGGGTCCGCTCTGGTTACCGTCATCTCTGACAGGCACAGCTCTGCCCAGGGCGCCTCCAGCTGGCGACCTGGGGGAGGGGCCCGCCCTGCGCCCTCACCTGCAGCCAGCGGGTGGAATCTGAGGAATCTATATGGTGACCTCTGCACAGGAAACCCCCAGAAACCCCCGTGGAGGGACCTGGGGGGGCAGGCCTGGCCCTGAAGGCCCTCCCTGCTACTGCCAAGGACTCTTACTCTGCCCGCCTCTCCCTCCTCCAGGTCCCTGCACGCAGAAGGGAGGTTACCTAAAGGTAAGGCCGGTCCCTGTCCCTCTAAGGGACTTGCTGGGGTGACGTCGATGGAGGGCAGGGCTGCGCCCTTCTGGACACAGCTCAGTGTGCCTGTCACGGTGGCACCCGGGCCTCCGAGTCGGTTGTGTCCACGGGATGCATTCACTGGGTGTGAGGGGAGGCCGCGTGTGAGAGGAGCAGAGCTGACAGGAGACGTGGGCAGCCAGGAAACCCCCTGCGCACAGACACACGGCAGGGAATGGGCTCCCGCGATCACAGTTAGGAGGCTGGGAAGGCCTCTGTGCACATGGGAGGCCGGGGGAGCTGCTGGCACCGTTCAGCCCGAGTCCAGAGGCCTGTGGACCGGGAGCCGACGGTGTGAATCTCGGGCTCCGGGCGCCAGGCCAGCGTTCAGCTCTGCAGTCGGACAGAAAGGAGTGAACCCCCTTCCTCCACCTTCCGTCCTATCGGGCCTCAGTGGCCTGGATGAGGCCTCCCACACTGGGGAGGGCCTCTGCTTCACCACCTCATCCAGTTCAAACGTGAAACACCCCCACAGACACACCTGGAAACAATGTCTAGTCAAGAATCCAGGCGGCCCGAGACCATCAGGTTGACATGTGAAGTCAGCCATCGCCATGGGCCTTGTCCCCACCTGTCTGGTTTCTCACTGGCCAGGTCTCGGCCCCGCTGGCTTTCTTTTCCGTCCAGACTCACACCCACCCCCAAGTTGATCAGCCAGGCTGTAAGTGGCTGATGGGTGTTGGGGGGTCTGACAGTCTTAATGACACACAGGGACGTGGGAGACCCCCTTGGCCAGTCACTGTGCAACAGCAGCGCCTGGCCTCTCCGAGCCAGCGTCTGTCTAAGGGGAGAGAGGCAGCGTCCCAGGAGCGCCGAGGGCCGGGCGGTGCACACACAGGCAGTGCGCCCTTTCTGGGTGGGCGGACGTGCCGCTGGAGCTGCCAGAGCTTAAGAGTGGGACTGCAGCGTGTCTGATTCTGTGTCAGGCCCCGGAGACAGGCAGGTCCCATGCTCACTACCAACACTGCCTTACAGACGAGGAAACTGAGGCTCACGGGGGTGGAAGGACTTTCCCAAGCCTGCAGTTGCTCGGTGACAAGCAGGAACCAGGTCTCTGGCCTCCAGGACAGGAATTCCTGTCTCCGTCCCCTTTCCCGGCCCGGACGCAGACAGACCCCAGCCTCTAGCAACCGACCTTCGCTCGCAGGGCACAGAGCAGGTGGAGGCGGGCCGGCAGTCCCAAGGCCTTTCACCCCTCCCATCTGTGGCAACGGTGGCCCAAGAGCAGCTTTCGCGCCATGGCATCACCTGGCAACTGCGCGGGCGCTGCCCTGGCCCGAGCCCCGGGGCGGGTGGGGACTCAGGAGGTGTGCCTGGGAGCAGCTCGGCCCCCTGCCCTCTCCGCACAGGGTGCTCCGTGCTCACGCTCCAGTCAGTGAGCCTGCTGCGCAAGTACCTGTCCCTGCTGGACCTGCCCTGCTGCCTGCTGCGCGCCCCGCACGTCCTCTTCGTGCTCAGCCGCGGAGAGGCGGCCCAGGCCCAGGTGAGGACTGTGGTCCCTCCTGCACCCCCGCCTCCAGGTCCAGGCCCCGGGACCCCCAGCCCCACCCCCAGGTCCATGTGGGGCTGGGTGCCTGCCCGCAGCCGGACCGCGGGGGCCGTGGGCTGTTCTGATTATAGAAATAGCACACTCTGGAAAAAAAGGGAGTAACGATGCACGCTCAGTGTAGAGGATCTGGCTCTACCGAAACGCAAGAAGAAAGTAAAACGATTCATAAAGCTTACCTGCCATCCCGCCCCGCAGGGTTATCACTGCTAACTCAGTACACCCGCTGTAACATTTTTGCTAGCGGAGCGGAAAGGGTCAAGGGCCAGAACCCATCACTGGGCTGTTAAATGAAACAGGTGTGTTAAGGCTATAGCTTTTCTGAGACGCAGTAGTAACAGATGTCAGAAGTCTTCTCCCCGCACCAAAAAAAGAAAAGAAATTAAAAAAAAAAAGAACATCGAGGGCAGAGCCCACCTGACGGCCTGGGCTCAGGCATCAGCGTCACTGCCGCCCTGCTGTGGGACTGATGCGTGTCCTTGTCTATGAGAAGCCAAGAGCGGTAACAGTCCTACTTCACTGCCAGGGCCGTTAACTGACGTGCGGGGCAGCGGCAGCGGCAGCGGCCCTGCCCCACCGTTGTCACAGCGGGTTTTAGGAGGTGGGACGGAGGCTGGAGGTGTGGGTGGAGGGAGGCCAGGGGCGGGGAGGGCCCGCCCTGCTCACGCCTGCCTCCGGCCCTCCTCGCAGAGAGCCATGTCCCGCCACCGCAGCCAGCTGCTCTGGTTCCGCCGCCTCTACGTGCTCTTCTCCCGCTACATGCGAATCAACTCTCTGCACTTCCTCTGAGCCTCCAAGGGCTCTCAGATCCCGGGACCCAGGAGGGAGCTGGGGCCTCGGTGGGAGCTGGCTCACCCCGCTGCCTGGAGACCCCGGCGAGGCGGTACGTCCTGAGCTGGCGGCCGCGCTGGTCCCCCTCTCGTAAAAACGAGCCAGCGGGCTGTCCGAGCCTGAGCTGCTTCCTCTGGGAACAGAACCACAACAACCGAAAACAGACCCACCCAAGGATGAGAGTAGCTACCCTGCTGGCTTCTCACGTTTACGTGGTGGCAGGACGTCCGTCAGGCCCGACAGACCCGCGATTGTTACAAATGACGGCCACGTGCCCTGAAACCCCTTCTTAGAGGCGATGTGTTTTCGCATTGTGTCCACAGCAGATTCACCAGACGTGCACACACACACGAAAGTCCAGTCTCCACGGAATCAGTTCAGCCGTAATTCCTTTATGTTCGTGGCCCACATATCTGACTGGCACCTAGGGAATGTCTCCGTTTCACATCACAGTCACTGACTGGGGCCCCGAGGTCCTATCCCTGAGCCCAGCACTTTGTGCAGAGACCCTCCTGATGTGCCCCTGCCCTGAAGGGGCCTACGACCCAGCACCTCACTGTCTGTTCTTCGGGGGAAGCAAGAGAACCCTGGAGGTTTCCCAACACTCCGGGCCTCTGCCTTAACATCGCGCTGCAGACACACGTGCCGTGAGGCGTCTGTCTGGCCTGGAAGCTCTTCCGAGTCCAGCCAACCATCCAGGAAGCGGCCCTCGGCAGGTCCCTCTGGTCCCTTCGGGATCTTAGGCACATATGTTACCTATTCAAAAGTATTTTTAAATCTTAGCGGTTAGAAAGATGTACAGAATTAGCAGCGGTAGCTGCTCCTGCGTGGTGGGACCTGAGACTGACTTTCTGTTTCTTTTGTCTTACTGTACATTCTGAGTATTTTTTAAAGTAAATTAAGTAAAAGTCCAGGTGGAAAATGAAAATAAACCAACATTTTTATTGACTGATGCCTGGTGCTTGACTCTGGTCCGTGTGGCCGGAGGGCAGGCTCTCCCTGCCCGGCTCTGGCTGTCCCAACACCCTCTCCTCTCAGATCCCAGGGCACGAAGCTGCGAGCTCCACTCTGGGCCTGGACAGAGCAGGGGCAGCTGGAGGGAGGGATGCCCCTTAAGGCAGCAGGGCTGCCTCTTGCCCCTGAGTCAGGGGAAGGTACCCTCCACATGGGACGAAGCCCTGGGGACACATGTCTTGGCAGGAAGAAAGTCTCTGTGTGCAGGTTACCAGAAAGCAGCCCCTCCTCCAGGCCGAGCACAAACGGCCTGGCAGAGGAGGGCGGACCACCACTTCCAGGCCCTGAGACCACACCCCATGCCGCTAACACCTGTCAAACAGTGGGGCAGCCCCAAAGCCTAGACGAAGATCAGAAGTTCATGGCTTCTGCAAGGAGGCGGCAAAAAGGAAAGAGAGAGAGAACCGGGGAGGCTGCTGGTTGGGGGCAGGGGTACTGCTCCCACCCCGAGGGTGGGAGAGGGTGGTCTGCCAGTTCTCACCCCGGCCCAGAGGTGCAGAAACTGCCCCTAGCTCAGGGCCAAGGGTCTCACACACACACACAGCACAAAAGGGGGACCCTTCCCCTGGGGGCCTCAGAGGGAGGGGAACCCCACTCTTGGGGTGGCCAGAAGGAGCAGTTAATGGCAGAGACTTGATCAAAAGCAGTAAGGAGAGCTCAGAGCCAGGCCCAGATTGAGAGGATGTCTGGCTGGAGAGTAACCTAGACCTTCAGGTGGAAGAGACATCTCAGAGCGGGGGTGGGGAGGAGCCCAGACAGGGAGGTTGTGGTGGGAAAGGCGCTTGAGAAGCGCACCTAGGAGACCTCGAGGAATGGGGGTTCCAGATGGAGACATGGTTACCGCCGGGGGCGGCGGAGGGGCCTTCCCTGATGGGGGGCCGCGTGTCCCGGCAGCCGTGGCCTTTAGAAAAGACGCACAAGTACGCTGCTCAAACTCTGAATTTCAGGCAGGGGAGGGGGACGAGAGTATTGTAAGCATCTCCTCTGCGCTCAAGGGGCGGCCTGGGCAGGGGCGACGCAGACACAGGCTGGCAAGGCCACCGCCCGCAGCATCCCCAAGGGTGGGGCCCAAATTCGCTGCAGGAAGAACAGGGAACAAGAGAAACTTAAAAGTCGCGAAAGTGAGGGGAAAAGGAAGAGCAAACAGAGTGTAAACCGTAGTAAATGTAACAGAAGCGGCACAAAAAGAATAAAGTCAGACGTCAGTTGCTTCCAAAAACTAACAAACGAGCTGATTTCCCAATCAAAACAGAGGCTCCCAAACTGAGTCAGAACAAAATCTGCAACACCTAAAAGTGAGGAAGCTAAACGTAAAAGGTGAGCCGCGTCCACCTGCCAGGCGAGAGCGACAGCCGCGTCCAGGCGCCAGAGAGCGCCACGCCTCGGCCACGGGGTACTTCAGAACCAGGACAAGCGCCCGCCCTGAGGGGCTGCGCACCAGGCACCTGGGGCCAGAGCTCCCGGAAGTGCAGGTTCTTCACAAACAACCCAGGAACAGTCTTCCAGAATTCTGACAAGTCCAACCGGCAAAAACACGCAGCGTTTAAACAATAGAAGGAACCTAAAGTCAGCGATCACTTCTTATATGATAGAATATTTACAAAACTCAATTATTTATCAGCCACCAAGAAATCCTTACTAAATGCCCCACAGTAGACTTTACAGGCCGCATTCTTGGATCATAATCGAGTCACATTCAATAAAATTATGCAATGACGAAAAAAACCTACTTAGAAACCAAGAGACTGTCCCCTGAATGACCCCCAGATCAAAGAGGAAATTACAAACTATCTGGGAAGTCATAAAACTTACACCTTATATGGAACCTATATTCAGGTAACCTATAGCCTGAAATACTTTTATTTTTCAAAATGATTGAAAATAAGTGAAACAGACAATTCAGATTAAGAAAACCAACAGTGTCAACCAGCAGGGAGAGGGATGTAACACAGACGAAAAACAAAAAGAAGCAAAACCAAAAAAACTGTGGCAAGGGTAAGTTTTCTTTGCAAAATCAAATAGGCCAACATCTGTCAAGTCCAATTCAGAAACAGAAGACAAATGTGCCGTTATTGGGAACAGAATGGATATGAGAGCCACAGGCGTGGGCAAGACTGAGAAATGGTAAGAGATGTGCTAGTCCAGGGCGACGATGCTGAGCATCTGAAGGAATCGGAAGCCTTCCTAGTAAATGTTCGACATCTGCCAGACCCCACCTAGGCTCTCAAATGGGGTCCAAACACATGGATCCCATGAGACGCAGGGTTACATCACTGCAAGATGAATGCAGGTCAGTATCTCTAACCTTCCCGGGACTCCACATCAAGCTCACGCACCCAAGACCAGAAGGAGGTCGGGGCGCCTGGGCAGGCAGCTCTCCTGCTTTCTTGGCCGAGTCTAGGAGGGGTGCAGGGAGGGGCACCTGCGCAGCAAGATGCTGGGGACCAGCGGCAAGGCCAGGGGGCACGAGGCCAGGCGGGGGTGGGCGCAGAGGGGGAGGAGCCAGGCTGTTAGGGGCTGGACCCCCGGATGGACGATGCTGACGGGGTGGCTGTCTCCCTCCACAGGGAAGCTTCACCCTCCTTTTGCTGGATACGCGCAAAGTAAAAAATGCTCTCAGTAAACTAAGTCCCAGCCAGGGGTCACCTCCAAGCCCCTCCCACCCCACCCCCCAGGATCCACGTTTGAGAACAGAACTAGACAGGGAGGGAGAAGTAGGCGGCATCTGATAGCAGGCCCTTTACCAATGGGTTTGACACGACTGAAATTAAAACGTGAAAGGGAACAGCCCCAGCGACCACAGAAGAAAGCAGAAAGATAACTACAACAGATTTTGTACAGGTTCCTGGTCTAGATGGTCTGAAGCATCTAAAAATAATCCCAGTACTATTTAGAGTGTAAATTTGATAGAAGAGCACTGCAGTTCACAGACGAGGTAACAGAACGTGGGACAGCATAAAAGGAAGGAAACCGACAGCTCTGTTTGTGAATGTGTATGTAAAAATGTGAAAGAAAGAGTTGCTGCTCCACGACCAAGCAGGTGCTACTCCAGGACGCAAGGATGGGTCCGCCTGGGGAGATCCGCCAGCGTGACTCACCACATCAACAAGCTAAGAACCATATTCTTTTCTGTGTAGGTGCTGAAAGATAACAAAATTCAGTCACGTGTCCTAACAACAACTTTTAAGAAAAATAGGAAAAAAAGAAGCCAATTTAAATACAGACTGTTTACCAAAACCTACTGCCTAGAACTTCGTCGACAAGGTAGAAAGGTAAGCTGTCATCGCCATGCTCATCAAGGTTGTCCTGAAGGGTGAAGCTGATCGAGTAGACAGAACAATAAAATAACTGGTAGAAGGACTGGAAGACACGGCTACGTTTAGACACCCAGGAGATGTCAATAAAATCTACTCTAACAAATGAGGGAATTGGGTAAGGCAGCCGCATAACAGGTGTCTTTACAAAAATCAGTAACTGTTTTCAACTGGCAATAATGCGACAGAAATGAAAATGGGAAAAAAAATCCCACTGTCATCAACTGCAAGACTGTAAAATACCCAGGAATACGTCCCACGTGAAGGAATCAGACACATCTAAATCTTACAGTCACTATTAAAACTCTGTCTATTTTTGCAGAAATTGACAAATTGATCCTAAAACCACATGGAATTGCAGGAGACTCGGAAGCCAAAACAATTACTACAGAGACGTAAATGTAAGAGCTAAAACTACACAGCTGTACGACTCCAGAAGGAAACACACACCTTCATCTTTGTGACCTTGGATCAGGCAACAGTTTCTTAAACGTGACACCAAAAGTCCAAGCAACGAAAAGAAAAAAACAGAAACCTCTGTGCATCCAAGGACACTATCAAGAAAGTGAAATGGGAAAAAGTACTGGCACACCAGGCGCCTGACAAGGGCCTCGTATCTGGAAGATATGAGGAACTCCTACGGCTCAACAACAAAAAGACAACCTAATTAAAAGATGGGCAAAATGCCTGAATATACATTTCTCCAAGAAGGTTTTCAAACGGCCAACAAGCACAAGAACATCATCAGTCACAAGGAAATGCACTCAAAGCCACAGTGACACTACTTCACGCCCACCAGGATGGCGCTGATTAAAACTAACCATCACAGAAAATAGCGCGCGTTGTTGAGCATACGGGGAAACCGGAACCCTCACGCATCACTGTGGGAATGTAACATGGCGCAGCTGCTGTGGAAAACAGTTTCACTCTTCCTCAGCAACTTAAAGGTTCGCCATCAGACCCAGCAATTCCACTCCGAGGTCTATACCCAAGAGAACTGAAAACGTACGTCCACACAAAAACTTGTGAACAAGCGTTCACAGCAGCGTTATTCCTAACAGCCAAAAAGGGGAAACAACCCAAGTGTCCACCAACCGATGAAAAGATAAACAAGATACGGCATTTTGTTTATTATTCAGCCGTGAAAAGAAATAAAGTGTTGACATGTGCAACAGCAAGGAAGAACTTTGAAAGCACCATGCCTGTGAAATAAGCCAGACACAAAAGGCCACATGCTGTAGATTCCATTTAAGTAAAATGTCCAGAACAGGCAAATCCACAGAAACAAAGTACATTAGTGTTTTCCAGGCTTGGAGGTTGTGGGAAAGGAGTGACTGCTAATGAGTATGGAGATTCTTTTTCAGGGTGAAATGTTCTGAAGGCTGGACAACCTTGTGAATACACTAAAAACCACTGGGTGCTAAGAATTGAAAGGCTTAATTTTATGCTACATGAATTATATCTCAATTCAAGAAATAGTGTGAAAATAAGATTTCATTAAAATGTTCTAGCTCACTCTAAGGATACGCACATGATAAAGTTGGCATCCCTCCCTGAACCTGGTGATACTCACCCAACCTGCTGGCCTGGTGAGTTCTACAGAGTACAGATCTTATTTGTATTATAACCCAATTTTAGTGCTTACTGCTTCTATTTTAAACATAGTTTTCAAAAGCTAAAAAAAATTAACACAGGACATAAAATAAGACCTGAATAAATGGAGAATCGTACCGTGTTCCTTGACAGATTTAATATAAAATCCTTACGAAGTTAATAAGCTGGATACCACCAAATATATATAGTATATACAAGTTCCAATTTATAAATTTATATATTTGCATTCATTAATTCCCATTCTTACAAAATTAATATATAAATGTAAAGTAGTTGCAGTCAGAATCACAATGGATTATCTTTGGACCTGGATAAAATCATTTAAAAAATATATTAGAAGAAGGAATGTCCAAGAAAAGCCAAAATAGAAATATTAAAAATGATGGAGAGATGAGGCCTGCCTTTCTATCTTTAAAACTTATCACCCCTTGTAACCAAAGCAGAATGATACAAGCACAGGAGTAGACAGATGCTGAACAAAGAGAAAACGAAGACAGATATCCAAATTATATGCGAACTACCATACGGTGAACAGGGGCATTTTAACTCAGTGGAGAAAACATTAATGAACAGTTTCAGGGTGGTTGGTCAGGCATTTGTAAGAAAGCAAAGACTCCGTAAGTTATGCCAAATACAAAAGTGCATTGTACACGAATTATAGATTTACATATAAAAGTCAAAACAATCAAAATATCATTTAAGAAACTTGAGAGACTAAATGTGTACATACCTTGGAATGGGGCAGACCTGACCGGACTAGGCTGGAAACTCATAAAATGTAAAGGGAAAAAAAACGAGATATATCACAAGTTTCTGAAATTAACAGGTATTACATACAGATGTGTTAACATCCCTAACATATAAAGATTGATAAGAAAACAGCTCAAAAGAAAAAAAAATGGATCAAGGATAGAAAATTCACAACAGATGAGATCCAAATGGCCAATGAACATGAAAAGCTATTCAACCTCAGTAGTCGCCGGGGCGTGCAAATTCAAGCAAAGATGAAAATCCATCTTTCACTGAAGGTGGTGACTGGATTAGAGGGACAGGTTTCCAGGGAGGAGAATGGAGGGAGCAGAGAACCTGGATGGGTCGCCCCCTGACCCGTCCCGAGACACACACGCACCCAATGCGGGAAAAAAATCCCACTACTAATTAAAGAAACATATACTACTCGAAAATGCCGTTTCACATGTCTAATTTGCAAAGATGTCAATAAACAGTAATGGCCCGTGTCCTGCAGGTGAGGGAGCAGACACATTTGCTGCTGGGGGAAACATAAGATGGCGGAATCTTCTGCACATTAGCATGTCACAAATCTTTACAACGTTCATCTGTATCCCTTGACCCTGCATACATTTACCCTCAGGGCATTGAAACTAGTACAAAGATGCACAGATGTATGACGTGCAGCCCCGATCAGAGGGAAAACAATCAACAGGCTGGAGCAAGGATCTCCTGACTCTGACTTCGCAATAATACATACCTTACAAAACACACACTCACAAGGAAATGTTAAAGGGATAAATATAAATGCCAACATTTTCTTCCCAAACCTCCATGGACCACCTGGAGCACTTCCTGGAGGAGGCACACCTTTCCCCGGAGACCACCCGAGCCGTCCATCAGTGGTGAAGAGCATCGAGTTCACCAGCACAAAGAGAACGTGTAAGGTCGGGGAGTCCTACGGAAAGTGAGCCAGTCAAACCTGACAGAGAAACAGACAGAACCGGACGGAAGAGCCACAGGATCCACACAGTGTTCATGCTTCAGACCCACAAGACGCCGAGGAGAAGACACAGCTCTCCATTATGCTGCACCCCAGAAACTGACACAACACTGCAAACTGACTATACTTCAACTTAGAAAAGAGAGAGAACAGCATGAAAAAAAATCCAGAAAAACATAGCTCTAGTTTGATCAGACTGTTAAGGTCTTGGTCAAATTTGAATCCTGCCTGTACCCATACCCCTGCCAGGGGCTCCTGTCCCATGTTGACAGTATTGCAAGGAAAACCCACATGAAGTGGAGTCGACTTCAGTGATTAAAAGCTGGATGTGGGGAGGGGGGGTAGCTCAGTGGTGGAGCGCATGCTTAGCATGCACAAGGTCCTAGGTCCAAGGCCAGTACCTCCTCTAAAACAATAAAAAATGAAAAGAAAAGCTTGATAACATGTGGTCCGATTAAGGGAGGGTCTGAGGGGAGTCTGGGGGGCGGCGAGGCCAAGGGAAAGCGTCCCAGTGCCCCACAGCTCATCCGAGCCCACGAGTTCAGAACTGCGGGTGTCGTTTCTCCCGCTGGTCTGGGTCTGGTCGATGGGGGGGATCGCAGTGGCAGCCTCGTGCCTAGAAGGAGACGCCAAGCAGCAGCCACAGCGTGCTCTCCGGGAGCCTGGCCGGCAACGCCTGCGTCCTGACACCAGTGCTGCCCTCCCGGCTGGAGGGGGGCGATGGCGGGAGAGTAGGGGGTCGACAGTCCACCCCTGAGCTTCTCATCTGTCACAGATGCAGCACCGGCCCTGTGTCCTGGGCTTCACAGGAGTAAAGGCTGATTTCAGGAAAGACAGATCCTGTAAGATTCCCAGCGCTGGGACTCCCCCAGCGCAGCGCGGGGAGCCTGTCCTGGGAGGCGCCTGTCGCCTGCAGGACGTCTCCTTCCTTCATGAACTCAGCTGTACGACAGAGGGGTAACACGGGGCACGCAGGGCAATACGACCCGAGAGGCAGCTTCCTGGCCGTGACCAGAAGGACAGTGACAGGTGCCAGGCTGCGTCCGATGGTGCCCGACACTCCAAGTCACAGTCCTAGCAGAGCTGCTCCTGGCCGGCACCAAACCCTTGATTTCTCTGAGCCCCAAGCAAGTGGGGAAATACCAGTTTCTAACATGACGGCTGGAGGCTCCAGCTGGGAGTTTCCACTCGGGGCCCAGGGGCCGTTCCAGCTTCTGCCGGGACCTCCCTGCAAGGGATGCTTCCAGGAAAGTCACCGGAAATTCAACAAGTGGCCGGATAAAAATGTCACACACCAACACAGCAGCACTCCTCTCCACCAGCAGTAACCAGCTGCAAAGTCTAAAAAGAGATCCTGTTCACAAGAACCACAGGAAAACCATAAGATACCCGGGAACAAGCCTGACACAAGACGGGCCACTTAGCCACCTTCCACACGGAGAAGAGCAGGGAACTCAACAGAGGAACGCGAGAGAACAAAGCCGGCCAGTGGGATGGCCACCCTCCCAGACCGCAAGTAAGCACTGTCCAGAGGCCTGTCCCCCAAGTTAATTTATAAATTTGATACACTCGCAACCATATCCAGACAGGACTTTATATGGCACTCGTTACACCCATTCTCAAGTTCATCTGGAAAACAAACTGATTAAAAAATAGTAAGGAAGCTTTATTCTATCAGATTTTTTAAAAAGCACATGATAAGGCTTTCCGTATTTAAAACCCTCTGGTATTTGTGGGACTTTGGGAAAATAAATTGAGAAAACAAATGAAGTGTCAGGAAACCACCTCCTGTAGAAAACGCCGCGCTCTGAGCCAGCGGGGGCGGAGCGTCTGCCAGCAGGAGAGCTGATTTGGTGGTTATCTGCTTCAGTGGGGGCTAAACCCCTACCTCATACTGCTGACAAAGGCAAAAAATAAAAGCCACTCAGAAAGAAAAAAATCAAGACAGATTAAAGACCTATCTGTTGGATTAAAGAGAAAAAACAAAAAAAGCCACCAAAGACTATGAGAGTCGTAGAGTAAAATCTAGGGGACGCGCGTGTGCTTAGCGTGCATGAGGTCCTGGGTTCAAGCTCTGGTCCCTCCATTTAAAAATAAACAAACAAATCTAATTACCCCCTTAAAAAAACTTTAAAAAAAACCCAGAAAAGTCAGATTGCCATAAAGAAAAGGGGGAAAAAACGACTGATAAATTTGAGCCTTTCAAAACCTAAAACCCTAATAAAGTTACAACAGTGACAGACTGAAAAAGAGTATTTGTGACATTTATAACAGGATGTATACCTGAACATACAGAGCTCCAAAAATTAATTTTCAAAGATAGTACCTGAAACACATTACTTACTAATTTTTTTAACATGTGGATGAAACAAAAAATAGCCCCCAAGGAAAACAGACATGAGCAAGCAGCTGACAGGACGGGAAATAACAATGGTCAAAAAACAGGAAAGATGCTTATTTCTCATAGTTAATCAGGAAAATGGAAACTTAAGAAAAAAATGTTTTGCCCAACAGTCTGGTCACAATTAAAACACTGATAACATCAAGTGCTGGTGAGGGAGGGCGCTGCTGCTGACGGGCTGACAGGCATTTCAGAGGCTGGTTTCTGCGGGAAACTCAGCACTTCCACTGTTTAAAATACGCATATCTTCAACCCAGCAATTCCTCTTGCACAGCCTCAAAAAACACACATGTACAAAGAGGCATTTAAAAGAATGTCAACACTATTGAAAAGGAAACAGGAAATCTCAGTTTCCATAAAGAAAAGACGGCTAAGCAGACCAGACCCATACTCTGCGTCCCACGCAGCTACCAGTAATGAGACTGCGTCTGCTGAAGTGAGGTCAAGATGTCTGCAAGCAAAAATGAGGTTGCAGAACAGAACGTACGTGAGATGCCACTTACGTTTTTAAGGAAGACAGGAACCTGTGCTTTACATGCTACTGCAGGAGGAAAGGCAGGTCGGAGGGGACAGTCACCGCACCAGGATGTGCTCAGGTCTCATCCGCGTCATTTCCACCAGCTCCTTCCCCCTTCCCACCGAGAAGTCTCAGCGGGGCTGTCAGCCGACACAGTGACCACACAGGGCGCCGTCCACCGGTATTTCCTCTCCCTTTTTCCCTGTCTGCTCTGCCTCACAGATCATTTCATGGTTCACGTTCCTAAAGCAAAGAGCAAGTACTTATTAAACATTTGCCAGCACGTGCACACCTGGGACTCGGTCAGGAAAGGAAAGCTTCGGGAAAGCGTCTTCTTGTAACGAAAGGCACTGATGGACACAGAGCAACGGGAAACAAGAACCAGGCAACAGGCCGTTCGCAGCTGTTCGGGGCTTCTCGGCGCCTGAGAGAGACACCAAAGGCCGTCCACACTGGCTTCGCCCTGCTTTTCTGACCCACCACTTCCTCCCACCCCAAGTCTCCAAATCGGCCGGCCTCACCGTGCACCCCAACTCTGTTCAGAGACCCCTCCCTTCTTCCTGATTCTTGCTTCCTTTAAAAATACAAAGTGGTCGTTTCTGGGTAGAGGTTCAGTTTTGCAAAATGAAGCGTTCTGGAAACCGGCAGCACAACAGCGTGAACATACCCAGCCCCGCTGCGCCGCGCGCCTGAAAACGGCGAAGAGGGTCCGCTTCACATCATGTGTCTTTTACTGCAATTTTGAAAAAAGAAATTAGATGAGATCTACCTTAAAAAACAGAAGACGCCGGTCACCCAGTCACACTCCCCCTGCGTCTCCCGTGACCAGCCCCTCTCCTCTGAACCCCCAGGCTCACGGATCTTTCCGACGCTGGCCCCGACACCTGACAACGGCCCGTCCGGCTCCTCGTTTGGCTGCGAGCATCTTACTGGCGCTCAGTAAGCATCTGCTGTAAAACGACGGCCTCAGAAGCAGAACCAATGTACAAAGAAAATGATTAACCACGGTAACTGCTTTAATGTTAAAAATATTTATTTTTCTAAAAGATTACACAAAAATCGGGAAGAAATAGAAGGTTGTCAACTAGCCTATGTCAAAATCTGAGCTGAGGAAGGACAAGAGCTGCCTGAAGACACTGGCGGCTGCAGCAAGCCGCAAAGGCCGGCGACCTGGCCGGCGGGGACAGCGGGCCGGGGGCCGGGGGCCAGCGCCCCTCCTCCTGGGACAGTGGGCGGGCTCACTCCTTAGACATGTTCTTGATGGCCTTGTGCTCCTTCATGGCCTTTTCCCAGTCACTGCCGTTGAACTCCTCAACGACCACGCTCCGCACGGTGCCCTCGTCCAGGCAGTGGGGGGCGATTCCTGCAGGGGTGGCACAGAGAAAGCGCCCCGGCAGGAGTGAGACCGGGCGCAGACAGGCTCTGGGACAAACCCACGCCTGCCAGTGACCTGCCAGCGTCCTGCCAGTGTCCATGCGAACCAGGCTCTCTGAGTGACCCTCTGGCCCCTCCATCTCTCACACGGGGGTCCGGCTTCCTGGACCAGGTATGGCCACGGCCGACATCACTCAAACCACACTGGGAGCACAAAAGAGCAGGACTCAAGCCTGGAGCCATCACTGGCGGGCAGCCTGAAGAATTCACTGGCCTTTCTCAGGGCGCAGACGGGTAACTCCCTGGACACTAGCTACTCTCATTTATGCAGATTTTACTCCCCAAATGCCGTTCCTGAGTCTTGGGTCGGCAGGGAGGACTCTCCACATGACAGATGAGGATGCACAGGAGCTGCAGGGTGGTGTCACAACCACCCCCACCCTCCACGGGCTCAGGGCGCCGCAGTGGCTGCAGGTCTGGAGGCTTCGTCTGCGCAGGGAGTGAGACTCCAGGAACACCTTCCACCGCGACTCCCTCCGACTCACACCGCAGCTGGGGTCAGGCGGCCTAAGGGCTGTTCCTCACCATCCGAGAGGACCTGAAGGGAGCCCTGGGCTCTCCAGTCTGTGTTCTGAACAATCTGGCCTCCTACACTCCCTTGTGCCCCCAGGCCTCACCTCTCCTGCCCCTCTCCACCCGCAGCATCAGCCCAGCCGCACCAGCATGATCTCTGAGGGCCAGGGCCAGCTCATGGCCCATCGTTCGAAAAGAGGGCCCTGTTCCTCTAAAATAGGCCTGTGAGGGGGCCCAGCTGGCTGGGCAGGAGCCAGTGCCACCTTCCCCACCACATCTCAGCCCTGGCAGGCGGGCGGCGCAGGGCACGGTGCGCACGTACCGAAGCCTCCGGGGTTGGAGCGGGGGGAGTAGAAGCTCTGGACGCCGCATCTCTTACAGAAGGTGTGCTGCGCCTTGTGGGTGTTGAACGTGTACGTGGTGATGCTGTCGGCTCCCTGGGGGAGATGGACAAAGAGGCTCTGCTGTCATTTCAGAAACACAAAGCTCTCTTGCCAGGCTCTCGGGATCACGAGCACATCCAACCTGAGAACAGGCCCGACTGCACGGCCCGGACACACATGGGTCTGGAGGGTGACAGCTCAGGGCCCCTCAGGCCGGCTGCACACACCACCCTTGGCCTCAAGCTCTCCTGTCTCCCCGGCCTGAGCGGGGGGATGTCAACCGAGGGGCTGGCCCCCAGTGTCCCCAGACAGCCTGCTCAAGGCCTCGAGAACACACTGGCTGGACGCGAACTCATCCACAAAGAACCAACTGGGAAAGGATCCCACCAGGCATCACAGACAGGGGGCTACTGTCCTTAACGGACAATTCGAATAGGGAAAACGGATCTCTCTCACCGAGGACGTGATATTCACTCTCATGAACTGCACTGAGGTATTTTTCACTGTCAGGGGCAAACATTACAGTTACCTACCTCAGCACTGAGTGGGCGGAGAAACACGCATTCTCGTGTGTAAGTCGTGGGAATGTAAATTCATAAGATTTGGGAACATCCACCAAAATTTAAAAAGTGCACATATTCTTTCACACATCAACTCCACGTCTAGAAATGTGCTCTACAATTAAAATTCCATAGTTTATCCAATGACGTGTATACGTAGATGTTAAGACGCCATCTGAAAAGGCTGAACACTAACAATCACAGGCCTAAATGGAGCCCCCGCAAGTTCTGGAAAGAATGAGGCAGCGCTACTTACAAACACTAATGAGACAATCCCTGGGGTCACAAAACCAAGTGAAAAAGCAAGGCTTAAACAGCCTGTGCAGCATGCTGCCACTCCTGACTTTAAACAGCATGTATCCTGGCACGTGCATTTAAAGAAATAACCAAGATCCACCTTGGGGAGACACGGGGTGGATGGTCTCCCGAGCCCCACCCCAGGGGAACAGCCCTCAGAGCTCCGAGCTGCGTGGAAAACCGCTCCGAGGGGCCTCTCCTCCCCCCGCAACCAGCACAGCACAGAGAGCAGCCAAGTGGGCCCAAACCACCCAGAGTTAGCTGTCTGCACACTTTTCCCCAAGAAACGGTCAGGAGGCACAAGGAGCCGACCACCCTCCAGCCCCGGGACACTGCTCAGCTCCTTGGAATGTACTGAGCATGTGCCCCCTGCACCGCGCATGCCCAAGGCCCGAAACGCTCTTCCTACCAAGACCCCACACACATCCATCGCTGAAACCTACAGGTCCCCAGGGGGGCCTTCCTAACCCATCCGACCCAGCCCCACAGCCATCCTCCATTACGCGGCCCGCCTTCACTCTCTACACAGCGCTTCCGGCCCTTTCCTCACCCATCTGTCTCCCTCCATGAGACAGAAGCTCCCAGAGGACAAGGGCCTTGTCTGTGATGTCACCTGCAGGGTTTCGGCTGAACAGTGCCCAACACACAGCAGGTGCCCCATAAACACTGCTGAATCAAGGAGTGAGTTCTGAACTTAATTTAAAAGAACAGAAAATTGCTCCTTCAAAAGGCCGGGCCAAAGAAGAGGACAGAGCTCTGGGGCACCGGGGAAATGACTGATAAGCAGGCCCATGGAAGGGAAAAAAAAAAGAGAAATTCAATTCCAAGACTGACAGCCAACGGCCACACCCAGTGTCTTCAGGAACCACCTGCACGGGTGCTCGGGGCCACAGCCTCCAGCGGGCATTCTTCTGGGTTCACAAGAAAGACAGGAGGTCCGCTGCCTACCTGCCCCTGCCGGACACGCAAGCAAAATCTCAAAGGCAGACGAGGAACAGGAGACAACCTGGCCCAAAGCGCCTGGGACTAAATCTCAGTTAGCCTCTCCTCCCTGCATGTCCACTCGATGCCAAAGCCACGAGGCTGGTCAGACGTGACCAGAGGCGGCTCCAGGAGGTCCTCCTGAGCTAGTGCAGGACGCCACCACAGACCGACCGCTGCGCTGGAGCAGAGAGGAGCCCGGGCCAGCCCACCGAGCAGGGTGCCCGCCTTGTTCAGCGGCGTGTATTCCTCCATCAGAGAGTTCACTTCTAACATAACTGACGCAGAGATAGAATTTCTAAACTGTCAAAGATTTATATACAGGGAGACAGCATCGTTTGTAACTGAAAAAAAAAATTGCACTCAACCTGGAAGTTCAAATGTAGAAAACTGCCTGTGGTACATTCGTACAACAAAACATGCGGGGGGAGCGTACAGCGCAGGGGCAGAGTGCGCGCTTAGCATGCACGAGGTCCTGGGTTCGGTCCCCAGTCCCTCCATCAAAATAAATAAACCTAATTACCGCCCCCACAAAAAGAAACCAAAAGCAAAAAAGCAAAACAAAATATGCTGCAAACACAGGCATAATCATTTAAGTAAACCAAGAAATGGCAGTCGGGGAGGAAGAGGTGGGGGCTGAGGGACTGTGGAGGGAGACCTCACTGCATATGCATCTCTGCACCTTTCACATTTTGTACCAAGCACCAAAATTTCCCCCAAATAAGAAAGTTAAAAATTTTTAATCATTTCTTTTTCACTGGGAAATGATAAAAAGGCAATTATACAACAGCGAAAAAGGTAAAATTCTGCTTTAGTAGAAACACGTGTGATACATTCAGATGTGCTCACCTGTGCACGAGATACTACGTGAGGACACACCCCAGCGCAGCAGCGGCTGCCTCTGGCTGAGAGGGTCTGGGTGAGCTTATTTAGTTTTTGATTCTCTGTTTGTACATGTTTCCACCATAATATCAAACATGCATCCAAAATGTAAAGGAGAAAGATAACATAACCTTTTAAAAATAAGCCTGAAACCTGGGTGACGAGGGAAAGTAAAGCTCCCGGGGGCCCCCAACGGCTCCCCACCCTCTTGCAGGCCAGGCCCCGCCCCCGCCCCCGCCCCAGCACCCACCTTCAGGAGCTTGAAGCGAGAGGCAGGGACGATGAAGTGTTTGTTCTGCTTCTTCTTGCAAATGCTGCAGCTACAGAAAGACAAGAGCAGACCCCAGACCGTGACAACCATCTGCACCGCTGAGAGCCCGGGGACCTACCTGCCACGTCCCGACAGCCAGCTGACCCCCGGGGAAGTCCCTCTGAGCGCCATCCAGGGGAGGGCAGCTCGGGCAGGTGGGCTGACCGCCTAGGCCTCTGCCCCACTGGTTTTCCCCTCAGAAAAGCAGGACCAGGAGAACCACACTCCAGCCCGGTCCACGACAGCGCAGGGAACTGCTGGATCCTGGGACACTTAGAAAACAAGCATCAGGCAGAGCCACGATCCACTGCCTCTGCGGGAGCCTCACCAGAAGTGGACGGGGGGGCTAGGGTCCCTCCTTCCTCATCTGCACACCACAGAAAGCCCAGCTCCCTGTCAAACAGGCCTCAGAATTACATCTTAGACTTAAATCTAGGTCCTTTCTTTTCAGTCCACCTTGTAAAAAGTCCTAATTGCATACAGACTCCTCTAAAAAATTACTCCACAGTGCTGCTCTTCAGTCTGGACTGCACTGTCAGTCGCCCGGTCAGTTCCCTCCTGGAGGAATTCCATGGTATTTATTATCACATAGAATTCAGGTGCCACACCACCTCAGGGCAGAAAGGACTGGATACTCTTGAGTAACTAGTTCCATGCCAAGTGTGGGCCCCCAAGTCAGAGCCTGCAGTCCCTGTCCCATCACAGCAGCCAGGCAGGGCTGGCAGCAGGCCCCACAGACCCTGGGAGCATCACCCGCCCCACCTGGAGGAACGGGCCCAGGTGGCGGGGAAAGCGGTGAGCTTCCAGGTGGACATGCCCTCACCTCACCAACTCCGGACTCCCGAGGACTCTGCCTGAGGCTTTTCATCAGCGCCCAGCCAGACGGTCTCCAGGTAACCACTCCCCACCCCAACCCGTGGCACTTGTCTGTGGGGAACACTGCCAGGCACAAGTCGAGGGCCGCTCCGTGTCCCCTGGGGCTGTGCTGTGCTGCAGGACCGAGCTGTGTCTGTTATTTTTAGCCTCCCCATCTCTAAAACAAATGTTATTATTGAAAACATCTAGCACGTACAAAAAGAAAAAGAACAGAACACGAACCCTTACATACCCATCACCCGACTCTGCCAATTACCGGATGTCACCAGTGTTGCTTCACCTGTACCCAGACTGCCCAGGCAATGCTGAGGCGCCCTCGCCCTTTAACCCTTACGTCCCTGTAAGCCAGCTGCGAAGAGGAAACACTCACTTGCAGTCAAAGATGTGCAGGTCTGCCGAGGCCCAAACTTCAAATCGAACCGCTCCACAGTGGCAGCCTCCAGTGTGTTTCACCAGGCCCTGGTATTCGCTGAATGGAACAAAAATAGGGAAGGTAAGGGTCATCTTAGTCTGAAGAGCCAGGCCATTGTTGAAAGAAAGAAGCAAGATAGGACAGAAGTCTTTACAAGACAACCAGACCCATTTCTGCTTTTGAGGAGGGACCATAAGGATTCGGCACCTTCTTTGCCCATGAGCTCTGCTTTCCATTTCTTCTATTTTGTTAAATCTCAGAGTAAGGCATTCCAAAAGCATGGGAAAGGGGAACTGAGTGGAGGATCCTAATCCAGCCACCTGAACACTTTTATTTATATGGCAGATACTAAGATTTTTTTAGCAGTTAGGCACCAGGGAGAGCGCAGTGAACAGGACACAGCTGTCTGGCTCCCGGCCTTACAGACCTGACGCAGCCATCAAACAAATTAAACCCAAGAATATTTACGTGATCGGGATAAAGCTCGTACAGGCTGCTGTGAATAAACCGAGTCTGGTGGCTCGGAAGAGCCTTCTGAGAAAGTTAACAAAAGGCTCCCCTCTGGTATCTCGCATATACGTGACTTTACAGAGCTATCTATACATTACGGAAAATTTTAATCCTCTTAGAACTTACTGTATGTGAGTCAGGCCCTTAACTGAACATTATTAAGACTTGATAAATATCATCAAGCTGCCTTCCCAAAGGGCTGAACACTCTTGTCAGTAATGAACGAGAAAACATTCCACTGAAACTTCTCAAGCAATAATTGCAGGAACACTAGCTTGCTACAGTTTTAATTTGCATTTATTTGGTTATTAAGACTGAATATTTCTTCATGTTTCTGTACAAGCTGAAGCCGTTAATATGATGTCTGTTAAATTTTTTCTGCATACACAAATAATGAACCGTGTGAAAAATTCACAGTACATTTGATAGTTAAAAATGAAAGTCTCCTAACTCCCAAAGGAATCCACAGTTAATTATTTGCTAACGTTCCTGCAGAGTTTTTTCCATACAATAATGTTTTAACAATAACTTGAAGAGTTATATGTATTTTTTAATTTAGTGGGTTTTGGTTTTTCAACAAATATATGTAACTCGCACCAATCTGATAGGTTTAAAAAAACTTTATGTCAACATTTAAAAATCTTTTTCTTGACCACTTGCCAGTTTGTTTTAAAGTAAAAGTTTACTTCAAATTTGAGTTTCACGTTTCTGAGATCTTTCTACCTCCGACACCAAGCAGGAGGGGCGCAACTTAGGGGCTGAAAATGTGGCATGAGGCACATAAAAGCTGCTCAGCCAAGATGAAAAACCAGAAAGTGAACCACACGGAAAACCAAATATTCCACCTCTGAGAAGACGCACCCTAACGGAGAGAATTTCTTACGGGACAAGAACAGAGACATTCTGTTCAAGAAAAGGAGTAATCTTCAGGTTGTTATGCAACTGTTAGGCTGTTTTGGTTTTTCTAGCGTAAGATGATGGATCCTGAGGCAGAAAGGGCGCCCCAACACTCCGCCGCCGCACGACTGTTCCGAGGGCTCGGCCCTGCCCGGACCCCCACCCCGAGGGCCTCGCCCCCGTCCCGCCCCCGCGCGGGCCCGGCGGGTCCGCACCCCCATCGGGTCCGCCCCCCCCGCCCCCGGCGTCCGCGCCCCGCCGCCCGGCCCCGCGCAGCCAGCGCGCCAACAATAACGGGGTCCGGCCCCCGGCGGCCCCCCGCTCGCCGGCCCCCGCGCCCCCGCCCGCCGCTCCCCGACACACGTGCGCACACACAAAGCGGCCCGAGGACGTGGCCGCCCGCGAGGGCCTTTGTCCGGCCGGCCGCGCAGCCGCCCGCGGGAGCCGTTACGGGCCCGCGCCGGCCCGCGCCCGCGGCCGCGCCGCACTCACTAGGTGTCCAGCAGCAGCTTGGCGGCGCCCTCGAAGCTCAGCCTCTGCCGCTTCTGGAACGTCTCCCAGCGCTCCCGCTGCTCGCCCAGGTCCAGCTCGGACGCCGAGGGCGCCGCGGGCGCGGGCGGGGGCAGCGGCGGCTCCGGCGGCGGCTCCCCGGGGCCCGCCTCCTGCGCCCGCGGCGACGAGGGCGACTGCCGCTTGGCCGACGGCTGCCTCGCCGCCGCCCGGCCCCCGCCCCCGGCCTGGCCCGCGGGCCGCCGTGCGCGACCGGTGCCGGAGGCCGAGGCGGCGACCGCGGGGGCCCTGGAGGATCCTGACCGGTTCTGCCCGCGTGGCTTGGCCGCCGCGCCGCTCCTCGCCCGCCGCATGGCTCCCGCAGCCTGGCGCGCAGGCCTTGCCGCTGCGCGTCCCCGCGGCGCCCCCGCGCGTCTCCGCGGCGCGCGCCCGCTGCCCCACCGGCCCAGGGGGCGCTGCGCCCGCCCGCCGCGGCCCGACCCCAGCCCAGCTCCGCACCTGACCGGGGGCCCCGCGCACCGCGCCGACACCCGCCAGCCGGCCCGCCCGCCCGAGCTGCAGGCCCCGCGGGACCGCGCCTCGGGCCTCCGCTGCCGACGCCCGAGCCTACTTGCACCTGCCCTGGCGCCGCCGTGCCCTCTGCACCCCGAGGGCTCCTTCCTACCTTCCTGAGTCCTGGGTCCCCCTGAACCCGCAGCCGCATCCAAGCAGCCGGCCTGGGGCACCTGCACCTCCAAGACCGGGACCGACCTGGCGGGAGTGCGCCCGCGTGAGCTAACGTGCGTAACCGGCCAGGCACCTGTATCTGCCGGGCAAACAGCAGCTGCAATCAGAGGTCTTAGACGTGGCCTTTCCTGCGGGATGACAAAACAGCGTCTCCAGGATATCGATGGTCCACAGATCTTTTAAATGTAATGAACGAATGAACTCCGCACAGCACAGCACCAAAGGTTAAAGACAAAATCAAGAGAACCACTGATGGAACCCAAATATTTTCCAAACCATTTTTGTTGCTCTCTTTTATTCATATCTTCAAAGAAATAACATTTTCTTTTACTCATTTTTCTACTTTTTTGTTTTCTACTTCCTTAATTTCAACTTTCCTGTATTCTGTTTTTATCGTATTGTGAGTTTAATAGTTTATGGAATTAAATACATAGTTCCTTTTTTCAGTATTTTCAGTAATAAAGTACTAACAACAGTAAATTTTCCTCTGAGTATAGCTTTAGCTGTATGCATTAGGGTGTCACTCGACGTATAGTTTACAGACAGCAAAATGCACATATCTGAAATATACAGTTTCTGTAACCACCACCAATTCAAATACAGAACATTTCCAGCATTCCAGAGAGTTTGTCTCAGGTGGAAGAAAACAGAGGGGACCACCATTCTGACTTCCGTCACCATAGGTTAGTTTTATCTATTCTTAAACACTGTTTAAAAACAGCAAGTACTCTTTTTTTAAGTCCGACATCTTTCACTCATATTTGAGAATCACTTGTGTTGTTCTGTGTATCATGCTTTTTTTGTTGTGTAGTATTTGATTCACGAACATACAATTTATTCTCCTGTCGATGGACATTTGGGTTGTTTACAGTTCGGGGGCAATTATGCATGAAGCTGCTAATTACATTTGTGTACTCATTTGTCTTTTTGTGAACTGATTTCCATATACACATAGGAGTGGAATTGTCAGGTCATAGATTAGCAGTATGTTTTTATAAGATCTGCAAAACAGCTTTCCAAAGTGCCTCTACCACTTTATGCTCCACCAGCAACATGAGAGTCACAAGTGTGCCACACCCTCACAACACCTGGTACTGTCAGTCTTTTTAAATTTAGCCTCTCTGGTGGGTGTGCAGTGATCTCTCTTTGTGGTTAATTCCTGCATGTCTTTAACAGGTAGTGATGCTGAAGCACCTTACTGACCATTTGGATGTCTTCTTTGTAAAGTGCCTGTTGACAGGCACTAAATTGGCTTGTTTGATGTATAGGACTTCCTTATGTCTGGGTGTGAGTTCTCTGCCAGACATACATATTTAAGACATATTCTCCCAGTCATGGCTTTCCTTTTCACTTCAATATCTTTTGATGAGTGGAAATTTTTAATTTTGATACGGTATTTTCTTCTGAGAAAATTCATCTTGTGAATTATTTTGTGGTTAGTGTTTTTCATGTCATGTTTAAAAAAAAATAGTGCCTACCCTAAAGGTCATGAAGATTTTCTCTTATCTTTTCTTCTAGAAGCTTTACAGTTTGCGCTTTCATACTTCAGTCTATGATCCGACTCATTTATTTTGCATATAGTGTGAGGTAGAGGCCAGGTTCTTTTTTTTTCCCTCCGTATTGATATCCTGTGGTCTGTCTCAATCCTCTGTTCTGTTCCATTGATCTACTTACTTATCCTTACAACAAAACCATTCTGTCTTAATTACTTTGCTTAATTACTTAATCTTGGGATCAGAGTAAGTCCTCCAGATTTGTTCTTCTTCAAAGCCAATTGTCTTGGCTTTTCTAAGTCCTACTTATTTCCATAGAAAGTATAGAATCAGCTGTTAATTTCTACAAAAAAGTCTGTTATGCTTTCTATGTTATCAACCATATTCCTGTGAAAATCCCTCAGTTCCTCCAATTTAATATTCCTAACTTCATTCCTTTAATTTTCATTATTTTACTACTACTATTCTGAGAGCTAGAGCAACTAATATTTTTCATATTATTCTGGTTACTCCTTGATTGAATCAAGTCAATTCATTCCTAGAGTCAGACTATTCCAAGAATATACCTTTTTAATCATCTTCTTTGGTTTTGGGTGTGCAATAACTTTTTCTCCACCTCGACTTAATGGTATAATGTCTTTAAAATAAAATTCTAGTTCATGTTTTTCATTTTTTTGTTGTTATATTCATTCACTTATTTTACTTTTTATTTCTGTGAAAAATGTCCTGGGTGATTTGATAGGGATCGCATTAAATATGTAGATTGCTTTGAGTAGTATGGCCATTTTAACAATATTAATTCTTCCAATCCAAGAGCATGGGATATCTTTCCATTTCTTTAAATCATCTTTAATTTATCAATGTTTCATAGTTCTCAGCATATAAGTCTTTCACCTCCTGGTCAGGCTTGTTCCTAAGTATTTTTTTAATGTGACTGTTTTAAATTCCATATATAAGTGATAATATACAGTATTTGTCTCTCTTTGCCTGGCTTATTTCACTGGTATAATACCCTCAAGGTCCATCTATGTTGTTGCAATTGGCGAAATTTCATTTTTTATGGCTGAGTTGTATTCCACTGTAAATATACACCATATCTTCTCTATCCATTTATCTATTGATGGGCACTTAGGTTGCTTCCATATCTTGGCTCTCATAAGTAGCGCTGATATGAACATTGGGATGCATGTGTATTTTCAAATTAGTGTTTTGTGGGGTTTTTTTGGATACATATCCAGAAGTAGAATTGGGGAATCATATTGTAATTCTATTTTTAGTTTTCTGAAGACCCTCCACACTGTTCTCCACAGCAGCTGCACCAAGTTACATTCCCACCAACAGCGTACAAGGGCTCCCTTTCTCCACATCCTTGCCAACATTTGCTTGTGTGTGTGTGTGTGTGTGTGTGTGTGTGATATCTTTTTGATGACAGCCCTTCTGACAAGTGTCAGGTGATAGCTCATTGTGGTTTTAATTTTCATACCCCTGATAGTTATCCAAATTGAGCAGCTTTTCATGTGCCTGTTGGCCACCTGCATGTCCTCTTTGGAGAAAAGTCTATTCAGATCTTCTGCCCATTTTTTTAATCTGGTTGGTTGGCTGGTTTTTTTTTTGATATTCAATTGTATGAACTGCTTACATATTTTGGATATTAACCCTTTATCAGTCGTATTATTTGCAAATATTTTCTCCCATTCAGAAGGCTGTCTTTTCGTTTTGTCAGTGGTTCCCTTTGCTGTACAAAAGCTTTTAAATTTAATTAGGTCCCATTTGTTTATTTTTGCTTTTGTTTCCTTGGCCTTAGGAGACAGAGCCAAAAAAATATTGCTACAATTTATGTCAAAGAGTGTTCTGCCTATGTTTTCTTCTAGGAGTATTATGGTTTCTGGTCTTATATTTAGGTCTTTAATCCATTCTGAGTTTATTTTTGTATGTGGTGTGAGAAGAATGTTCTAATTTCTATTCTTTTATATGTAGCTGTCCAGTTTTCCCAGCACCGCTTAATGAAGAGACTGTCTTTTCCCCATTGTATATTATTGCCTCCTTTGTCATAGATCATAAATGCATGGGCCTATTTCTGGGATCTCATGTTTTTCACTTTTAAATTGGGTTAAACCATACATATATTGAAGTGTTTTCACATATCTGCACACCTTTGTAACCAACACTCAGATCAAAATATAGAACATTTCCAGCATCTCACAAAGGTCCTCTGTCCTCATTTCCAGTCAATTCACCCAAGGATAACCACTAGTCTTATTTTATCACCATGACTTTGAACTTCATATGAACTCATTCATACTATATCCTTGTGTATAACTTCTTTTACTCATTGTTATGTCTGTGAGTTTCAATCCATGTTGCTGCATGAATCCACGGTTCATTTTCATTGTTGTGTTATATTTTTATACCAAAAAAAAAAACCTACTAGGATATTGGGCTGTAGTTGCATTGAATCTATAGTGAACTGACTTCTTAAAAATATTGTCTTCCAATCCATAAATATATCTCTCCATTTATGAAGTCTTATTTAATTTCTCTCAATGTTTTAAAATAAATTTAATACATCTTTTGTTAATTTATTTCTGCATGTTTTACTGTTATTATAAATGGTATTTTAAAATTTCATTTTCCAATTGTTTGTTGCTAATATATAGAAAACAGGTTTTTTTGGCATATTGACCTTGTATCCACTGACCTTGCTAAATTTACTAATTTTCCTAATAATTTTTATTTCCTCTTAGACCTGAGAGACTGTTACTTAATTTCCAAGCAAACTTTTAAAAAACCTGTTCATGGTTGATTTCTAGCTATATTGGGCTACAGTTAAAGTTTCTGAATTATAGAATCTCTTGGTTTTTTTTCAATTTGTTATCATTTTCTTTACGACAATCTATAATTGATTTCTATGGACATACAGGATATATATATATTCTCTGTAGATTAGAAAGTTCTCTCTGTTAAATCAAGTTTACAAACTATATTAAACAATTCCTCTATGATTTGCTTTGTTTCTGCGTAATTAGTTAAATTTAGAAAATGAGTATCATTTATGCATTTGGCCATGTTTGGTACATAAACATCCATAACTCTTAGGTTGTTTTTATAAGTGATGTATAATTATGAATTTTAAGTATGAAAAATGTATACTATTTTACAATATATATGTACAAGTACAATATTATGTTTTTATTAAATAGCAGCCCTTTTTCATTTTTTTCCCCCAACTATGTGAGAGGTTTTATCAGAAGAGAAGACAACTTTGTCTTTCCAGAATACAAACCCTCTAGCTTGCTTTACGAGGCAGACAGCAACCCCACACCGTGGACAGGCAGGGACCCGCACAGGCCTCCATCTTCGTCACTTTTCAGTGTATCTGTCCCGGGTTTAAATTTGATCTGACTGCAGTATCCCATTCCTGCTTTCTTTTTGTTTGTATTTGTATGATCTGTATCTATGCATCCCTTTGTTTTCAACTCTTCTTTAAAATTTTTAAATGCAAATAATTAATAGGTGGGTTTTTAACAACTCAGTCTGTTATCTTTGCTCTTTGTAAACAGCAGAATTGGGCTCTTTTGCAATTATTATTGAGCTGCGACATGTGTGCTCTATTCCACCCACCATTGTATACTTATTTTATATCTTACCGTTTGGTGGTTTTTTTTCTTCACATTGGCTTGGAAAAGTTTCTCTTTTCCCTTTTTGCCCTCCTGTTAATCTGGCCTTTCTAATGTTTCTCTCTATTCTGCTGGTGTTTCTTCTCTGTACCTAGCAGTTATGGTGAAACGTACATTGCTCCAGTAATACTCCAACACCGATCAATAAACATGCTTCTCAAGACATTTTACCCACTCACATCCCACCCCTTCACCTGGATGAAAATTTTAGAAATTGCAGTTTTAAAAAGGAACCCTTCTGCACTGTTTGTTGGTGGGAATGTAATTTGGTGCAGCCATGATGGAGGACAGTATGGAGGTTCCTTAAAATACTAAAAATAGACTTACCACGTGATCCAGCAATCCCACTCCTGGGCATATATCCAGAGAAAACTCTAATTCGAAAAGACAGATGCACCCCGGTGTTCACAGCAGCACTATTTGCAACAGCCAAGACATGGAAACAACCTAAATGTTCATCAACAGAAGAATGAATAAAGAAGATGTGGGAATACTACTTCAGCCATAAAAAAGAATAAAATAATGCCATTTGCAGCAACATGGATGGACATAGAGATCATCATACTAAGTGAAGTAAGTCAGACAGAGAAAGACAAATATCATATGATGTTGCTTATATATGGTATCCAAAAAAAACCAAATTTTATTTATAAACCAGTAATAGACTCACGGACATAGAAAACAGACTGTAGTTACCAAGGGGGAAAGAGGGAGAGGGACAGACTAGGAGTTTGGCATTAACGGATATGCATCACTATATATAAAGCAGATAAACAACAAGGACCTATGTAGAGCACAGGGAACTGTATCAGCTTCTTGTAATGAGCTGTAATGGAAAAGAATATGAAAAAAAGGATGCATGTATGTGTAGCTGAATCTCTTTGCTGTATACCTGAAACTAACATTGTAAACTGACTACACTTAAGTAAAAAATAAAAATAAAAAAAAGAAATTGTGATTTACTTCCTCACTTTCCCACTGACCATCACACCCAACTCCTCTCAAGTACATCTTCTCCTCGAAGAGTCCTTACTGAACATTTACACCACGTGTTTCTTATCTCACTAGTATCATAACCACTGTCAGCTCCAAGCTGCTACTGAGTCGGACACTCAAAATGTTTGTTGAATGAATAAATTATCCATTAAGATATAACTACATTTATGGGGGGAGGGTATAGCTCAAGTGGTAGAATGCATGCTTGGCAAGCATGAGGTCCTGGGTTCAACCCCCAGGACCTCCTCTAAAAATCAATAAACCTAGTTACCTCACCCCAAAATAAAAAACAAGGAGTTCAATAAAAGAGGTATAACTACATCTATTAAGAGATTAACTGTACTCTCCTCTCCATCTACCCAACATGCAGGTCTCTTTTCTAGCATAATTGTTAACTGAGTAAAGAACTTGGAGTATTTTCCTCAGCCAGGATCCATCAGCAATATATGAATGCCCTTGAATGTCTGAAAGTGTCTTTTTTGCCCCCAAAATGAAAGTCATTTTGTCTGGGAATAGGATTCTTAGCTCTTAGTCTCAGTGTCTCTCTTCAGTTTGAAAATATTGTTCCACTGTCTTCCAGTTTTCAGGTAGCAAATGAGAGTTCAAATGCTAGTTTCTCTGCTTTCCTTTTTAAAAATAGCTTCTCCCTTCAGTGTGAAAACTTGTCCATTTTACCTTTTCCCATAGTGCTCAGGAAGTTGCCAGGATGTATGTCTGTGTGTATCATTTTTTATTATTCCTATCTGGGTGTCAATAAGATAGATGTTTGATAAAGGTTTATCAAGTCCGAAAAAGAAAAAAAGAGAAAACAAAATACACACCTATACATTAGAAATAAAAATATATAAGCACAGAAACAGAATGAACTCAAAGGCTTATTGCAGGATCTTAGACTCCTTCTCAGACCTTTAATTGGAAAGTATTCTCATCACCGCTGCTATTGGACCCTCTTAGTCGCGTCCCTGAGTTTGGGTAGGTTTTGTTAAGACTTGCTAAATCCTAACTTCTCTTTCATATGGGCTGTTTTCTGAACTAAAGTGTCATATGTAGGCAATGGGGAACCTATCCACTCCAATAACCAATCAGACTTGAGCAACTTCCCCTACCAAAAGTGGCGTTGAATTCTTCCTGGACTCAAAACCATAGAGACAGAGAGGAGAAGAGAGGTGACTAGAGGCTGAGGGAGGAGAGCGAGGCAGGGACTTATCATTTAATGGGGAGAGTTTCTGTCCAGAATGATGAAAAAGTTCTGGAAATGGATGGTGGTGATGGTTGCACAACACTGTGAATGTACTTAATGCCACTGAATTAGACACTTAAAAAGGACTAAAATGGTATTTTGTGTGCATTTTACCACAATAAAAAAAAAAACTCTTCGTAGATTTTAGAGCACAGGTGAAAATGTAAAGTGAGAGGCTCCTCACAATTTGCACGGTGTGCAACACTACGACAGCAGATTCACAATACAAAAGCCCACCTGTGAAAATCAGAAGTGTGCATTTTCGTGCCTAGAGTGGCCAGATTCATGGAGACAGAAGGCAGAGTGGTGGTTCCAGGCAATGGGGAGTTACTGTCTAATGAGTACCAAGTTTCAGTTGGGAAGATGGAAAAAGTTACGGGGAGGGTTGCACAACAGTCTCAGTGAACTTAATGCCATGGAACTGTACACTTAAAATGGCAAAAATTTAAGGTGAATGTTATGTTATGTATATCTTACCATAATTAAAAAGAATTTAGAGGGGAGGTATAGCTCAGTGGCAGAGTGTCATGGGTTAGATCCCCAGCACCTCCATTAAATTAAAGACAACAATAATAACAAATACATAAATAAACCCAGTTACCCCTCCTAAAATTTTTAACTGGGCATTTTTGGTTCTAGCCTAGCCCCTAAAACCAACATGATGAGGTCTCTGGTGACTCAGGACGTGGGGAAATGGATGCAGTGTGTGATGTGCTGGCAGGAGGCCAGGCAACACTCAACAAAAATCCCTAGCAAATCCGCACAGCATTTTAAGGAGAGGGAATCTGAAAATAGCATAGTGGAGAGTAGCGTTTTTCTAAAGCCTAAGTCCCCGTGACTGCGGCCAGGATTGCTAGAAATGTAGAAGCGCAAGGGCGGACACGTGCTTTTCAGATACGATGGTGATTGATGGGACCTGGTTGTCTCCGCACCGGGGAGTTGCAGAATCCGCACTGGCCACCAGGGGGCAGGGGTCCCGTGTCGCACAGGCCCGGCAGGAGCGGCCTGGAGGGGCGAGGTGAGCGCCCGCTGCTAAAGGCTTCATTGCAGCGGGCGTGAGACCTGCCGAATCTCCAGCCGCCGGCAACTAGGGAAAGACAGACGTCAGGGTGGACCCGCCTCGCTGTCCTCTCTCAGCTGGAGGAGGGGCACCCAAATTTCTCATCTCAAGACGTGGCATCTTGGTTCTTCAGGAAGGTCTTGACTGTTCTTGGCCCTCTGCACTTCCATATAAATTTTAGGGTTTTTTTGGGGGGGGCAGGGGTAGGTAATAGGTTGGTTGGTTTGTTTATGTTTATTTTTAATGGAGGGACTGGGGATTGAACCTAGGACCCCGTGCATGCTAAGCACACACTCTACCAGTGAGCTATATATACCGTGCCCCCTGCACTTCCATATAAATTTTAAATTCTTTTCAAGTCCCCGATAAAATTCTGTTATAATTTTGACTGCAGCTGCATTAAATCTGTAGATAAATTTGGAAAAAAACTGCTATCCATGTGCCAGGTACTGTTCGTGGCCCTGGGGATGTAACAATGAGCAAGACAGACAAGGGAGCTTCCCATCAAAATTCAAACAAAATTCACTTTCACCGCTTCCTGTAAACCAGCCCACAAAAGAACTTCCCCACCTCCAGCTGGTCTCCTACTAACCCCTCTCCTTCTGAACTCCAGCCATACCTTCCTTCATGTTCCTGGAACTCAACAATCATTCTCCCACTGGGTTTTTGGCCTAATCTGCCCCCTACTCTCTGCCCCTTATTTGCATGATAGGCTCCTTCACGCTAAGCAGATGTTTGCTCAAATAGTCACCTTTTCAGAGAGGCCATTCTGCTATCTAAAATAGCCCCAGCATCTGTCTCTAACCAGTACTTTACCCCACAGCACTCATCACCACCATTAAAGACGGGTTTGTTTTGGGTGTCTGCCTCCCTACTAGACACTAAGCTCCCTAAACCAGGAACTCCCCCTGTCTTGTTTACAGTTATGTCCTCAGGGCCTTGACCTATGCCTGGAACATAGTAAACACTCAGTAAATCTACTGAATGAATGAAAGAAGCAAGATCCGACAAATGATCAAGAGCCTTTTGAAAAACCCACGCACACTCTCAGTCGGTACACGTAGTTACAGCTATTCAAAGTTTTAGAAATATTTGGTCAGTGCTTATCAATTAAAAAAACAAAACAAAACAACTCCAAGCCAGCCACCGTCCCTGAAGATCTCCCAGGGAGAACGGTATTTAAGCACCTAGTGACTGTAGAGTCCTATTTACAAACGTATCATCCGTCATATTTCTATGTGACAGTCTGGGCAGACTGATTTTAATTAACTCCACTTTATCAATGTTTTCTTTTACCGATTATATTTGAGATGTCACAATTAAGTCTCTACCTAACGCAGGGTCACACAATATTTTTTTTTCCATTGAGAAGATGGATAGTTTTTTCGTGTTTAGGCTTATGTCCCACCTTGAGTTAATTTTTGTGTACAGTGTAAGACAGAGGTCTGAGTATTTCATTTTGATTTATTTATTTTGCTTATGGATTTCCAATCGCTCCATCACCATTCATTTAAAACCGACCTTTCCCCATTGAATGTCCTCGGTGCCTTTGGTGAAAATCAGTTGTTAGTAAGTGGGAAGATCTGTTTCTGGACTCTCTGCTATAGACCCTTATACCAGGGACACACTGTCTTGATTGCTGCATCTCTAGTTAGTTTGAAATCTGGCAAGTGTTCCAACTTTGTTGGAATAGCTTTAGGTCCTTTCTGTTCCCATATAAATTTTAGGACTAGCTTGTCAATTGCTATTTTTAAAAAGCCTGCTGAGATTTTAGCAGTGATTGCATTGAAACTGCAGGGGAGAACTGCCCTCTTCACAATGTTGGGTACTTCAACCCATAAACATGGTATATTTCTTCATCTGAACAAATTAACCGATCTTTTCCCTTTTATTCCAGCTTGTTTAGTGGCTGGTTATTGGGCCATACCTGTTTCTGTTTTCAGCCCTCAATTCAATAGATGTGTAATAATGAAAGTCTGGTTTTGTTATTAAAACACACACACACTCAAAACAGGTCAGAGCTTTCTTTTCCCTTGGAAACATCTTGTTTCTTAGCGCCTGGGGTTTCTCTGGAGACATTCTGGGGCCCTTTGTGGCCAGGCCTTGTTCTGTTCCCCGGGCCTTCCCTTGGAGTCCCGTGGACTCTCCTTGTCTACTCCGCATTCACTCAGTCAGTCCCCAAGGCGTTTTATGTCCTCAGTGTTGCGGACAGAGTGCTGTAAGCCCTACACTCGTCCATCACACCCTGTCTCCATCCATCTTACTTACTCACTTTCCTTCTGGGATGTACCCGGGACACGGAAGCAAGGCAGGGCCCCATGGGCCAGATGAGGGCTGAGGCTGCTGAAGTCAGAGCCAGATGTGTCTCCTTGGAGTCAGCAACCGACTCTGCCCCAAACAGACCACTGGTCCCTGCTGACTGACGCCTGCCCTCCGGGGTCCAACGGCCGCAACCAGGTGGTGCCACAGCGCCCTCTACTGGAGCCCGACGCGGACCCGTTCGCGGGAGGAACCGGCCTGGGAGGGGGTCTGGGAGGGGGTACGACAGTCAGCAGATGCTCTCTGAGCACCGGGGGCGAAGAATGAACGGGCAAGTGTGCAGGCAACGAAAGAATATTCGAGTGTAGAATGACAGCTCAGAGAGGGCCTCTCTGGGGAGGGGACTCCCGAGATGAAACCTGGATGATGAGGGGAAAAAGCAAGAGCAGTCCAAGCAGCAGGACTGGCACAAGCCGGAGACCAGCAGGCGCGAGGGCGGCGGATCTGAGGGGGAAGGGAGGCGGCCGCCGCAGGAGGAGAGGGGCTGACGGGGCGCAGCTGGGGGGCAAGCTAGCGGGAGGCACGCGTGGGCCTGTCCGCCGCGGTGAGCGCCCTGGATTTGATTCGGGGATAACAGGAAGCAGAGGAGGGACACGCAGGGAGTGGAGCACGTTGAGCTGCTGGAGCTTCCAGCAATGGAATGTGCCCAAGCCAGACGGCCCTGGGCTGGGCCTGGGGCTGGGAGGCCCGAATGCAGAAGAGGCATCAAGAAAAGCATCTACCCGGCTGGGGACTCCAACCACGGTGAGCCGGAGGAGCCTCCCCAACGGGGAGACCTCAGAGCCAAGGCAGCCCGGGTGGACATGGGGCTACACTACAGCCAGGTGTCTTGAGCCAGGAGGTGTGGCACCTGCTGAAGCCAGCTCCAGGGTCTGCCCAGAGGTAACTCCCCACCCCCACCAGCTGGCGCTGAGCACATCTTTTGGTCCCCAGTGCTTCTCATGAGCTCCTTCTGTTACAGTGTTTGCCACACGGTGTTTGCGTCTTTGTTCACACGTTTTCTGTTTAACTGGATGATGAATACTGGCCTCTGCTGTGTGCTGGGGACACACATGACTGGCTTGGTGAGATATGTGGGTGGGGTGTAACAGAGGACAATCTCAAATACCTAAGGACATTTGGATTTACTCCAGGAGCAAGTCTTTGCTGTCACATCCTTAGCAAAGACTGCTCTTGAGACCTGGTAGTGATGGTGGATTGACCAGAGGGCACGTTTTCTGCTCAGAAACTTTTTCCTTTTTCCAAGTCACACCATCTGAGATTTTGGACAACTGGGCTGAACCTTCACTGAACATCTGGGTGCAAGTATGTCGGAATCAACGGCCAGCACAGGAGATAGCTGTAGTAAAATTCTTTTTCTTTCCAGCTGAGATCTTTTTTGTTCTTTTTTGGGGGGAGGTAATTTAGGTTTATTTAATGGAGGTACTGGAAATTGCACCCGGGGCCTTATGCGTACTAAGCAGACACTCAACCACTGAGCTATAACCTCCCCCTCCAGCTGAGATCTAATTGGCAAGTAACACTGTGTGAGTTTAAGATACATGATTATTTCAGATGATTAAATTAAGATGGTGTAAGATTAGTCTTTTCTTTGCAACTTTCAAGTATACAATGAGGTATTGTTAACTAAAGTCACCATGCTCTACACTAGATTCCCAGAACTTATTCACCTTATTGTAGTAAAATTCTTGATTCTCTCTCCTGGGGAGATGCAATGGAAGGTGCAATCCATCCATCACAGAGCATACTGTTTGTAAGAAACTGTATGAGACATTTCTCTCAGGAAAAATTCTACTTCTCTTGAATCAATCTGTCTGTGTCTTAGGGGCAGTATGGTATCTGTCTGATCATGTTTCCCTCTTTGCTGGGGCCACTTAGGTAGTTTAGCACTAAATCTGTAGCTTATTTTTAGTAATGGTAAAGGGCCACTGGAGAAAACCAGCCTTGGGATTAAGACTTTGCAGTCAGGCAACCTGGGCTGAAATCTCACTTCTGCCTCTTCTTAGCTGTGTGGCTGTCATCCACTTATCTACTTTTTCCAAGTATTTATAAAAAGGGCATAATCATATTATTTACTTTGGAAAGTTATTCTATTGTAAAGATTAAGGGATGCAATGCCAAGCACAGGGTCTGGCACAACCATCAGCATAAACGTGCTCACTGTCACTTTAAGGCAAGCAGTCGTGTGTGATAATTGCTCTTACCTTTGGTATTTTCTGGTGCCTAAGATACACACATACACACACACACACACAGACTTCATCTACTTCAGAACTATATAAATGGATTACTGTCATTATTTCATTATTTTCTTGACTATACATACCCTACAGATGAGTGTCTTGGAAAACTTGCTGTGATAATTAAATCTGCATCTGGGAGGTTCTCCCTCCAGCACCATACAGCAAGGGAGCCTAACTTATACATCCGACAGGACTGGAAAGCACGGAAAAGACACATGCCCTGCCTGAGGCACTCATTACTTAGGTTGATCCCTGGTCACCACAGGTTCACTACCATCATCTTCTGATACAGCCTCTGACAAGATGTCTGCTTGGACTCAAAGGGCAGCACTTAATTCCAAAGTAATTAAGGAATCTGTGCTTTAGCTTCCGTTTGAAGTCAAGTAAATTCAAACAGAGGGGGTTTACTGGGGCAGCACTGTCTGGTATATTAACATAATTTAAGAGGTCTCAAACTAAGTAAATGTATCTTTGTATTTCATAAAAGGAGACTGATATTCATTGTTAAAAAATATTTTTAAAAAATTTTGTTGTTCATTATGCTGTACACCAGAAATTGACACATTGTAACTGACTATATCTCAATTTAAAAATAAACAAATATATAAATACATAAATAAAATATATATTAAAAAAACTTTTGTTGTTGAAGTCAGTTTACTTTTACTTCTTGAGACACTGTCATGCTCATCAAAGATGTACATGAGCTCTCAGGGACCACTTTGCCAGATGTTTGTCTGATTAACTTTCCATAGCTTTACTGAAGCATAAGTGATGTACATTTTTTAAAGGACATAATTGATAGGTTTGGATATATGCTTATATCCACGAAATCATCATCAAAATCAAGATAATAGGCATTCCCCGCCCCACATCCCCAAAGTTCCTCCTGCCTTTAAAATCCATCCCACCTCGCTCCTTCTCCCTGCCTGCATCCCGAAGTGGCCGCTAATCTGCTTTCTCTCTCAGCAGATTAGTCTGCGCTTCCTACAGTTTTATATGGAATGGAATCATATAGTTTGTTCCCTTTTTTGTCTGGCTTCTTTCATTCAGCCTAATTATTCTGAGATTCATCCATGTTGTTGTGAGTATCAATAGTTCACTTCTCTTTATTGCTGAGTGGGATTCCATTGGATGGATGGATTATAATGTATCACATGGACTTATTAATTATGTAAATTGATTCTCTCTCTCTCTCCACACTGAAGAAAACACAACACCAAAACACTAAATCTATGGCCCACCTCTAACAAAAGGACAGACTTCAAAGCGAGCGTTTTCTATGCTAATCTCATTCCTAAATTCCTTTTCTCTTCTTCTTCTTTTGTTACAAGTTCCCCATCCATTTATCTTCCTTTTATTTTATTTTGTTGTAGTATAAATATTTACGTTAGCCATCCTGGAACTTCTCTGAAACAAGGACCAAGTGTAACAACGCTCTGCTCTCATCTGGCTCTATCAGGTGTTTCCTGCTGCCTGCTTCAGGGATGCTGGGTTTTGTTGACTCAGTCTATTTATGGATGCTGAAGACGCCCTGCTTGGACAACTGCCACCACCTCTGCAATGCTGGTCTCTAACCTCGCCCCCCTTCTATCCACCTGCTATGATGTAACCAAGCCATCATTCTGCAGTAGAAATCTGACCATGTCATTCCCACGCAGAACACCTACAGGAAGAATCTAAAGTCCTTAGCGTAGCCAGGCAGGTCCTTCATGACTCATCCACTATTTCAACAAATACTTACTAAGGGCTGATTACACACCAGGCTGTATGCAAGCTAGCTAGGTGATAAACCAGAGAGACAAGGCCTGCACCCTCATGGAATTTTTATTCTAGTGGGGGAAATAAAGAGACAAAAAGCCATGTGAGCAGTTAACTATGGACACACATGAAATTGTTCTGAAAGGAATAACCAAGATGCTGCGACTGAGTCCCAGAAGCAGGGGTGGATGTCAGAGAAGGCCTTTGCTTACACAGCCTAAAATGTGAGGCAGAAGTGGCCATGGAACAGTTCTGGGCACAGGTCCAGAAGCAGGAAAAGGCTGGGATGGCCAGTATTGCTGGAGGTGGTGAGGTTGGAAAGCTGAGCTCTGTCTGCCCCCCAGCTTTGTTTTTCACCTGCAGTCACCTGAAATCCCAGACATGTACAGCTACCCAGTATTTCAATACCCTCTGCCTCCTCATTTTCACCTGCTCCTGCATCTGGACCATCCTTACTCCTCCTCGTGCCTGGGTTTCTAACCAACACCTCTGTGGTAACCTTCAGGTCCCTCTGCTACCCTGCTGCAGACAGCTGCGCCGCTCAGCCCTCCTCTGAGCCTCCGCAGAAGTCTACGTTCTTCTCCCTTTTTAAACACCTAACACTGACAGAGTGCTTCCTGTGTGTCAGAACCTATTCCTGTATAAACTCAACCATGGAAGGCAGGTTCATTCAACCCTCAGAAACTCGATGAGCTGGGTATTATGACTATCTCTGCCATGTAGATGAAGAAGTTGAGGCCCAGAGAAGTTAAGTGACTCACCCACAGTTACCCAGAGTGTAAATGGTAGAGTCAGGATCTCAACCCGGTCCAGACTGTACTTTAACCACGAAGCCCTTTTTGCCGTTCAAGATTGACAACAGTTGTGTTTATCAAGCACTCCCTATATGGTGGGCTTTCTTATCAACCCTTTGTATGAACTTACTCGTTGAATCCTCCAACAACTCTTTGAAGTAAATACTCTCAGCATCACAACAGCCCCCTGATGGGCACTAAGACCATGAACCCCTTGGATGGGGCATATGTCCTACCCCAGTCAGCAATCCCAATGCCTTGCACGCCAGAAGTCACTCCACAACGTCTGCTGAATGAGTGAATGAACCCACACACCTAGTCTTTCTCTTGGCTCAACATTCAAACTTCAAGAGCACACAGTGCCAGCAACAGTTACTTAGAGAAAATTATCATAATGGAATATCAATCTGTTGTTATAAACGCACAGCAGTGAGAACTGATTGATAGAAAGGCTGACAGTATGCATGTGTGCTGCGTTCTGAATGTGAGGTAAGGAAATTCCTTTATGCATCAGACACTGTATTAGGTATCAGAAGACGTGCTAGCTAACCTCTAGATGACAGCAAAACAGGGGCAAAGGGCTGCTTTCAAGACAGCTCCCAGATTAAATCTATGTCCAAATGTGACACAGCCCAAAAAAATAACACATCAACTTATAGATCCATCCACATCTTTTGTCTAGCTATTCCGTTCTTTAACTTGACAGCAAATATTAAACACATAAAAATAAAACTTTAAAATGCCATTTGTCTCTGAATAAGTTCTGGACCTTAAGAAACAAGTTGGGAAGTAGTCAATAGTAATCAGGAGAAAGAAATGAAGAGTAACTCCTTGAAGTCTAAGGCAGTGGTGCAAGATTACTTTACTTACCCAAGCAAGTAATAGCTACCATTGCCTTGTCACTTCTGGATACCTAATTTAATTTTCTATCAGGCAAGGAAAGTAAGCCTCAGTTTCTTGGTTCATGGACTAAGTCTGAGAATTCCCCAGAGAGGAGGAAACGACATTTTATCAGCACCTACTAGGTGCCAAGGGATTTAAGACTCATCACAATTTGACAAGGTAGCTGACACCTGTTTCACTTTTTTTTTTTTGGACAGGTAATTTGATAGGGATTGCATTAAATCTGTAGATTGCCTTGGGCAGTGTGACCATTTTAACAATATTGATTCTTCCAATCCAGGAGCATGGATACCTTTCCATTTTTTTAAGTCTTCTTTAATTTCCTTCATCAATGGTTTATAGATTTCCGTGTATTAAGTCTTTCACCTCCTTGGTTAGATTTATTCCTAGGTATTTTATTACTTTGGGTGCTATTTTAAAGGGGATTGTTTCTTTACTTTCTTTTCCTGTTGATTCATCGTTAGTGTAAAGAAACGCAACGGATTTTTGTATGTTAATCTTGTAAACTGCTACTACCTTGCTGAATTATTCGATTAGTTTTAGTAGTTTTTATGTGCACCTTTTAGGGTTTTCTATATATAGTAACATGTTGTCAGCATATAGTAACACTTTTACCTCTTCTTTTCCAATTTGGATCCCTTTTATTTCTCTCTTGCCTGATGGTTGTGGCTAGGACTTCTAAGACTATGTTGAACAGGAGTGGTGAGAGTGGACAGCCTTGACTTGTCCCAGATTTTAGTGGGAAGCTTTTGAGTTTTTCACCGTTGAGTACTATGCTGGCTGTAGGTTTGTCACATGTAGCTTTTATTATTGTATGTTTCCTCTATACCCACTTTGGTGAGAGTTTTTATCATAAATGGGTGTTGAATTTTATCAAATGCTTTTTCTGCATCTATTGAGATGATCATGTGGTTTTTGTCCTTTCTCTTGTTGATGTGATGTATTATATTGATTGATTTGCATATGTTGAACCACCCTTGTGTCCCTTGGATGAACCCCACTTGGTCATGATGTATAATCTTTTTTATGTGCTGTTGGATTCTATTTGCTAATATTTTGGTGAGGATTTTGGCATCTATTTTTATCAGTGATACTGGACTTAATTCTCTTTCTTGGTAGTGTCTTTGTCTGGTTTTGGTATCAGGGTGACGGTGGCTTCATGGAATGGGTTTGGGAGTATTCCCTCCTTTTCAATCTTCTGGAAGAGTTTGAGAACCAGTAATCCCACTCCTGAGCATATATCCAGAAGGAACCCTACTTCAAAAAGACACCCACACCCCAATGTTCAGAGCAGCACTATTTACAACAGCCAAGACATGGAAACAGCTTAAATGTCCATCAACAGATGACTGGATAAAGATGTGTTATATTTATACAATGGAATACTATTGGACCATAAAAACGACAACATAATGCCATTTGCAGCAACATGGATGTCCCTGGACAATGTCATTCTAAGTGAAGTAAGCCAGAAAGGGAAAGAAAAATATCATATGAGATCGCTCATCTGTGGAATCTAAAAAAAAATGAGCATAAATACAAAACAGAAACAGACTCATAAATATAGAATACAAACTTGTGGTTGTCGGGGGGAGAAGGGTGGAAAGGGACAGACTGGGAGTTCAAAATTTGTAGATACTGACAGGCATATGTAGAATAGATAAAAAAGATTATACTGTACAGCACAGGGAAATACATACGAGATCTGGTGGTAGCTCACAGTGAAACAGAATGCGATAATGAATATATATATGTTCATGTATAACTGAAAAACTGTGCTCTACGCTGGAAATTGACGCAACACTGTAAACTGACTACAACTCAATAATTAAAAAAAAACAGACAGGGAAGCTAAAAGTGAAAAAAGTCAAGTAAAATACACAGTCATAGGGCTGGTGTGAAATCAAGCAAGGAATCTGACACAGTTGTGTTCGATTCCAAATCTCAGGCTCCTCCTCCTGAAGCACACTGCCCTTAGGTTCCTAAAAGGATTTATCGACAAATTTCACATAATTATTGAATTTTAAAGTTAGAAATAAATTACCAAAAAGCTGTAAAGGCAGTTTGTTTGCAGGAGCAAACCCCACATTCCTTTGTATCCCCACACCCTCCACTAGCAGCTACAAGTCTCACTTCACTGCTTCATACAGTTCTTCCCAAGAGGCTCCTTAGAACCTCCTGCCAACTGACCTCTCATGGCCAAATCTACCAAACTGTCAGACCTGCCTCCATGGTGCTTCCCTTCCTATCATCAAATCCCTTCTGAAAACAAACAGGCTCAGATCTATAAAGTAACTGAAGAAGACTTTGTAAATCTTGTTCCAGAAGAAATCTTCCCACCAGATTGGCAAAATTTTAGGAGTCTGATAATACTAAGTGCTGCTGAGGATGAAGAACTGTGGGAGCTCTTCTACACTGCTGGTGGGAGTGTGAGTGAGTACAATCACTTGGAAAGCAATTTGGCAAAATTTAGTAAAGTTAAAGATACATCCCACAATTCTATTCCTAAGTATATTTCCTACAGATGTTCTTCTCACCCATCTATACAAGAATACGTATGAATGCTTTTATTGTTGGTGGGAATGTAAAATGGCGCAGCTGCTACGGAAAATGGTTTAGTAGTTTCTCAACAATTAAGAATAAAATTCTATACGATCCAGCAATTCCACTTCTGGGTAGATACCTAAAACATTTTAAAACATGGCCTCAAATAGATATTTGTGTCCCATGTTCACAGGAGTAATATTCACAACAGCCAAAAGCCCATCAACAGATGAATGAATAAACAAAACGTGCTAAGTACTTAGAACGGAATATTATTCAACTTTTAAAAGGAAGGAAATTCTGACATATGCCACAGCATGGACGAATCTTGATGACATTATGCTAAGTGGAATAAAGCAGGCACAAAAGGACAAATACTGTATGAGGCCATTTATATGAGATACCTACAGTAGACAAACTCATAGGAACAGAAGGTAGAATGGTGGTGGCTGCCAGGGACGAGGCGCAGGAGGGAACACGGAGCTACTGTTTACTAGATAGTTTCAGTTTTGCAAGATGGAAAGAGTTCTGGAGAAGGATGGTGGTGACAGCTGCATAATAATGTGAATGTACTTAATGAACAGTACACTAAAAAATGTTTAAGATGGAAATCTTTTACCACAATTCTTAAAAATAAAATAAAGGTAAAATAAAATTTTTAAATGCTTTTAGCAGCTTTGCTTTTAACAGTGAAAGCTAGGAACACCCTGATGTTAAACTGTGGTAGCTTCACAAAGCAGAATACCATAGAGCAGCTAAATTTTACCAGTTGAACTAGATTTATCAACACACCTGCATCTCAAAAACAATATTAAAAAAGGAAGTCATAGAATGATGTGTAAAGTATAGTATCATTTACATAAAGTCTAAAAACATGTGTCTTACTCTGTTCAGGCTGGTAGAGTATAAAAGCCTGGGTGGCTCAGAAACAACAGAATTGTATTTGCCACAGTCCTGGAGGCTGGGAAGTCCAAGGTTAAGGTGCCCACAGATCCAGTGTTGGATGAGGGCCCACTTCCTGCGTCCTCACATGAGACAAAGGGATCTTCAATAAGGGCACGAGACCCATTCTTGAGGGCTCTGCTCTCATGGCCAAATCACCTCCAAAGGCCCCACTTCCAAATACCATCACATTGGGGATTAGGTTTCAACACATGAATCCTGGGGGGGACACATTCAGTCTATAGCAACAGGTAATATTCATGGAAACATAAATGTATATTATTAGTTTTAAAAGGTTCCTGGGATTGATAAACATCAAATTCAGCACTGTGTTACCTCTAGGAAGGGAAACAAAGAACTGGTATTGGAAAGGGAACACTTTGAAAAAGAAACAACACAGATCCATACAAGCCCAGCTAACTGAGTTTTGACAAAGGTGCAAAAGTAATTCATTGGAGGAAAGATAATTTTTCCATGGTGATGGAGGAACTGGACATCCAAAGGTGAAAAGAATGAACTTTAACTTAAACCTCTTAGATTTACGTGGAGCAAACACAGGCGAACATCTTTGGGACTTGGGGCTGGGCGAAGAGTTCTTAGGCATGGTGCCAAAAGCACAATCCGTTAAAGAAATGAACCAATAAATTGGTCTTCAACAAAATTTTAAAATTTTGCTCTCCAAAAGACACTGTTAAGAGAAGAAAACAGAGAACTGGGGAACTGCAGGTCTTAGTAGGTTTACAGGGCAGGTGTAAACAAGGTAGAAAGAGAGCTAGACTGACGAGAGGTTGCACTGTGAGAGCTGCATACTGGAGTTTAAGAAAGCAAAGGTCAGTCCATTTCAGGTACGTCAAGGCTCACTGCTGAGGTGAAGTGGAGGTGGTTGTGAAACAGATCAGGCAAGCGTGTTGTAAGACAGGATGTTAAGACTTCATCAAAGTAACAAACATTTGTACTTCAAAAGATACTGACAAGAAAGTGAAAAGACAACTTACAGAATGGAAGAAAATATTTGCAAACCATATATCTAAGAATGTGTATTTAGAATATATAAAGAACTCTTCAAAACTCAACAGTAAAAATGCAAACAATCCAATTACGAAATGGGCAAAAGACACGAACAGAACTTTCAGCTTTATCCACACAGCAATAAGCACATGAAATTATGTTCAACATCATCAATCATCAGGGAAATGCAAATTAAAACTATGATCAAATACCACTACACAAGGATTATGTAGCTAAAATAAAAAATGGTGACAATACCAAATGCTGAGAGGATGCAGAGAAACTGCATCTCCCAGACACTGGGGGTGTGAGTGTAAATGGTACAGCCCATCTGGAAGGTAGCTTAGCAGTTTCTCAAAAACCCAACCATACACTTAGCATATAACCCAGCAATTACACTAGTGGGTATTCATCCCAGGGAAATGAAAACAAATGTAGATGCAAAAATGTGCATGAATGATCAGAGAAGCTTGTGTTAAAAAGGAGACAACATGCCCCAAATGGAGTCACTTGTGTTAGGTCCCAGGCAGCAAACCAAGTCTTAATACCTAACCCAACTGCAGTTCAAGCTTCCCCGGGAATGTGACCTTCAACCAGACAACCCGCAATGTCCTGGTCGGCACTAGGAGGCAATCTGAGGATACACCCTTTCCCTTCCCCTTAGGAGGGCATCCTTACCTAGAACAGGTGTGCTTTGCGAACAGTTTCCTTTTTTCTCCTTCCTCTCAGCCTTTGAAAACCTCCTTTTCTGCAGCTCTATGGGGCTCCTTTCTCCTGCCAGATGGGATGCTGCCTGATTCATAAATGTTAAATAAAGCCAATTTGATCCTTAAATTTACTCCGTTGAATTTTTGTTAGTTAACACTTGTAACAGCCCAAAATTGAAAACATCCCAAAAGTTCATCTATAGGTGAATGAATGAAACAACTGTGGGACATTCGCACCATGGAATGCTACTTGGCAACAAAAAGGAATGAACTACTGATACATGCAATAATTTCGACGAATTTTGGATGAAAGCTAACGTCAAAACATGCTGTATGATTTCCAAAGTGACAAAATTATATAACATTTGTGTATTTATGTAACATTCCCAAAGTGACAAAATTATAAAAATGCAGAACAGAGTAGCGGTTGCCTGGGCCTAGGAAGGGGTGGGAGAAGCTTGTGACCGACCATAAAGAGACATCAAGAGGGGTCCTCGTGGTAATGAAAACAGCGCTGTACCTTGATCACGGTGGCGGTGAAAGGCATCTACTACCCATGTGACAAAACTGCATACAGCTACGCCCATACACTAAAGTGAAAGTTTTACCTGCTGAGGTCTAAATAAGGTCTGTGTGTTGCACCAATATTAATTTCCTGGCTTTGATATTGTGCTACAGTTATGTAAGATGTTACTGTTGGGAGAAAATAGGTGCAGGATATATTAAGACTGCTCTACAATTTTTGTGACTTCCTGTGAATCTGTTAATTATTTTAAAATAAAAAATGCCAATCAAGGAAGGAGGACATGCACTCAGTGGTAGAGTGTATGCTTAGCATGAACAAGGTCCTGGGTTCAATTCCCAGCACCTCCTCTAAAAACAAATAAGTAAATAAACTTAATTACCTTCCCCCGCAAAAAAAAGGAAACAAAAAATTTTTAAAAAATCTTTAAAAAATGCCAATCAAAACCACAAGGAGATATCACCTTATACCCAGGAGGGTGCCACTGTTAAAAAAAAAAGTAAATGTTTTTGGTGAGGATGGAGCAACTGAAATTGTGCACTGGAGGCAGGCATGAAAAATGGCAGGGCTGCTGTGGAAAAGAGTATGTAAGTTCCTCAAAAAATTAAAATCAGAATTATCTTAAGATCCAGCAATCCCACTTCTGAGTATATAGCCAAAAGAATTTAAAGTAGGATCTTAAAGAGATATTTGCACACCTGTGTTCATTGTAGCAGCTCATTATTCACAATAGACAAGAGGTAAAAGCAACCCAAATAGCCACAGACAGGTGAATGGATAAACAAAATGTGGTGGATACATACAGTGGAGTATTAATCAGCTTTTAAAAAGAATGAAATTTTGTCACAGCATGGATGAACCTTGAAGATATTATGTTAAGTGAAATAAGCCAGTCACAAAAGGGCAAATACTGTATGATTCCACTTACATAAGGCATCTAAAATAGTCAAAATCAAAGTAGAATGGTGGTTCGGGGAGAGAGAGGGCTCAGGAGAGAGAGAAAAATGGGGCGTTGTTCTCTAATAGGAGTAGTTTCAGCTTTGTAAGGTAAAGAAGTTCTAGAGATCTGTTACACAACAATGTGAACACAGTTAACACTACTGAACAGTACACTTTAAAGTGGTAAGATGGTAAATTTTATATGATGTATTTTTTTACTACAGTAAAAATTTTTTAAAAGCTGAAGCAAACTAGTAAAATGTTAAGGTTTAATAAAGTTGGGCAGTGATTATATGGTGTTTGTTATATTATCTCCAAATTTTATAAATATATGTAATAAATATATCATAGTAAAAACAATTTTAAGTAGCTAATTTAAATGGACAGATTTTTGTAACTTTGAGGCCCAATACAAAGACAATATAGAATTTTGCTCTGTGTTTATTTGAACATTCAACATCAACGTTTCTAACTCGCTGGTAAGAAATTAGGAGTTAGTCTCATAATTCTGTTGAGATCAATTGTCAAACAAGGAAACCACAAATGACAGACTAACTCCATATTTAAATACCAGCTGATATTGTCAAAAAAACAATTGTGAATTTATAATTGGAACCACAGTTTTCTCATAGAATTTTATTAAAAGACCTCCAGCCAAGTAAAAAAATCACTATGAATCTCAGCATCAATTCCTTTGTTTCTTTCAAAGAAACTGCCTTGGAAAAAGCCATTTGCCTATAAATATTAAATAAACACTTTTTGTTTTGTATTTTACGTGTCTAAGGCTGTCACAGAGTTGTTTTTTCCCCCTAGCTGAACAAAAGGGAAACCAAATCTCACTGAAAATACAATTATTGAGCACAATGCCAAGTACTGTGCCACATTTCCAAATCTCTGATCTTTGGCATTTTGTTGGTCTATTCTTTGTTTACAAATTACCTTTTACAATAAATTACCAGAAATGATGTTATTATTAAAAGTTTTGTTTATGAACAGACCATAAAAATTCATCTTGTTTACTGTACAAGGAAAGCACACACCTTCCTTCTGAAAACATTTTGCTTTGTTGATGTTACCAAACGACCCGGTTTGGGAAAACATTAAACCAGGAAGCTGTATGACTAACTTAGTTCTGGCAACTGCTAGAATTCCCAGCGAAGTCATCATATCAAACCATGAGATCTTCATTCTAGATCATTCTACCAACTCACATGTATGACTCAGGAGGAGCTGTTAGTTGGTGAAACATGCTCAGACTCACTATTAGGCAAACAAAAATGAAATTCATACTTCGTACGATAAACATTTTATCAATTACCTCTCAGTCCCAATTATCTTAAAGTAACTATTTCTATCTCCCATTATTCATGTAAGTGGATATTAATGAAGTTTTAATATACTGAACTTAGAGCTGTCTAGGTGTTAACTCATATCTGTCCTACTGTACATCCATCATATAGTCTCTTAATATTATGCTTAAAATTTTGTCCATTAACGACTAACGATCTTTTGTAAGTGATATCCAGCTAGCTTCTATGATTGAGCAAATCTTTAGACCACGTCTCACTTAGGAAGTTCGCTATTACGTGACAAACAGACATTCGCATGCTTATTTACACGGCCACCTGCATGACTCAGACACGGGCTTGGGATCCAGACACGCCTGCCTTACTCACGTCCCGTGGAGTTATCTCCTTGCCAGACTGGGGGCCACACCCGGAAAGCACGGAAGCAGCGGCGTGGTCCTAGCTGGTTAAACCCACTTTTAGGGTCGCTTGCACAACCAACACATGAATGCAATACTGAAAATACTAGTTATTTCTTGTACATGAATTCTGTCTTTTGAAGTGGGTTTTCAGCTCCTTAATCCACATACCGCTCTTTCCCTACCACAGCCTGGACGCACAGCAATGCGGAAAAGGGATGTGCAGGTTTGGCCGGAGCCAGATCTAAGCACCGCCACGGGGTCCCTGCGGGGACGGGGGGCGGACCTGCGCGCGGAGTAAGGGGAAGGGGCCTTCGCAGTGTGTTGGGGGTGGGGGTGGACCTCCACGGTAAGGGGGCGGGAGTCCTCCGGGGTGAGGAAGGGGAGGGGAGCCCCTTGCGGTGAGGAAGTTGGGGGTGATCCTCCGCGGCGAGGCTGGGGAGACGGGGGCGGGGGGGCCCTCTGCGGTTCTGAGGTGGGGGAGCCCCCTGCGGCAAGGAAGGTGGGGAGGGGGTCCTCCGCGGTGAGGAAGGTGGGGGGTCTTCCACCGTGAGGGAGGGCGCGGGGGGGGCTCTCCGCGGTGAGGGCGGGGAAACCGGGGCCCGGCAGGGAGTCTCGCCGGCAGGCTCGATGTAGTCTCCTCAGAGCACGATAAAAGCATTGTAAGTATAACGTGTAACAAAAGCTCCGCAACCTGCTCTAGACAAGAGCGAAAATAAAAACCGGCCAGTGTGAGGGGAGCTTGTGCTTCAGAGCAGACACTGGGGAAACATCTGCGGGCAGCGCCACCCTACTCCTGGGAACCTCCAGACCGGGACCGGACGGCCTTCCCGGGAAAGTCGCCGCGGAGCCCGGTGTTCCCTCACCTAAGACCCGAAAGCGCGACATCTGAGGGGACCGGGGCTTGGAATCGGGAGCGAAGGACCCCTCCTCCACCTCGGGCCGGAAGTATGTTCTCTCGCGAAGGCGCGCCTCTGCTGCGCACGCGCGCTCAGTTACTTAGCAACATCGGCGCTGAACCACCCCAGCGGGAGCCCAGCAACAGCGGAGCTGCCGCGTCCCCCACCAATCAGCGCCGGACTCGCCTCACGGGCCTCACCAATCAGCACCGGCTCCCCAAGGAAGTTTCCAGAGCTTTCGAGGAAGGTCCCCGTAACTCGAATTCATCCGCCTGATGATTTTCCTACTTTTTCCTAAGGGAGGAGAAGGATGACCAGGGAGAGAGAGAAGCCGATCTGTTAGGATCCTTTGTTCTGGCTTTGAGGAATTTAGGGCTCAGTTAAAGGGCCTAACTCCGTCGCGGGAGGTGGGGCCGAACGGACTACTTTCAGCGGCGCAGGGACACGACGCCTACGTAGGAGTGATGAATGACGCAACAGACGTCGCATAAATCCCGGCCCCGCCGAGCCGGAGCCCTCAGAGGCGACTGGCTTTGTGTGTAGACTCTGTGCTGGTGTGGAAGTGACGCGACGTGATTGAATTTGCAGTATTTTCGCGTTCGTTGACAGGTATTGACCCTCAAGCTTGCGAGAGCCGAGAGAAGTAACGAGGGGGCCCGGGGAGGGCGAGCTGGCGTGTTCTTGGGGTTGGGAGGCCTGGGGTGGGGGAGGGGAAGGCGAGGTGACGCGGCGCCGGCCTTTCCGGAAGAGCGGCTCTTGTTTACGTGTGGGGAGCGGGGGCGGTTGGCGCTCCCGCCCGCCCACCCGCAGAGACCAACGGCCACTTAACCGATGGAGATTCCGTCGTGTCTGCTTCAGCGGGGGAAGGTGGAAAAGAGGTAGTTCAGGGGGGTTTGTGAAACTTTAGAAACCCAATGAGGGGAAGGTGTCGCACCCCACTTCCGTTTAAAAGGGAATTTTTGTTCTAATGCTGCGTATCCTGTAGGTCTGGGTAAAACTGGGGGCGGGAGGAGCTTAGCGAAGGATCTGGAACAGTTAAGAAAAATCTGAATGCTGATCTCAGTGATTCCGAGTCTCCATACCGTTTAGGTTGACGTCTTGACTAAGAAATATGTCCAGTGACTACTTTACGCCTAGTGTAGTAATCGGGGGAGATTTGTGAGACTTTCAGGTAGTTTAAGGTATTTGGGGATAATCTGTTCGTTTCAAAGAAATGATTTCATATAAAGGTAGTGATAAGATCTGCGGTGATACAGTAACGTTTTTCTTTTAAACTCTGTAGGTCAAAATGCAGATCTTCGTGAAGACCTTGACGGGCAAGACCATCACCCTGGAGGTGGAGCCCAGTGACACCATCGAGAACGTGAAGGCCAAGATCCAGGATAAGGAAGGCATCCCCCCTGACCAGCAGAGGCTCATCTTCGCAGGCAAGCAGCTGGAAGATGGCCGCACTCTTTCCGATTACAACATCCAGAAGGAGTCGACCCTGCACCTGGTCCTGCGTCTGAGGGGTGGTATGCAGATCTTCGTGAAGACCCTGACCGGCAAGACCATCACCCTGGAGGTGGAGCCCAGCGACACCATCGAGAACGTGAAGGCCAAGATCCAGGATAAGGAAGGCATCCCTCCTGACCAGCAGAGGCTCATCTTCGCAGGCAAGCAGCTGGAAGATGGCCGCACTCTTTCCGATTACAACATCCAGAAGGAGTCGACCCTGCATCTGGTCCTGCGTCTAAGGGGTGGTATGCAGATCTTCGTGAAGACCCTGACCGGCAAGACCATCACCCTGGAGGTGGAGCCCAGCGACACCATCGAGAACGTGAAGGCCAAGATCCAGGATAAGGAAGGCATCCCTCCTGACCAGCAGAGGCTCATCTTCGCAGGCAAGCAGCTGGAAGATGGCCGCACTCTTTCCGATTACAACATCCAGAAGGAGTCGACCCTGCATCTGGTCCTGCGTCTAAGGGGTGGTATGCAGATCTTCGTGAAGACCCTGACCGGCAAGACCATCACCCTGGAGGTGGAGCCCAGCGACACCATCGAGAACGTGAAGGCCAAGATCCAGGATAAGGAAGGCATCCCTCCTGACCAGCAGAGGCTCATCTTCGCAGGCAAGCAGCTGGAAGATGGCCGCACTCTTTCTGATTACAACATCCAGAAGGAGTCGACCCTGCATCTGGTCCTCCGTCTGAGGGGTGGCTGTTAATTCTTCAGTCCTGCATCCATATCGCCCAGTGATGGCATTACTCTGCACTCTAGCCATTTGCCCCAATTTAAGTTTAGAAATTGCCGGTTTCAGTAATAACTGAACCTGTTCAAAATGTTAATAAAGGTTTTGTTGCATGGTAGCATACTGGTGTCTTGTTCTGAAATAACATAGTGATGGTGGGTACTTGTAACTAGTTAAAATGGTGTTCAGGGAAGGGATTTAACTTGTTAGTGTGACCAAAATTAAGTCACTTGACTTCGGTAAACAATTGGGTGTGCCAACCGTTTACTCAAGGTTATTTACAACTTAGGATTCTGGTGTAATTAAAACCATTTTAAAGTAAGCAATGTAAAGTAGTTGAATATAGAGGCATATTAAGGGGGAGCAAATTTGCCTGCCTCCACCTCCAATAGCTGGTAACCAAGATTTTTAGAGAAATGTTGAAGCTGCTCAGTTGTAACTGCTTTCGAGTCTTGTGATCGTTGGTTGTGCTTTTTTTTTTTTTTTTGCTCTCCTAATGCACTGCACTTAAGTATTTGGCCTTAGATAGTGAAATGGAACTCAATTATGTTTCATGTAAACAGCGAAGAATCAGGTGGAGCCCTAGTCAGCAAGGCTAGGGAGAACGACTGCTTGAAAGAATCCTGGAGTTAAAAGGGAATCCTAATCTAAGGCAACGTGCTGACTGCTGTGTTTGGCAGCAAATTATGTGGTTCCTAATGACGGCTTTACCTCGCTGTGAGGAAGATAAAATGGCAGTAGAGAAGATTCTCTTAATTTGGGACGTGGTAAGTCTAGCCTAAGCCAGACAAGTCTTTTTTGTGCTCCCGTACCAATAAACACTAGGCACTGTATTTCCAATACTAACAAAAGTGAGGGAGTAAGGATTTATTTGGATACCAGGTACCTTTTTTTTTTTTTTTTTTAACTGCTTTAAGTTCTGAACCTTTCCCCCCTTTACCGTTCCCAAATTCTTCAGCGGTGGTTCTCAACGTGGGACAAAACGAAGTGGTGAGAAGGGAGTGCAACTAAGGGGAAGGAGTTGGAAGCCCCCGTTTTCTCAATTTTAGACTATGCTAAGGAAATAGATCTTATGGCACTAAAGCTGGTGTGACCACAAGTGCAATGTTCAGGGTAAGAATCACCCAGAGGTGCACTTAATAAAATGTTGGAAGCCAAGCATCGTCTAGAAACATGCCTTTGTTATTCCAGCTGTACCTGAGGAATACTTGGTGCACAATTTTAGAAACTGCCTTAGTAATAGCTTCTTAAGCTTTTGTCCTAGAAACCCACCTAATTAAATTTGAACACGTTAAATCAGGATACTTAACTGGTCGTCTTGGTTAAGTTACATACTGGAGATAGCACTTAATTTTAGACTTGGTGAATGAATGCTTCAACTCCTTAGGAATGGTAATTAATAAAACTTGGGCCAGAAAAGGGGAAAGCTGCCTATATTGAACCATTAGAGGTAATAAATTTCAAGCCTTGAAAAAGCCTGCCTTAGACTTAAGGGGACATATTAAATTCACTGTCAGATTGCAAAGTTACATCTTTCCCAGTCCCAGTGTTTTCACTTGCTCAAGACGTAGTTAGGGGCCTTGAGGCAAGACTGGAATTCTAGTGTCAACTTTGACTTAGCTCAGAAAATTCATCAAGTTTTATTAGCTTCCTTCACCTTTAGGATGTCCTCAAACTAGTGCTTTCAAGACAGGCTTTTTGCTGAATAATAAATAGGCCTGCAAGTAAAGCGGGGTTTTAAGGGTTAAAAGTTCTCTTTCCTACACTTAACTTTACACTTAATAAAAACTTTGGTTAATACCTGAAGAAATAAAGCACTTCACTGAATAAGTGAAGACTAGTGATGGTTTGGGCAATAGGACTTGCACAGTCGTCCTTTCTCCCAAATCACTAGCTGACTTGACAGGCTTGCAGGTCTGTAGTCTTGTGAATCCCTTGAGAAAGGTTTCAGCTGTTGCTCTAATTCTTGGGTTCTCTTCCTTCCCACAGGGACCCCTTATGGTATTCACGGACCTCAGCAAATTCACTCTGCACACAACTTGAAATCAGCAAAGAAAAGGCTCTAAATGTGTGTTGGTCTTCAACAACCTGTGCTATCAACTGGTTTTGGGAAGTGGGTGTATCACTCTTAGCCTCAAACCTTGCTCTACACTGAATACAACTGAGGCCAATTGTGGTTTGTGGTTCCTGCTCACTTCTCTTTACTGCTGGTGAGAGGCCAGTAATGCAGTGGGGAAACATACAGGTGCAAGTTTGGGATAACATAGAAAGCGATGAAGAGTGGATAAACATAAGATTTGTTCACATACCTCAAGCCATGATAACTCAGTCCTATCACCTACATACACAATTTTATGTTCCTTATCCACTTAGTTTCTCATCTAGCTCCCAGGAATAGTTTTCAAGTCCAGTGTTGGTCCAAATGCTAAAGAGCCCGTGGGAAGGAAGATGCATGAAGATTCTGTTACAGCACACTGTGCAAATAAATACCTTATCTGCCCTTCCTTTAAGGGAATGTCTTCCTGGACCTCTCCACCCCTTATAATCTCAGAAACTGCCAAAAAGGGTTGCTTATGGGACCTTTGTAACGTGTTAGGCTGGTGTCCTCAGTATACATGGGTCAGTCTTCCAAATTATTTTAAACTTGTTTTATTGTGGACCTGTGCTATTCCCAAAAAGCAAATCCCATGTGTTTATCAGAACTGCTTGTGTTGCACATCATTATGTGTCTTGACGTCCCACAGTTTGCAGAACAAGCTGCCGCTTAACCATCCCCAATTGTCATCTTCATTGTTTCCCTTTTACTTAGGAATTTGAAATTTGGAATGAGGGTTTCTGTTAATATATTCTATTTCTTGTGACCTTTCCTGAAAGAATGCTCACATCTGTGTGCAAAGATGTGTTAAAAGAATACTTGTCTATGTTATTTTTTATCAAGTGGATGTACTATTTTTTGTTGAGACATTTCTTTGCTCTTAATCTCTTGTTTCCAGTTTTTCCTTATAAACAATGCTGCAATGAAAACAAACAAACAAACACTTGGCTTGGTACCCTGAAAGCTACCTCGTCTGTAGCCTGATGCCACTCCAAGGTTAAGTTTTAGCCAGTTTTCAGTGAAACGAAAAACATGAGAACAGCACAGTGGTAAAATTAGGTCTATTCAACTTAAAAGATTATATGCCCTATGTGTAAAAATGTTGCAGTCTAATAAAATGATTCAGAGTGTTGCTCTGGAGACAAGATTACTTGAGTTCATATCTGGCTCCACCGCTTACTGGCTTGTAACCTGAGGCAACTGATTTCTCCTGTAAGCACATCAGATTCCTTATCCATAAGAACAGGGTTAATTATCCCTATCTCAGAGGAATTGTGAGGATGACATGTGAAGTGCTTAAAACCATGTAAAAACTTGCCTAGTGCCTACAATGCTGTCGTAATGACAACATTAGGAACAACCTAATCGTCCATCAAAGAGGAGTGGTTACATTGGGATAATGCCGAAGTTCCGCAGAATGGAGGAGACGGGAACTGGCACGGAACACTGTTCAAGACAGTGAAAAATGCTACAGAAAAAGGTGTGAAGGTTCATATGAGCACTTAGATGGGGGGACCCCTGTTTAGCACTGGCGGCTTCAGAAGAGAGAAGGGGTGGTTATGAAGGGAGATGCATTTCAGCTCTTTTCTGGGCATTTTCTATTTGCCACCCACGGGCTTCCAGGGGACTGATGTCATGGACTGCAGCATCCACCGTGCTCACAGCAAGCAGCCCCTGCCCGAGGACCAGCAAGGGCCTTCGGCCTCGCAGTCCCAAACGCAGCGCAGGCTCACTCTGCACAAGTCTCTGCTTCATTCTCTACGGAAACGACACCTCACGAGACTTCCACAGCCTCAGCACGCTTCATTTTAGTCATGCTCTCCTCACTCCTCAGGGAATTCAAAGGGGCAAGCCACGGCTCCCTTTCAATCGGGCCCAGCCAACTCCAAAGGGAAGCTTTAGACAAATGCTGATTTCAGGAAAGAGACCTTGCACTTACTACAATGATATAAGCTGGGAAATACGTTTTGAGATTTTCCTTTCTTCATACTTTCTTGATCCTGTCACCATCCTTCCCGCCCCATGCGTCTTGTGGTCCTCAGAAGTGCAGTGGCGACGTCCTCTCTCCAGCTATGCGGGCTCTATCAACCCCGATAGTTTATTCTAACACCTACTCCTCTGACCACGTAACACCTACCAGAACTCCTCTTAAGAAACACCTTTACCTTCAGAAATTTCCGATATCAGTGTTTCCCACACTCGGTCCCCTAAATATTACAAGCACTGTGAAAAGGATGCTGTGGTCACAAGAGCTCAGGAGGCTGTCGCCCCTCCTGGAGAGTGACAATGAGCATGAGCATCTTGAAGGCGCCAAGAAGTTCTGCCTCAAAGGGGCTGGTTTAAAGTGCTCCACCGAGTGTTTTCCAATTTCTAACTTCACTTTTTATTTCACTGTCCTTTTTAATGAGTTAACGTCGCTCACGCTTTGTGAAAAAACCTTGTTCGAGCCGTGCCTCTCCCACCTCCCTATCCAGCACTGTGGACTGTGCTTGGTTCCACGCCTCTACAGGACAGAAATGTGCTGCTGTGGCCTCGGGACGTGCCACCAACTGGGTCTGAATAGTTTACTGCTAAAGTAGAGCAACACAAATATAAAAGCAATATAAATGAAAATATTTTTCCAACTCACGGGGAAATGGATAAAATTTTCCAGGTTAAATGTTTCTTCCATAAGTTGTTCTTAGTTGGTAACTGCTATGGCTTGTCTTCAAGTGGCTGTTAACAGACAAAATAATAATAAATTTTGGACATGGGATTTTTAAAAAAAATTGACCTGATTGATTTTATAAAATACAAAAGTGATATAAGCTCTTGACAAAATACATCTAATGACATACAGAAGTACCCAGGAAAAAGTGAAAAATTCCCTCTCACCTCTTACAGCCCCAGAGGAAACCACTGAAAGTATTTTTCCATTCATTTATTTGTTCAACAAATGTTTATTGTCTACTGTTTCCAGCATTGGAAATGCAGCAATGAACAAAACTGACCAAGTCTGCTCTCATGGAACTCACATAAAGAGGAGAGGAGATAGACAAATAGGTAAGTACGTCATATCTCAGATGATGGAAAGTGCTCTGGTGAGAACATGCAGCAGAAGAAAGGACACAGGGTGATCAGGGAAAGCTCACAGGTAATATGACATTCAAGCAAAGATCTTGAGGGACTTGCCTCATGATACCTGGGGGAGGGAATATTACATGCAAAGGGGAACATCACATGCAAAGGTCCTGAGGTAGAAGCAAGCTTAAGTTCAAGAACAGTACTGTGGTCTGTAAGGCAGGAACTCAGTGAGCAAGGAGAGTGGAATGAAATTAAATCAGGGGCAATGGGAACATCATTTATTAGTTTACAAGGATGCTGTAAGGATACACATTGTAGGTATCCTTCTGAACCTCTATGCCAACACAGACACACATTTGTGTATGTGTCCCAAAATACAAATTTACTTCAATCTTGTTAATGTCTATAATAATTAACAGCAGGCACACCATTTTTTCCTTAAAATAACTGTATTGCTTTCCTATTGTGAAAGTAGCACATACTCAATGCAGCAAACTTGAGAAATACAGGAAAAGAAAGCACCCATTAGTCCTACAATCCAAATACACTCAACTCACTCAAGAGCGTAGTTCCTCTTTTCCCAGTATTAACCTTTTACTTTAATAAAAACGAGTATGGCCTAGTTGCAAAGACTCAATCAATGGATATGCATATAGAATAAAACATGAAATTCCTTTTTCAGTGCCCTTCCCCAGAATCTCTTTCTCCACATTTTTCTCTGTGCCACTCGGTAAAGGTTTGTTTTATTACCAGGTTGTTTTCAATGTGTTTACATATTACATAGTACTGTATAAAAATACAGTTCTAAAATTATACATAAAGGGTATCATACAGAACATACTCATGTAGCTTGGAGACACTTCTGCGCCAGGACATACAGATCTACCTCCTTCTTTCTGAATTGCTTCGTTCTGTTTCATAGCGTGGATAGACCATATTCTACCCATCTCTTTATTGATGGATTTTTCACTATTAAAACAATGCTGCAGTGAACATCCTTGTAAATGTCTCACTTGAAATGGGCAAATATTTCTTCAGGATATAGCTAGAAGTGGAATAGTGTCAAAGAATACGGCATTGAAATCTGTGACTACTACAAAGCTGCCCTTCAAAAAGGCTGTGCCACACGCAAGGAAGTATTATTCAGCCTTAAAAAGGAAGGATATTCTGACATGCAATGAGGATGAATCTTGGAGTCATTATGCTCAGTGAAATAAACCAGGCAAAAAGGACAAATACTGTATGATTCCACTTATGTGAGTACCTAGTCCTCCATACCTTCATTAATATTTATTAGTCATTTTGATTTTGGATAATAAAAAGGGCAAAAATGACACTCTGTCCTAATCTGCATGTCCCTGATTAAACTTATGAGATTAAACACTGTTTGTATTTTTTGACATTAATTTGTACTGTGAAATATCTATTCATATCTTTGCCCATTTTTATTATTGATTTGTAGATCTGCCTTGTATATTCTAAGAAGTAATCATTTTTCTGTTATAATTGTGTCTTTCAGACTGTTATTTCACTTTTTGTTTATGATGTCTGTAAGAACAGAAGTTTTGAATTTGGAAAGAATCTGGCAATCTTTTTCTTTATGATTTTCGGACCAAAGAAATAAGTGAAGGCGTAAGGCTTATTGACCACTATGTAACACACTTTTAAAAAATTTTTTTAACAAATGATCATGTAATGCTTCTACACCATTCTAGGGAAGAGTGTTCCAGGAACCTGCCGCCCCCACTACGCCCAGATCATAACAACATTTTTCCCCCAGGAATCAACAAACCAGGATAGAGACTTTTTGGAGCCACTGAATATCTGTTGATTAAAGTAATGCCTACCTTTACATAACTAGGCTTTGCCAAGCATAATGAACACTATTATAATTGTTTCCTATAGCTCATGGGCTAGCTCCACGCTTCTTCATAAGTTAAATAAATATGTTTCAAAATAGCATGCCTTTGAAATACTTATAATATTACAAACCCTGAGGGACATAGGAGGGTGCACTTTAGGAGTTAATATCAACATTTTAGGGAGAAAAGTGTAGTGCTTTGTTGACACTAGTAAATTTTGATTTTTCCTTACTGATGTTTTGTGTTGAGTTTTTACTTTTATTTTTTTCAAAATGGAAATAGCTTGATTTGTCTCTTTTTATCTTGTTAAAGGAACAACACAACACATATTCATCAAAAAAGAAAAAGAAAAAACTCAGATAATCTAGAATGGGAAAAAGAAGAAAGTAAAATAACCTGAATGAATTGCCCAAATCCCCACCAAGGTGAAGTTAACTACTGACAACATGGATTTTTTTTTAAGGGGGAGTCACATAATGTTTTGTTTTCTATCCTGCTTTTCCTACTTACTATAGATACCATTTTATGTTAATAAACATAAATCTTCATTTATATGCATAACATTCGATTGTGTGTCATAATTTATGTAATCTATATGAATCGCATATTTGTTAGCAGCTCCAGGGTCAACACCTTTATAAATGCATCTTTTCGGATGTATTGAGGAACAGAGGGCAGGCTCCCCGTTTTCAGAACTGCTCTGCTCACCCCGGGTCAGCGTGGAAAATCCTGACCACGGCAGGCGGCGCTTCAGCACCTGGGAGGGAGGAGGGCTTTGGGGGCTTACCAAAGCAAAGCCTGCTTCCAAGGGAGAATGCCTCCCTCTCCCCCTCACCCCCGCCGCTCCACAAAGCAGGCTCCCACCCGCCCCCGCTGGGTGGGCGGGCAGCGCCAACACCTCCCGCTCGGCCTCGGCTTCCGGAGAAGCCGCCCCCGTCCACCCCCGCCCCGTGAAAGCCGTTTCTCTGAGCACCAGGCCTGAGCACAACCTCCTTTACAAGATGAAGTGCACGCTCTCTTTCTGCAGCCAGCGCTTTAGTTCTGAAGCCCTGGTGGCCTTTTAGATAATCCTGCTCCCCTCCCGCCTGCCCGGAGCTCTTCCTGGAAGCGGCTTGGCAAAGGGGACTGGAACATACCGCCCCTGCCTCCACACCAGCCAGGACCTCGAGAAGGGAAGGCCCGGAGCCACCCAAGGCCATGAGCTGGGGCCCCAGAAAGACCGAGACCTCCAGAGGCAGGAGACGGAGGCTGAAGGGGCACACTGGGGCCGGGAGAGTCCGCGGAGCGCGCACGGGGCGCACCTGCCCTCGCTGCCCCGGGCCCCCCACCCCGGCTGCCGATGCCTCCCCTGGCGCTTCTCTTCCCGCTGAAGCCACAAGGATGCAGGCTGACCGCTCGGTTCCCGTAACGGGCTGATGACTTCCTCTCAGGGGCCGCTCCCCCGCAGACTGACGTCACCCGCCCAGACGAAGCCACCTGCTGCACTCAGCTCTGCGCGCCCCACCTGCATGTCGGGCCGGAGCGGCCCGGCCCGGCTGCAGGCTCGTCCGCCCGGCCCAGGTGAGCCGGCCTGAAACGGTGCGTCGGCTCACCTGGAAGCGCCCGCCCTGAAGACACACCACGAAGTAAACAGGACGTGTGCGCAGCTCTCTGGGGTGACCCCATCACAGCATGTGAGGGGCTGAGGGCGGAGACCCCCACTTTCTGTGGGGCCTGGTTTGGGTACCAGACACCGGCAAATACCAGCCCGTCCCTTTGGCTCCGGGGGCCAAACAGCTCTAGGTGCATCCGGGCCCAGACATCTCCCGAGGAAACGAGTGTGTGCCCCAGTCTCACTCTAAAGCCTCTATCGGTAGAAATAAAACTGGTCTTTCTCACCGTGTGCAAGTGCCGAGGCCACCGGACAAACACGCTCAGGGACGGGGCGGAACAGGCCGGTAAACAGGCCCTCGTACCAGCGGGTGATAAGGACCCAGCTAGGTCAACGGACGCCGGCTGGCTCCTCCCCAAGAGAGCGGAGGGTGTGACAGGCTGCGGCTGTGCTGGGTACTGACGTTTGTTTTTGTTTTTTTGGGGGGACAGGCAATTAGGTTTGTTTGTTTATTAAGGGGGGCACTGGGGATGGAACCCAGGACCTCGTGCATGCTAAGCAGACGCTCTACCTCTGAGCTACCCGCCCCCACGCCACACACCCTCACACGCAAAGGTGAAAGGGAGGAGCGGGCCTCCCCACCACAGCTTCTGCCCCTGCAGTGGCTCCGATCCTTGCTCAGGGCGGCTGGAGTCAAGTCAGGGCGGCCCAGACCTCCGGCGCTTGGGAGAGGCTAAGAAGAACAGGCTGGGACCCGCTGATGTCAGCAATTGCCAACTCATCTCCCTCCAAACACCCAGGCCGAGGGAGTAACATCGTACGGGTGGGTCCTTCTCAGGCTCAGGCTGCCTCCACTGGAGAGCAAAGTGTGAGAAGGTGACTGCGGGGGGCTTCTTGGGGTGAGGAGTGGCTGGCTGTGTTTTTCTGGTGCCTCGCTCTGGGGCTCATCTCCTCCCCTGCTCTGAGCTCGCCGGGGCTGCAGACGGAACAGGATACGCCTCCGCGGATATAGTTCAGCATCTCCTCTGCTCTCAGTACTTCACGCTGACACTTCTGGTCACCAAATTTGAGGGTTCCCCCCCACACCAACCAACACAGTGACACCAGCTGGGAGTCCTACAATGTAACTAAATTCTGGCACTATCTACTTGGAAATGATGTCAGATCCCACAGGTTAAGGGCCTGACTACTTTCCAGAGAAAAGCTACACACTGTATTATCTTCAGAAGAATTTTAAATGATACTAATAAACACGCTATAAGATATAATATAAGGAAGATACTAGAGCTATAAAATAAGAACACAGCAACATCAGAAAGAACCAATAAGAAATAGGTTGAATATATAATAGATGGACCAAAGAACAATATTCAGATATTCTCTTGAATGGATGAATTAGACAGCTGAGGAATGAACTAGTGAACTGAAATAACAGAAATTCCCCAAAAGGAAAAAAAAAGAACAAAGGAACAGAAAATATAAAAGAAAAGCTAAGAGATACAGAGGATAAAAACCGACGTGGTAACATTCAGAAAACAGGAGTCCTTGAAGAAGGAGATAAAAATAAAACTTTTTTTAAAAAGAAATAATGGAGAAACATTTCTTGGAATTAGAAAGATGAAATATGAACACATGATCTGTGCATTTCACAGATCTTTAATTATTCCTCATTAAAAAATGTTTTTAAAAGATAAAATATGTCAAAGAGAAGGAAACACCTACAGTTAGAACTATTTGGGGAAAATTTTAAGAATATCAGAGACAAAAGTTTCCAGAGAGAAAAAGCAGATCACAAATAAAGGAACAAGAAGCTCCCTGACATTAGATTTTTCAACGGTAACAGGAGATAAAAGACAACAATGAAGTTGTGTTTTCAAATAACGAACGAAAAGATCTTAGAACCTAGGATTTTACAACATTTAAATATGAGGGCATGATAAAAGGATTCGCAGGCATACAAGACCTCAGAAATTTTCACCACACAAAGACCCACATTAAAAACAGTTTTGGATCCACACACCTATGGTCAATTAATCATTGACAGAAGAGGCAAGAATACACAACGAAGAAAAAACTGTCACTTCAGCAAGCGGTGTTGGGAAGACTGGACAGCTGCGTGTAAATCAATGGAGTTAGAACACTCCCCCACACCATGTACAAAAATAAACTCAAAATGGCTTAAAGGCTTAAATATATGACATGACACTGTATCTCCTAGAAAAGAGCACAGACAAAACATTCTCTGACATAAATCATAGCAATGTTCTCTTAGGTCAGTCTCCCAAGGTAAAAGAAATAAAAGCAAAAATAAATAAATGGGGCATAATCAAACTTATAAGCTTTCTGCACAGCAAAGGAAATCATCAACAAAACGAAAACACAACCTATGGACTGGGAGAAAATATTCGCAAATGATGCGACTGACGGGGGCATAATTCCCAAAATATGCAAACAGCTCATACAACTCCTTCCTGGTCACTTAGCAAAACCCTAAGCCTGGATGAGTCCCGCATCTGCCTGCACCCACCCGCACCCATCTGCTGGGGGGCGGGTATCACACAACTAAGTCGACTGGTCTCTTTTTAAATTCATGAGAGCGAAACTCCAAGGGGTTTGGACCAGTGCCCTCCAGTCCTACTCCACCTCTCTGAGAGCTGACATGCTCTGTTTCTTCAGTCCTCGCATACCCTTACTCTCAACCGGTGACCTTAACCTCATGTTTCTTTGAGAAAACAGAGGGCACCAGATTTTCCCACCCTTGGCCTGATACCTGTCCACAGTTGGACACTCTTTCCCTCTTTTCTCACTACATGCACAGAGGTGACCCCCTCCGCGGGGACCATCCTCTCACCCTCTCAAGGTCTCTGTTCTTGCAGGTGCCCTCCCCTCTGCACCGTCAGCCTCCCGGGACCACTGGATCACTCATCAGCACACACAGAATCTGCCAGTTCATCAGAGTTGATCTTTAAATAAACCATCCCCTCTCCCTACCAGGAGCCCACATCTCTTTCCAGGGACTGCCCCCCTCCCTGCATCCCTATAGAGACACCTCAAAAGGGTGGTCTGTACAGTCTCAACTTCAACCTCTTCACTTTTGGGGGGACTGGGGGTGAAAATTCTCTTGAAAAAGGAAAACATCACAGTCATGGTTGGTCTTCCATTGTAAAAAGGGCTCCCTCCCCCAAACCCCTCTCAAGTGATCACAGAAGAGAAAAAAGGTGTAAACCCACAAGGACAAAGAGTGGGAGAGGAGGCCAGGCAGGGGCTTGGCCAACAGCGTTTGTGCCATGGACAGTGGCTGGACCACTCGAAACTCAGTACAGAAGCTGAGAACTAGTGCCCTAGGGACCCAAGCACAGAGGAGACCCTGCTGATGAAGTAGAAACCTGCGTGCTAACCTGTGGGTATCACAACATCACCCTTGGGGGATGCTCAGGAAAGCCCCATCCACGAAGCTGGCTTTTTGGTGCCAGACATTTGAGGAAAGCCTCTACCATGAAAGGCAGAGATCCTCCCAAGAAACAGAAAAAATGGAACTGGGACCAAAGGGGACAATGCAGAGAAACAAAGGAAATTTGGATGCATACATTTTCCTGTTCTCACTCCAACTTTCTGGACCTAAGTGCTATTGTCAGGTGGTGCTGGGCCTGGACACCTAGGTCTGGAGGGGCCAACAAACCTCTTCTGAGACAGGTTTCCTAGCAATGAGGCAGCTGCCCCAGGGCACCCCAGGGCTCTGAGCAAGGGTCTAACATTCAAATCTAGGTCACTCTCCACTACTTACACAATAAAGTCTAAATGTGTTTGGCATTTCTGAAATGTCCTAAACTCTTGTTCTGAACTCCTGTTTCTGGTTCTTGAATCAACTTGTCATCTCCTCTGTTATGGTCTGTCCTTCCCCCCAAAACTCGTAGGTTGAAACATGACTATATTAGGAAGTGGGGCTTTGGCAAGTCCTTATTTCAGGAGGATGGAGCCCTCATGAATGACATCAGTGCTCTTACCTAAGAGACCCAGAGCCATGTTGCCCCTTCCATTAGGTGAGGACACAGGGAGAAGGCCCTGGCCAGGAGTCAGGAAGAAGCCCTCACCAGTAGGCGACTTGGCCCTAACTTGGACTCCCAGCTTCCAGAACTATGAGAAATAAAGTTCTGCTGTTTATAAGCTACCTAGTGTAGTAGCTAAAATGACTCTAAAACATCCTTCCTTTTCCAGGCTTGTACAAACCCCAGGCAGTGACAACAAACATTCCCCAAAGTCTGGGGCCTGGGAGGTGGGTCAGACAATGCCAAGGGGAACTGCAGCAAAAGCAAGATATGTGGGACCTCAAAGGAAGCCAGGATGCCACGTACTGCGTGATTCCATTCACAGGACATTCTGGAAACGGCAAGGCTACGAGGACAGAAGCTACCAGAAATCAGCACATTTTGGGGTGATGAAAATGTTCTCTATCTTGATAACTGTGCTGGTCACACACATATATTTTTGTCAAAATTCTTTGAACTGTTGGCTTAAAAAGGGTGTAAATTCATTTTTAAAAAATCCAGCAATCCCTCTCCTGGACATACATCTGGAAAAGACGAAAATGGTAATTTGAAAAGATACACGCACCCCAGTGTTCATAGAAGCTCTATTTACAACAGCCAAGACATGGAAGCAACCTAAATGTCCACTGGCAGATAACTTGATATAGAAGATGTGGTATATTTACACAATGGAATACTACTCAGCCATAAAAAAGAATAAAATAATGCCATTTGCAGCAACATGGAGGAAACTACAGATTATCATACTAAGTGAAGTAAGTCAGATAGAGAAACACAAATATCATATGATATCACTTCTATGTATAATCTAAAAAAATAGTACAAATGAGCTTATTTACAAAACAGAAATAGACTCACAGACATAGAAAACAAACTTATGGTTACCAAAGGAGAAAGAGGGTGAGGGATAAACTAGGAGCTTGGGATTAACAGATACACACTACTATATATAAAATAGATAAACAACAAGGACCTACTGCATAACACAGAGAAATATATTCAGTATCTTGTAATAACCTGTAATGAAAAAATATAAAAAGAATATAACTGAATCAGTTTGCTGTACGTCGGGAACATTGTAAAAAAATCAACTATACTTCAATTTAAAAAATACAAAGCCAGTTAAACATTTAAAGGGCGTAAATTATACTGTAATAAGCATGACTTTTTTTTTAATTTGGGGGGAAGTAATTAGGTTTGTTTATTTATTTTAACCGAGGTACAGGGGATTGAATCCAGGACCTCATGCATGCTAAGCACGCGCTCCACCACTGAGCTACACCCTCCCCCCAAACCTAACTTTAAAAAAGAGAGAAAGAGATGGGAATGCAAAGGGGGAGCTAACCGCCTGGGTTCAAACTCCACCGCATCACCTGCAACCTGTGCTATAACTGGAGCAAGCCAGTGACTCCACCTCCCCTTCTCTGAAAGGGAGACCCCAGTGGACCTACCTCCCACGGTGGAGGCCAGGATTAAAAAAGAAAATGCCTGCGAAGCCCCAGCTCTAGCGCGCTTCCAGCTGAGCCCGGGGCCCGGCAAACCGGGGCGGGTTCCACTTGTGTCCCACCCCCGGAGCACCCCGCCCGCGCGCCCGCTCCGCGGAGGAACAGGGGCCCCAACCCTGACGCCCCACTGCCCCGCGCTGACTGGGAGGGCAGTGGGGCGTCACGCGGAGGCTCTGCCGCGCTCCCACCCTCCTTACCTGGGAATCCCAGCCGGACCGCACACCCCTGGCCCCTGTGGGAAGTCGGGAAAAGGGGCGAGGCCTCGCCTGGACGGAGGGCGCAGGGCGCGCGCGTAGTGTTTGGGAGCGACGCTGAGGAACGCGGGGGAGGAGTCCCGGATGTAGGCGTGGCTGAGGCGCGGCGGGGAGAGTTTTAATAGTGTGGGCGTGGCTGAGGTGCTATGGGGCGGAGTATGGGCGGGGCGGGGCTGAGGCGCGGAGGGGAGGAGTCCCGGGTGGGGCGGGGCTGAGGCGTAGAGGCAGGTCCTTTGCATTTCCGGCTGGGTCCCTTTTTTTTTTAACTTTTTTTTATTGAGTTATAGTCAGTTTACAATGTTGTGTCAATTTCCAGTGTAGAGCACAATTTTTCAGTTATACATGAACATACATATATTCATTGCCATATTTTTTTCCGCTGTGAGCTACAAGATCTTGTATATATTTCCCTGTGCTATACCGTATAATCTTGTTTATCTGTTCTACATATGCCTGTCAGTATCTACAAATTTTGAACTCCCAGTCTATCCCTTCCCACCCTCTGCCCCCTTGGCAACCGCAAGTTTGTATTCTATGTTTATGAGTCTGTTTCTGTTTTGTATTTTTTTTATTTTTAATTTTTTTTAATTCCACATATGAGCGATCTCATATGGTATTTTTCTTTCCCTTTCTGGCTTACCTCACTTAGAATGACATTCTCCAGGGACATCCATGTTGCTGCAAATGGCGTTATATTGTCGTTTTATGGCTGAATAGTATTCCACTGTATAAACATACCACATCTTCTTTATCCAGTCATCTGTCGGTGGACATTTAGGCTGTTTCCATGTCTTGGCTATTGTAAATAGTGCTGCTGTGAACACTGGGGTGCAGGTGTCTCCTGATGCGCATCCATCGCTCTGCAATGCTGCATCATTGGTTCTTTGGTTCAAACCGCCAACGCATTCCGGGTCTTGCCGATGCTTCCTTGGGCCAGGCTCACTCTGCCTGCGTCTGGTCTTCCTCCTGTCGCTGTAACTGGTCCTGGCCTGCCTGTCTGGATCTCTGGCCTCAGGCTGTGTCTCTTAGTGGTCTTGACCAGCGCTTCCTCTCTGCCCCATCTGTTCTCTACTCTGCCTCCCCATCCCCCTTTCATTTCTCTATTCTTGCCTCCCAGATGACAGAATATCCTTCTCTTCCGGTCTTTTCAGTTGTAAAATCAGACATCCATTAGATATTCATTAGACAACAGAGGGACTGTTGAGGATGGGCCCAGCTTCAGCCCAAATTTGGGAAAATTCCCCAGAGGCTATGGACTTGAGGCTGGGCTTTCAGATTTGGCCAGGTGCCTGGCTCTGGCTATTCTGGATCCTGGGAGAAAGGCTCCATATCCTTGCCTGGCTGACCAGTGGCCTCTGGGGTGAAGAGGTGGTGTGGGAAGGGGCAGCTCATGTTCCCTAACAGTTAGAACTCTCCCAGGCCAGGTAGGATCCACCTGTGCCAGCAGGACTTTGGTCCCCTTCTCCTGCAGGAGTTACTCTTGGCCTCAGTGGCCTCTAAGGGTCAAAGCCACCTCAGCTAGTATTTTTCTGTCCCAGTAAGAGCCCAGGACCTGGTGCATGCTAAGCACTGCACTCCACCGCTGAGCTATACCCTCCCCACAAAGCTGGCTTATTTCTGTTTCTTCTCTGTCAGTCTCAGACACAAAGCTGCTCAGAGAGGCTGCACCTGGCCAGTAAATATGGCCCAGCCCAGGCTCTGGACCAAGTTTTGGGAGAAGCAAAGGTGCAGGCTCTGGCTTGTCCACTCGCTTCCCCCAACTTCCCCCAAGGCCAGAGCAGTTCACATTTTCTGGACTCTGAACCCCTCTCTCCCACCTCTTGTTAGAATTTACATTAATTATGCACAGACTGGACATGTCTTGCACACAGCTGAGTTGGATTTTTAACTCTGCAAGGGATGTCATATTTGGTGGGGTTTTTTTTTAAGCTAGTGGTAAAAAAAATTCAAACAGTACAAATGATACACATCGAATAGGAAGTTGCCTTCCCACCCCTGACACTTGGTTTTCTCCAAAGGACATCTCTGCTGCACATTTTTTGGGCCTCTATCTTGTTTTCATCAAAATTGGTTCTGAAGATAAATTTAAGCAGAAAAAAATGCCTTTATGAAACGTTACTAAGTGCGAAGCGAAATGGAAATATGGAGCCTCAGCACTGCTTGGGGAGGGGGCCGCAGTGCCGCGAGGCTAGGGCCGCGGCGTCGGTTTGCGAGCGAGGGCACCCAGGGCCGAGCGTCCAACGGGGCCGCTCGCTCCCGGCCTCCGCGTTGGGGTCAAATCTCTCTTCACGCTGCGCCCCCTAGCGCCGCGCGGGCTCCCCTGACCGACCGACCCAGGTTGTTGGTGTCATTTCTGGGGAAGACGAAAAAGGCAGAAAGATCCCGGAATATGTGACCCATTTTAACGGGTGGCACAGCAGCTGGGATGGATGGGCAGCTGAAGACCACGTGCTTCGTGACAGCGATGAAAATCGGAGACGACAGCATAAACTGGCAAGAAAAGCTGTAGCTCGCCTGAGAAGCACACGAAGAAAGGAAGCGCTGCCGGCCGCCTGGCGTAGACTCTGTCTTAAAAAGCCTCCCCCTTTGGTCAACTAATCTTCGACAAAGGAGGCAAGAATATACAATGGAATAGTCTCTTCAGCAAATGGTGTTAGGAAAACTGGACAGCAGCATGTAAAACAATGAAGCTAGAACACACCCTTACACCGTATACAAAAATCAACTCAAAATGGATTAAAGACTTAAACATAAGACAAGATACAATAAACCTCCTAGAGGAAAACATAGGCAAAACATTATCTGACATACACTTCAAAAATGTTCTCCTAGAAGCAATAAAAGAAAGAATAAACAAATGGGACCTAATGAAACTTACAAGCTTCTGCAGAGCAAAGGAAACCAGAAATAAAACAAGAAGAAAACCTACGGAATGGGAGAAAATTTTTGCAAGTGAAACCGACAAAGGCTTGATCTCCAAAATATATAAGCAGCTCATACGACTCAATAAGAAAAAAATAAACCCAATCCAAAAATGGGCAGAAGACCTAAACAAGCAATTCTCCAAGGAAGACATACAAATGATCAAATAGCACATGAAAAAATGCTCAATATCACTAATTATCAGAGAAATGCAAATCAAAACTACAGTGAGGTATCACCTCACACCAGTCAGAATGGCCGTCATTCAGAAATCCAAAAATGACAAATGCTGGAGAGGCTGTGGAGAAAGGGGAACCCTCCTACACTGCTGGTGGGAATGCAGTTTGGTGCAGCCACTATGGAAAACAGTGTGGAGATTCCTCAAAAGACTAGGAATAGACTTACCATATGACCCAGAAATCCCACTCCTGGGCTTGTATCCAGAAGGAAATCTACTTCAGGATGACACCTGCACTCCAATGTTCGTAGCAGCACTATTTACAATAGCCAAAACATGGAAACAGCCTAAATGTCCATCAATAGGTGACTGGATAAAGAAGAGGTGGTATATTTATACAATGGAATACTACTCAGCCATAAAAACCGACAACATAATGCCATTTGCAGCAACATGGATGCTCCTAGAGAATGTCATTCTAAGTGAAGTAAGCCAGAAAGAGAAAGAAAAATACCATATGAGATCGCTCATATGTGGAATCTAAAGACTCATGGACAGAGAATACAGACTTGTGGTTACCAGGGGGGTAGAGGGTGGGAAGGGATAGACTTGGATTTCAAAATTGTAGAATAGATAAACAAGATTACACTGTATAGCACAGGGAAATATACACAAAATGTTATGATAAATCACAGAGAAAAAAATGTGACAATGAGTGTGTATATGTCCATGAATGACTGAAAAATTGTGCTGAACACTGGAATTTGACCCAACATTGTAAAATGATTATAAATCAATAAAAAATGTTTTAAAAAAAAGCCTCCCCGCTGAAGAAGAGGATGACAGTGGTGGAGAAAAGGATGGAGAAATAAGTGAAGAGAGTGATCCTGAAGTGCAGGAAGAGCCAGAGCTGCGCGCAGAAAGGCGCATGCAAGGAAGAACGGCAACCGTCGCAATCCCTGCAGTCCTGAAGCGGCAGCTGGAGGATGGCTGCTACCACGTCAACGGGAGGAGACGGTTAGTGACGCTCCCGTGCCAGACCAACGTCATAACGATTCTGGAATCTACGTGAAGCGTTTCGCTGTCCACGCGGCCTTTACAGCCAGGGAGAGGCCTCGCCACTGCCACGCCGGGCCGCACGCCAGCACGAACGTCCATTACATCCCAGCAGAGAAGAGCGCTGACCTTTGTAAGGAGATGGCGGATGGATTAAGAATAACCTTTGATTACACTCTTCCACTGGTTTTGCTAGACCCATACGAACAAGTTCAGTATAAAAAGGTGACTTCACCCAGTTTTTTTCTTCCGGGTAAGGAAAGCGCCACCAACACTCACAGGAAGCAGGAGGAGCTCTCTCCAAGCCCGCCTTTGCTGAGCCCTTCCACGCCACAGGCCACAGAAGGCCGGCCAGCCGCAGGTGAGCCAGCTACCCCCGGAAGGCGCGAAGCCGAGCCGGAAGCCCTGCAGCCTCCGAGGCGGTGCACGCGCCACCCTGCCGGGTGCGGCAGGCCGCCCGGGCGCGGGAGCGGCGCCTGGCTCAGCCCCAGCGCCGGCGGCAGGGCGCGTCCGCCAGCTCGCCCGCCTGCTTCTGCGCCCGCGGGAGAAGACCCCTGCGCGCAGCAGGTCGTCCTCGCCCGTTCCCCGAACCCTAGCCGGGAAGCGAGTACCGCGTTTGCTGGCTTCGGAGGCAGAGGAACTAATGAAATAAACGAGGCCCTCTCCTGGAAACTGGTACCCGACAGTTACCCCCCAGGTGGCCGGCCACCTCCACCATCCTACATTTATGGGGCTCAACACTTGCTGCGATTGTTCGTGAAACTTCCAGAAATCCTTGGAAAGATGTCCTTTTCTGAGAAGAATCTGAAGGCTTCGCTGAAGCACTTTGCTCTCTTTCTGAGCTTCTTAACAGAATATCACGATGACTTCTTCCCAGAGTCTGCCTACGTGGCCGCCTGTGAGGCGCACTACGGCTCGAACAACCCCAGGGCGGTTTAGTAGGGTTTTGATGGCTGAGGGTTCTGAAAGAACAGCTTTTCTATCTAGCTGTGCCTTCTAAGTTCCCGGTGAAGAACTAGGGAGCTGGCGGGCCTTCTTTACAGAGTGGATGCAACGCCCACTCTCGGGGTGGGGGTGGGGGCTCTGGCAGAGGCAGACCCTTTTATTTGAATTGCTCACCTACTGTAGTTCTTTCTGTTGAGAATGACTTCTTAGGTGCCTGAACAGCTTCCGACATTTGACCTCTGCCACGGTACATGTCATCTGTGATGGCAGGACGAGAGCAGCTGTGTTCACAGTGAAATGTTCATGACAATGCACAGGCTAGGCTGTTCCAGTAGATGATGGAGTTATTTGTTAGAGATAACCACATTTTTTAGTTATTTGTTAGCATTAAACAAAATTGTTCTGCAAACTGTTTTCATTCTTATGATGAGGCTGAGCAACTGTCCAACAAATTTTAGTTTTGCTTGGAAACCACAAAGTAGTCCCAGAATATTTTAGAGGGAATTAATATTGATGGGGGAAAAATTTGCAGCTATACATTTGCTTGTTACAGTTCCTTTTCCTTAAAACTTTGTTTTTGATGAATTAAATAAAGCAGTGCCTGAATGTTTGAGATTTTACAGCTATACTTGGTTGTGTAGTGTTATGGTTCCCTTTCTGTAAAATGTTATTTTTGATGCTCTAAATAAGTCATTGCCCATCTTATTGGAAATTTAAAAAAAAAAAGCCTGCGTGGGGGAGATTTTCCTTGCATGGAGACAGGACTGCATGAAGCTTTTTGAAATACGAGTCCAATGGCATTGGGATTGACAGTTTTGTTTCTTTGCTTGATTCATTTCCGACTAAAAACACAAGCATCCTCTGCTTGGAGCCCTTTTTTTTTTAAGGTAAAATTCACACACAGTTTGCCAATTTAAAGTGTACAATTCAGTGGTCTTTGGCATATTGACAACCATCATCACAATCAAATTTAGAACACTGTCATCACCCCTAAAAGGAGCCCTGTGGCTTTTGGCTCCCAATTACCTCCTAAATCCCATTGCCCTTGGTAACCACTTACCTACTTTCTGTCTCTGCAGAGACTCCTGGACATTTCATATAAATTAAACCATGCCATATGAAGTCTTTTGTGACTGGCATCTTTCACTTAGCCTAGGTTTTTCAAGTTCATTCATGTTGTAGCCTGTATCACTATTCCATTCCTTTTTGTGGCTGGATAATATTTCATTGTACAGAGAGACTATATTTTATTTATCCATTCACCAGCTGATGGACATTTGGGTGGATTCCACTTGGCTATTATAAATAATGCTGCTGTAAACATTTGTGTACAAGTACTTGTGTGGACATATGTTTCCATTTCTTTTGAGTGGAATTGCTGAGTCACATGGTAACTTTATGTTTAATTTTTTTGAGGCTCAGCCAGACTGTTTTCCAAAGTGACTGCACCATGTTATAACCCACCAGTGGTGTAGAAGGGTTCTCACTTCTCCATATTCTCACCAACACTTATTATTACGTCTTTTTAATTATAGCTATCCTAGTGGGTGCCAGGTGCTCTCTCACTGTGGGTTTTGATTTGCAGTTTCCTGATGACTGATCATCTGAGAACTTTTAATAAACTTCATTTGCAGTTAGGGTTGTCTGCCCATTTGCCATTGTCACCTGATGTGGTATTGCCTCTAAACAACTTGAGGGTCTCCACTCACTCTTTAATTTTTCCCCCAAAGCAAAGTAATGCCCTCTGCATTAGGATTATAATTCAAAGCCTTCTTGAGCATCAGTTGGGGGCTGGACACTGTCCTGGGTGCTGAGGATCCAGCAAAAAGAGCAAGATCTTGCCTCTTGGAGAGCATGGTGGATAGGTTGTGGCTCTGGATTTGAATCCTTGCTTTGTCACCTTCCAGCCACGTGGCCTTGAACAGGATGTCCTGCCTTTCCCAGCTGCAGTTCCCTCATCTGTGAAATAAGGTTGCTCTGCGAGTTACATGGAAAGCACTTAGCACGGCGTCTGGTACCTAGTGACTGCTCAGTAGGCATTCGTTACTGTTAAAGATGAAGCCAGACAATGAAATAAACGTTAGCAATAATGAAGAGTTAGGTATGATCAGAGAAACACAAAGTGTCATGGAACACAGAGCGGGGATCCCCCAGCCCAGTCCAGGGTCTAGGAAAGGTTACTCCAAGAGGAAGTGATGTTTAAACAAAGAGGGTATAGCTCAAGTGGTAGAGAACATGCTTAGCATGCAGGAGGTCCTGGGTTCAATCCCCAGTACCTCCTCTAAAAATAAATAAACCTAATTACCCTCCCCCCCAAAAAAAAACCTGAAACAGAGAGGTGATGGATGGGTAGGAATTGGCTAAAGCAAGGACAGTGTGTGTGTGTGTGTGTGTGTGTGTGTGTTCCTGATAGATGCAACAGCTTGTGCAAAGGCTTGGAGGCAATGGAAGAGAACATGCAATGTCGGAGATTGAAATGTGTTCAGAACGTCTAGTGCTGGGCTGTCCAATAGTATTCTCTGCTATGATGGAAAAGTTCTATATCTGTGTGGTCCAATGTGGTAGCCACTAACCACATGTGACTATGAGCATTTGAAATGTGGCAAATGTGACTGTAGAACTGAATGTTTATTTTTATTATAATCGATTTAAATTTAAATAGCCACTGTGGCCAATGACCTTATATTGGACAGCACAGGTCTGCAGTGTAGTGGGCATGACAAGGTTGCAGTGAGAGATGAAAATGGAGGATGGAGAAGGGCATCCAGGCCCCGCGGGGCTGATACACAGTTTGCATTTTATTCTAAATGCCAAGAAAGTCACTGGTCGGAGGCAGGGGTTAATGAGGTGATCTGGTTTTCATTTTTGAAAGATCACTCTTGTTGCCGTGAAGAGAATGGACTGGGGCGGGGGCAGCCAGAGTGAAGCAGGGAGACTAGCTTGGAGGTAGCTGTGGTCTCCCCTGGGCAGAGATGACAGTGGCTTGGACCAGGCAGGGATAGAGACAAATTGGTAGGTTTGGAGGTGGGGGTGGGGCTCCTGATGGGCTGGATTTTAGGAGTGAGAGAGAGGGAGACGTCCTAGGACTACTTGGTTGGTGACTGTGTCCCCAGGTCCCAAACGCTGAGTCTGAACTCAGGGCAGGGGAGGGAGGACCAATTTCAGAAGCATGAGCCCGCCTCCCTGTCGGCCCCTGCTGGCTGGTGCTGGAAGTGCCTTTAGCTCAGGGAAAGCCTGGGCCGTCAGGGCCCCTGGCTGGGGGGCTAGGGGGCGGCCCCAGGAGGTCGGCGGGTGGGGTTCATTTCCAGGGGCAGGTACCAAGTCTCTCCTCTCCCGCGGACATCCAATCAGCTCTCCCGGCCCCGTGACGGGTCAACCAGCTCCTAGTCTGAGCCACATGGCCGCTGGGAGGCAAGTGGAGGGGAAGGGGAGGGGTGGATGTCAGTGCAGTGGGAAGAGTCCCCTCTCCACCCGCCACGCCACGCTAGCTCCCCTCGGGTCAGGGCCCCGCCCCCGAGGGGTGCCTCTGATTGCCCCCCTAGCAGGGGCCTCGGTGACAGTCAGTGGGGGTGGGGGCGGGGCGTGCCTCCCCAGAGAGGGTGTGGCCCGATGTTCGGATGGTCAGTCTCGCGGCCAGCGGGTCCTGCCGCGGGAGAGCTGATCCTGCGGTGGCCAGGCCGGGTGGGCTGAGCGTGCAGAACCCCGAGGGACCCTGCTCGCTCGGGGAGCTCCGAGCCTGCCCGCGCCCCGCCCGGCCGCACTTCCGCCGCAGCCCCTGCCGCCCGGGACGCGCCGCGCGCTGCCTCCGCGGAGCCGGTGAGTCAGGGGCGATGAGGGCGTCCGAGCGGGCCGGGTCTTCAAGCCTGACGCTGAAGGCTCCCTGCACCTGGGCCGCCCCACCCTTCCTCCCGGGCCATGAGAGACAGGGGCCCAGGAGGGGGCAGGGTCTGGGCAGACAGCTGTTGGCAGCCAGGGCTTGGAAGCGGTGGGCTGGGAGGCAGGATGGGGAGCGGCTGGGGACATCAGCCAAGCTCACTGGCGTGTGACCCGGGAAGGACGCCCCGGAGTAGGCAGAAAGATGCTGGGTCAAAACGGCATGATGAGGCAGTCGGCAGGCTCCGGCCTCCCCTGCTTCTGTGGGAAGTTGCCCCACCCGGTCCCCGAGCTGCAGCTGCAGGAAGAGGGCCCAGGCCTGACCACCACCTCACCCTGCCACTCCCACCCCCTCTTCCCACCCCCAGGGTCTGCTCTGCTCCCTGCCCCCTTATCCCACCCCTCTGTCTGCCCCCCCCCCCACCTATCTTGGATTCTTTCCTCTTAGCTGCCTACCCCCTGGGGGAGTCCAGGGGCTTCCCCTCCCGACACTGGGGCGCTGCCCTGGCCATGTGATGGCGGCTGCTGTGGTTTCTGCTCTCCTGTGAGGGTGAGATGGTGCTGTGAGCTGAGCTCCCAGAGCTGGCCGGTGGGGTGCTGGTCAGGGGAAGTCTGGGCATGGCGAGGGGTCTCCCTGCGGCTCTGAAGCCCCTAGAGATCCTATGGGCCAGAGAGGGGGCATTCCATGACTGAAAATATAGATGAGCCCTGCAAGATTTTGACAACTGAAGAGGAACATCCTGGTAGCTGGTTTAGACCAGGCTCTGCCCACGGCTTGGGACTTCGGGAAAGTCACTTCCCCTTTCTGAGCCCTAGTAGTGCCTGCAGCAAAACAGGGGCTTTGGAAAACCAATGGTTTTCCTACGTTTCCCCCAGAGCACTCCCCCTAGGTGGTGTAAGGTCCAGTGTCCTGCCCCCACGTGACACTGCGTTTTTATCTGATGTGAATATTGGCCACTGGGCAAGATGTTGTGTAGAGAAAGGGTTGTGCTGTTAACACAAATGTTTCAGACCAGCAGCTGTGGCCTAGCAGAGATCAGGAAGTCCCAGAGGGACTGTTAGGGACAGTTACGGTCCCTGTTCCTCCGACATGGGCCTCCCACCTCTGGCTCCCCTCTCCCCTCCTGGTGGGTGAGCTCCCACGGTGGGGGGGTCCTACTTGTACCCGGCTCCTAGACCTCTCTGGTCAGACTCCAGCTAGGGTACAGAGGTGCCTCTGACATCTCTGTCCCCACAGAGTTTCCAGCCAGGAAGGAGCAGCCTCCTCCCCTAGGATGACCTCGCCCTCCAGCCCTCCCACTTTCAGACTCGAGACTTCAGATGGAGGCCAAGAAGATGGGGCTCAGGTGGACAAAGGACAGCTGGGCGGTGGGGCGGGGCCACCCCCCATGGAGTCACCGTTCCAGGGAGAGGACCGGAACTACTCCCCTCAGATCAAAGTGAACCTCAACTTCAGAAAGGGGGCAAGTGCCAGGTGAGGCAGCAGTTGGTGGGGGGAGCCAGGGACTCCTCCAGCCCGGCCCCAGTGCCCCTTCCCTGCAGCCTGCAGAGTCCTGGGTCTGGCTCTGATGGTTCCTGGGCCCCACGGGCTGAACTCTGCTCTGCTCTCTGGGGTTACTTTTTCTAGAACCTTCCCCGTTCTTGGTCTTCTATTTTCTGGGGTTGTGTTCCTCTAGGTAGCTCCAAGTACTCAGCTGACCCTGGCGTGTCCTCATTTGTGCCCCCACCGCCTCCCCAAGTTACAGTCCCTTGGTGGGTGGTAGCAAGATCCACATTCCAACCCAAGAGAGTAAGGACATCTGGAAATGTCCTGGGTGCTCCCGGGCTCGGCTCCAAGGCTGAACACACTGCCCAGGGGACATGGACTCTGGGAACTGAAGACCATGGGCTTCTGCGTGGAGCTGTCTTCACTTCAACTTTCCTGTGATGTCTACTAAGTCAGACTGTGGGAGCCCACTCTCACCAGGAGTGTCACGTCCAGCCCTGGCATCTGCCCCCCACACCCCATACGAGGCTGGATTCTGCCAGGGACGCCCCTCCCTCCCTCCCTCCTCATGCCTGGGGCTTGGCCCCTAGCCTTGGGCTCCCAGCCCAGAGCCCCCTGTTGTGTTCGTGCTGGAGGACTGAGGTCAGAGTCAGACCAGGGCAGGAGAGGATGCTTTCGAGGCTTCTGGGAGCTGGGTCGCCTGCCCAAGGCAGAACAGGCCCCTTTGGTGCTTCAATCTGTGCCCCTGTTAGGCTTCCCTATCCCAGGCCCACCCTGTGACAGGAAGCGCTTTGTCCAAATAGCCACTTCCCGCCGCTGGACTGCCCGCAGGGCTCCCGAGTCAGCGCAGAGCCCTCTTGGGCATGCTGTGGTCACGTGGGCTGCGGGACGATGACGGTGTGTCTGGCCAGGCCGGGCAGACTTACAGCTTCCTCATCTGTCAGTCACACGATCATGGCTTAAACATCACTGACCCCCCAGTCTCCCTGCTCATCATCCCCTTCCCTTCCTTGGTGGATCCGTTCCATGGCAGACCTGAGGGTCCCCCTTTGTTTGTCCCTTTATGTCAGTTGGTGCCAGGAGCCCCAGGGGGGACCTGGCCTCCGTGGGTAGTGACAACGAGGAGGGGTGCCCCATGCTCCTCCCCCTCCCTGTCACAGACACTGCCAGGTTGAGACCAGCTACAAGCCCCTCCCGGGCCTCTCCCGGAAGTGTGGCTTCTCAGTAAAATTCTGTGAGCATCTGGTTTCCGTGCTGGGCCCCGTTGCTCTGAGGAACGTCTGGCTGCCCAGTCTGGAGTCTCTCTGGAGCTAGGAGTCAGGGTCTGGGGTCGGCTGAACAGCCACCCTGAGTTCTGCACCATGTGACTTTGGGAAAGTTACACTATCTCCTAGTTTATCTGATGGAGAAACAGATTCCTAACCCAGGGCAGAAGTGAGGATGAAACGGACAGACAGTCCACTCTTCATCCAGAGATGGTTTCTGAGAGGGCGAGCCAGGGGCTTTTCTTGATTCCCCGGTGGAGGCCAGCGGCCAAGTCCCCTCAACAGTCCGTGAGCACCCCCTGCAGCCCGCCCTGCCCCCAACCCCAGCTCAGGAGCCAGGACGAGTTCCTGTGCTGAGCGACCCCGGGGGACCGCGGCCTGATGCGAGATCATCAGGGAACCCGGTGCGCGCTAGGCACCGGTGCTGGGGACAGCGGTGACGCCTGGGGGCGCCGGACAGGCCCCTTCCTCCGGGGACTCTGAGCATTCGGTGTCTCCTTGGTCTGCCTGGGAGGGCAGAGGCCCTCAGAAGCCTCCCAAGGGGCTCTGGGGCCCAGGGGGCGCACGGTGCTCACAGGGACCCCTGAAGGGGCCCTCTGGGGAGGGGGCTCCCTGGGGGTCCAGGGCTCTCCTGTCGCTAACCACCTCCCCATAGCCAGCCTGACCCCAGCCGCTTTGACCGTGACCGGCTCTTCAGCGTGGTGGCTCGGGGGTTCCCCGAGGAGCTGGCTGGGCTACCAGAGTACCTGCGCCGGACCAGCAAGTACCTCACGGACTCAGAGTACACAGGTAGGCCTGCTGCGTGGGCCAGAGCCCCTGCCGGCTGTCCCCTGGCGGCTGGCCTGAGACCAGCTGCCTGGGTGGGTCTGACCATGATCAGGAGCTGGGGGCGGTGGGGGGCCGGGTAGCGTTCCTAGCAGCCCTCCTGCCCCCCGAATGCCTGCAGGGGCCCTGCCAGCAGAGAGGACGGCCACTCCCTCCTCTGCACATCTCACTGGCTCCCGGCCGGCCTTGCCCACTTCAGGATATTGGATATTCAGGGCCTTCCTCAACACATCCCCTCTCTCTCACTCTCGCTTTTTTTTTTCCCCCAATAACAGTATTGCTGAGATATTCTATAGAACACAGAATATCCTATATTCCACGTAGTGTGTTCTACACTATCATACACTTCGTCCGTCTCAGAGCACCCTTTGCCCAAAATCTAAATCTCCTTATTGTTTGGGCTGATTAGAAAAATAACATTTGTGTATTCTAGAAGATTTAAATAGTAATGAAATGCATAAAGTTCAAGGTGAAAACAGTCCATCATCCTGGTCCTTGATAATGGTTTGGGGTACCTCTTTTCAAACTGTTGAAATACATGAGGTGTCTGTTTACAGAAATGGCGTTGTGTCCTGTGCACTGTTTTGTAATGCGCTCCCCTCCGTTACTACATCTTGGAACACGCTCCATTTCAGTACATGGGCCTCCCACTCATCACTTGAACAACTTGCAGAGTTTCCCATTGTGTCCATTTACCAAAATTTAGTTAACTAACTCCTTATTGATGGCCATTTGGGTTGTTTGTAGTTTTTGGCCTCAACACGGTGTGCCAGGCCCTCTGTGTGCTAAGAATTGTGTATATAATTCCATGGGATCTTTACAAGCACCCTGGGATAGTCCCATTTTACAGTGAGGCGAACTGAGGTTAAGAGAGGCCAAGTTTAAAAAAATTATTTTAAAAGGGGGAGGGTAATAGCTCAGTGTTGGAGCACAAGCTTAGCATGTACAAAGTCCTGGGTTTAATCCCTAGTACCTCCATTAAACAATTTGTTTTTAATTAAAAACAAAAAGAAAAGAGAGAGAGAGGGGCAAGTGATTTGCCAGGAGGAGACAGCCATTTGGTGGTAGGGCCACTTAGCAAATACTGTTCCAAGTGTTTTTGTCTAGACAACGTCGCACACCTGATGAATTCTGTCTTAGAAACTTAATTTCTAGAGCAGACACGGTAGTCATACCCGTTGGTATTTGAATACCTGTTGGCCATAAGACCCTGCAGCATGGCTAGGGTCCCACCAGCCGAGGGGAGCTTTGGAACTGGGCTGACTGTTAAGGCCGGTGGCGCAGTGCCCCTTGCCCTCCCTCCTCTCACAGAGGGCTCCACGGGGAAGACTTGCCTGATGAAGGCCGTGCTGAACCTCCGGGGCGGCGCCAACGCCTGCATCCAGCCGCTGCTGCAGATCGACCGGGACTCCGGCAACCCGCGGCCTCTGGTCAACGCCCAGTGCACGGACGAGTACTACCGAGGCCACAGCGCCCTGCACATCGCCATCGAGAAGAGGAGCCTGCCGTGCGTGAGGCTGCTGGTGGAGAACGGGGCGGACGTGCACGCCCGGGCATGCGGCCGGTTCTTCCAGAAGAAGAGCCCCGAGACCTGCTTCTACTTCGGTGAGGGGCCTTCCTGGCCGAATCGAGCGGCAGAGGGGGAGGCCTGGCCCGGGTCACAGGGGTAACGTGTGGCCGCGCGGGTCCTCAGACCCAGACCTGTGCGACCCCGGGGCTCGCCTCCGGGCCGTCCGCAACAGCGGTGTGTCTTCAGAGGTGCCTCACCCTTGCCCGGCCGAGGACGCTCGGCGCGCACGCGCTGGGACAGGGCCGCGGTGGGCGGCCGGGGTGGGCGGCCGGGGCTGGCCTCGGCGAGACTGGGCCAGGCGGGCTCCCAAGGGGCGTCTGTGCGGCGGCAGTGGGCCTGGCCCCGGCGAAGGAAAGAGGAGGCGCGGGTTGGGAACCCTCGTCGGCGGGCCCCCGGCCTGCTCCCCTCGAGGGGAAAGAGCTCTGGGGCCCTCTCCCCTGGGTCAGAGCCGCGCGGAGCCGCCTGCACCCCGGCGCCTGCAAGAGCGTGGCCCGCGCGCCTCTCCGCTCACTGCGCAGGCGCAGGCCCGGATGCGGCCAGGCCCCCAGGCAGTGCAGCACCCTCTCCTTGGGGACCCCACCCCCCTCGAGGAGGCCGGCCTTGGGTCCAGGGAGCTCGAGAAGTAGGCAGGTGTAAGCTGGGAGGCCCGAGTCCCAAGATGCCCCCTCGGCCCCCAGGCGAGCTGCCCCTCTCTCTGGCCGCGTGCACCAAGCAATGGGACGTGGTGACCTACCTCCTGGAGAACCCGCACCAGCCCGCCAGCCTGCAGGCCGCCGACTCGCTGGGCAACACGGTCCTGCACGCCTTGGTGATGATCGCAGACAACTCGGCCGAGAACAGCGCGCTGGTGACGCGCATGTACGACCAGCTCCTCCAGGCTGGGGCCCGCCTCTGCCCGACGGTGCGGCTGGAGGACATCCCCAACCTGCAGGGCCTCACGCCCCTGAAGCTGGCCGCCAAGGAGGGCAAAATCGAGGTAAGCGGCTGCCCCGCCCCCTTTCCAGGAAGCAGCAGGATTTCGGCAGAAGGAGCCTGGGGTGGTATCTAGACCAAGGGTCTCCCCACTTTTCGGTGTAACTCTCCTGCTAGAAGAACACTTACAACATGTACGTCTCATATGTGTACATTTATTGATAAATTATAATGGAGCTGCTGAACATATTACATTATAAAGCAGAAAACAGAGTTTTTTTAAGTCGTTTGGGTTTCTTGATTCTGAAACAGTCTTATCATATTCTTTGCTGTTAGATTTTCTTCGTATTGCTAAGTGTTCTTGATAATGAACATATCAGCACTTTACTATAAACAAACAAAATAAAGTTGCAAACTTTTCTCCCAGTTCAAGGGTAAAATTAAGTTTTTGGCATTTTTTTGCTACACAGAATTCTTACACTTTTATGTATCCAAGTATAGTTATCTATTCCTTTAGGGTTCCTGGGTTTTGCTGCTGCTTAATTCCTTCTACAAGGTTTTAAAACCTTGTGTATGTCTGTATATATTCCACGTCCATATATTCCTGCAGATTTTTGTTTTGCAGTTTCCTTTCCGATGCCTAAAACTTTGATTTATCTGGAAGTTATTTTGGTATCATGATCCAGCTCTACTTTTCTTTCCAAACGGCTTTCCAGTTGTCTGATTCTTATTACCAGGGGAGCTTCGTGGGTTTATAGCCAGCCCAGGTGACACAAGGCCCAATGCTTAGAGCACAGGCGTCCTTGAAGGTTAAGACAAGAGATAAAAATAAACATACGTGGGAGTGTGACTATTTTACTCCGCCCTCCAAGGTCCATTAGCGTCTGGAAGCACAGCTATGTGACCTATGGAAGTTGGTCCCCTGTCCAGCTCTTCCCTCCCCACCATTCCTCATTTGTAAAATCTAATTGCTGCTTCACATCTTCCGGCTATGGATGCTTTCTAGTCTGTTGAAAGCTCTAGACTCTGGCCACAGAAGTGCACACACACGTGTAGCTGGTAACCTCTGATCTCAAGGGGCCTTAAGGACATTGGACCGAGGGTCCCTCTGCCACGTGAGGGTCCAGGAAAAGATGCCTCGGGGCAGGAGTGGAGGAGGAAGAGGCAGGCTGGCTGGCAGGCCTGGGCATAGGTGGGTGGGTGGGAGTGTCTACAGGTGGCTGCATGAGTGTGGTTGTATAAGATTCATACACACCAGGACCCGTGGGTGTGGGGCGTGTGCACGTGTCTGCAGGATACCACGTGTTTCCCAGCCTCCAGGTTAGGGCTGGGAGGTGGCCATGCAGGCCAGGCTCACGTGCTCGCCCTGCAGATTTTCAGACACATCCTGCAGCGGGAGTTCTTGGGGCCAAGCCAGTTCCTTTCCCGCAAGTTCACGGAGTGGTGCTACGGGCCTGTCCGGGTGTCGCTGTATGACCTGGCCTCTGTGGACAGCTCGGAGGAGAACTCAGTGCTGGAGATCATCGCCTTTCACTGCAGGAGCCCGGTGAGCCCGCTGGGGTGGGAGCATGTGCAGGAGGCTGGCCGAACTCTCGGCAGGGTCTGGACCACCCCAGCCCTGTAACTGTGCGGGGTGGGTGTGGCTGCCGGTCCTGACCCGGCCTCTGGCCACACACTCACTCCGCACACCAGTCCCCACCCGAAACGGGGATGAGGGTCCTGGCGGCGACCACTGGGGGCCTCTGTTGACCAGCACTCGGCTCCAGACTGGAGGGAGAGGCTCTCGGTCACTCCGTAGCCATAAGGGTGGGGTGGAGGCTAGTGGAGGGGGGTCATTCGGGGCTCCCCATCCTCGCCCTGCAGCCCTGTGCCCCAACACAGACTGAACGTGCCTCTGGCTCCCCTTCCCGCCCTAGCACCGGCACCGAATGGTGGTTTTGGAGCCGCTGAACAAACTGCTGCAGGCCAAGTGGAATCTGCTCGTCCCCAGGTTCCTCTTCAACTTCCTGTGCTACCTGACCTACGTGTCCGTCTTCACTGCCGTCACCTACCACCAGCCCGCCCTGGGGAAGGCAAGGCCGGGGAGGGGGACATTGGGTGGGTGGGGCAGGGATCACCACCCCATCCTGCAGATGATGACACGGAGGCCTGGCCGCTAGGGTGGTCTGTCCATGCTCTTGCAGCTGGTCACGGTAGGGAAGCCGGCGCCACGGCAGTAACGACGACAACAGCAGCACTGAGTGCACACCACCTGTGAGGACGTGTTCTGAGTGACTGACGTGTGTTAATTACGCAGCTAATGCTCACAGCCACCCTCTGAGATGAACCGTTATCCCCAGTTTACAGTTGAGGGGCGGGAGGTACGGAGGTTAGTAACTTACTCAGGGTCACACAGGCCGTGAGCAGTGGCGATCGGATCTGAACACAGACAGTCTGGATCCGGAGCCGTGTTCGCTCTGCTGCTGCGGGGCCTCGCCACAGCTCGAGCTCAGAAATGGGCCCTGAGCTGAGCTGTCAGCGGGGAGCTGCTGGGGGCGGACCACAGGCCCTACCCGAGTGTCTCTTCAACCAGGACTCCCTCCCCCTGGTGGTGACTGCTGGGAACTCCATGCTGCTGCTGGGCCACATCCTGGTCCTGCTCGGGGGCGCCTACATCCTCATGGGCCAGGTGAGCGCTCCTCCCGCTCCCCCACCCCAAACCTGAAATTCTGCCACAGGGAGCCTCAGAGTTCCTCCCGACAGTCCCTTCACCGATGGGAGGCTGAATCCCCGGGCTGGTACTGTGAAGACAGCTTAAGGGCAGCTGAGGGCAGTGGGTCCTGGCCTTGCCTTCTGGGCTGGGTGCCCCTGGGGCAGCGAGTGTCCCCTATGCTTCCTTGGCAGTGCCGGCTCTGCTCCCCTGGGGGTGGAGCTGGAAGCCCCTGACCCTCACTTGGGGAGCACAGAAGGGTGGGGGTGGGAGGCGCTCAGCCCAGCCCGCCCCCCAGGGCCTCTTCAGGTAAAGGTGCTGCCAGCTGGTAGGAGGCAGGCGGGGCCATGGCACTGAGACTCTGAGAGTGGGCAGGAATTAGGCACCAGGGCCAGGTTGGCTGGAGTACTGGGTGGCCCCTGGAAGGCCGAGGAAGGGGGAGGGAGAGGAGCCCCCCTCCCCATCCCCATTTGGGGTGTGTGAATCCTTCACCTGGGTCCGCAGGGAGCAGAGGCCTCTGGCCTTGTCTGGGTGTCTGTGCACTTCCTGGAAACAGGGTTCAAAGCTTTCTCAGCTATCAACAGAACTCACGAGCATCCCCAAGTCAAAGCCGCTGCCTGAGCCCCAGAGGTGGTCCCGGCCAGACTCCCACAGGAGTCTGCAGACAGGCAGCAGACAGGCAGGCAGCCGGGGAACAGAGCGCTGGCTGGGCCCTGGGGGCAAAGGGGCTGCGTCGTGGCCTGGGGAGCAGCCCTCACACGCGTCCCCTCTCCCCGCAGCTCTGGTACTTCTGGAGGCGCCGTCTGTTCATCTGGACCTCGTTCATGGACAGCTACTTTGAAATCCTCTTGTACGTGGGGCGCCTCGCTCCTCCTGCCCTGCCCCAGGCCTGGGAGAGGCCACGTGGCCGACAGCACCAGGCGGCTTTAGAAGCGAGGACCCTGGGCCAGGCAGCTCCAGGGGTGGGGACTGGGATCAGGAGTCGGGGTTGCTGTCCAGTCTGGTCCGTGTAGGTCGCGATTGCGACAGTGACACTGACGGAGCCCTCGCCCTGTGCCCTCGGAGCCTGAGCCCTTTACGCTGAATCCTCGCCGGGGCTCTCGAGTCTGGTGTTACTCCTGTTACACCCACTGTACAGGGGAGGGGACGGAGGCCCACAGGGTTAAATGCCTTGTCCAGGATGGAGGTCAGGACCTGCTCGGTCCCGTCCCAGGCAGGGGGAGGACTTCTCACCTCTCAGCCTGTGGTGGGGGAGGCCGTGGGGGTGGGTGCTGGCCAGGGGAGGCTGCGGGCTGACCCTGCCCCGCCCCCACAGCCTGGTCCAGGCACTGCTGGCCGTGCTGTCCCAGGGGCTGTGTTTCCTGGCCGTCGAGTGGTACCTGCCCCTGCTCGTGTCCTCTCTGGTGCTGGGCTGGCTGAACCTGCTGTACTACACGCGCGGCATGCAGCACACGGGCATCTACAGCGTCATGATCCAGAAGGTGACAGGCAGGGTGGCCTGGGGCAGCCAGACCGGGCAGGGCAGGAGCCGCACGCCGGGGGGCCTTCTTTTGGCCTCAGCAGGCAGGCCCCTTCCCCCACAGCTGAGTGGGGCAGAGGGGGTCAAGAGGTGTCTGCCTGTGCCCTGCGCGCCCAGACATGCGCTAAATCTAAGCACGAGGGTGAGCATGCACGTGTCAGCTCTCAGGGTATGCGCTCCCCACGGGTGAGCAAACGTGCACAGGCGTGTGTCTGCAAGTGTCCACACGGCAGCAGGTGCATTCCTGCATGCGGAAGGAGCAGGGACTGTGCACCTAAGCTCACCTGTGTGCCTGTGCCCTGGGACATCCGGGCACCTGGATGTGTCTGCAATCATTTATTCATTCCACAAACGTCCAAGAAGTGGGTGCTGTGAATGGGCCAGGCCCTAAGTGTCGAGAACATACACATCTGTTCATGAACAAAACAGATGCGTCTTCTCTCTCCTGAAGCTAATGTTCTAGCAGAGGAAACAAAAACACTAAGAAAACAGGTGAGAATGTTGTAGAATGCTGAATTCACTCTCCTGAAGCTAACGTTCTAGCAGAGGAAACAAAAATGTAGAATGCTACAGAATGCTGAATTCTGTGAAGGAAATACATAAAGCAGTGTGACGGGTAATGACTGGGGCAGAGGGTGCTTTAGGTTGGATGCTCTGGAAGACCTCTCTGCAGAGGTGGTGTTGAGATCTGAAAGAATGATTCAGCCTCCCCAGACTCAGGGAAGAAGCTTTCTGGGCAAAGGGAACAGCAGAGGCCACGGCCAGGAGCCAGGACGAGCGAGGTGGACTTGGTGATGGAGCAAGGAGGCTGGGAGAGCGAGGGAGAGGAAGCATCTGTTTTGTTCATGAACAGAACTGTGTGTTCTCGACACTTAGAACAGGGCCTGGCCCATTCACAGCACCCACTTCCTAAACGTCTGTTGAATGAATAAATGCTCATCTTCTCTCAGTGTGGCTCCACAGGACCCCATGTATGCACACGTGTGTGTGGTGTGCACATGGGAACCCACGCTTGCGGCTGAGGCAGGGGTCTGGGTCCTGCCCTGTGACTCAGCCACCCACCTGGGGCTCGTGTATTCTAGGTCATCCTGCGGGACCTGCTTCGCTTCCTTCTGGTCTACCTAGTCTTCCTTTTTGGCTTCGCTGTAGGTAAAGGCCCCCCTCCAGCCCCACCCACCCCTTGCGAACCCCTGAGGCCACCCACCGGTCTCCCCAGGCTGAGGACCCCCTGCCTCCCTCCCGCAGCGCTGGTGAGCCTGAGCCAGGAGGCCCAGGACCCCGGGGTTCCTGTAGGCTCCAACGCCACGGAGGCGGCGGGAAAGGAAGATAAGGAGGGCAGCACGGCCCCGTACAAGGGCGTCCTGGACGCCTCCCTGGAGCTGTTCAAGTTCACCATCGGCATGGGCGAGCTGGCCTTCCAGGAGCAGCTGCGCTTCCGCGGGGTGGTGCTGCTGCTGCTGCTGGCCTACGTGCTGCTCACCTACGTCCTGCTGCTCAACATGCTCATTGCTCTCATGAGCGAGACCGTCAACAGCGTGGCCACTGACAGCTGGAGCATCTGGAAGCTGCAGGTGCCCAGGGAGGCCCCCCAGACCCCCCACCACGTTTTGGACCCGGGGAGGAGTGTGCAGGACCCAGCTGAGTTCCAGGCCCTCGTCGGGGTTCCCCTCGTCCATTCCCCCCTTCATAGGGTGGATGCGAGGTTGAAATAAGCTCAGGGATCTAAAACCCACAGGGTGGTGCCCAGCACGTAGGTGCTCAGTGGCACACAGTAGGTGCTTGCCATCATTAGTATTAAGTGTTTCTGAGCGCCTACTGCAGGGCTAGGCACAGTTCTAGGCTCTAAACTCAGGGCAGAGAACAAGATCCCACCCTCGTGTAGCTGCCTTCTGTGTTCATCACGTGTTAAGTGGGGTCGGCATGGTGGGTGGGACAGGCAGGGTGCAAGGTCCAGGGGCTGGCCCAGCTGGAGGACCTGGGGCACCAGAGGCTCCAGCAGCGGGGAGCTGACGTGACAACCACCTATGAGAGCAAGAGGGCGGCGGTGGGTCAGGCAGTGGGTGTGGGGAGAGCCTCGCCCAGGGGGCTGCGACTGTGTTACCAATTCACTCTTGACCTTGCACAAGCCCCTCATCCAGGTGTCCGTGTCCTTTCCAGCCAGGCTCTGCATCCCACCTGACTCACTTGCGGGCCAGTGGCAGGCACAAGTGAACTTCTGTACCTGGTGGTGTGGAATTCTAGAACCTGTAACTGAGCAACTGCAACTGTAGGGCGCTCATTGCGTGCTGACTTCCCAGCCACAGCCCGAGACACGTTAGCCTCAGTCTAAGTGTGGAAGCAGTGCAGAGGGCTGCAGGACAGGAGGCTCAAATCCACCCCCTTAGCTGACTTTTGAGTTACACTGTAAAGGGCTGGCCGCTGTATCTGACACCTCCTTTGTCCCCAGAAAGCCATCTCTGTCCTGGAGATGGAGAATGGGTACTGGTGGTGCAGGAGGCGGAAGCAGCAGGCAGGTGTGAGGCTGACAGTCGGCACCAGGCCGGACGGTAGCCCTGATGAGCGCTGGTGCTTCAGGTGAGTGTGTGGGGGGCGCGGCCTGGGGACCTTGTTGACCTGGGGATCCCTGGAGCCTGCCCAGAGTGCAGGCCAGCCTGATTCTCCTGAAATCCAGGGGACAGCAGCTGGGAGCCAGGTCTGGTGGGAAAGGCAGGGCCTAGGAGCACCAGGGGACTCCGTCCTGACCCAACGAGGTCAGTGAGGCTGCGTCTCATAGGCTCAGGGCCCCAGTGCCTGTCACTCTGCCTATCCAGGCATCTTCCTGTCCCACAGACTTGAACTGAAGTCTCTCCCTGGTGGTCCCTGACCTACTTCTTCTGGCCTGAAACAGGGTACAGTTAGGAGGCCAAGAATCCAGGCAGGTCCTTGGCTGGAGCATGCTGACCTTGCCCCGGCTGGTCTGCCTGGCCTTTTCAGCTCCCCCATCCTCACCACGGGGCTGCAACCCTTCCATGGAGAGCAGACCCTCCCAGGGGAGAGGGGACCTGTGACAAAGGCACAGCCAGAAACACACTTTCAGGAGAGAGCAGCTAAGCAAGGGGGGCGGGCCTTAGGAAGGGCCCCAGAACTGAGGAAGACAAAGACCCAGTTGATCTGAACTCTGGGTGCTAGGGGCAACCCAGGTGGCTGTGAACAGCCTGAGGGCAAAGATGCTTCTTCCTCTTCGTGGGCCCCTGACCTGGGAGCAGTCTGAGAGCTACAAGGTCAGGGCTCAGGCGGGCCGGTGAATAGCCCGGGGTCCTGCAGAGATGGTCAGAAAAAGCCTGTCCTCCTCACGGTCCAGAGTCCGTGCCCTGGAGGGAGCCACCCCTCTCCCGGGCACAGCAGGCTGCACCCTCAGCTTCCTGGAGCCTCACAACTGCCCTGTCACCCTCAGAGTGGAGGAAGTGAACTGGGCTGCCTGGGAGCAGACGCTGCCTACAGTGTGTGAAGAGCCCTCGGGGGCAGGCGGTCCTGGTGGGTAGCTCTGTGTGTGTGTGTGTGTGTGTGTTCGTGCGTGCGAGTGTGCGTGCGCTTGGCATGGAGAGTCGGGCGGAACCTCCGTGACCACTTCCCAGCTCCGCTCATGTAAAGGGTTTGCCCCTTTGAACTGGTGCATCCCCCAGTCCCCCCACCCCATCTCTCCACGGTCACCTGGGCAAACTGGCTCCTGGTGCTCCCTCCTCTCCCACCTCCTCCCCATCCCCGGCCCGCCCAGGTTCCAATCTGCTGCATCCTTTGCCCATTCAGTGGGTTCTCAGCGAGTGCCAGGCCTGGGCAGAGCCAGCAGAGGGGCAAGTCAGGGAGACCATCCCCAGCTACAGCACAGGTGCCCCCCTGAGCCCTCTCCACTCTAGGGGGCTCTGGCCCCTCCTGCCCCCGCCCCCGCTGCCTCCCTCACAGACTGACTCCCTCCTCCTCTGCAGAGGCCTGTTCCCAGGACAGCTCTGCACAGGGGGCCTTCTCTGGAGTCTTCAGTAGCTCCCAAGCCGTGTCCCCAGCTGGCCCTCCTCTCCTTTCTCACGCCCTTTCCAAGACTCCCCTTGCTGTGCCCGTGGCCCTGGCCCCCTCCCCACAACAGCCCCTGCACCACCCTGATCTCCTCTGGCCTCTGCACCAGAGCCTGCGGGCTTCCCAGACTCCCAGGTCCCCCACCAACCGACAGCTTTCCTGCCCACCTGTCTGTCTCCCTTCCTCCGGTCCTGCTGCCCCATCGCTTCAGCACCACGACTCTGGAAGTCCCCTTGTCCCTCATCTTGCCCCAAACACGCCACACTGATCCCATACCTGCTGTTGCCTCAACCTCTAACTGGACATCCCCCATGCCCACGGGGACAGCCTCAGGGCTGCCCCCCAGGACCGTGTACGCAAGCCCACGCCTCCTCGCCCCCTGCTCAGCCTGCACCCGGACTTCCAGACAAGTCTTTCAGCTCCAGGCTTATCCCACTCCAATCCCTCTGATGCAGACAAAAACCACATGCTGCCCACGGCCGACACTGCCTCCCACTGCCTGGAAGCCCCACTCCCCACGGTGGGGGGGAAGCTGTTGCCCAGCCCCCTCCCCACCCCCCCCACGGGACAGCAGCTCCTCTATCCGCAGTGCTCCCGCGTCCTTTCTTTCCTGCCCCCCTTTCTTTCCTTGGCACTTGTCTCTGTCAGAAGTGCCTTTCCACCCCTTTGGGTATCCAAATCCGACACCTGCCCCGCGGGTTGGGAGTGGGGGTCCCCTCTCCTCTGAGCACCTCTCATTTCCCTCTGGCTCTTTCCAGGTGTTCTGGTTGTTAACACTTTCCGCTCCTGGGAGGAGGCCCCTGACTGGCACGTGGCGGGGGTTCAGGAAATATTCTGGAAGCAGGGAGTCGGGGAGCGGGACTGTCGGGGCCTCCTCACCTGCTGTACACTGGGCATGATGCGCTTTCATGGCTGTGGCCTCCTCCTGTTTCCTGGAGACTGCCTCCTGGGGACACACCCCAAAGGCCAAGCCACAGTGGTCTTCATCTCGTTTATAGGCACCACGAAGAACCTGGCCCTGAACTCCCAGCACAGTGAGGACAGTGCCGTGGAGGACGACCACATGCCCCTGCAGCCCCTGGAGTCCCGCTGATGCAGCAGGAGACCAGCAGGACAGAGCCAGGAACCTTTCCAGCCCCACCTGCTGGCTCTGGGGCCCCAGGGAACTTTGGTGGCAAAAATAAACACATATTTTCTCATGAGTAGCTCTCCTGGAAACACTGGGTAAAGTTACTGGGCCTTTGGGGGTTGACACCTGCTTGTCTCTGCAGTACACGTCTTTCTGGGGCTGGGCTGCTCAGGCCCTCGCCTGGCACAGGGGACCCTCACCTGCCGCTCCCCCGGCTGCCCTCTTCCGGGTGCACGCAGTTGGGCGAGGTGCTGTGCCAGCTGTCACGGCAGACGCAAGGTGGTGGTCACCAGCAAGCACGGCCACCTCTCCCACAGCCTCCAGACACCTCTTAAAGCCACCTCCAGGATGTCTCTCAAAGCAAAGCCTTCCAGCCCCTGAGCTTACTTAGCTCACGCTGTTCCTCTCCCGGCTGGCTTCCTGCTCAGTTCCCACCGCTCCAAGCTAGAGCAACCCTGCTGAGACACAAGGGAAACACGCTGCCAGTAGCGCCCGCTGTCTCTGGAGGCTTGAAGGGCTCCCAGCGCACACGAGGGTGGCTGGGGCGTACCAACTGGCATCCCCGGCCCTCCATGATTTTGCTCGAGCATTTCCAGACGCCTCTTGCTCTCCTTGGCACTTTCCATAAATTCTTCGCGCAGGCCGGTGGACCTCGGGTGCGTCTGGCTCCTATAGGCGTGGCTCTTTTTAGAAATCCTCCTCCCTCCATTAAAATCCTGCGCTGATTTCTAAGGCCAGCTCAAACAGTGTCGTCTCACTACTGCCTTTCCAGTCTTCTCCCTCGGGGTAATAAGTGTTTAAGACGTGTACGCACGGGTTGAATATCTTCTAAGTAGGGAGGGGTCCCCGGGGAGCGGGCGCGGGGGACAGGGAGTAAGGAGGGCTGTCGGGGCGCAGGGGTTGGAGGCTCGTGGACATTACGAAGCGGCTGCGGGCAGCGCAGACGGCACCAGCTCCCCAAACTGTGAGCAGCTACGCTGTGTATGACGCTCACTGGTGCCAAGACTGCAGGGTTTCAAGCGCGTGACCGCACGTGATGCACCTTCCCGAGGGGCAGTGGGAAGCTCAGGAAGGCGGCTTCTCCGCGCAAGACCACAAAGATGCTGAGCGGTCCGGAAGCCCGAGCCCCGCGGACACGCTCGGGCTCCGCGCATGCGCCCTGGGGCTCACAGCGCGCCGGGGACCCAGAATTCCCCGGCCGCGGAAGAAACCATTGGCTCTACAGAAGGGGGGAGTCCAGGGTAGCGTCTGCGCGGTTAGAGGGGAGAGTTCCCGTGAGCCTTTGCCAGGATTCCCCTCCCTTCTGTGAGGAGTGGAATGTCCCGACTCCTTAAGGGCCCGGGACGCGTAAGCGCCAGCCTTTCCGTTGTAGGTGTCGCGGAGATTGGCTGTGTGTCTTTCCAGGCCTGTCCGCGGCCGGCGAGGGGGAGGGCGCGGGCGCGGGCGCCACAGCTTCTCTGGATTCTCGGGCGGTGTCCTCCGGAAGCATGGCTGGAGGGCGGCGGGCGGGTGCGTCCGTGCGGGCCTCGGGGCGGACGCCGTGGTCCAGTGTCCGAGTCTTGGGGCGGAGGCTCGAAGGCGGCGTGCGTCTTTGTCCCGCTGGGCCGGCACCGTCTCAGGAGCCTGAGGTCCCCGAAGGCCGGGACCTCTTTGCCCGGATTCGCCGCTGGGGATGAGCAGCCCCGAGAGATCTGGGTAAGTGAGGCTCGTGCGGCCCGTAGGGGACCGCGAGGGAGGCTTGCTCGGCTGTCCTGATGATTCTCGTAGGAAGTGCCGTCAGAAGCGAGAACTGACGACTTTGACGCTTATCTGACTGCAGTCGCTGACCCCTGACACTTTTGGTTACTGTAACTGACAGAACCCGCCGTAAACGCACGTTCTCTTGTTTCAGATGGCAGACTCACTTCAGGATTTTGGAGACGGGAGCAGCATTACTCCCGGAGGTAAGTGCGGGTCTGGGTAGGGCTTAATACGTAACTTAGCGGTGTCGTTCTTGCAACCGTAAATGCACTGAGATTGCCTGGCGTCTTATTACCGTTGTAACTTTCAAGCACTTGACATAAATATGCACTGCATCTTTGCATGACTGCAAAGGAGGTTGCGGCTCCTAGCCTGTCTAAACCGAATCTGTGTTCAGAAACTCCATCAGAATGTCTCCGGGCTGTTTTGTAAAGCAGTTTCACCCGAAGTCCTAGTTTCCGGGGCCTGGTGAGGTGCTTGGCTGCTCTGATGAGATCACCAATAGGAAGTGCCGTCAGACGCGATAACTGACGATAACAGTTCCTGGCTGACTGCAGTCAAGAGTCCTCACGAGTTGCTGGTGCCAGGAGTCGGGTGGTCTGGACTGTGACCTTAATTTCTATATTCACCCAGATTGCACATTAGGGGTTGCCAGCATGTGATCAGCAACTGAGCACGGGAGCCAGGAGCACCGGCCTGCTCTAGGTAAGGGAGCTTTGTGTCCTGTGTCCTTGACTTTTATTGGCAGACTGTCTGAGGATGATTTTGGCTCATGGTTTCTGGACTGGAATGTAGAGTGGGCCCAAGAGTTCCTTATTAGCTCATGGTTGAATACTCCTGAGCAAACTGCTTACCTGCTTTGAGATGCTCTGAAAATTGATAGCCTTGGGTTTGTAGTGTTTAATGGGACTAAACAGGTTAAAATGTACAGAGATGGCAGTTATGACTGAGTTCTAAGGACTCGTGTTGGGAGGATGGATGTAAGTAAACTGGTAGTCGTGGTCTCCAGTGGGCATCTGCTGTCTGTCCACAGGTGCGTCGTTCATCTCCCACATTGTGAGTGGCCCTTGGCAGAGCAGAGCTGGAGAGCTGGCGGCCACACCTCAGCTCTAGAAGAGGTAAGGTTTCCACTGCATAGTGACCACCCCCATGGTGGAATGCAGCTAGTCTTCTTAAAATTAATCTGCAGAAAAAGATGTCAAATGATGAAATCACCCAAAAAGCTGGAATTACCGGCAGATTGTGTAGTGGTGAACCTATGGTTTTCTGAAGATATCTTTGATGCTCTGAATGACTGTCCTTGGAGTATAAAGTGAGATTGAGCGGTCCTTCATTTCTTGCAGGCTGTGCTGGAGCATGGAGGTCCCAAGGACCAGTGGCAGCCATCAGCTTGGAATCTGAAAATCCTGGCTTCAGAGTTTGTAGGAACAAGCTCACTTTGTGCTGAGTAGCGAGGGTGTTCTCTCACCAATGAGAGAACCAAGAAATGGATTTGGCAAGCTTTTCCTGCGGTAGGCTCTTCTGGTGTCATTAAACTCGTGAGCTTTCTAGTATTGTCCCTTAACCAAAAGCTTTTGTACTTTGAGATTGTACAATTGAGTTTTCTGAACTGGAAATTTGCTGAACCATCTCCACGCAGTTACCATAATTAATAAAAGGATGATCTTTTTGGTATTGGTTCTTAAAAATATGTATTAAAGAAGAAAAAGTTCAGTTTTACCACTGCTGTCAAATATTAGTGGTCCAGGCATTAGTATTTATCACCTTCCTTTATGGTCAGTCTGAGCTGTTTTCCCCTCAGCTTCAAATTTGGAGGGCAAAAATCCCAAAGCATTTAAGGCATCTGTACACTTGAGTCCAGTCCCTGTTCCTTGGGGCTCTGTCCTTTTGCATAACCTTCCTCTAACTTCTTAAGCTCCACCCGATGCCTGCCCAGACAGCAGCAGGCAGGGTTCCAGTCTGCCTCTTTCCCGGCCCCCTTCTTGCCACCTTCCAGTGTGGAGATCCTGTCCATGATGTGAGGGGTTCTGGTCCACCAGCTTTGGGTACCCAGAGTAAAGGATGAGTGGTTTCCAGTCTCCCTAGATTTGCTAATTGTGCCCAGCAGGGTGTTTTTTTTAACTGGTAGGCCTTGGGTAAGGGGGTTGTAGCGTGAAAACCTTTGCACACTCCTTTGGGAGCCCTCTTTATTTTTCCCCCTTCTCCCAGCTGTCTTGCTTGGAGGCACCTTTGTGGAACTGGGTTTTTGGAAATCCTTTTGGAAAGGATTACTTTAGGGACTCTGTAGGAAGGAATTTTATTGGAAAGGGGTCCCTTTAAAAGGATGCAAGGCTCACACTGGCACCCTAGCAACGCTGACCCCTGAAGGTCTGGTAGTGTGGAGAGGGGTGGTGTGCAGTTTCTAAGTGAGTCTTGTATTCTGTGTATGCCCTGTCTGCCCCAGACCTAGGATGCCCTAATACCAGAGTATAGGGGGTGGCTGGTCCCATGGGCAGGGTGAAGGGTGGGCCTTAGAAATAAATGGAGGCTGAGACTGGGAAGTTGGTTCCAAGGGCTCCACAAGGAGGTGGACAGCGTACAGCCTGAAGTCCACGTAGGGCCTAGGCCCCTGGGGCCTCTGGCACCCCATACCCTGCCCCAACCTTCAGCCGGGAGGTTCTGATCTGCCTTGGTCAGAGGCACGTCCAGCATGTGGCTGGAGTATGCTGCCTGAATAGAAGAAATAAAATTCAGGATTGGAAAACCCTGACTTAGATGTAGGGCTCCACCTACACTCCTACCATTCACATTAGCTCAAGCTTTCAGCATCCCCGACCCGGACCTTGCACCCACAAGTCTGGGGAGGCTGAGGGTTGGTGCCTCCTGAGCCAGGGATGACTTACCAGGAGCCAAAAGGCAGACAGGGTTGACAAGGGGGAGATGGAGAGGACCAAAGAGCAATTAGGGAGCCCTCTTCCCATATGCTGCGATCTGGCTTCCCATGGTCGGGTCGGTGCTACCCAGGCCAGTTTCGAGGTAGCCTGAGCCCCCAGACCGCCATGGCCATCCTGCCCCACTAGGACTCCACTTCCTGTCACGTCTGAGCTACACCTACTGTCTCCCTGCCCTGGTCTTTGGCAGAGGCTGCAGGCCCCCCTCCAGGGTCCTCTTGGCCCTCGGTTTCACCCCGGGCTTCGTCCGCCCCACCTGGGCCCTCACCCAGCTCCAGGATGGTGGGTAGGTGGCCCTGCTTGGGGGAGCGCTTGCGCAGGCTGAGCAGGAAGGGCTGGGGCAGCGAGAAGATGTCCACGTTGTTGCCCAGGTCGATCCATGTGACACTGGGGAATCTGCTAGGGTCCTTGAGGGCATCGGTGAGGTCGCGCAGCAGGGCCCGTGTCAGCCAGTTGCCATTGAGGGCCAGTGTGGTCAGCCGGGGCAGCGTGCTGAGGGCCGGCAGCAGCTGGAGGACCATGTCGTCCGTGAGGCCTGTGAAGCCCAGCTCCACGCTGTCCACCTGCTCCCCGCAGCGCTGCAGGTAGCTGGTCACCCGCTCTAGGTCACGGGGGGTCAGTGGGATGCCTGACAGGTCCACTGTGTTGTCCGGAGGGCTCCCGGCCAGGACGGCCTTGAGGCTGGAGGGGAGACGGGACGGCAGGGTTCGAGCAAGTGGGGCAGGCTTTTCTCCGGAAGCGGCCATAGCCACCACCATGAGCCAGCCTCCACTTGGCCCTGTGACTCCCGGGGGCAGAAACCAGGGCCGCATGGCCCCGCGTCTCAGCCCGGCTGCCAGCAGGCAGAGCCTAGGGGACCACCGGGGGGCCCAGGTGTTTCTGCAGTGACTAAGGGTACATCTGGGGCCAAATGCCTGGGCCTGCACTTCACTCCTTTCTTCCTACTCAATGTGACCTGTACTTCCTTAACTTCTGCTCACCAGGTATTTACCTGAAAAATGGAGCTAACGGTATGCAGGGTTGTCATGTGAAATAATAAATGCATTCTGAACAGTGCCCCCTGTATTGGAGTGGTGGATCGCTATTTCTCGCTGTTATTACGCACCACCAGGCTGAGCTCCTCGCTCCCCCAAGGGTAGCCCGAGATCTCGGGGCCCCTCCTTCAAGACCATCTTCCCCTCCAGAAGGAGGATGCTTAGGGAGGGCCCTCAGAACAGCAGTGGGGGGAGGGTGCAGGGGCCTCAGCCTGGTGGGAGCTGCTGTACACCCGTCTCTACTCCTTGCCATCTGCCACCCCTTGCTCTGGGGCCAGAACCCCCCGTTTCCAGGTACCCCACGCAAGCCCTGAGGCTTCAACCCTGGAAGGAGAGGGAGGTGGAGGAGGCTCGGCCTCAGAATCACGAAGAAAACAGGCTATGGGAAGAGCTCAGTAAGAGTTCCAGCATGGGGGGAGCGGGGGAAGTGCAAAGGCCCTGAGGCTGGTAGAGCTCAGTGTGTCTGTGAATCCAGAGGAAGGCCAGTGTGGGAGGAGAGACCAGAGTAGGCTGAGAACCCGCACTTGGGCTTGTTCAGGTTTCACTCAGTGGGATGGGGAGCCACCCAGGGGGAGTGAGGCTTTTGAGCGTGCATGTGTGTTGGGGAGACAAGAGGCCCTTGGGTCCGAGCAGAGCGCCAGTGTCCAGATTCTCCATCCTAGAGAACTAGCTCACAAGCCTCCTGGTATCCCAGGCCCCACGGCTGCTCCTGTCCTGCTGTGCCCCCACATTGGCCCCTCCCCCTGCCCAGCTGGAGCGCCCCACTTTGCTCGCTTCCTCCTCCAGGGAAGGGCCCTGAGGAACCATCTCCTCTCCCACTTGGTGGGGACGGTGGGGGGGCGGTATGGAGAAGGGAAGGAGGGCCAGAACGCTTTTCTCTCCACGAGGGGCTGTCCTTCCCTCCTGTCTGCAGGATGCCCGCCCGCCAGCAAGGCCCTGCCAGAGTCATCAGGACACCAGCCACTCTGCCCCACGATTTGCAAGAAATTCCCCTCAGCTTCTTCCTACAGTGCCATCCTGACCCACAGGTTCTGAGTCCCAGTGTCCCCTCTGCCCCCAATGTTCGGGGGCCGCAAACCCCTGAGGCCCCCACTGCTGCGTGGGCAGACACACGGCCAGGGTCTGTGTCCCCCTGGGAGATACCAGGATTGCTGGGGAGAGGGGAGGCGGGAGAACCCAGGGTCAGCACACCAGGAAATCAAACTCCTCTCCTCTCCCTCCCTCCACATTCCCAGCCTCCACCCCGCAGCCCAGCCTGCTGCCAGCGTCTCTCAGGGCTCAAGCCCCTAGGGACATCGCCCCTCCCCCCCGCCACCGCTTTCGCCCAACCCGAGTTCTTCACCTCACCTCCTCCAGGCAGCTCCCCCTATCCCCGCCCAACGCCCCACCCGACACAGTGCTGTCCTTGTGCAAGGAGGCTGGGTGGGAAAGAGGGACAGACCCGCCTGGGTGATTGCAACTCACCAGGCCTGCGGCTTTCTCTTGCCCAGCCCGCGTTGCGGCCTCCACTGCGAGTGGGGGCTCAGGTGGTAGGTCAGCTGCCGGCACAACTTCTCCATGGCGCCCAGCGCGTCGCCTTCCTGCAGAGGCAACCACAGGCGGTGGGTCCCTGAGTCGGGGAGCCGGGAGCCCAAGCCCCTACCTCCAGCCTCCTGTCCCCGCAGGAGGAGAGGAGTAGGGGGAGGGGGGCCCACTCTGTGCTGGCCTCAGGTGGCCACCCTGAGCAGGGAGCAGGGTTGCAGAACTGATCTGCACAATGGTTTTAGTTTCTGTGAATCAGTTGCTGTCACTGAAAAAACCTGAGATTTCTATAAAAGTCTGGATTCCACGTGGTCTGATCACTGACCCCTTAGCCAGGGTTTACCAGGGTCCCTGCCACTGCTCAACACCAAGGCTGTCCAGCTCACCCTCTCGCTTCACAAGTCCCCACTGGGCTCCCCTGAGTGCGAGGCACTCGCTCTAGAAGCTGGGGATTCAACCGCGAGTAAACGTCCTCACTTCCATATTTCCCACAGTAAGGAGGAAAGTGAAATACTTTGCACGACTCTTCTGCCCTCGCCAGCCCTGGGGAAACAAAAGAGTGGCAGACCGAGTCCTTCCCAGCCCACTTCACTCCTCAGCGCTTGAGCGTGAGACCCCAGGCGTTATTGCCTGAACTGTGTTCCCCAAATTCTTAAGTTGAAGTCCTAATCCCCAGTATCTCAGAACGTGGCTATACTTGGAGACAGGGCCTCTAAAGAGCAATTAAGGTAAGATGAGGTCATCGGGGTGGGCCCGGAGCCAATATGACTGTGTTTTCAGGAGAAGGCAGCAGGATGCAGACACTCAAGGTGAGAAGACTGCGTGAAGATGCAGTGAGACGACGGCTGTCGGCCGCCTACAAGCCAAGGAGAGAGGCCTCAGAGGAAACCAAGCCTTGATCTCAGACTTCCAGCCTCCAGAACTGCGAGGAAACCAATTTCTGTTGCTTAAATGGCACTCTGTCACTGCAGCCCCGGCAAACTAGCACACCAGGTTAAAGGACGCCACAGGGAGAACTTGGAAGTCAATCCAACAGTCACCAAGCCCTGGTGACTGAGCAGCCAAGAGTGTGTTCTCCAACCAGATGTTCCAGTGCCAAGGGCCAGGGAGTGCCAGGCTCAGATGCAAACCCACGTGCAGACAGCAACGCGACATGGTCACATCAACCATTAACCCATGTCCCGTGCCCGGCAGGGCACCTGGCACAGAGTGGGTACTCAGTCGAGGCCACCTTGATCACAACCATTGTCATCATCACGCTGCTGGTGGAGAAGCAGCTTACAGTCGTCCCCCCTCATCTGCTGTTTCACTTTCCAAGGTTTGAGTAACTGTAGTCAACTTTGGTCCAAAAATATTAATGGAAAAGTCCACAAATAAATAACTCATAAGTTTTAAATTGTGCACGGTTCTGAATAACCAGATGGAATCTGTGCTGTCCCACCCTGTCCTGCCCGGATGTAAATCATCCCTTTGTCCGGCATATCTGTACTGAATACACCACCTGCCCATTGGTGTAGGTTAGGTTTGGTACTACTTGCAGTTTTGGGCATCCACTGGAGATCTTGGAATGTATCCCCCGCAGATAAGGTGGGGACAACTGTACTGAGGAGTTAAGAGCATGGACTTGGAGCCAAATTCTGCGGATTCAGATTCTTGCTTTGTCATCTCCTGTGTGACCTTGGGCAACTCACTTGACTTCTCTGTGCCTCCAAGCCTCATCTGTGAAGGGATCACAGTATCGACCTCACAGAGGATTTTGTGAGGATTAAATGAGTCACTATCTGTAAAGTGCTCTGCATACAGCTCAGAATACAGCAGACTCTCGGGGAAAGCGCCTAAGTGAACACAGTGCTGCACCGGAAGGCAGCGAGAGCACACAGACCTCCGGCAGAGGAAAGGAGGAAGGCTGCTTCTGCCCAGGCTCAGATCTGAGCCCGGCTTTTAAGAGTGGATGGGTTACTGGATTTTGGATGAGGCGCCCCTGAGTGGGAGTAGAGTGAGCAAGGGCCAGGGGTGTGGGGTTGTTACGGGGATGGGGGCAGGTGACAATCTGGGGCCTGACTGCTTCTCGCCACCTCCCTGGTCCCAGCCACTGCCGTGTGACCTGGGTGGCTGCACACAGGCATTACACTAGGGCTTTACAGCATTCCCCCCACAACTTCAAGCAGTAAATGTTTTCTTACTCCCATTTTACAGAGGAGGAAACTGAGGCTCAGAGAGCCAGGGGATAGGGCTGGTGGAAAGGAGGCTCTAAGGGAGGGAGACAGGAGAGAAAGGAGGCAGGAAGTGGGGGGCTGAGTGTCCAAAAAGGTGAAGCATCTGAGCAGACCCAGGAGGCAAAGGAAGGATGAGACGGAATGGCATTGGCTAAACCTCTCTGGTCTGCCTGAACCTCAACCTCTATTTCCTAAGTCAGCCTGCCTGAGAAACTACCGCTACCGGTCACTCCAGGCAACTACATCTGCACCCCCGGAGTTGACGTCCTTCGTTTCTAGACTTGGTTCCTTGCTGAGTCTGATCGTGCGGTGTGTGTGAAATAGGATGCAGATAGGGTCACAGGGGAACGAAAGGTCACGTTTGCATCTTGGGACCATCCCTCTGGCTGGGAGGCAGAAAAAGGGGTGGACTGGAGAGGGTGGACTCAGGCCCTTGGAAAGGCTGACTGTAACAGAGGCCACTACACTGGACTAACGGTTACAGCACGGAGCGGGTGTGGGCAGGGAGGAATGAAGAGGGCTCCAGGCTTTGTGCTCAGGACCTGGGAGAAGGCAGGGGCTCCGGAGAGGAAGCAGGTGAAAAGGCCGGGTCAGGGAGTGACCAGTTTATGTGGAGCTATGTGGAGTTTGAAGGGCCGATGGGACGTCCAGCAGGAAGATGCGATTAGATTTACGGAGCTGGGGCTCGAGGCAGGTCTGAGCTGGACACATTCATCTGATTAAACCCCCTGGTTAGGGAATGAGCAGAGAGGGGAGATGGGGGAACAGCGGAATATCAAAGGGGTAGGGGAGGACACACGGGCATGAAGTGATGGAGAAGCTGGGTCAGAGAAGAGAAGTAAGCAGAGCCATGGGCACCAAGGAAAAGGGGGTCCAGTGCGATTAGACACCTCATCGAGGCCCCTGGGACTTCAGTGAGTGGGTGCTGGCCGGCACAGGCTCAGGGAGCGGCGGTCTCGCTGCTGGCCGGGGTGAAGGCCAACTCTGGAGGCCAAGGGGAAAGGGGAGGAGGTGGCACACCTAGAGCTGCGCGTCTCCACGTGGTACCCCTGGCATTCAGGAATCACCCAGAGCTTTAGAGACTCCTGCTGCCTGCACTGCCCCCAGCGATGGGTGGGCAGCTCCGGCGAGGGGAGTTTTAAAAGCTCCCCAGGTGATTCCCCTGTGCCACCAGGTGGACACACTTTAAAGACAAGGAGGACCAGCAGGTGGGATGAGGTGGTCGGCGAGCATCACTCCTGGGACCACCCCGAACGTGGCCAGTCTCCCACAGCACCTGCTCCAAAGCTGAGACGTGAGCTCCTCAGCTTCGGCTCCTCCTCCAACCACTTCCCAGGGTTTCCAAAATCTGCGGCCAGGAATCTCCCTTCCACCCTCCGGGTCTAGAAGGAAGAAACGGCGAAAGAGGCGGCAAAGCAGCCGCCGCAGTGCCCCGGCATTGCCACCAGAGGGCAGTCGCGCGCAGGGCGAGGCCCGGGATCGACCGGCTGCCCCGAAGCCGAACCCGTTTCCTCATTTACGGAACAGGGAGGGAAAACGTGCTCATCGCACTGGGCGGACCTACGTACGTGAGCTCAGGTCCTCGGGAGTGACAGCCCCTCCAGCTGTCTGGACCAAATAAACATTATGTCCCACCCGCCCAGCCCTGCTCTGTGCTCCCCCTTCAGAGCTCGGCGTGGAACAGGCGCTCCGACCAGCGGCTCTACGAATGCCAGTGCGGCGCCAGGATCCGAACCCGCAGGCGCTCCGAGGCTGGCACTCGCTCGGCCCTCCCCTCCAGTGATGAATCTTTCGAGAAGGTAGGTTCAAGGTGCTTCTATTACTTGCAACCAGAAAACCCTCAAGCAGGCCCAGCTGTTGTCCCAGCTCCATCACTTTTGGAAGCGGCAGCCGAGCCTCCTCTGGCAGGAGGAGGTGAGCGAGACTGGGCAGGACTGGCCCAGCAGTGCAGGAGGAGGAAGGGAAGGGAGGGAGGCGGCGAAAAGGGGGGGAGGATGCTGGCCCCGCTCCTCTAGGAACTTTGTTCTGAAATCCCTGGAGCCCAGCAGCCCTCTGTGGGACCAGACCCCTCTCCCAAGCCTCAGCTGACTGGTCCACAAGTAGGCACCAGAATGCCTCCTTGAGATGGAGACATCCCGACTCCTGGGGGCTGAACCCCGAATTTCCTGCCATGAGGCGTGGGAAGCAGGGATGGGGAGTGAGGCCGGGTGGAGTGGGGAGGAGGCGGTGTCTGCGCTGTTTCATCTGTGGTTCTAGTGCCTCTTTCAGGCTCTTGGCCCCACAAGACCTCTCCCTGTGGGGAGGATGAATCCTCTTCCTGGCTTGAGTCAGCCCTCGTGGGCTTCTGTTACTGCAACAGAGGCTTCACCGGCCCCCTTCCCGCCCCCAGAGGCTCCAAGACGGGTTGTAGAATCTGCTCCCTGCAGCTCTTCCTCCACTGTGGAATAGGAAGGCGGGGTGGCACGAGTGGGGGTGACTTAGCGCCTGCCAAGGGCTGCTGATCTGAGGGGGCCCTGGAGAAGAGCCTGCTTGAGGGGTGCACTGGCTAGTCAAGAAAGATGCTCAAGGCTGACCTGCAGGCCCCGCCAGGTGGGGTCAGTGTCCTTCGTCTCAGACGGTGATGCCCGCCCTGTCCCCTGCTGTCTTCATTCCACAGACACCTGTGTTTGCTGCCCCAGGACTGTGACAAGCACAGCCCTCAACCACTCTGCACCCAACGCTTCTCTCATTCATTCATTCATTCATTCATCAAATATGGCCCAATGTGCGCTGGGCCACAGCCCAGATACTGAGCCGAGGGCTGGGTTTTCTGTTAACTCCTCCCCCAGCTCATTCTCTGGTCTCCTCTGTGCTGGGAAGGCTGAACTCTTGCAGACACATCGTCTGGCCCTCTTGCTTCCAGCTGGACTCAGCAGATGGGAGCAAATGGAGGGAGCCTGAAGGGCAGGAGAGAAAGGCCCTGGGTTGGCCCTTCTCATTCCCATCCTGCTTTGGCCAGCCTGCAAGATGCCCCTCCAGATGGACGCTAGCCTCCTAGGAGAGCGCTTGTGTGCCCCTTCCACGCTGCATCAGGGCTGATCGGGCCCATCAACACACTCTGGCAGCAGTGACGGTACGTGACGTCTGAGGCTGACACACAGAAGACACTGTGGCTTCTTCCCTGCTCTCTGGAACCCCACCCGCCCTGGGAGAAGCCTGCTGCCCTGATGTGAGGAAGCTCAAGCAGTCCTGGGGACCAGCCCAAGTGGCAAGGAGCTGAGGCCTCCTGCCAGCAGCCCTGGGATGTGCTGTCCTGCCAATCCCCGTCGAGCCTTCAGATCCTCACAGCCTTGGCCAGTGTCCCGAGCCCCTGACTAGAGCTGCCTAGCTGCACTGCCCCTGAATTCCCGACCTACACAGACGGCCCAGCGAAGAGTGTCTCCTGTGTGAAGCCGCCGTGGCCTGGGGGGGTCTGTTGTACAGTAACAGCAAAGTACACGGGCCCGGAAGAGGCATTCTCCCGGCCCCAGCAACACGGCTTCTCCTGGCAGATGTCCTCAGCACACCTCCAGGCTCACCCTCACTCTAGCGTCTGCTGGTGGGGAGCCTGACCGGAGAGGTGATGGAAGAGAGGTGCGGGGTGGGGCTGTGGCACAGGGGCAGAAGGAGCCCCAAAGTTTCCTGCTAGAGGATCTGTGCTGACAGCGGGGTGGGTGTCTTTGGAGTTCGAAGCCAGCCTGTGGATGCGGACTTGGATCTATCAGTACACAGACGTGGGTGGGATGGGGTTGCCTGTTCCCCCCACCCAGGCAGGCACAGACCCACTCCTCTCCAGGGTCTCAGCCCATACCCAGTTGGGGTACAGGAGAGGGTTTTGGGTAGGCTGAGAAAACAGACGGGACTCATTCGAGGCGGTCACCTTAGCCGAGGGAAGGGTGATTTGTCTTGTGGATGCTTCACCAGGAGATAGGACCAGATTGCCCCATCTCGTAGCTGAGGGAGCCGCCCTCGCCCCGCCCATAGCTGATGGTCTTGACACCTCTGCCTACAATCTCTAGGCTCATACTTGGGCTGACCTGAAATTCTCAAACGAAAGAGGTCGGAGCAGCAAGTCCTGGCCAGCCCTGAGCCAGCTCACACAGCGAAGGTGGGTGCAGAAGTTGTCCCCATCTCCAGCTTGGGGACCCTGTAGCCAGGACCTCCCACCTTGGCCTCAACCACAGCTGGCAGAGTCCTCCCGAATGGCCTCTCCTGCCACACGGTCTTGGTGGGGCACCGGCCAGGCCCCTGACCCCACTCAGGCTACCTCTGGAGATCTGGGTTGGCAGGCAGCCCACTGATTTCCAAGACTCTGGGTCCACAGGGACCGCTGTCTTCCTTGCCTCTGTGACTGACCCACAATTGACCTGCTAGGTCTGAGCACCCTGCTTGGCATGTGGTCAGGGCTAACAAACCAGTTACACGTGGGCTTCTGTGCACAGGGCGCTCGGCTGGGCCAGGCACACGCTCGTGCTTCTTATAAATCACCTCCCTGAACTCCCATAAGGGCTGATAGGAGAGGGTATGGCTCTGTCCCGCTAGAGCTGGGAGAACCAAGTTCAGCTAATTAAGTGCCCTGGGAAAGCTACACCTGCGCGATGGGCTGAACCCTCATTCATAAGTTGAACCCCATCCCAGTGGGGTGGTGTCTGGGGTGGGGCCTTGGGGAGGTGATTAGGGTTAGATGAGGTCACGAGGGTTATAAAAAGAGGCCAGAGAGCTGGCAAGCTTTCCTGCTGCCACGTGAGGGCACAAGGAGCAGGCGGCCGCCGGCAGACCAGGAAGGGAGCCCGCACCAGAACCCGACCGTGCTGCACCCTCATCCCGGGCCTCCAGCCTCCGAGACTGGGAGAGATGCGTGTCTGCTGTCTGCCACCACTCAGTGCATGGAACATGATACTGCAGCCTGAGCAAAACCACCTGCGAATGGCCCCCCTGGTCCCCCGGGGAGGGCACGCATTGCCGTGTAGGACCCCTCGGCCCACCCCTGCTTCTTAGCCACAGCCTGTCTCCCGGGGCTGACATGCGCAGCTGGCCACCTGCAGACCCACCTGTGTGGAGGGAGGCAGGCACTGCAGCTGCTCCCACACAGGCCCCTCCTCCCCGGCCCTGCCCCCGCCCCGCAAGCTCTGTGGCACTAGGGCCCAAACCACGCAGGTTCTCACCTGGGGTGTAACCTTTCTCAGATCACTTCATCACCTAATCTTCGTCTTCCTCAACTCTAAAATGGGCGTAAAACGGTCCTCTCCTCTTAGCTGCTCTGAGTGCCCTGTGATCCGTCACTCCTCTTACCCCTGGGTGACTAAACCCACACCCTAGAAGGGGCAGGGGCCTGGCACCTGCAAGGCACCCACGCCCCGGTCCCAGCTCCCCAGACGAGCCAGGTATAACCTGAATGAGAAGCGGGCAGTTCCAGCTCCAGCCGGTCCCCCGTGGCTCCTGCACCAGCAACTCTCCCCCAGGCCTTGGGGCTCCCAATCCTCAGACCCTCATTATTGTGGCGCGTTTGAGCCCAGCACCCCTGCCACCTTCCGCATCCCTCCACAACCCCGCCAGCACCTGCCCTCAGCCCTCCACAGCCAGCTCCCCACCTTGGAGCCTTGGTGCCCTGAAGCCGGAGCAAAGGCCCTAGGCAAGGCGCCAGATGGAGTCTCCGCCCCAAAGCAAGGTTCAAGTTTGCACCCAGGCAGGCAGAGGGTGGACTTGGGAACCACCCCTCTCTGCTCCCGGGTCCTGTTCTGAAGCTGAGGCCTCCCTCAGGCGCTCCCCCATCCTCCTTTGGCTTCCTGCCCCTTCCTTCCTGCTAGAAGGAAGCGCATCTTTTGGAAGCTGCTGGTAATTGGGGGGTGGGAGAGAATAAATGAAAACAGAAAGAAAAGCTCAAGTGTGGAGTTGCCCTTCCCTGGCCCTCCCCTCCCTGCCTGGGTCCCAGTGTGGACCCAGGAGGCAGCAGGAAGAGGGTCAGATCCCCTGCCCAGAGGGGCTGGGCAGCACCGCGGAGCCAGGCGGGAAGTGGACATGAATGAAGCGGTTGGGTGTAAAATGACACTCAGCCTCAGAGAGGACAGCTGGGAGTGGTGGGGACTGAGGCCAACTGAGAGCAGCACACAGGGCCATGGCTACACCACACGGCACTTTGTGCAAATAAGAAAAAGCCCACCTCTAGGTGGACGTAGCCTTGCACTCGTGCCCATGCTGGTAGGCAGAGAGAGGGCTGGATCTGAACTGTCACCTGTCTCCCCTACCCCAGCACCCCAGCACCTCCGTGTACATGTCTTTGTGCAGGGTACAACCTGCACAACTGTCTGTGGCAGCCCTGGCCCCACTTATAGGGGTGGCTATTCAGCCTCAGCCCTGTAGAAATGAGGGCTTCCTGTTCCTGGAACGTCCCATTTTTCAAGGGCAGCCAACATGGGGACTGTGTGAAATACTCTGATTTTTAAACGTGGGCAATGAATCTGGATTTACAGCCCTTGGGCTGAACAAGACCAGGGCTGATGGCACCCGGGTGCAGCCCTCACCATGGAGGCTGGGCCTTGGGGCTGGGTGGGTGCCTCAGGTGCCTGCACGAGGGGCCCGGGCAGCACTGACCAGCCCCTCTTGGGCACTCGGCTATTCTGCCCAGGAAGCTGCCCACCTCACACCCTGGACCTGGCTGGCTCAGACCACAGCCGCCCTACCGGCTTGGGGCAGTGGATGTAGCGGGCCAGGCTGATGACGAGGTCGTGTGTGATGGGGTCCACCAGGTTCCTGAAGCTGGCGTAGCGGTATAGGACGTCATCCAGCGAGGTCGACTCCATGCCTAGGTCCTGCAAGAGTGAAGGATGCCCAGAGGTCAGGGAGGCCCCACTCTACCCTGAGTCCCGCCCAGCACGCCCAGAGCAGCCCCTGGGACCAGCAGAGCCCTGGCGAGGGAGAAGACCCCTCCAGAGAGGTTCCCATCCTGCACAGAAGCATCTACAGAGGTGCCCTGGGGCCAGCAAGCCCCGCAGACACGGCCACCCAGCCTGAGGGCCTCTCCACCTCCCCTGGGGACGAAGCCAAGCGTGGCTGGCCACGGCAGCGCTGGGGCTGCTTCTCCATCGGAACGGCATGACAGTAAAATTCCCCGGCTTTGTGGCAGGGTCACCTATTGATACTTGTTTTCTTCTTGCTTCGGAGGTCATTTTTACTGCTCCTTCCATAAAGGGCCCAACCTCAGTGCTCCTTTGCCTTGGAGGGGGTCTCTGAGTCGTGAAGTTGAAAGAAGAAGTCGTCAGGCCCCCAGAAGAAAACCCCACCAGGGCTCTCTAAGAAAGGGTGTCAAGTGGGGCCATCCTAAGAGGAGGGCAGGGAGCACGGGGGCAGAGTGCGGCACATGGTGGGCCTTGGAGGAAACCACTGGAGCAGCGGTGCCCCAGGCCTGGGGAGGCGCGAGGGCTGGGGGGCACCGGCTGGGAGCCTCTGCAGAGACCCCTGCCCACCAGCAAGGGGCCCCACGGGCGTGGCCAAGAGCAGTGACAAGACTGGGACCTAATCCCAAGGGCTGCTCCAAATGTTCTGGACTGAATCAGACTCCAAGATTCCTGTCTGACCCCGAGAAGGAGGCAGTCCCCCCAAGCAGCACTGAACTTGAATTTCCCACCAGCCAAGCTGGAGGGGGCTTGGAACAGAGTTAACTGCTTCAGAGAAGTAAAGAATGACGGCTTCAACGGCAGAGCGTTGGACTAAACGCCACACCTGTGTATGAGGAAGAGCTTGGGTCTGCCTTCTGACTCTCCTCAAAGCCCTGGCCCAGCTTCTCTAGTCCTTCCTGGGAGCTGTGGCTCCTGTTCTCAGCCTGGGGCCTTGCACAGAGTGAGCAAAAGGACATGCTCTCCTGGGGACCCTAGGTCCCCGGGGCCCCAAGCCGATGTGGCGCTGCCCCGTCACAGCCCAGAGGAGGCAGGCTCCTGGGCTGGGTCCGGTGACCCAGCTGGGGACAGGAATGTGTGGTGGCGAGAGTCCCAGCTGGGGTCTGCTCCCTGTCGTTAAGGTTGATTATCCTGAACTTTTCTAAACTCCTCCCCCATGTGATTCTTAGAAATCCCTGAATGCTAGTAGGCTGGGTACCACTACTCCCCATTTACAGATGAAGAAACTAAGGCCCAGAGCCACTGACCTTAACGTCAGAATTTCAGGAATGGCACGTACGACTGATGGCTGTAGTTAGCACTGCTGTGTGGTATCTGTGCGAGTTAAGAGTGGCTCCTAAAAGCTCTCATCACAGGGCGGAAAGCAGTTTTGTCTTCTGATTACCTGAGGTGATGGGTGTGCACTGGACTCACTGCACTGGGTCAGGCAGTCATGCGCCTGCCTCAGCCTAAGTGCTCTATGTCAGCTATGTCTCAATAGCACTGAAAGAAAAAAGTCACATGCAATAAAGATGTTACAGAGGAATTTCAGGAACGGTGGGGGTGGGCTTCGGCCTCAGCCTGGGGCCTGCCTTTGGAGGCTCGGCCTTCTCTGTGGGTGGGCGCTGCCCTGCGGTTTGGCGGCTGATGTTGCTAAGAGCGAAGAAAGAGAGGGCTTTGCTGGTGTCTCTGGAGGGGCCGCCCTCAGCCCCGGAGGGAGCCTGGGGAGACTGGCGAGCCCGCGCCCCAGCCCGGTCCCACCAGCTAAGGTTCCTAGCGCTCTGCCCCCACATCCCAGCTCCTCGCAGGAAGGAACGGGTCTCCAGCTCCATCGAGGGCACCAGGGGGCCATCTTGGGCCTGTGTCTGTTTGGCAGGAATGAGCCCCAGAGACAGCCTCTCTGGCTGCCCCGCCAGCCTCTCTGGCTGCAGAAATACTACATGGCCAGCCCCCCGGGTGTGGGTGAGGGCAGCCTCCGAGTGCCAGCTGCCGGGTTCTAGGGCCGAGGGCCTCTGCTGGGCCAAGGGCAAGGCAGCGCCGGGGAGCGCTACCTGGGCCACCACGCCTCAGTCCTCGCCTGTAAAGTGCGCACGGTGACCTGCATCACAGGTGGGCCGGAGAAATACCTAGTGGCACAGGCAGCACCTGGCAGGGGTGAGAATCCCAGCCCAGCTCCACAATCCCCCGCTTCCGGTCCCCCCGACCGAGGCTGAGGGTCTTAGCCTCTCGGTAGATCCCCAGACCCTTTTGAGGACACAACAAAAGCCATGACCTCTCTCTCTAGAGAAATGCCAGTCGGGGCAGGACAGGGAGTCTGGCACACAGCCCAGGCCAGCCTCACGCTCAGCAGGGGGACACAAATGGTCACCCAGCAAAGTGCAGACACCAGGGCCACCCTCCGTGTGGCAGGAGAGGCTGAGGACGCAGGAAGGGGGTTCAGACTGTAAATGTGGGCAAGAGACCTCTTCCCTCTGAGGGTCTGCTTCCCCATCCGTGAGACGGGCAGATGAGCCACACCGGGAGTTACCACACCAGCTTCCTGGATCTTGGGGGTGGACAGTGACAAGGAGAGAGGCCAGGAGAGTCAGCGAGGCCTCAGGCCCAGCTCTGCTGACTGCCCTTTAGTGAAAAAAAAAAAAAAAAGAAAAAAATGCAGTTCTGTTGCTAAAGAAACGTTTGAAACCTCTGGACTGGATGGCTGCTTGGGTTTCTTGGGGAAGTTCCTGCCCACCCCACCCCACCTTCCCACCCGTCCTTTCCAGGCCAGTGGAGGCCACCCCATCCTGGAAGGCCCAGGGAACCCTAGCTGCTGACCCAGGATGCTGGGGCAGGTGTGGAAAGATGTGAACTGTTCTTCCCCAGAGACGGCCCCTGACGTCCCTGGCCTCCATGTCCCCACCCCTGCTGTCACCCTGGGCACCCAGCCTGCTGACAGTGGCTGCTCTTGTCTGGGGTCATGTAGCTGTTGCTGGGGAGGGGGTGGGGAGGGGTCGCCACAGGAAGGCAGACATGGCCCTGATCCAGGCTCTGGGGAACTCGGAGTCACAGCCACCGCCCGCCCTGTGACTTCTAGCTGGGGTGGGGCTCCCCAAGGCCCCAGGGCTCCCTGTGACTTCCAGCTGGGGTGGGGCTCCCCAAGGCCCCAGGGCTCCCTGTGAATTCCAGCTGGGGTGGGGCTCCCCAAGGCCCCAGGGCTCCAGATACAAGAGGCTGCAGCAGGAACACCCGCCCAGGACCGGAGCGAGGCTGCTATGCGTTTTATTGCTTTCTTACTGTACCTGGACCCACCCAGGCCCACACAGTGCCTGTGCTGCTCTAGGACACTGGACACCCGAGGGCCGCAGGCCACTGCCGGTGTCCTTGGTGTCCTCTCCACTTTCTCCACTAAGCCAGTGACTGGGGACGAAGTGTCACAACTGCGCTGCCGGTCCTGCCGACGCTGCCCAGCAGGGGCCTCAACACTCCCCAGGCCCTGGCTGCATGGGGGACGGGGGGTGGGGGGGACGGGGCGGGGAGGCGGAACCACACGCGCCTCCTCCAGCTGCTCTGGCCTTGGAGGGGCCGGCCTGCCTTGCGAGTACCAGGCCCTCATTAAGGGTCTACAGGATGCTCTCTAGGAGCTGTACGTGGACGGTTCTCCATCAGGAAGCCTGGGAGCATCAACAGGTGCTCCTGAGTCACCGCGGTGGGCAGCTTGGCACGGAGAGTGTCACTGGCCTGGGACCAACGTGGCCAACGGCCAGCACATGTCATCTCAAAGAAGTGGGGCCCCCATGTTACTTGAGCTTGAAGAACCAGGTCTGGGGACTCACTCCAGGGGAAGAGAGATGTGGACCTGAGGTGAGGGGTACAGCTTTCCAAAAAGCGAGCAGAGATTCACACAGGAGGGTTACAACTGCGGTTCTCAGAGTGTGAAGGTGACCCTCCAACTCTTTTAGGGGCCCTGAGCTCCTCCTTCCAGCGACAGATTGGCCTGGCGCTATGTTTTCTTTGTAGACTTCACCCAAAACCACCTATTGCAGAAGCAGCAGGTATGAGAATCCAGCCACACGTGAAAGATTCACAAAACTATGCAACTATGCGCTCTTCTCACTATTTTTTTCTTTTGGAAAATATAGTTATTTGCATAAAAGTTTATTTCTGTCACAGGTAAGCTTATTAACTTTAAATGAATAAATAAATTAAAATATTTTTGTTTTAACAAGATTATACGGTATAGCACAGGGAAATATATACAAGATCTTGTGGTAGCTCACAGCGGAAAAAAATATGGCAATGAATATATGTATGTTCATGTATAACTGAAAAATTGTGCTCTATACTGGAATTTGACACAACATTGTAAAATGACTATAACTCAATAAAAAAGTGTTTAAAAAAAAGAAAAAAATTTGTTTTAATTTCTTATTCAATAGATAAGATGTTCTTATACAACAGCATTTACTAGTTATGACCCACATAGAGAAAACCTTTTTGAAGTCCTCAATAATTTCAGAGTATACAGATTCCTCAAAAAATTAAAAACAGAACTACCGTATGATCCTGCAATCCCACTTCTGGGTATATGTCCAAAGGAAACGAATGGTCCATGGAAGAGATACCTGCACTCCCATGTTCACAGCAGCATTACTCACAACAGCGAAGACACGGAAGCACCTAAGTGTCTGCCATCTGACGAATGGATGGGGCAGGTGTGCTCTGTATATACAGTGGAAAACTACTCAGCCATGAGAAAGAAGGAAATCCTGCCACCTGCAACCACATGGATGGACCTTGAGGACATTAGGCTAAGTGAGATAAGTCAGACAGAGCAAGACAAATACTGCATGACTTCACTTACATGTGGAATCTAAAAAATAACTGAATGTGAAGGACAGAGTGGACTGGGGCTCGGGGTGTGGATGGGAGACAGTGTTTAAGGATACATACTTGCAAGCAGAAGATAAATAAGTCCTGGAGACCAGTACACAGCATGGCGATTACAGACAACAAAACTATCATAAACACCGCACTTGCGAAGAGATTAGATCTCAACTGTTACCAACACTAGAAGAAGTGATAATTATGTGACAAGTCCGCCCACTGACCATGGCTACAATGGCAACCATATTGCAATATAAATGTATCAAATCAACACATACGCCTTAAACAATGCTGTATGTCATTTATATCCCAATTTAAAAAAAGAGTAAAAAGTTTAAAGAGGGAACTTGATGCCCAAAAAAGTTTGAGAATGGCAGGGTTGGAAGAACGGGGTGCTCTGGGGGAGGGCGCTAACCTGAGGGTGAGGGGACCCTGAGAAGGGTTTGCCCCTTTGTGTCCTGCTCGACACACAGCCGGGTCTCTGGTCTCTCGCCCTTTGCGCCAGCCCTCAGTGAGGCTCCCTGTTGCTGCAGGTGTGGTTTTGGTGGGGGTGCCGGGGCAGGGCTCCGAGAGGGAAACCCAGCCTGCGCCCACAGCTCCTGCCTGGCGTCTGGGGGCAGAAGCACCATCAGTCCCAGAGGCCGGCCCCGGACCAGTGAGCTGGCACTGTGGGGGCCCGGGCCCCAGGCCCGCACCTGAGCGGACAACCTAGGGCCTAGGCAGCAGCTGGGCTGGGGGGCCACCGGGGAACTGTGACCCCTGCCTGCCTGCCAGCTCCTCCCCTTCTTGGTCTTTGTGGGTCTAATTGAGATTTTAGAGCTAATTACTGCTCTTACTGTTTTAGTTTGCGTGCTTTTTGCTTGTTTTTGTTCGTTTTAATGTGAAAGCTACTCTGCCGATGGTAAAATCTGGCCTTTTGCGTTCAGGTTTGGACACAGATCTGCAGGTCACAGGGACTGAGCCGGTGCTCAGGGCCACTGCTCCGTCCTCCCCTGCAGCTGCTCCCGGACCCAGACTCGCGACTGCGCTGCTGGAGCTCGACACCCAGAACAAGTGGTTACTTTCTGAGGCCTAGCCTATCTGAAAAACCCGTTATGTTTACGTCACACCTGAAAGCAACCTGGCCAGGGAGAGACTCCCCTCAAAACACCGGCAGCCCCCTGGATTCAACATGGCAGACGACTCTGAGGCCACCTGAGTTTTTGTGTCCTTAGTTGCTTTTTCTGCCCAGATGTCCACAGGATTGTCTTTCCCACTAACCTGCGGCTGCCTCTATGGGGCAGTCCCAACCCACCATCCCCTTCCCCGGGCGCATCAGTGCAACACAAGGGGCAGCCCGAAGGGCAGTCATCGTCTTTACAACAATCTCCCAAGGTCACCAAAGGGCATCCCTTCGGGACACCCCCTAAACTCCTAACACCCCTTCCTTGTATCTCTCCCATGACCCCAACTGTCCCTCATTTCCCATCTCCAACCTCTCAGCACCCAGCCCCCCCCCTTCCTAAAACAAATCAAATTAACTTCTCAGGCTGATCCAGCTCTTAGATCACCCCTCCCCCACCCCACCCCAAGCAGAGATTGACAAGTGTTGGCGAGGACATGCAGCAGTTGGAGCCCTTGTGTGGCACTGGTAGGAATGTAAAATGGTGCAGCCGCTGCGGAGAACACTCCGGTGCTTTCTCAAAAAAGTAAAAATAGAATTACCATATGACCCAGCAATCCTACTTCTGGGTACATACCCAAACAATTGAAAGCAGGGACTCAGATGCTCCTACACCTATGTTCACAGCAGTATCATTCACAAAGGTGAACACAACGGTGGAAACAAGCCGTGTCCGTCAGGCTGTCCAGATGCGTGGATAAACGAAATGTGGTACATGTATACGGCGAGATATTATTCAGACACAAAAAGGAATAAAACCTGACATTATGCCATATTGTGGATGAACCATGAGGACATGATGCTAAGAGAAATGAACCAGTCACGAAAGGATGGTCCACTCGGGAGGTGCCCAGAGGAGGCAGATTCACACGGACAGCAGGACAGCGGTTCCAGGGGCTTCGCGGGGGAGAGCCTGGGGTCGTTGTTTAATACGGATTGAGTCTCAGTTTCGAAAGATGAAAAGCGCTGTGGAGACGGATGGTAGTGATGGTTGTACAACAATGTGAACGTGCTTAACACTACCGACCTGTAAAAATGGTTAAGATGGTCAATCTTATGTGATGTGGAACAATTAGAAAAAAAGTCCTGAGATCCAGGCAGGCACACACAGACACCTTCCTGAGACAGGAGGGCGGAAGAGGGCATGTGCATCTGACTTCTAACACTTGTGTCTAGTTGTGGGTGTTTTCTGTGAATTTATCTTCAGAGTTGGGGTCTTTCCATCTGCCAACAGGACCTTTTACAGCCGGTGTCTTCATCAGGATTGTGGATGGTGGCTCTCAGTGTCTTGTGAATCTATCTCTTTTCCTGTCCTTCCCACAACACACTCCCATGGAGGATCTCAAGTGTGCCCTCCCGCCACTGACAGCACGTTCTGCCATGTCAGCCCCACTCTCACTGCCTCCAGGAAGGACCGTGCCGGCTCTAGGTTCGTATTCCTGCAATTTTAATTCTGCTTATTAATCTCCCTTTTCATCTCACCCTGTTTTTTTTTTCTTTCTTCTCTTTTCTTGTCTCAGCTTGGCCTCTTTTTGTGGCATTTTGTTCTTTTCCCACCAAATACATTTCTCCCAGACCCTGCCATAAATCATTTCAGAGGTCAGGGTCCAGCCTCCACAGCATTTACCTTTTGCACAGGCTTCTCCCCCTACTCGCTCACTCTTGAAGGAGGAGCGATCTAGTGAGAACCCCACCTCTCATCTGCTAGTGTGATGCTGTGATCTGTAATAAGAAATATATATTTGGCCTCTGTCCCGATTCTGGCACAGAGCTCCTAAAACCCTCGGAATTTCCTAACTGATGAGAGAGACAAAGGTGTCTTTTGTTAGGAGGTGACTTTTTAGTCAATGAGGTGACTTTTGGAAAGCCCCTTGGTCACGGAAGGATGGGGGCTAGTAGCCTGGAGAAAGAACCACGTGATTAGAGGCTGGAACTTCCAGTCCCAACCCCTGACCTCTCGGGAGGGGAAAGGGCTGAAGAATGAATCAATCACCAACAGCCAACAATGTAATCTCAGTCATACGGAGGTAAGGGAGCCTCTGTAAAATCTCCAAAATGTGGGGTTCAGAGAGCTTCTGTGTTGGTGACCATGTGGAGACGTGGAGAGTGGGGCACTGGCGAGGGCATGGAAGCCCCGTGTCCTCTCCCCACACCTCCACTGCGTCTCCCTCCCATCTGGCTCTTTCTGAATTACATCCTTTTATAATCAGCCGGTGATCCAGTGAGTAAAATGCTTCCCTGAGCTCTGTGAGCTGCTCTAGTAAATTAACCCAACCGAAGGAGAGGGCCGTGGAACCTCAGATCTACAGCTGGCAGTCAGAAGCGTGGTGACAGCCTGGGCTTGTGATCAGCCTGAAGTAGGGGGCAGTCTTGCGGGACTGAGCTCTTAACCCGAGGGGTCTAACTCTATCTCTGGGTAGAGAGTGTTAGAATTGAGCTGAATTGTAGGACACCCAGCTCGGATGAAAACCCCACCCACACCTTGGAGTTTTGACCGGAATCTTGACCGTGTCTCACAGCTGAGTCCACCCCTTCAGACTTTGGTTTGTAAGGAGCCCCATGTGGAGGCCCCACCCCAGACACTGAGCTAATGTGACCCTGCCCTTGGGAAGGGTCATCTTCGCCCACCTGGGTGGGTCTGGGTCTCCAACGCTCCAACAATGGTGTCTGTATCCCAGGACCTTCCCTGTCGCTGGCTCAGCCATGGCCAGGTTGACCCTCCCCGCGGCCACGCCTCTCCAGTTCCCCTATCTCCCGCCTGCCTGGTGGAGGTGGCTTCTGAGGGTGACTTTCTTGGAATGCAAGCAGAGAGACGCAAGGAGGGGAGGGTTCAGTGGCACTCTTTCCGCCCCAGAATCGTCACTCTGGTGGGAAAGTGGCAGTGGCCTGACTCCCCAGCCTGCAGAGAAAGGGGCTGGGAGGGCTCAGCTTCCGGAGGGGAGCCAGGGGCGCCATCTGTCTTAGAGCCAGAGGAGGTTCCTCCCGGGCTGCCCACCTGTCTTTGTTTTCAGGATCTGTCATCTTTTTCTAGTGTGTCTTCTTAGGTATTTTAGGGGGGAGCCGGGGGAAGCCACACAGGAGGCTGCCAGGCATACGCTATTTTAAACCATAACCACCCCCTCCCCTTTCAAGCTTGAGGTTTTAAACCCATTCCCAGAGGGAGGCCCCGCGGGAAGTGAGCTTGTGTCGGTCTCTCTCCTCCAGGCATGATGCCGCAGCTCCTGCAACAACAGAGCCCAGGGAAGGAGACAGGCAGCGAGCTCCGCATATTAACCAGCAAAGGCAGACGGCTCAACGCAGAGCCCACTGGAGCGCCCCGCCCTTCCTGAGCGCAAGGGCTGCTAATGAGGTTGTGATCAAACCCCGTCCTCCTGGGGAGAGTAATTAGTCCAGAGGGCAAGCAGGGAGCAGGGCAGGAGCCTGGTCTCTTCCTGGCTCTGGAACATCAGAGCTGCTCTGAGGGAGGGACACAGCCTGGAGCACTGAGTGGGTGACTGAACTGTGTCCCCTCCCCCACAACATTCTGGCTGCTCCTGGGGATTCCCAGGGGAGGGAAGGGAATTGCTTTAGGGAAATGCAGCAGGGACAGAAGCCAGAGGATCAGGGAGAGAAAGGGCCTGGTGCAGACTCCAGGCCGCGGCTTGCTTTATGAAGACAAGGGCCTCTAAGGCAGGTGGGCAGTCTTGAAAGCGCATGGGAGCCAGGGGGCGCCTGTGGCAGGTGTGCCACACAGCGATGGATGCCCTGCCCAAAAGACCAGTCCATATTCCTAGCCTCCTGGTTCCCCAACGAGGAATATGTTAGTTACCTTGTTTGGAAAAAGGGTCTTTGCAAGTGTGGTAAGTTAAGGATTTCAACACAAGATCATTCTGGGTCACCCATGTGGGATAAATCCAGTGGCAGGTGTCCTCATAAGACACAGACGCAGAGGTGGAGGAGACAGGAGGACGGAGGCGGAGCCTGGAGTGACGCAGCAGCCGAGAGGAAAGGAGCCTCCCGGCAGCCTGGGGCTGGGGGGGGGGCCTGCTGACTGCAGACTCCTGGTCTCCAGAACTGGGAGGGAATACACACCTACTGTGGGAGGGCACCAAGCGGGGGGTCATTTGTTACGGCAGCCCCAGGAAACTAATACACTGGATGGAAACAGAGGTGGCATTTCCCCCAGGGGACACACCAGTGGGCTTTGCCCCCTCCCGGCAGAATCTGCTGGCTGTTCCCACCAGCCCGGGGCCTCTCCGGGTGTCTGGGTGCGTGCATCCCCCACACGCTCTCCTCTGCTGTTTGCTCCCAGAGGTGGGGCTGGTAGGCTAGTCCTGCAGGACCACGTGTCCTAAGATGGTTCCCAGCTCAAAGAAAGAACATTTAAACACACGTGGTGGGGGGAATCCTGACGCTGCTCCAGCACAGAAGGACTAAGCCTGCATGATCTCACTTCTAGGAGGTTCCTAGACGAGTCCAACTCACAGAGACAGAGCGTAGGAGGGAGGTCACCAGGGGCTGCGGGAGGAGGATGGGGAGTGAGTGATGGGAACAGAGTTTCAGTTTGGGAAAATGAAGAGTTCTGGAGATGGATGGTGGCGAAGGTCGCACAGTAATGTGACTGTGCTTAATGCCACTGCACTGTACACCCAAAAGGGGTTACAGTGGTAAGTTTTATGCCATCTATACCACAATTTAAAAAAAAAAGCAGTGAGTTCACAGACATTGGAAGTACGCGCGCAGCAGAGGGGTCATTCAGCAAGGCTGTAGCAGGGTTTCTGCAGGAGGAGGGAGGGAGCCACTGAGGAATCGTCCTCTGGCTCTGCGGGATTCTCGTCATTAGCAAGGCCTTGAATGCAAGGTCCTGGAGCCAAGGGCGTGGGGTGTGCGCCATCCAAGAGGACACGGCCAAACTGCTGAAGAGGTGGGGCCCTGAGGACAGAAGAACAGGGAGCGGCTCTGAAAGAATCAGCAAGAGACAGAATCTAACTCAGGGAGAAGCCTCGTGGGTGGGGAGTTGGAGGAGGAGGAGGAGGAGGAGGAACTGTTGGTGGGGGGCTGCCGGGAACTGGGACCTGGAAAAAGAGGAACCCGGGGGAGGCCGAGACCACCCACTGGACGTGGTACTTGGCCTGCTCAGGCCTGAGCAGCCCCATCCGGCCTCATCAGCTCCCTATGACTGTGTCCTTAACCCAGAAGGGACTGAACTCCCCAGGAGACCCTGGAGCAGCGCAGATAACAGAGGTGTGCGCAGATAACATCGCACACATTTGTAACATTTTAGGGAATTGGGGAAGTTAGCGTCCGTAACACACGGGGCTGGCAACCCCAGTTCAGAACAGGTAATTGAGCCCTGACTTCAGGCTTATGGATTTAAGCCGAACGCTGAAGGAGGGTTTGGCCAAGTTTGTGACAGCTTTGAAACGTTTAAGAGAACTTAATATCCATCCTATTTGTAAGTTTAATTTGTTACATTTTAAGAACTGTTTGGGGTCCTGCTTTTTAGGATGGCTATTTATAAACTTGAGAAAACTGGATACATTAAATTTGTAAAATCACTAAGTTATCTAAAGAAATTTAGTTAACGAAGTTTTAAGCCCCCTACATATCAATGTGATCGTTTAAATATACTAGATTCATAAACAGAATACTGGCATTTGTAGGTTAAACTTAGAATCTCAGGGAAACAGTAGGCTTTAAAATTTTCAGTTCAATATATTGAATAGTAGCTGAGAAAAACCAAGCACCCATAACTACTGTGTGTGTGGTGTGTGTATGTGTAGGTGTGTGTGTATGTGAATGTGTGTGTATGTGTGGGGTGTGTCTGTGTGTATGTACATATATGGGTATATGTGTGTGTTGTGTGTGCACAATCATGCCCCAAGGACATCATAAACCTCCCAGGGCCACGATAATGCAGCTGAGGTCTGCGAGGGCAGCTCTCCCTCCGGGGGTCCCACAGCTGTGGGACCTAGGGGAGGGAGGCACTGAAGTTGGGAGCCTGAGGCTCACACACACTCAGACTTTGGAAACACCAAACAGCAAAGCAAATTTGATAAAGTCATAAAAGCAGCTGCCGCCCCGGCCTCTCCCTGAAAGAGGCCCCGCCAGTGGCAGCCTGCTTGCCGGCGAGGCTGCTCCACTGGGTCCAGGGTGGGCCCTGCCCACCGAGGGCGGCTGGCTCGTGTCGCCCCCGCAGGACCAGGGGGCCAATGGAGGACCCACACCACCAGCGCTGCTGGAGAGGCCCCCACAGGCCTCTGGCCACCACTGCCCTTGCCCGCCCAGCCTGCAGGCGAGGACAGTTCTCTGGTCCCATCACAGGGCTGCTGTCCCCCGGGGGGGCTGCAGGCCACCAGCCCCGCAGGGTGGGAAGGCAGGCGCCCTGGCCAGCGGCCCTTCTGGACTGTGACGAGTGCCTCGCAGGCCCGCCCTCCCTGCCAGGCTTCGCGGCTGCGTATTGTTTGTGTTTTCACTTTGAAGTCTTTAAAAATGACACCCTCTGCACAAAATAGGCCTCTGGAAATAGATGTCTGACCATTGCCAAGTGCAATCTAATCAAAATCCAAGAAACAGTAGTGGCAACAAATAAGTAACAAAAGGGGGCTTTCTCTTCAGAAAAACTTCAAATCAGCTGGGAGACACTGCAGGCCTGAGGAGGGTTTGGTCTGCTCCCCGGGGTCACAGGTCCACACAGACTCTGGTCAGGGCAGGGGCAGGGGACCCCCAGGCTTGAGATAGCCCCCGGGACACCGTGTGGCCGGGGCACGTGGCCCCTGCACACAGCAGCAACCTCACCTCCAATGATCGAGGCCGCAGCCCCTCCTTCCCAGAAAGTGAGCCGAAAGCAGGAGAGGGCAGCAGAAGGGGCCTGGAGCGCAAGGGGCAGCAAATAGCACTGCCCTTCTCCGGTCGGGCAGTGGCGACTTACTGGGTTCTCTGACTCTGAAAGGGTGGTGGCATTCGCACTGCTTCCCAAGCTTACTTTCCAGCCCCTCCCCACTGCAGAGCATCCTGTGGGGCTGGGATTCTGCAGAAAGGCTGGTGCCAGCGAGTCCTGGAGGTCCGCCGGCTCCTACAGGCCGGGAACGGTCAGCACTCTGCCATCTGTCCTGCGCCCCCCTGGTCCTGTGCTTGGGAAATCATCTGGCTCTCCTGCTGACACCTTCCAGTCAGTGCATTTAAGCCCCTCTGTCTCTCTCTGTGGTCAGTGCTGTTCATTTTAAATGAAAGGTGGTATTCCATTGTGGAAGGAAACACAGGTGACAACAAAGAGGTGGAGGAATGACATAAAGGCTCCTTTCAGCTCCCCAAAAACCCACTTTCCAAATCGGACAGACTTTGCAGGAACAGCCTATTTCTCAGAGTGAGGAGCTGAGGACTAGAGGGCCCCAGCCCTGGGAGTTTCTTACTCCATCTCCCCCGGCCACCAACCCTTGGAGGACAAGTGTAATTAATAGTCAGGGTTCTCTGGAGAAGAAGAACCGACAAGGCGTGCGTGTGAGAAAGAGAGAGAGAGGTAAGGAACAGGGATCGTGGGACCGTGGGCTCTGGCAAGTGTGAAATCTATACGGCAGGCTGGGGACCCCAGGAAAAGCTGACGCTGCAGCCTCCAGACTGCAGGCAGGCAGCCTGGAGGCAGAATTCCTTCCAGTCTTTTCTCTCAAGGTCTTCAACTGATTGGATGAGGCCCACCCACAATATGGAAGGTCCTCTGCTTTACTCAAGGTCAACTAATTTAATGTTAATCTCATCTAAAAATAACTATACAGTGACATCTATACTCATATTTGACCAAAAACTGGTACCACGGCCTCATCTAGATGGCAAATAAAATCAACAGCCCCCACAAACTAAGGGTCTTTAGCACTTTAAATCTCTAGGTCAGAGGCAAGGCCCAGGCACAGCCTCCAAGAATCCGGGTGAGCAGAAATGAGTCATGCGGGCCAAGAAGTCCAGCTCGCATCCAGCTCACACCCAACAGCAGCGGGAAGAGGTGCAGAGGGAGGAGGAGGGGGTCCCCCGTGGCAGTGGGCGAGGCCCCGCCTGCACTCCAGCTGGCTGATTTCCCAAGGCCTTTTCTCCTGGCAGTGGGGAAGGCAGGAGCGGGCCAAAGAAGGGAGCCCAGATGCCCTCCCCAAGGGCTTCCTGGCAGGGGCCCCAGCCAGGCAGACTCTTATCCACCTTAAGGCCCTGTTCCTCCTCGGGGTCTCACTGCCCCAAAGACGCAAGAACCAGGGGCCACAAGCAGCAGCACCAAGAAGGAATCGTGAGCCTCAAAGGCTGCAAACAAGGGGCGAGGGCAGTGTCCTCGGGGTGGCAGGGGCCTGTGCCAGGCTTCTGGGAGGTCACTGAGTCACTGAGTCAGCCTCGAGGGATCCTGGGACGGCAGGGGTGGAGGCGGAGGTGGGTGAAGGAAAAGGACTAAAGCCACAGGCTTGACGAAGGCCCAGAGCCTCCTGCCTCTCCATCCCAGGGTCCCTGGGTTCTGCCCACAGGACTGCCTCAGTGGTCATCTTCCCTCAAGAGCACGGCCCAGGTGCAGCACATCTGCTCTGTTCCCAACCAGCTGCTTCTGCCCCTTTGGGTTTCCAGGCCAACTCCCGCCAGTTTTCCAAACTGTTTCTCAAATACCATCCCAGTGCCCCCTTCTCCTTTTCAGGCCTGTTCCTTCACCTCCCCGAGCCCCGTTCCCTGTTGCGTGCCCTCTTCTGGGCCCTCACTCACAGATCAGCCTCCCCCTGAGATCTATCACACCAAGAACATCTCTACTGTTCTCCCCCTGCCCGACCTGGCCAGTTCTCAACCAGCAGACAATTTCTGGAGAGACGGGATTCTTGGAGCAGGTCACCCGGAACCTGTGTCTGAGTTTCCACATCCAAGAACCTTCCCCTCCTGATGGAATCTGGGCTGGCAGCTGTTTGGAAACCCCATGGGAGTTTTTACCCTGAAACTCTACAACTCCAGAAGAAAGTGGAAAATGTAGACCTGCTGTTGAGAACAGTAAGAAGTTCAGAAAACTGGCTCATCCTAGGAAAAACTAAATTGAAGGGTATTATTTTGGCTGGAGAAAGGGCGGTTATTTACAGCGCGTGGGAAGCATCCAGGCCTTATTTCCCCCAGAACAGGGAAAGGCGGGATGTCAACAGTCTGGGAAGCTGGGGAGGACTTCCTGGGTCCCCAGGACATTGTGGGGGACAGAGGGTACTGAAGCCCAGCAAGGAAGGACCGCCTGACGTCCCTGCCTGTTGCCTGGTGCTCTCCACTGGGCCTCACTCTAGACTCACTCAGGGTGTCTTTGATTCTGTCTGACGCACTTTAAGAGGCAGGAGTGTTGAGCTGGAACCTTCAAGAAGAAGGAGACAATCGCTTCAGTTCTCTGCTTTGGGAGGAAGAGGGCAAGCATCCAGCTCAGGGGCGTTTCACCGCTCCCTGCCTTAGACCTGGGGAGGCCATGCCTGAGGGGCGGATGGAAGAAGGAGTGAGCCTCCTGACTGGCTACAGCTGAGAAAGACGAAATTTCTGTGCATCTTCACCAAAACTGCCAAGTACAGCTGTGCAGGGTGTGCACTGCATAAGGGTGTCTGGGCATACTCACGGAGCCTTGACTTCGTCTCTGACAACGTGACAGGTGTCTTCTACTTCTCAGAAAGGCACTGCATGGGCTAGGAGCTGCCTTATATCTCATTGAAGGAAACAGGTGATAAGGTGTCCTTGGGTCACCTGGACTCACCAACACCTCTAAAGTCCTGGGTTTCCTTGGGGAGCTGGGAGCAGGGGTGTGGCCACGCTCTACTGCGGGGGCAGCAAGCTCAGGAAACACACCCCTTACTGGGACCACCTCCTCTTCAGGCCGCGGTCCCACTCTCTACTGTCTCCAACATTAGCTCATCTCGGCCACCACTGTCCCAGTATCTTACTTTAAAAGACAATCTGTTGAAAAAGTGCCAGTTAGAGCACATGCTGGGGGGAAGAGGCTCCCCTCCGCCCCCTCCCTTGGTCTGCCCCGCCCCATCTCACCGGACAGCAGAGGGGCAGCCAGGATCCCCTGCACGTGCAGGTCCTGGGGCCCTTCCTTCATCCCGCCCAACCCTAGATGCTCAGGAATACCTGGTTACTCCCTGGGACAGACCCAGGCCTCACTTCCAGCACTTCTCCAGGGACCACTGGGTGGGACAGGGCCTCGGGAGGCAGGGACTGGTCCCAGTCCTGTGTGACCCTGTGCAGGCCCCGACCCCTCTCTGGGCCTGTCTGTGCCTCCACAGAACATGCCAGCTCTGACTACAGCAGGCCTCTCACCAAAGGATCTTGGGTGCCCCTTTTCCTCCTTCTAATTTCTCCAGGGAGGCAGAAGGGACAGATTCAGGCCCCTTGGACCTCTAAGGACATTCAAACACCAGCCCTGCCCATGCTGTGTGCTCAGGCCCCAGAACCATTGCCAGGGGACCACAGTGTGTCAGATGGACAAGAAGTCCATTAGAAGGCCAGAGGACGGGCCCAGCACCTGGTACCAGGTGGGCCCAAAGCCATCCCACGCCTCCTCCTCCGGAGCCCTTTCTCTCTCTTGCTCACTCATGTTACACCAAGGAGGTGACAGCCCCACGGGAAGGGCATTAGGAGACTCAAACAAGAGATTACAAGCCAGTCTCAGCAAACACGTCACGCCAAGTTTGTATCGGACACCGGGCCTTGACTGTGCAACACCTGGGCCCTGGCAGGTGCAAGGAAGGAGGACACCCCCAGGGACAGACAGGAGCAGGTATCTGAGGGTGGTGGGGCCAGAGCCAGTGGGTGTCATCACCGTCAGGACAGGTGGGGCTGGGCGGCCTGACATTCGGCAGAGGAAGGGAGGAATGGCTGCCCTGGCCCTGCGTCTGAGTGACAGGGATGGGCACTAGGGCAAGGGGGCCAGCCAGTCTGCCCATTCACCAGGAGTAACAACTGGAAAGACAGGCTCTGTTCCCAGCTGGGACTCCTCTGGGGCCTGAACAACCACCCAGCTGCCTCCCTCCACAGCAGCACCTGTAGCTCCTGTCCCCCACTCCTCCTACCCTCTCCACGTTCTGCACCACAGCTCGCTGGGCTGGATCTCAGATGAGGCAGAGGTGGGTGCCAGGGGGCTGGGTCAGGGGAGAGCAGGGAGGAGGGGGTGGGGCTGCCAGGTGTGCTGGGCCGGGCAGGTCCAAGTCCAGGGTGGGGTGGGCTCTCCTGGCCCTGCCTCCCCACAGCACCATGGGAGCGAATCTCAATCCACTCCTGTCCTTGTTTGTGCCGGGAAGCAGTGACTGCTCGGACAGAACTAAGAGCAGCAGGGCCTGGGGTGAGGGTCACAGACCGCCGCCTTCCCAGGCCGAGTCCCGCTCCTTGCAGGTGGGCGGTGTACTCGAGTAGGGGGGGGCTTTCAGTCTCCCCTTGGGCCCTGCCCCTTGCCTGGTACCCCGCAGTGGCGGGGGGTGTTCTTGGGCAGCTGTGGCTGCGGGTGGTGGCTCTGTGGGGAGAGCAGCTGTGGACAGGGGCGGGGGGCCCAGAGAAAGCCAGCTGGGCCGAGGGCATGGGAAGGCCGCATGGACAAGAGAGGGACAGGCCTGAGCACCGGGGCCGCTGGGAGGGGCTGATCATGGCAAGTGAGACAAAACCTCAACTAGGAAGTGGGGGGGCTGTACCTGCAGCCCCCAGCCCAGCGCCTGGTCCACTGGGAGCCCTGAGGGAGGGTGCGTTTGTGCTGGTGGGGGGTTCAGCACCAGGGGTCTGCTTCCCTCCAGGAGCCTCCTCGTGTCTTGGCTAGCACAAGCTGGGGGAAGGGAGTGACATCAGAGCACGACTGTGAATCCGGCTCACGTGGGAATGAGTGGATCTGTCCCTGAAGCCCCTGGAACCTGTGTGGTGGCAGGAACCTCAGTGGTCATCTCAGTCCTTCATTTTGTTGGTGGGGATACTGAGGCCAGAGAAAGGAAAGGGCTGGCAGGCTAGGGTCTGAGCTGGGACCAGAACCAGGGGCCCCGGTTCCCAGCAAAGGTTGCCACTGCCACCACCACAGAGCCCCGCTAAGCACCTGCACGAGAGCTGGCCTTTGGGACCCTCCCGATCCTTCTACGTGCTCAGAATGATTCTTACTACTGATTCTCCTGTCTGGGTGCCTAGACCAGTGCCAGGAAGAAGGGCCCTCGGTGTGGAACAGATGAATCATCTCCAGGCCTTATTTTTGCTCATCTGTATTTTCTCGTTTTCCTGCAATGATTATACACTTCCCAGCCTTCACAATATTCAGAAAGAAAACCCACTGTTTTTTTACTTTAAGCAATACCCTGCCAACCACACAAGACTATTTAAGGAGCAAAATAAACAGGAGAAAATGCTTGAAGGACCGGGAAGCAGCACACTGGTGGGAGGAGTGTGTCCACCGCCTGTCCTCCTGCCCGCGGCGCCAGCTCAACCACGAGAAACGAGCAAGACCCTTTTCTCGACACCACCCCCTCAACTCCTTCCAGTTCTCACAGCCCCAGGGCCACCTTCCTGCCGTGGAGGCTGGGGGGTGGGGGCTGCAGAGGGAGGCTAAGCACGATCCGATCCGGTAGACTAAGAGAGACGGAAAGTCTGCTTCTCACCCAGGGAAAGGGAGAGACACAGAGAGACACGGAGACACGAAGTGAAGCCGGGGAAGGCAGGCAAGAGAGGCAGAAAGACTGGCAAGGATGTGAGGGCAGAGCGGGGCAGGGGCAGCCCCAGAGGTGGGCACGGACCACTGGCCCCACGGGAGGCCCCTGCAGGCAAGTGCACTGACATTCTCCACTCTGCGTCTATCCTGGTTAAGATTAAGTTAGAAACATCAAAATGCCACATCCCTGAAGCAGCAGCCGTCGGCAGAACTCCTCCATATGGCTGCAGCAGCCAGGAGTTTGAGCTAATAGAAGTTAAAAAAAAAAAAGAAAAGAAGGCTGGGATGTGCTCCCAGAGAGCCACGTGGGCCCTGCTCGGGCAAGTACTGCAAGGGCCCCGCCCCTGCTCGCGTGCCAAGGTCACCGTTCTCGTTAGAACAGCGGGCTCTTTTAATGACAGCGATGGAGCCTGCTGTTTTGGACAACTGGGCACCCACCCCCTCCTCAAGTTTCACATCCACAAGAGTGGATGTGATGCAGCCAGTGGGGACCAGGGAATGGAGCACTGGGGAATGTGTGTCATTTTCTTCATAGGTCACCCATGGTGCTGCTCTTGGTTGGAAAGGGGGGCAAATGGCTGGCTGAGACCCCCACTTTGGGGAGGGGATCTTCTCAGATGTTGGTCCCACCCCTTGAGCACCCTGATGGGGAAGCCAGAGAAAAACCCTAACCACCTGGGTAACCCTTCTGCCGGTGGCTCCCACCTGCAGGATGTGTGCAGGGTGCGTGTGGTGCAGGCAGAGTGGCTGGAACTCTGAGAGTGAGGAGGGTACTGACTCCTCCAGTTACTGGAAAGATAACTCGAGACGTCTGAGCCACAGCCCGCTGGCTCCTGAGCAAGGACACCGGCGCAGTGGCCAGGGGTAAGTGTCCCTGAGGAGAAGTCTAAACTCCACTCGACCAGGACTTCCTGTGCCCAGTACATGGTCTATGGCCTCTGCTCAAGAAAAGTGCACTTGGGAATAAAATGACTTTAGGGGAGTGGGAGGGGTGCACCAATGCCTTCAGTGGGAGGTTACCAAGGCGGCTGGGGATGGGGGTCCATGCTGGAGCCCAGGGTGATTCAGGAGCTTTGATGAGAGAGGGTTTCTGGTCATCTCTGAGGAAGTGGGCATTTGTTCCAGAAGAAGGCCCCCCCCCTCCCCCCAGACCCAAAGTCGGGGCAGCTGGCTCAGCCCCAGGCCTGGCCATACGGAGGCAGCCTGTCCTGGGCCCTGGAAACCAGCAGCGCAGGCTGTGGTACATGATTCCTTCTGCATCTGCATCCCTGGAAATGCCTGCGCCCAGCCCAGGCAGAGAGCAGCAGAGTTTAAAGAGGAAGGGCTCTCTCTGTGCAGGGAACGAACATGATTCAGCACAAGTGGTGAATGAGGGCCGTGGAGGCCAGGCTCCCCCGTCAGGCTCCACTCCCTTCCTGTCACCTCAGCAGAGGCCCCAGACTGCACCTGCCGCATGGGATCCCCGCCGTGCCCATGGCAGCCGGGCACCACGCCACTCCTCTCTCCAAGAACACCACCACCTGGCCGGCTGCCAGGAACAGCCAAGCCCTGTGGACATGGCTCCCAGGAATCCAACCAAACGACAGCAAACTCAGATCTCAACTGTACGAGCAGGTCTGGTAAATAAAGCCCCCAGATGCACAGCCCCAGATCCAAGGGCTTGCTGAGGACACACCGAGACGGCGTGTCCCCGGCACACACACTCACTTAAGCATGTCACAGCCTGTGGGTGTGAGTACCCCACCAGGGACAAAAGTGGTGGTGGGGTCTCCACCCTCAGGAAGCATGAACTTAGCCTGACAAACAAAAGGAACATCGGTGTAGTGGGGCCTAACCAGCAACTGGTCAGAGTCTGGGGCTGACACGGCCCATGAGGGTGGCCTTGGAAGGCAGGGAGCCCTCCATGAAGATGAGGAAATGCATCCTGGTGGGGGACTCCCTACTCTTTGTCTGGTGGCCTTCCAACCTGCTCACCTAAGAGATCTTCTTGGCTGGGGGTGGGTGGGGTGTTGAAGAAAAAAGGTAACCCCTTGCTCGTCTTTCTGTTTCCAGGAAGGAAATACCTGCTCATCTTCCAGATCCCCAAGGAGCCTCCAAGTGCTTGTCCCTTATCCAGCACTGCCCCCACCCACCCCCACTCCCACCCCGGGAAGCCAGTCACCCTAGGTTCCTGAGGTTCTTTCTTGCATTGCTGGAGTGGCTCATGATCCCAGGTGGGGAGTGAGGCCAGGCCAGCTACCCTGGCCATGTGGCCTGAGCCATACCATTGGGCTACTACTGGGACACCTCTGCCCCATAAGGCTGCGCCATACTGAGCGGCAGTAAACCAACCCATCAGACCTACTCCACGGGAAAGCAGGAGGCGGCAGGCCACTTCAGCCTGGGGTACCCCGAGGACACCGATCCCTTATTGCTGCTCCATGAAGCTAGCCGACAACCCAGCCTAGGATTCAGGAACTCAGAAAAACTGCTGGGCTGAAGAGACGACACCCTGCCTTCCACGTAGCCTGGCACTCGCCCTCTCTCTGTTACCAAGAGAGAGGTAGGCTGCTTCTTCCCTAGGGCTCCGAAGATGGCAAGTGTGAGCCCAGGACTTAGGGAGCAACATCTGGGGAAGGGTAAGGCCTGCCAGAGGGGCCCAGGGAAAGGGAGAGCAGTGGCCTCTTCTGTCCACAAGCCAGCTGTGGCTTTATCCCCGTGAGCACTGGCCCACACTGCTTCTGAACCTGCAGGGAGCTTCTGACCCGGACTGAGCCCTGGCCAGTAGACAGAATCCAGAGCATCCTGGGCCTGGCCTAAGAAAAGGGTACAAGACCCTGCCCGCAGCCTGGCCCCACCCCAAGCAGAGTCTCCTGTTTCTTACTGCTGTTGCCGTGAGAACCAGTCTCAGTTGGCAGAGCCAATGCAATTTCACACACTTAGTAGCGCTTGCTCTGCTCAGCACCTCAGATACCCTCCTGAGAGGAGGAAACACAACTCAGAGCCTATCAGCTGGGTCCGAGGTCAAAGCAGACTGAGGACTGGAAGGCAAGCTGCCTGAGCTGACCTTTGGCTCCAGGCTCCTCTTGATGTGACGTGGCCCTAAAGGGAAGGGGGCTGCTCTCCGCTCCTTCCAGGCCGCTGCCAGCTTCCTGGCGCCCTGCCTGCACGCCTGGCACAGCCCAGCACCGTGGACGTCAAGGAGGCCTCCTGGTACCTCTCCAGCAAAAGACAAGCATGGGCAGGCTGGAGAGCCTCCAACCAGGGGGTTCCCCCCCAATCTTAAGATTCAGAAGCAGCCACAACCCTTCAGCCCAACGTGAACTGCCCCACGTGGTCCCAGCGTCCCTGTTTCTACATCCTGAGCCTGTAAAAGGTCCCATGGTAGGGGAAGGGGAAGTCCCCGAGTGGGGCATATTCTGACCTCGGGATCTGCAAACCCTCTGGAGTTCTTACAAGATTGTCTGCATTGGTGTATTCGTCTGGGAAGAGTCTAGAGTTCCTTCAGAACCACAAAAAGCTCCTGGACTCCAGGGTGGGGAGAACCAAAGGGACAGGGATCTCTAGCCCCCTCCGCCCCGGAGCTCCAGGCAAACACAAACCCGGCAGCCACACACATTAGCAAACGCGAGAGAAAGTGCTGCCACGCAGGGACGGCCGTGACTGCCCCGACTGCCCTGATCCTGGCCTGTTTCTGTTCACTGCTGCCTACTCTGCGCCCTGCGAGGCCTGGACAGCATCCCAGCAGGACTGAGCCCCTGAACTCTGCGTACGCCCCCTCTTTGCCTACTGTGTTACTGGTCCGACCCCCCGTGAGGCCCTGGGTGTTTTCATGTCTCTCGGTGACTGCTCATTCCCTTTCTGAGCATCACCACCTCCAGACGCGAGGAGGAAACTGGAAAGGAAAATACGATTTGGGGGAAAGAGCCACTTCAGTGCACAGCACAGATGAAGCTAGATATTCCTGCAAACAGCCTCAGGGTCCTAGAAAACCACCTCTCAGTTTCTCCTGGACATTTGGACACCTCGTGCTCCCCTCCCAAGCTGCCCAGGGCCCACGTCCACTTCCTGGAGGGGCTCTGATCTGCAAGTTCCAGGGAACTCGGGGCAGCTCTCCAGGTGCCTTGGGCAGGCCCATCACTGGCTCTAGAGAGGCCCACAGACCTCACCCGGAGGTCAGGAGAGCCAGGGCACGCCAAGAGTGGGAGGGTAAATTATTCTGCTACTTTCACAGAAAAGGAGAAGCCTGGTGAACCCCATTGGCCCCCATCAGCCCCTGCAGTCCTGACACGAAAAAGGTGTCAGGGCACCAAGATGACACCATTTCTCAGGAAATGCTCCCTGCCTTGGGGACCCTGTAGGTGACACAGGGATGTATCTACTTTCCAAAACCCAGGGAGAAACAGCTTCCCTAGCATGTGGAAGCACACTTAGCCCAGAGGGTCTGCCTCATCCTGTGGGCCCCATGCCACCAGTCCTGAGGAGTACCAGCTGCCCTTCGCTCTTATACCCTTCAAGAAGGGCCTGTCTCAACCCCCACCATTGGCCCCTCCACACTCCTGTATCCTCCAGAACACCCACCCCAGTGCAGGGGAACAGTGTATGATCAGAAAAACCTTCTCACTGCCGGGTGTACAAATGGATATGATAGTCTGGAAAATCCATTATTCTGTTTGAAAGCAAGAGTTTCCATAGAGGCCATACACTGGTTTCCAATTTTTGAAAGACAAAGAAAGCCACACCATTAAAGTTGTGCGGTGCGTGATGTCACCCCTCTCTGATGCTGCTGCTCAGAGAAGGCACCTGGGGATCCAGCAGCATCTCAGGCAGCCTTCTAGATGTTGTTCAGGAAAGTGGAGGCAAGAGAAGAACCCCATGCTTCCAAAGTCCCCACGTCCCTGCTTTCCTCTCCCTGAGCAGCACACACCTCGGGAACACACACCCCAGGGTAACAGCACGCCAGCTACACATGGGGTTGGGGACTTTGCTGCGGAATCCAGAAGGGATGTGGGTCTGACTAGATCCTGGAAGCCCGTCCCAGGAAGGCTCTCCTACAGCCTCTTTCCTCAGTGATGGGAAAACTTCAGAAAGACCACCCGAGAGACCTCCTCCCCACCCCCTGTGCACTCCACCACTAACAAGGTCAGTCTTGCAAGAACATGGGGCTTGGACTGAGCTACCCCCCAAAGCCTGGCCAAAAAAGCCTGTTTGGTAATGCAGGAGGTGCAACCCTGTCTCCCACTCCCCAAAATCCACTGAGCAGGCCACTCCCTCCCTCAAGAGAAAGGAGGAAGGAAAACAAGCCAAAGAGAGGTGGATGACAGTGTTGGCTCCAGAGCAGCCCCAAGCAGAGGGAACCACCCAGATCTGCAAAGTCAGTCCCTAACCAGCAGGACTGGAACAGGCTGAGTGCAGAGTTCAGGCAGCCTCCTGAAGTCCCTGCAGCCAGACTGTCACACAGGAAACCAATCCAGCTCCCCTCTCTCCTCTCTCCACTGTTCCGCAGGGGCTCCTAGCTGAGCACCTGTCAAAGTTAGTCAGGGGAGAGAAAATCCTCTCTCCCACCTGAATCGCCTTCCAGGATGCCTCCCATCTAGGACGCCTTCCGGGTGGGCAAACGCCCTGAGGACTGGCATCTCATTAGCGCCAGGGCTGTGCCCTTGGTCTCCCCCTGGGGAAGCTGACAACTGCGCATCCCTTGAGGACCCTTGACAAGGGGTGACTGCCGGTGGGTAGAGAGAGCAAGAAAAGTGCTCTGGCCCAGGCCAGGCATCCCCTCCCACCAGCCGTCCCTGGGACCTGCCTCCTTCTCTGCTTGCGAAGGAGAGAAGCAGGGACATTATTCCAACAGGTCCCCCTCAGCCGGGCCTCACTCGACCAGCTTTCCTCCGCCCTGCCCCGAGGCCTGAAATTCAGGGGCAGAACCAAGGCACCTGCGGCCAGACCGGCTCCATCCTCGCGAGAGGGGGCCCGGGCGGTGCCTCTCGGCGCTCTGGGGCCTCCTGGGGAAGGGGCGGGGCGGCTCCGCGCCCCCTCCCCGCGCTCACCTGGCGCAGGTGCTGCAGCAGCGTCCCCGCCTCCTCCCGCCGGCCCTGGCGCACCATCCGCAGCAGCTCCTGGACCATGCCGACGCGCCGGTGGTAGGGGGGCAGCCCCGCGCCGGCGCCCGCGCGCCCCGCCTTGTCCCCCGCGCGCAGCAGCAGCGACGCCCAGAAGTCGGGCCGTTCGCGGCGGGGGCCGGGCGCCGCGCCGGGGCTGGCTCTCTCCGCCACGCTGCCCTTGGTCTGCCGGGTGCCCATGCCGCCGCCGCCGCCCGCGCTCTCCGCGCTCTCCGCGCCCGGCCGATGCGCCGCGTCCCCGCCGCCGCCCGCCCCTCGGCCGCCCGGCGCGCGCGCCTCCCGGGCGGCAACTTTGGGGGAACTGTTGCGCGCGGGCGGGCGGCGGCGGCCGCGCTCCCCGCGCTCCTCCTCCGCGCTCCCTGGGCGCGCTCCCCCGGCGTTCGCTGCCCGCCCGCCCGCCGGCCCCGCCCCGCCCCCGGCTCTGCCGCCGAGCGCCTCCCCGGCCCCGAGTCCCTCCCTCCTTCCCGCCCCGCCCCTCCGCTCGGGCCCGAGCTGCCCGGCACCCCCTCCCGGCCTGGTCCCGGCGCCGCGCCCCCTGCCGGCCGCGGCGCTGCGCCTCCCGGGAGGGGGCCTCCCTCTAGGTCCCCACCGGGTTCCCCAGATGCTTCCGCGACCGCGCGCGGGTGAGGCCTCGGGCAGGGGAGGGGAGGGGAGGCGGCCGGTGTGCTGGGCGACGTGGCGAAAGTTTGGAGCATGGAGGCGGTGGGGACGGTGGGGACGGTGGGGTCTCAGCTCCAGAGTGGGGTTTCTCAAAGTGGGCGCCGCTCAGCATCAGCACCCAAGTCGTCTGAGGGCTGGCTGAGAACGAAGAACGCCTCGTCCCAGGCCCACTGAATGAGTCTCCGCGGTGGGGCCTGGGGATCTGCATTTTTAGCCAGTCTCCGGGCTGACAGTGATGGACACTGCTTTGAGACTGGGCCAGTGGGGGCGGGTGGTGGTGCCTGAACCAGAAACCAGGTGCAAGGTTGTGTGTTATGTGCGTGTCCTTTTAGGGAGAGTCCGTTGCTTACATCAGTCAGTTTCAAAACATTTTTAGGGAGAGTCCGTTGCTTACATCAGTCAGTTTCAAAACAACCTGATTAAAAGATGGGCAAAGGACTTGAACAGACATTTCTTTAAAGAAGATAAATGAATGGACAATGAAAAGATGCCTGACATCACCAGTCATTAGGGAAATGCCAATCAAAGCCACAATGAGAAATCACTTCATGTCCATTAGAAAGGCTACTATCAAACAAAACAAAACAAAAAAAACTAGCAATTATTGGTGAGGATGTGGAGAAACTGGAACACTTGTGCACTGTTGATGGTAATGTAAAATAGTGTAGGCACCACAACGGAAAAAAGTGTGGTGGGTCCTCAAAAAATTGAAAATAGAGTTACCTTAAGATCCAGCAATCCCACTTCTAGGTATATACTCAAAGGAACTGAAAGCAGGGACTTGAACAGATACTTGTGCACCCATGTCCCTAGCCGCATTATTCATAATCATCAAAAGGTTGAAGCAACCTAGGTGTCCAAACAAAATGTGATCTATCTATGCAATGCAACATTATTCAGCCTCAAACAAGAAGGAAATTTTAACAAAACAGAAACAGAGTCATGGAAACAGAGAACAAATAGGTGGTGGCCAGACGGGAGGAGTTGGAGGGAGGAGACAGGTAGGGGAGATTAATAGGTACAAATTTTCAGTTGCAAGATAAATGAGTCAGGGATGTGAAATGTACAGTGTGGGGAATATAGTAAATAATTATGCAGTGTCTTTGTATTATGACAGATGGTAACTAGACATCATGGTGATCATTTTGAAATGTACAGAAATATCACATCACTGTGTTGTGTATCAGGAAGTAACATAGTGTTGTAGGTCAATTATACTTCAAAAATGAAGCAAACTCAAAGGAAAAGATCAGATTTCTGGTTACCAGCAGTGGGGGCTGGGGGAGGGGAACTGGATGGAGGCAGTCAAAAAGCAGGAACCTCCAGTTATAAGATAAATAAGTTCTAGGGATGTAACACACAGCATGATACTTACAACTCATGCTGCTGTATGTTATATATGAAAGTTTTGAGAGAGTAAATCCTAAGAGTTCTCATTACAGGAAAAGTTTTTTTTCTATTTCTTTAATTTTGTATCTACAGAAGATGATGGGTGTTCACTAAACTTCCTGCGGTAATCATTTCATGATTTATTTAAGTCAAATCATTAGGCTCTACACCTTAAACTTATACAGTGCTGTATGTCAAGTCTATCTCAATAAAGCTGGAAGAAAAAAACAGAAGGAAATTCTGATACATGTGAAAACATGGACAAAACTTGAGGACATTATGCTGAGTGAAAGTAGCCAGACACGGAAAGCCTGTATGATTCCACTCACCTGAGGTACCCAGAGTAGTCAAATTCATAGAGATGGAGAGCAGAAGGCTGGTTCCAGGACCTCAGGGAGAAGGGGATGGGAAATTAGTGTTAATTGGATACAGAGTTTCAGTTTTGCAAGATGAAGTTCTACAGGTGGATGGTGGTGATGGTTGCACAAGGTACTTAGTGATTACCCACCCCTACTACACACACACACACAAAACCAAGGTATTTAATGTTACTGAATGGTACACCTAAAAATAGCCAAGATGGTAAATTTTATGCGATGTGAATTTTATCACAATTTAAACAAACATAGCTGCAGTTTGGTCACAGTCAGGGCAGTGCCTTCGTTAAGATGGTTCTGGAACCCAGGGGTTTATGTAGCCCAGGATATGGAGTTAGCACCACAGTGTCTCAGCTGCTGCTCCAGCTGATGCTGCCTGTGTAGTCCCCGTGAAGCTGGCAGGCACCTCTTGCTCTGAATCAAGCTGGAGCACGAGGACTGTGTCGACAGCAACCCCAGCACCCCAATGTAGAGCACCAGTAGTCTCCCCCTCTTGCAAAACTTCTTTCTGAGAAAGAACTGTCCCTTCAAAGAACTTGAATAGACATTTCTCCAAAGAAGACATGCAAATGACCAACAGGTATTTGTAAAGGTGCCCAACGTCACTCATCATCACAGAAATGCAAATCAAAGCCATGCAATAGCACCTCAACCTGTTAGAATGGTCATCATTCAAAACAAAACAAAGCAGGGCGGAGGGTATAGCTCAGTGGTAGAGCACATGCCTAGCAAGTATGAGGTCCTGGGTTCAATCCCCAGCACCTCCACTAAAAAAATAAATGAATAAAATCTAATTACCACCCCCCCCCAAAAAAAAAACCCAGAATCAAAACAGATGTTGTTGAGGGTATGGAGAAACTAGAATTGGAACCCTTGTGCACTGTCGGTGGGAATGTAAAATGCTGCAGCCACTATGGACAAAGTATGGAGACGCCTCAAAAAATTAAAAATAGACCTGCCCTGTGATCCCACTTCAGGGTATTTACCCCAAAAGAATCGAAAATCAGATCTCAAAGAAATATCTGCACTCTCACGTTCATAGCTCAACAGCTAAGAAGTGAAAACTATCTAAATGTCCATTAATGGTTGAATGGATAAAGAATATGTGGTCTCTATATACAACAGATTACTCAGCCTTAAGAAAGAAAGAAATCCTGCCATCCTGCAAGGGATGCACCTTGCAGACGTTCTGCTGAGTGAAATAAACCAGCCACAGAAAGACGAGTAATTCCCCTTGTATGAGGTCCTGGAGTCGTCGAACTCATAGATAGAAGGTGGAACAGTGGCTGCTGGGGCTGAGGGGAGGACGAAGTGAGGGGTTGTTGTTTGGTGAGCATTAGAGTTTCAGTCTGCAAGACGCAAAGGTGCTAGACTTCTGCTGTACAACAGCGTATGTGCACTAACACACTGCACTGTACACTTAGATGTTTGGAAAGAGGGTGGATTTCATGTTCTGTGGTTTGAGTTTTTTTTTTTTACCATAAGTAATAATAAAAAAAGAGCTGTCCCCCCGCCAACCCGCCCCAGTCTTAGGGAAGCACGCCCTCCCGGGGCCCCTGCTCCACTCTCCCATTTAGAACAAGCCTCCCTGTCCTCTGCATCTGTGGCAATTCAGATGGTCTGCTTCTCCTGGGGAACCAAGTCCTGTGTGGGCGCTTTCACCAGGGGGCCCTGGTAGATATGAAATAAACTGGGAACTGCCCTCCCTGCCCCCCTCCCCAAAGGAAAGCCGAGACTGGCCGTCCTCGAAGGAGTCAAGAGTGGAGGAAACTGCCTTTTTCTGCTTCTGAGTTGCCTTGAGTTTGTGGTTTATTCATTCAATAAACGTTTGAATGTCTGCCATGTGCTACGCACTGTGGTGGGCCCTGAGACATAACAGTAACAAGAAAGAAAGGGCACTGCCTCATGGAGCTTACTTCCTAGTAAACAAACAAGGTAACTTCGGAACGTACCAAACACTGCTAGGAAAATAAACAGGGGGCTCTGACAGAGTTATGGAAGGGCCCTAAAGAGGTCCCTCTGAAGAAAGGATGCTGGCCTTGAGACATAATGTGAGGAGAATTGAGCCAGGAGGGATGGCATTTCATGCAGAGGAAACAGTACGTGCAAAGGTCCTGGGGCAGAGTGTTGTGGAGAGAGGTGGGAGATATAGCTGGATCTGGTTTGTGCAAGGGTTCCTGAAGCAAGTAGTGGAAGAAAACTGTTAACTATTAACATGCAAGCAGATCCATGAAGGAATGAACCTAGGGACATCTTTGGGTTCTTACCGAGGTCTGTAACTTGCCACCTGCATGAATCTGAGTCAGTGGTTCTCAAACTTGGCTGGGCCTCATGCCAGAGTGTCTGATTCAGTGGATCTGAGGGGGGCCCAGGATTTGCACGTTGAACAAGTTCCCAGGTGATGCTGATGCTGCTGGCCCTTGGACCACTTTGAGAGTCATCCTCTAAGCCAGTTACTGATTCTGAGTCTTTTTTTTCCCATCTGTAAAACTTCCCTTCTCTCCTGATTGATGTGGTCACCAAATGAGATAAAATATGGGAAAGCCCTTTGCAAAAAGTAAACAAGACACACAGAGGGAAAGATCAACTTAATGATGTTTAATAATCACTCCAGCCTGTGTGTTTCCTTCACAATTTACAAAGAATGTTCACATGTAACACTGGCAGTGGCGCCTGAGGAGAGGCAGCTATTTTACTTCACTGAACATAAGTCTGGCTGACTCTCTGACCACGTGCATGTCTGAATCCCTCTCGTGCTGGGAGGATGGACACCTGCCTTGCCCTGCCTGGGAGAAACCCTGGATTCTCCCCTGTTGTTCACTCCAGACAGAGGCTGGAGGATGCCTTAAGTGCTTGTGGTTATTTTTGTTAACCATTGCCTCCTCCCACTCCTCCCCAAGAAAGTCATCTTGTGAGTCATCAGAGGGCTGGGGGGAAGCTGACAGTTGCCTGGTTGGTATTTGGCCACTGAAGGGCAGGAGGAGTAGTGATTTCTCCTTGGGCTTTGAAGGAAAATTCCAGGGATTCATAGACTTCCGGAAAGTTGGTCTCTAGAATATGTGCATATGACGCACATTTGGTGTGTGTATTTTTATTTGTATTCACTCACAGAGTCAACAAATATTTGTTGACCATCTGCTACCAAACAGGCTCTGAGGATACAGCCGTGTACAGAGCAACAAAGCGCCCCTTTCAGGCAGTTCACGTGTGTAATATTCACTCATGGAACTCATACTGAAAGCCTGCTGAATGTTGTGAAATTTATGGCCTGGCAGGGCAGACAGACTTGGGGTCAAATACATGAAGTAAGGTGTCACAGGGCTTGTGATGGCGATAAACACAGGATGAGGTACAGTGAGTCACAAGGAGGAAGAGGGCCCCGAAGAGGTGTCCCAATAAACTGGTTATTAAAGGTGGTGGCATTTTCGAGGCTGACACAGGGGAGGCATTCTGCAAAGAGGAGGTGATGTGCTATAGCTTGGCACTTGGGGCACCTGCAAATAGTCCCACAGAGTTTTATGGGAGCAAGGGGTGGAGGGGAGGCTGGAAAGAGGGGCAGGAGTCTGGCCACGGAAGCCCTAGGTTGCAGGCTGGGAGAGCGGAGGACTGTAATCCACCTCCACATTTAGGAGGAACTGAACCCAAGTGAATGGCGGGTTCGGGGGATGAGGACACAGACGGGGACATCAGTGGGGCACCGTGTCATTTGACGTGCTAGGGGAGGAAGGGGAGCCTTTTTTCTTTGTGCGGGGAGGGTTATTTATTTATTTGTTTATTTTAATGGAGAGACTGGGGATTGAACCCAGGACCTCGTGCGTGCTAAGCACACACTCTACCACTGAGCTATACTCTTCCCTTTGAAACTACTGTATTTTAGGGCCAAACAAAACTTTAAAACTTACCATGAGATTAAAGGCTATTTATTTATTCATTGAAATAAATAGGTTTAGTAATTAGATTGGGAAGATAATATATTATTAGAAATATGGTTATATGTTAACATGTGTGTATTTACTTTTTTGAACTAAGTGGTTATTTTAAATTTGTTAAACTAAGTATTATAATTTTAGTTTTAGCAAATGCATTTGTTTGAAGAGAAAGTTTGGATTTCTGTGAACAAACACTAAAGAACAGTCCCCTTTTCCTCCCACTTATTCAACTTCACCAGGATCTGGGAACAGACTATAGGGGAGGGAAATCTTAGAGGATTTCTCACATTCAATACCATTTAAAAATGTCCTTCCATCATATATTATATGATACCTAAGCAATGAAGGCATCTGTAACTTAATTTTTAGATAGGCAGTGAGGTGTGAACCTTGGCTGAAAGCTTTTGTATGAGAGATTTCATGAGATTTCTCCCCAGGAAAAATCTTTTGAGGTCAAAGGGGGCTGAATGAGAATATGAAAACGTATATATAACATGTGTATGTATATGTATGTGTGTATGTATATACACACATACACACATACATATACATACACACACACATATACATACACACACACACAACTGGGACATTATACTGTACTCCAGAAATGGACACAGTGTAACTGACTACACTTCAATTACAAAAAGTGGGCCGAATGATCACATCAGTGTTTGCACATTAATTAATTAAGAATCATAAGATTTTCATTTACTGTGAATTTCCTATTATTTAGGAAGGTGTGTACTCTGGTGAGAAGATGTCCTCACAGTTTCTACAGTGGTAAGATCTTTTCCTAGAGAGATTTTCAGATCTGATCTTTAATAAGATATCTAAGGGGGAAGGGTATAGCTCAGGGGTAGAGTGTATGCTTAGCATGCACAAGGTCCTGCACTCAATCCCCAGTACCTCCATCAAGAAAAAAACATAAGTAAACCTAATTACCTCTCCCTATAATAAACAAACAAACAAACAAATAAAATTTAAATATAATAAAATAAAAATAAAAAAATAAAAAAAGATATCTACTCTGTCTGACAATTATGTTACATTCAGGACATCTAGAGGGTTTTCCCCCCATTGTAGGACTCCTTGGATGGCAGTGAGGGATGAGCTATGATTTAAAGCTCTTCACAGTCACTACATTTATAGGGTCTCTCTCTAGTGTGAGGACATAAACAATAAACTCCATGCTCTAAGTGGAGATTTTCTCACACATAATGCATTCACAGGGCTTTCTCCACTATAAATCCTCTAATGTTCAAAAAAGATTTTGTCATCATGGAAAGACACCCTACATTCATGATATTCAGAGGTCTGGATACTGTGATGGGAAGAGGTGACCTTCTACCAGACACCAGGCATTCGGTCCACAGGTGGCCCCTCTCCATATGAGATCTCTGAGTCAGTGGAGGGGACGATCTGGGACTGAGGCAGCCCCACAGTTCTGACACTTGCTTTGGAATAGGATGAAGTTCTAACGATGCTTGAGAGACGAGCTTTGGCTGAAAACACTCCCTCATTCCTTACATTCAAAGGGCTCCTTGCTTGTCTCAATTCTGTGGTGTAGAATAAGATGTGTATTCTGCTTGAAATATTTCTGCATATTTTGCTCTGAAAAGATTTCTTTGCAGAATGGATTTCCTGATGTTGAATAAAATATGAATACAAGTATTTTCCACGTTCATTACAATGCTAGAATTTGATGATTTGCCAGAACGACTCACAGGGAAACATTCACTTATGTTTACCAGCTTATTATAAAGGACACAACTCTGGAAGAGCTGTGTGGGAGATTCGTGGGGTGAGGCACAGGGGCAGGGCTCAGACCTGCCCTGCCCTCCCTGGGCAAATCACCTGCCCAGCAAGCATCTCCATGTGTTCACCTATCGGAGAGATCTCTGAGCCCTCACTGTTTAGGGTTTTTGTGGAGGCACTATTACTGTGAGGTAACAGAAAATAAACATATATTGGTCTCTGCTCCAGTTTGTGATACAGAGTTCCTGAAACTCTCCTCAATTCCGAAGTGGTGAGAGCGCCAGGGGGCATCTTTTGTTCTATTGAGGTAACTCTGGGTGAGCTCCTGATGGCACCTGGGTGGGGACTGGTCACCAGGAAGACCAAGCCATTACCTGGAATTTTCAGTCCTACCCTCCTCCCTGCAGAGAAGGGAGAGGGGTTAGAAATTGAGCTAATAATTGGTGATGCCTACGTGAGGAAGCCTCCATAAAATCTCAACAGTAGGGGGTTCGGAGAGCTTCCAGGTGGGTAAACACATCCACACTGGGAGGGTGACGCAGCCCAACACCACGAGGACAGACACTTCTGTGCTTGGGACCCTCCCAGGCGGCACCCTGTGCATCTCCCCGTCTGGCCGCTCATCCTTTATGTGTTTATCATATCCTTTGATAAACGGGTAGACCTACGTAGAGTTGGCCCTCCCTATCCTCCGGTTCCACATCCAAGAATTTAACTGCAGATTGAAAATATTTGGAAAAAAATTCCATAAAGTTCAAAAAAGCAAAACTTGAGAGTTCCAGCCAAGATGGTGGAGTGGTAGGACCACGAGCTCGCCTCTCCTCACGACTACAATGAAACCACAACTGAATGCTAAACAACCATTGAAAAAAGACTGGAACATAGCAGAAAAGACCTTCTGCAACTGGAAACATAAAGAGGGAACCACAGCAGGATGGCAGGAGGGGTGTGCTCGCGATATAGTTGGGCCCCGTACCCCCCGGGGTGGGCAACCCACAAGCTGAAGATTTGTTAAGTCGTAGCGGCCCCCCCACAGGAGTGAGAGCTCTGAGCCCCACGTCAGGCTCCCCAGCTCAGGTCCTGGCATTGGGAAGAGAAAGAGACCCCAGAGAATTCGGTTTTGAAGGCCAGGGGAGATTGGCTCTGGGAGCCTCACAGGACTGGGGGAAATGGAGCCTCCATTCACTTGTGAAGCATAAACGGAAACTCACGTGCACCAGGTCCAAGGGCAGAGGCAGCGATTTCATAGGAACCTGGGCCAGACCTGCCTGCTGGATTCGGAGGGTCTCCTGGGACGTGGGGGACGGCTGCGGCTCACTTAGGGGACACAGAAGCTGGTGGCAAACATTGCGGGAGTGTTCATCTACATGAGCTTTCCTGGAGGCTGACATCTTGATTGGATCATTAGCAACAAGACCCAGCCCCACCCAACAGCCTGTAGGGAGGCCTCAGGCCAAACAACATACAGGGTGGGGACACAGCCCCACCCGTCAGAAGACTTCCTGAGCCACAAAGGCCTCTAGACACGGCCTTGCCCACCAGAGGTCCAGGACCAAGCTCCACCCAGCAGTGGGCAGGCACCGGCTCCTCCTGCCAGGAAACCTGCATAAGCCTCTAGTCCAGCCTCATCCACCAGGAGCAGATACTAGAAATAAGAAAATAATCCCAAAGCCTGTGGAAGGAACCCACAAACACATAGAAAGATAGACAATATGAGGCGGCAAAGGAATATATCCCAGGCCAAGGCACAAGATAAAATCCCAGAAGAAATAAGTGATGAGGACATAATTTATCTGAGAAAGAATTTAAAGTAATGATGGCTAAGATGTTCAGAGAACTCAAGAGGAGTAGAGATGCACAGAGTGAAGTTTTTAGCAGAGTTGGAAAATATACATACCCAACAGAGTTGAAGAATAAAATCACTGTAATGAGCAATACACTAGAAGGAACCAAGAATAGCCTAAATGAGGCAGAAGAATGGATCAGTGAGCTAGACGACAGATTAGTGGAAATTACTACTTCAGAACATAAAAAAAAGAATAAAAAGGAATGAGGATAGTTTAAGAGAACTCTGGGACAACATGAGGCACTCTAATATTCGCATTATAGGGTCAGAGAAAGAGAAGAGAGAGAGAAAGGACCTGAGAAAATTTTGGGAGAGATAATAACTGAAAACTTCCCCAGCGTGGGAAAGGAAATAGTCACCCAAGTTCTGGAAGTGCAGAGAGTACCACACAGAATCAACCCAAAGAGGAACACACCAAGGCACGCAGTCATCAAACTGACAACAATTAAGGATAAGGAGAAAATATTAAAATTAGCAAGAGAAAAGCAACAAATAACATACAAGGGAACTCCTATAAGGTTATCAGCTGATATATTTAAAGTGATGCAAAGGGGAAACTTATAACCAAGAATATACTCTATCCAGCAAGGCTCTTATTCATACTTGATAGAGAAATCAAAAGCTTCACAGATAAACAAAAGCTAAAAGATTTCAGCACCACCAAACCAGCCTTATAACGAATGTTAAAGGACCTTCTCTAGTCATCAAACCATAAGAAAAGAGAACAAAAAGAAGAAAGAGAGAGCGAGCAAAAAAAGAGAGAGACCTGTGAAAGATTGCTTTGGCTGTTCGGGGTCTTTTGTGGTTCCTTATAAATTTTGGAATTGTTTGTTCTAGTTCTGTGACGAAATGTCGTGAGTATTTTGATGCGGGTTGCACTGGATATGTGGATTGCTTTGGGCAGTGTGGCCATTTTGATAGTGTTGATTCTTCCAATCCAAGAGCACAAGGAATGTTTCCATTTCTTTGTGTCATTTCGGTTTTTAGTGTATAGGTAACCTCCTTGGTTAAGTTTATTTCTAGGTATTTTGTTGTTTTTGATGTAATGGAAATGTCTCTGCCAGTTATAAAATTCTAGTTTTTGAAGTGAAAAGAAAAAGTGAATGAAGGGCTGAAAATGGCAAAATAACCTTCTTTTTTTAATGGGTGAGTTGTATTCCATTACACACACACACACACATCTGCTGTATCTCCATTATCTATTCAACTATTGATGTGCACTTAGGATGCTTCCATGTCTTGGCAATTATAAATAATGTTGCTGTTAACAGCAGGGTGTATATATCTTTTTGAGTTAATTTTTGTTTTGTGGTTGGCTTTATTCCTTTAATAACTATGTAAGTTTTAAAAGCAAAGCTCTAAACGTTCTTAGAAACAATGAACAGTGCATATATGTAAATTAAAAAATTTATGTGCAGTAAAAAAATGATCTATTATATGATCTATCAAGCCATGAAAGACACAGAAGAAACTTAAAAGACATATTAATAAATGAAAGAAGCCAGTCTGAAAAGGCTACAAACTGTATGATTCCAACCAAATGACATTCTGGAAAAGGCACGGCTACAGAAACAATAAAAAGATCGTGGTTTCCACGGATTTGGGGAGAGGGAGGGAGGAATGAATAGATGGAACACAAGGGATTTTTAGGGCAATGAAATTATTCTGTATGGTACTATAGTGGATATGTGTCATTATGCATTTGTCAAAACCCACAGAATGTACAACATCAAGAGTGAATCCTAATGTAAACTATGGACTTTGGTTGGTAATAATGTGCCCATGTTGGTTCATTGATTGTACCAAATATGCCACACTGATGAGGGATGTTAAGGGTAGGGGAGTATATATGTGTGTGGGTGGGGAGGGCTCTGTGCAAACTCTGTATTTTCCGCTCAATTCTGTTGTGAACCTGAAACTGCTCTAAAAGAATAAAAGTCTACTAAAAATTAAAAAAAAAAGCAGGCAAGAAAGAAAACAGAAAAAAAAAAAAGCAAAACTTGAATTTTCCCTGCACTGGCAACTATTTATATAACATGCACCTTGTATTTACAACCATTTATATAGCACTGACATTGTATTAGGTACTGTAAACAATCTAGAGATGATTTAAAGTATATGGGAGGATGTGATAGGTTATACGCAAATACTAGGTCATTTTGTACCAAGGACTTGAGTGTCTAAGAGTTTTGGTACCTGAGGGAGGTCGGGTGGGGAGTCCTAGAACAGTCCCCAGCAGATACCGAGGGACAACTGTACTTCCCTAGGTTCTGTGAGTCACTCTGGCAAATTAATCAAACCCAAGGAAGGGGTCACTGGAACCTCCCACCTACAGTAAGTAGTTGGTCAGAAGCACAGGTGATAACCTGGATTTATGATTGACATCTGAAGTGTGTATGTGTTTGTAGGGGGCAATCTTATGGGACTGAGCCCTTAATCTGTGGAATCTGACACTATATCCGGGTAGACAGGGTCAGAATTGAGTTAAATTTTAGAACACCTAGATGGCATTGTGGAGAATTGCTTGATGTGGGGAAAAAGCCTCACCAAAACACATTTGGTGAACAGAAATGAAGTGTTTTGTGTGACTCAGAGGGAAGAAAGACTCAGTAGGGAAGGACTGTGTTCTTCTTTACTCCGGAAGTGCAAAGCTGAGTTTTTCCTTCACAATCACACAGTCACAACTGATCAAATCACTGGGTGCTGGTGATTAAATCAGTCTTCAGTCCTCTCCCCTCCCCATAGGTCCCCTCTGGCTGAAATTCCAACCCTCTAATCACATGGTTGGTTTCCCCAGCAACCAGCCCCCATCCTTGGGGGACTTTCCAAAAGTCACCCCATTAATATAAACTTAGATGTTGTTATAAACAACAAAAAATGCTCTTTTCACTTTTATCACTCACAGAACCCAAATATTACAACAAATGATGTTACTTCTTTTATCACTTAGGAAATTACAAGGGTGTTAGGAGCTCTGGCCAGGAGCTTGGGATGAATCCCCAAATATGTATTTCTTATTATATTCCAGTATCACAGTTTAATCTGTAGTTAAATTTGTATTGTTGCATCTGGCCAACAGCCCAGCCAGAGCAACAACATTGCCACTGGCACTGGGCCACTGTTGACGGACCCATCCCTGCCAGCACCAAGGGCAGGAGAGGAATGGGCACCAGGACATCAGAAAAGGTTACTGAAACCGAGCACGGCCCTTGAGGGCCCTAAAGGGTACAAAAGCCCCTCCGTGTCCCCTGTTTCTTGTTTATAGAAAAAGAGGTTGTCTCCCAGGCCTTCCCTGAGTTCCAAAGAGCAGGCATAAGCAGTTACTAATTAGGGAAGTGAGGAAATGCAGAAACAAAGGGAAAGCAGTTAAATAAGAAATGTAATGATAACAGTTCAGGATAAAACAGAGTCCTAGTTCCTCCCGAGCGATATACATTAACAATCTGACACATATCTTTGAGTTTTCACAGGAACTAAGACCACCCTCAGGCTCCCACTCCAGCTTCCCACATCCAGGTAGACGCTGGTCAGGAGCACGTAGACCCAAGACTGGTTGGTATCAGAAGGCCAGAAGGTTGATGATCAAGATTTTTGAAACACCACCTGTTACCTCAGCACCAACCACTCAGAAGAAGGTCACACTCTGCATCCCCCATCCCAAATGTTGCCTTTAAAAACCCTTCCCTGAGAACCATCCGGGAGTTTGATGTTTGGAGCACGAGCCACCTTGCTTGGCACCCTGCAAAGAAATGCTGGACCTTCCTTCACCACAACCAGTGCCAGCAGACTGGCTTTGCTGTGTAGCCGGATAGCAGACCCGGGTTCGGTTCAGTAACAATATTCACAAACCCTGGAAATGAGGCAAAATTGAATTTCTAAATCAATAATAAAATTAGCTGTGTTCCCCACTCTCTTCTATAATTTAGCAGCAGCATTAGAGCTGTGGATCTTTACCCACGCAGTGTAGGAAACCTTGAACAAAGCTTCTCCTTTGAATGCTGCTGAGTTTTGTTTGCTTTTTGCTTTTTAACGTTGTCAGAGACACTGTCCCAGAATGCCCTGTACCCAACTTGGGAAAAGGATTTCTACAGACTTAAAGATACACTTTTCTCTTGGATGAGCAGTGACTGGTTAAACAGTGATTCCACTCCACTTTAATTCTCCAGGATATAACCATTTTCAAAATATAAAAATTACATTTTAAACATTCTCTTCATTTCCTTACAAGTTCAAAGTCTCTGATATGTGAAAAATGGCAAATACTCTGCATTCACTGCACATCACAAATATGCTGTTACTCTTCGACCCACCATTTCTCTGATCCTCATGAGAAAAATACAGAGCCTAGGACAGCATGATTAGAAGGTTTACCAAATTTCAATTACTTGCCTTATTTTCTTTAAAACCTTATGGCACCCAGGAGACAACTTTCTGCTCACTGTGTTTTCCTTTCCTGCAAACCTGCTGGCCACCCACCTCCCAGCTCATTTACTGAAGTCGGTTGCTCACACTCTCCCTCTCCCCCGACATCTTAGCTTCCAGCTCAGTGACGTCCGTGTCTAGGGCATGACCAACCCCCACCCAGACTTGTAGCTCTTCAAGCACCTCCTCCACACCCACCTCAGCCCACATCTGCTGAGGCTGCAGCCACAGACCCCCATGCCACCAGGAACCTGCTCTCTCTGGAATATCCATCTCAGACCCCCACTATCTCCCCACACATGTGCAAGAATGTGAGATGCTCAGGTCCTTCCACCTCTGGGAGAGCTCCATCCACTGATCCCACGCGTCCTGACTGTCCCTCAGCCCCCTCCCCAGCAAGTTCGTCTTCTGCCTCCTGTTCCACTACACTTAATTCCTTGCAATTCCCGACTTCCTCACAAAAGCCTTACTTATCTCACAAAACCTACGTTTTAGACGAACTCAAGTGGCCTCTTTCTCCAGGCCTACATTCAAACGACTGCTTGTTTCAAAGAAAACTTACACGGTGGTGACAACTGGCTTCACTTTAAATTCATGATAGGAAGACTCAAACCCACACGCCCAGGAATGCTGCCGTTTCCCTGTAGTGTTCATCTCTATTTGGTGCATACAAATCTGAATAACCCAAGCTCAGAGATCTCGACTTTCAAGACTCACCTTTCCACTTAATAATGTCTCTTGGACGGCTTCCCGGCAGGTGTACCAGGTTTCAGCAGATCAGCGCCCCCACAGCAGCACGTAGAAAAGTGGAATAAACTTGGAAAATGACATTTTTTTTTAAGGTCACAGAGGTGAGACGTGGATGCAAAGATGCCCAGAAGAGGTGGATTCCAGAGAGCGTGCCATGAGCCCTGCCCAGTTGGGCAGTGACTGGCCTTCCTCCCTGGGGACATCCTCCAAGGATCGGGCTTGCTGAGGGAGGTGGAGGGTCCCTCTTCGCAGGACGAGACGTCAGCAGAGGGATTTTTTTTTTTAAGTATCTGTAAAGTATCAGGTTGGCATGTTGGACTGAAATCTCTAGGGACCGCCAATGAGGAGTTAACTCTCTCCACCTTTGCTGAATGTGGGCAGTGGTGCTGGGGGCACCCGGGCTGGAGCCTGGCAGGACCCGGGCAGATAAGGGAGAGCACTGTGGTCAGCGCGGTCCAGCTGCAGAGAAAGTCCGTCACCCCTGTACACCTGCCCCCTTCAGTCCTGCTGCCAAGCAGGCTGCTGCTGGAAACTCCTCCCCCTCCTGAAAGAACGGCTTCACATTTCTGATCGGCCTCTGGAGGTTCTCTGGATGGTTCTTCCCAGCATTCTAAGTAAATGGGGAGCAGCCCCAGGCCCCTCCTGTCATCTTAACTGCAGCCTATATCCTGCTTAGACGTTTGTCACCCTCCTTAGAGGGAGAACGCCTCTTCCTGACTCCACTCTTGGGAGGGCGTGACGAGAGAAGTTCTCACAGCCTGGGGTCTGGGGAAGCCATCCTGGCTTGCACCCGAGTTAACTGGAACTTGTTGCTGAGGGCAGCCTGTTCGCGGCACGCACCGCGCGCGGGGCCTCAGCCTCGACCCGCACGAACCGGAAGTGAAGGCCGCCTCCGCCCCCGGGCGACGCTGGGACGCCCTCCGTGGCAAGACCCCCCAGCCCGGGGCGCCTCCCTGCGGCCCTGCTGCTCTGTCTTTTTTGAAACCTTGAAGGAAGGTCCCCGGGTCACGTTCGCCCACGGCTCTGACGGGAGCAGCTCCGCAGAGCCACCGAGAGGCTGCCTCCCGGCTGCCGTCCTCAGCGTGGCTCCAATAAAACACCCTTCTGCTCCTTCAGCCACCCTCAAGGCTTTGTTTCACCGGCAAGGTCCACGAACAACTCCCGGGAAATAAAACTAGAGTCTGGGCAATAAAGTCTATCCCCTCTCTTCTTCTCCCGTGTGCTCAATCTACTTTCCCTGCCTCACAGACCGACGCTCCTGCTGCAGAGCGGCTGCCCACACCTCAGCTTCGGCGTCTGCAGAAGCCCCGCCCGTAACAGGGCGCTTCAAAATGGCGGTGAGGGGCCGTGCGCAGAAGCTCCGCCCACACCTCTGTTCCACATGGCCGGAGGCGGCCGTGTGCAGAGAGGCTGTGCCTGCGCCGGCGAAAACCGCGCTGCCCTCCCCGCTGGGACCCAATAAAGCGGCCCTGCCCGCAGCCGGAGGGGAAGCAGGTGCTCCATAGAGCTGGAGCTTGGGTCTCTCTATTTTTAAAAAAATTTTTTGAAGATGTTTTTTGTCTTGCACATCAACTTACCAGATATTTATTGAGAGTCTCTTTTACCCAGACAGTGTTTTATTTATTTACTAAAAAAATTTTTTCTGTGGAGGAGGTAATTAAGTTTACTTATTTATTATTACTTTTTTTTTCAGAGGGAGTACTGGGGATTGAACCCAGGACCTTGAGTATGCTGAGCATGTGCTCTACCACTTGAGCTATACTCTCCCGTTTTTTAAATTCTTAAAATTTTTTTCTCCATTTTCTTTTATATTTAGGTCTTTATGAGACAAGGAAGATGGTTTTCAAGTCTAAACACTGGAGTAATCTCAATGACATTAATATTACAATCCTCATCTAAAGGAAACGAAATGTTTGAATGGAAAAATAGTATTTGATATTTAGCTTTCAGAACATAGAAATGTCTCAGAGAAACTGACACCAGTGTATGTATATCTGAGGTAGTTCTTGTATAATTAACAACTCTCACAGTGATGGGAAACACTGCTTTTTGGATATATCACACATTAACTTTCTATGTCAGGAATTCCACATTGCTGTAAAATAATTTCAGTTCACTGCTATGGCAATTATGCAAATAGATGTAAACTCCATTCCTAGAAGAACTTTAAAAAAGCAGAATGCTTACGAATTATGTGTTAACACAAATGTCAACAAAAATCGTCCAACAGGTGTAGAAGCACAGTAACAGAAATGCAATTATCAGTATAGCTGCCCTATGAGAGTAAACTACAGCATTTCCCATTCTCTGGTCCATGAACAAAGGTTTTCTCTGCTACTGAACCTAATTCATCTCTTTCTGTTGGCTCCAACTATATCTAGCAGAAGGATCCTCGTTGGGGCCCGGCTCAGAGGGGTCCGTAACAATCGGACAATCCTGCTGCCTTCATGTCTTCTTGTCCTGGGCCTTGCTGATGTCCCCAGATTTTAAGAGGAATCAAATTGGCTGCCAGCCTGGAAATGAGTGGGAGAGAGAGCCTACCTCTAATGTTTTATTTCTGAACAACAAAATAAGAAATTAGGCAAATCGGGCAGGTTAAGAATGAACAGGACAAAGAGAACATTGGTGTTGCTTATGTTCTTCACTTTACTTTTCAGTGGGGTGAGATGTTTAACTAGCATAATACAAAAAAGAATATAACTTCCCTGTGTGGCAGGGAAGACTAGGTTTGCTCATCTGGTTGGAAGAGTGAAGGCTGGGAAAGCTGAACAGTGAGAACTGAGTTGGGGGAAATGTTGAATTCCTTATTTCACCAAAAGGAGAGTTAGAGGTTAATAACTGTGTACCTTTGATAATAGAGTAATTCATATGCATTTGTTCACTTTTTGTTTTTATAAAAAATATATTCCCATGGAAGTAAAAGTTCAAACAGCATGGAAGGATTTAAATGAAAGCAAATTGTGCAATTGTTAGAGCAGTAAAATCATATATTCTTTATAAATTGTCAATATCACTACTGATTTTTTTATCTCCTTATTTTACCAGTTATTGACAGATATGTGTTACATTACCACATTATGATTGAGAATTTATTTCTCTGTTCAGTTTTGACAGTGTCTGCTTTCTGTATTTTGAAGTTATGTTATTAAGTGAATTATAAATTCAGAACTTTCATATCTTTCTGGTAGATTAACCCTCATCATTATAAAATTTTGCTCTTCATTTGTAGCAATTCTTTCTGCCTTAAAGTCTCTTTTGTCTGATATTAATATAACACCACCAACTTTCTTTTGATTAGTGTTTGCATGATACATCTTTTTCCATACTCTTACTTTCTACTTTCTTGTGTCCTTTTATTTAAAGTACATCTCTCTCTTTCTCTCTCTCCTTTTTTTTTTTTTTTTTTTGGAGGTGGAGGTAATTAGGTTCACTTATTTTTGGAGGAGGTACTGGGGATTGAACCCAGGACCTCCTGCATGCTAAGCATGTGCTCTACCATTTGAGCTGTGCCCTCCCCCTAAAGTGCATCTCTTTTAAACAGAATAATTCTTTAAAAATCTAGTCTGACAATCTTTGACTTGAAGTACTTATTCTATTTATATCTCCTGTAATTACAGATGTATTTGAGTTTAAATCTACCTTCTTACTATTTGTTTTCTACTTGTCCCACCTAACTTATGCTTCTTTTTCTCTCCTTTCTCGCCTCTTTTTAGAAACAACCTGAATGTCTATCATTAAAGGACTAGTTGAATACACTCCGTCCAAACAATGATATGCATTGTAATGCAGTAATATGCAACTGTAAGAGGAGGAATGAGATCTATCTCTGTGATCTCCAGGGTATATTTTTATGTGGAAGACGTGAAGAGACATGTGTATAATAGGTTACAGTCTAAAAAAGGGTGGAGGGAATATACAGTTGACCCTGGAACAACATGGGTTTGAACTGTGTGTCCACTTACATGTGCATTTTTTCCATAAATACGTATTGCAGTACTGTGTGATCTGTGGTTGGTTGAATGGGCGGATGCTGAACAGAGGAGGAAGGGACTACTGTAAAGTTATACACGGCATTGCCCACAGGGTCGCTGCTCCTAACCCCCTCGTTGTTCAAGGCTCAACTACATATGCATACATTTTCTTATATTAAAAAAAAAGGAAGAACAAACTGTAAACTTTGTAAATGGTTAGTTTTAGGGGAGGGAGGAGATTGGGTAGACAGTACTTTGTTTTATAGATTTTACTTTCATAGCATGAAAAACTTTACCTAATTAAAATACAAAAATACAGTAAAGAAAAATAAAGCAATCCCTGAATTTTGTAAAGTGACATGAAACGAATGAAACTGTGTATATTAGTGTCTTGAAACCACTGTCTGGACTATGAGAAACGCTGCCAAACAGAAGACCCAGTTTCTCCAAGAAATACGTTAAAATAAATAAAATAGAAATGTCAGAGTGCCTTACAGATTGAAAAAGAGACTTAGGTGACGTATCAACTTAAAAGTGTGCAATCATCTAGGATCCTGAATCAAATGAACAGTGTAAAAAAACCAAAAAAAAAAAAAATCAAGCAGGGAAAGCTAAACATTTAACTGCTTTTTATAATACAAAGAGAATTTTTTTTTTGATGCAACAAGTATATGGCCCTATGTTTTAAAAGTCTCCATCTTCAGAAGTGTACGCTGAAATGCTTACAGGTAAAACACTATGAGGCTGAGATTTGCTACCAAATAACAGGCGGTGAGTGTCGGTGGCGGGCTGTAGACTGGGAGCGAGACTGGCTGGCTGTCCAGGCAGGTGCACAGGTACGTGAGGTTCACCTGGAGACAGAAGAGGCGGCTGCACTCTTGGAGGGAGGCGATGGGAGCGGTTATAATGCGGCCGTCGCGGCTGCTCGACTAGCAGCGTCGACCAGCCGCTCGGTCCTTGAGGGCTGAGCTCAGGAAGCAGCTGCAGGAGGTGTCGGGGTGCGCGCCTGGGGCCTGGGGCGGTGCGGGGACCCCTCTCCCTCCTGTTCCCCGCTGCTCCCCGACCGCCTCCGCACGGCCGGGAGCGCGCAAGCAGGTGCTCGGGGCCCGAGGGGCGGAGCCACGACGATGGAGGTGCGCCTGCGCCGGGAGGCACAGCCCACATTTCCCAGGAACACCTGCGCGCGTGGCCCCGCCCAGCGTCCCAGAATCCCTTTCAAGCCAGAAGCTAGGTATCCGCATAGGGGGTGTCTGGTTTGTGGTCTTGAGGTCCTTGACGCTTGGTTCAGGGAGGGTCGCTCCGCACGAGCTTTATTTCGGACCCTCTCCTTGCAGAGGGTGAGCTTGGCCTCTGGCCGTCCCTCCACTCACCTGACAGCGGGCCGTCCCCGGGCGGCGAGGGGTCACCCCCCGACTGGGTGGATCTGCAGCCCTCGGGGCGGGCGGAAGTTGGGCGCTGGCGGCGAGGGGGCCTACAAAGAGCTTCACGGTTAGGAGTGGAGGGGGCTCTCACTGCCGAGGATCCACGCTCCCTGCTCGTGTGGTTGAGCGGCTGCAGTTAGAGCAGAGCTGGGGCGAGTTAACCCACGGCTCCTTTCGCAAGGCTGGCAAACGATTCCGTGAACACCGGCGCCTCCAGGAACACTCGGCTAACCCGCGGGCCTCCGCTCGCATTGGGAGGGGGCTTGTGGGCGCCGGTCAGGGTGTGGTCGGCTCGTGCGGGGCCTCGGCAGTCCTGGCCGCTGGCTCCCTGAGCAGACGCCTGTGCTTCCCTTGTTGGCCCGGACTTCTGGCGATGCGCGTCTAAATGCCTTTGCTTCTGAGCTCTCCTGACCTTTCCTAACTCTCGCTCTCCTCCCTGCATCTCATGAGTGATGCTCTTTTTACTAATTTGCCTGGTGTCTGGCTTAGCCAGTAGACCTAAGCCCCCACCTTGCTGTGTAGACGCCGAATCAGTTGACTTGTTCAATAAAGGGTCAAAATTACTGATAGTTCCGGCTTTGCGGTCTCTTTATGTAATAAGAGTGTTGTCATAGAAATCTGAATTTCATGTGTCAGGAAATATTTTTTACCCAACCATTTACATCTCATGTATTACACTCTAGTGCAAAGCATGATGCCCAAAACGAGATAAAGTATCCCAGGTGTATTCTGGGGGGCGGGGGTACCCAGGTGTAATTTTAAATCAGTGTACAGTGGTGTGAGATCATTACTCTTCAACCTCTGGGTATAGGTCTGATTTGGACCTAAGATTTTTTTCAGGAAAAGACCTCTATTCTAGGCTTGAAACAGGCAATTTCATTTTGCTTCCTGTCTTCTTTACCTATAAGCCAGAACAGCCCCCAAGTTCTCAGTGGGAGATTTCCAGTCTTAAACACTAGAAAGGACACTGTTGGCAGGGGCAGCATGCCATAGGCCCTGAGCATCCCTACCTATTTGTGCTGGGCATCCAAGAATGCCAGGTCTAACTGTCCTTTACCTGGGCCACGTCTCAGGTTTGCTTACAGCAGGCAGTGTCTCCCAGGACAGAACACACTTGCTTACAGTTCTCTGTAAAAGCAGCAATTCTCTCAAGTGTTGCTTTTCTGTAGTGCAGCCCACTGTTTGTGCTGAACTCCATCTAGGCCCACCAGGGTCACCCTCTTGTGACTGAGGGGTAGGGGAGGTAGTGCTCAAATGTGAAGTCTGGCTACTGCTTTTGCCATGAGTAATAAAGTCCTTTGTGACCCAGGAGTCTCGTGTCTTCCGCCAGCACCCATGAAATAACAGGCTAGTTTATTACCTTGGTAGGTTACAATCCCAGACCCTTTACTGTTCTGGATGGACAGGTGAGATAACTTTTCTGAGGAAATAATCTTGGTTATTGTGCAGAAGTTTCTGCAGAGACGCACTAATCAAACATTTACTGAGGGCCTGCTTCCTACCAGGTGCCGGGTGCTGTGCTGGGTACAGGCGGTAGAGAAATGAGGATGACGTAGTCCCCCTTGTAAGAACACATTCTCTAGTAGCAGAGACAGTTGTCCCTGAGCCCTCTCTGTCTCACTTCCCAGTCCAACTCATCAGCAAGTCCTGTATTCTGTCTTCAAAACACACCCGGTGTTGGGTCACTTCCCACCACCCCTACTGTGACCTCTGCTATTTCTCCTCTTGTAAACATAACTTCCTAACTGGTTTCCCTGCCTCTGCCCTAGCTCCACTTTAGAACATTAGGAACACCTGGGGAGTTAAGGCATCCTGAAATTCAGGCCCCAAGCCAATGAAATGAATCAATATTCCTGGAGGGGGAGCCCTGGCACTGGTAATTTTAAAAGCTCCTCAGGTCATTCTAATGTGTAGCTGGGAGTCAGATCCACTGCTGTTGACAATGAAAAGGTGCTGAGGGCTTTAAGCAAATGGTGACTTGGTCACATGTACTAGTCAGTCTGCGCAGCTGGATGTGCTGGTCCTAGTTAGATGTTTTCAGACGACTTTGGCAAACGTGGAAGATACACCGAAGGGAGCAAGATCAAGGGCAGGATGAACACTTACCTGGGTACGAGATAATCTAAACGAGACCTGATGAAAAGTCTGAAATGAGGTAGTGGCTGTGGGGACAGAGAAGAATGAGCTGAAACATAGGGGGGTAAAGCCTAAATCGATAGTCCGGGTGGTCCCTGACCACATGGTTCTGAGCCGTGGGGGAAGATCTGGGTGGGAGGCCCAAACTGAAGTGGGGAGTGCAGAGTGCATCCTTTGTTGGGCTCATTCTCATTTAAAGATTTGAATCTAAGAAACTCTACGGGAGGGGAGACAAAACTTTCAGTGCTCTAATCTCATAAAAATACGCAACTTTATAAAATTGTAGGTACATACCTTTTGTGTAATGAATTTTCATTTAACTAATTTTCAGGAAGAACTCAACTAAGTGCTGAAGCCAGGGGTTCCAACCCTTATTCTGTCGCCGTGTGCGGCTATGACGTCAAACAAGACACTCCAGCGTCCTGGGCTTCACGCCGCTCCCATACAGAGGACTCGATGCTGCTGACACGCTCACACGCACATTTATACACATCACCGTAGTGTGCATGCTTGCCATTTTTAATGGCTGTGTTCTAAGGGGGTAATCATTAGAGTGACATACAGAGCCATGAGGAAAATGACAGAGACAGAGGACTGGAGTACAATTACAGGCACATTAAAGTGAACTGATACCAGAAGACAGAGAAATGAAACCTAATGACTTTCACGTTTCAAAGACCAAACAAAAGTTTACCAGTACTTGGCATGAAATAGATGCTCAGAATTCAAATTTAGATCAGAAACCTGCCGTAAGGAAAGTGATGGGAAAGGAGTGTGATTAGCATATCGATACAGTAAATCATCAAGACATGCAATAGGTAAGACACTACACAGTAGGAGCCATACATTTAGTTGCTCTTAATTGCTCTCCTTAACCCACTTGCCAGGTTAACCGACCAGCTCTTGCAGTTGAGTGTGCTGCTTCCCTAGTACAGGTAACACTTGTGTTCTCTCCAGCTTCGCTGTTTGCTCCCAGAGTCGTGGGTCTGAGTGGGCCTCCCATGTTCCATAATTAGATATGATGTAACTGGTGAAACGAGTGTGGAGCTGCCTTTACGCAGACTCCGCTGAGTGGCTGGAAATGCTCGGCACACGTGCTCAGCACGCCTGCAGCAGTGAGCCTGCCTACTGCCCAGATCCTGGTTTCTAAATTGCTGCCTATTAAAAAGAGCCAGGGATTCCTGGAGAAATGGCTCATCCCACACCTGGGGTACTTAGAGTGCAAGCTGAACCTGGGAGACCTTTGTCAGAAGGCAGTTAGCTGCCAAAAGCTTGGAGAGGAGGTGCCAAAGGACTGAAGAGCTACTTGAACGGCTCTAACTGGCCGAATGGGGGACCATTTGAGCCTCACAAACAATGGTCACAGCTGCTTGTGACTGGTGAGCCGCCTGTCACCACCGCCAGTAACTCCCTTCTCTGCAGACTGCTAACTCAAGAAGATCTGAGCGTGACCCTGCCCCTGGCGCATTCCCAGGTGACGGAAGAAAGCTCTTCCTTACAGAGTGCCAGTCAGTAACGGTAGGACGACAGGATTAGAAAACTGCCACTTCGCAAATCTTGATGAAATAATCGATTCTGGCAAGGATCACCACCCCCAAACCACCAGGTAAGTGGTAAGCGGGCTGTCCACACATGGCCAGTGTCAGGGCACAGATTATCTGTTAACCACAACAGCAAAAACGTCCCTTTACGTTGGAAAGACGTGGTGATCGAATTTTGCATCCCAGTGAGTCAGCCAGATATTAGTGAGACTTCGGGCGTGATGCAGTATGAAATACATCTGACGTGTTAACGTTAAAAATGTTTACCCTGAATTCATGAAGCCTTTGGCCCTAACTGCTAATCTACAGAAACTACAGGAACAACATAAACAAACCACACATAAAGAACCAGGTAAATCCTTAAAACGAGACATTCTACAACTGACTTGCTCTATTTAAGAAAAAAAATCCTGGAAAAAAGTTGAAGGCGGAAGACTCTTGGGTAGACGAAACAGAAATAATCACCTGTGCTGTGCGAAACGTGACTGGATTACAGGGAGAATGTAAACACGAACTGAGCACTAGGTATCAGGGAATTACTGATCAGTTTTTGAGGTATGTAATGGTACTGTGGTTGTTTTTACGAGATGCACCCGTTAGTGTTTAGGGGTGAAATGTTGTATCTGCAAGTTTCTTTCCAATTGTTCAGTAAAAAATATGGCAAAATGTTAATTTTTTACGCTAGGTGGTGGATATATAGTTTTATTATTCTTTAACTTTTCTGTATATTTGAACATTTTCATAACAAAAAGCTGTTAAAAACTTGAAAATGTGGGTCAGATACTGTGAAAGTGGGGAAAACACAGAGATCTGGGGTTCTCTACTGTCACTTGTTATTTTATAAGGACATCAGGTGCCTCAGGGCTTCAGTGGAAGACCTCATGAATGCATATTTACATAAAACACACAAAGGCAGGAAACTCAGGTTAACGCAAAGAAAGGCGCTGTGGACTGCGACACGCCACACGTTCGTTCCAGGAGAAAACGTGTTGTGTAAGGTAAGAGGTGGTATTACAAAAATTGCATCTTAAATACAGTGGTTGTTTTTTTAACACGATACTATGGCATAAGTGTAATGTGAGTACTGTGCAACCTGGAGGAAGTCTGCACTTCATGAAAGGTGACTCCACGACAGCAAGGTTAACTATCATGAGGACAAGGGGAAAGCAACTTCTTGAAGAAAACACTCAACAAGAAAGCCTTGAAGATGCCAGCAGCCCAGGTCCTTGCCCCCCCAGCTCCCCAGGTCTTACTGACATCCAGATGAAGCTGCATGGTCAGTACGTGTGCAAATTGATATTCACGGCACCAGAATTTCTATCAGCTTTTCCTCATCTAGCTCAGGAAAACTTCCTGTGCGAGGCTGTCCCGTGATTTCTTTAGGAATATCCCCAACGTTAAGATTTGGCGATTCTGAGCCTTCATTTTTAAGTAGCTCCTACTACCAACAAATGACCAGTATTTGTTAAGTACTTCGTTGCATGTGTGCACAAAAAAGTATTTTCAATTTTACCAATTTCACCCCGTATCAGTTACTTCTACCTTTTTACTCAAGTCTAACTTGACTACTTCATTTATTCATTAATTCCACCCACATGTACCAGCCACCTACCTACCATGTGCAAGGCACTGAAGAAAGAAACAAAGCAAGATGAAACGTCAGCTCTCAGAAGACGGTCTTAAATTCTGAGAGTGGAACGCTGTGGCCATTAAGTACAGTAGTATCCTCGCCTGTTCCTATGTGCATTTCTACCAGTTGTCCTTCTATGCTGTTTGGGACCCCATGAGCTCAGATCCTGTTCAGTAATTACTGCGTCAGTGACGGTTTCCACACCGGTGCTTTTTCCAGTGAAGCTTCCCCCCATTGTGTGAAGAGTAATCCCTGTTTTACTCATGTGTATGAGGAGGACCTATTTCAATCTTTCCTTTGAAACCGGTCATTTCAGTTCTAGTTTCTTCTTAAGAAACGACACGCTGCATTTTGCTTTTTTGGTCAAGCCACTCGTATTTTCTTAGGTAAGCCAAGTCCAGTATCATTTCAGTTACAAATGTTACCTGTGCATTCTCTTTCCTCACCCTTAAGTCTTGAATTTCCCCCCCGGACCACTCTGTGCACTGAACTCAAACCTACTGTCCACGACTTATTTTTTTCCCATTACTTCCTTGTCTTAAGATACGGGGCTGCCCTTGGTGACCCACTTTAGCGGGTTCGGTCTGTGACACACTGGCTAAGATCATGCCCTTAACTTTGTTATCTTTCGTTACTTTAGAAAACCGTCTGTGGCTTAGATCAGCTGTGATTTTCAGCACTCTACGTCCTGGGAGGATCCAAGTAGGAAGTTTGGGCCATGAGCACAGCAGCACTCAAGAAACGTGCTTCAGTGGAAGCAGTGGACTTAATAGTGAAACAGTCCAGGGGGAACCTTCAGTTATGAATTTAGGAGTCAGGTGGTGGCGGGAGGAAAGGAACTGTGTTATTCCTTCCTTCCAGATGACAGCTGTCAAAACCTAGTGAAACTAAGACTAATGTGCTTTAAAGATAAAGCCTGGGTGTTTAATTTTTGCCTGTTTGATTAAATTTGTACATGTCTAAGGGTCATATACACGACATTAGTTTCTCTATCCTAACGTCATCTTTCATCGAGCCTTCTTTAATATTTCAGTATTTAAAGGAAAGTGTAATTAAACAGTGGTCACATAGAAATCTTTAAGATATTTTCAACTTTTTTTTTTTTTTGCAAACCTACTGGCTCCACGTGGCAGTCATGGCCTCACTGGAAAAGAGAAGCAAAGGTGGGGAGGGGACCCTTTACGTACTTAAGGCTTCAAGGCTGGGAAGAACCAAAGCCTGAAAGCAGCCTTTTCTTTTCCGTTACTCCCGGATTACTCTCTAGGGTGAAACCTCTACTGGGTGGAAGCTTTCCCAAGTTACACTCACAAGGCCTCATTAAGACGTACCTGAAATACAGGTACGACGAGTCGACGAGTTACGGGCTTTTGAGGACCCTTACTTCCCTAGGGTTTCTTTCTGGAGTGAATTAAACTGGTATCAAATAAAGGTTAAGCAGTGAATGTTTTCTTCTTAAATTTCACATTAAATTTAAATAGGTTACATCCTCGTTACGAATTCTGATGCTTCTGCTGAGTGATAACTAACCTATATTGCACTTCTTTTGAATAATGTTTTTAACACACAGGACACAAAATAAAAGCCAAGTGCTTAAGTTTTCAAACTTAGATGAAGTCTCCCGTATCCGTTAGTTTCGGTGTTTGGCACCTGTATGAACACGCTGGTGCTGAATGAGGTTTGTGCTCTGGGTGAAGGTTTTACCACATATGCGGCATCCGTAGGGCTTCTCTCCTGTGTGAATCCTCTGGTGTTGAATAAGGCATGTTCTCTGGCTAAAATCTTTATCACATTCGTTACACTTATAGGGCCTTTCTCCCGTGTGAGTTCTCTGGTGCTGGTTAAGCGACGAGGAGTAAATAAAGGCTTTGCCACATTCATTACACTTATAGGGCTTCTCCCCAGTATGAATCCTTTGATGCTGAGTGAGGTTTGCGCCCTGTCTATATGCCTTCCCACATATGTTGCATTTAAAGGGCTTCTCCCCGTTATGAATCCTCTGGTGCTGAGTAAGGTGCACACTCTGGCTGAAGGCTTTCCCACACACACTGCACTTATACGGTTTCTCTCCAGTGTGCGTTCTGTGATGCTGGGTAAGGTTTGCACTCTGGCTGAAGGCTTTCCCGCATATGTTACAGACATAGGATTTCTCTCCCGTGTGAGTAGTCTGATGTTGAATGAGAGTGGAGGAATGAGCAAAGGCTTTCCCGCATTCGTTGCATTTGTAACACTTCTCTCCAGAATGAATTCTCTGATGTCGAATGAGGTAAGTACTCTGGCTAAACACTTTCCAGCACTCATTGCACTTATACGGTTTCTTTCCCGTGTGTATTTTCTGATGTTGAAGGAGGTGTGTGCTCTGACTGAAGGTTTTCCCGCACTCGTTGCATATGTAAGGTTTTTCTCCCGTGTGAACTCTCTGGTGATTAATCAGAGATGAGCTGTGGCTGAAGGTTTTACCACATTCTAAGCACCTGTACGGCTTCTCTCCGGTGTGCGTCCTCTGGTGGATGGTGAGGTGTGCGCGCTGGCTGAAGTCTTTGCCGCAGTCATCGCACTTGTAGGGCTTCTCGCCGGTGTGGATCCTCTGGTGGATGGTGAGGTGCGCGCGCTGGCTGAAGGCCTTCCCGCACTGGTGGCACTCGTACGGCTTCTCCCCAGTGTGCATCCTCTGGTGGGCGATGAGGGAGGAGACGTGCCTGAACTCCTTCCCGCACTCTTCGCACTCGTGGGACCTCTCTTTGGCGTGGCTGCTTTGGTGCTTGAGGAGGGATGGGTATTTCCTAAACTTTTTCCCGCACACGTTACACTTGTAAGGCTTGTCCCCAGGGTATATTTTTCCTTGCACGATACCGTACGAGACGTGACCGAAGGCTGCCCGGCCCTCGCTGTACACGGAAGTCTTATCATCTGACTGGGTACCAAACTGTATAATCAGGTTGGAATGCTTTTCAAAGTTACTTCGATATAGGTCATATTTACTCAGACACCCTCCTGCAGGAGCGTCTTCCTGTGAAAAGACTGCCTTCAGACCGAAGTTCCTGCTGCTGGCGGGGATTCTCCTGAAGGCCGCTGGCCTCTCCGACCTGTCATACTCGTAGGGCTCTTCCAGCTTGACGGTCTTGGTTCCACCCTTTGTGAGTTTAGAAGTATTTTCCACTGAAATACAGTCTTGGGCTTTTGCTTCCCATTCTGAAATTTAAAAGAATTATGTGTGTATATATATATGTTAAGTTTGCCTCTATTTGGAGAAAGGGAACTGCCAAAGCAGAAACAAAATAGTAACATGAATAAAATGCCTAAAGACTATGGCTCTGACAACCTCATAGCATGGTCCTTGAGGCTTGGGAAAGGAACACAAAGGGGCAGAACACAGGACTAGATTTGCAGAAGAGGGGAGGCCCCTCACTAGTCAACATGGGCACAGAGTTAACAGAGTAGCTCAGGTCAGGTGACAGAGCCAAGAAGAGAAAACAGACGGCAAGGCTGTGGGACGGCTTGAGGTGACTTATCACACAATCACGTACAATCGTATAAACTGTAATTCACGCGACGGGTTCACAGAGCAGGCAGGCTGCCCCCACTCCTCCTCCCAACCTACTCTGCGCAACCCTATGTGATACTCTGAAGGCAATTTCATGGAGTGGGTACCACGCTTAAATACATCCAGTAACTCCTACAGCCTAAAGCAATGCTTCTTAAGAGAACAGTCCCCAGACCAATGGTGTGAGCACTGCTGTCACCTGTGAGTATGTCAGGTGACTGGGCCCCTCCCATACTGAGTCAGAAACTTCGGGGGTGGGGCTGAGTCCTCCAGGAGGTTTGGGATCAGTGACTTAAAGAATAAAAGTTGAAGAAAAGAAAAAGTTCAAAATACCTCCACTGGGTATCCAGTCCTCAAATAATCTAGTCTTTTCTATTCTACTCTGCCTTCTACCACACCTCACATTCAGCTAAAGTTCAAAGTTATCCACGTAACTTAAAACTACATCCTCATAATCGTCTAAATTGCCACTAATTCCAGACTCTGGGCCTTCTCCTATGATACGTTCTCCACGTATTAAAAAAATACTCATGGGGAGGAGGGTACAGCTCAGTGGTGGAGCGCATGCTTAGCATGCATGAGGTCCTGGGTTCAATCCCCAGCACTTCCATTAAAAAGTAATAGTAACAATAATAAATAAATAAACATAATTACCTCCCCTCCAAAAAAAGAGAGGTACTTATGGCCCAGCTCACTTTTCTCCTCCTTAGAATCCTAAACTACAGACTAGGCTGAATCATACAAAATCGCCCTTGTTTTGTAGGCCTATATGGCTGAGTATCAGCAGTTTTATGTGGTTCAACCTAATATAATATTGGGCCCACAGCAGAACTTGGCCTTATGTTATTATTTCACAACTTTGTGTGTTTCTTCTATTTCCAGCTCAGATGCAAACTCTGGAAATGGCTTCTGCTTCCCCACTGCTTGCAGGTCTGGGTACGTACGCGGGTGAGGGGAGGGAGCCGTTCTTTCATTATGCTTCCGTGAACTGTCTGAATTTATGAACTACTTTTATTACTTTGATTCAAATAGAAAAATTAGACACTAGAAAATGCCTAGGAGGAGGAACGTTAAATGAGAAAAAGCAGTACCGTTAACTAGTGTGAAAACTCATTAGACTAGACTATGTTATGAAAATGCAACAATGAGATTACAAGTTTTAAAAGATATTTTCTGATTTTTGATAAATTGGCTGTATTTCTTTAATTACTATTTAGTACTAGAAATGTTGTTATATTACTTTTTCTATAGGAAAAAAATTTAAAACAACTCTCTCAAACCAGGATTTATTACTCCTCCCACAAAAAAAAAAGAGAATGCTAATGGACTGTGTGGGTGGGTGTGTATACACACAAAAATGACGAGACAGTACCAGAAGCTGAGCTTAACTTTCACATAATCAGAATCAGTCTATGACAGAGGGGGATGGCTCAGTGGCAGAGTGCCTGCCTAGCATGCACAAGGTCCTGGGTTCAATCCCCAGCACCTTCATTAAAAAATAAATGAATAAACCTAATTACCTCCCCCTCCCAAAAAGCAAACAAGAATCAGTCTATGACAGAACCATCCATATACTTGAGAAGGAAGTACTGAAGTTATAATTAACAAGTGTTAAGTAGCAAGTCTGAATGATGACCACGAAGACATTGCTACCATAAGCTTACATTTCTAAACCAAATCAGTTTATTGGTAATTCATGAACTGAGATGATTAAGCAGGGCTTAAATTTGTGTACATAACTAAGCAGAAAGGAGTGATTAGAAGATTTAAGTATCTAACAGTGGTATGATATTTCTAACAGAAGAGATCAGTGCTGATCAGGTGGTCAAGGGATGCTGGGTGGGGTGGGTAGGTCTGGTTTGGGCTGAACCTGAAAGAATGGCTGGGTCCCTATGACGGACAGGACCATATCAAGTTCTGACACAGGAACGGACACCAGAGACCAAGAATACTGCTCTGTCTGCGAGTCATGGGCTTCCATCCCCCGAAGTATGACTGATGAGACGCCCCACCCAAAGGTTCAACTCATTGCATGTCTCTAAGCTGGTAAGAACGTAACATCCCCGGAGGCCACAAATCAGGCAAAAGCAGGAAGACCGGACATAGGCAGAGCAGAAGGTGGCTGAGAACCTCCTCCCTCCTGCTGATGACCCTCAGCTTCCACTCGAGGGTGCAGGGGGCCCAGGAGAGGAGGCCGGCAGGAGTCCGCACACTGTGTTCAACCCCACATAAGGACAGGCTAGAGAACAAACCAAACCCCCCAAACCTCACCTCTGCGGGAGAAGAGGAACTTGCTTTTCTCAGTTCTGCTGCTCTTTGGTGGGAGCAGAATCTCCCCCCAAAATACATAACCATAAACTGCCCCGCTTGTGGGTTTACAGCCTTAATTTAACCTGAGTCATCTAAAAACTCAAGTGGTCCCCGGCGGGCAGCACCTCCGGGAAGCCGGTCCTGACCTCAGCGCAGGCTTGCTTCCACCATGCCATGTGTCTGCCTGGGGTTCAGGGTGTGCTATGGGTGTATTTCGCATCACTCTGCCAACTAAAGCAAACAGACCATAAGTTATAAGAATTAGCTTTTCCAGTAGTATGACCCTTACAATACCTGATGACCAGATAAAGCTAACTTTTTAAAAAAGTGAAGCAATTCACTCTAAGGTAGCATATTACATGGTCATTATTGTTTAATTTACTGTTAATCCTGTATTCCAGCATCAGTGTTGGTAGATATACTAGAAGTCAGTGCCTTAAATTGAAAAAAAAAAAAGGGAATAAAAAAAGCAAAATGCAAAAGAGTACTGGGTACTTCTTTCATATACAGGAGATAAAAGAATATATTTATGATTTATCTCTGCAGAGAGAAACACAGGAAGGACAAACCAGAAACAAAGGAACATGGTTACCTACAGGGAGTGGCTGGGGACAGGGCAGAGTGTAGACCTTTCTATACAGGTTTGACTTCTGAACCATGTTAATGATTTTACATACTCAAAAATCTAAAATTAAATAATCAAGAAATAAGAAAATACTGAAACTGAACACAGATGGAATCAAACAAGCTTAACTGTCTATCAAACTGCTAAGATAACCAGAAGGGAAGAATTCAAGTAACTTCTGCACCCAGTATCCTGTGTGCCTTTAGTGGAATATATTCTAAGGACATGAAGAAATTCTGAACTTTGCCTAAGCAGTTTATCTGAGTGATAGTGCTATAATTCTGAGACCATTTTTGTGTGTATTATGTGACAGAGCAAATGAGTAAATATACTGATGTTGGGAACCAGGTGATTCACTGCGCGAGAAAGGAAATACAAGATGGATATGGGAAGGGACAAGATGGGCTCTTGCGGTGCTGGACCTGAACGAGAGCTGTCAGTATGAACTCGTGACTAAAGACGCCCACAGACACACACACACGTCACAGCTCTATCTACTGAACAGATGTTGGAGCCACGGTACCCAGAGCAGTGAGTGCCCTGTCTGCCCAGAGCCTGGTTTCTCATTGCTGATCCCCATTAATGAACCACTGTTCCCTAGAGAAATTCCAGCTCTAAGCTAGGTAAGAGGTGAGCCTAAAGACCATGCTCTGCCAGAAAGCAAGGAAATACTACAAGACTAGAGGGACGTCTCAGAACGACACAGGACTTGCTTTGAAAGGCTCCCCCTGCCCAAATTTGCGACACTTGAGCATCAAAAAAACACCCCCCAACACCTGGAATTAAAGCACTAATAACACATTGAATTTTAAAGAATTCCATGAGACCGCAGTGATATATACACATAAAAACGGGGGCAGAGGAGGGACAGCTACTCTTTACAGATTAATCACTTAGAAGAAATGGTGGAATTGAAATCACCATTTTGCAACCAGCAATGTAATAAAGCCAGGATCCTCAATGGACCGCACATGAAAGGTCATCGGGGAACAGAACAGTCACGTGGCCCTCAGGTGTCAACCCACAGATTACAACACAGGTGCAGGAACTGGGTGGACGGGGCACACAGCTGGGGGACTTGTCTGTATAAATCTGGCTTTACACAGTCTTACAATTTTTGATCTTGTGATCAAAAGATGTTATCTTGTTAAATAATTAGAAGATTTTAAAAAAGGAATGAGTTAGGAGAGTGGAGGCAGGGGGCTACAGGGTTTTGTCAGCAAACAGAATAAAGGAAACACAAAAAGAAGTTAAGATGGTTTGAAATTTAGGATTTTAGGGGACACTCACGTATACTTAAAAATAGAGGGAACGAACACAGTGAAAGCCCCCAACAAAGTTCCAAGGGATGGAACCCCGGGGTTGAGGAGAAGCAGAAAAGGTGTAAAAATGATGTCTGGAAAATCTCTTCCTGAAGATGGTCTCCGTGAGGAAGCAATGCCAAGCAGCTCAGTGTTCTCGACAGGCTCAGGCGTCTTTGTGCAAAGTGACCTGGCCACGTTTAAAACCGACTTCACCACACGGAGGCTAATACAGGCTCTTAACCACAAAGAATCCCACCTGCTGGCTGTTCTCTCACCTGGACTGGGGCCTTCTAAAATTTCTTTTATCACCATCCATGGTTCTTCCAATATGGGAATCACAGTTGGTCTGTACACCGTAAGTCCTGTTCAGGAGGAAGAGAATGAGTTTTGTCCTGGAGCTAAACAGTTGTTCAAATTTTATTACCTGACTTCTCATCCACGAGGATGCACGGACCTCTACGTGAAAAGAATGGCTCACGGACATGAGCTAATGGATTAGGTCACTGTCCTTTCCAGAGCTGGCACAAAAATTCCCTGCCACCCTGGAAAATATGTGCATAGAGACCATGGAATGGGGGGGCGGGCAGGGAATGGGTAAGGCACAGAGTCGGGGGTGGCCCTGGGAGGCTGGTCATCATAGTTTCTGATGACCTTCCACTTAGAAACCTTTCGTTTGGGAAAAGAGATTAGAACTTGGCCATTTCTGTGCCTGGACGGGAGATGCACGCTCACCTCTGTGCCAGCCCATTTTTAACAGCTGAGGAAAGAAATACTCTGGTGGGTTTGCTTGGGGGGTGGCGCGGATGATGCTCACCCAGAGAAACCATGTTCCAGTAGTTCTGCAACGTGACGGTCTTGTACAGCTCCTTCTGCACAGGGCGCATGAGCTCCCAGTCCTCCGGGGTGATGTCCACGGCCACGTCTGTGAATGTCATAGATTCCTGTAACAGCAAACGTAACTTCACTTGGTTTGAGAACTAGCAGGAAGTGGACAGGGATGGCACAGGGGCGTGAGTGGTGAGGACCACAGAGCCTTGAGCTTGGGAAGGCCCCTAAAGTCTACCTAGTCAACACCTTCTCCCAACATATGGATGAGCAGATCTGAATGGGACATCCTAAAATGAAGCAGAATTTATCATTTCTAGTGCACGCATGGGTGGCTCCATCTTAAACAATGAACAGATTTAAACACAGACGACAGAGAGCTGAATGGCTCTGCTTTTCAAGTGCTGCCTGACGAATTAATTACATGCGTTATAATTTGAAATTTTAAGACATCCTGTGCACCCTGTGGTGGAATGCAGAGCCCCTCCTTCCCTCCTGAAATGAAACTGGTACCAATACCCACACTCAACTGCTGTCCTAGGTACATCTCAGTCTGGCAAAAGGTGCATCATTCTGCTCTTCTTCCCTTTGTTAAAAAACATTTCTTGATTATTCTCACGTTTTTCAAATTAAAAAAAAATTTTTTTAATTAAAAAAATGATATTGGAATTTTGAAATCACATTCAAGTTTATAATTTAGGGAGAACTGACAGATTTACAATATTCAAGGCTTCTTTCATGTCCTATAGAATGACACAGGACTGCAAAATTTATACTATGTTTAGTTTTAGTTATTTTAAGCTTGGGGGCTAATACTGTGAGCGGAATCTTTTATTTCATTTTCCCATTGATGCGATTTTTATGTCTATGTAAGAAAGTGAACACTTTTTGTATGTCATTTTCCATTGCAGTCACTTCACTCAAACTTTCTATTATTGTTCCTAACAGTTTTTCCCTTTTCTCAGGTTTTCTGGATAAACATTCATATCTATAAATAATAATTTTACTCTGGTTACCAATTTCAGACCATGTCTATTTTTTATAGTAAACTTTTAAGATGGCCTGAGTTGCTCTTCCTTAAAATAACACAGACTCGTAATCAACAGTAACACCAGTAACACATGGCCTTGAATTACCTGTTAACAAAGAAAAATGATGCTGCAACTAGTGTTTAATCTCACTGTGACCTTCCTGATCACCTCCTGAAATCCAGGCTCGCAGGTCTCACAATATTTAATCCTCACCCACCTAAGAGGAGTTGAGAGGTGAGTGGCTCAGGCTGCGAGCGGTTAAGTCTTGCCCCAAATCACAGGCTCAACGGCAGAACCAGGAACCAAACCTAGATGCACCTGGCTGTGGAGGGCAATCCCTCAGCCCCTCTGTGCTACTGCTGCTCACAGCCACAAAGTAAGGAAAGGGACATCAGGGGAAGCAACGGACCCCGTTTCTTACGCAGGGCCTCCACCCACCTGAACAGGCCAACATGACTTACGGGGGAAAATGGAGGCTCGGGTGCCTATTAGGACTTCTGGGGCCACAGAAGTTAAAGGGCCAGGTTAGAAAATGTCCTCACACACGAAGACGGAATTTTCAAGCCACAGAAGAAACTGACACTCACTTTGGTCACCAAGTCGTTCAGCCACCCTCCTGGTCTTCCTTTGGGGTCTTCCTCTGGGATCTCTTGCCAAAGGGTAGAGTTCTGCGGAGACGCTAGGGTAGAGAAAGAGTTCACAGTGGAGGTTAGCCCTGTCTGAAGAGCCGAGGAAACTCTTCACCAGTCGATGCCTACATTTTCTTAAAGTGAGGAGTCAGAAGAAAACCAGAAACAGCATACCCACTTCAAGGAACCAGAGGGAAGGGGCAATGGCTTATCCTAAGACATCAGCACAGGCTTCAAAAGCAAGCCTGCTCTGGGACTCTGAAGAGTATGTACCAAATTCACAACGTTCTTCTAAATCTTCACACAACATAAATTCTGGGAGCTGTCTCTTAGTGGAAAAAAAAATTTCTCTGGACACTTTTCTACCTGTTTGGAAGCATGTTACCATAAAATCCAAGTCAAAAAGCAAACAATGTATCAGCAGAATGGTTCAAACCTCTGTAGAGAAACTTCCTGAGGGCTCACCTGGGGGGAACTTGGTTGTGTCTGGTCCCAGTTTTGTGACACATGTGGCTGGGTTTAGAGAATGTGTGTTTGTTTCTAAGCACGCAGTAGGAGAAAGCCATGGGGGGGGAGGTGCTCAGGTGAAGCCCGTTCTCACTCACTCACTGACCTCCATCCTCCTAACCCCTTCAAAGGGCTGCTCTCTGACATGATGGCTCTCTCCTCTGACCACCCAGGATTCCTCCCCTCTCTGCCTGACAAGCCTTACCTTCTTCTTCCTCTAGAATCTGAGTCAAGTCCTCCACCAGAGTCACCACTTCCTCGCCGCTCCTCGGGTACTGGGACTTCACCCAAGTCCTGACCTCCCCGGGCAGGATGGTCAGGAATTGCTCCAGAACCAGCAGCTCCAGGATTTGCTCCTTGGAGTGAATCTCGGGTCTCAGCCACTTAAGGCAGAGCTCTCGGAGCTGATTCAGTGCCTTTCGAGGTCCAGCCAGGTCTGGGTATGGAAAATTCCTAAAATTCTGCCGACAGGTCTCAGTGTCACGCAAGAGCCTTGAAGCGAGGGTTTCCTTATCCACACCGCGGGGTCCGCTCTGAGCCCTGTCTGGCTTCCACATGAAAAGAACTTGGGCGCGTGAAGAACTGGTCATCCTCTTACTCGGGGTGAACATTGCTACAGGCAGGAGGGTCAATCTGTCAGTAGCCTTTATTTCTCTGGGAGTGAGCCAAGTGCGTGAAGTTGCATGCTAGAGTCACAGAGACACTTTTCAAGAGAACAGAGTCAAGGCAGGGTTGGCAGCAGCCTAACTTACAAATTCTGGGCCCAGAACTTGCCGGGATGGTGAATAGACCCTGAAACACAAGAACAGACCGCAAGGTCGAGAATTTCTGGCGCTCTCTGCCATACACACACACAAACAGAAGCAGACAACCCAGAGTGTACAGATAAACACAGACTTCACAGTGGTCTCCTTCCCTGATATCCTCCGACTTGTAAGACAAATGCAACCTGCTGGGGCACAGGTTGGGACAGCCATAAAAGGTGGGGGTAGAAGCAAAGACTTGAACCCTGGGCAAAATGTCAGATAAAACTTCTAACTTGTTGAAACAGAAATTAAACATTCGTTTACACAAAATATTTTAGTCAACAGATTATACAGAAGCTTTAATGACTGAACTGGTTCTCAAGAGACAACAGAGCAAATCTGTTACTCAGAACAAACTGGGAGGAGAATTTCTTCTCCTTTAAGTGCTCAAGGTTCCCAAGGGAAACGGTCAAGAAATGAGGGCGAGCCGCTGATGCTCTTTGGACATTAACGCCAGCCTGTCCCAGGTCTCCACTCCCTGAGAGCTCGGGCTGGAAACAGGCAGAAGAGACCGGTGCGGGGTGAAGTCTCTGAAGATCTTCTGCAGGACACAATTCCTCATGAATACATTTGAAAACAGGATTCCCAAAGAAAACCTCTTTTGCAACCCTGGTCTGGAGGAGAACCGACACCACTGGTCCAAGGGCTCCGGCTCCGATCCCTCCTCCACCCCGTCGAGTCCTCTGAAGCCGGCTGCTCCCCAGGCCTGCAGGGCGGACGCGCCCCCTGCCTCCCCTGGGCCCTAGGCGGGTCTCCCTAACTCCGCAGCCGCAGGGCCGCGGGCCGCTGCGCCGGGACTGCCCCGCAGCGTCCACCCCGCAGGCCGCCCGCGACATCCTCACCTGCAGCCAGACCTACGGACGCGCAGCCGAGCGGCCCGAGAGGCCCCGGGCAACAATGGCGGCGGGCGCGGGGCCTGCGTGGCGGGCTCGGTCCCGCGCTGCCGCGGGGTCTCGGCCCCGCCACGTCCCGCCCCGGAGGGCACGGCGCCTCGGCCGGAGCCGGCTGTCCAGCCTGGTCCTGGGAAGCCCGGCCCGGAACCCACCGCGCCCCGGCTCCGCCGCGACCTCGCCTCGGCGCCACTGCGCATGTGCCCAGGGAGAACGCTGCGCGCCCGCGGAGCCAATCGGAAGCCGCGCGCGGCCCTCCCCGCCCCAGCCGCGGACCGTGGACCCGTCTCCATGGCAACCTCCTCCACCCATCACGGGGATCTGCTTGCCAGCCGGCTACGTTCTGAGGGAACCATAAAGTTTCCCTGGGCAGAAGCACGATTGGGGGGAGGTCGGGGAGCTACAGCATCTGGGAGAAGGGGAGCCGGATAAGGGGCGGAGATGGAGCCTCGCGCTAATCAACCAGAGAAAACGCGGTGCCGGAGTTCCTAGAGGAAGGATGGGCAGGGAAGCTGCGGCTCTTAAGGCAGAAAGCTCCAAAGTGCTGGTTCGGGCTTTACTGCTCATAGCCATTCACTGCTCAAGGTTTTGAGTCCCTCCTCAGGAATCTGATCCTGACACTCTCAGATTGGAAAAAAGAACAACACCCAGCATCATGTTGTTTGTAAGAGACCCAAAACATACATAAAGTGCATGAAAATAAAAGGATAAAAAATTATTCCAGGTGTTCCCATTAGCTAATGCTGTCTTGGCAAACTGCCCCAAAACTTAATGATGTTAAAGAATAAGCATTTTGCTACTATGTTCTTGGATTCAGTGGGAAAGGAATTTGGAAGGGGAACCGTGGACGTGGCTCTCCTCTGCTCCATTGTGCCTGGAGGCTCAGTTGAGGTGATTAGATGGCAGGGAGGGCCCACTTCCAAGATGTCTTCTTTACTCATATGTCTCCTGGTTGGGCTGAGATGGCTTAAGGATGAGTGCCTCATGTGGCCTTTTCAGCATGAAGGGCTCAGCTGGCAGCTGAGAGGTGGCTCCCCACTCCAAGAGCAGGTGTCCTATGAACTAGAGAAGCTCCATGGCTGCCTATGACACAGCCTCAGACGTCGCATAGCGTCACTCCCGTCATACTCTTGGTCAAAACCGTCACTAGTCTGTGCAGAATCAAGTGGAGGCAGATGTAGACCCCTCCTCAGGATGAGTGGAGACTCAGAGTCTTAATATTACACCCTAGGCAAGTTTGAACAACAAGAAAGTTGGGTAGCGTGATGGTCTTTGATGTGTCAACCCCATCCCCTTCTATTCAATCAAATCCTAATCTAGGTCGTTTGTAAAGTTGTTTTGTAGGTGTGGTTAAAGTCCATAAACTCAGCTGAATTAATCAAAGGAGATTATCTTAGATAAGTTGGAGGGTCTGAATGAATCAGGTGAAAGGCCTTAAAAACAGAACTGAGGCTTCTTTGATGAAGAAGCAGCTCTGACACAGCCTCCAGCCCACCCTTCCTGACAGACTTCCCTACAGATTTGGACCTTGCCTAGTCAACATCCACAATCGAGTAAACCAATTCCTTCCAGGAAAATTCTCTTACAATCTACATTTCCCTCCCGTCCTCATCATTAGATCAGTAATGAGGGTCAAGTCACCACAGAACCCAACAAGGGAAGTGCTGGGCTTGATAAGGGAGGAAGGGGACTATTCAGGTGCTGTGGGCCCTGGCCAGTCTGTATCGGTAGGAACCAGGGGTACAGGGGTCTGAATCCCCAGAATGCTGGAGCAGGGAGTGCAGAACATACAGCTGAGTCCTGGAGAGTTTATTGAAAAGGTGCATACTCCTGTGATAAGGATTCGAACACTCTGGCGAGGATGCCAGGAGATGCTAACACACTGCTAGACGGGCTTTTGGAGGCCTAGAGTAATAGATGGCTCCACCCTGAACAGAGATGCCAGAATTGCTTGGAAAGCAGTGAAAAAAAGGTGTTAAGAGACTCAGAGAAGTGAGCAATCCAGGACAGGCAGAGGATGTAAGGCTGGAAAATGTATCAGCTCTGTTTCATTGGGAGGCCAGAAGACCCGCTGCTGGGATACAGAATGTGCTGGTGGGAGGGGCAGCAGCATCCCAGGGAAGCACAGTGGGGGCTGTCCTCCGCAGGCTGAGGCTGCCTGCAGGGGCTTGTTACAGAACTGGGCTCATTTAACCTCGGAAACAAGGACCACATAACGGAGGAGTAAGGTCAAAGTGGAAGGGGTGTGGGAGACCGGAGGGAGCTCTTTACCTTCAGACAGCAATGGAGACAGTGGAACAAGACGCCTCGACAGGCACGACACGGGCAGGGCTCGGTCTGTACCATCAAAGGAAGTAAAGGCCGGATGATGGAGAAGTTGAGGTTAACATTTGCTGACCAAGAAAAAGAGGAAAAACACAAAGTAATCAAAATAGGATACAAAGTGAAGACATTGCTATAGATTCTACGCAAATAAAAGATGTTATAAGAGAGTGCTGTGGACAATGTACGCCCACAAGTTTAGATAATTTAGATGAAACGGAAAATTCAATTCCAGTGATTCAGCAGGCGGCCGTCGTCTGAGCACTGCTCGCCGCTGGCCACAAGAGGGCGCGCGAACCCGCCCTTTATGACGGCCTACCGACACTCTGGAGCGCATGCGTACTTCGCCCGCGGAGGGGGCGCCGCGTCCACGTGGAAGAAAAAGCTTAGTGTCCGCTTCTCGGCAGAAGCTTCCACTTTCTAGACTGTGCCGGGGTGTCTCATTCTTTACTTTCTCATGTAATATTTTATCAGGACTTATTTTACATCCATAGCCGTTTGTTGAGGCGTTAGAACGTCGTTCTCATAACGTGAGGGAGTATTCCATAAAATTCAGAGAAAGGAGACATAGACAGCAGTGAAGGAACGGACAGAATGTCGGCTCCTTCGATCCCAGTCCGAGCTGGAAGTGTAGGGGGAAACAAGCGCCCCCCCGAGACGTGCTTTCATTAGATTTTTAATGTTTCATTTTACCTATAATGCTAAACTATTTGAAAACAGATTGAAAAATGGCATAGTAGGGGTGTTAAAAAATCTCATTAAATTTAAAGTTTACTTGATTCAAAAGAAGACTTACAAATTTACTGCCTGGCTTTACTGGACTCAAACTCATCAATAATACTTTAAAAATATACTTCTTACCTCATCTTGTTTTCACTTGAAATAACTGACATGTTTGGCAATTTCTCACGACCCAGTAACAACCTTAAATAATTTTTCACTAATTTCAGTTTTTCTCTAGAAGGACTCCGTTGTGACTGCAGTGGGCTATTTATCCCCAAAGACTAATTAAGAAACTTTCTTCATTTTTATGGGTAGACAGCCCACATGTTAAAACATCTGTGTTAGATTTTTCAAATAAAGGAAAACGAACGCTTTAAACAGTTTATTGCAAGATGGGAGGCACGCTTACTTAAGTTCCTTCATAAAGAGCAACCCTGAGCCCAGCAAATATTTTTTTTTTTTTTGGCGGAAGTGGGGGGGCACTCTCCACAATTCCTGGGGGACAGCCCAAAGAGCCAGTCTGGTCTCTGGTCACCACTGTGAGACAATTTCACTGGTAGTAAATCCTTTGGGTTGTTTCCCACAGAACTATCATGCCCCATTGGACCAAGGAGAAATTTTGTGGACTTTGCCACAGGAAAGAAAGTGGTAGTGTTCTTCACAAAGACTCTCAGCCTCCGCGGGTTGCTGGGGGCTTTCTGGATTTAGTTTGTTAATCCAGCATTTCTCCCATAGCCTTGTCGTTTAAAGAGTTATTTCCAGTCCATAGAGACAGAATGGACCTGAATAAAAATTACAAAACCAAGCCCTTTATTAGATACTTAACAAGTTAGCCTTAAAAATTTGAAAACATCTTGAAAAAATGTCACAATCCCATACCTGTGTTTAAAGTGGGAAGTCTCCCTGCCAGTCTCAATGATCTTCTTCTGCAACATGGCTCTGAGCTATGGGAGAAAAATACATCCACACCTGTCCTTCCTGGCTGACTTTACATAAAAGGAAAGACAAAATTGTATCCAGTGGTCACAATGTTTCTTCTCAAGAGAAGTGATCACAAGAAGACAACACATCAAAGAATATATGATCAGAGATTCCAAGGGCCATTATAACTGCCTCTGGGAGTGAAGAATTCTGCAAACTTCGGGCAGATAGAATGTTACTTGGTGTCAGAATGAGTGTTGTTTATCTTTGCCTGTGAGTTCCGACTGCTTTCATCAGCTAAATCACAGTACTGAACACAGTTCTAAATATTCTGCCTATGTTGCCACTACCCTAGCAGCTAAACCCTAATGGGTAAGAAAGACTCTTATAAAACCAAGGAAAATGAAACAAAACAGTGGCAGAATTACTACTGTATGTTAATTTTATTGAAATGTTGTTCATAGGTATAAATGACTACTCATAGGTATTATATTGCTGAATAATATTGGCCAAGCATTTAACTAAAGTTGCTGTTTAAAAGTTTGCTAAATGATTTGTCAGTTATACCTCAATGAAGCTGGGGGGGGGGGGAACAAAAAAAATTAAATTAAAACCTTTGTTAAGGGGGAGGGTATAGCTCAGTGGTAGAGTGCATGCTTAGCATGTACAAGGTCCTGGGTTCCATCCTCAGTATCTCGTTAAAAAATAAATAAACCTAATCACTGCCTCAAAAACAAATAAAAACAAACAAACAAAAAAGAATATTTTTAAAAACCTAGTTAAATGTACCATCAATATGTTCTGTATTAAAGTATAACAAAATCACACATTTCAAATAATCCTCTGGCAATGGATGAACATCAAAGTGTTTTCCCACAAAGGACTTGCCCCCGGAGTACCCCCATGTGTCCTGAACATGAACCCCATAGATGAGGTGAAGACTTGAATGACCTCTCAGCCTGTGTAAGGCTGGTGTCAGCCTCCCTTGCGTGGGACTCCTGAAGCACCTCTTCCCATCCTAGCAGTTCTGCTGGATAAAGAAGGCTGCAGGTGGTGAGGGGTAGAAAGCCTGGGTCAGCAGTCAGCGACACTCCATCTAACCAGCCATCTGGGATGCTTCAGCAGTCCTGGGCCTGTGGAGCGCCGCTGTCTACACCAGGCGGAGGCTCCGACTGGGGTGTCACCAGCAGTAGTTGGAGCTGGACAAGGTCCCTCTGCGAAACTTCCGGGCTCCCAGGACAGGACCTTCGTCCAGCCCCCTGAGGACCGGTTCAGGCTTCCTGGGACACCCTCTCAAACTCCTTTTTCTTGACCAGGACTTGGTCTCCCTTCTGGTCCCACACTGATACCTTCCACTGCATGGGAGGCTCCTGGGCTGTTGCAGGCCTGCTGCAAACCTGGGGGAGGGCAGAGGGCAAGTGAGGCGAAGGCTGGGTCATGGCCACGAGCCTCCGTCTGGCTGTTCATTCTGGCGTCCCATCGGCTTTTCTTTTCTGAACTAGTCACTGTGCCTTCTTCGTGCCCCCAAGATCACTGCCATCCAGATTCTGCAAAATTCCAGGGCGTCCTTGTCATCTACACCCTCAAGAACGCCTGCCTGGACTTGGAGACAAGGGGTGCGAATGTCCACGCAGCTGGGAGTCACCCAGACTAGATGGGGAGGTGTCTTTAGTGCACAGAATGTGCATGTGAGGAAATTAGGGATTTTCTCGAGGCCTCTGGATAAGACTGTGTCCCTAGGAAGTGGGAGGAGCTCCCTCGGGGAAAGCCCCCCACTCACAACTCACAGGAAAGGTTTGAGCCGACAGTGAAGACGTCCGGGGCACGTGGCTTCCCACCTCTTTCCGGGAAGTGGACTAGGACTTCCTCTCTTGCTCACCTGTGAGTCTCTGACCAAGCCATTGGCCCTCTCTGGGCCTCCTCAGGGGAGATCGGACCTCCTGAGGAGGTTCACAGGCCTGGTAGTCGGTGGTCGGAAGGGCTGAGGCAGCAGAGCATCGCTGCGGATTCTTGGGCCCACGTGGCCCAGGTCTGAAGCGCGCACAGGCCGAGTGGAGATGGAGGCTGCTGAAGGCGGAGGTTCCGCTGCCTTCAAGGGCGGAAAGAACCGAGGTGCTTCAGCACCGAGGTCTGGACAGCGCCCTTCTTGCGGGCGGGAGGCGCCCGAAAAGGAGGTGTCCCCATCCCCTCTCCCAGAGCTTGGGTCTGGAGGCGAGGGGGAGGGAGCCGGCCCCGGTGTGCTGACCCGACAGGGACAGACCACAGACAGTTGGAGACGGTGGACAAGCATGACCCCGGTAGAGCTATCCCAGAGCAGCATGCCAGGCCCGACCCTAGGGCAACCCCACTCCTGTGCAGGTAAGAGCGCAGCCTCATCTCCACTCCAATCCTGCCCTTCCACTGCTCAAGGGCAACACAATGTTAAAACTGGAATTTCTGCTAAGAATCTAAGACAGTAGACATCAGAAACGCGAGTGAGTTGTGAGGCAGGCCACCACGCAGAATTGGGAAAGAAAAAAACTCAAAACAAAACTCCCCAAAAAACCGTAGGGCCAAGAACCTGCCAGAGGACTGCTAAGTCCCTCACCTATATCAAAGTGATCCTAGGAGTGACTGAAGACATTTCTATACTTTTGGAAAGAGCTTCACAGGAACGATGGTGAGGAGGTTACTTGTTCCATTGTTCAAACCTAGTGAGAGAGGTTTTCAGAGGCCAGGTGGACAGCTTGATATGTGTCCCCTCGGGTCTGGGGACTCAGTGGCCTAATGTATGTATTCGCTCAAAAAAACTAAGGAGTAAGAGAGGCCTGACTAGCTGCTCATGGTCAAGTTGAAAGAGGCGTTTGTACACTTTTTAATGCACAAATTTGGGGGCAACAGACGCATGAATTCTTCCCATGGTCTGGACATGATCTGCATGCATGAGAGGTAGGGGAGGTCCTCTCAGGCACTATCCGTCAGAGGGGCTGCCTGGAGGGCTGATCACGTCTCCCAGAAGACAGTCCTAGATGTTGCTCCAGGAGAGGACAACCAGCTGAAGTAAGAATATTTTCACCAGGGCTAAGTGAAATTCAGGAGAGGGGTCCTCAGCATTGAGGGAGTCTCTCAAAATTCCACCAAAATTCCAGAGAGTAGGATGCCTGCTGATGACACTGCTGACCATGGAGACTTTCCCTGCACCCTTGTTTATCTTCCGTCTGTGGGTGCAGACCCAGAAGTGCAAGGCCAGTCAATTCATGTTCAGAGATTTGACTATTACATAGGATGGCTGTCATAGTCACCGCCTGGGGGAGCATTTCTTATCTCAAAGTGACCAGAAAAGTAATGGAATTGCCCCTCACCCTATTCCCTCCCCTTCACTCCCTCGTCCATGAAAAGGAGAACTAGAAACTGAATATTCCTTTTAAAGAGATAATAGGAAACAAAGTCACCTTATGATCTCAGCTCAACTGTTGTACATACTCAGAACTTTCCAATCCAGATTCCTTGGAGACAAAATGTAGCTGGCTCTGCATCTGTCAGGAGAGCATCTCTCTGGCCAAGTGTTGGTCCCAGGGCCTACCTGGCTGGAGATAAGGAAACGTCGAGGGACAATGGGCCAACAAAATATATCAAATACTGTGTCTGCAGCAAGGCTGGTCTGTCTGTTAATTTTACCTTCCTTTTAAAATGAAGCAATACAACCAGTTTGGCGTGGAGCAGGAATGTACAAATAGAACAGAATAATCTATAGGAATTTTAAAAATTTAAAAATATCTGATGCATTGGCGCAGGTGGGCTAAACCTTTGAAATTAAGTGTAAGGCAATTTTTCTATCCTTTTCTTTCTCCTCATCCCTACTTTTTCTTTCTAAGAAGTGACACTTTGCCAACAAAAAATACTCTTGCCCCAGTTTTTCTAAAAATGTATGCTGGTTTTGTTTTCTCAGTATTGAGGGGAACAAGTGCTTATTAATCTGAAATAAATAAGCTGAGGGTTAAAACTGATGACTGATAAATCTGCTTTTATAACAAAAAGAGATTGTAATGATAAAATATTATCTGACAGTTTTATGACCTTTTACAATTTGATTTCTGAATATATGAAAAGAGGATTAACTTACATAAGAAACTTGAAGGACATCAGTGAAAGTTCAAAATTAATAAAGTTTGCATAGAACTAATTCTTAGGCTAGAATATCTACAAAATAGGTTCTTGGAAGTAAAATTCTTGAAAGAAGAAGAATCTAAGGGATTTCATAGTATCTGCTTGACATTAAATTAATGTTACCTTTAGGAGATTTAAGTGAATAGAAAGGTGGTGTGTTTCTGCCTTAGCCAAGGAGGCAAGACTCATTTAAGACAGTTAACGTTGAAACTCATGCTGAAATGTAGATCTCTAGAGTTAAGTACTGATTTCACTGGTTCACTGTAGCAAGGGAAACTCACAGGAGAGGAGGTGGGTGGGTGCTGTGGCCCCAGCCTGTCCTCCAGCCAGTGGCTCTGAGAAAGGATTTGACCCCCACCAGTGAACAGAGAGCAGGACCACGTGTTAGCGCAGCCCCGCCCGTTGCCGCACACTGAGCCTTACCAGATTGCAGAGGATGAGCAAAGCTGATTTCAGAGTAGGAGTAAGATAAAAGCAAGTGGTTTTTTGTTTGTTTTCGTTTTTGTTTTTGTTTGTTTGTTGTTTTAACTCTGCAGAACTAGGAAAAGAGAGTATAGGTCCCAACAGAAGGAAAACATACCACTGAAAGTGATGGGAAAAGGTTCAGATTTTTTTCCCTCAGAAAAACAGTATGAGGCTTCCTCCAAGATATGGCTTCTTTGAAATGAGGTGTGAAAAGCCTTATGGAGCAACTGACAGTTTAAAAGAGAAGAGAATGAAACAGAGGACCCCTTAAGGAAACTGAAGTGACAGTAGTGGAATCACAGTGCACTGTCTTTAAAGAGCAGAACACAAGTTGCAGAATATGGAATCCCAGATGGTGGACAGCACCTGAGAAGACAGCGCAAAGGGCAGAGAAAATGTAAAGACAGGAAATATTTCGAGAGATTATAGATGCAGGGGATAGAGAGGTATAATTATCCATCCATTTGCTGGTAATTATTCACCATATGGAAGGGTGACTGCACTCCTGGAAAAAGTCTAGAACAAAAGGAACAGAAGCAATGTTGAAAAATATACCGGAACACTTTTCCATACTGGCTGAAAAGTGTTCTTTTACAATTATTTTAATCTCCTCTGTTCCTGCGTATGTCCCTGTTCTTCACAGCTTTAAGGATGTGAGCAATGTAATTCAATACAAACTTTTTGATCATAGGTTAGCCAGTCTCACAGGTTAAAAACAACTCGCTGAACTTTAATTTGTATTTCTCTTACTGTGAAAAAAGTTATTTTCACTTGTTTAGGAATGACATTTCGTTTTTTTAACACTGTTTCGTTCTGTACCTGTTTTCTACTGTGCTGTAGCTCTTCTTTTTTTTCCTTCTTCTTAACCGTAGCTTTTCGGATGACAGGGAGAGCTGGCGGCAGAGCGTGATTCCGGGGGAAGTGCCCAGGGGACCTCAGATACGAAAACGCCGCTCATCTCGGCCTTCCAGGAGTTGCAGGATAAAACCCCAAGGAGCTCAGACTCCCTGGTTCGTTTGTGGGAAAAAGCAGGCGGTCATGACCTCGACGTGACTTGAACACGCAACCTTCTGATCTGGAGTCAGACGCGCTACCATTGCGCCACGAGATCGCGAGGGAAAGCTGACTTTTGATCTTTTAAGGCTCTTCCCTCCTGCACATCCCAGTCGCTTTCCTATTATTGCTCCTTCGTTTTTCGGGTGAACTTCAGGTCAAACGATAGGAAAGGAGAGAGGGGCGGGCCCTCGGCGCGGCTGCGCGAGCCTCGGGACCCTCAACCCAGGCTGCAAGGCTGCAAAACCCGAATCCGGGTCCGCGGAAGGATGGAGGGAGTGATGGTGCAGGAAAGGGTTAAAGGCGGAAACCAAACCCGGACTCTGCAGGCACACCTGGGAAGCGACTTGGCAACTTATTATAAAAATAGCGCTCTCGAGTCCACCCCTCCGGCCCCGCCCCTACTCCCACCCCTTCCCAAATGTAAAGCTAAAAGTCGTTTTCGAAAATTTGAACACTATAGAAGAGTGTAATAAAAATCAAAATCTATAACCCCATCTCCCGCTGTGAAGCATTCTGTTGTATTTCTCTCCAGGTTTCCTTCCTCCCAGGTATACACAGGTGTCCACCCGTGTTTGCTAAACCTTCTTCACTGTAGAATATAGCAAAGCTGCAGAAAACGGCACAATGCAGAGGTAACAGGCTGAGCTCACCTGCCCCACCAGACCGGCCAGCCCCCGCAGAGCATGAAACTGCCTTCCTCTCCCACCAGCAACCAGTCGTGACGTTTACTGAAAGCTTCTTTGCTTTTCTTTACAGTTCATTACCCAAATGTGCATCCAAACACACTATAGTTGTGTTCTGTCTGATGTACATGTTACTTTTAATTCGCCCCTTTCTCCTCACACCCTCCCCTCACCCCAACGAAAGGACATGGTGACCCTCTTGGCTCAGGGTTTCCGGACGTTTGCGTTGTCACCGTGTCTCCTGACCCGGGATGCTAACTTGGATCATTTAGTTAGCATGCTTTCGCCTGTGGTCCTCCACTATATACTACTATTTCCCTCTTGGTAATTAATAAATATTTGGGGGTAAATGCTTTCAGACTATGCAAATACCCTGTTTCTTCTCACACTTGCACCCACTAATTTTAGCATCCGTCTTGACTGCAACAACTAATACTATGGTGTTTGTCTCATGGTGATTTTCTTTTTCCCCTTTTCCTTCTACATTGATCATAATTCTTCTATGAGAAAGAAAGGTTCTACTCTCCCATTTACTTATTATATACTATATATTCAATTATTTGCATCAATACAGATTCATGGATATTGTCAAATTCCATCTGTTTAATCCATAGAACATAATTTATTATATTGTTTCTGAATATTTCTCAGCTTTGTCTATTGTAAGCTCCTTCAGGTTGGCTCCTTTTGACCTCTGCCACCCTATTTTTAGCACTTCCATAGTTTATAGCACAAGATGTTCCAGGCTTGTCTTGTAGTTTCCCTACACCAGCCCTGGAATCAACCATTTCTCCAAGGAGTCCTGGTTCCTGTTGCTGGAGAATGGTGCTTAGAAATTCAGATCTGGGTGTTAGATGTGCTCATTGCAATGTGATGTCATTCTCCTTTTCATTCTTTGTAACTTCTCTGACACTGAGAAGCCCAGATCTCATTAGCTACATGTACTTATTATAAATACACGTACAGGTATACACACATGTGTGCATTTATGTGTTTCAGAATCACTAACCTGTGCACCTGTAAGAAAAGATTGACTAAGAGGATTTACTTTGTATGTGTACAGTTTTTTGTCTTTAGCTTTACAGTCAAAATATTGTTTTGCACAGTTACTTAGGTTAGTTCTTCTCTTCCCCAAGCTCTTCACTCGTGGTTCTATTATTTCTCCATAGTACAGTTAGGTTATTATTTTTGTATTCCATTTCAGGTTCATGCAGGCACACACTGCTTGATAGTTTATTATTTTCTGTGTTTGCATTTGTAAAACATTACCACAGTTCTAAGTGCCAGAGCTGTATGAAAGGTACCAGAAACTGTGTCACTCTCTTGTCATCTCTATTTCCCAGACCCACTGCCCCTTTCTTTCCACCCACCCCATAGGTAACTAATCTCTTCAGTTTCTAGTTGATCCTTCCTGCATTCTTTTGCACAAATGGGCAGGTATATGCTTATTTTATTACATCTCCTCCTTTCTTAGATAAAGGATAGCATACTATAATGATTATTTTTGCACTTGGCTTTTTTTTAGCTCAGTAGTTTTTTCCTGGTAATCACTCCATGTCAGCTCATTGAGATCTTTATTTATTTTTTTTACAGCTACATAGTACTTCCTGGTGATGATGTAAGCATAGCTTATTTAACCACTTTCCCATAGTTTTTGCATGATATTTTCAAGGTTCATCCATGTTAAAGCATGTATCAATACTTCATTCTTTTTATTGCCAGATAATATTCCATTGTATGGATATACAAATTTGGTAGAATTACAATCTACCAAAAATCAAGTGGGAATCAGATTCTCCTCCACCACAGGTTTTGTTGTTTTCTGGTTGTTAAAGGCTGTAGTAGTCCATTTGTTTAGTGACTTTAGCAAATTACTTTGGCAAAGGCTATATTCCTTGTTGTGTGTGGTTACTTTAGCATCTCTGTTCCTTAGCTTGTTTTCAGCTAGTTTTCTGACAGAGATTTCCTTGAATTCCAGGTGCTTTATTTAAAAAAAAAGAACAGCAACAGCAAAACTCTCCCGTTTTTTTTCAGACTGGCTCCATGCTGGCCCACCTTTAACATTTAGCCAGGCTCGCACTAAGCCTAGAAATAACATGAGGTGAAACCTTAGCGTCTTCTCAGATCTGTTCTGAGTTTGTGTCTTTCTCTCTGCATGCATGAGGCTTTCTAACCTCCCCCACATATGTAGTACTTTGGAATGCCCTAATTTCCCAAAGAAACTCTTCCCAGCTTTTGCTCCTGGGCCTTAGGTGGTCCAGGGATGGGATGGGGCACAGGCAAGGAAAAATGCCACAAAGCTTTCCTTCTGCTTTGAGGTCATCCCTTTCTTGATTCAATGTTCACTTGGTTGCCGAAAACCTTTGACTGTTTTCCAGAGTTTCTGACAAACTTAATTTTGGCAGTTCCTGTGTTTTTGATGTTTCTGTGTGGGGAGGAGAACTTGAAGCTTCCTACTCTGCCATTTGGCTGATGTTACCCATCTGCCTTTAAATAACTTTTTCTCTGCCTATAGAATGCTGGCTTGACAGTTATTTATTCTTTTACATTTTAGAGACACTATTCCTTGGTCGTCTACCTTCCTTAAGTTTTTCGTTGGTAATATAATGCCTTTATCCTTTTCATTTTCAGCAGATCACTATGTGCCAAGTATACTGACCTTTCTAGTTAAGCTTTTGGGGGATGGCTGAGCTTGTTGAACTTTGTGAGTTAACATCTTTCAATAAACTTGGAAAGTTCTCGATATTTTTTTTACAAATACCGCATCTGCCCACCGTCTCTCACCTGTCTTTCTTGGACAGCAATTACACGTAAGATCCCTTGATCGTGTCCCACAACTTTCTTACTTCTGCTCCTTCTAGTCTTATTGCTGTCTGTTGTTCAGTTTAGATTATTTTCTACCTGTTTACAAGTTTAGTTATGGTCTGTTTTCCGTTGTGCGAAGTCTGCCTCTAAAGTCATCCAATGAATTTCAAGTATCTTACTTTGCAGTTTTAAAATTTCTGCTTGATTTTTGGCAGAATTTTAATTGTTTTTAAATACTCGATCCTGTATTTAAAAAAAATCAGTTGTCACCCTCTTGTCTTCTACTTTTTTAAACATATAAATTATAGCAATTTTGACTGCTCACTCCACGCCTGGATTGCTTCTTTAAAAATTTTTATTTAAGTCGTTTATGATTTTTTAAAAGTTTTTTAGGGGGGAGGTGATTAGGTTTCATTTACTTACTTTAATGAGGGTACGGAGACTGAACCCAGAGCCCTGTGTGTGCTAAGCAAGCACTCTGCCACTTGAGCTACAAGCTCCCCTGGGATTTGTTTCTAGGACTGTTCTGTTACCAGTCACCTGTTTTTCTCTTTTGTGCGTGTTAACTTTGTTTTTTTTCCTGGGCAATGTGGATGATACAAATTTTAGAAGCCCTGGCTTGATTACACTAACTTTCTTCCCTTCTGCTTTGTAAAGCCATGAGCACTGGCCCCATAGAAAAGCCACTGAGGGAGATGGCAGCTTCTCTCTCAGAAAACACGAGTCCAGAACCTCCCCAGGAGCTTCCCACTCAAGGGAAAGAGCAGTGACACTGTCACATCAATCCTCTTCTCACATTTCCAGATATACCAGGGTTTCCCTGGCATACCTACTGCCTGGGGATGTGGAACACCAGGATTTTCCATGGCGATAACATCACCTTAAGTGACAGTGTGGTGCTCTGCTCACATGAAGGATTCAGAGGAATTCCTGGTGCAGATCAATGGCAGGAGTTGAAAGTTTTCTCTCAAAGATATGGATCCTGGTCTCCTCAATTATTTTGCTATTCTCAAAAGCTCATTTCCTTCTTCTAGATATTTTATATGGAAAAAACAAGGCTCCTTTTCTGGTTTGTATGGGATGCAAAAATTCTCAAACTTAGCGAAGGCAATGTCAAAACAGCAGTTATTATAAAGGATGTGACTGTGACACTGGCAAAGATGTCGGGGCAGGATGCACTCTTGTATACAGCTGGCGAGTCCAGAGATTCTGGAAGGCATTGGGCATGTGTATGAAAAGGCCTTATGAATGTGTACTTTGCCCCAGAAATTCCACATAAAGGTAGCTGATTTTAAGGTGTACACTGCACCCTGAGGATGGTGCCCCATCCTTGTAAAGTACTGCCTCTACGCTGGCACTTGGGGTGTACCTTCAACAGGCCATTTCCATCTCTAAAATCTATCAGCCTGGTAGCTTCTAGGGATGTGTGTGCTATGACCAGTGGATCCCATGATAATATGCACGCTCCTTTACCTCCTCTGCTGTAAAGTAAGTTCTGTGGTTTGATGTGATGTCACATGGGTGAATCAAATATTCCACAATCCCCCAGATAGTGAGTGGCTTTGTCTGAGGCCTTGCAAGCAGGAAAGGCAAACACCAAGAGTATGGGTTGATTCAGTCATATGAATTACTGTTGCTTCCAGAACAAAAGGGTCCAGCATAGCCAACTTGCCACCAAGTGTCTGACTGGCCTCCTGATGGGATGGTAACCATACTGGGGACCCAGCATTGGAGACCCTGTTGCTGGACGGTTGGATGGTCAGGAGTTGCAGTAGCTAAATAAGTCTTGCGAAGGGGCAGCCTATGATACTGGGCATACACAGAGCTTCTATCTCTGTCACCGTGGCTCCTCCATTCATGCTTGTACTGTAGCCCTGGGTGACTAGACAGAAGCCGACTGGCATTAGCTGAGATTTTTGATAGTATAAGAGTGTAAGTATCAGGTAAGACAGTGTAAGTACAGAAAGCCTTCAGAGAGACCTGGACTATGGAAAAAGTCTGACTTGTACACAATTAGAATCCTGGAATAAGGGAGGGAGCAAATGGGGAAGAAGCACTATTTGAAGAAACACTGGCTGAGAATTTCCCCATACTGAAGGGAGACATCATAGCACAGTCTCAGGCTAGAAGTGTTACAAACTCTAAATATGATTTAAAAACAAACAAAAACCTCTACACCTAGGCAAATCACATAAAAAAATTAATGAAAACCAATGGCAAAAAAAAAAAATCTTAAAAGCTGCTGGAGAAAAAATAAAAAGAACACATACGTGAATTTCAGAGAAACTCTGGAAACCAAAGACAATGGAATGCCATTTTATTTTAGGTGATGAAAGGAAAAAACAGCAACAATAATGAAAAACAAATGCCAGCCTAGAACCCTTATCCCAGTGGAAATTCCCTTCCTAATTGAAGGCAAAATAAAGGTATTTCAGACAAAAGCTGAGATAAGCCACTGGAATGCTATGATAAATGCCCGAAAGGAATTAACCAGGCGAAAGGAAAATGATCCCAGTGGAACACGGGATTTCAGGGAAGAGTGCACACTAGAGTAGGTAAATACGTGAGTAAGTATAAATAAACGTTGCTTAAAACAAGTGATAATATCTTTTAGAAGTTAAAACCTGTAGAAATAAAATATATGACAACCATGGAACAAAAGGCAAAGAGTAAATGGAATTAAACTGTTAGTATTTTCAATGCTTTCAAATGCTGAAATGTTAATTTCAGGAGTGCTCCAATAAGCCGAAGAAATTTTAATTAAGAGCAATAATTTCCAGACATTTCAGTATCAGGATAATGCTACAATTTTGTCGTCGTTTGTTTTTTTGGAGGGTAATTGTTTGTTTGTTTGTTTATTTATTTACTGGAGGGACTGGGGATTGAACCTAGAACCTCATGCATGCTAGGCATGGGCTCTACCACTGAGCTAGACCGTCCCCTTAGGACAATGCTACAATTTTAAAAATTATTGAGCAAACTAACATGTTCTATTTATGTGGGTTATATCTATTGATATTTATTGTATTTGAAGTTAAAATGGGAAATTTTTGAAATGTTTAATTTATTAAAAATAACAATATTAACTACATATTTAAAATATTTTTAATAAAATGTCTTCAAAACAAAAGATCCGTACAAAGAGTGGTATTGATTTAAATATCTGCAAATCTCTTTACTGTCTGACCGTATTAAGTTTGCCAGGGCTGCCATAACAAAGTGCCACAGACTAGGTGGCTTAAACAACAGGAATTTATTTACTTACAGTTCTGGAGGGCAGAAGTCCAAGATCAAGGCGTCTGCAAGGCTGATTTCTCCTGAGGCCTCTCCTTGGCTTGTTGGTAGCTACCCTCTTGCTGCCTCTTCACATGGTTGTCCCTTTGTAAGTGTGGTGACCCTCTGTGCATCCAAATTTCCTCTTCTCATAAGGACACCAGTCAGATTGTATTAGGATCCACACTAATAGCCCCATTGTAACTTACCACCTTGTTAGAGGCCCTTTCTCCAAATACAGTCATATTCCAGGGTACTGGGAGCTAGAGTTTCAACATATGGACTTGAGGGGGACACAATTCAGTTGATAACAATGGCTCAACTGAAGATAGCTGAATTCTGAGATCTTCTTTTGCGTTAAATCTTTTGCAATATCACATGGCATGCAGCTTCTGAAAAACACCACTCTATACCCGTGAGAAAAATGAGAGTGAAAAAGGCAAATAATGTCTTAAAATTATTATGAAAATAATTCTGAGAACCACTACTCTAGAGTAACAACCAAAATAATATATGAACATAAAAAATTAAACTGAATGGAGCAGATAATGAGATAATGAAACATATCTGATTAACTGAAGGAAATGCAAGAAAGGAAAAAGAAAAGAAACAGGTAAAACACATAGACTTACACCCAAATATATTAGTAATTACATTAAATGAAAATGGATTACATTCATCAAATAAAATATAAAGATTGTTACATTAGGTAAAAATAAGACCCCAAGTATATACTGCTTACAGGAGGCATACTTTAAACATAATGATACAGTTAAAAGTTAAAAAAATTATGAAAAGACATGTACCATGTATTTGTTTGCTTCTGCTGCATAACACATAATGTAAACAGTAGCTTAAAACAACAACTACTTTTTAGTTTAGAGTTCAGTAGATCAGAAGTCGAAGCACAGAATGGTTGGGTTCTCTGCTCAGGTCTTAAAGGCCAAAATCAAGGAGTCAACTGGGTTGAGTCTAATCTGAAGCTGAGGAAGAGGCCATTTCCAAGCTGAATCAACTTGTTAGCAAAATTCAGTTCCTTGAAGTTAAAGGGCTGAGGTTCCTGTTTCCTTGCTGGCTGTCAGTCTCAAACTGCTCTCAGCTCCTAAGTGATGCCCACCTTCCTTGTCACATAGCTCCTCTACCTTCAAAGCCAGCGATGGAGAATGTCACTCATGTTGACTCCCTCTCATATGCCAAATCTCTTTCACTAGGAAGAGCTCCATACTTCTTAAGGTCTCAACTGATTTGGTCTGGCCCTCTGAACGTAATTCCACTATTTTGAGTCCACTGATTTGGGAGCTTAATCGTATTTGCAAAATTCCTTCACAAAAGCACGTAGTGTTTGATTGAATAACTGGGAACTGCATGTATACCAGGGGCTGGGAATCTAAGGACCAATTTAGAATTCTACCTATCACACCATGTAGACCCTAACCAAAAGAAAATTGTTTTGGCTATATTAATATCAGAAAAAATAGAATTTATGACAAAAAACATTACCAGAGATAGAGGATACTTGATATTGATAAAAGTGTCAACTCAACAAGAAGATATAACAACCCTAAATTTATATTCACTGAATAATCTACCTTCAAGATATGTAAAACAAATATTAATAAAAATAAAAGACTGATCCACAATTATCGTTGGAGATTTGAAGACACCATCCTTAGCAGCTTATAGCTTATTTAAGAACGCATATGAAAATGCCAAGGATCTAGAATTACAGCAACAATTTTGAAGAACAAAAGTAGAAGACATGTACCATCAGATGCCAAGATTCACTATAAATCCACTTTCACTACGAGTATTTGGTGTTCAATGGAACAATGGAACAGGATAGATAGTCTAGTAATAGACTCTCAAATAATCTGACCTTCTGATTTATCACAAGGGTACCACCGCAATCCAAGGGGGAGGGGGAAAGATGGTCTTTTTAATAAATGATGTTGGATAGATTGTACACCTGCATGGAAAATGTTAATTTTGACCTCTACCCCCGCCACCACATATAAAAACAAGTTTCAGATGGACTGTAGCTCCAAAGTGAAAAGTAAAAGAGCAGCTGTGCAGAAGTAAATGCAGGAAAATATCCTTATGACTGAGTTAGTAAAAGACTTCTCAAACTGGGAACAGAAGAGCAGTAATCATAAAAGAAAAGATTGATGAGATACTCATCAAAGTTAAAGACTTCTATTCATCAGAAGACATCATTCAGAGAACTAAAAGGCAAGCTGCTGATGGGGAGATGATATTTGTAATAGAAATACCTAAAAAATATCTTGTATCCAGAATATATAAAGAATTCTACAAATAAACAGAAATGTATCAACTAAAAAATGGGCAAAGTCTTGAACAGGCATTTCTCAAAAGAGGATATTCAAAAAAGCCAATAAACACCTAAAAGGGGACTCAACATCATTAGAAAGCAAGGAAATGCAAATTAAACCTGTAATGAGGTACCACTGCACACTGGAACCAGGCTTTGGCACTCTACCAGTCCATGGAAACTGCTCTAGTAAAGGTGCCCCGTGTCATCCCCATCCCCTGACCCAGTGGACACTTTTCAGTTCTTACGTCATTTGAACCTGCTGACCATCCTGTCTTGAAATGCTTGGCTCTAATGCAGGGCTGGAAGACAGGGTTTAGGTGTGGTGAGAATTTGAAGGTTGAAAGGAGCAGTCAGTAGAGTTGGCATCGAGTCATGTAGACCGACAGCAGAGTTTTTTAAGGGTAGTATTTCAAGGTCAGATCCTCAAATTTTCCCATCAGGAAGTGGTACATTTTGTCCAAAAAAGATACCTCTCTTGGTAATAGTTAATAAATTTCACTATTAAAATTCAACCAGAAACAGTAATTTTAACCACACTATCAAATTATTCATTTAAAAATGGGAGACGGCTCACATAATTTATCCAATACCCACTTCCCAATATTAAATACTTATCCTAGCATTGTGGGAGGGGTATTTGATTTTCTTCCCTTTCGTCTCCACTGAAGTGTAGCTCATCATACCTTGTCCTTTTCAGGTATCAGGTCCTCAGTCTGTTAGGGCCTTCTGGTATCAGGATCATAGCCTCTGGGTTCCCATTTTGACTCCAGACTTTTAGTGTTTCCAGAACTTCCAAGCCTGGGGAGTCCTTGGCTGCTTCTCGCTCTATACTCCATTATGCAATGTCCTGTGGGGCTGGACAGAGATCTTTTCATCATTGTGATCTTTCCTTTGGTGCCATGTTGAAAGTGGAACTTATCTCTGAGAACTACACGTCTTCTGGTCAATAACCTGGACACAAATTCCAGATATTCTTGGATACATTTTTCATCTACCTGACATTTCTATTACCTCCTCCAAATGAAGCTGAGAGGGTCAGGGTGGTAAGGTGCTGGATAACTTCTTTGGAATCTAGGTGGCATCAAAGCCAGTTCCCATGCTGTTAGATCCATGATCACTCCTGCCCTGCCAATGTATATCCAGAACCTACAGTAATTCCTGGAACATAACAGGTATCCATAAAAGTCTCACAAGGTTTTTCGTGTTTATATAAATATGACATGCTCACTGGAAAGAAAAAGTAAAAAACAGAAAAGCACAGAAAAGTAAAACAAACAAAAAACACTAGATTCTCCAACAAATCTAAAATAACTGCCATCAACTTTCTGGAAACCATCCCTTCATTCACGGTGATCAAAAGTTCACACAAATACATAGTTTTACAACATTCATACTGCACTTACATTTTCCTATTTTCCTAGCTTTCCCTCTGCCCCTTAGCTCACCACCTCTCCTTTTCTCCCTCCCTTCAAGGTACCCAGTATTTACAGCCTGGTGTATATTCTTCCATACTTGTTTCCATGCTCATTTAACTACATACACACATATATACATAGAGGATGTGGTCATTACTTTGACAAAAATGAAATTTTCTACATATACATGTATGTAATAAAGCAATTACGTATCAAAAATTGTGGAAATATCTTGAAGTCAACGTGTGCAGGTACAATTCATCTAAAAAATTACTCTCATGTTTCATGGTATGGCTCTATCAACTTATTCACCCACTCCCCTATTATTTGGCATTTACTTTGTCTCCAGTTGGGCTTGTCTCTATAAGCAGTACTTTAATAAACATCCTTATTTATGCATTTTTTTGCATTGATGCTGTTATTTCTGTTCTGGGGCAGACTCCAAAAAGTGAGACTGCTGGGTCAAAGGTTTTTAAAATTTTTATTAAAAAATTTAAAATATATATTGCTGAATTGCTGATGGAAATATAAGTTAATATAACCATTTTGCAAGAGTACATGGTCTGCCAAACTCCACTAGCAAAAGATCTCTTAAATTTTTGCCAACTCCTTAAAGTGGAAGTAACATCTCACTGGTTGTTTTAATTTGCATTTCCCTGAGTACTATTTAGGTTCATAATAATTTCATAGGTTAATACATTTGAAGTTGCTCTTCTGTGAATAGCCATCCAGTCCAGATGGATTAAAAACTTCAATGTAAAAAAATAAAATTATCAAAATCTTAGAAGCAAGCTTAGGAGACTATGTATAACCCTTTTAACTAAAAGGGTAAATCAAGAATATAAAAAATAAAAGATGTAAATATTTTGCTATAAAAATTAAAGACAAAAATCTTTTACTATATAAAAAAGTATAAAGAAAAATACTAGGTTGAAAAAAATTTGTAACACACATGACAAAGGATTACTATTTCAAGCATATAAAGAGCACATCCAGATTTATAAGAAACATAGACAAACCAATAGGAAAACAGGCAAAAATATATATAGGCAATGCATTGAAGATAATTTGTTAAATGAATAAAATATGAAACTTGGATGAAGACTTTCACGTGTATTTTACTTTTCTTTATTAAGAATTTTCTTATAACTTCTAAGATTTAAAATGACCAATTGCTTTTCCATATTCTTGTATCTCTTTAGTGTGTTATTTCCTGGCAAATTGCTCCTGAATGTTTCCCCAAATGCATAAAACAGTTTATAAGATTCTTGTGGAGTCCACCTCTGGATGACAATTTATTATTCTCTCTGTTAACTGAGTTTCTCGCTGATGTATTCTTTGATGTACAGTAAGGCTTGAGCTACTCCTAAAGGCTTTTGCACATTCATTACATTTATAAGGTTTTTCTCCTGTGTGCATCCTCAGATGTACAGTAAAGTCTGAATTAGTTCTAAAGGCTTTCCCACATTCTTCACACCTATAGGGCCTCTCCCCAGTATGAATCCTCTGATGCAGAGTTAGCTGTGATAGAGTAATACAACCTTTTCCACATTCCTTACATGTGTAGGGTTTTTCTCCAGTATGTGTTCTCCAATGCACTGTAAGGTATGAACCCCTCCTGAAGGCTTTTCCACAGACATCACATTTATAGGGTTTCTCTCCACTATGGATTTTCTGATGTTCTGTGACATGTACCATCTGGCTAAATGCTTTGCCACAGTCATTACATTTAAATGGTTTCTCCCCAGTATGTGTCCTTTGATGAGTATTAAAGCCTGAGTTACTTGTGAAAACCTTCCCACATTCATTACATTTATAGGGTTTTTCTCCAGTATGCCTTCTTTGGTGGACAGTAAGCTGTGATGTGTTAGTGAAAGCTTTCTCACACTCATTACATTTGTATGGTTTTTCTCCAGTATGGGTCCTCTGATGTACAATAAGGTATGACTTAGTCCTGAAGGATTTTCCACAATCATAGCAGTTGTAGGGTTTCACACCAGTATGAATTTTCTGATGCTCTTTGAGATTTACCATTTTGGTAAATGCCCTCTCACAGTCAGTACACTTATATGGTTTCTCCCCAGTATGAATCCTCTGATGTACAGTTAAGTGTGATTTTATTCTGAAAGATTCCCCACATTCATTACAGAGATAAGGTTTCTCTTCAGTATGAATTCGCTGATGTATAATTAGAGATGAAGAACGCATGAAGGCCTTTCCACATTCGTTACATTCATATGGTTTCTCTCCTGTATGCATTCTGTGGTGTACAGTAAGACATGAATAATTAATGAATGCTTTCCCACATTCATTACATTTATAGGGTTTTTCTCCTGTGTGAATCCTCTGATGTTCTGTGAAATTTGCTATACGATTGAAAGCTTTCCCACATTCATTACATTCATAGGGTTTTTCCCCAGTATGAGTTCTTATATGTACAATAAGGCTTGAATTACTTCTATAGGCTTTTCCACATTCATTACATCTAAAGGGTTTCTCTCCGGTATGAATTCTCTGATGAACATTAAAAATTGTGGTATTCTTGAAAGATTTCCCACACTCATTGCATTTATATGGTTTCTCCTCAGTATGGGTCTTCTGATGTACACTAAGATATGACTTATTCCTAAAAGCTTTCCCACAATCATTACATTTGTAGGGTTTCTCTCCATTGTGAGTTTCCTGATGTCGTGCAAGTTTTGATTTATCACTAAAAGCTTTCCCGCACTCGCTACATTTATAGGGCTTCTCTCCAGTTTGAATTCTCTGGTGTTGATTAAGGCGGGCACACTGGCTAAAAGATTTTCCACAGACATTGCACTGATAAGGTTTCTCCTTAGTATGAATTCTCTGATGTACCATAAGTGATGAAGAGGCAATGAAGGCCTTTCCACATTCATTACATTTATAGGGTTTTTCTCCAGTGTGGATTTTTTTATGTTGACTAAGATATGAAGGCTGGCTGAACATTTTCCCACATTCACTACATTCATAAGGTTTTTCTTTAGTGTGAGTTCTCTGATGTTGAATGAGTAATGACCTGTAACGGAAGGCCTTTTCACATGTACTACACGTGTAGGGTTTTGCTTTATTACTGGTCTTTTCCCCTAAAGTGAGTTCTGAAGCAGGGCTTACAACTTTGCTGCCTTCTGTATCCTTGAAAATTTTCGCCCCCAAATGGGTATCTGTAATCAAATCTAAATTACTCATAAATTTTTCCTCACTTATTTGGTATTTGCTGTGGGGTTCTTCTGTGACACCTCCTGGTTCTGGAAAGAGAACAGATTCAAATCTAAAGCCTTTCTGAATAGTGGGAATTTTCTTGTGCGTAATTATTCTTTGACTCAAATGACTCTCCTGACTATTTTGCAATCTCAATACCCTGTCGTTCCATTTCCATAATCCTCCGATTCTGGTGTCGCATAGACCATTCTCTGTCAGTTTCTCTCCTATGGTCTCCAGTGGTAAGTGTTCTTCGGACACATCCTCTGTTGGAATAGCATTCTTGGTTATAGGTTTGGTCTCCAACTCTGGGAGGGAAAAAGAGAAAATTCAAATAACTTCTATTTCCTAAGTTGAGGAGACCTCACTAAATAGGATAACAAAAGGGAAGCCTGAGTTGATAATATAGGTTTTTAACTGCTTGCAAATTGGCTTTGTTTTCTAGGAAGAAGGAGGCAGGGTTAAGGAAGTCTGGTTGAGCAAAGAACCAGAGTAGTAAATTCAAGGAGTTTTTTTCCTATTTAAAAATTTCATTCGTGGTAATCCTTCTACCATCTAAATATTTTTCCCCTTTCTCAAATATTTCTCCCTTTTCTCATTCTTTTAGAGTCAACTTCTTTAGAGAGCATTCTTCATAAGTTGCGATTACTTCCTTGCTTCCCATTTACTCCACAAACCAAACATTCGTCCCCAACGATACTTCCTATTTGTTCTCATTCTTTGTTCACTAGCTTTTCTGTGAGCGCTTTCTCAAATATCCCTGCCAGAGTAGTTTTTTTCAAGTTTTTGTATATACTTTTTTTATAGAACATTTATAGAATAAGACACTTTGATTTTTAATAAATAGGTTGAATAAGCTAGCCGGAATTAACATACTTGTGAATATTACAAATAGTGATTATGATTATCAAGGGTAGTTTTGCAACCCCTTAATGGATCTTAAGAACATTTCTGACAGTTTGAAAATTTTCTTAAAAATTATACTGTGGGATGGTGGTCTTACAACTTGTTTATACATGCAACTTAATATTTTACTTTTAAAAACACTTTTAAACTTCTTATAAATTTCTAATTTATTTCCAGGTAATTATATCTAAATGTTTAAAAACAAACTGAATCAAAATCTTCTGTGGGTAGTAAAATGGTTTTATGACTTTAAAATTCAAGGTAAGTAAAACTTTCAATGGACTCATAGGGCTAGACAAAGATCTGAATTCAGGGCCACCAAAGAAGACAACTCTAGAATCCAAGGACTAAAATCCAGCTCATTTAAATGTCTATTTGAATGAAGGTGACAGGATTGTTAAAGCCCCTGTGTGCACAGCCCACCAAAAGTTAATCCTCTGTGGAAAAAGATAATACAATCCAGAGCCTCAAAATATTGTTATAGGTTTTCATAGCAATGTCTGGCAATGAAAAATTATAGACAAAAGTCAAATGGGAAAAAAATTAAGAGGAAAAAATGGATAACAGAAACAGGTCTAAACGAGATCCAAATAATTGAGGTTTCAGACATAAACCTTTAAAATAATCATAATTAGTATATTCAAGAAAGTAAGACAAGATTAACAATTTCACCAAATAATTGCAAAGTATAAAATAAGAATCAAATAGTAATTCTAGAACTGGGAAATAAATTACAAACTCTAAGGATAGGCTAAAAGCACAGCAGATATGGCACATGAGTGTGTGTCTGCAAAAAGGAAAATAGGTCAATAGAAAATACCCACACTGAAGCAGAGAAGGATGAAAAACTTGAAAACATTGCTTTAAAAAACATAAGAGCTATACAGGATAGGGAGAAAAGGTCTATCACAGATGTAAGAAGAGTACTAGCAGCCTGGAAAGAGAAGTGAGGGAAAATGGAACAAAAACAAATTAAAAGAAATAATGCCCAAGAATTTTCCAAAACAAATAAAAAATATTAAGCCACAGATTTTAGAAGCCAAATGAATCCCAAGCAAGAGAAATACAAAGGAAATTATACTAAGGTACACAGTAGTAAAACTGTTGAAAAGTAAAATCTTAAAAGCAGCCAGAGGGAAAAAAACGACAGATTTCCTTCAAAGAATGAGAATTACATCAGAGGTTGCAAACTACAGCCAAATCTGGCTCACTACATGCTTCTGTATATCCAGCAAGAGAAGAATGGTTTTTACATTTTAAATGGCTGAAAATCCATTAAAAGAAAATACATTGTGACACATTAAAATTATATGAAATTCAAGTTGCAGCGTCCAAAATTGAAGTTTTGGTGGAACACAGCCACACTCTGGTTAACATGTTAAAGGGGTGTTTTTGTTCTATATTGGCAGAGTGGAGCAGTTGCAGCAGAAACATTACAACTCTCAGCCTAAAATATCTACTCTCTTGCCTTTTACAGAAAAAGTTGCTGACTCCTGAATTAGATGGTTGACTTCTCAACGGATTCTATGCAAAACAGAAAGCAATGAAATGATACCTTCCAAATGCTGAAAAACAGTAACTGTCAACCTAGAATTCTAGAATTCTAAACTTACCAAAATATTCTTCAAAAATGAAGGTTAAACACATTTTTAGGAAAAAGAAAAATGGAGAGACTATGACACCAGAATATCTGAATAAAAGAAAAATATTAAAGGGCATTCTTTATGTAGAAGAAAATTAATCCCAGGAAGAAGTTCAGAAATGAAGAAAAATGAAGAGAAAGAGAAGGTAAACTATCTAAATGAATCCAGACTGCATACAACATTAATAATAATGTCTTATGAAATTTCACATATATAGAAATAAAACACAGAACTCCAATAATATATAATTGAGGTCAAAATGAATAAGCTGTTCTAAGTCTTGGCATCATTTGGGAAGAGGGAAAATTTATCTTACACTGTTGAATCAAGGATGAACGCTTTAAGGGGGTATAGCTCAAGTGGTAGAGCACATGCTTAGCATGCATAAGGTCCTGGGTTCAATCCCCAGTACCTTCATCAAAAAACTAACTAACTAACTAAATAAAACTAATTACCTTTGCTCTCCCCTGCAAAAAAATAAATAAATAAAAAAAGGAAGAATGTTTTAACCTCAAAGTTAACTACTAAATAAATAACTTTAAAATTTATAATTACTAAGTGATTAGGGGGGAAATAAAAAAATGAAAGATGATAAATTTAACAGAGGGCATAAATGGGGAGAAAAAGAATACAGAACAGGCAAGATACCTTCACAGAGGGTAGATTTAAATATTATGTAATTGTATTATGTACAAATGGACTGAAAACTCCAGAAGATACAGACTGTCAGGTTAGTTAAAACAAAAATCTACCAAAATGCTAATCATAAGAGAAACAAAATACAAAGATATATGAAAGATGACAGTGAGCAGATGATAAAAAAGTATGATATTACTAATAACCAAAAGAATGATGCTATAGTAATATTAATATCAGGCAAAATAGACTTTAAAGCAAAAACAGAGATAAAAAAGATACTTCATAATGATAAAAGGTCCAATTTACCAGAAAGATGTAACAATTCTAACTTTGTATTTACCTAAAAACACAGCTTCAAAACACATAAATAAAAAACTAAAGGAACTAAAATAAGACACAGATAGATCTACAGACATAGTGGGAACTTCAAAAAATATTTCTTACTAACTGATAGAATAAGCTGACAATCAGCAAGTAGATAGATTTTAGGAACATAATTAAGAGCTGACATATCTAGAATAGCAATCAAAACCTATAGACTACACATTTTTCCAAGTGTACACAAAGTGTTTACAAAAATTGGCCAGGTGGCAAAGCAAATTCCAAGAAGCCTGCAAAGACTTAAATTATATAGAACATGTTCTCTGACCACAGTAGAACTTAAAGCAACAAGACTACCAGAAAATTCCCATATGGTACAACATTAAGGAAAAAAACCTCTAAATAACCCGGGGGCCAAACACATCACAATGGAAATGATCAAATACTTTGAACCCAATAATTATGAAGGTGCTACATAAAAAAACATGACATTGCCTCGATAGCCTTCAACACATTAGAAAAAATGGCTAAAAGTTAATGATACAACTATTTAACAAGTTAGAAAAGTCAGCAAATTAAACCTTAGGAAAGTAAAAATAATGAAATGAGAAGGTAATGAAACAGAAATCAAACATACAGTAGAAAGGATTAAAAATTATTTTTTAAAAGCCAAATAAGATTGACAAACTCCAGCAAGATAGATTAAGATAAAAGAGAAGACTCAAAAATTTAATATCAGGAATGACAAGGGAGACATCACTTCAGATCCACATAGGCATTTAAAAGCTAAACAGAGGATAGCACGCCCCCAATTTTAAATTGTTTATTAGATGGATCAATTCCAAGACAAACACAACTTACTCAAGTGAAACAAAAAGTGGAAAATACGGATAGTCCTGTAACTACAAAAGAATAGAGCCATAATTAAACACCTTCCTCAATAAAAGTTTCAGGTCAACATGGCTTCCCTGGTGAAGTCCATACAATTTGTAACTTTCCATCTCACAACTCGTTCTTGTCCTCACTGTAAGTCGATGGCCTTGCTTCATATTTTACTGAGAATATACACATCATTGTGAAAGAATGCCTTGAACTTCCCATCACCAGTTGACCATATCTGCTCCCATTTTCTCCATCTTGCCTAGTGTTACAGCAGAGGAGGTGGCCCCCCTGCCTATCCAGGGTAAATCCTCCTTTTCCATTCTAGATTTTATCCCTTTTAACCTTCTCAGACACTTCAGTTCTTCAGTCTTTAGTTCTTTGTCTTGCAAGATCAATTTCTCCCTCTTCAGTGGGGCATCATTCTTCTTAGCATTAAAGCATGCCAGAAAAGCTCCCATCTCAAAAATAAGTTTTTTTTTTATTCCTTTCTTTCGCCCAGCCACTTCCCCATTTCTCTTTCCCTCTGCATATGGAGTGGGGGCTTTCTCTAAAGAGTCATCTCAACTATCTCCAACGTCTACTTTTCATTCACTCTCTAAAAAACTGTAACGTTTGAGATATAGAAAGAATATATGTAACACATATGCAGCTCATGGATGGCAACATAATAGTATGAATATGCAAATATTCTAGAATCCATTCATTCCTTTCCATTTCCACCAACACCCTTATCAAAGTTATTACCCTCTTTTGTCTAGAATATTTTAACAACTTCTTCACTGATTATCTGCTTTATGCCGTTAAGTTCACTTTTCACACACAGGGTTATTTCCTAAAAATCCTTGACTAAAACCTTTCAGTGCCTTTGCACTCACTTTGATTAAAATCCACACTCCTTACTTTGGTCTATGGAGCCCTGAACAGGAGACAGTCTCCTGCCTGACTCTTTCTGATTTTATACCAGTCTCCCTCTCCCTGTACTTCAGTCATGCAGCCTCCTTCGATTTCTAGAACATACTGCATTCCTTTCTGTTGGCATGCTCCTCTTCTCCTCTTCCCTTGGCTGGCTTCTTCTGATCCTTCAAGCTTCACCTTAAATGTCACCTCCTCAGAAGCCTTCCCCGACCACACTATCTGAAGGAGACATCCTCATCCCCAACCCAGTTCCTCTTTCATATCCTCATAGCTAAGTTATTACAACCATTACTTAGCTTGTTTTTGTTTATTTACTTGTTAATTACCTATTTCTCAAAACTTAAATCTTCATGAGGGCATGAACCTGGTCCACCTTACTCACTACTGTAGACATAGTACCTAACCCAGTTCACAGTATACAGATAAATATTAAATATTGATTATTTAATATTAATAAATATCGGTTAAATACATAAATACTGTGTTTTTATTGTCAAGAGATATACTGTTTGTGTTCTCAGGTAGTTAAAAGTCTAGGGGAGAGGAGGAGAGTCCCCTGAAGTTGCAGGTGAAGAAAGCTAAACAATCAGTCAAAAGGTTTAGCTTAGAAGAAATCAGTGGTGATCCTTCAGAATGCACTTTCAGGAGAATTGATGAAGGGAGAGATACCAGATAATGGTTAAACAAATGAGAAAAACGTGAAGTTAACTGGAGAGGATACAACTCAAAGGGGTATTTTATACATGTTTGAATGACGAAGGAATGAAGGAACAATTATGAAAATCATATTCCCAAGAAAGTAAAGTAGGATGGGATGGGAACTAAAAGTAGAGAACAGAGAGGGGGAGAGGGAAAAGGAGAGGGAAACAGGGAGGCAGGGAGAGAGGAAGAGAGGGGGAGAATCTTCTCCTCTGAGATAGCTTTAAGCAAAGACACCCTCCAAAATATTTCAGATGTTCTACTCCAACCAAGACCTATTAGCTTCAAATAAATACCATCCTTCTCGTTCTTATTAACTCACCTGGGTAGGGGGTTCTTGAAATTTCTCTCACTACCACCCATGGTCCTTTTCCATCTTCCAAATGAGATATCATGTCTGGTTTGGAAACTGCAAGCCCTGTTCAGAGAAAAAGGAATAGGATTTGACTGTGCCTATCAGCAAGAGCTAGTGTCAGATTCAGTCTCAGCTCTGGCTCTTCTGTGCAGAGGTGCCCCTGTAAGAAGTTCTAGAAGTGCACTGTCCAATACAGCTGCCAACAGCTACATGCGGCCATTTAACTTTAAATTTAGATTAGCTAAAATTATATACAATTTAAAATTCAGTTTTTCAGTTGGATTAGTCAGATTTCAAGTTCTCAACAGCCACAGTGTGGTGGCTGCCATACTGGACACACAGACACAGAACATTCCCACACCAGAACATTCCATCATACAGCAGCGTTACAGTATATACCTTACACAAAGGTAGCTCAAGGAAGCTCAACACTATGATCCGACGCTTGCTGGGTAACAGATCATGGGAATAATCTCAGTTTAGAAAGAAAATAAACATTTGTTCCTTTCTTTTTAAAATTTTTTTATTGACGTATAGTCAGTTTATAATACCGGGTTAATTTCTGGTGTACAGCATAGTGATTTAATTATACATATATATTCCTTTTCATATTCTTTTTCATGACAGGCTATTATAAGTTATTGAATATAGTTTCCTGTGCTATACAGTATGGCCTTGTTTTTACATGGTTTCATGAAAATTTTCCTTGTAGTTTCAATTGTACAAGATCTTCTGCCAAAGTTCGGTAGGTATTCTGTGAGAATTGCTCCGCATGTGGGTATGATTTGATGTACTCATGGGAGAGGATGAGCTCCGTGTCCTTCTACTCTGCCGTCCCAAAGCCCCTCCTGTTCCTTTCTTTCTAGAGGCAGTGATAATTCTCATTTATAGAAGTGACTGAAAAAACTTCAGTCTTAAATCTCACGGACTGCCAACAATCTCCAAGATTCCAATGAAATATGTATTTCTTACTCTATAATGGGTGGACTATTTCGTTAAGAGCAAGGAAAAGCGTGACTGCCAACAATATGCCCCTAAAATTATGAAATTTTAATGCCTAGATTCTCACCCTAAATTCAGTTAAGTACTTTAAAGGGTCTATATTTTCAGTACACCTGGTCCAATGGGCAGACACATAAACACAGAAGTTATCCTTACCCAAGGAAACAAGATTCCTATAATTCTCTAGCATCACATCCCTGTGCAAGTTCCTCTGTGTTGGATCCATCAACCGCCACTCTTCCAGTGTGAAGTCTATAGCCACATCTTTAAATGTCACTAATTCCTAAAACAAATACAGAGATCACCCAGGGAGTGTACAATTAGATGTGATAGGCAGAGTAACACATACAAAACTGGGGAAGAAAATTAGAAAACTAGCAGTTTCCACCCAAATCATCTCTTCTCCCTCAAAATCCTGCCTTACCTATAATATCAGCTCTTTTTCAGTCCTATTCTATAAGTCCTATTCTTAATAAAAGACATAGTCTATCATGCAGATTGTAGACAGAGGAACTATTTTGAGTGTATTTAAAACACAGAAATTTTTCTGTATATCCCTTATGAGATATATTCTGAGGGGAAAAAGAACTGCAAAAAATAAAAATAACATATTTTCAGTAAATGATCATATTGTTGGTGGCAGTGATGGAAATGCTATTTTATAACTATGGTGTGTGTAGTGTTGGACAAAGCAAATTAGTATACTGACATCACTGAGAGCTAGTAAATCTGACATGGAAGAAAGAAAATATAAATGTATTATCAATGAGACTATGCACAAACTCCATAGATCCAAAACTGAATTGGAAGTATCGGTATAAACTTATGAAGTATTTTATTTTTAAGGAAAACACCCCATATACACCCTAGCTTCATCTACTGATGAGGCCCAGAAACAATAACCAGAAAGGCAGCATTATACTGTCTGGACTGCGGCCCCTACATATTACTTTACACTACAAGAAACCAGGGCCAGGAACTATCTGTTACACTAAAAGGCAAGGAAACTGTCAAAGATTACTAGAATCACACCTAAGACACGGGAGACAACTTGAAGAGGCTTCCATTGGCCATTGATGGGAAAACTTAAACACCAATAAGAATAATAATCGTAATGAATTTCAAAAATATCTAGTACATTTAAAGTTATGATTTCATTATAAAACCTTAAGGATACTCATTGATCATCTTTGGAGGATGCCTGGAAACTGGTAAATAAAGAGAAAGAATCAACCCTTTGCCCTTCTTTTCCTATGCAATATATATATATAGCTTGTTCAGTAATAAAATGTACTCAGGAAGTTGATGAGGGGAGGTTTCTCTTCATGGAAGTACTCCAGCTAATACATGAAGAAGGAACGAAAGAATTAGAATATTGCCATTTACAACCTCTAATGAATTAAAGGATTGTAAGTGGGTGCTGACACACCAAAAAGGCCTTAACTAGGCTTTACGTAGCTTCTGGTGAAAGATACCAGAAATATGAAATACCAATGGCAAAAACATTAAAAAAAAATCAAAATCTGAATCTGATCAAGCCTCTAGATTTAACTAACAATATAAAGGGAATACAGGGGAAGGAATAGCATCTTAAAAAAACTCCACAGGGATGAAATCAGTAAAATCTATACTGTGTGAAATTCGATTAACATTAAGAATTAGGAGCAGTAAAAGAGGTGCTTTCTCTTTACTCCCCTTAGACACAAGGCTAAGGATTACCTTTACCAGTTCTGGTTCTTCTGTCTGAAGGTGAAGATCTTCATCTGGCTGGGAAACTTCAGGACTCTGAGGGGATACAGGACGAAATCACTCAGTAACAGGTTGCCTGCTACCTACAGCGGAGCCTCAACAAGCACCATCAGCCCACTGTGGACGTGGTATATGAGATAACCTCTTTCACTGTTTTATTTAGGGATGAAATTAAGGTTCCATAGCAACATCCAATCATAATCTTCTTTCACCTTGTTTGAGACAATAACAAACATACACAAGGCTGAGATACAACTCCATAATTTCTAAAGGAGACTTTTAACAAAGAACCTACCAAAATAAAACTAAACTTACAATAAGGGGTCTCAGATGCTACATAATTCTCCTTTTTCATAAGAGGATGAAATCTGTTTCTTGGAAATTACCTATCTTGCTCAAGAATAATATTCAAAACCTACTAAAACTATCTGTTTCTATAGTTGGAAAATCATTACAGTGTCTAGGGGTGGAAGCATGTTTTAATGTTCATTCAAGAAATATGCCAGGGACCTCTCACAATATTGTTTTCTTCAAAACCTTAGACACTATATGCCTACAAGGGCTTGATTTTATAAATGAAGGGAAATTTTAGTATACCTTTCAGTAGTACTTATTGATTTTAGGTTTCGTGCCATTTTAAAAAGTTATGGGTAATAGAACTATTTACTTAAATTTCACTGAGAAATATGTCATCTTAGTTCTCCCCTCTCAAGTTCTTATCTTAAATAATACATATATTCAGCTTCCAGAAAATTTAAGATGATGTGAATCTCAAACTCTGATAATTAGAGATGGGTTTGATCAGGGCCTGTATTACACAAATACTTAGATCTTTTCAAGGGTGTGTCTTAAGGACCATACACCTGTTATGTATTCTTGCTACAAAGACTAAAGGATCACTACTGTAGGTTATTATAGGTCATTACCATAACAAATTCTATGTTGGTACACCTTTCTTCTGCATCTCCTATTTCAAAAAGTCACTGCTAAAACACAGCTTTAATCACATTAATACCCACCTCAAACACACCCAATCACACACACTTACATACACACACTTAAATATTTTCAGGGAAACATTAAAAGATTCAGCTTAAATCTCCAACAACCAGTCCTACCATTCACAAATTTCGATCTTGAATCACTAACTCATTCACTGTTCTCTGCCTCAGAGCCTTGCCTTCTCACCTGAAGTATCCTCACAAATAATTTAGGACAATTTAAATCCCACTGGTAATCAGGTACCAGCTTAAATCTAACCATCCTCACGAGCTTTCCATGACCAATGTAGCCCATGCTAATAACCCATTTCTTTCCTTACATAGCACTCATCAACTTTATCATACTGCTCAGCAACTATCATTCACCTAAATAAATTATGTAACTATTTCTTTCGTATGCCTTACCTCAATGAGACTGTAAGCTCCCTACAGCCAAGCACTGTGTCTTAAACATCTTCTTTCTCTCCATGTCATCTATTAAGCTTGATCACTTCTTAATGGGTAGAAAAGAGGAGAACACTAAGAGTGGGCACAAGGGGAATGGTCCCTATGAATTAAGTGGGTGTGTGTGTGTACATGTATTTTTTTTTTAATTTCCTAAAAAAATTTTTCCAATTGGAAAATACTGCATTCTACTACCCCATATCTAACTGAAATTTCCTAGGAACAATACAAATTTAACATCATAAGTAAATTTCCCAGACTGCCTATCATATCTAAAGATAGCCTAGATATTTTTTGCAAGGTCATGCATCTTGGTATTTAGTTCAATATGCATAGTGAATCTTCCTATAGATTACAAGCTTTACTATGATGAACTCAACTTTCATGAATCAAACAATTTGATTCAGTTACCCAAAGGGATGTGGGTGAGGTAGAGAAGTCACATGACTTAAGGAAAAGTAGACATGCTCTCAAATCAGGACAATATGTCAGAACCAGAGGAAACCCTAACTTACCAGAGGTCCAACTGAAAAAACCACAGCAGCCATAATCTCTTCCTTGGGGCTCCCCTCTCTGCAAAGAGTGGAGTCCTGCAAAGACATATCTAAGAAAGAGAAATAAGCCATGAAAACCAATCCTGCCTTGAAAATCTCAGACTCAAAGTTTGCAAGGCTGGTTCAACATCTGCAAATCAATAAATGTGACACACCACATTAACAAACTGAAGGATAAGAATTATATGATCCTCTAAATAGAGGCAGAAAAAAAGCATCTGATAAAATTCAACACCCATTTATGATAAAAACTCTCAACAAAGTAGGTATGGAGAAAATATACCTCAAGATAATAAAGGCCACATATGACAAGCCTGCACAGTACTGGAAGTTCTAGACAGAGCAATTAGGCAAGAAAAAGATACAGAAGGCATCCATATCAGAAAGAAAGAAGTAAAACTGTCACTGCAGATGATATAATTTTATATATAGAAGCCCCTAAAAGACCCTTCCAAAAACTGTAAGAATTAGTAAACAAATTCAGTAAAGTTGCAGGATATAAAATCAATATACAAAAGTCTATGTGTTTCTATACACTAATAATGAACTATCACAAAGAGAAATTAAGAAATCAATCTCATTTACAACTGTTTAAAAAAAGGATTAAATACCTAGGAATAAATTTAACCAAGGAAATGATAGACCTATACATTGAAAACTTTGAGCAAATGGAAAGATTTTCTGTGCTCACAGATTGGAAGAATTAATGTTGTTAAAATGTCCATATGACCCAAAGCGATCTACAGATTCAATGCAATATCCATCAAAATCCCTAAGGCATTTTTCACAGAAGTAGAACAAATAATCCTAAAATTTGTATAGAACCACCAAAAAAAATCCCAAATTGTCAAAGCAATCTTGGGAAAGAAGAACAAGGCTGGAGGCATCATGATCCCTGATTTCAAACTATATTTCAAAGCTATAGTAATCAAAACAGTATGGTATTGGGAAAAGAAGATACAGATCAATGGACTAGAGTACAGAAATAAACCCACACATATATAGGCAAGTAATTCATAGCAAAGGAGCCAAGAATATACAACAGAGAAAAAACCCAATCTATTAAAAACATAGTGTTGGGAAAACTGGACAGCCACCTGCAAAAAATGAAACTGAACCAGTAACCTACATCATATACAAAAATTAACTCAAAACTGATTAAAAGATTTGAATGTAAGACCTGAAACCATAAGACTCCTAGAAGAAAAAATAGACATTGGTCTTGATGATGACTTCTTGGACATCAAAAGTAAAGACAACAAAAGCAAAAGTAAACAAGTGGGACTACATCAAACTTAAATGTTTCTGCACAGCAAAGTCAACAAAGAAAAGGCAACCTATGGAATGGGAGAAAATATTTGCAAATTACATACCTGATAAGGGGTTAATAGCCAAAATATATAAAGAACTCACACACATCTCAACAGCAAAAAACAAACAAACAAAAAAACCCGATGTAAACCGATGTAAAACATGGGCAGAGATGAACAGACATTTTTCCAAGGAAAACATACAGCTGGCCAACAGCTACACGAACAGGTGCTCAACAACACTATCACCAAAAAATGCAAATCAGAACCACACTGAGATCTCAACTCACACTTGTAAGAACGACTATTATCAAAAAGACAAGAAATAACAACTGTTGGCAAAAATGTGGAGACAAGGGAACATTTTTGCACCACTGGTGGAAATGTAAACTGCTGCAGCCACTACGGAAAACAGTATGGAGCTCCTCAAAAAATTAAAAATACAACTGTCATATGATTCTGCTATTCCACTTCTGGCTATTTATCTGAAGGAAAAGGAAACACTAACTTGAAAAGACAACTGCACCCCCACGTTCACTGCAGCATTATTTACAGCAGCCAAGACATGGAAACAACTTCTGTGTCCACGGATGCATGAATGCATGAATGCATAAACAAAATGTGGTATACGCCTACAGTGTAATATTAGCCACAAAAAAGGAGGAAATCCCGCCATTTGTGACATGGATGGACCTTGAGGGCCTTATGAAAGTCAGAGAAAGACAAAAACCTATGATCTCATTTATATGCGTAATCTAAAAACAAACACCCCAGACTCAGAGACACAGAACAGACTGATGGTTGGGGGGCGGTGTTGAAATGGGTGAAGGTGGTCAAAAGGTACAGACCTCCAGTCATAAGTAAGTCGTGGGGATGTGATACAGCTTGGTGACTATAGTAGCAACAGTGTATTGCGTATCTGACAATTGAGCCAGTCAGGAAAAAATGCCTCGGTCACCCAAAGGCAGAAGAACAGGCACCTGTCAGGGACCCGCTACTTAAAGCCCAGGACCGAGGATCTCCCTCCCCCAGCCGCCCCGTTTCCCGGACTGCCCTTCTCTGGACCCTCTGGGTCCCCCTCCTCCCTCCACCGAGGCGCGGCTCCGGGAAGGCGGGAAGGTCCAGCCGCGCTCCCGCCCCGCCCCAGTCCCGCGTCGCGACCCAGCGCCTCCAGGCCGCCGCCTCCTGAGGGAGGCCGGGCCCGGTCGCCTGTGAGGTGGGCGGGTCAGCTCGGGGCCAGGAGCACAGCCGAGAGCGGCCCCGCCCCAGACGCCGCGGGAGCCCAGCGCCGGGGGAGGGGCGGCGGGAACCGGGCCGGGTGCCCGGGGCGACGAGTACCTGGCGGCCGACTGAGGACCGGGCGCTCGCAGAGCAGGGCGGGAACGCTTCCAGCAATGGCGTCGGCGGCGGGCGGCCGCACACGCGCAGTGCGCCTGCGCAGCCGCGGGGAACTACGGCGCCCAGAATCCTCCGCGCGGGCCCTGCGCTCTCCCCGCCCCTTCGTCGGCGCTGGGGGCGGAGTTGGCAGGTCGTCCCCGGACCTAAAAATTCCGTCAGATCGAGAGGCCGGGGCTGGGCGTCAGGCTGAGGCACTAGAGACACAAGGAAGAACGAATGACACAGCCCTTGCCTCGGGACACTTCCGTGTGATTAAAGAAATAAAGCCACTGCGAGAACAGAAAGGGAGCCCCTGGCAACTTGGGACCCCAGACGCGGGGGCGTCGGTGGGTGCGTGTCCCCGCTGCCGCCGCCAAGTTCCCTTTCCGCGAAAATACCGTGAAAAGTAGAGTTCCTTACGCAGCTGTGGTGCCTGCTGCCAGCTGGTCTGCTTTCGGTCCATGGACAGTGTTTATTTCCGTGTGCTTTGGAGGAAGTCATTCTGGGAAGAGGGTTTACTGCGTTAGGGAGCCAGTACTAAATTAAAAAGATTGCCCAGCCTCAAGTGGAAAAGCGCACCTGTGTGAGGAAGACTCTCGCACTTGAGAATCTTGGCAAGTATTTATCCACCTTAACATTATTAAATCTATAATTTAAAAAACGTTTAGCTGCCGTCTCCTTTTGAAGGAAAGAGTGCTTTTTATTATTGCATAAAGCACTGTCTCATGTATTTTGAAATGCCATTGTTAGAATTTCCACCTTTAGCTGCTACTTACTATCTCAAATATCCTAATCTTGGAAGTTTAGCATGCCTGAGAGATTTCTGGAAAGGACATCGTTTTCCCCTAGGGAATGATCAAAATAACAATGTTTGGTTTATTGTGCAGAGTTATGAATATTTTTGTCTAGGTTTCATTTCTGCTCTTTATTGAAACAAACTCATTTGCCAAAAAGAAAAGAAAACATTATAAGAACATTCTTTGACAAGAGTGTCATTTAATATTTTGGCCTGTTACGGTTTCTATAGTAGGTACTCTGATTGAGCTAATTGTTCAATTTCTATGTTGCTGCATAGATATACTGCCTAATCTGTACAAAACTTCAAAAGTCCCACATTGAAATAAACTAGTCGTTGTTTTGACAGGGCTTATGTTTCACAGACTTGCCATTTGATATGCTCTTTTATCTAATTTTTCAAGTTTGAAAATCAGTGTGTTATATGGATGAAATAAAGAAAACGTGAATTGAAAAATATCAAGGTAACAAGCTGTTAAATAAAATACATTACGTTTTCCTGCTTTCTAGGCATGTATTTTTGTACCTCCTCAGAGTTTTGTGCCAAAACCTGGTGGTGTAGGGAGACCACACCACAGCCCACTCAGTTATGTTACCCTAACAGTGGCTCATACTTCAAAAGCCCTGCATTTCCAAACTGAGTCCAGATGCCCCATGAAAAACTGCCCCTTTTCAGTGCCTCAGGCTTACAGGTGTGTATGCTGAAGGCAAGTCTCCCTCCTGTGGAGAAGGTCCTGAGGTGCTGGGTACCAGAGCATTATGTAGAAAGAGGAAGAAGTAGCTCCAGACCACAGACGTCTCAGCCCAGGGAGATGCTACAGCTGGAGGAGGGCCCGAGGGGAGCCCTTGCAAGGCTCAGGGCTCAGACAGGAGCCCTTCTCCCCAGACACAGACGTAGTGCCACCTAGAAGAGTACAGAACAGGTTATGATCAAAGTAGGACACAAATATGTCTGATAGAGTTTTGGTAACATTCTTACTTCATGTGCTAGGTGAACTTTTCATGAGTGTCTGTTTTCAAATCATTTTTTAAATTCAGCACATCTTGTGTACTTTTCTGTACAAACACTTTCCATTAAAACTATTTAAAAACTGGAGCATATGGAGATGCCAATTTCCCACTTACATAAAACATTTGCCTTTTGTCTCTAGTCCAGATCTCAGTCCCATTTTGAGTTGTGCTTTAGGTTCCTCTTGCTTACCCATGACACTTACACAACTATCATTACTATAACAATGACAACATTATCACAGAATGCAGGAAAAAAAAAATCAACCAACTAGTTGGTATGGGACTGAGTTGTTACGACAAAGTAGAAGACAATAAAAAGTCCCCAAGGAGTACTGGATGTGCTATAAGTTTATATGCAATTGTGACACACCCATAACCTAACTACTCACATAGCTATGAAACTAGGGGCACTCAGGAAAATACTGCACAGATGCAATAATACTGAAAATTGTGTGTATCTAGCATATGGAAAGTTACTGAAAGATACAAGAAATGAACAAATGCAAAGACATACTATGCTCCCATATAGAAAGGCTAACACAAAACAAAAACAAAAAAAGGCTAATAGAGATATAAGAGGGGAAAAAAACTTACTGACAATAAAAAGCCAAACATCAGCCTATGAAAAATATTTGTATTAAATGTTATATGGTTAATATCTTTATCATAAACAATTGAACAAATTAAGAAAAGTACTAATACCTGAATACGTAAGGAACCACTGAGAGCAAATGAAAATTCAGGCAAATGGGACTTCTCCCCCGCCTGCTAACTCTCCCCAGAGAAACCTGACCTTCTCATATCAGCCTGCTCCCCACAGTGGCTAGTTCTATGTTTCCACAAAAGCAAACCACCTCAAAGTGCCCGGCTTTGCTTTACTTTTGAGGAATTGACTGGTTTCATCAGCTCCAGGACCTCTCTTGGGTTGGATACCCCTAGGCCTGGTGACAGTGGAGGGAACAGACAAAGAGTCTATGGAAGTAAAAGCTGCAGGTTAAGAGCGACTATGAAAGTGTGGAAGTATGGGCAGGTGACTGAGAAGCACAGGCAGGCAGGGGTTCTCGGGGGACAGGGGTCTCCAGTAACTTAGACACAGCGTCCATTCCAGGGGCTGTGTTGGTACATGAAGGTGTTTAAAAAATTCAACTGAATACATACGAAGATCTAATTGGCTTTATTAAATGATTCACGAATCGGGCAGCATCCTGTGCAGCAGAGTTCCCTGAGGAGCTGGACAAATGGATGGTTTTATAGGCAGAAGGAGGAGAGGGTAAGGAAAGGGCGGATGACATCATCTTCCTTAGTCAGGTGCAAGGGGCCTGTGTGGCAGGTGACCTCACTGGTGCTGACCAGAAAATTTCCAAACTGACAGGTTAAGACCACACTCCTGGGGTAGACTGAAACTGCAGTTAGGTTAGGCATGAAGGTTTGAGGTGGGCTTTGCACAAGTGACTCCATTTGGGACCGTCTTTGTAAGCAATGGCCATTCCTTTGCCAGTGTTCCCTTTGGATCCTAGAATGAAAAACCAACCCTGCCCTCATCCTGTGCTTCTGCAGTAGGACTTCCTTCCTCGGCTGTTCAGTCAAATATTCCTCTTTGTGCTGCCCCGGTTCTGTGCACAATGCCCAGAACGGCATCTTCCATCTTGTTGGTCAATTTGCTAGTCACGTTAAACCTGCTGGTTTTCTCACTCTACTGCCTTCTGGGTTTGCAGAAGGCAGGATGCCCTCACTCTGTACTCTGTCAGTAGGCAAGTCTCTGACCCTTGGCTGGTGGACACAGATCCTGAGATGTTACTTTCTTCCTATTTCTGGTAACAGAATCCTTGTAGGAGACCCATTCTACACGGTTTGGATAAGGCTAAACTACTCCTCTGCCTCGTCCCATGTCAGAGCACCCAGTTCCCTTGGCTGCGGCAACAGGTGCAAGGATAGATGTGTAATCCACACCAGTCACTCCAAAGCCACCTGTGCCTTTAATGGCACCAAGGACACAAAACCCTCTCTTCTCTGGAATCAGCAGCCTGCAGAATAACTGAAGTCAAGAGCTGCCAACGCAAGATAGACAAGCAACCTAAATGTCCATCAACAGATGATTGGATAAAGAAGATGTGGTACCTGTATACAAGGGACTATTACTCAGCCTTAAAAAAGAATGAAATACTGCCATTTGCAGCAACATGGATGGACCTAGAAATTAACATACTAAGTGAAGTCAGTCAAAGACAAATATATGATATCACTTATATGCAGAATCTAAAAAAATGATACAAGTGAACTTATTTACAAAAGCTCTCACCACACTGAATCTGCCAGCACCTTGATCTTGGACTTCCCAGTCTCCAGAACTGGGAGATGGCTGTTTACAAATAAGCCATAAGGTCAATGATATTTTGTTAAAGCGGCTCAAACAGACTAAGACATCACTTCATTAAAATATGTAACAGTTGACCCTTGAACAACATGGGTGTCTACTGTGCAGGTCCACTTATATGTGGATTTTTTTTTCAATAGTCAGCCCTCTGTATTCAATGGTTTTGTATCTGTAGATGCAACTAATTGTGGATGTCCATAGTTGGTTGAATCTGCGGGTGCAAAAGCTTCAGATACAGAGGGCCAAGTGTACTACAGCACTTTATATAAGGGACTTGAGTATCTGTGGATTTTAGTACACATGGGGCACCTGGAAACCAATGAGAGAGAGAGAGAGAGAGAGAGATTCTCAACATAATTCAGTTTGCCAGGTTCTTCATCACATGATTTAATCCTCTACAACCCTGTGAGAGGAATGATCTATTCCCATTTTACAGATAAGGAAACTGAGGCAGAGAAAGAGTAAGCACATAATTGCTAAGTGGAGGTGGTGGAACTCAAACCCATTGATCTTACTGTATAAGTCAAATGTTGGCCCTTGGATGATGAATTTCTTCTCACTCGAGCATGTGGCATATTGAGAAATAGCCAGTGTTTTAGGCTCTTGGGGATGTACAACCTGTGCTGCTGTAGCACAAAAACAGCCAAACACAATGTGTGAATGACGATGTAATAATGTAAACATTATTTACAGAGACAGGCAGTGGGACAGGCCTGGTCTGGGGCCGAGGGCCCTGCTCGTCAGTTCCCTCTCAAGGAGGTGAAAGGGTCAGCTCCTCCGCTTTTACTTTGTTCCAAGGTAGGCCAGTCTCCTACCCTGACTTCAGAGCTGGGCCCCCTTCAACGTGTTTTTTTTTAAAAAGAATTATTTCCAAAACCTCTTCCCAGTCCTTTCCATTCCATTTCCTACTGTTTTCTTTGCTTTCCATCACTGCTGGGTTTATACTTGAGCTTGACGTCTACTACCACCACTTCTTCACAGTCTATTCCTCTATTTCTCCCCAGTAATAGAACTCAGGCCTGCAGAGGGGGTTATAGGAATCAATGGCGATGAAAAAGACGGTCTCTGCGCTTCCCTGAGGAAGCATGATAGTTCTGGTGAACCAGTCCCACGAGGCTGCGTAACCGCCGCGTCCAGAGCTGAAAAGCTGGCGGCTGTTTTGAAAAATCAAGATTATACTATTAAACTTTGGTAAAATTTTCTAACTTACAAAAAAAGAAGTAAAGGAGATCATGTGGAGGGGGCAAGAGCACAGTCTGGCTGCTGAATGTTCAAAACACGATAGGATTTAGGAGAGAAAGAAGAAACCTGTAACTAACTACTGTTTCCTCTCCATCTTTTCTACAATCTTTCCACACAATACAGCAGAAAAAACCCTGACGTGTGTAAAGTGTTTTGCTAAATATTTATTTGAACTTTTGCTTCTGTGTTTCTGATCCCACCACACGGGTCTTTGGTCACCCACGTAACTGATGCCAATAGACCACCGTGGCTTCGAGCCTCTGCTACCTTCCTGGGGGCTCTGGGGTACAGCTATGACCAACCAACGTACAGAGGACAGCCACCAAAACTGGGAAGGCGTGAGGCCCGAGAGACGGCGACTTCTTCAAGGCGGGGAGCTGCCTGTCCTCCAGCAGTCACTGTCCCATGTGCCGCGTTCCGTACGTGACACGAAGGTGTGTCCTTGTGCCTCACGGCTGCCTCAGCTCTTCTCGACGGGGGCCCTAGGGATAACAACACACCAGACCCGTCAACTTTTCAGACTCCCAGCATCCCGGGGGCTTTTTCTCAAAGTGGCACAGCGGAGTTTACAGAGAACAGAGTAAGGTAAGGGCATGAAATCTCCCTAATACTTATTGTAGAAAATTCACCCCATGCCAGAGGTGAGAGAAGGGGAACTTGATCAAAAACGACAGTTAAGACTCCGGCCCATCCTCTGCCTCGGGGTCACTTCCAAGCAAGTGTAAAGTGAAGCCGCACACGGCAGAGAGACGACAGGGACCTAAGTCTGTGACCAGCACAAACCATGGGAACATGATTAGAGCCCACGTTTTATGTCCGTCAAATGGAATAGTAGCCTGCAGGGCTGGGGAGGGAATCCAAAGCACATTCCAACCGCTGAATCTTTTGGTTTTTGTAGCTCGTGGAAAAGAAAGGACACTCTTCCTGTGTCTAGGTCTCCACTTGGGACCAAAGGGGAACAACTCTGCATCTTCCCGATGACAAGAGTGTGAGCCTAACCGACCGAGTGATGTCCTTCAAAGTGAGATGCCGTGGCAGGCATGGGTGTGGCCAAGACGGGGCCCTGGGTTTCACAGGATGTACTGCTACCCAGTCCCAGGGATTTACTGAATTTCCACAGAAGGGTACATTGGGGGCTGCAGGGGTTGGGTGAGAGATCAACATTTGAGATTTCTAGCTGGAAGAGTTCAGAATGATCAAATCAGCGGATATAAGACACAGGCTGTTCATGGCTCAAAACTATGTATTACGCAAATAGAGACAGACACGCACAGAACTGGTCCTCAAGTTGCATCTTACACATCTTCTACCTAAACACTCAGGGATCGAACACAGAGACAAGACCAACTTACATTTTCTCACATTCAGGAACTTCTCAGGGCTACCCTTCAGTGTGAATCCTCTGATGTCTGATGAGGGATGAGCTGCACTTAAAGCTTTTCCCACACTCATTGCATCTATAGGGTTTCTCTCCAGTGTGAGTTCTCTGGTGTTGAATAAGAGCTGACGAATGAATGAAGGCTTTTCCGCATTCATTACATTTGTACGGCTTCTTTCCAATGTGAATTCTTTGATGTTTGGCAAAATTTGAGCTCCGGCTGAAGGTTTTCCCGCACTCGTTACACTCGTAGGGTTTCTCTCCAGTATGGATTCTCTGATGCTGAACAAGATGTGTGCTCTGGCTAAAGGTTTTCCCACATTCGCTGCATTCATATGGTTTTTCCCCGGTGTGAACTCTCTGATGTTTAGTAAGGGAAGAGCAATGGCTGAAGGCTTTCCCACACTCCTGACACTTGTAGGGTTTCTCTCCCGTGTGAGTTCTTTGATGTTTGATGAGAGCTGACGAATGGATGAAGGCTTTGTCACACTCGTTGCATTCGTACGGCTTCACGCCTGTGTGGATTAACTGGTGCTGCACGAGATGGGTGCTTCGATTGAAGCCTTTCCCACACTCGCTGCACTCGTAAGGCCTCTCTCCAACGTGAATCCTCTGATGTATCGCGAGGGATGAACTTTCCGTGAAGGCCTTCTTGCATTCACTGCACTCGAAAAGGATTCTCGTGTGAGTCCTCTGATGTTTGGTTAAGTTGGCCCTGTGGCTGAAAGACTTGCCACACTCACCGCAGCTGTAGGGCTTCTCCCCGGTGTGGACCCTCTGGTGTCTGACGAGCACCGAGTGGTAAGTGAAGAGCTCACCACAGTCGTTACACTTATGAGGCTTTTTCTCTTTATAGGTCCTCTGCTTTTTCATTAGGGTTGATTTCTGTTTCATTCTTTTTTCAAGGGTATGAAAGGCATAGGATCCTTTGGGAACTCTGTCTTGAGGGAGGAGGACTGACTTCTGCCCGAAGTTTTTCCAGTAAACATCATGCTCACGAGCCCTCTCTTCGGGGAGTGAATTCACGTGGGCGAGCATTTCTCTCAAGTGTCTCTCCTGATCTCCTTGCTGGTTCTCTACCCAGTTTTCACACTCAAGAGCTGTTTCCAAGTCGGAGTCATAGACGCTGCTCCTTGTCAGCCTGTCTATTACTGCAACCTGGCATGACTCCTCTTTGGAAAAATCTTGCACTGAAGTGGAATCTTTGCTCTCGGGTCTAGTCTCCAAGTCTGAAAGAAATTGGAAATGCAAATTTCCTTCGTTTTCTGAGTTCAACAAAAGGGCAGTTCTGTAATGGATAAGAGTTAATGAAGGTGAAAAGCATAACTTCGACGGGTAGTGGATTTGACTCTTGTAAGATGATTTGCAAAGAGAAGCAGATGGAGGGAGACACATGCACAGTATATGCAAAGATCAGAAGAGCTTATCCAGGAGTCAGAACAGGGGAAGGATGATCAGAAAGACAGGAGGAGGAGGGACGCAGATGAAGCACCATGTCACCAGGTGGACAGGAAGTAAGTTCCTAGATCAGGACGGGGAGGAACAAGCTCTCATAGAAGACCCAGTGCTGTGGTAAATACCCCAGCAGCTATCACCTTAGTGTAGAGTGCAATTTCGACTTCTAAGTTTCCAGTCAACCAACTCTACTCCAAATATGCGTTCCATTTAGTTTAACCTTCCCTAACAATGCTTTCATAATATGTCCCTGTTCAAAAATCTCCCATGAGCTCCCAAAGGCACAATGGCAAATGTATTAAACTATACATGCACAAGGCTATTACTCATTACAACACCGAGGTAGCAAAAGACTGGTAACATGCAAATATCCTAGTATAGAGAACTGATTAAACTGTGGTGTATGCACACAATGGAGTACGTGCAACTTAAAAAAATATGAGAATGACCTCTACATATCGCTATGATGCGATCTTCAGGAGATATTAAATAAACTTGAAAAACACAGCAAGCTGCAAAGGAAGGCGTATAGTTTACTATTTTTTGTGCAGGGAAAAAAGGGGGAGGGAAACAAATACACAGACATATTTGGTTCTATCTTCCAAAACCAAGGACGGACAAATGAAATACTAATAAAAATGGTCACCTATGGAGAACAGAGGAGACAGGACAGGGAGGGAAGCTAACTTCTCTGAATATATCTGATATCAAGCTATCAGAATTTTTATATCCAATATGAAGCTACTTTATAAAACTAAAATAACTTCAAGAATGTGGTTCAAAAGAAGACATAAATAGACCAGGGAAATAGAAGAGCAATTTCAGACATAAAGCCAAATCTATATAGGAATTAGGGACAATACAAAGGTGGTATTTCAGTCAGTGAACTAGAGATAATTTGTTTTACCAATACATGGTGCTCTGATTTAGAAGAAAATTAAGTTAGACCTGCCCCTCATTCCATATAGCAAAATGAACTCTGTTCATTCATCTACTCTCCCGCCCATTTATTCAATGATGACCTCCTGAATGTCTGTCCTACATGACGCTAGTGCTAGGCACTGCGGGAAAACACACACACAGCCCCTATGTGCACAAGGGGAGAGGAAATTTAGTCTAACACTCACAAATACACGTAAGAGTGCACCTGCAGTAAGTGCTAAGAAATAAAAGGTGAACGATGCTGTGAAAGAACATAGAGGGGTGAGGGGAGGCTTTCCTGAGGAGGTAAATCATGGAGCTGCCATCAAAGTGGAGTTGGGGTTCGGGTGGGGGTCCCAGGTAATGGGAACAAAAGCAGGAGGTGAGCGTTCCAGGTGGAGGGGATGATATGTACCGAAGCCCCAAGGTGAGGGGGACATTCAAGAAAAGCACAGCAGCTGAGGGCACGGGCTCCGCGATCAGAATGCATGAGTTCCACCCCAGCTCTGCCACTCCCTCGCCGTTGTGACCTGGGGCAACTCACTCTGACTCTACTTCAGTTTCCTCATCTGTAAGACAGGGCAACGACACTACCTACTTCATGAGGAATGAAAACAGTACCTACCTGAATGAGCAGTAAATGAGAGTATTTACAAAACACTTAAAAACGCTGACACAGCACAGGCCCTATGTAAGTGCTTGCTGAATCACGAGAACATGAACTGAGATAAGCTAGCGCTGGTGCGCGGAGGCAGCGGTCTCACAGCGCGGTCTGCGGGCCCCTGGGAGGCTGTAGCTTCAAAACTACTTTCAAAACAATGCTTAGATGTTATTTGCCTTTTTTGCTGTCTTGACATTTGCACTGATGTTGCAAAAGTAATGGTGGTAAAACTGCCCACAATTTCTGTACAAATTAGGATAAGACACCAAATATATTAGGAGTTGTTCCATTTTTCCCCACCAGGTACTCAGTTAAAAAAAAAAACAAAAAGCCAGTTTCATGGAAAAATGTCTGAGGAAACAACAGGAAACATTATTAATATAATAAAATTAATTTATTAAATTTCAAACCTTGACCACATGACCTTTGAATATTCTGGATGATGGACCAGGAAATATTCATAAAGCAAGTCTGCTCATATCAAAGTAGGATGGTTGTCTTGAGGAAAACCACTCGTGTGATGGTTTGAGAGCTGAACTAGCCACTTTTTCCACGGACCACCATTTTTACTAGAAAGAATGACTGACCAACTGTTATCTTTGTTGGATATTTGGTGGGTATTTTCTCAAAGCTGACAAAAGAATGTGCCTTCAGGCGGAAATTAGAATTTTAGAAAACTTTTATCTACCACTGAGAACTTGATAGCTTCCCAAAACTTTCTTTTCTGATACCGTCAGTGGTGATACAGAAAATTGTGTGTGTGTTTTTTTTTTTCAAACGTGATGTGTCAATATTTGGAAGATCTGCATAACTCAGTGAAACAGTATTTTCCAAAAGATCAACAGATTTTAATGTAAGAGTATGAAAAACTCATGGATACGGTTTCAGGTGCACATTGGATCTGATCTGTAAGAAATTAACACTTGCCTAGTCTTGGTGTGGTGTCAGGAGACTAGCCAAAATCATCTGAAAAGGCTATAAAAATACTCCCCCCTTTTCCAATTAAATATTGGTGTGAGGCTGGATTTTCTTCATACAGGTCAATGAAAACGCCACATCACAAGAAACTGCGTCAGAAGCGGGTGAGAATACAGCTGTCTCCCACCGAGCCATCCATCAGAGACACTTGCAAAACTGCAGAAAGGAGCCCTTCTTTTCAGTACCCTTTTTTTTGTTGTTGGAGAAAAGTTGTTTTTTATTAGAATTGTGTTGTGTTAACACGTAATGGGTTTCTAATTGTTGTTTAAAAATTAAATATCCAGTAGTTTAAAATCTTTCTCACTTTTAATTTCTAATATAGTGACTATTGGTACATACAACACACATAAACAGTAGCTCTTCAGGGTCCTCAATGATTTTGGGAGTTAAATTACGTCCTGCGATGCTAAAACCATTAAGAGTTGCTAAGAAAGGGTATAAAAATGGAGGGAGAGTAGGTATGAGATAATGCTGGAATAATGAGTAAAGGACAGATTTTTGCAAGGTGGTGTAGGCCTCAAAGATTTTGGCTGTTATCCTAAGAGCAATGAGAAGCCACTGACATGTAAGCAAAAGGGTGATAGCATCTGACCTGTATTTTGAAAACATCACTCACTGTGATGTAAAGAATGGAGCTTAGGGACGAGGGTATGGCTCAGCGGTAGAGCGCCTGCCTAGCGTGCAGGAGGTTCGGGTTCAATCCCCAGTACCTCCATCAGAAAATAAATAAGCCTAATTACCTGCCCCTCAAAAAAATTTTTAAAAAAGTAAATTAAAAAAAAAAAAGGAGTTTATGGGGGTAAAGGTGGAATCAGGGAGATTATCACAGGAGTCCAGGCAAAGGAAAGGGAGATGGAGGGATGTTAACAGTGAAGAAATATTTAGACCTTGAGCAGATGAACACAGTGATGAACTGGATAAAGGAGGGAGGGGCAGTTGAAGGACTGTCCATAGATTTCTGGCTTATGCAGTCTGATAAGGTGGTGAGTGTCATTAAGACAATTACTAGAAAAAGATCCTGTTGGGAGGATGGAGAATGTGGGCATATATCTGGCATTCAGTTTTAAATATGCTGAGAACAGGAGCCCCAAGGGGAGGTCTGGGGTGGAAACACAGACCTGGGATTCACCCAGGGAGAGAGGGTAATTGGGTTGTGGGAGTGGACGAGTCGCCCAAGGAGGAGGCAGAGGCTGCACACAGCTGGCCAGCTGGACTAACTGACCCTCAGGTATGTCTTGTCTGGCCCACACTGTTTATACAATTTTTGAGACCAATTGCCAACACTTAAAAATAGCAAGATTTCACACAGAAATTCAAATTTTGAGCTTCTTAAAAAAAAAAAACTAGAAGCATGCAGAGTGATGACCAATTAGAGCAGAGGCTGCCAACTACTGCCCACTACCCAGGTCTAAATAAAGTTTTATTGGAACACAGCCACGCTCCCCACAGAGCCCACAGGACTTACTACCTCCGCTTCCTGTGGCTGCCAGCCTAGAGCAGGAGGGACCCCTTTCCGTCGAGGCATGCGCTATTCCAGCTCCCGAGGCCCCCCCTCGACCCCCTCCACCCCAGTCCTGTTACCTCCTGACCCGGGCAGCCACTCAAGGCCATGGTTCCAGGTACTGAGGGGAGGGGGATTCCAACCAAACCTTGAGTAGCTCAAATATTTAATGGTTCAGAAGAGACAGCCAAGCAGATAGAACCAGAGAAGTAAGAGGCAATTCCAAATGGATTAAAGGTTTAAAAGGGGGAAAGAAAATGAAAGGACAAAAGAAGAGAACAGAAGCAAGTATTTTTGTAATCACGGCATGAGAAAGGACTTTCTAAGTGCTAACAAAAGACAGGAAACACAAGATTGTGATACATTAAGTCTGTATGTTAAGAAGCACAGCCAGATGGAAAGGCAAAAACTACAAGGCGCATCTGTAACATAAAGATTAACGACCTCATACATGACGAGTTATTGTAGATCACTAAGAAAATGACAGTATTTCCCACAAAAAAAAGAAGGGTGGTGAACACGCAAGTCACGAAACAGACAGGCCTCCAAGGGGAAACACATCTCTGTCCACAGGGGCGGATGTAATAACTCTGTATTCAAAAGGACAAGAAGATTTAAAAAACAGAATATTAAGGGAAGATTTTCTTTATGAGAGACACATACTACAAAGTGTAGTAATTACAATAGGTTATCACAGTACAGACAGCCACGTAACCAGGGACTCCAGAAACAGACCCAAGTATGCATGGGACCTGGGTTTACCTAAGAGTTAGCACAAATCAGTGATGAAAGATACATTTTCAATAAATGACATTGGACTATTGGCTTTAAGTAGGAAAAACAGATAAAATTAGTTCCCTATTTCACACCATATACAAAAAAAAATACTATCTTTAAAACAAAGCTCAAGCATTTTAGAATAAAGTACAGATTATCTTCCTGACATTGGAATAAGGAAGACAATTCACAAAAAGCAAAAACTATTAAAAAAAAAGATAAATCTTCTAACATTAAAAATGTTAAATTATGCTTGTATAATACACCATAAAATAAAATAAGCGTCAGACTAAGAGAACCAATTTTTTCTCACTGATTTGTAATGGTACCTTTGCCATCTATTAGTATTTAAAATATATAAAGAACTCTAAGAAATCAAGAAAAAGATGTGAATGGCCCACTTTCTAAAGCACGCAAAGGGTAACTGCAGGTAATTTATAAAAGAGGAAATGTGAATAGCTAATAAACACAGGAAACACTCAAACCCACTCATAACCAGAGAAATGTAAATTAAAAAAACATGAAACATCATTTCATATCCATCAGACTGACAAAAATTACTACATCTAAGAGCATCAATTATTGGCCAGGATTGTGGTGGGGCCTTGGCTGATCATGTGATACTTCAAGGTCCAGTGCTGCGTATTCTGGTTATCTACCCTAACCCAGCTCTCGAGGTGAACGTAAGGAGTCAGTAAAAGGATGATCATTGCAATTCTTTTACTAATTAATGGCAAAGAAGTGAAAATAAACTTCACAGTTTACTCACACAACTGGACTTATTTCATAGTAGTTAAAGTGCATAAACACAAATTATATGTGTTAATAGAGATTAATATCAAAATACAATGTGAGGGTTAAAAAATTGGGTTGTAAAAGAAAAAGTACACTGTATGTACATATTGTTTTTGGCATGTGTGTGTCTACACACACACAGACATTAGAATGACTCACACCAACTGCACCAACCAGTTATTTCCAGGGGGAAAGAGAATGTAAGAACTCTAAATCTGTAACCTTTTTTTATTTCTTAAAAACTGGAAAACACCAGACATTTATAAGAATGGCTAAAATGTAGAAGATAATCAAGTGCTGGTGAGGATGCAGAATAAGGGGAACCCACCCACTCCTCCCACCTGCTAGTGGGAACGTGGTTGGTACAGTGACTCTGGAAATCTGTTTGGTGAGATTTACCAGAAGTGAACAGCACCTGCCCCGATCCAACAATCCTGCTCGTACGCACGTGTCTGACAGACGGGCGCGCCTGCGTCCACCGAGGGACGTGGGAAACAGCGCACACAGCAGCGCTACTCAGACAGCCCAAACCCGGAGACGCCCGCGAGCCACCTCGGGAGAAGGGATAAACAAGCGGGCAGGGTGACGCGATGGAAGACTGGACGACACTGAGAATGGGCAGACTGCAGCCACACGCAACAGCACGGACGGATGTCACAGTAACGTTCCGGGAAGGAGGCCAGACACACGAGCACACACAACGTGACTGTCTAAATAATAAAGGTCAAGAACAGGTAAAACTGATCTGGTGTCAGAAGTTAAGCAAACCTTGGAAGGAGGGAGGTAACTTAAAGGGGCCACAGAGATGCTTTCTGGGGTGCTGGGAAGTTTGTTTCTTGATCTGGGTGATAGTTTCATGAATGTGTTCAATTTGTGAAAATTCACAGAACTGTACATCTATTTCACATTACAAAAAAGGACGAAAAAAGAGAAAAGGCGAAAGGAAGCAAACATTAGCATGTGTTTGATCTGGTGTTATTTCCTTGACTTTCGTATGTATTTAAAACGCGACATAATTTAACATAAGACATTTAGAAAATAAAAGCACTTCGGCACTCCTAGCGTTCTCTCTCAGGCACTGAGAAGCGCCACTTCCTCAGTGTCCCACAGGGCTCTTCCTCTTGAAGCCCCCATCTACCTGACTCACCTGAACAGCTGCTTTTGGGCGCTTTTCTCTCAAGCACCAAGGGATCTTTTCCATTCTCCAAATCGTAGTGCTCAGCTTTGGAAACTGGAAGCCCTGCTCGTTAAAAAGAAAGAGAGAGAGAGAAAAAAAAGGGACTTAGCTATGTGTGATGGGCACCAAGGTCGATCCTAGAGCGCAGCCCCACACCCTGGAGCTACAGAGAAGACAGGCTGTTACAGGAACACCTGGGATGAGGGAGGGCAGGCCTTTGAGTGAAGCTTCAAACAGGTGCGGCCAGAGTCTGGGCCTGGTAAGGAAGTCTACATGCACTTGAGTAGACAAATCTTTGCACCTGTAGAAATAGAAGAGACTTTCTCTTTATTTCTTTATTGTAGGAGTTCCAGCGAGACCTTGCAGGTTAGACCTCAGCTTGGACTGAGGAAGGAGTTGGGCAAAGGGGGACTTCAGTGGCACCACCACGTGGCCGGGACTGTGGAATCCAGTGGTTGTCTTCTGATGGTTTTCCTTTCTTCCTTCTCAGTTACTGGAACCAACGCTCATAGGGAATGTATTACATGAGGTTTGGGAGGAGCCAACTTCGCTCCCTCCACCCCTCATGTAAACACGTACATGTACCTGCACATGTGCTATGCACGCGCGCATGCCCACATGCACAAGCGCACACGTACACACACACACGTGGGCAAAGGATCCAAACTGGCCAGAGCATACTCCACCTCCCCGTTCAAGTAATTGTTTCACTGATGGACACATGGCTCAATTTCCTGAATCTCCAGAACAGAAGCACTAGCTTTTTTGCCTCAGTGCTCTAACTGGAAGAATCATGGAATCCCAGAGCGGCCAGGGGCCATCTAGCCATTGGGGGAGATCCTAAGATAAAGCCAACAAGGGGCAAAGCCAAGCCATGTGACTAAAAAATAAATAAACAAAAGAGATTCCTGACAGTATCCCTGGGTCCCTTTTCAACTAGTGTAAGTCTGGTTTCTGCCACTCGAATCCAAAGACTCCTGACCCAAAGCAAGCACAGGCATTTCACCAAGAACCTAGAGCAGAAAGAGATTTCCTCTGGGCCCAAAGGGATCAACACGTTCCGACCCCCGGATGCCAGAGTGAAGGTTCTGCTCAGCTACTTCACTTTCAATAAAGTGCTGATGCCCTCCCCAGCGTGTTGCGGGTCGCGGGGAGAGCCCGTCCTTACACAGTGAGACCAGGCTCCTGTAGTTCTCCAGCATCACGTCCCTGTGCGCCGGGTCCAGCCTCCCCCACTCCTCTGGGGTAAAGTCCATGGCCACATCCTTGAACGTCACAGGTGCCTAGGACACAAAACATGCTTTTGTTCACCGTCTCTCACTCAGTCATCTTCCTCTCACCCCCTTGTTTCTGTTGGCCCTGGAGCAGAGGCACAGATAAATTCAAACAGGAGAAATGACTGTGATAAATGACAAGCATCCGAACATGTTCAGATTCTGAACATTCTGCGTAAAGTCACTGGGTATCAATTATGTGCCATGTCCACTGTCAACATGACAACTGTAAGAAGGAAGAGCAGGGTTTCTCCATGGAGAGACTGCAATTTTTCTGGGGAATAAAGACTTAAAACATGAACCACTGAGTCAACAATGTAGTCTGGCAAAGTAAGCAAAATGTAGGTGGAGGGGAAAAAAGGCATGCATGAATAATTCTCCTTGTGAGTCCTCAAGAAAAATCAATCTCTACAGAACCTGTGACTGGAGAAGTCATGGAATGAACAGACTGACAGCGGGCATCTCTGGTGAAGCACGGAATCAGGTCAAGGCACAGAGCATTAAATCGGAAAATGACAGCAACAAATTAATTAAGGGTACAGATAGACCAAATAAATGTTTACATGTAAATACCACAGAATTAAGTTTATATAACAGAAAAAGTACAAAAACTATATGGACATAGATACATGTCAGCACTGAACGTTTCTCTTTCCATAAAGCCAAAGAGAATGGGAACAACATTCCAGGTTGTTGAAATAAATATACACCAAATGCTACAGCTGGATAGAAAACATCTTCTATTTAAATATTCATGAAGCATTTGCAAAAGTGACAAAGTAAATGTTAATAAATTCTAAAACAGAAATGGAACAGAGCAGTAACTGATACTGAAAAAATATATCAAAATTTCAAAATAATAATGAAATAAAATACAAAAATCAAAGCCAAATGGCTGAAATTGTACTCAAAGGAAATGTTTCCATTTCATTAAAAAAATGTGATTAAATGAACAAAGCATACAAGTCAAATTAGAGAAAGAACCTAACAACTAAGGAAAGCAGAAAGAATTATAGGATAAAAACAGAAATTAAGGGGAAGAAAAATAAGAAACTATGACACCTGGGAAATCTGAATAAGAGCAGTAGGTTATAGCACTGTGCCAATGATAACTTCCTGATTTGGGGGAAAAAATAATAAAGCGAGGTAAAATGCTAAATTTTGAAGAATTTGGAGAGCATATGAGAAATCTTTCTACCATTTGCTACATTTCTATAAGTCTAAAATTATTTCAAAGTAAAGTTTCCAAAAATGGAAATAATCTGAGACTTAAAAAATAAGAATTATCCTTGTAAAATAACATAAAATGTAAAAATCAGTAAGTAGCAACTAAGTAGACAAGATATTATGAGAAAAAATGACTTTGATCCTACAAGCTGCATATCTAGAACTAAACCGACACTCAGTGGGAATCAGCTTCCAAATCATCGAAAAAAAATAGAATAACAAAAATGCAAGCTACTGCACAAAAGGCTGAAAAAAATACAAAAGAATAAACAAAGCATAATAAGCAGAATTATAAAAATCACATGACAAGAAAAATGTGAAACATACACGGAATCATATTAATGTGAATAAATTAATTTCCCTTATGAAAAGGTTTCTTAAAATAGCCACGTCCTCTTTACAGAAAGGAGACCCAAACAAAATCTCCAAAGTTGGGGCTGGGGGAATGGAAGGAAATACAGTATACCACATGTCTAAATACAGTAGTACAAACTCAACAAAAACATGTGGAAAAATATACACCCAACTGTCATCCTCAGTAGGCAGAGGGGACTGAATTTGGGGAGGTAAGTATGAGTAATACACTTTTATATTTATAGGTGTCTATGCCATTTACCCGGTTACAATGAGAAAGAATTAAAACTTTAATATTTTTAAAAATCTAGTAAGTAAAAGATAAATAGCCCAGGCAAATTCGAGTAAGAAAAAAGTTGGAATATTAGCAAAAACAAAATCTAATGCAATGCAAAAAGGACAGTTTTAAAAATTTCCGTAAAAGGTTTAACCCATCCTGAAGCTGTGACAAGTCTTGAATCTAATACCAAAGTGCTGAAATGCATAAAGCATTCCCCCTTCTTCTGGGACCTGCACCCTGATTTTCCTGGGGCTGCTGCGCCTGGCCGCCTTTAGTCCACGCAGTTCAGGGAGCACTAACTCCATCTCTGACCCATGGGTGGGATGTGCATGTGTCTGTGCAGGTTATTTCCCTACTCTGACCATTACACCCAGATTCGGCCAACAATGGTCCAAGAACGGGGCTAATGCCTGTTAAAGAGCTAACCTCAGGACTTCTGAAATGACCAGGAGCGAAGATGCCCTTTCTCCCTGATCTTCAGTATCGGAAGATGTGAGCCTAAATTTGTCTGGGGCCAGCCTGCACTAGGAGAAAAGCCTGCTTGAGAGCAAAACCCACAGGGAGAAAAGGAAAGGTCCGTGAGACGGGGAGAACGGGTTGTTAGGTTGCTGCTGGAGCTCAGTTTTAGCCAGACCTGGAGTTTTCAGTTATATTAGTCCATAAATATCTCCTTAAAATTTTATTTTATTTTATTTTATTTTATTATTTTTTGGGGAGGGCAGGTAATTAGGTTTGTTTGTTTATTTATTTATTTTTAATGGAGGTACTGGGGATTGAGTCCAGGACCTCATGCATGCTAAGTACATGCTCTACCACTGAGCTACACCCTTTCCCAGTAAATACCTCTTTTTGCTTAAGCTAGTCTGAGTTGAGTTTCCATCAGCTGCAGCTTAAAGCTTCCTGACTAATAAAGTCTTCAATATTAACATATGGCCTTCGAGAACCCAGTGGAGGCACATAAGTACAGAAGCATCCTGAGAAACCACTCTTACAAACAGCAGCAATGTGCAATGTCTACTTTTTACACTTTCGGTTAAACTGTAGCGAAGAGAGAGGCCAGCTGAGGAATCTTTGGGTTGTGGTATGACACACATCACAGGGAGCTCTTTCCTCCTACCCAGCTTCGTTTAATAAAAATCTTCAGACATACAAAAAGTGGAAAGATGGATGTACTAATCACCCACAGACTACAACTACCGCTTCAATTCAACAAGCCATAATACTTGCCCTGGGGGAAGGGGGAGTTTGCAAAGTAAAGCTGCAATCTGGTAACAGTCCACCTCTTAAATACTTCAGCATTCATCATCTCAGAGGGCTGGATTCTAGCTCTTTAAATTAAGCCTTGCCTAGGCTTCCTTTTCCAGCATTTCTTTGAACCACCTGAGCACTGAGTATGTTCATAATTCACTCCAGTACTTAAGGCACTTTCTTAAACTCCTACTTAACAGTCATGTGCATGCTGTTTCCCCAACCGAAAAATAAATTCTAAGGGGTATGAACCACACTGTCTTTTAAATTAGTTTCCCAAGATACCAAGCACAGAAACTAGCTTCCATGCCTGTTTAGTGACAGTAAACACTAGATGGAGAAGGTACCAAGAGGAAGTAGAAAACATTTTCCACTGAGTCCGTTATTCACTTGTGTGGTCTCTTAGCAGCAGAACTCAGCTCTCTAGGTGGGCTCCAGCAGACACAGAAGCTCTGCATCAGAAAGCAGGGAGTACACCTGTAGTCCAGAAACGAGGCGTTTCAATAATCAGCAGAGACTCTCTCACCTGGGACCTGGCTGTGAGGTGCAGAGCTGCCACTTCTTCCTCTTCTGTGCTCTTCTCTTGGGAGAATGGAGACTCCTGGGAAGACAGAGCTAAGGGCAAGAAAGCAGTAATGATGGGGCTTGGATCTAGATTGTGACTTAGATTTACACATTTAAAATTCCCGCCATCACACTAATGGTGCTCCCTACAAACACTGCGACTGCAAGGAGCCTGAAACAACCCAGGATCATGGAGAACGTCCAGGAGTGTTGCTACCTGGGGCTTAAATTCATCCAGTTGCCAGAATCATAACACATCCTGGAAGACGGCACTCTCTGGTCTGGACATTAAGTTTTTTTTCTGAGCTTAATTTACATTAAATTAAAACGGGAAAAACAGGCTCAATGATTCTGAAAAAAATCACCCTGCATGCTTAGTTCCAATGTAGGTTGCTGGATCCCAGCCACAGATAATTATCACTAGTTGAGCCTGGGGTACAATCTAGAAATCTAACAAGCCCAGGTCGGGGCAGGGTGTGGATTCTGGTGCAGGAGGTCACAGACCAAACTTCCAGAAAGGCTGGTCTAGGAGAGCCTGTGTCAGTCAGGGACTCCTCTGTCTGTTTTCTCCTACGGAAAACAAAAATATCTGCTCTACTGAAACCATAGGGTTACTGTGCAAAGGGGAATAACAGGTGGAAGATACTTTTGCCAACCAAAAAGCTAAATTCTCAGACCCACTGACAAAGGTTAAGATGGTTATAATCACCCGGGAGGAGAAAGGTGTGAGGAAAAGTGAGGCTATGCTCAAGTCTCGGAAGCTAACGTTTCGCTTACATTTTGGGGCGGCTTTGGAGGGCCCACTGTGCACCCAGCCGGCGTGGAAAGGGAGGTGATCCCACACTAAGCCCTCCACTCTCTCTCAGAGAGCCCGGCCATCCCCAGACAAAGACGGCAGCGCTCTGCCCAGAGCCCTCTCCACCGACTCCCGCTCAGGAGGCAGAACCTGGTCCGGCCCACAGCTCAAGTTCGGCACCAGCACCTCTCACCTCTCTTCCCGGGCATTTCGGCCACATCTGTCTCCATGGTGACCACCTCCTCCCGGCCCCCCCGGGCAGACCTCTCCGGGCAGAAGAGTGGGAAGCCCCGAGGCCTGGTGGTCCTCCTTCCTGCCTCCCCTCTGCGGGCTCCTCCGAAAGGCTTCGCTCCGGTCCCGAGCTTGAACCTGGAAACCCGGGACAGCATCCCTGAGGCCGGGTGCTCACACGCCCGGCGCTGCCGCTCGGAGCTGCTCGGGGACCAGGCGGCGGGAGAAGCCGGCGCCGGGGCTGCAGCCTAGGGGCGGGCGCGCAGACGCAGCCCCCAGCCCGCGCCCGCCCACCGCCCGGACTCGGACCCGCGCCCCCCGGGGCCTCGGGGGTGGGGCTCGTGTCTGCCCTCGACGCCCCTTCCTCCAGCGCGCACTCCAGCCCGGCTCGGCGCGGACTGACGCCCCGGGGACGCCGCCGAGGCCGAGCGCAAGCAGTCGCACCGGAGCAACAACTCACCTCCCACCGCGGGCCTGACAAAGGCTGCCAACTTCTCTGGCCAGCGGACCCGCGCATGCGCAAGAGCGGGGGCACGGCTGGCGGGCCGCGTCCGGCCCGGAACTACGTTTCCCAGAAGCCCCCGGGCGTGGCCCGACTCCGCTCCTCAGCAGGTGGGAGCGCGCGTGGCGCGCCTCGGAGACTCGGGGGAGCCGCGGTCTCCGTCCCTCTCGCGAGAGGAGCGGTCGCTTCGCTTGTGCGGGATCCCGCGGACAAGCGAGAGCGCGAGCCGCGGAACCGCGTCTTTGTCGGCCCCGCGCTTGGTCGGCACGTGGGGCTGTGAGGCGTCCTACCTAGATCACTCCAGTGTAAGAGTTACAGCACACGGCTTTCCTCGTATCCTTGCCCTCCCCAAACTCATCCTTTGCCTTCAAACAATGTGAGAGGCGTGCTGTGCAAACCGATGTTCATGCGGCCGCAGACTACCGGTGACATTGAAGATTCACGTGCGAGACAGGTGAGTTGAAGAAGATTCAACCAGTTGCAACACATCTGAGCAACAGGTTCTTTGCAAACGTAAAACTGAAATTTATCAAGAGATACTCTCTCAAGGGAACAAGGTTAATCTAATTCTGTTTTGGACAAACGTACCCACTTCAAACAGTATGTTTAAACCGCCCCCTCGTCTCAGTGAATGATGTCATTGTCCACAAACGCATTCGTAAAGCCAGAGCTGGAGTATCCTCAACCCTCACTGTCCATTTATCGTCTAATCCTATTCATTGTATTTCTTGAAAAACTCTCCAATTTGTCCTTCTTTCTCTTTTCGCATCAGCATCACCTTAGTTCTAGCCACCAACATTTCACTAGGATTACGGAACCAGCCTCTTAACTGATTTCCCAGACTCAGATTTTCTTTCCCTCCAATTTCCCCCGACGTTTCTGGCTGGCAATCATTCTAAAGCAAGAATGAGATGTCACTTTACCGTTTAAAACTCTTCAATGGTTTTCACACACTTTGGGAAAAGACGATTTTTAGTTTCCAAAAGAAAGCACCTCTTATGCAGTTCCCATTATCCTATGTGGTATGCACACCTTTGTGTAACCCCCTCCCTCCCCTGGAGTGTGGGTAGGACCTGTGACTTACTTTTAACCAGTAGAACACAACAAAGATGACATGATTCTAATGCTTGTTTTGATAGAGAAGTCCTCCTTGCTGGCATTGAGGAAGCAAGTATGATGTTGGGAAGACCCAGATGACAAGTAACTGTCAGTCAACAAGAACCTAACCCCTGCCAACAAGCCCCAGGTGCTTGGCAGTGGATCATTCCTAGTGGAGTTTTCCTTCACATGAGAACCCAGCCCCGGCTGACACTCTGGCAGCCAGCTGCGGAGGACCTAGCTAACCTGTACCCAGCCCGTCACCCACAGATACTGTGAGTTAATAGGTGTGTGCTGTTTTGAGCCAGTAAGTGTATAGTTATATTGTTACACAGAAAAAGATAAATAACACAGCATCCTAACATAAATGGCCAGCTCCTTGCCCCAAACGCCGGATGCCTCTGGAAGGAGGGAGGTTGTTGGGTTGAGAAAGTATTGAAAAATTGATTGGAAACCCTCCGGGAGACAGATGACGACAGTGGGTCCTAGGGGTGTGTGTGTGTAGGTGGGGAGGGAGTGGCAGCAGCGATGGAAGCCTCCAGATGCCACAAGGGGGCTGCAGGGGGCGCTATAGGGAGTGGGGGGTGCTTTCTGGTGCTTTGTGTGCTCCTTTCTGTTCACTGCCACGTTCCCCCGGGGAGATCTTTGCCCATTCGTTCACCTCTGCACTGGGTAGCCTCAGAGCTGGGCTGGGAGAGGAGTGGGTACTAACAGACACAAGAAGATGCATCTCAAAGGGTTTTATCCACCTTTCTCCCACCCTGATACACACAAACACCCAAACACACACATACACATGCAGATACACAGGCAGTGAGCCAGATGATTCCTGCAAAGAAGAGATGGAGGTAGAGAGGTTCCTTGTGGGATAAGATCACCTGGTAGGGAGGAAGGTGGTAAATGGACAGTGATCTTGCCCCAATTTTAACACCATAGATTCTCTGCTTTGAAAATAACTCAAATTTCCCTAAGCCCTGCTCCCTTCCCCACATACATACAGATATTTCATCCACAGCTTGTGCCCTTCCTGGTGAGTTGAAGGAGGTATAGGAAACACCCCAGGATTTCGGTTCCCTTCCCTCCCTACATTACCAGCTTATAACCTGGGCTTGGGGAATATAGACCCACAGGGGGAAAATAAGATATCTGATGTATTCTATTGCTATAAAAGAAAAACAATGGTCTGAATGACCTGTAACAGATAACACAGAATTAGTGGGCCGCTTAGAATAAAAAAATTTTTTTTTTTACTGAAACTGCTTTACTGCTATTTATCAAGGGGTTCTCCCCTTTGTTTTTGAGTCTCTGTGTACAACTACCCTTAGTCAATCAAGACTCAAAGACAGGTGTTGTATCTCATTTTAATGGCTATTCTGAAAGCTTTTGCTCTTAAATCTAGCCATCTCTTCCATCACTGAGTATCCAGTAAGCACCTCCTTACTGTTTCCTACTCCTCTATCCCAGAAAGCTCAAGATGTATGTATTTTAAAAAAGATACCCTAAAAGAGTTAAAGGAGGACGTAAGAAATATTAAGCAGGAACCCATCATAGTGGCCAATACTTGATTGGCTAGCAGAATGTGTGAAACTGAACAGGGAATTGAAAGCTGGGCTATCAGGTTGAGGAACTCTACTCTTCCATAAGAGATCAGGAAGGGAGAGAACCTTGAAAAAATGTGAAAGAAACGTTAAGCAGTATGGAGACTGACTAGATATTCATACAATGAGAGTCTTAGAAAGAAAGAAGAAATAACCAGGGAGGGGAAAATATTTTAAGAAATAACAACCAAGAATTATGGAGAAATAAAAGTTACAGAACTTAGATTGACAGTGCTTGTAGAAAGTCAAATGGGAAAAGCATGAAAAGACACCACATGTTATAATAAAATCTAACAACGTAAATGTGGGTTTGCACCCTCAGGCGTTCCCGATGAGCAGCAATAGTCTCTAGGAATGAAGCAGCTGAAGGGGTCTCTCTGCACGAGTGGTAGCTCAGCCAGACTCAGTGGTTTGGTACATTAATAGTATGTATATTTCCCTCCAGCAGATGACAATCCCCTTCTCAATTTGACAGAATATAGTGAACGTATCACAGGATTTGTCAACTAAATGGTACTGGGCTCTTGGCTCAAACATCACTTTTCCTTTGGTGTGACTTTGGGCTATTTACTGCAACTCTCTAAGCTGCCACTTGTTTGTCTTTAAAAAGAGATGATTCCACACGTGAGTGATATCATATGGTATTTTTCTTTCTCTTTCCGGCTTGCTTCACTTAGAATGATGATCTCTAGGTCCATTCATTTTCCTGCAAATGGCATTATGTTATTCTTTGTTATGGCCGAGTAGTATTCCATTGTATAAATATACCACAACTTCTTTGTCCAGTCATCTGTCAATGGACATTTAGGTTGCTTCCATGGAACATTGTGTAGACTTTGTGTGAATGTGGGAGTGCATGAATGTCCAAGACCCATGCATCTGCATTGTGAGAAACTGGTCTTGCTCAGGAATGTGGCCATGGGCAAGTTGCTGAACTCTGCACCTCCTGTTCGTTATCTTTTGAATAAAGTTTATTGTCCCTACCTTGAATGATTGTTGTGAGCATTAAGTGGAATTTTCATACGGAACATCAGAAAACAGATACTGGAGAGAAGTCTTATGAAGATAGGAAAATGTGTAGCTGGAACTCATACCATCAGAGTGTTCACAGCAGGAGGGATTATAAAGTGCATGAAGGAGCCTTAATTTGGAATACACCATTTACTCAACACCAGAGAATCCCAAACGCAGGGAAGCCTTATGAATGTGGTGACTGTAGAAAAATGTTCCATGATTATTTGGGTGATGCGCAGCCCTTACAGTGCATCAGAGAATTCATGCTGGAGAGAAACCCTACGAATGCAATGAATGTGGGGAAGCTTTTGTTCAGATAACTTCATTCAACCCCAGCTAATGCCCACTGGAGAGAAACCTTATGAATGTCATGAATGTGGCAAAGCCTTCAGTCACAATTCATCCTGTATCGAGCATCAGTTTGTTCACCCTGGAGAGAAGCCCTGTGAATGTCACAAGTGCGGGAAGGCGTTTAGTGACCGGTCAGTCTTCATTCAACATCAGAGAACTCATACTGGAGAAAAGCCTTACATGTGCGGACAGTGTGGCAAAGCCGTCAGTCAGAGCTCAGCTCTCATAAAACATACACGAGGCCACACTGGAGAGAAACCCTACCCCTTCAGCCAGAGTTCGTCCCTTACTCCGCATCGGAGGGTCCATGCTGGAGAGAAACCATCTGAGTGTCGTGGGTGCGGGGGATCCTTCAGTTGAAGCGCCCGACCTCCTCCACTCAGAGGATTCACACCCGACAAGCCCTGTGAGGTCAGGCATGCGGCCGCCCCTTCCGGTGTAGCTCAGCCCTCATCAGGCATCAGAGACTTCACAGTGGAGACTTCCTCTGAATGTGTGGATGCTTCACTCTGTTAGATACCAAAGACACATCCTTCCACAGGTTGTTACAGTTGTGGTACTTTTATCCTGAGGACAAAATCTCTTTTGCTTTGTCATCTCCTCTTTCCTAGAATCTTCATTCTTTATCCTTCTCCCAAGGCTGCAGTTATGACTGTCACGTCTCAGAAAGTAAACATTATTTACGCTGGAATCTGGCAGCCTAATCCAGTATCCTGTTTCATACAGTTCTGACAGGGGAGTTGGGGCGGTGGCGGAGGGAGGCAACTGAGCCAGTATTTTTAGAAAATATTTTAGGAAAAAATGTGGCCTACGAAGCATACCCTCATCAGATGAGATTACCTGCGGCTGTCTGATGAAAATTATACGGCCTTAAGAAATTTTACATGTACTTAATGAAAACACGTATTATGTTTTGGTCACACTGTGACTTTATGCATATGCGCAGCGTTTTTCTTTGTTCCGACCCTTCCTAAGCTTAAGCTGATCTTAAGGTCCCTTTTTAGGTTTCCATGAATTATTTCCCCTTCCTTTCTTCCCTCTGTTGGAGGCGTTTTTCAGTTACCCAAGAGGATTGTTGCATAGGATTGGAGTCTCTTGACTTCCCCGTATCTTTACAGATTTACCAGCCATAACTTGAGATTTCCCTGCTGTATATTTTTTCTCACGAAAGGGGCTATTCTGAACTCTCCATTCTCACTGAATTTCTCGCCTTTCCCTTCGATTTAAAGCAACTACGGTGTCAGATACTGCTTGAAGTTCAGCAGGGCTTGAGTTTCAAGCTGAAGAGCAGAACTGGAGGGAGAGAAGGATTTGTGTTCTGAAAATGAGCTGTGAGACAGAGGACTCTGAAGGAACGGGGACTTCTGGAAATAATCTCCGACATGCCCAGAATCCTTAGTAATTTTTAGAAATGTAAAGGGGGCAAAAGAGTAATCTGAGTGTCCATCATTAGACTCAGACCTCTTAAAATACGTTTGTTAACGTAAGAAAGTCATGTCACAGATGTTTCCTCCTGGGAGCCCACTGGCTTCGTTTGAGGATAGACCTTTGCCCTGCCTTCAAGGCCCCATCTGGCAGAGCCTGGTTTAGAGCTGAAAACTCCGGGCAGGTGTCCTTGAACAAAAGGCCTGTCCTTGAACGGGTGGATCGCATGAATTTGTGTGTTTAAACACACACATGTGCACACACTGCATTAGCGTGGGCTGCCCCCCAAACGGACTCTGAGGCAAGAGTTTGGGTGCACGCAGTTACTTCGCAGTTGATCCTAAGACGCGTGGTGAGGGAGTTGGGGAGTGAAACGGAGGGAAGGGGGAGAGTCATTAGGAGGCAGTTAATGAGCAGGTGACCACTGAGGCTCCATGTCCCTGAGGACCCCCTGAGACTCTGTGGGACACATCCCTGACTTCTCCCAGTGAGGGCCCGGGAACCTGCGTGTTCATTCACCACCTCCCTTTCTCTTGGTTGAGGTTTACTCTTGGAGTGTTAACTGCCTGGCACTTCGGTACATCTTTGATTGTATCTTTAAGACACAGTTGCAGAAGTGGAATTTCTGGGTCAAATAGTATGCATGTTTTAAATACATATCGTCAAATTGCCGCCCCCGCCCCCGTTTGCCTTCCCCAGAGCGGCTGTTGCTCCCCCCGCAGTGGAAGGGCTATTTGTGACAAGGGGGCCTCCGAGCATCAACCAGCAACTGTGAGGCCGGGGGGCTGTGCTGGGGTGGGGGAGAGGCTTTTCACCTCCTACTGTTCGCAGAGGGCAGAGATGGTGAGCTGTGATAAAGTCAATGGCAGTCTTCTTTCCCCCTATTTAGACACTGAGGGACAAACATCTGGATTTTTTAAAGGAACAATATGGCGAGTATAATTCCCATTTAAAAGGGGATGTGACCTCTTTCCCTTGCAGGGATGCAGCCTCCCTCTGGGAGAGGCACAGGTGGAACTTGGGGTACCCAGTGGTGTGCTGGTGAATTTTCAGCAGCTGGCTCTCTGGGGAGGGGCGGGGCGGGGGCGGGGGCTCAATTTGTAGTATTTGCCATTGTCTGTGGTGTAAATACTCCCACCATGGCTGACTTCAGGCTGCCAGCAGCACTGACTGCAGACTGGGGAGGAAAGGGCACTCCTGGCTGTCATGAGTGGTGAGGATCCTCCCACACACCACTGGGGACTTCTCTGTTTTATTGGAGAAATAGCTGTTAGTCCCGTTCTGTCCATTCCATCTATTTACCATGACGAAAATAGGACACTTCGTAGGCATTTCAAGTACCTTGAAATTTTCCTGAGTGTCTCCATAACCCAGACTCTCAAAGATCAATTTTCTAGCTCCAGCTGATCCTGTTAGCAGGACTGCTATTAAAGGATTCCCAGTGACATGTGCACCATAGTCTGTGTGAATAGCACCCCGTGAAGTCACATGGAGGACAGCCTCCAAATAGCAGTGGAAAGATCTCCAGGGAACGTCTCTTTGGGCTCCCCATTTGGAAAAGACTGTGGAGATAACTGGTTAGAAGTGCATAACAACAGTCTAGGACAGATGCAGAGAAGTCTTGTCCAACAGGCAGGTTGCGGGTGATGGACAGTCCTCATGAAAACCCCTAAGTTGGATACGTGCCAGAAATATAATTTTAACATTAAATTAAAAATCTCACAACATTGTAAAATGACTATAACTCAGTTTTAAAAAATGAAAAAAAGGCTATTCCTCTCCTAAAAAATCAAATGTCGCAACATTGTAAATCAACTATACTTTAATTAAAAAAAATCAGATACTACTGCTTAGCTCCTAAATAGGAGGGAGCACTCAGCTGTTATGTATTAAGGACATTACGTGTAACGTAACGTATGTGTGTTTGTAGAGATCTCAGGCATTTCATGTAGATGAGATATCTCAGCATCAGAAGTTAAACTAGAGAGAAGCCATGCAATACAGTAAGTGTGGGAGGGCCTTCAGTAATCCCTGACACTAATTTGATATAAAACAGTCTATACTGGAAAGAAACCCTCTGATTATCTTAAATGTGGGAGCACCTTGGCGGTGACAGGCCCTGTGCAATAAAAGATTATCCCTCCACAAATGGCCACGGTGCCGAGGTTGGGAAACCCTCAGAGAAGCAGTCGGTCATGGCGGCATGTGACCAACAGGTGGCAGTCATGTCTGCTGCCGAGCTGTTAACTCAAAGGCGTTCACCAGCCGCACAGTTAACAGTCCATCACTCTTACTGCAACACACATGCACACAAGTTATTTTTAAGTTGCCAAAGTGAAATATTCTTTGCAACAGATTCAAATAATATAGGAATATATAAAATAAAATGGAAGGGTTCCTCTGTTCCCCCTTCAAGTCTTACTGTTAAAGAATTAGGTTTGAATCTGTGTTATCAATCCAGATTCTTTTCTTAGGCATGTGTTTGTGTGTGTGTATATCTGTGTGTGTGTGTGTGTGTGTCTGTACACACATGTAACTGGGATTGTACTATTTCTTTTGTTTTGCAGCTCACTTTTAGTTCTCAACGTGATACAGTGGACGTCTTTACAAGGAATTTGGAGCCACCTGACTTTTTAAATGGACGCATAGTGTCGTGGTGTATGGATGTGCCATGATTTATTTATATATCTTTTTACTGATGGGCGTTTGAGTTCGTTCCAGTTTTCTTGCTGATACAAGCAGCTCTGTGGTCATGCTGCTATTTCTGTAGGATAGATTCCTGGAAATGTGATGGGTCAGGGTGTATGAACATCAGAATTGTGGTGAATTGGCTGTACTAATTCATGCTCTAACAGTTTCCCCACACTCTCAGCTACACGGGACACCATCAATATTTTACTATTTTTAGTTTATATCTTACTATATTTCATCCTTAATGGGGTTAGATGTCTTTTTGTATGTTTACATTTTCACATGCTTTTAAGTCCATGAATTGTCCATTCATTTCCCTTTCTCATTTTTATATTAGGTTTTCTTTTTATCAACTTGAAGTAGCTCTTTATATATTTTTCTTATTAATGCTTTGTCTGAATTTTGAGTTTGAATAAAGGATGAGTTAGGGATAAAACTTTATATTTTCTCAAATAGCTAGCCAATTGAACTAACAGCCTTTATTAAATAATTCCTTCCTTTCTCGTTGTAATGAAATGCATGCATACCTGGGCCCAGTGTTAGACACTGTTCTGTCTAATCTTGAGCTGGGTTCCCAGTGCTTTACTCACTGTCTTGTGGCTGGTGCAGAAGGAGGGGGGATGTTAGCCGTGTACTGAGATGTACAAAAGCCACGAGGGAGGAGAAAACACGGCAAGGGATTGGAAGAGCCAGAGACTAAAGGAGGAGTGTGGGTGAGAGGAGACGGGGTGGCGTTGGGTTGCGAGTGGGCTCAGAGTGGTCAAGGCACTGCAGGCTGCTTACAACTGGATCTTTATTCTTAGAGCTAGGGAGCCAGGGAAGGATTTTAACTAGAGGAATAATATGATCAGATTTATATCTTACTCTGCTTTCTCTGGGCTTCTGTTTCCACCCACGATGGAGTAACTGGTACCAGACTAGTCCTCCCACTGCAAACTTGTGTAAAATTTGACAAAACATAAGCGGTAACTATTTTCAGGCGGTGAGTGACAGGCAGCACGAAGGGCCTGATCCCTGACAGCAGGAGGAGCTCTCGTGGTGCGCCCCATGGCCGCCCACCTGCCTGTCAAGGAGCCATTCCCCAACCATGACACACGGAGCTGGAGTCAGGCAGAGCCCGGTGGGCCCGCTAAGCTGAGCGTCCAGAAGAAATCAGGGTCCCAAGCAGCTGAGGCAGCTAGAAACTGTGGGGCGAGGCACACAGAGGAGGGAGTTGTGCAGAGGAGCCCAGTGCCCCACGCGTGTGCGTGACGGCTCAGTAAGGCTGGTTCAGAAAAGCTTTCCCCGGATGCGCCGTGGAGGAAGGATTGGAGGGAACAGTTAGGGGGGTGGATGCAGGAATTCCAATTTGGAGTTACTGTAATGCAAGTGAGAGACAGTGGTGGCTCTGACTGCAGTCATGGGACACAAAGGGTGAAGGTTCCTGAGATCCTTGGGATGGAAGATGGTGATGGAATGGATACGGGGGTGAGGGAAAGGCACACTGCCCGGGTTTCTGGTTTGTAGTCTGGTTGGATGCTGGCAGCAATCTCAGAGGAAAGAACCACGAGGAGGGCCAGCTTTGTTGGGTCAGGATCCGGAAAGGTCGTAGGTTTAATTCTGGATGTGTTCGGTTTGAGGTGACTGTGAAAGTGAAGTTTTAATATTTAGAATGTAGTTGCAGACAGAGCTCTGAAAGTCTGAGCTGGAGACATCAACGTGTGCCAGTGGTAACTGGAGTCCTGGGAAGGGAAGAGCTCATCTGGGGAGAGAGAATAGCTTGGGAAGAGGACATGGTCTTGGCTTGAGCTTCAAAGAGCATCTCATCTTTTTTTTTTTTCAATTTTTTCCAGGGGAGGGTAATTAGGTTTATTTATTTTAATAGAGGTACTGAGGACTGAACCCAGGACCTCGTGCATGCCAAGCACGTGCTCTGCCACTGAGCTGTACCCTCCCCACAAAGAGCATCTCATCTTTACCAGCCAGAGACGTGTCCAGTTTCCCACTACATTATCTTGTTGAATAATGTAGAATCTTACAATAACCCTGAAAGTGAGACAAAGCAAGTACTCTCTAATCTTATAGGTGGAGGAACTAGAGACTCAGAGGGCAAACGGCATCTGACAGTGGCTAATTGATGGCTGAGTGGAGGCGCAAACCCGCCTTCCGACTCCTGAACCCTGGGCGTCTCTGCTCGGAAGCCGACCACTGGGCTCCCTTAGGACTCCCGCCCACAAACACGTTTACTTTTTAAAGTTCCTGTTTTATGATTTTTGTACACTGTTAAGTTGTTATTTTAAAAAGTTGGAAAACGTGGGAAAGCACAAAAAAGTCACTACGTGCAGTAATTTCATGCAGCTGTCCTCCGGCTGTCTGCATACATTCACACCCGGACACCTAAAGCTGTTCCTTTTGATATAATTCGTCTTACAGTGTACAATCCATTTTATGACCTGCTTTGAGAAGCTTAATGTATGGTGACCCTTTCCTCATGCCATTAAATAATGAGTAACTGGTTTTGAGTGAGCTGTTGGGCTGAGTCTTAGAAAAGCAAATAGAACAACTTGCCAGAAGCAAACAAGCCTTGTTGGGTGGATGACTTGCAGTACCACCCAGTGGCCTTTTCTCTTCTTACACACTTTTCATTGACCATATTTTCCCACTTTTTGGAATGAATGGTGATGCAGGAACTAAAGTCTCGAGGTTTCCTGGCAATTTGCATTCCTTCCTGAAAAAAGGCCAGTAGCAGCTGGAGGTGCAGCTTGGCCTAAAGTTCTCGTGGCAGAAGAGTTCAAGCTGGTCTCAAGGCATGTGATTTTGAAAGTGTTCCTTTGTCAGGGAGGATGTTTCAGGTTACTTGCAGGCCAACCCAAACATTTTAAAATCACAATGAAACATACAGAAAGTGGACCAGCTGGATCCTGCAGCTCAGTGATGCCGAGGGCCAGGTCCTCTGGGTCTCTCTGCCTTGCCACGGTGAGGGCAGCATCCTAAGCTGGTCTCTTCATGTCATGGATGGTTGCCAGCAGCCATGCTTCATTGTCCACCTCCAGAGGGAAGGAGATCTGTTTCCCAAGTGTCTCTCTTAAGAGCCAGGAAGACCCCAGCAAACTAATTCTCGAATATCATTGGCCTCAATTTGCATAGACCCCCCCCATCCCTAGTGTGACCAACACCGGCCAACAGGCTGGAGCGACCACGTCTGGTGTAGATGAACCCAATCAGGCATAAGGAAATACAGAGCATTCTTCAACCTTCTAGTTTGCAACAGTGAGGTGGGAGTCAAAACCATATGAGCAAATGGGTATCGGCGGTGGGGAAGTGGAAGTAAGACTGCAGCTTCCATGGTTCCTGTAACACGGCATCTTCCTTTGGCGGGGACTTCGATGAGGAAGAGAGTATATTGTGTATTGAGAAAATGACCCATTGTCCTCTGGCCTGGCCACAAATAATCCCTGAGGAGGGGGGCAGATTTTGGCTCTCAGACGGAAAATGTTTTTTCCTCCCTTTGTTCAGGAATCTAGGTCACTAGTCCATACTTTTTATTAAAAAAAAATAAGTAATTAACCAAGAGGAGCCCATTCCAAGATGGCTGGAGGAGCATTAACACCGTGCGGTGTGATCACGCGCATTGTAATAGAACCTGTAGCCGTGTCCCGGTTAGCGTTGTTGAGGAGGAAGGTATTTCCCTCTACCCTTCCAGGTTCTTCGGGCTGGTCTAAGAATTAAATTGACATGAGACAGATTAACAGGAGGAAGTTAAAAGTTTAATAACACGCACGTGCAAGAGACTCAGGAAAACTGAGAAACTCACCCAAATGGTCAAAACCCTCTTCTTAAATACCACCTTCAGTAAAGACAAAAGAGGATGTTGGGGGCAGTGGTTTGGGACTTCAAAGGGGAGGAAGGCAATTCACATAAAGATGGAAAAGCAGATTTTGGTAAACAAATGTTTGCTGGGCCAGCAGAGACAATGGGACTTGGAGAGGAATCTTAACAGACAAACAAATGTTTGCTGGGTTCCTCCCTGTCTGCTACACCAGTTGGCACAATAGTTATCTCTGGTGAGAGCTCCTCTCCTGGAGCAGGTCCCCATTCTCCATTCTTTTAGGTAGTCTGGGGAGATAAACAGAAAGACTTCCTGAGACTTCTTAAAAATAATCGGCCTAAACTAATCCGCATGCCAAAGAGACACACTTTGGGGTCTAGTTTTGCTCCCCTACAGCATCAAGAGTCAGCCTCCTGGGTTCAAACTCCAGCTGGTTCGGAACCCAGGATCTCTGGGCAAGGTCTTTAACCTCGGAAGGCTCGTTTTCCCCATCTGCTAAACAGGAATAGTGACGGCACCTGTCTCAGGGTTGTTGCGAAGACTCGCCCATGGAGTGCGTGCAGCGCCCTCAGCATTGATGCTGGTGTTTGTGTTATCAGCCGTGCACCCCTTTGAGCTTCACCAAACTCCACGTGCAGAGATGCTCGAACCACAGTTACTCCACTTAGATTTTTTTTAAGATGCATTCTTTTCTTCCATGGCTAAAACAGATAGATGTACAGTGTATGCTGGACAGGCCACAGAACCAGCTGTTGTGATTAGCATAAAGTTTAAGTCAAATCATGTATGAGCCAGAATGACTTGCCCTTACCTCAGTATGTGAAAGCTTCCTCTGTCATCCTCTTTTGATGGCAAATATTTTGATAAAAAATACTGATGATCAGAATATTTGTCCCTCAACGCCAGAGTGGTTGCTGCCTGCCCTGGGCCCATCGTGTCCCTTGGTGCTAGGCAGGACACTCTCCGACATAAATTGCAGCAATATGTTTTTGGTTCTGTCCCCTAAGGCAAAAGAAGTAGAAGCAAAAACAAACAAATGGGACGTAATTAAACTTAAAAGCTTCTGCACAGCAACAGAAACCATTGACGAAATGAAAAGACAACCTACTAAATGGGAGAAAATGTTTGCAAATGATGTGACTGATAAGGGGTTAATTTCCGAAATATATAAACAGCTCATACAACTCAACATCAAAACAAACAAACCAAACAACCGACCAATTGAAAAATGGGCAGAAGACCTGAAAACAGCATGGAGTTTCCAGAAATCCTCCTTTGGGTGTTTGTACGCATATTTCTTAGCGTTGTTATGGAGGTTGGACAGAGCACAGTTCCAGGGGTGTGTTCAGCATGGGCCACATAAAATGTCATGTCTTTGGGTCTGAAATTTATGAGAGTAACTGGACAGTTCGGTCGGGTTCCTGAGCTCTGCCTTTCCAGGGCACGGAAGGACCCCCAGAGGTTCCTGGGAGGCCCAGCTGCTAGTTCTGGCCCTGGGAGCCTGGCTGGCTGGAGGTTGGCTGACTGAGGGTGGACCAGGGCCACACCTGTGGGCAAACAAGGGGGACTGGGGAACGAGCCAAAGCCAGACCGGCTGTGGCTCAGGGAGGAGATGACCCCGGGGGCTCCCTGCAGGTGCTGCTCACAGGCAAGGCAGACCCTACTGGAACTCCCAGTCTTGTTTTCTGAACCAGCGTGTTTGTCCCAGTCTTTGTGAAGAGAAGGCTCGGGCAGCACCCGGGGACGGCCCCTCCTGCCAGCCTCGACCCACGGCGACAGGGCTCGGGGGCGGGGCGGGGTGGGGTGGTTCCGAGTCTCCTCTGGGTTGGTTCTCCTCTCCTTCAGTTTGGTCTCTTGTCTGGCAGTTGTTAATCACCAAAACGGCCCACGAGGCTGTCTTCTCATTTTATGAGAGAAGCAGGGCTGGGGACCAGTTTGCTGATAGTGACCCCGGCCAGAATGGTCCCTAGGCCCACCCCCTGGGTGAACCAGGAGAAGCCTGGGCCGGTTTCTGGAAGAGTGATGCAGCTTCCAGCTCTGGGTCTCAGACTCTGGGTTTTACCAGGAAAGCTGGACGGTGAATTTGGAGGACGAGCTTAGGTGGGGCTCTCCCAGGTGACTCCACCCCCACTGCTCTCACCGTGGTCTCCTAAACGCGAAGACTTTCCATTCCAGACAAGGGGGAAGGACACAGTCTCAATAAAGTATCGTCCCTTAAAATCGATCAAATTTAGATATATGACTTGTTAATTTTATTATTCTTATTTTCCACACAGTCTGATTGCCTGCTTTTTCTTAATTTCTGCAGGCTGGCGGACAAATACCACCTACGTTTGTGGATCACAGCTCTGCACGGCTTCACAGAGACGCAGATGAAAACTGCTCAGCGAGATTTTTGAAGCTATTTACTTAGGAGGAAAACTTAGGGGCTTCCTTTAACCTGAAATGGCCAGATAGAGTCTTTGGATTAAGAAAGCTCTACTTGAGGTCTTCCATATTCCTCAAGGTGATGGCGTGAAACCCACAAATTGGGAGGGGAGTTGCAGTCACTGTTCACGGGCCCTTAGGGAGTTTAGTTTGTCAGCTTGTGGGATAGTTCATCACAGAGTCCACTGGGTGAAGGATGAACGATTACCTGCCTGCCTGCCTGCAGTTACCTCCCACATGGTTTAGTAGAGTTTGAGTTCTCAGAATGCTGGGTGGGAAACCTCCCTCAGTTCCGGGAAGGAATCCCAAACCACGGCGTGGCCCTGGTGTCTGTGGCGGCAGGTTTGATTCAGGAAAGCAGGAAATTACATCCATTTTGCGAAATAGACACTTGCTTCATGCAAGGCTGCGTGCAGGGAGGCTGGCCTGGAGGGGAGGAGAGGGTGGTGTTGGGGGGCCGTATGACATCAGAGGGGCAGGTCTGATCTTGTCTTAACTGAGGTTAAGAGAGGACAAATGATTTTCCCAGGTCAGGCTGGGACCGAAAATTCAGCTTTCCTGTTTTCCACACTGTTGTGGAACGTCTGCTAGCTCAGGGCTCCAGTGGGCCACCGGCTGGGCTGAGCGAGCCCTGTGGGGTCAGCGGGAGAGAATGGTGGGCAGGGGAACCATTCATGAAGGAGGGGAGGGTGGGCATGAGACGGTGGGGGGAAGAACAGGAGATGAGTGAGAGGCTGGCTCAGTACCCCCAGTGGGAACCTGAGGTTGTGGAACCGGTCAGGCAGGGCGGCCAGGCCACTTTCCCTCACCTTCCCTCTCCTTCCCCCAAAAGATCAAAGGCTCTGTGGCACGTGGGTGGACCAGTTCAGCCGCCAGAACCAGGGCATTCTGAAAAGCAACCCTATTCATGGACGTTGGCGAAAGCCCCGGACGTCGGGGCCAGGACAAGCCGGCTCCTTTCTCTCCTGGCCGGAGGTGTAAAACCGTGAAATGAAATGCGGGAGGCCCCTTCTGGGCGCCTCCAGCAGTGGGGTTGGGGGTACTCAGGAAGCTTCGCGTTGCTGAAAGGGCCGAGCGAGGCGATCATGATGTGCGTGTTCGGGGCAGGTGGACAAGCAGGCCTGTATCTGGATAGACTATTACAGTCCCCCATGCCATCCAACGCCATGCAGCATTTCTTGGATTTCTGAAATGCCTTGGTCAGTGACAAGAATCACGCCTTGGTTTATCTGGTTTAATCCGGATCCCGCAGAACCCAACCAGGAGTGGACAGCCATGGGGAGGGGGATGTCTTGGAGACACCCCCACCCCCAATCTCAGGGGCGAGCTGAACCAGCGCCCCCACCCCCCGGTTCCCTCTCTGTTCCAATAGCTTTCCAAATCCACTTGAGCATATCTGAAGAAATCCTGAGGGGAAGCTATAGACCCTCTCTAGGACACAGAAGTTGGGGGCCAGGTATCCTGGAATAATCCTGGGTCCTTTGGTGCCCGTCTGGCAAATGCAAAGTGTGCTGTGTCCCCCTACCCAGCGAGGGGGTCTGGGAGCACTGTTCTTCGAAGGAGGTAGATGCTTATCTCGTCCCCTGGCCATCGATTATGAGCTGGATTGTGCCCCCCATTCATACACTGAAGCCCTAACCTCCTCTGCCTGGGACTGTGGCTGTATTTGGAGACTGCGCTTTTTAAAGAAGTTGTTCAAGTAAGATGAGTTCATTAGGGTGGTCCCTAATCCACATCTGACTGGTGTCCTTATGAAAAGAGGAGATTAGGGCACAGACGTGCGCAGAGGAGAGACCATGTGAAGACACGGGGGGAGGACAACCGTCTACAAGCCAATGAGAGAGGCCTCAGAAGAGACCATCGCTGCTGACACCTTGATCTCGGACTTCCAGCCTCAGGACTGGGAGAAGACACGTTTCTTTATTTAACGCAGTCTGTGGTGCTTTGACCCACACACCACGTCTAGGAACACCTTAGTAAGTGGGCAGGGCCCCCCTGTCCCCCCACGAGCCCCCGGGCAGGTGTGCAGGTGTCGGAATGGAGCTTTATGTGGAAGGAGACAAGGTCTTCCTGACTCTCCCGATCGCCACTGAAAACCCACCTGTAGCCTGTCTCCTGGAGATGGGAAAGGATGATAGCCTGTCTTGTGGCTGAAGTCCTTACATTTTGGGTCCCTTTAAAACCTGAAAACAAAAAATGGAGCCAGTCAGGCCACGCAAAGCAGCGTGGACTTCTGCCCGCAGAGCTCAGGAATCTCTGGTCTTTTCAGAGCGGGCCTGGTGGCAGGGCTGAGTCTGTGGGGGACTGACTAACACAGGAGTCGGAGTTCTGGGTCTGGGCAGGAGGAGGGGCAGGGCTGGCCACCCTGAGCCTGAGCAGTCGGTCGGCCTGTGTCACCGCCGCTGGCTGGTGTCCAAGCTCGAGCGGGGTAATGACTGCGTGAGCTCCCCAGGGGGAGGAAACAGTTAAAACTCTGCAGCAGCTGCAGTCATCTGGGCGTGGCTCCCTTGTCTGACTCACAGCGGGATCCTGGGCCAAGGGGCAGACAGACAGACGGACAGACAGCGAGCCTTCCACATGGCCGAGCTGGATCTGATGGCTCCAGGGCCACTGCCCGGGGTCCCCGCTCACCGGCTGACCACGCTCAGCCCAGACTCTGGGTCGGCTAGCCTGGGGGAAGGAGAGGACATGGGTCCCCTGGGGACCCCCCCGGAGGGGACAGTCTCTGCGTGGCCGGGCAGGCCCGGGGTGGAGGCGGAGGAGGAGGTCCTGTGCGACTTCTGCCTCGGGGCCAGCAGGGTGAGGGCCGTGAAGTCCTGCCTGACCTGCATGGTCAACTACTGCCCGGAGCACCTGCGGCCGCACCAGGAGAACAGCAGGCTGCATGGCCACCAGCTGGCCGAGCCCGTCAAGGACCAGGACCTGCGCGTCTGCCTGGCCCACCGCCGCCCGCTGGTCGCCTTCTGCTGCCCCGACGGGCAGTGCATCTGCCAGGAGTGTGGCCAGGGCGAGCACCGGGGTCACGCTGCGGTCTCCTTGGACGCTGCCCGCAGAGACAAGGAGGTGAGTGCTGGGGTCCACCCGAAAGAGGGAGGTGGGGAGACCCTGTGCCCAGGGAAACTGGAGTGGGTCACTCTGTCCCAGCTCAGTCCTGCTGTCCCTGTGCCCGCTCTGTCTGTGTCTGTCGCTCCTCTTCCTGGCAGTCTCCTGCTGTTTCTCACTTAGCTTTCGGTGACTGACCCGTGCCTGGGTGCGGGGCTGAGGGCAGAGGTGTTTCCCTCTGGCTGGATCTGGGTGGCAATGAATGAAATGCAAACTTCGGCAGAAATTCAAGAGCAAAGAACAAAACTTCCCCCTAATTTCTCTTCCCCACTTTACCTGAAACGAGAGATCAGTAGACAGGGCCCCTCTGAGATACTGGGCGTGACATCCAAGGGCTTGAACAGTGTCGAGGTAACAGAGAACGGGAAACTTCCCTCCAGGTACAATGTCAAGGTTGGCTTACCTGGGGAAGTAAACCTCATCAGACAGATGTACCAGAAGAGACTGAGAAACACTGTTCTCCGAGCCTGTGACTTCATTCCCATCAGATAGGGAAACTGTTTCCAGAACAACTGGCTTTCCTTTGCCCAAAAGCCGAGAGCCCGGGGAAGCACGCGGGCTCGGAGTCACTGGCTGTTTCTCATACGTTGACTTTCCAGGAGCACTTCTTTCTCAGTGGGGAGTGCAGTTGACTTTTGTCCCACGCGTCTTGTGTTCACACTCCCTGCAGCTCCCTGTTGGCACTGACCACGGCCGCCGGGGCCCGAGGCAGCTTCTGGGCCCAGGGACCCTGGGCCGCTGAGGAAGGAGCTTTCCAAGGACAGGCTACTTGCCGGGGTCCCTCCTCCATGCCCTCCCTTGGATTTCATCCAGTGTTAGTGGGAATTCTTCTGGAAAGCTCTGTGTTCCAGGTGCCAATGAGTCACGTTTTCCAGCTCTACAGTCCCCTTGCTAACTGTTCCCAGCACCTCCAAGGTCGGGGAATGTCCAGTCAGGAGAGCAGGTCACTGCCACCCACCCCCCACACTCACAGCCGAGACGAGACTCTGGGTCATCAGACAGGTGAGAGGACAGCAGCCCGGGTCCTTGAGGAAATCCGCCTTCGTGAAGCGTTGCTAGCTACTAAACGCTTTCCGTGGGTTTCCCCATCCAGTCCTCGAATGACTCAGTGAGGTGGTGACTCCTCATCTCCACTGCGTTTGTCCAAACTCCTGCAAACGGCTAAGTCAGGAAGTGAGGGATGGAAGCTTCTGGAAAGCTGCCCACTGGAGGAACACAGGCAAAGACCCCAAGATCACGGTATTATAGCCTTACTTTTTGTTTGTTCTTTTGCACACAAAACCCGCCACTCTTAGAGAAGCAAGATAAAGGCAAAGTGTACTGCTCTTCCCTTATTCAGGGTGTAATATCTGAATTCTATGATATTTAACTGGAAAAGGGATGTGTGCACACTTTGAGAAACAATCTCTGTGAAATCCTGCAATGGATTTTACCCAGAAAAGGTCCCCCTCCTGCCCTGGGTGCCCCCACCCCCCTCCTCAGAGGCAAATGCCACCATTTACAGTTTCTTCTGTCTCTCAGAAATTCTGTGCCTGTGGTGGCACAGGTACAACGTGAATTTGAAACGTAGTGGAAGCTGGTGCATGACGGAGACTGAGGGTAACTGTAACTTTGAGCAGGGGGACTTGTGTGGAACCCCAAACTCAGACATCTTAGGAGAGCTGTGTGTGGGGAAGCACAGACAACTGGGTACCGGCCCTCGGGCGGTTTGGTGCTGAACGCACTCGAGGTTATAGGTTCAATGCAGCAGCTCTGTGCCCCAGGTCCCTGGAGCTGGCCCAGGTCACAGCCTCTGCTCGCTGGTCTGCCTGTGAGAGTTCGTGCCGTTCCATCCTGTCTCCTTGCTTTCTATGCGGGGAGTAGGTATGCTCTGTAAGTGTAGCCAGGCTCTAGATGGCCCTGCCCCATCTTTGGAGCCCGAGAGACCAGCTCAGAAGACACAGTCGATGTATGCGACAAGGCTACACCTGCCACCAGGGCTATTTTGCAAGTTTTGTTAGACATCAGTAAGGCTCCAGAAACTCAGTCTTTCCTCCAGCCAGCCCAGACCTGCTGGAGCTGCTTGCTGAAGGTCACTGTGGACCGCGTTAAGGGCTGGTTACTCAGGCAGGCCTGTCGTGCAGCGGGGACTGAGACTGGAGGGGTCAGCCGTGAGGACACGAGCAGCTGGGACCCTGCATCCGGTCCGCAGAGCAGCCGATTGCTCAGCTCGCCGACTGAGCCCCTTCGGAAGCCCCCACGCTGTCTCGCGGGGCCAGTGGGCAGACCCTCTGTTTGGATCTGGGCGTTCTGGGTGTTCTTTGCTTGTTTGTTCTGTTTGCTGGGCTTCCAGAGCCCAGCTCTCCCCAGTGGGGACTCAGCTCTTCCTCCTGCCCAGGCCAGCTTCCCGGGGCCTCTTAGCATTTTTTGTTAATTGAAATACAGTTGATTTACAATGTTGTGTTAGTTTCAGGTGTACAGCATAGTGACTCAATTATACACACACATATATTCTTTTTCAGATTCTTTTCCGTTGTAGGTTATTACAAAGTATTGACTATAGTTCCCTGTGCTGTACAGTAGGACCTTGTTGTTTATCTATTTTATAGTGGATCATATGGTAACTCTATTTTTAGTTCTTTAAGGCACCTCCATACTCTTCTCCTTACTGGCTGGGGCCCCTTAGCTTTTAAGAGTGGCTGGTCTTAACTCCTCTCGCCTTCCCTGACCTCAGGCTCACTGCCGTGGAAGTGAGGCTGTGTGTGTACGTGTGCATGTGCTTTGGGAAATTTGCACTCCTTCTGTGACTGCCTTTCTGTTTATTCTGACCCATGAATTGCATGTGACTCATTCCTGTTCCTCGTCAAGTTTTTCAAACACCATCGAGCGTTTCCCACGGGCTAAGTGTGAGGCTTCCCTGCCTGTCTCAGGGAGTGTGGGCTCGAACCAGGAAGCCCAGGCAGGTCCCTGGTTCCCGGGGTTCCACAGGGCTGGGGACACAACTGTCCTGCCGCGTGTTCCGAGGAGGGAGGCCCCACAGTCAGGCCAGGGCGGGGATCTTGGAGAGGGAAGACGTGAGCTGGGCCCTGTCTGAGAGCTTGACGTCCATGTGTGGCGGGTCATTGTATCCAACCTCAGCATTCGTTCAATCCGAAGGTTCGGGACTGGGTGCTGACTGCAGACCCAGTCCCCAGACAGAGCAGGGGCCAAGTTCTGAGAGCCACAAGGCGTCGGGGTTGGGGGAGCAGCTAACCAGCACTGTTCATGGCCCATTGGCTGCCAAAAGGCAGGTGCTCTGAGGCCATTCAGGAAAAGGATTTCCCCTAGAATTTCTGAGGAATACCTTGGACTCAGTGTTATGTAACCTTGTTTTTCTCTTCTTTCTTTTTTTTTTAAACATTTTTTTTGATTTATAATGATTTTACAATGTTGTGTCAAATTCCAGTGTAGAGCACAATTTTTCAGTTATACATGAACATATATATACTCATTGTCACATGTTTTTCTCTGTGAGCTACCATAAGATCTTGTATATATTTCCCTGTGTTGTACAGTATAATCTTATTTTTCTATTCTACAATTTTGAAATCCCAGACTATCTCTTCCCACCCTCCGCCCCCCTGGCAACCACAAGTTTGTATTCTATGTCTGTCAGTCTATTTCTGTTTTGTGTCTATGCTTTGTTTTTTTTGTTTGTTTGTTTTGTTTTGTTTTGTTTTGTTTTGTTTTTAGATTCCACATATGAGCGATCTCATATGGTATTTTTCTTTCTCTTTCTGGCTTACTTCACTTGGAATGACATTCTCCAGGAGCATCCATGTTGCTGTAAATGGCGTTATGTTGTCGATTTTTATGGCTGAGTAGTATTCCATTGTATAAATATACCACATCTTCTTTTAACCTTGTTTTTCTTACACATTCTCCTGGGCTGTAAGTGTTTCAAGAGCAGGAAGGGTCTTATATACTGGACTGGCACATAGTGGGTTCTGACCAGTGACCGAGGAACAGAGTCGGCCCGGGGAGGGGGAACTCTAGCGTTCCCAGAGCAGGCTCTCCAGAAGGGAAACACAAAGGAAGTGACACCAACTGGGATTTCCTCTTTTCTCACTCCCTTTGCTGTTCCTGACCTGGCCACCAACCTCCGGGTGCCCCTCTGCCCTGGAGGTAGAAGCAAACACGATTCTGCTGACATACCTTGTGGCACCAGAGGAGACTCTACACGGTGTGATGAGGGTCGTAAAGCCAGCGGGTGGCAGGTGTTTGGACCCTGATGCCGTGGCTTTTACACAACATCTGTTGTTACCCTGCTGACGCAGGCAGGACTGTTCGTGCCCTTCGATGTGGAGCCGTCCCCGCTCGTTGGCACTGCTGTCCTTTGGTGCAGGGCCCGCCCTGGCCTGAGGTGTGCACACTGCTGAAGTCCTGGGAAACCCCAGAGCCAGGGTCGGAGACACCCCGTCATTTTCTGGGAACAGGAATAACTGGAGATACTGGTCTCCCAAAGTGGCCCCACCTATTGTGGTAATGGGGAGTGCCTGCTCTTGGGGTGACTCACTCAGAGGTCCCCATCAGACTCCGGAGTCCTTTTCTTCTTTTATGGCATCTGCAGACAGAGGGGAGACGCCCCCTCACTGGACACCGTCTGGGGGTCCCTGGATCATGCTGGGCCGGTCGCTTCAACATGCTCTCACAGCCACGCTCGCTGCTGCTGGGGTTCTGCTGTGTCTTCCATCTCCTTCGAACAAGAGTTCATGTTTTCCCACTACCATGAAGCAGGTCACTGGGCGGGCCTTTTAGACAGACCAAGACCCCACGATTGCCCCCTAATAGGCCAGGCCCTGTTGCCTCCCCTGCCACCCACTTCCGGGCACCAAACCTCAGGTCTCAGGGTGGGAGGTCACCCGGGCTCTCTCTGCCCTGATTCAGTGCCCCAGGGCCTGAGCAAGAGTTACCTGCCTTCTGCAGGGTGAGGCGGGTCCGCACCTGCCTGGGCTCCCTCCGGAGCCTGGGATTCCCGCAGGCTCCAGGGGGAGGAGGGGAGCAGCCCACGAGTTAGGGCTGCTCGTGCACAGCGACTCACAGTTGAGCGCACGTGCATGCTGCTGTTAAAGGGGTGAAAGCTCTGCTCTGTGCTGCTGTGGCCTCGTGTCCTCCTCAGCCAGGAAGGTGATGGGGCCTGAAAGTCTGCAGAGGCTTGGGTTTCGTGCCTTGGCAGGCTTCAGAAAGTGCTCAGGGAGCCCTAGGAGGCAAGACAGGAGCTGGGTGGTGGGGTCCAAGCAGGTGAACCCAAGGTTCTCGGCAGACACTGGCCTCGGCCGGGAGGGTTCGCTCCGCCGGCCTCCAGGAGAGAGAGGGTCCCTGATGGAAAGCAGCCAGGGGATGCCGGTGACAGTGTCGATGCGATAAGGGCACCGCTGATGTTGATTACACTTACAACACGCCCGCCACTGTCCAGAGTTCCTGTAAACACGCATGGTCTCATCCCGTCCCCAGTGACCCCGTAAATTAGGCCCTTTAGCGTCTCCCCATTTCATGGTTGGAGAAATGGAAGTGTGGAGGCGTTAAGGTGATTTTTGCAAAGTCTCAGCTGCCAAGCGGAACCTGTGCGATCCCTCGCCCCAGCTCCACGCCTGCGCTGTTCTGAGGCTGGAAGGCCGGGGCTCAACTCCACTGACAACTGCGTGACCTTGGATAGGTGGCCCCATTTCATCACCCGTGAAATGGAGGTGATGGATTTACGCACCCTGGGCATGGTTGGGATGATACATGGTAATGCACAGAGATGTCTGGTGATGACCAGCGCAGCGCAACAGCTGGTGCAGCCGAGCTCAGCCCCGGAGGGGACCCTCTGTGCCTCTGCTGAGGGCTCTCCAGGCTGCCTTCTGAGAGCAGCTTCTGAGGCAGACTAAGATGGACAAGGGGCGATGGTGCTGTTGCCCCTGGGATCCCTCCCCGTGCCCTGGGCTCCCTCCTCTGTAACGCTGTCCTTTCCTCTTCCCAGGTGGAGCTTCGGGGCACCCAGTTAGACCTGGAGCGGAAGCTCCAGCTGAATGAAAATGCCATCGCCAGGCTCCAAGCCAACCATAAATCCGTCTTGGTAAGGCTGGCTGGGCTCCCCTGCTGGGCTTCAGCACACCTGACTGCTGCTGCGTGCTCAGCCAGGCGCCCCCGGGTTGGGTCGTAGGACGGGGTGCAGCCGTGGGGATCCCTGCCTCACCCCTGCTGAGGGACCGGGTAGAATGAAGGTTAAAAGAGCAGGCTCTGGAGACAAGAACTGGGCCCAGCTGTGTGGTCTGGGGCAAAGCACTTAACTCAGTGGTGCTTCAGCTTCCTTACCTAAGAAATGGGGCCCATGATGGTGCAGTCGTCCCTCGGTCTCCACGGGGACTGGTTCCAGGACAACCCCAGCCTCCACCATGGTGCCAAAATCCACGGATGCACGGGTCCCTTATATAAAACGGCCTCGTATTTGCATGGAACCTGTCACATCCTCCCAGATACTTTAAACCACCTCTGGGTTGCTTATAATAGCTGATCTAATGTAGACACTGTGTAAATAATTGTTGGCTTGGCAAGTTTGAGTTTTGCTTTTTGGAACTTTCTGGTATATTTTCCCCCAAATATTTTCCAGTGGTTGGTTGAATTTGTGACTGTGGAACCCAGAGATACAGAGGGCCATCTGTACCTACCTTTTTGAGGTTGCCATGAGATAATATGTATGCAGTGCTCAGAACAGTGCCTGGCACATGATACACACTGTGTGGCTGTTATTTGTTACTATTTTATGTAATTAAAAAAGTGACTAGACAGGCAGCAGGACTCCAAGAGGAACAGAAAACGGCACCTGGAGGGGCCGTTCAGAGAGCTCTCGGATGGAATGGGTGCGGGGGGCAGTGCGGGAGACTGAGGCAGGCCGAGAACGGGCCCTGGGCTGTGGAGCAGGGTGGAGGGAGTGCGAGCACAGGAGACGGTACCCAGGACCTTGCCATGAAGCTTAACAAGGTCATTTCGAACTGGACACTGTCGGGGGATCTGTCAGCGCCAGGACTTAAAGCCGCCACAGAGAGAAGGAAACCGTTTAAAACTCGGATTGATGATCTAAATATGATATGCCTGAAAGCATTTACAAGGGATGTTCACCCTGTGAAAGGGCGGAATCCCACATGCACAGGTGCCGTTGCGCGGACCCTCAGTATGGATCACGTGGAGCTTGTTTTATACACTTTTGAATGTAGCAGTCCATTCCGCACAGGTGTGCTCGGTCTGAAATCCTCAGGTGCTGTGGTCACCTGCACACGCCCTAAACATTTTGTGCCTGGCCCGGACACCGTAAGATTAGACGTGCTTTTGGCACAGATAGACCCAGTGGGCAGTTTAACCGGGCATAATGAAATGCAGAGATAGGTGAATTCGTGCTGCTGATTGGTACAGAGAAGCCAGATTATTAATGTACCACAAGAAATATAACTGTCAAGTATACTGCATGCACACCTTGCCCCGGTAGGAAAATCAATTTCAGAAACTCAAAGAGCAGCCCGACTGTCAGAGCTGGACCCAGAGGTCAGATAACTCACTCTCCCCTCAGATGGATGAGGGACTAAGTTAATGATTGGTAAAGAGTTACTTACAGCCTGGAGAGTCCATCCTCTTTTCCCGGGAACCCAGGATTCATGTGAGCATGAAGTCTTCCATTTACGATAGAAAATTGCTCCCCAATATGCAGGTTTCTCAGGTTTGCTTTGAGACAGCTGGATGCCTGGCTCACAGACTTTTCCCTGCCCGCCATCCCCCAGGTATCGGTGTCCGAGGTGAAGGCCGTGGCTGAGGAGCAGTTTGGGGAGCTCCTTGCTGCCATGAGGAAGGCCCAGGGCGACGTGATGCTTTTCTTGGAGGAGAAGGAGCAAGCGGCTCTGGGCCAGGCCAACGGCATCAAGACCCACCTGGAGCACAGGAGCGCGGAGATGGAGAGGACCAGGCAGGAGCTGGAGCGGATTTCTGCCATCAGCAACACTGTGCTGTTCCTGGAGGTACTGTCAGCCATGCCGCGGACACCAGGGGACACCCTCTGCTTGGAAGGGGACCGCTCCTTGATAAATGGGGTGCACAGGGAGTTCTGGGACAGAGGGAAGCAGGTCTTGACTCGGCAGAGGACAGGAGGACCGGAGGGAAGGCTTCCCAGAGTGGGGCGGCAGGAACTGGGTCGTGGAAGATGAGTCACGTCCCAGGAGAGGGAACCGCGTGTGCAGAACCAAGGCACAGAGGTTTGTGAAAGCACAGCCAATCTGGGGAGCTAAGCGGCTTTCACAGGATGGGGTGGGGGGTGCCGGGCACAGAGTGAAGGGAGGTGAGGCTGGCGGGGCCAGGCAGGTGTCTGGCTGCGAGAGAAGTTTGTTCATCCTGAAATGAAGCTGCAGCAGCTGGGGGAGGACGTCAGATGAAGAATGATGAGCTCAGGTCTGTGTGCTCCACAGACCACCCCGACTGCTGGGTGGAGGCTGGCCTGGCTGGGGTGAGAATAGTCCTGCTGCCTTTCGGAGAGGGCTGCGTGTGCTGGGTGACTGAGGAGTGACTGAGGACGGCCCAGCAGAGGAGACGGGGCCTTTCATTACACGTGCTGTTCGTTGTAGGTTAAGCCACATGCCCTCAGAACCAGACCCGAAGGACACGAACCTGCAGGGAAGGAAACTAGGTTGTGAATTCCATCATCCTGGGTCCATCGGTAGAGCGCTGTGTAGTTTTTGGCAAGACGCTTAACCTCTCTGGGTCTCAAATTCCTCATTTATCAAACAACCAAGGCAGAGTCAATTATTTCCGAGGCTCCTTCAGCTCTATTCCTAAACACAAATAATTTTGGATTGTTATGTTTGAAAAAATTCCCTTCTAGTTACAACAAAATGTTTGTTGTGAAAAAAACACTTGGAAAATACAGAAAAATATGAAGGACCACAATCCACACTCCCACCACCCAAAAATAAGCATCGTTAACCTTGTAATGACTGGGAGAAAGAGCAGCAGGCAGAAAGGGAGACGGAAACACTGAAGGATGTCCTGTTCCTTCAGCTTTCAGTATCAAAGCAAAGGAACTATGTAATGCGTTTCCGCAAAGAGTATATAAATAATTTCTCCTTATTTTTTCATCTTTTGTAACTTTAACATAAAAAACCTAACAAAAACATATTTTAGTACAGGATAACTTAGTTTAATTAAACATAACTTCTTTTTCCCCCAATTTGCAGCCATTGGAAATGACCACATGTATTGTCCACCAGTAATTTGAAGTGTTACTTTTATCATATACGGTGCTAAATCTATATGCAGCCTTAAAATGTTTATTTTTCTATCACGTCTCTGCCTTGGACTTTTTCTTCCATTAATCTAACCATTTTAGTACAACTGTTTCCATCACTAAGTTTTCTGCTGTATCCAGTCTGCAATTCAGTGCTTCAATTGCCTTTGAATTTTGATAACATGTTACATCTAAAAGCAGACTATCCTGATCACTGCTGAGTTTTGAAGCATGAACGGCTTAGTGTGAAAAAGCATTTCAAACTCCAAAGCACAGAACAAGAATTAGGGAAAACTCTGTATCAGATTGAGCCTGGAAGAAAAAGGCAGCAAACTTTCTTGTCCGAGGATTTGTCTGCGATCTTCCAAGTGCTGCACCAGCTCCTCCATCCCAACCGTGGCTTGTGTTTAAGTTATTACAAAAAAAGGACTGAAGGAATGAACGTTGCAGGACTGCTCCCTGCATCTGGGCTGTTGGCATAGCATTTTGTTCTTTGGTTCCCTGTCTGGGTTGTGTGTTGCAGCTGTTCTTGGTATCTAGTATCCTTTGATTTTTATTAATTAATTAATTAATTTATTAATTTATCTATCTATCTATCTATCTATCTATCTATCTATCTATCTATCTATCTACTTTTGGGGCTTGTCTGGTATTTTTTCATTCTTATTTTTAATTGAAGTGTAGTCGATTTACAATGTTAGTTTCAGGCGTACAGCAAAGTCTCCTGATTTTTAAAAGCCCGCTTTCCCAGTTTAAAAAAACAAATAAATGCTTCCTATGTTGTCAGACGCTGAACTGGACACATAACCTGCACTCTGTTTGTGAAGCGCATGTTACCAGGAGCCCATTTTACAGATGCGGGAGGTTAACATTGAGGAGGGCTGCCTGGATTAAGGAACGCAGACGCCAGGGCAAGTGCTGCCGTGTTTCCTTCCCCGCAGGAGTACTGCAAGTTCAAGAACGCGGAGGACTGCGCCTTCCCGAGTGTTTACATCGGACTCAAGGACAAGCTCTCCGGCATGCGCAAGGTCATCGTGGACTCCACCGCGCACTTGATCCAGCTGCTGCAGAGCTACAAGGAGAAGCTCCAGGAGAGCTCCAGGGAGGGTGAGGAGCCATGCTCTGTGGTGTCTCCGAGCGGTCCACGGGGGAAGTGAGAGAGTCGGGGCAGGGCAGAATCGGGGCGGGGGGCCTCATCTTCAAAGCCATCCTTCCGCTAGACCGTGGTGCTAACGGACACTTACCTTGATGATTTTATTTTACCATGGAGACCCAGAGAATGTGATTTAGTCACATCATGCGATTGGCCGGCATCTCCAGGACTAGTTTCTGAGGTTGCTAATGCCTGTCCTTTCAAGTGAAGTCCAGGTCAGGCTGGCACCTTTCCTCAGCGCATCTTACTTCATGGGCCACTGAGCAGGGTTCTCTGAGACATGACTGGTCTCCAGCCCCGTCTTCCCACTGGAAGCCCAGGGAAGAGTGGTGGTGGTGGGGCCCTGCTTCTTCGAGTCCCCTGCCCACCTGGACAGGTGTGCACTCACAGCTCTTGATTTTCTAGAGGAGTACGACATCAGGACTCAGGTGTTGGCTGTCACTGAGCACAGACATCGGACCTCGAAGCCCGAGCCCCGCACCAGACAGCAGTTCCTGCAGTGTAAGTTGTGAGCAGCCCCTCCCCAGGCTGGCGGTCCGAGTGACGCTTTGGAAGCCAGCACGCCCCCCTCATGTAGCTTTCAGGCTCTTGCAGCCTCAGGTCCAGCCTTAAGTGGCACACTAAGACAACACTAATTTAAACAGATTTTGAACTTTTTATCTTGAGACAGTTTCAAACTTACAGAAACACTGCCAAAGCAGCACCAAGAGCTCCCATACACCTTTCACCCAGCGTCTCCAAACATTGGCACTTTATGTAACTACAAGGTGTGGCCCCAAACCAGGAAGTGAATAGCACTGCTGCAGGGGTGTTACCCCCACCCGTGGAATTGAGTCAGGTTTCACCATGTGTTCTTACTAATGTCCTTTTTCTGGCCAGAAGTCCGATCCAGGGTCAGAGATGTTTCCTTGTCTCCTTGGCCTCCTCCAGTCTGGGTCCGGTCCCTTTGTCTGTCTTGGCCCTTTTGAAGATCCTGGCTAGTTACCAAATGGCTCCCTTGTAAGTCTGAAGTGGCCAGAATCGCCCAGCCCATTGTCCTGTCATTGTGTGGGCTTGTCCCGGTCCGTTAGCATTTTAAAAAAGGCTGTGTTTCTAATCAGCACTTCGTTATGGTTAACAAGGCGGGAGGTTCAGTTCCTCGTGGAAGGATGGCATCTCTGCGGCCAAGGCCATTTTTGGGCCACGTGGCTACTTTGTCTCTTCGGCATGTGCCACTGAGCCCTGCTTCTGCTTGTTTTCGGGGGGTGACCGCTGACGGGCTGACCCCTGAACCCCCTCTGCTCTGGTTATGACGTGATGGCCATTTCCTGTTCTTGCCACAGCTCTGCATTTTCCCCAGGACCTCTGGGCTTCTCCACAGTTTTTAAAAACATTTATCCTTTCCTGCTTCCTGACAGACGCACATCTATGTTTTGCAAACAGATAACAGTTAACACAAGGAGCTAGACACCCCTTATTCTTAACATTAAAATAAAAATGAAACACAGCCTTTTTCAAACACGATGGTAACTTTTCCTCTTTGAGTATTGCTACGAACTTTTAGCCTCTTTTGGACTCAGAGTGTTTCACGGGTCCAAGTTCCATCAAATTGTCAACATGACCAGTGGGGAGCCACTTGTCAGCCGGCCTCTTTGTCCTCTGAGCGTTGACATTCTGCCCTTGGCATTCTTCAAAGTATCATGGCGTTCTGGCACTAACCAAGTGTCCCCGACTCATTCTGGTTTTCTCGACCCAGGGCATGGCATCACATACTCTGTAAGGAGTCCTGAGTCCCCTTAGACGTGAGAGTATTCTCGTGCTGACTCACAGGGCCAGTGTTCACTGAGCATCTTCCTGGAGCTAGAAGCCCAGGGTCGAGTCCTGGATAGAATGTGGAGCTTACAGAGTAGAAGGAGGACACGTGTGAAACACACGAATAAGTAATTACACATCGTGACGAGTACCACGCAGTTTAGAGGGCGGGGTGCTCTGCGATGCAGTGATGGGGTGGGGGCCTCCGAGGAGTGACTCGCAGCAGCAACCTGAATGGATCAGTTGGGATCTCTCAGACTCGGTTGGGGCGATGGCCCCATCATGGAGGGAAGAGTCTGTGCCAAAGCCCGGAGCCGGTTCAGGGTTGGGTGGGTCTGAGGTCAGGGGGCTGGAGCATGGAGGTCAAGGGGGAGAGGGCAGGAGACGAGGCTGGAGATGCAGGCAAGGGCCAGTCCCCAGGGCTGTGCAGGCCAGAGTTGGGGGTCACTGCTTTATCCCAAGGGCAGGGGCACCATCAGAGGTGACATGTAGGCCAGGTGACATGATTTAGCCCACAGCACCCTGCTCCGCCAGGGAGAAGGTGTGGGGTGCAGGAGATGGAGCTGCTGTGCTGGCTGGGTGGGACTTGGCGGCGGCTTGGATGGGGGTGAAGTGGTCTGCTGAGTGGGTGGGACCCAGGGCTCAGCTGCTTGTGTGTGTGGCAGGGAGGGACCAAGTGAGGGAGGATTAGGACAAAAGAAATGTCAAAACTGACTTCGAGGGTGGCTTGAGCAGCTGGGTGCACGGGGGTGCTAATGTCCTCTGGGACCAGGAAGAGAATATGTCGGGGGGACTGTTTGAGGGGAGGGACTGTGTGTGGGGGAGTCTGCCCCACGCCAAGCAGTTCTCCACCAGCTGGGCGTCCTACAGTCGAGCTCAGTTCTGACACCGTCTCCCTGGACATGGACCCCACTAGACCCCCCCAACCCCCTCAGATGCCAGTCCCAAGCAGTAGGTCCCCAGGTGGCCCACACCTTCTGCCCGACTTGGCTGAAGTCAGAAGTCCCCAGGGCCCACCTGGAAGCTCTCCAAAGCCCTGCTGTTGGGGTTTTGTGGCGGCTTCCTCACGCAGGCGCCAGTGGTCATTAACGCCAGTCCCAGCCCTTTTCCTTTCTCAAGAGAGTAAGTGTTAGGACTGGGGACCCAAGTTTCTAGTCATGACTTGGTCTTTCTGGTGACCAGCCAACCCCTCCAGGAGCCCGCCTGGAGTTGCCTCAGTAGAACAAAAGACACTTTTATGACCCAGGAAATGGCAAGGGTTTCAGGAGCTCCGTGTCAGGAACTGAGGTCAAAGACCAAATATTAGATGCTCCCAGGGGTCTTGTCACTCAGGAATGAATTGCAAGGTGCTCTGTGCTGGGAACGGGCTGCAGAGACCAGATACGTGTTTCTCGTTGTCAATCACAACATCACACTTGTGTTCTGTTTTCTGGTTTTCACTCGCCTCTTGCCCGGGGCGGGGACCGCGGCTGGGTAGACGGGGACCAGGAGATGGATGTGTTCGCGGGCTCTGGAGGCCGGCCGGCTTCGAAGGGCTCAGTCCGAGCTGGCCGTCGGTCCCTGACCTTCTGTATCCCCTCAGATGCCTGTGACGTCACCTTCGACCCCGACACGGCACACAGGTACCTCCGGCTGCAGGAGAACAACCGCAAGGTGACCAACACCACGCCCTGGGAGCACCCCTACCCGGACCTCCCCAGCAGGTTCTCGCACTGGCGGCAGGTGCTGTCCCAGCACAGCCTGTACCTGCACAGGTACTACTTCGAGCTGGAGCTCTCCGGGGCCGGCATCTACGTGGGCCTCACCTACAAGGGCATCGACCGCAAGGGCGAGGAGCCCAACAGCTGCATTTCTGGAAACAGCTTCTCCTGGAGCCTCCACTGGGACGGGAAGGAGTTCAGGGCCTGGCACAGCGACACGGAGACCCCGCTCAAGGCCAGCCCTTTCCGGAGGCTGGGGGTCTACGTGGACTTCCTGGGAGGGGTCCTCTCCTTTTACGGCGTGGAGCCCGACGCCATGACTCTGGTCCACAGGTTTGACTGTAAGTTTTCCGAGCCCGTCTACCCCGCCTTCTGGCTTTCCAAGAAGGAAAACGCCGTCCGGATCGTGGATCTGGGAGAGGAGCCCGGGAAGCCAGTGCCGGCCTCGCTGGAGGCTGCACCCTAGACTCCGTGTCCCAGACTCAAGCTGACCACAAAGACGGGGCGGCAGCTTGGTGGTAGCTGGCTTTAGAAGTCATGGGGGTCCCAGAGCGAGGGGAGGGGTCTCTGGCCACTGCCCTGGGCTCCACGCTTCACTGTCTTCTGTGTCGGTTGTAACCCTCGGGGCCCCAATTCCTCCCATCCTTTTCCAGCGATGCTCTCCTGCCTGCTCACGTGAGCGGCACACTGTGCCCAGAACTGGCAGCCGGGCATCTTCACAGCCATCAGACACCGCAGAGGAGGCACAATAAATCGCTCACTTCACCTCTCGTTCTCCACGTCCCAGACTCTGTTCTTAGTACTTCCCCTGCATCCGTGGGTGGAACCCCCACAGTGGCCCCTCTGGGGTGGGGTAGATGTTCGCATGTCCCCACTCTGTGGATGAGGAAGCTGTGGTCTGGTGTGCGCAGGGAGAGGGGTGGTTTACCTGCTCAGGGTCACTGTGGTCACACGATGAGTGAGCGGCAGAGCTGGGATTCAAACCCGGGGGAACTTTAACTACCACTCACCCTGCCCTTCCCCTCAGGTCACGGGCATTACGTGTAGGGGATCATCACATCATGAACCACAGATGTGGGGGTGGGGTGTCTCACACCCTCGATCTCTGTGCGCCCCTGCAGGGCGTCCACGATCACGTGCCTCCCACAGATGAGGAGCAGTGGGGGCTCAGAGGGTCTCAGGGCTTGCCCAAGGCCACAGCCCTAGCACCAAACTGATGGGATTCCATCTCTCTCTGACTCCCAAGGCTGGGGCCTCCTGCGTGCAGTCAAGGCTAAGCTGGATTGTGTAACTGCTTCCTTGCTGTCTGTCAGCCTCACGGGATTAACAATCCTAATTTATTTGGACCTTTCGGAACCGGCCCCTCTCAGTTTGTAGCATCTCTGGGGGTAACGTGCCCCTCAGACACTTTGGGCCTCCTTCCTCCGGGTGCCCCTCCTTCCTCCGGGTGCCCCTCCTTGGCCTGGCCTTCCTGCTGGGTTAGATGCTAAGCCACTGTCACCTTTTCTCCAGGTGTCTCAGAAGGGCTTGTCCTGTTAGAAGTGGTCGCCTTCCCAGCCTGATTCCTGTCCCCACCCCAACCTTTTATGGGACCGTCACTGCCAACCAGCCCGGTGATGACTTTGGTCACCTTTCTCTAACAGTGGCGGGTCTCTGGCGTGGACGCTGGAAATGCTCGCAGTATTGCAAACCTTTTGGTTGAATTGAGGGTAGTAACAGTAACAGCAGCAGAGACACGGGTCTCACATACTTGATCTAATCCTGAAAGGCAGCTGTAACTTTTACTATCCGGCTTCATCTCTGCTGTCCTCGTCATCAGTAAGATGGAGAAGTGGAGGCTCAGAGAAGCCAGGCAGCTCACTCGAGATCCTACAGCTCCCAGGTACCAGGATCAGTGTGTGAGCTAGTCCTGTCTAAGGGAGACTTGTCCCAGTGTATCCTCAAAGCTCTTTTCTGGGCTGCCCCAGCATGTGCAAGGGCCCTGTGGTTGCAGTGATGAGCTAGGGGCTGTCTTCAGGGCGTAGGCTGTTACAGTCATTTTTCCTATCTTAGCAGTGTGTTTTTATTAGTTACTGTGAAAAGTGTCAAATCTATGAAAAGCTGAAGGAATTGAAAAGTGAACACTCATATGCTCTTCACCCGTGTTTGCCAATTATCAGCATCTTGTTACATTTACGCACTATACACATACACAGTATGTGTGTGTGTATTGTGTGTGTGTGTGTGTATACGCATTTATTTTTCTGGCTGAAACTTCCAGGAATGGAGAAGCATAGACACTTCATCCTGAATACGCCAGCATTTAGGAGTGATTTCAAACTGTTTTCTCTGGAAGCTGGGTTCTCTGGAGCAGCTATTAATTTGAATTTTGTGCAGTTTGAAGCCTGTGTAAGACAGTCTCTGTCATCTTTATCCTCACTCGAAAGGTCTTGTTGCCAGGAGAGCTCCGTTGTCCTCAATGATCACCTTCCTAACAAGGCAACATTTGAACTTACAAGTTTTCACTAAAAGAATATCGCTATGTCTATGTTACATAATGTGCTTTCACAGAAAATATGACTTGCAAGCAGGTTTTGCTCTAAAAAAGTTTTGGAAAGCCCAGTGAGCTCTGGGCTCCTTCCGGGTCACCACTGCCAGCACTGCCAGCAGAGGCTTTGGCTGGGGACCCCGGGGCTGGGGACCCCGGGGGCCTTGCACACTCACAGGTTTGGCTGTCACGGCCTGTCATCACTCGTGAGTGGATCATAAGCTAGGGCCAAAGGGTAAAGATCTCATGAATCAAGGAAGTCATTTTCATGTCATTTTTCCTTTAAAGAACTACGCGCACACTCGTTTCTTCACGTGCAGCTCAGTGTATGTACGTGCGCACACATAAACATTGTAGTGGATGTTGGTTATTTGGCCACCCAGAATAATGATCTGCATGACAATAACGTTGATGAGGACACTGCAACAGAAGTTGGCATTTATTGAGGGCTAAATATGCACCAGGCAGTCTTCTGAGGGCTTTGCATGTCATACCTCATTTAATCCTCACATTGACTCTGAAGTAGGGACCACTGTCATCCCCATTTTACAGACAGGAACACTGGAGCATAAAGGATTAAGTTGTGAATGAAAAAAAATATTGCAGCCATATCAGTAAACAAAGGATGCAGTGCCCATCAAGTCATCAGCTGCTACCACCGCCCCCAACAGTGAGCGGGGGAACTCGGTGCAGACAAGCAGGCAGCCCGGCCTCTGCTGCCACTCCCAGCCTTGCCCACTGAGGGCACTCAGGATGTGGAAGAACAGGACACAGGCCCTACGTATCTAGGTGCAGGTCAAAGGAATGATTTCAGCGAGCCCAGACCTTTGCACCTTCCCATACATAGAAAATCACTGAATTCCTTCACTTGAGATGTCTGGTTTTCTTTAATCAACAGTAATCCCTTGATGTTCTGATTAGCTGGTCTTGGTTGCAAAAACTCCTGTATATCCTGGCTTTTCTCGTGCCTCTTTGAAACACTTAGAGCGATCGGAGAGGTTGCCTTCCGGGCTCGAGTCCTCAGGCCTGAATCCCCAGAAAGACCGCCAAATGAAACAGAATTCTCAACATTCAGGTTGTGCATTTTATTTCAGTGACAAAGTAATGTGCCTGTGTTCACAGAGCTAGTAAGTAGCTGGGCTGGGCTCTGAGCCCAGGAGTCCGACTGCAGACCCCACACTCCTCACTGCTCAGCTGTGCCGTCTCCCAGACACCTGGGTGGGCGTGTGATTGAGGCTGGAAGTTCCCAGACATGTTCTCAGGCCCACTTAAATTTTTTCTACCAAGAATTTTCCCTGCAGGGGTTTCTGGTTAGCATTCAAAAGCAGTCAAGTAACTTAAATATATACAAAACATTTGTGTTTCCACTCTGATGATGAGTTAAGAAGATGGTTTTAAACACACTCAGGATCACTGGGACAGCCACCGTATAACCCAAATCTCCAAACCGAAGAAGGTACCGTCTAATTGTGTATTCACAAATGTTTAAAAGTCATTAACAGCAGCACAGTGGAAGCTCAACACCAGGCTCCACCACATTTTTTTCCCGTTCAAAGGGATCTGGACTAACTCTATTTCTATTGTTCTAGAAATGAGATGACCAGCTCTTTCAGAATATACAGCAACTGCCTCCACCTAAGCAGCGCCAGGCTTAGGAGTTTTACGGTAAAGCCATGTTTCCAAGGAGGTCAGTACAGAAAGCCAGAGTCTACCGGCAGTTTCTGGGAGAGAGAAGCTTTCCATCCATCGCAGAGGTTAACTTTTCCTTTGGGAGATGTTTATAATAGCAAAGGCTCAACTGGGATATTTATCAGCCTCTCCTGTTCCTCTCGGGTTTGGTGGCGTTGACAACGGGCAGGGATAAAATGAGCCGGTCATCTCAGGACCATGGAAAACCTGGAATCGAGGCTCAGGAATGCCCCCTATTTTCGGTGTGAGAAGGGGAAAGACTCTGTCCCCGTGTGCCAGAAGTGTGAGGCGTGCGTCCTGGCCTGGAAGGTCTTCTCCACCAAAGAGTGGTTCCGACGGGTGGGCAAGGTGTCCCGGAGGAGGTTTCTGGTCAGCATCCTGGCGCAGCTGGATAGCTTGTATTTGTTGCACTATTTCCAAAACATCCTTCAGACCACGCAGGGGAAGGATTTCGTCTATCACAGGTCCCGGGTCAACGTCAGCAAGAAGGAGGGGAGAGTCGTCAAGTCCTCCTTGAACCAGATGCTGGACAAGACGGTGGAACAGGAGATGAGGGAGATCTTGCGCTGGTTTGGGAACAGCTCCCACCGGACGAAGGCCAGTTACACGCTCTTGCTGCTGCAGATGTGCGACCCCAAGTTACTGCTGACTGCCGCCAACGTCATCGGAGCCCTGTTGCTGAGAGAGCAGGACACCGCCTCAGGTAAGCACGGCCACGGGTGGAGAGGGGAGCCCCCGGAGACCAGGAGGCCGGACCTCAGAAGCCTGTAAAGGGGCAGGAGGGGCGGACAGGCCTGGGTAGATGGGGGTTTTCCAGGTTGCGGAACAGACTTCTTTGTCCTGACACCCGATCCTGTTTGCCAAAGGCGAACCTGCTGAGTATGTCTTCCTTCTGAAAATTATGAAATGACAAATGCAGGAGGAACTTTCAGCTGGCCTCTAGGATGGACGTCTGCGTCCCTTACACCCAGAAATGGCTGCTTTGTGCGTTTGCTACTTATGCTGGTGTGGGTCTTGCCTCAGCTGGTTTGGGATTGAAGCTGGTGAGGGACTGAAGTGGGTTTGTGGGGACACAAAGGGGACACTGCTGAATTGTTTTGTCCTTCCATTTGCACCGCACAGAGACCAGGCAAAGAGGTCAAAACCCATGGCTTTTCTTCATTCGTTCCACTGTATTCCTTGCTTGTGCATGAAATCCAGCCTTGAAGTGGAGTTTATCCGAGGCTGGAGGTGCAGAGGGGCCGCGTGTGGACATTAGGAACCCCCGCCCGACCGGCGGGGCAGCTGTTCTCAGTGGTGCATGTGTCAGAGTCGTTGCAAGGGCTTGTAACACACAGGTGCCCGGGGCCTTCCCCAGCAGGTGTGACGTGGGCCGAGAGCCTGCGCTTCTCACCAGTTCCCAGCAGACACGGATGCTGGTCTGAGGACCTCACTCAGGTGGGACAATGGCCTAGGGTGTCGGTGAGAAGGTCTTGGAAATGTTGCGCCAGCTTGACCAGGGCAGCAAAAGCAATCATAAAGGAGCCAAGGGCCTGGGGACTGCAGGGGGTCCGGGAGGGGAGTCCAGCACGGGAGGCAGAGGCGTGGCAGGGTGAGAGGGGCTGGTTGGGACGTCAGACAGATTTTGAGCTCTTGAGGGCGGGGGATTCCTAATGTCCATGAGACCTGATCTGCGGACTAATAGCATCCCAAGGGAGTTTAAAGTTACCTGACTTTGGGGGCAGCTAGATCCTGATCTATGCACCTGATGTCTTTGGTGTGTCTTTGGAGGTAAAGGAATGATCGTCTGGAATGCAGAAGTGGTGGGAAAACCAGAGAATCTTCTTAGTTAGATTAGAGATTGACCAGGTCCGACTCCTTCACGTTATAGGTAAATAAGCCAAAGTTCAGGGACCCTGAGGGACTTGGCCTTGGTCACCCTGTCAGGGGCTTGGAAACCAGGCCTCCTTTCCTGAGCATCTCCTGCGAGCGATGCTACCCTCCCGACAGGGCGTCTGCCGCGCACCTGCCGTGGGCTGTGGTTCTCCCCACCCAGGAATCAGCTCCTGGTGTTAAAGGTTGTGTAAGTCCAGTTACAGACTGGGGTAACCTTCCCCTTTCCCTGGGAGAGCTTGTCTCTTAAAAAGTTCACTTTTCTAATTTGGCTCAAGGGTGTTTATTCATATTGTTGCAAAACATTAAGCAAGAGCTTCAGGAAAGCAGCCCCTCGTCCAGCGCCTTCCTTCCGCCCGCAGGGCTGGCTCCTTCTCTCCCCCCCGCCCCCCCGCCCCGTGTATGGAGCTCTGATCAGTCTTGCACGCAGGTGGGCTGGCAGAGACTAATAGGCTTTCTGCGATTCTTGTGCATTTTGTGTCACTGGCCTGGTCCATTCTGTGTAGACTTGAAAGAACCCAGTAGAAGTAAAACCACCTCTCTCCACCACTTTCTCTCCACACACCTCCTCAAAGAGCCCCTCGTCCTGCTCTTTTGTTTTTCAGGGTTCGATCATGACGCCAGCAAAGTGTTTTTCTTCCCTGAGAAAGGCTGCAGCCCCACCCCGCCGTGTGAGGCCTCACAAGTCTGCGGGGTGGGCAGAACCAGGGACACAGACTTCCCCTTGTCCACCAAAACCTCAGGAAAAGCAGGCTTGCAGGAGATCATGCCGGGGGGAGCAGCCGCTGCAGGTAAGCCAGCTTGCCGCAAGGACGCTGCTGGAGGTGACAAGGGGGTCCCAGTGGAGTTGGGGGTGGCAGCGCAGTAGTCTCTGGGGAGGACAGATTTGGGCAACGAACATTCACTTGGGGTTACAGTGGGCTTGTTTAACCGCACACATGGTCGGGGAGAAACAACGATTAAAATCAGTTGGTGTGACCCTAAATCTCCATCTGTCCCGGGCCATGCTCCCTCACCCAGCCCCTGACCTCTGGCACCTAGGAGGGGGAACACCTCCAGAATCCAACCCACCAGCGTCTGTTTTTGCAGCACTGGATTCAGTCCTGAGGTGGAAATGGAAGCAGTGGGGGATGGGCCCTGACCTCAAGGCCATCCTCGGTTGGTGTTTGAAGTAAGACGTATACGTGAAATGATTACAAAAAACACAAGGCACCGATTCTAAAACGCTTTTTATATGGAGAATTTCAGATTTCAGATGCTCACCATCACCCATGTAACCCTCATCCTCAGCCTCAGTGATTATCAACATCTTATATCTTATTTCAGCCATCCCCCTCTTAAAAAAATTTTTTTTATTGACGTGTAGTTGATTCAGTGTTAGTTTCAGGTGTACAGCAGTGTGATTCAGTTACACATTTACATGCACATATATATTTTCTTTTCAGATTCTGTTCCATTATAGGTTATTATAAGAAATTGAATATAGTTCCCTGTGCTGGACAGTAGAACCTTGTTGTTTATATATTTTATATGCAGTAATGTGTGTCTGTTAAGCCCCAAACCCTAATTTATCCCTTCCCACCCTCCCCTCTTTGGTAACCAGTTTGTCCTCTATGTCCGTGAGTCTGTTTTTGGTTTGTGAATAGAATTTTTATCTTTTTTTTTTAAGATTCCACATATAAGCGACATCACGTGATACTTGTCTTTCTCTGTATGACTTACTTCACTCAATGTGATAACCTCTAGGTGCATCCATGCTGCAGCAAATCATCCCCCTCTTTTCAAATTAAGCCTTTTTCTGGTTGGGATCGTTTAAAGGGAGCTGCAGACACAGCCGTTTCACCAGCAGGGCAGTCGGCGCGGCAGAGACGGCCTTGAGCTGGGAAGGCTGAAGACGCCTCGTGCGTTCGGTTTGGGAAGTTCTGTTTCCATTTTGGCAGAAGAAACGAGCAAACTCCAGTGGCCTGAGGGTTGACCCTGATGAGCTCTATTTTGGGGAGAGCTTCTGGCGAGGACTCGCTCTTGCCCTGGAGTCTCACGAAGCCACCCCAACTGTGCCCCTTTCTCCGGCTTCCCTCTAGAAGGGCAGTGGAAGAGTTCGCTCCAGTGCACTTCCAAGATGAACAGACTGTTTTCTGGAAAAGCAAGGGTGTCCAAAGCAGGGTCGGCCCCCGACGGCCTGCCGGTGGACCTCCATGCTGTACGGGAGCTATCGTCCGGGGTCAGCCGGTACCAGGACTTCATCCGTCACCTGCCTGTCCACCTCTCCAAGCGTATCCTAAGTATGCGGGGCCTTTTGAGGGATTTCTCAAGAGACCTCCCATCCCCAGTGGGTGGAGGTTCCCAGGTCCCCGTCCTGTTTTCCAGGCATGCTGGATAAGAACAGCTTGAACAGGTGTGCGTCTGTGAGCCAGCACTGGGCGGCGCTGGTGCAGCAGGTCAAGGCGGACCTGTCAACGCACAACTTCATCCAGCACCAGATCGCCTTCCTACAGGTACTTCCTGTCTGGGAGGCGACAGCCTTGGACCAGCCTCACTGCCCCGCCGAGGCCAGCCTGGCTGTGAGCCTTTCCACCTGCTGTGGACGCTGAGCTGGCCTCCTGCTCCACGTTGGTGCTTCCTCACTGTCTTTTTGTCCCATTTGCCCTCCCACTGTCAGTGCACCTGGCAGGGACCACACGTGCAGAAACCTTGCGGGAAGAGAGACACAGAGCCTTTCTGAGACCTCACAAAGCAGGGACTTTCCGCAGGGAGCCACATCGTGGCTCATGCAGTAAGAGAGCCTCTTGTGGTACACGGACGTTCACAAGGCCACGAAGTCTACTTTTAGGTTAAAATGCAATTTTCCCCAGATATTAACCATCTCTGGCAATTGTACTTCTGTTTCTTGCCTGAAGCCTGAGCCTAAATCATGGGTTCTCGGTAGCCTGGAGTTTTCCCAGCAGAGAGAGCTGACAGGAGACGGAGGAGGAAGGCCAGGCTCGGGAAGCTGGGAACCGCCCACCACCTCTCACTCGCCCCCCCAGACCTTCGGTGTCATTGTCCTCCTGAGGCCTGTCTGCACGCACCACTGGCCTAACTGGCCGGGCCCAGGCCTTCCTTGGCCAGACCTTACCCGTCTTTCAGATCCTGCCAAACACCGGTGTTTCCTCTCTCAGAGTGTAAGAACTAAGAGTAGCCGTGTTCTGTTATTCCCCGCCCAGGGGTCCTACACCAGGGGAATAGACCCTCATTACGCCAACAAAGTCTCCATCCCGGTTCCTAAAGTGGTGGACGATGGGAAGCACCTGAGAGTGAAAAATCAGAAATGGAAACTGAGAATGAAGGTGGGTTCCAGTGGCATCTGGGGCAGGCGATTGTGAGTGTCCATTCTTATTGGGCACTGAAGGCTGAAGTCCGGCCCTGGCCCTCACTTAACCATGCAGGGTGTGGGAGGACATGGCTATAGCATGTGGGTGTGTTTTTGGCTTCCTGCTAGCATGGCTGCTAGTTCCTGTATTTTGAGGTTTAAAAGTGTGGCTGGGAAGAAAATTGGAAGTCTGGTTGAGTCAGCTGTGCCAGAATTTAGCACTCCTGGGGGCCACAGCTACTCAGGAAGTGAGTGATGGAAGGAGGGAGGGAGGGAGGAGGAAGGAAGGGAGGAAAGATGGAAGGAATATTGGAAAAGAATGAGGAGCACGCTGTTTAGACTTGACAAAATCGGCTTCCCCTCTCCGAGGCTCAGACAGCTTATCTATAAAATGATGAGAACACTTTGGGGGCAGGTGATGTGCTTTGTGAGGCTGCTGCAGGGGGAAGTGAAGGCTGCAGGTGTGCAGAAACTTAGCCACACAAGTACCTGGGGTGTGTAGGCGTAACTTCACGTGTGACTTGAGTCTCTCCGGACCGTCACGAATACACGATGTGACTGTGAAGCTGCGGTGAAACGGCCAGTCAGGGGGCACCTGCAGCTTTATTGTGCATGCATCCTGATTTCCTGGTTGTGAGCTCATCTTTGGAAAAGTTGTGCTGTTGCTGACATCACAAGTTCCTGAAACCGGAGGTGGAAGAAGAATTAGGATCCTTGACTCAAAATTTTCTCCTTCGTGGGTTCCTTGTGCTTGCCGGCCCCTCCCCATCGCCATGCAGCAGCGTCCACAGCCTGAAGAAGAGGCGTCGCGGGCCCGTGGCCCCTTGCCAGGGGAGGCTCTCGGGGATGTGTGTCTGGGCCCTGGGTCAAGCTGCCACTGTACTTTGACTGCAGATTTTCCCTTGTTAGAGTGACTACAACCTGTGGACCGCATACCAGAGCCAGGAAACTCAGCAGGTCCAGATGGAGGAGAGGAATGTCTTCTGCGGGACTTACAATATCCGCATTCTCTCTGACACGTAGGTACGGGGGCCGGAATCCAGGTCTCCAGGGACCCTTGAATTACCACACTGGCTTAGGGTCCCCACGACCCTCGCTCACCTGGAGAGGCAGTGGTCCCCCCACCCCACAAGCTCCAGCTCCAGAACAGCATGAGACCCCATTTGGGGAATAGGTGCTTGATTGTTGCACCTTTCCCGGCAGCGGCTGGAGGACGCTCTCCCCTTATAAACGGGGTGGACTGACCAACGACCTTTTGCACACACACGAAATATTTTAAAACTGTATTTATTGCTTTATTCTAATTTTAGAAGTAATATATATTTATTGGGAAAAAAATCCACTAAAAGCCAGAAAATGTCTAGAGAAAAGGAAAGTTGTCCCACGGCCTTGCCACACAGAGATAACTACCGTTGACATTGCTGTTGATCCTAGAATTTCTTCTTTGCGTGTATGGACACATATTTTAAGGAGATGCAGGGCTGTGCTGCGCCCCCGACTCCAGCAGAGCACTGGAATGTCTGTCCATCGTAAATATGAAAATGGCATTTATGATAACTGTGAGGTGTGACTTCATTTAAATAGTCCAGAAGAAGCCCCATTAATCATCAACTTTCTGCTCTGCTTTAGACCTAGGATTTACTTTTTATTCATAAAGTTTTGGGAAGGCCATCTCTATTTTATTTTTGGCCGTGAACCTCACTAACAAGTTGCATTTTGACCAGCCAGGAGGGGGAAGACAGAGCAGGCAGGGGGAAGGCAAAGTTGAGTTTTTACGGAGAGCGTGGTGATACGTGCTCTTTAGAAGAGAGGATGACAGCTCGAACTCTAGAAATGACAAATGGAATGAGGACAAAAACGTCAGGATTTGCTCCTCATATTCAGGGTGACTATAAATCCCTGTTTACTGGAACAATCCCACTTCACTCTGTGGTCCTTGAATTAATAATAGTGTCTCCTTTCACAATGAAAAAAAATCTCACTTTGGACAATAAATTATTCAGTCATCCTGCTCATATTCCATCTATTTGCTGATGCTCTTATGATTGGAAAATTAATTCAACTCACCCTGTTTCACAGACTATCAGCTCATTGAGGGGCAAGGTCCATCCATACCCTATTCATCTTTGAATTTCCCATTAGCACCTGTTAGCCCAGGACTTTGCTCCTAAAATATGCCCAGTAGATGTTGGTTAAAGGGGGGAAAGATGGAAACAGTGGGATGTGCAGTGGGTCTAGGGCTTCCCAAGCGTGTTCATCTGAGGTTTTCCATGAAAAAAGGTTTCCACGGTCTAACAAGTTGGGAAACGCTACGACTCTTTTATCTCCCTTGGGGACTTGTCATACATTAGCAGAATTAAGGAAAAAACAGTCTGGCCTTTTGTCCTTAGGTTTTAAATCCACCTGAAGTAGGCTTTTGTTATGGTGTGAGGTGGGGGCTCCACCAGGGCCTGCTGACACGAGGTCTAGCCTTCTGCTGCCTCCGGTGTTGGAAGGCCCCGGGTTTTCCGTCCTCCCACTGCTGCAGGTGACAGGCACTGGGCTGAGGGAGTTCCGGGAAGGACACCAACCCTTCCTTCATGACTCATCCTTCCCCCCCGGCAACTCAGGTGGGACCGAAACAGAATCATCCACTACTCTGGGGGAGACTTGCTAGCTGTGTCCTCCAAACGGAAGATCCAGCTTCTGGACGTCATACAAGTGAAGGAGGTCCCCATCACACTCCGAGGCCATGCCGGGAGCGTCCGCGCCCTCTTCCTGTGTGAGGAGGACAACTTTCTTCTGAGCGGGAGTTATGACCTGAGCATCAGGTGAGCAGTCCCCAGCACCCCCAAGCCTGAAGGCGGCTCGTGGAAGAAGCATGCATGCTCTTACCTTTTCGTATTTATGCAAAAGTTATCCTAAATGGTACTGACTTCTAGAACAACCCACCTTTTTTTTTGGGCAAGATAAAAACCAAGAATTTGTATATTGTTTAAACTTTGAATGAGATAAATTTATAACAGTTTTCTAGCTGAAGACTGAATCAGAAAGTGTCTTCTGTTTAGCATTCTTAGATGAAGGCATAACTGATATTTCTTTTGATAGATTCCTTCAAGGGAAAGCAGTTTTTTTGTGAGTAGAAATATAGTATAGAAGCAAAGTAGTGTTTAAAAATGTATATATACATATATTTTAAAACAATATAATAAACACCCATGTGCTCATTACTCAGGCCAAGAAACAGATCATCCCCAGTCCCCAAACCCCACTGTGTGCCTTTCTCTTACTGCTTCTTTTTCTCTCCCAGCCTGAGATAAGGGCATCCTAAATTCACGCTAATTATTCCCTTGTGTTTCTTTATAGATTTGCTGCTTATTTATATATCTCCAAACACCTTAACTACTTTTGTCCATTTTTTGAACATAACATAAGTGGAATTGTATTTTAAAACTTCATCTCCACTTGATTCTTGCACTGAACTATGATTTTGAGATTCATCCGTATGATGTAGGTAGCAATAATTAATTTTCACAGAGATACAGTATTTGATTGGATGAATACAACATAACTCATTAATTCTTCTGTTGATGGAGGTGTGCATTGTTCATAGTTCTTTATTCTTTCGAAGATGTTCTTGGATGGGCTCCTGGGACCCACGTGCATCAGTTTTCTATTGTTTATTGAGGTATAATTGACATATAACGTATTCGTTTTAGGTGGACAATATAGTGATTTGATATATGCATATATTGCATAATGATTACCACAGCTTACTTTAGTTTCATCCATCACTACATATAGTTTTACAATTTTTTTCTTGTGACGAGAACTTTCAAGATCTACTCTCTTAGCAACTTTCAAATATACGACACAGTATTGTTAACTATAGTTCATGAGTGTTTTTTTTAAATTGTAGTTGACTTACAATGTTATGTTAGTTTCAGGTGTACAACATAATGATTAGTATTTTTATAGTTTCTACTCCATTTAAAGTTGTTATGGGGGGAAGGTATTGCTCAGTGGCACAGGGCACGCCTAATATGCACAAGGTCCTGAGTTCAATTCCCAGTACCTCCATTAAGAATAAATAAATAAATTAAAAAGCTAATTACTCCCCCGCAATATAAAGTTGTTACAAAACATTGGCTATGTTCCCTGTGCTACACATCAACACATGAATGAATAGAGAGATGTGGTATGTGTGTGTGTGTGTGTGTGTGTGTGTGTATAGATATATAATATTACTCAGCTATAAAAAAATGGAATTTTACTATTTAAGATCCATCTGGAGAAGGGAGAGTTTTTCCATAAATGGTATGTAGATAACTGGATATCCAAATACAGAGAGGAAAAAGAAAAATAAATGGGGCCCCTACCTCATTTGATAACAAAATCAGTTTCAGGTAGATTTAAGGCCTAAAGATGAAAGGCAAAACTATTTTTTTTTTAATTTTAAAGAACACATTCCTGAGTAATTTCTTTATGACTTTAAGGTAAGAAAGGGTTTACTAAACATGTCAAATCAACAAGGTCTACTACATTTAGGTTAAAGATTTCTGTTCATCAAAAGATACCATAGATGGGTCTTAAATGGAAGAATACATTTGCAGCACAAAGATAAAGAATTAGTTATCTAGGAAACTCGAAAACTCGTATGAATTAATAAGAAAAGGATAAATAAGTCAACAGATACATAGACCAAACAAAAAACAAGAAAATGAAAACTGAACAGGAATTTCATAGGAGAGGAAGCGCAAATGGTTCCAGAACATGTTGTGGTGACACTTCTTACCCCGAGTAATGCCCCTTGTCTGGCGGCACCGCAGTTTGTTTATTCTTACATCTGCTGAAGGACATCTTAGTTGCTTCTAAGTTTTAGCAGTAAAGCTACTATAAACATCTGTTTGCAGGTTTTTTTCTAGTTTTGTGGGAAATCACCAACTGTCCTCCCACGTGGCTGTAGTACCATTTTGCTTTCCCACCTCCATTAAAAAAAAACACTAACAATAAATAAACAGATAGGCCTAATGACCCCCCCACCAAAAAGAGGAGACTTCTTCCCGCGGGGGCGGGCCTGTGCACCGGAGGGTGTTCAGCAGCATCCTCGGACCCTACGCGCTCCATGCCAGTGGCACCTCCCCCCCGACTTGTGCCCACCAGAAATGTCGCCAGACATTGTCAGAGGTCCCCTGGGCATGGAAATCACCCCGGCTGACAGTCACTGCATTCGTGTATTTACTCCTGCACAAAACCCCTGTGAGGTGACTGCTATTATTTCGTTTCCATTTTATCAGTGAGGAAATGAAGCGTACCTGGAAATGAAGCAACTTGCCCAAAGTCACACCTACTAGGTGCTGCAACCGGGAATCAGATCCAGGCCTTGGACTCATGAAACTGCCGCCTTCCAGCCACCTGCTGATCTAAAGGAGCCCTAGACAGGATGGTCCTCAGAGAGTCTCAAAAGCTTTTTTTTTTTTTTTTGGCTTGATTCCTGCAGATACTGGGATCTGAAAAGTGGGGCTTGCATACGAATCTTCAGTGGCCACCAGGGCACCATCACGTGCATGGATGTGTATAAGACCAGGCTTGTGTCTGGAGCAAAAGATTGCCAGGTCAAAGGTGAGAAAGAAATGGCTCACAGCTTCTAAGAAGCTCCCCCAAGTCCGTGGGTTGCCAGAGGACTTGCTTTGCCCATTTCTAGTTCTTTCCTCTTTCTTTGTTTGTTTTTTGGTGGGGAGGTAATTGGGTTTATTTTTAAATTTTTTAATGGAGGGACTGGACTGGGGATTGAGCCCAGGACCTTGTTCATGCTAAGCACACGCTCTACCGCTTGAGCTATACCCTCCTCTTGCTTTGCTCATGTCTGTAGGCCGTCCTTCATCCTGCCACCTACCCATCCATGTATCCAGTGATCCACTCACTTATTGGCTATTTGCTGAACACTAGATGCCGTGGTAGGTGGTAAGGGAGGAAAATGAACATGATACGGCTCTTTCAACATGGCCTTTAATCTCCTCCATAGGCCTGGTCTCTTAATGGAGACAGATAAGTGAATATATAAGGGGGGACAGTAACATGTGATAGTACAATAGTAACATGTAAGAAATCCCAGCCCCACCCCCAGAGCCTCCATGAGGAAACATAGCCCTGCTGACACCTTGCCTTTAGCCTTGTGAGGTCGTGCTGAACTTCTGTGAGCTAATGCATCTGCTGTTTTCAGCCCCTAAGCGGGTGGCAATCTGTTACAGCAGCAAATAGAACGCTAACACGTTGAGTGTGGGATTCCCAGGCAGAGGCAAGTGCGTCAATGTGGAGGTTATCCATTATAATAAGACGTGGAAGCCCAGGTGTAGATGAGATTTCCTCTGCAACGTAGGAGGGAAGAACTAAGAGAAGGGAAGCCAGGGCCCCGGAAGCCACTGCATGTTAGGAGCGGGTGGAAGGAGGTGGTGGGAAAGGGACTGTGGGTGGCGTCACAGGTGCCAATGCTCAGACCCGCCTGGGAGCCTCACTCCTGACCCCTTCTCCCTCCTCAACCGACCGACAGTCTCCTTGCCGTGACTGCCTTGAGGAGTGCAACAGGGAGGATGCAGGATGAGGGTCTGAAGATGGAAGGGTGGACAGGGCCTCCGACCCAGCTGAGTGAGTCTTGGATGGGGGGCACCAGCAGGGCTGGAACTGGGACGGGGGAGTCAGGCCCTCACTTCTGGTGCAGAATTTAAGGGGACACCAAAACACTCAGTAACCAAGACACATATTTTAATGCAATATTTGAAAAGTCAAAATCAACATGCAAAATACATGATGAAAAAATAACCCGAGGACCTCTCACTTCACCCTAATCCTGGCCCAGCTCCCAGCCTGCCTGCTTCCCCTGGGCTCCCCCTACCTGCCAGGGTTCCTGAAACAGAACAAAAACAGAGACAGTGAATTCTTTAAAACAGGGCACCTTCCCAGTGGATCTTTTAATTCATCTTCAATTTTCCCATTTCTAGTTTGATAAAAGGGTCAGCATGTATGTAAAAAATTAGTGCAGAAAAGCGTGCTAACGTAGTTAGGTTTCATGGTTAAGAGCATGGCCTCCGGACCCAGTTTCCCTGTGTTTGAATCTGGCTCGATCTGCTTACCGCCTGTGTGGTCTAGAGCGGGTTCCTGAACCTCTCTGTGCCTCGGTTTCCTCACCTGTCCGGTGAGGACTGATAACAGCACTGGCTTGTGGTTTGCTTGTGGAGGTTTGCTGCACGTCAGGTGCTTGCAATGGCGCCCGGTCCACCGTCAGCGCGGGGTGAGGATCGGCTGTGGTTGCTCAGTATCCGGTCCGAGCTTACACATTCCGTTGCCTACGGAAGCAGAAGGGACTCTGGGGGCTGACAGAGCCGACTTCAGTGTCCTCACCCCTGAATTCGGTGCCCACTCTCAGTGTCTTCCTTCAAGCTCGGTTCTCCCACCCCCCGTCGACCCGCATATCCGCCCAGCGCTCGCAGTCCGGGAAGCAGTGCTCCAGCCCCGTCTACGGAGAAGCAGCAGTGAACCTGCCCCCGTGATGACAGTCTCTCGGTAGTAAAATTCCAGAGTCAGAATCAGAAATATTTAAACGTGTAAGAGCAGAGACAGCTTTCTTCTCTTTGGGCCAGAAGGTGGGGGTCAGGAGAGTAGTGTCTGGAGGGATGATGACACCACAGATATGCTACGATTGCCCTGAAGTTTGAGCGTTTTCCAGGCTTGAGGAGGAGGCCCAGTGGAGATGAGCTGTCCAGCTCTCAGACCCTGAGGCTAAGTTCCAGGGTCAGAGCCAAGGTCTGTGCCCGGCTGGCTCTCCCAGGAAGTGTGACTGGGGGCCCTGTGTTGCAGGAACGCAGACTAGGGGTGAGCCTGTGGCCTGTGCTGGGCCAGGTGAAGCCTTCTGGGATCTGACCTCCTGGACTCGGCTGGTCTGAGCTTCTGTGATGGGGTGTGGACCCCCACCATCACCCTCTCCATGCACCTGTCCCCCCCACCTTCCTCTCTCTCCCCCGCCCTTCCAGAGTGGGATATCGAGACAGGGAGGTGCCTGAAGACCTTTAAACACAAAGACCCCATCCTGGCCACCAGGATCAATGACACATACATTGTGAGCAGCTGTGAGAGAGGTGTGGTCAAGGTGTGGCACACCATCACCACCCAGCTGGTCAAGGTGAGAGGGTGGGCGGGGCATGGGGTGGGGGCACCAGGAGTGAGGGACGGGAGGACACTGATCAACTTCCTCCAGGTAGCGCCCCAGACCACCCTAGAGCAGCTGAGTACAGTCGCCAAAAGGGTGGTCCGGGGAAGGGGAAGTCTCCCTGCCCCCCAGGTAGGGGCCATTCTGAGACTGGACAAAGCCACAACTGTCCTCCTCCTTACTCTCTCATGAGAACATTGACTGCCTCAAAATTATTAAATGTTCACACCCCAAAACTGTTCTTGCGGGATTTGATACCCCCTGGCCCTAGCCGGTGGTGGTGAGACATCGCTTGTGCCAGGAACTCAGCGTCACAGCGAGCTGGTCTGACTGGTGGCTTTTTCCCACTGGTGATGTTGTCGCCACAGTCTGACCGGCAGCTGCAGGCACTGGGATGCCCCAGGGGCCTCTGGGTCCTGCTGAGGAACGAGGGATGGAATCCTGTCCCCTTCCCTGTCTGGCAGCAGAGGAAGGGAAACTTTAACACTCTCTGGCACTCCGGGAAGACGGGGCCTGCCCCGCCACAGACCCGCCGGGAGCAGCTCTCTCCCTGATCACATTCCTGCTCAACTGGGGGAAGAGATCTCTGCACGCAGGAGGCACGGGCCCTACTGGCTTTCTTAGAGCAAAATTCAGGTCGGCTCAGGTACACACCGAGTGGGTGGTCGTCACGGATCGGTGGAGTGTGGCTCTGGGACTCATCTGAAGACGCCCCCAGTCTGCGCTGAAGGCGGGCTGAAAACAGGGGCATGCTTTCTTGCAGACTCTCAATGGCCATGAGGGAGCCGTGAAGTGTCTGTTCTTTGACCAGTGGCATCTCCTCTCGGGCAGCGCCGACGGCCTGGTCATGGCCTGGAGCATGGTGGGGAAGTACGAGCGATGCCTCATGGCCTTCAAGCATCCCAAGTAGGTGCCAAGGAAGCCCTGGCCAAAGTCCTGAGCCCTCCTTTTCCCTCAGAGCCTAGACGGTGCCCTCTGGCCAATCGGTCCCTGTGCTGGCCTTCTGTCCCTCGGCTCTGACCCGCTCCTGCTTTCCTCCTCTTATACCTGTTACCCAGCTTGGCCGCCCCCTCTCCTGCCCTCACTTGTTTCTCTTAAGAAATCATAATACTCGGTGTGGATTTTGAGAAGTTACTGAAGTTTTATGCTTGTGGAACACGTGATAAATGTGTATGTATTAGATATCAAATGTATGAATATTGGTAGTACTGTCCCAAATGATGCCAGTTCCAGTCAACTTAAAATTCTTGGAACTGGTCTTTAGCCCAGGAGGTTTGTGTTCACAAAAGCTTAAACTTGTCCAAGTGCCAGAAGTTTAAAAGCCACTTACGGGCTTAGAGAAGGAGCTCCCTTAAAACCCGTGAGCTAGATTCCATTCCAGGACAGCAAATGGATTCCATTTCACTCTTCCAGTCCTGGTTTAGGGGTGGTGGCTGCGTGGAGACAATTGAGAAGTAGGCTGAGGTCACAGCTAAACTTATTTAGCAAAGGTACTGTGGTCCGTTAGTGGTTGTGCAATGGTCATGGGTTTGCGGCTGCTCAAAGCCACTGCTGTTCAGTGTGAGCAATGCTTCTTCCCCTGAGTGCAGGGTAAGGAATCCCAGGGAACTAACCGCAGTCCTAATTGATTGAAGGAGTAAATAGGTCTTCCAGAAGGATCTCTCAGGGGATAGTTATTTGGTGCAACATGGCCCCAGATTCCCTTGCAGCCTCCCAGGAACCTCTTGAACAGGCAGGCTGGCCCTGTGGGTGGGGGAAGGGAACATGCGTGCACGTGTGTATGCTGTCTGGGGTGCATGACTGCCTTGCTGACAGGTGGCTGTCAGGAAGGGCCAGCATTCAGTGATTTATCCACCCTCCAGGTGAGTATTGGTAAGCCTCTTAGCATGTCACCTGGATTCTCAAACCTTGACCTCAAGGAGGACTCCCCTGAATATTGTGACTGTACATTTCCCAGACCTTCCAGGCATGATTCGGTAGGACTTAGTAAAGCTCCTGAAAAATAAATCCTTCCCGGCAAACTCAGCAATTTGTTCTCCATTTCATCAATCCGTGAGCCTCCCTCTCCACCTCAGTTACGAGACCGTTTTAGACCATTTCCACTTCCATCGAATGACAGCCCCAACACACCATTCACATTGGTTCTTGATACCTTGTGCAGTTACAGCAGATCTGGAGGACACGGTCCACGATCTCAGCGGCAGGGCCTCCTCTCCCACCATCTGAAGTAGTGCTGTGTATGTGTAAACGCTCAATGAATATTTCTAATTGATGGACAGTGAGGACTAACTTGACAGATTGCCTTTCTGGAGAGGTCTAATGAGTGGACTAAAACCCATTTTTTGGCTATGAAACAGGTGAAAAAACAGATATATTTGCTCTTGGTCCTTCATGGAAGAAGGACCAGAGAAAGTGGGCTCTTTCTTGTCCTCTTGGGCCAACATTTTTTTCTTCATCCAAAATTAAGCTTCTGCATACAGTGTGGGAGAGAATGGATAAGAGGAATGAAATTAGAGGGTGCAAAGCAGGGCTGACAAAAATGATGCTGCTTAGAAAAGCTTCTGGACTCTGTAGTGACTTTTTTTAAACCTTTATTCCTTAATGTCTTTCCATGGCTAGTATTGTAATAATGTGTATGCATTCATAATTGTTGTATCTCCTTGATAAATTCACCCTTTTATCGTTATTTAATGTTCTTTTTTGTCTCTATTAACAATTCTGTAAAAGTCTATTTTGTGTGATGTTAATATAGCGATCCAGTCTCTTTTGGTATCAAGTATCTTTTTCCATTCTTTTACCTTCAACATATTTGTGTCTTTGAATCTAAAGGGAGCCTCCCGTAGACAGCATATAGTTGGATCGTGTTCTTGATCCTTTCTTCCATGTCTGCCTTTTAATTGAAGAGTTTAATCCCTTTACATTAAGTGTAAAATGGACTTACTCTACCATTTTGCTTTTTGTTTTCTATAGTCTTATGTATTTGTTTTGTTTTGTTTTGTTTCTCAAGTCTTCTGTTAAAATAGATGATTTAAAGTCTTTGTCTAGAATTTCCAACCATTGGGCTTCATTGGTGGCCGGCACTGTGACCAAACTGTAGGCAAAAGAACTGCAGAATAGGGAGAGAGAGTACGGCTGTGTGTTGAGGGTTGATGGTTCTCACCCAGAATTAAAAAATGATGACACACATCGTTTCCATCGTTTCATGACCCCTGCCTCCCCACCATACACAAAACGCCCCAATGACAGACAAACGCAAGCAGTTTACCAGAAGGTGGGTACTGCCCGTTGCTCTGTTCCCTTCCAGGGAGGTGCTCCACGTGGCCCTTCTCTTCCTCCGGGTCATCAGTGCCTGTGCAGATGGCAAGATCCGCATTTACAATTTCCTAAATGGGAACTGCCTGAAGGTGATGAAGGCCAATGGCAGAGGTGATCCTGTGCTGTCCTTCTTTATTCAGGGCAACAGGTGGGTGGTCGGTGTGGAGGTCAGAGCCCTGAGCTGCTCTGTTTGGATGAGTTTTTCCCTCCTCTGGGACTCTGGCCCCGGATTTGTCAGCAGCAGGAGAGGCGGGCAGTGCTCCCCTCCAGCTTTGGCTGCAGTGGAGTAATAGGCTGACTCTATGAGTTGGGGACTCATTCATGGGACTTCGCACAAAACTCAGCAATCGGGGATCACGTTACTCTTCCTTTGCTCGGGTGTCTGATCAAATCACGTGATGGGTGCAGTTCGGTGTTGCTACGGGGACCGTGGTTCTGCAGACCTGCAACCCCTGCTGCTCCCTGGCCGTGTGTTCAGCCTGAGAGCTGCACTGGCTGTCTCCTGGTCTCACTTCCATTGCAGAGACTTACAGGACGGTGAGGGGTGGCACTGGCAGGCGGCCAATGTCCGGGGGGCAGAACTGAGTTTACAGAATCCAGAACCGTGACTACACGACTTGTACATAGTACTCTGTGTGTTATGTGCTTCACTTCACATATGATATTAAGTGAAAATACCCAACTATACTGACCTTTTACATTCTCCCACAGGCTCGCTTGAGGCATCACCTAATCACTTCCAACCACATTGCCTTCCTTTTAATGAAACTTTATTTGCACTTTTTACCATCTTAAAGGACGAGGTGCTAGTAACAAGGCTCAGTAAATTAATTCTTTTCAGATACGAACTAATTTGAAAAAAGCCATTTAAAAAAGGTCCCCTCTGACCTTTTCTCGTTTGTGACATCCAGAGAGACTTCAGCTTGAGTGAAAATAAGTCTGGAAGAGATTTCTAATTGAAATGATTCCCTGAATTCCATTCCAGCCTTTCCAAAAACAAGTCACTTTTACAGAGTTTACGCTGCCAGAGAGTCTTAAAATTGCAGCCTTTTGGAGCAGAAAGGAACCCGCACGTAGCATTTCCATGTCTTGCTTATGGTTGAAAGCGGTGCTCTATGGGTGCCAGGAGCCCCAGGACCCAGTGGGTGGGTGGGAAGCGATGTTGGGGGCCCTGGGTTAGGAACTCTTTTTCCCTACAGCGGCCTGACAGTTGGGATTAGGGAAGATGGAAATCCTCCTGCTTTACAAAGTGCAGGCGTTCTGTCTGAATGCAGAGCACACACAGAGACCTTGGAGTGACGGAGTGAAGGAGCGTGCCGGCAGGCAGTGAGGGCTTGAGGCCTCCCCATTACAGACTTCTCCACATTCCTCAGGGCAGAGACGCGGCGTGTGGCTGCTGTGCTTAAAAAAAAAGGAATGAATTTCAAGACATCTGTGTGCAGAGTAGCTAAGCCTTCTGCCTCGGGCACCCCAGGTACTTGGCGCCCACTCCAGGAACAGAAATTCATTTAAAAATATTTTAACCCAAGAAGCGAAGTAATCAGAATGTATGTGCCTTGCTCACATTTAATTTTTAAGGAAAACAGCTACAGAGCTAACGACCCCCTGCAGCACGGCCGGCTGCCTCTCTCCGCTCTAGACCCTCCAGCGACCTGCACCGCCCTGTCTGTGGCACTGATCCCTTGGCCTCAGGACTGGGCACGACAGTAGTCCAAGTGCTATCTGGAACCTGGGCAGTGGCGGCCTCCCAATCTTGTTGCTTTGGTTCCAGGATGGTGATCAACACGGAGAGCAATGTTCTCATGTTCCAATTCGAGAATATAAAGTGGCAGTACCCCCTGGAACGGGCCAAACAGAAGACCAGGGACAAAGAGGAAGACAGGGAAGAAAACGGCCTCACAGAAGTTCTCTCCAAGTCCAGCACTCAGATCTACAGCCCCAGGGACTCTCTATCCAGCAAACAAGTAGCCCAGGAGTCCCTGTTAAGCAAACCTCACAAGTCCTGCATCTCTCTGAAGGCATCCAGGTCACCTACAGGTAAGAGAACAAAATCCCGGGCAGCCTGAGTGGTGCCCAGTGGAGCAGGTGAGGACGTGCCAGGACCAGTTTCTCTGTGGGATATCTTGGCTAACGGATTCTTGCTGATGTAAATCCCAACCTTTAGGGAAGGTGAGAGCCATTCTCTCCCATCTGACAATTTGTTAGCCGGCTCCAGGGAATCTGATTTTCCAAGGACCAAGTTTTCCAACTTATTAGAGTCTTCCTACGGTAGACAAGACTAGCACACAATACTTGCCATCAAAACAAAAGCCAAACAATCAACATCCTCCCCCCATGCCCCGAATCCAAATATACAGTGCATAATCATTTGCTTAGGACAGAGAGAAGATATGTTATACTGCAGAAAAGTGTTCTCTGCAGAATGTATTCTCTCTAGACCTCCGATCGATAGCGTGCGTACCTGGAAAATACTGGATCAACAGGTTGCCTCCAAGACTGTCATACCAGAAGTGGTTAGGACAGAGGTTGGAGAGTTTTAAATAATGCTTAGAGCTTGATAATCAGTGGGAAAGGTGAGTGGTGGCGGCAGGGGGTGGGGGAGGTCAGGAGGTGATCTAGACACATCTTAGGCTCCAGGTGACTACCGACTTTCATGGGATGACACGGTAACAAAGAGATCGTTCGAGTGAAAATCAGTTGAATGATCAGCTACACCCCGTTTATTCATACCTAATTGGATTATGCAATTACGACAGCTTCCCCCCACCCCGATCGTCATTCAGCACCGTTAACGGAAGCAGCTCTGAGTCAAGGAAAGCCAAAGCCACCCCGAAGAGACGGCAGGAAGAGAATGAGTCCCAGGGACGCAAATGGCAGGGGTGGCCAGTGGGAGCAAGAGACTTTGGAAGCAAAACCCCTCCCCGGAGGTAAGAACGGTGAGGCTCCATTCATAACCAGTGCGGCGAGATCCAGCCTCTCTCTCTGTCTCTGCTCAGCCTGGTTTTTCAGCAGGTCCACCAGTAAGTCTGCTTATCTTTGATTCAGCGTGAATAAAATGCCCAGCTTCTCCCAAGAGTGACTGGTTTCCCTTAACTGTCCCATTACTACCTTCAGGCCACGCAGAGTGAGAGCCTTTCTGAGCCGAGCTTCGAGCTGCTGGCTCTCTGGGCGCCTCCTCACTTCTGGGACCCTTGTGTCATCAGCCTGAGCCAGGAGTGCAGCAGCTGGAGAGAAGAGGCAGCCAGGCTGACTTCAGAGGGCGCTGCAGGGGATTCATGAGGGAGGAGCTAGGTTGGGGGGCAGTGCTATGCAAATGAGATGGGGCGGTGACGGAGAGAGGTGGGGAAGGGGCTTTTAAGAAGAGTCACTGGACACCATGAATGGGATGTCCCTTTGTTGGTTCTGAGCGGCTTTGGCAAAGATTTAAAATGCCTTTCAAATATTTTTGGCTGATAAGTAGTGTTTCTTTGAATCAAACTCACCGCAGAGACTAGTTTTGAGGCAACGGTAAGACAATTGAGTTTTATGAGGTCTATACTAAAGCCGGCATCCTTGTACGTACCTGTGTCCGTACCTGTACAGGTGTAAACCTTGCAGGGTAAAGTCCTAGGAGTGGCTTCGCTGGGCCAGAGGATAATTGCATTTACAATCTGGAAAGATGTTGCCATGTTGTCCTTAAAAACCGCCTTGTCAACTCACTCTCCCACCACCAATGCTTGCACACTCCCACTGCCCCGAAGCCAACATGGGGTGATATCCATCAATTTGCACTTGCTCACATGACATGTAAAAACGGTACTTGCCTTTCTTTAAGGTTGATCACTAACAAGCTAAATGTCCATCCGTGGGCAATAACTAAGTAGATGATGACGAATCTGTACCATGGAGTATCACATGACAGCGAAAAATGGATGAGGAAGTGCATACGTTGGAAAGAGATCCACAATATATCACTATACGAAAAAAAGACAAGTTAATGAACAATGAGCACATCACAATTCCTTTTAATAGAAGGAGAAGAACTGCGTTTTGTCCACAGAATCATTTATTCTGGAATTCAAAGGAGAACGGGGACTATGTTAACATCTTAATTCCATTTAGTTTTATATGTTTTAATAAACTTATTTAATTAACAAAGTAAAGACCAGAACAACATTTGAAGTTTCATCCCATCTTAGTATGCTCATACACAGATATCTGGGGATAAAATCTATTTGGTCAAGGAGAATTATACACTGTTATAACAGTATAAAAGCAACACACCATTGTGTTTTCTTTTCTGGTTACAGATTGGTGTCTAGGGTGCAGACTGTACTCGCTAGGACAGACAAGACAAGATGACTTCTGCTTTTCATGACTCAGTCTTTCCTTTTGTAATATGGGGATCATGTTTCCAGTGTGTCTGTGGGGTACTGCAAGGATTGAAAGGCCCGAGTGAGAGGCATAGGTTTGCTCACCTTTGAAGACATCCTTGCTAACCAAAGGGTCTGGCACCTTGGGGGTCCTGACCCTAAGGTAGTATGCCAGAGTGAATCTCTTGTCCTGGTCAGTGGCTTTTGGAGCAGCAGCTATTGTTCAAAACATTTTGGGAAGACCTGTTCAGGAACTGTCTTTTGGGCATGTGATCCTTTCCATTTTCCAGGGGTGACACATTATCTGAAGGCAGTTTTGATTTTGAGAAACATCCAAAGATCATTTGGAGTCCACTTTGATTAAGAAGGTGGAGATCAAGATTTACAATATGACTTTTATTTAGAAATCTGTTACTAAAAATTTATAAGGCCTATGAAAGAGGGGTGAAGGTCATTCCCTCAGGGAAGTTTTAAGAATGGGTGGATTACATATGTTCCTTCCAAAATGTGCATACCTAGAGGTTAATACACACCAGTACACAAATACTAGTGTATTTGTTTAAAACTTATGTTAAATCTGTTACAATTTCTGGTCTCATGGAGAATTTTTGGTCACACGATGACAGTGTGTCCGCTGGGCAATAAAGACCTTAGTCTGAGGAGCAGTTAGAAGGAATTTAACTTTCATGCATAAGTACTTAAGTTTCTCATGAAACACTGTTTCTTTCCTTTTTTTTTTTTTTTTAGAAAAACCAGATGATGTGGAGAAAGTACCAAAAAAAGGACAAGTAAGAACTTCTGCAGATTTGATCAACCGCTCAAAGAAAAACTCCTGGCACGTCCCTATGTCTCCTGACCAGTTCCTCCTGACATTGAACGCCCTGCAGAAAGCCCATAATTCCGGGGAGTTTGCCTATCCCTGTAGGCCCCAAGCCCAGGTCACTGATGCCTGGGGACCTTCAATTTCATATCCTAGGAAGGTCCTGAGTTTTAAGGGAAAATCAGTCCAACGTGAAGTTGATCGGCTGAGATTCAGCAACCCTTCCATAGATGTGAAACAAACCAGCATTCCCCTCGAAATCCAGAAGCTTCAGCCCAACCTGAAGAATTCTCTGCACAGTCCCAGAGTGCAATCCACCCTACCCCAGCCCGTGCTCGTCCGCCCCAGGCTCGCTGGCAGCGTACAGGGTGAAGACAGGGCGACCAGTTCAGTTGATGGGATGGTGCACAGCTTCAGCCCCTTAACTAGCTCGCAGGTCATCAAACCAAACTGCATGCTGGCCCCGCCGGTGGGCACGGCGGCCCAGGCTGCCGAGAAAGACGGGCCTCACTTCTGCAAGGCCCTGGACCCCTTCCGGGTGAACACCCAGTTCATGCTGTGGACTGTGAAGGAGCAGAAGGAGTATGGGGAGGCCATGGTGAAGGAGTATCAGGCCAGAAAGCCTGCTGGAGTGGTCAACCCAGAAAAGGCCAGCAAAGCTGCCTGGATCCGGAAGATCGAAGGCCTGCCCATAGACAATTTCATGAAGCAAGGAAAAACCACAGCCCCTGAACTTGGACAAAACATATTTATCTGAACCAGCCTTGGGAGGTTACAATATCTTACAATAAATAGAAAACCAAGTGGATTATTGGTGTTTGGCCCCCTTTTTGGGTTTATTTGTCATTTCTCTCTCCCTCTCTTTTTTCTTTTTTGACTGTTTCCTAGCAATTAATGTGGGGACTCAATTATTTTCCTACAAGCCAAAGAACTGATATTTTCAAAGTAAGAAAACAGAGGGAGGCTGGGTGAGATCAGCATCTGTATTCCCACTGAAAACCACCCAGCGAAACACAGGGAGGTCACTTTCACTGGTGGGGATGGGGAAGGGGTTTTTGGAAATTAAATACCACTCATCATTACCAGTTTAGTGTTATCATTTCTTCCAGAAAATGAACTGGATTATATTCAGAAAAATGGGCTGAATTTCCCTGGTATTTTTGTATGGAAGCCTGATGAAGGTCAGTGAGTTCAATTAAGAATCTGAGAGAAGCCCTCAAATTGCATCTTTCCTTTCCAGGGCTAACGCCTATGGAAGAGAATTAAGTACCTTCGCCCTCTCTACATTCATATCGAGTGTGTCGAGGTTGCTACTTAAACCTGCAGAGGCTGGTGTCAGGTACCAGGCAGGTAGTTTAGAGAGTGCAGCCCAGCACAGGGGCTGTGGCCCACTGGAGAGCTCAAGCCCGTCCAAAGAGGGCAGCTCCTACTCAGCAGCTCAGAATGGCCACAGGATGGAAACAATCCAACCAGAATGCAGGACGAAACCAACAAAAACCCAACCCCACAAAATCCCACAACCCGCACACTGGGTGGGCCACCAAAACCCCGGCATAGGCAGAGTAGATACACACATATGGTCTCTGTGTTTCACCACTGTTTGTCAGGTTTTCTCTCCTTTGAGATTTTTTTCTCCATTATTAGGATGTCAGGTTTAAAGCAGCACTGGCAAATCGCCATGTAAAAACTGTGATTTGAATGGAAAGAACCTCCTCAATTCAGGAAACACGTTATTCCACGAGCCTTCTGATGGCAGTCTGCCCATAGGCGGGGCAAATAGCATCTTGTTATAATCACAGTTTCAAAGATGACACAGAGTCTCTGAATTTCAGGTCCTTCACAGGGCAAGATCACATCATTAGTGCCTAAACTTAAAACAGTAATAAGAATAACATCCTCTATTTAGCAGGACTTACCCTGTAAGGGTACCGTTAGCATCCCCACCTTACCACTGAGGTAGGGAAGGACGCACAGAGAGGTAGGTTAGCTAGCTAGATAACTGGTAAGTGGAGGAGCCGGGACAAACCCAGGGGCTCAGACTCCAGGGCCTACTCTCTCAGCCTCTCCCTCCGTACTGTCTCCTGGGGTCTATATTCCTCCCATAAGAATACCCTCCCTGTTTAGAGTCCTCCTGCCTTGTTCTTAGTAATAACTGTTTACCCCTTCGCAGGAGAGTATCTTTTTTTCTTCAATTGTTTCTAAAATTTAAGGTACAAAAGAAATACTGTAGGCAGTACACATTGTCGTAAAATATTCAAACAAAATGAAAACTATGGAACAGTCACAACCCTGCCCCCCATCTCCACCCTGAGGACGTCCACGCTGGGGAGAAGGACACCTCGTAGGTAGTACCATCATCTCCACCTGAAAAACTAAGAAGCTTTGCCCCTAAAACTGCACCAGTTTCCTTTCCCAGCTGGTTTTTTCTCTCCTGCTTGGACCGGCCCCCGGGCCCCCGGGCCCCCCGGGCCCCCGGGCCCCCCGGCCCCCCGGCCCCCCGGCCCCCCGGCCCCCCGGCCCCGGCCACGCTCTAGCCCCGCCCTCAATAGCCCCGCCCACACACGCTCCCCGCCCCCCTCAGGCCCGGAAGCGGAAGTGGGGCTGGCGGAAGCTGGTATTCCGGCTCCTTCTGGCCTGTGGAGAGCTGGCCGCGTCTGTTGGGATCCCCGCCCGGCGGCTGCGCCTGTGGCGCTGACGTGGCTCCCGGAAGTGGCGCTGTCGCGAGGCCGCCATGTTGCAGCAGGTGAGGAGCTGTGGGCGCCGGGAGAGGGCGGCGGCGGCGGCGGCGGCGGCGGCGGCTGGGCCCGAGGAGGAGCGGGGTGGGCGGCGGGCGGGACGGCCGGCGCTGGTGTCCGGGGAGTGCGGCCTAGGCTGCGCTGAGGAGGGCCAGCGCGGGTGTGAGGTCCGCGGGGTCGCTCTGTGTGTCCCCACCGCTCGTGAGCCGGCGAGGGGCAGGCAGTCGCTGCCCTGGACGTGGGTTACGGGACCCGCCAGGCCTGGCGTCCAGGTTTATGCCGTCAAAGCAGGTTTAGGTTAAGGGTCGGTCCCTTCCCATGCTCACATCTGTTCCTTCCCATGCTCACATCTGTTCCTCAGAGTTAATTACAGCCCTCACGTCTACGACCCCAGACTAGTGAGAAGAAGAATCTCTTCCTATTTAAAAAAGCACTGTTTATCGTGCACTTTAACTTGGGTTATCATAGCTGTTTTTCCTGAGGGATTTCTGTGGCCCAGCCGCTGGCCCAGGCCCTGCGGAAGGGCTGTGTAAACAATGCAGTTTCCTGCCCGGGTTTGAAGTGTTAATGCTTGTCCAGGGATTGAGTGGGGAGATGAAATAAGTTACAGAGATAAAGATATTTCAGATAACAACAGCATAGACGGTGATATGATAGCAAGTATCTGAGAATGGAACAGCCTAGCGATTTGCGGTCAGGAAGGACCACTCTGAGGAGGTGATGTGAGTGGAGAAAATACAGTGATGGTCTGAACCTGCAGGAGGCTGGAGAAAAACACAGCCATACTGACCGTTCCCTCTTAAGTTTGTGACCACGCACCTCAAGGGAGCCCGGGGGGCCTCCCTGCAGTCATTATGGCGTTTCCGTAGTCCCCTAGGCTACTCTCCAAGTCTTCTCCCTCAGACCGTCAGCATTTCTTATCTTCTCTCAGCTCAGAGCCTTGTGGCTTGTTTCCCGGAGAAAACGGAAGCTGTCGGAGAACTTTCACACCACCTGCCTGTACAGCTTTGCCCACAACCTCCCGCAGGCGCTGCCTTTGCCTTACAGGTTGCCCTGTCTGTGCTCCAGCCTTAGGCCGGGCCCTCTGCTTGTGCACTGGTTTCCCTTTTACCTGCTCGGGACAGAAACTTTGGGATCTTCCTCGACTCCTTTCCTCTGAGCCCTCCGTCCACCCGTCAGCAGATCCTGTTGGTTCTGCCTCAGCATGTGTTCGGAATCGGGCTGCTTTTCACCACCTGCCCTGCATCCACCCTCGACCAGACCATTACTTCTTGGCTCCATCATTAGATTCACCCCCTGGCCAGCCTCCCAGCTGTGTGCCTTTGTCTTTCCCTCTTTCCTCTCTTTGCTCTCAGAGTCTTAATGCAGTAGCCAGAATTTTCCTTCTAACATGAGTCAGAATGTGTCAGTCCTATGCTCAGGACACCCTGGTGGTCCCCCCTCCCCTCACTCAGTTTTTCTGATGTTCTTAATAGCAGTACCTGGAACTTACACATCCACAACCAGACTCCTGATTTCGCCCCACAGTTGTGCTCACCACCTTTCCATCTATTGGATGCAACTCCAGGAGTGCAGAGCTAGTTGTCTTTTTTTCTTGTTTTTGGCTGTACCACTTAAACTAGTGCACATCGCGGGCACTCAGTATTTATTCAATAAATGAGACGAAGCCGGTCTTCCAAAGAGCAGGGTAAGAGAAAAGAGTGTTGCAGACAGAGTGCAGAAGGACCTGATAGGGCACAAGTGGGGCGTGTTTAAGGCACTGAAGAGAAGGCCAGCCTAGGGGCTTAGCTGTTGTATAGGTTTCCTATTGTAGCAAATTACCGTAAACCTAGTGGCTTAATACAAATTTATTATCTAAAAGTTCTGGTGGTCAGAAGCCCAAAATGAGTCTTAAGGGACTAAAATCATGGTGTAGGCTGAGCTGGAAGCTCTCAGGGAGAATCTGTCCTTGAGTTTATCCAGCTCCCAGAGGCTGCCTATCTTCCTTGGCTCACAGACACTCTCTCCTCTTCAAACCTGGCAGCATAACATCTTCAGTTTCTCTCTGACCTCAGCTTTCCTTGTGTCATCGTCTCTAACCTGACTCTCCTGTGTTCCGGACCACGGTGATTGCCTCATTGGTGCCACCTGGATAATCCAGGAGATTTCCCCAGCCCAATATCCTTAATTTAGTCACTTCTACAAAATTCTTCTTGCCAAGTAAATGTTCATATTCACAGGTTCTGGGGATTAGAACCTGGACTTCTTTGGCAGGGGTGAGGAGGCCCTATTCAGCCTACCACAGTTAACAGAGGGGAAGTGGCCTGAGACAAGGAGTTAGAGCTGGGCAGGGGCCAGATGGTGATTTGTCATCATATGAAGTCTGTTTTCAGTCAAAGTGCTGTGGGTTTTAAGTGGGAGAATGATAATGATCTAATGGGAAAATGTCACCCTGGTTACTGGATGGCAAGGCCTCAGCATGTTCTTCTGTGGCATCACGTGGTGCATCTCAGTCTTGGCTGCATGTGAGCATTATCTGGGGAGCTGAGTCAGGGTCATGAAAAAGTTCTCAAACTGATGGTGTGATGGTTGCACAATTCTGTGACTATACCAAAAATCATTGAATTATACACTTTAAATAAGTGAGTTGAATGCACCTGCTCTTTGGGAAAGACTTGAATATCCAGAAAAGCGGAAATAGAGGGAAAAGTGACAGAACAAGCCTCTGAGGAGGTGGGTAAAGAGGGGATTCCAAGCACCAGTAGCTGGCTTAGCCTTGGATAAAAGGACACAGATTTGTGAGCAGGGGTTGGAAAAAGGATGCAGTTAGATGATTTTGTGAAAGAACCCAGAGCCTTTGAATTTATCCCGACAGCCTCAGCTTTCTCTGCCCTGGGAGAGCGCTACTGAGAGTGGTGGGGTGAGTTTGTAGAGCATCAGCCGCTGATGATGGTTCCTACATGAACTGGCAGCATCTTGTGAGGGATGGAGGTGGCAGGTGCCTGGACTGCTATGGAGGGTTTGGCCAGGTGGTTGGGGTCGGGGTAGGGGAACTGCCTTGGGCCCTTTCCAGCCTTCCAGGTGGCCATGGCCATGTCTTAACTGTTGTCTTCCATTTTGACTAGCGTGCCGCCTTGCGTGTAGTAGGCCTGCAAGGACTGAACTTCATTTTGCTTCATGGCTGTTTACTTCCCTGTTAGGACAGTAACGATGACACTGAAGATGTTGCACTGTTTGATGCGGAAGAGGAGACAACTAACAGACCGAAAAAATCCAAAATCAGGTATGAGGCTAAGTTACAAGAGTTGTGTTGTCTCGGGCTGTTCTGCCTGTTGACTGGTGCCAGCAGCGGGTTCCCTTCCAGGCAGAGTGGTTGTGACGCGCTGGCGAATGTTGTGTATTACAGTTTGATCTTAAAGATGACATTTCACTTTCTCTCTGGGAATAACTGGTATAGAGAATTTTACTCAGTACTGAGTTTTCAAGTTTGCAAATGCAGTTGTTTGAACACCAGTGTTTTTGATTCTGGCTGTTGTTTACCAAGAACGCACCATTTCTTTACGAGTTTCTGTAGATACATTACATTCTGATTTATTGTACATATTTCAGAATTGCATCTTTTGTATCAACTAATATGAAAACATCATGCCAAACATACTTCTCTTCCAAACTTTGTTCTCTCTAAAGAAATTCACTTAATGAAATCAAATTCTGCCAGAACCTTGGAAGCATTATGCTAGGTGAGAGATGCCAGTCACAAAAGACCATGTATTATGTGATGTCACTTATGTGAAATGTCCAGGATAGATAAATCTACAGAGACAAAAAGTACATTGGTGGGTGCCCAGGGCTGGAGGTGGGTGGGATTGGGGTACATGGGGAGTGACTACTCATGGGTTTAGGGTTTCTTTTTAGGGTCATGAAAAAGTTCTAAAACTGATGGTGTGATGGTTGCATAATTCTGCGACTGTACCAAAATCACTGAATTATACACTTTAAATAGTTGAGTTGTATGGCACGTGGATTATATCTCTATGAAGTTGTTAATAAAACAACCTGATGGTTATTTTGTCTTAGTGCCTGAAGTGATTTCTGAGGGCCTGGAAATTCTTCGGGCATGATTTTTAGACAGGTAAAAATAAGTGTATCCTAAGAGTATAATTTCCTTATTTCTCCAAGCTTGGTAAAGATTCTTGTTATGCATTTTGGGAAGATTTATAATCAATGAGGTATTAAAGTCGTGTTTACATAGTGTGTTTTCTGTGACAACAGAAACACAGGGTCTAGTCAAATAATGGGACTTAATGAGAAAAGAGACAGGCGGTTTGCTTCTTCCTCAAGTCATCTTTTATTTTGACAAGACTGCATGGTTCTGTTACAGCTGAAACATTGTCATATACATCTGCAGTACCTGTCGTAAAATGTAATTGCATTTCTTTTGTTATGTTTTGGTTTTCAGACACCCAGTGGCATCATTTTTCCATTTATTCTTTCGAGTCAGTGCAATTATAGTCTATCTTCTCTGTGAATTGTTCAGCAGCAGCTTTATTGCCTGTATGGTGACAATTATCTTGTTGTTGTCATGTGACTTTTGGGCAGTCAAGGTAGGTTTGTTTTTATTTTTAAAATCCTATTTAATATGATGAGATTGAATGACATAAACAATAAAAAAAAAGACACTGAGCATTTCGTATTGATGTTAAATTTATCTTTTTGTTACTTAAGGCCTCATCTGTGTCAAAATGCTGGTTAGATCAGATCATATAGAGGTTATTGCACTACTGACTTGTGTGCTTTACGTTAGCCTACATCAGCTCTGAAGTTAAACATATAAATAAAATGTGACTGGCAGCTGCAGACCCTGTGTACTGCTTCTAGTCCACATCACTGGTTTTGCTTCAGAGTCACCGTCAGCTGTGCTGGGTCTGGTTTCTGGATGGGACCTCAGGAGAGTTTGTCCACAGATCCTCAAGTGTCCACCGCTGCAGAGGCTCCTGTGTGAGCTCTAGGGCGGTGTTCCTCACCCAGGGCCATGTTGCCCCCCAGGCGGTGCTTATCAATGCCTGAAGATGTTGGTTACGGCTGGGGTGGGGAGCACGCTGCAGGCCTCAAAGGGGCTCAGGCCAGGGATGCCGCCGAACGCCTTCAGGTGCGCAGACGCGACAGCCACCTGCATCCGTTATCTGGCCCACAGTGCTGGTAGTGCTGTGGTTGAGAACCCCTGCTGTAGGGCTGGAAAGGCGTGTAAGAAGTGGTTTCAGACTCGAAGGCAGTGGTGGGTAGAGGGAGGAAGGGAGGGATGGATAGGGGTGTGAGTGGAGGGGCATGTGATACAGTGATTATGGCGAAACACTAAGTGCAGACCCTAGGTGGTAGGTATATGGGTATTCACTTGTAAAACTTGGCTTTTCTGTGTGTTTGGAAATTTTCATAGTAAAAAATGGTGGGGGGGGATTCAAAGGCAAAAAAAAAAGGCAACACCTGGTTTTGGAATATCAGAGACATGATTATTGATTCAGAAACCCGGTAAAATGTTACCAGTCTATTCATGGCCACCAAGCCAGCCGTTTTTAGGTCTGTTGATTCTGACAGATATCAGAAGTGGTTGGCTTGGGGGCTAGTTTACATGAGCCACCAAATGCTGAGAATAAAGATTATGAAGACCTGTTTCTTGTAGGCTTTTTTTCATACAGTCTTTGGCCTGTATTCCTTTGAATTTCTTCTGTTGCTTTATGCTGTAAAGTGTTTGCTGTAGCCCGGTCACAATTTTGAGAAATGTTTCTTTTTGTTGTTCCTTCCTGTAATTTGTGCTTAGCCAAATAGAACATGGCCTTCAGTTGATTCTTCCTGCTAATTTCTAAACTGTTGTAATTAAATCCTTGTAGGTTTAGGGTTTTAAAAAATGTGGCCAGAAAGCATATTTTCTGATAACCCTTTAAGAAAAGAAAACAAGAAGAGCTTAAAAAAGTCACCCTTTTATCTGTGGCACAATTACTTGTAGAAGTGCAAACAGTTGAGATGAAATTAAGAGGTCAAGAGTGGGGCGGTATTAAATGGACTTGGGAAGGGGTATGTGGGCTTCTGAATCTAGTTAAAACACAGATGTGTCGTAAGTAAATCTCAGTGCAGTTGTCAAAAGAGGAGAGATAATTGTTTTAAAAATAAAAGAGAAATTAAAAGATACAAAATTATTTAAAAAAAAGAACTTTAATGTTATGACCTATATGGGGCTTTTGTTTTGTTCTCTACTCTGGCAAATAGAGTAAAAAAGGTTAAGTAAAGTTTTAAAAATTTTATTGGTAACTATTAGTAAAATTTAAAACAAGACTGTGTCTTCCACAACACTGGAGAAGGTAGGAGCAACTGAAACGTAGCTCATGCAGCAAGAGACGGGAAAACGGCAAGCGTCAAGGAAGCTGAAATGTCATAGGCCGTGTGCAGGGTGAGGGGAGCAGTGGCACATTAGCTATAACAATAAATGTAATTTGATTAAACTCTCTTTTTAAAGATACGAGTTCTAACATTGAGTCAGAAGTCAAAAGTCCAGCCAAAAAGATCTAACTAAAATTGTGACATTTAAAAAGCCAAACACTTGGAGAAGATGGAGGAACACTGTTGTGGAAGTCTTAACAGACGACTGTCCTCAGCACATCGAAGTGACAAAAAATGGTTAAGTTCTGAAGAATCTGAGTGAAATAGCCAAGTCACTTTCATGGCAGTTTTTGAAACCTTGTGTGTAGAGTTGTGATACTTTCTTGTTCAGCTCCTGTGGGGCACTTATAAAAGCTGATTAAATACCACTGTGAAGAAACTGCAAATAAACTGTCTGAAGCAGCTGCGTGTTCTAACCCAGTGCAGCAGAACTGGAAACCAATGAAAAGTGGTTGTCACAACTGCCTGCTAAATATCTTGTCTCAAAGAGGAAACAAAAACTGAATATAGATTATTTACAGCTTAATGATAATGATCATCTACTTTCAAACTTTTGAAGTGTGTCTAAAGCTGAATTCAGAGGAAAAGCAATAGACCAAAGGCTTTTATTAGAGGAACAGAAATTTTAAAAACAAAAGTAGTAAGCTTGAGAGAAATTAGGAAAATAAGCAATAGTAAAAGCAGAAAGTAAATAATTGGAAAATGGGAGAACGGAGGAGTTTGAAAATAAAGAGCTGTCATTTGAAAATGCCTCTGAGATAGGCCCTGACTGCTCTCAGTCTTGGCCTGCTCTTCTGTTTTACTTAGCCTTCAGATGTTAACGTTTCCACAAAGTCAGGTTTGGTCTTTAAGTTTCCTCCTCTTCTTCTCCTGTATTCCTTTCATTACATTAGGAAAGCTCTCGAAGTAATTTGTTTCGTCAGTGAGAGAGAGCTTGGTGCATTTCCAGTGCTGAATGAAGGCCAGTGCCTGTAACCACGTACCATAGACTGGGTGGCCCACACACAGTAGGAGTTTATTTTCCGAGTGCTGGAGGCTGGAAATCCAGGATCAGAGTGCCCGCGTGCTCGGCTTCTGGTGAGGGACCTCCTCTGGGTCCAGACTGCTGATCTCCCCTTCCTTCCTCACCCCGCTGAGAGCAGAGAGGCGGAAAGTCTAGTGAGGGCACTAGTCCCATCAGCAGAGGCTCCACCCTCATGAGCTCATCTAGTCCCGGTCACCTCCCAGAGGGCCACCTCCTGACACCATCACCTGGTGAGGGGGTGGGGGCAGAGTTTCGACATGTGAATTTGGGGGACACAAACACTGAGTTTGTATCAACTGTTTTTAGAGATACATAGTTATAAAATATATGTCGCTATGGTGAGGCCATAGAGGAAAAAGTAGGTCCCAGAAGAACAAGGGGTTTGGGAACACATTAGGGAACCGGAGAAAGGATGAGTTCATGAGGGAACAGAGGGCGATGTTCATGGATCTGCTTACCCATCACCTCCACCCCTGCCGGGTCTGCCGTTGCATTTGATTTAATCTTTTGCCCAGGCCTGTTGTGTAGTGGTCGTTAACTGAGTATTATGGAGGTAAAGCTGATGATTTCTTTATTTGTGAAATGTTACACTAAGATAGGATATTATGGTAGCTCTTTAAATAACGTTTTTAAAATGTGTGTGTATATGTTAATCTTTACCAGAATGTCACAGGTAGACTAATGGTTGGCCTGCGCTGGTGGAATCACATTGATGAAGATGGAAAAAGCCATTGGGTGTTTGAGTCCAGGAAGGTAAACTGCCTCTGTTTTTCTCTTTGAGTGTCATTTAATAAATTATGTGTAGATTTCATTCAAATATTTAAGGGTGAGTTACTGAAATACTTCAGATGTAGTCTACACACGAAGAGCTGTGCCAAGTCACTGGGCAGGGCAGCACTAAACCAGAGGGCCTTCTGAAACTTTCTGTCTCGTTCAGACTGGAAACAAGCCGTGTGCAGGAAAGAACCCTCTGAGAGGCTTTTGGCTCACAGTTTGTGCTAAGCTGCCCCCAGGGGCTGCTGAGAAAGGCGCTCTTTCCATGAGCCGCCTCAGCCTGGTGTTGCCTTCCCTGGTGTAACTGCTTTCGGGAGCTCGCCTGCCCTTGCCCCCGTGGTCCTCCTCCGTTTGTGGGCAGGAGAAGGAGAAGGTTTGCAACTGGAGAGAAGATCTGAGCTGAGCAGAGCAGTCTGTTCTTCAGGCGGTTCCCTCAGAAGTCCCAGGGGACTGCAGTCTGTTTTGGGCTAGCCTGCTTATCAGCAGTGGAGATCAGTTGGGAGGCAGAGGACAGAATTCTTGGAGACGGCACCAGCTAAATTGCTTGCCTTCTGCTTGGAAGGGCCTTGACAAGGACTTCTCTGAAAGCAGTGTTGTGCTCAGTGAGTCAGTAGTCCTGATAAAATCTACCTTGGAAACGATTCACGGCCCTTTTAAATTCCTGGGTATTGCTGAAACATTGTGGTCGTGGCCAGAATCCCTTGATTCCATTTCCTTTTCTGGACCCTGACTTGACCGTTTAGTCTCCAGGATGACTGTAGCCTTGATTTCCTGGATCCTTACCAAAGAAGGTATCCTTCCGAGCCTCCTTGTGAATGAACAGTAGAAGTGCGAGGAGGAATGACTAGAAGCCTGTCCGAGCCGACCCTGATTGTCTTGGGTGATGAGAAACTGTCCATTTTGCCCTGAAAATGGAACGTTCTTGACTTAGAGCGAAGTATATTAAGACCAGTTCCAAAGGTTACAGTCGTGGTAGGTCTGCTGTTTCGTTTGAGGTGGGTTGGGGGCAGGGGTTCTGACTTAGGACTTGGGTTGTCTGTTACTTTGTTTGAATCTGAGGGTAAGGTGTTTTTCATTAAAAATGTTAAACTCTTTGCTGATGAATATCACAAGACATTGGTTATTAAATTCATGTTCTTTCGTAGGCCTCCTCTCAAGAGAGTAAAACTGTTTCAGAGGCTGAGTCAAGAATCTTCTGGTTGGGACTCATTGCCTGTCCAGTGCTGTGGGTGGTATTTGCCTTCAGTGCCCTCTTCTCCTTCAGAGTGAAGTGGCTGGTGAGTGTCAGCGTGGAGTGGTCGGTAATCCTCGCAGGTGGCTGATGGCGTGGTTGGTAGTCAGCACCTGCCCATCTGTGTTGACATCAGGGACCCATCTTGAATAGGCAGCTTCATTGTGTATCTCCCAAGTTCGGTTTCCCATCTCTTCTTTTCTCCAAGTGCCCGGAGCAGCGTTCTGTGCAAGACTCCATTTCACCAGCTCTCCTGGTGCCTAGCGGAGTTTTGATTTAGCCCGTCTTGTTCAGTGATTCCTACATTCATCACCTGATCTTGTCGGATGGGGATGTTGAGTGTCCTCCAGACGTTTGGCTTAGCTTGGAACTAACAGTGGTCTTTTCTGAGGATAGCGGTTGGTAACCTGTTCAGTTGTCCATTACAGCAGCTGTTTTATGAGCGCTCGCAACCTCTCTGGTTCAGGAGCCTGCAAAGGGCTTGTCTGGAAGGTTCTGACTTGGGATCTCTCGTAGTTGTGGTCAGACAGCGATGGCGTGACGGGGCTGGTGAGGCATTTTGTCTTTGAGGTCCCGTGGCCTCCCACGTGGTCTTCCCACATGGCTTGCTGGGACCTTCTCATGGCCCGGTGGCCTCACGGCAGTGAGACTGCTTACTTGGAAGGCCCCGGCTTCCGCTGGGAGTGTTTCAGCTCAGAAGCTGAATTACCTTTTACACTTGCGCTAGTTTTCTAGGACTGCCACAGCTGAGTGTCACAGGCTGGTGGCTTCAGCAGCAGAAGCTAATTTTCCCCCAACTCTGGAGGCCTCTCTCTGCGGCTTGTAGATGGCTTCACACGGTCCTCCCGCTACCTGTCTGTCCTGACCTCTTCTGCCTGTAAGGACATCGGTCACACTGGATTAGGGTCCACCCCAGCCATCTCATTTTACCTTAATTACCTCTTTAAAGACCCTGACTCCAAATACAGTCACATTCTGGGGTACTGGGGGATATATAGAGAGATACACGTATAAATAAATAAATTTGGGGAGGACAGAGTCAGCCTGTAACAGACATCTAGCCTCAGAAGTCACATCACTTTTCAGTTTCGCACATTCAAGGGAATGGAAAATAGGCTCCCCAGCCTGAGTGGGTAGGAGGGTTCCAGAAGAGCGTGTGGAGCAGGAGATACAGCTGCTGCCATCTTTGGAAAGTATAATGTGTCACTTGACCCGACAATGTGTCTTGTTCTTTTAATAGCTGAGTTTATCTGACTTAATGCTTATAGATACCAGGTATATTTTGGCCTTAATTGTGTTTTTTCCTTATTTGTAATATTGTCTGTTTTGCTGTATAGCTTCTCTCTTCGTTTGTGAGTGCGCCTACGTATGTAGTTTCCCTTTTGAGATTGGAAGCTTTATTGTCTATTTTTAGTTTTTCTAGCAGTTACCTTTCTCACGTGCCCTCGGTCACGAGTGGGACACGTGTTTAGTGTCTGTTGATCTGCTGCAAAGGATGTAGAGTTCCCACCCCTGTGCCTCCCCCGCCTTGTCCTCCCTGCTTCCAGCCCTGGGTTCTTGGTGGTGGTGGTCTTATTTTAGTTATTTTAAGTAATACGTTTAATCCTGTTTATTGACTCAGAGACTCTGTTTAGGAGGGGAAACGTTTCCTTTTGAAGTGGTATTTATTGCTGGTTGTTCAGTCTTTGGTCTGTTTTTAACCATACTGGCTCAGTGGTCTTGTTGCAGCTTCTCCTTTTACCTCTTGGTTGGCTGGATTTCATCAGTGGGGATTTTTTCCCCAAAAAACCTGTGGGTGTTATTTCTTTTGGTTCTGTCATGTTCAAGAATCTGAGCCGTTGACTTTATTCTTGAATTCACTTTTTTCTTTCTTTCTGAATAAGTTTTTTATATTTGGGTAAGTTTTTTATTCTTTCTTCATTCTTGAAAAAATTCTTTATTCTTGAATAAAGAACTATTCTTGGCTCAGTTAATATTCTTGGGCCACAGCTGCTTCCTCTCAGCATTCAGAAGACGTTGCTTCATCATTTTCTTATATTGAATATTGCAGAGAAATCTGAGGCCAGGCTTATGAACCCCCATGTAACTGAGTGAGGCATTTTTCTCCTTGGACAAAGAATTTCTGATGTCATTCTAGAAATTTTAAAATAGCATATGTAACCAGGTTGTCCTCATGTTTGTCTTTCCATAGTGCTTTTTCCGGACACTGTGCCCACTAATGGCAGGCACAGATTCTGCTCTGAATTGGGAAAATTATCTTCTGTTAAGTCTTTACATTTATTTGCATTCTGTTTTTTTTGTTGTCTTTAATTCTGAGGTACCAGTTACCTCTGTGTTGGGTCCTTTTTATCTGTTCTCACCCACTATCTTAATTGCTTTTATCTCTCATCTCTTTCTGTTCTGTTTATTCCCTCAGCAAATCTTTTTAGGAGTCTGCCCCTTGCCAGAGCTGTCCTGGCCGCTGCGGACAGGACTAGGGGCTCGAGAAACAAGGTAACAGCTCTGAGAGCCCCGAGTCCTGGTGGAGCAGGGTGTGGGTAGGCAGACAGGGAGGGAGCGGCTGGGAGGAAGGTGACATGGTGACAGAGTGGAGTGGGCAGCGGGGCGGGGTGCTGCTTTAGGCTGGGGGTCAGCAGGGGCTTTTCTGCGCTACCTTAGCTCTGCCAGCACCATTTTTAGCTCCTGGTGCCTTGTCTCACCTTCACTGTCTCTGAATTCTTACTTTTAGTTCTCCCGCAGGGAGAAGTCTTCCCTGGGTGCTCTGACTTAGGAGGACAGGGTTTCTTCCACAGCAGCCTTCGCCTGCCTTTGGCGGGCTGTGTCCCTTTCTGCTTTGGTTGTGGGTTTGTGTAGCCGCCTTTCCCTCGTCTCTCCGTCTCGTGTGGGCTCGCAGGGGCAGCTCCGCCCAGACCGTCCGTGTGCTGCTTTCATGGGGGTGAACTCCCCTCGACGGCCTTCCCTGTCGTCTGAGACCCCTGGGCTCGGCATGCGCGGCAGATGGGTGGCCTGGGGTGCAGGTGTGAGGAGGGGACGTGGCCACCTTGGCCGGCCCGGCGTGGGGTTTGCCTTCTCGCGCGCGGACTGGAGGTCTTGTGTCCCGGTCACTCTGTTCTGGTTGCCACGCCTCCTGCTTCAGACCATCCAGGAGGCCCTGGAGCCTTCGCCTCCGGCTGGAGGTCGGCCCGGGCTTTCTCTTGCGCTGTTTCCACTTCCTAAAGCGGAGCAGGGACGGGCGTGTGAAAGGTGGGTTTAACGCTCTGGGCTGGGAAGGGGGTGCCCCCAGCTTCCCCGCCTCTGTTCTCTGAGGAGGCGGGCTTGACGGCTGTCGGTCCTCCTGCCTGTCGGAGCAGCTGTTTGCTCTAGAACAGGGCTGGGCAGACTGGCCTCAGGCCAGGTCTGGCCCAACACCCGAGTTTTTGTGAATTTGTACTGGAACCCAGCCTTGCCTGTTTGTTTACGCACTGCCGGTGGCCGCTTTGGGACCAGAAGGACAGAGTGGAGTATTTACAACAGAGACCACATGGCCTGCAAAGCCTAAAATATTTACTGTCTGGCCCTTTCCAGAAAGACTTTGTCAACCCTTGTTCCAGAATACTTAACCATGGGGTCTCCTCGTGTTGTTCTCATTAGCTTTTCTTTCATATTATTTAAATAGTAGCCTTGAGTTTCTTATTCTCAATCCTTAATGGTCTTCGTGGGGCCACCTATAGGATCATGGCCACGGGGAGGAAACAGCTCTGCCCAAGTGCATCTCCCCCTGCTGCTCCCTCCCCCTTCTTCCACTCGCTCCCTCCCTCCCCCTCCACCCCTTCCACTCCCCTCTGCCCCCACCCCCTCCCCCCCGAGTCACGGAAGGCAAGCACCTGTTGGTTGCTGCCTTGAGGCACTGGTTGGCTTTCTCAGAAGCCAGTCGTCACACACACACGTTAGCAGAGCGCAGAATTCACTTTTGCCTGCTCTCAGTGTGTTGAACTTGATCTGTCTTGACCATTCTTTTGGAGTTCTTTTTTTTTTTCCCCCATTCTTTTGGATTTCTTAAGGGAATAATTAACATTTGAGCCCCTTCTGAGTCTCATTTACTTTTTTATATCTTTACTCACAGATCCATGGACAATATTAGAATGAGAATGGCCCCCCCACTGCACCCCTGGGGCTGCTGGGGCTAACACGTAGCATCCGTGTTAGCGGACACTTGTTGGGTGGTGCTGAACATGTATTGGGTGGGTCTGTTCTGGGAGGGAGGGGGTTTCAACAGCCACAAACCCCCCTTCACAAGGCTGCCTTCCCATTCTCTTTCCCACCTCAGCCTGCCGTGTCTCCCTTGTGGCGGAGGGGACAGTCAGTCTGTTGGGCCGTAACTGCTGGTTGTTCCCTTCTCCAGGCAGTGGTCATCATGGGTGTGGTGCTGCAAGGTGCCAACCTGTATGGCTACATCAGATGCAAAGTGGGCAGCAGAAAGAATTTAACCAGCATGGCTACATCGTACCTTGGAAAGCAGTTTTTAAGACAAGTAAGTGTTTTCTGGACGTGAGGATTATTTTGCTGTGGTCAGTGACTAATGCAGTGATGATTTCTAACTCTTATATAGAGTTTAATTTTTGTGAATTACTTAAAAAAAGTTTTTAAAGGGTTGTATTTATTTAAGTATGAGATGATGATACCAGTTATTTTAATTTCTCTTTGGTGGCTTTTAGGATATTCCAGAAATGTATTGTCAGTGTCCTGAAATTATTTTAAAACCAGAGAGATAAATGTTCATTTTGATAACTTATCTTTTTAAAATTATGTTAAGTTCAGTTGCTTTCCATTACTTCTGGTGGCTCTAAATGAACAGGTTTGAAGAATGGATATTGTATAGTTTCCAGGTTTATAGTAAGAACAAATTAGAAACATAGTAAGATTGTGTATCATTAAAGGTTGTTTTGAAGTACTCAGGTTTTTTTTTTTTGAGAACATACAGATTTTACTATAGTTTCTCAATATGAAGATTTAAGTCAGAGTTTTCAGTGGGATAAGTAGTGCTCATAGGTAGTTACTGGTATAAGTGACACCTCATGTTTGTGTTCGTGTAGTAGGTTGGGCAGGGGAAGTTCTAGGGGACAGTGATGGGTTCTCAACCTTGGACATGCATCAGAGTCACCTGGAGGGCTAAACCACAGATTGCGGGGCCCCACCCCCAGAGTTTCTTATTTGGTTAATCTGGAGCCGGGTCCCATAATTTGGTGTTTCACAGGTTCCCAGGTGACGCTGGTGCTGCTGCTCCAAGGATTATATTTGTAATTAAAGCCCTGAGAAGTGAGGGAACTTCTCAGGCAAATACAGCTGCCAAGTGTACAAGGCTCAGGCTCAGGCCAGCTCTCCTCTATTGAAATTCATTGTCTTCTCCGCTCTGCTGCACGGTTTCTCTTGCATGAGAAAGTAGGGAAGATGAGTGTTCTTGTGGGGACTGGCCACCTTATGGTAGTTGTCAAGTGTGTGCTTAATAGGTTTTCCCTTAGGATTTCCAGTGTCTCTGAAGCAGGCAGGGACATTGCATACAGATGAAACTGAACCTGGAGTCTGACATAACCTGGCCAGGGTCAGTAGCCTTACTGTGGCCCCTGGCGGTGCTCTGCTCAAGTGAGACTGACTTGCTTGACGTCTGGGTGGGCCCATGGCTTTACTTCTCCAGCATGACCATAGATTTTAACATCAAGATGCCAGGTCATGTAGCAGCTGGCTCTGTGTGCAAACACGGAATGTTTTCCTGGTGCTTTGGATCTGGTGTGTTAAATAGAATAGCTTTCAGCATTAAGGAGGTGTTTGTCTTTTGCAGACCACTGGAGATGATCAGCCCTCCTGAAGAGAGCGACAGCCGGTGTGTTCTTTACACTGGGGACAGCCGACGAGGGTCTTGACTCTGAACCTTTAGACTCAGTATCTCTTGCAAAGAGAGGTGTTGGGTTTGTTTTTCCATTTTAAAATTTACTTAAAAAGGAAAAGTAGTTTTCACATTAAGTTTTTATTTTCTTTCTAGCATTTGGGGCTAAAAGGCATGGTGTGGGTAGAAACGTCAAAATTTGGGTCAGAGTGCACAGTGTGTATGCACGCAGTTGTGTGCACGCTGTCGTGTGCAGATGGGATGGAGACCTTTGCATTTTGACCCACAGAACATAGAAGGGTGTTGTGAGTCTATCTCACAGCTCTTAATGTGTTTACATAGTATTTCTGTAGATTATTTTCAGAAGAAAGTTGTGCTTCCATGGTAAGAGCATTTTGGCTTATGTGTAAGTTAGAAATAATTGTTAATTTTACACTTAATATCTACTTCATGATGGAACTTCTTCTCCTAGGCGTTCACAGACACCTAAAAACCAAACATGGGCTAGATTTTGTTAATTTATAACAAGTCATACTTAAGGCCCAGTTAATATAAATAGAGTTTTCGTAGCTTATGTTTAAGGGGTACCTCGGGGTTGCTGCTATTCTATTTATTTTTAGGGGGGACAGCCAGACTGCTCTGGAGCTTCCCAGGAGCTCTTCACTGGTCCTTGGCCTGATGAAATCCGTCTTTTGCCACTAAAAGAGTGTTATTCTTATGTCATAGTGAGAAAAAGCATTTAAATACCTGGCATTATAAATGCCTAAAAGACATTTTATTTTATGGATCTATTTTTTTCTTGCTAAAATGGGGATATTGTAAATCATGCATTTGTATTAATGGTATTTCTTAAAACAAAGCAATATATGTAACAATCTGTAAATTATAGGCATCTGTAAATTCTGTTGTAGGTACTGTAAACTTTTAATCAACAGATTATTTTGTGACTGTATTTATACATTGTTAAAAAATTTTGAAGATGTTTTGTTTAATTGAATAAGTGTCTAGTGGAGTGATAGCTTTGAAGGTGCATAACTTTATATTTGTATAAAACTACTGTTTATAAAGCACTCTGACACCCATCCTCTCTTTTGATCCTCACGACCAGCCCATTGTGTGCGATGTCCTTTTATAGGTGATGAAACGGGACTTCAGGTTATTGAGCGACCTGCCCAAGGAAACACAGATCACAGTAGGACCCATCAGGTTGCATGACTGATTCTGGAGGAAATACTCTCTCTAAATGTCCTTTCCTTTCTTAAGAACTGTGAATTTGCTAAGTCATTGATTTGTTAAGTGCTTGACTCCCATTTTATTTATACTCATCTGGTGGGGAAGGTTGGTGCTGCATAAGCACATGTTTGCACTTCACCTGAAAGGGCTGACGTCAGTCTTCAGGGCTGAGAGTCCGGTGGGAGACACACTGGTCCCGTTCTTGAGTTGACTGTTGTTACATGAGGCTGCAGTCCTAAACCAAACATGAATTGAATTCTTCAGTATGCGTGTGGCAGGGCCTACTGTCTGTCCCCTGACGCTCATTTTTCCTTCTACTCATTTCCCACTTCCTGGCCAGGACATGGCAGCAGAGATGGTTTTCCCAGATTTCCTTGCTGCACCTTGGATACACTTCCGGGATGTAGTCTTGGAAGGATGACCTGCCTGTCCCCTCCCCTTCCCACCCTTGTGGGTGGACATGTAGGCCGAATGGATGGCACTTGAACACGTCTTGGACGATGGGGCGGAAGCCTTGTTTGTGAACAGCAGAGAGAGAGGGTAGAGGTTGATTCCCTCTGGTGGGGAGAGCTGTCCTGAGCCACCCGTCTGAAGTTTTAAGTGAGACACAAAGTTGTGTCTTGTTTATCGCTACAGCCCAGCTGAATTCTTAGCACTGCAGTATGTCTTTCGCATCCCCCGTAGTTCTGTCCATTAGCTTAGTACTTGAGATGTCGTAGTTCGCAGGTAGGTATTTGGTCTTTTCTCTGGGTGGTAATTGAGCTAACATTACAGGTGCTAACAGGTCCAGCTCTTCCAGGCGCTGTCGCTGCGTAAAAACTCCCCCCAGAACGTCGCAGTGTCACCGCCGTGTTAATCGTGCTTCCGTGAGCCGCGGGTCGGGAGTCTGGGTGCAGCCCAGCGGGGACAGCTGTTCTGCGCTGCACGGTGTGGTCATCCGTGGAGAGGTCTGAAGGCTGGGTCTGTGCGCTGGCTGGGAGGCAGGAAACATCTGGGGTGCCTTCACGGGTCTGGAGGTTGGTGCTGGCTGTCAGCTGGACCTCAGCCAGCTTGCTGGTTGGAAGCCCTGCATTTGTGACCTCTGGGTCATCTCTCCTTAAAGGCTCCCCTGGGCTTTCTCACAACTTGGCAGCTGGGGTCCAAAACAGGCTTCCCTGGGGAGCCAGAGAAGTGTGTGGTGTTTTTATGACCAGCCTTGAGATTCACGTAAGGTCACTTCTGCCATACCGGGTTGGTTGAAGCAGTCACTGAGGTCCCTCTGAGTTCAAGGGGAGGGGATACAGAGGCCACAGCTTGATAGGAGGGTCCAGATTACACTGTGACAAGAGCAGTGGGAAGGGAGGTGCTGCTGCAGCCCTCTTGGGTCAGTAAAACCTGCCACACCTACGTCAGTTGTTTGATCAAGACTGAATACCTGCTTGGAAGGGGCTGGGGGAGCAGGTGTTGTTGTCCCTGTATCTTCCGTCTGGGCCAGCCTTGGGGACGGGTGGATTGTCTGCAGTTAAAGTTACAGCAGCATGGTGTCTGCAGCCCCAGGGCTCCTGATCTTTGACCCGCAGCTCTGGGGTACACGGGTGGGGGCCCTGTGTCGAGGGGGTGGCACGTTAAGTCCACACTGTGTAGGTACTGTGATGCTTTAACTGTAAAACTCTTCAGGGCTCATCCGGAGCTCTTTTATGTACATGCAACCTCATTTGATTCTCCCCCACGACCTCATCTGGGAGGAAAGGCCGCGAACAACCCCATGTTACAGATGCGGAGCTAAGACTGGGATAGTCGTTGACGGGAGGGTGCATGTAGCAGTGGCGGTGATGCGTGCCTGGTACCCTGCTTGTTCTACGCGGCCCACCAGCTCCCACGTGATCCCGTGCGGCCAGTGTGATGTGACGGAGGTGACCTGTGTCACTTCTGGGCGAGGAAACTGACGTGAGGTTCTCTGATCTTCTCCCCTTCTGTGGCAGCCAGCGGTGCTCTAGACGATGCCTCAGCCAGCAGGGCCCCTGGGTAGCTTGTAGTGCAGAATCCCCCACCTGCTCCTGTGGGACACTCCATGTAAGTGAGAGAAATAAAATTTTGGTGTGTGAAGCCACTTGATTCCTAGTTAATTTGTTTCCGTAATGTAACAATGTAATAGCCTATTGTGAGGAATATGGGTGCACAACCGACAAGTAATACTCAGAAGAAGTTTTACATGGTAATATGGTAATTTCTCCACTGCTCTGTGCTATTTCCTTTTACAGGGAAAGAGACTGGATTCTTGTCCCTTAGTGCAGAGTCTCTGGTTCTGATCAGACCAGACGGGTGAAGTTGGCCAGGTGAAAATTGGAGAGTCCGCCTCCATCTAAGGGGACCAGAAGGTTCTCATTTCCAGCCGTTTGTTGCCACTCAGGAATGTATTTCAAAAGGAGTGGAAAATCTGGATGTTTATATGAAACCTGGTATTTTAATGCTTGTAAATTTTAAAAGGAAAAAAGATAACATGTGAAACCAAACCGGGCGTGCTTGCAGGTCAGGTTCAGCCGCGCTAACTCCCGTGTAGTGCGGCGATGCTTACACCAGTGGAGCTCTCCTGTCTCGTGTCAGAGCTGAGTGTCTGTAGTGAGCAAACCAGGGCTGCCCTAGAGGAAGCGGGCTTGGAGGTCCTGGAGTCGCCCACTCAGCCCTAACTACCAGTTTCCAAGGAGCTCCCTGAGCCCCTGTCTGCAAACCACGGCTAGGAAGGTGAAACCGAAGTCTGCTGCTTTCCAGGAGCACGTTCTCAAATAGTGTGTCAAATACATTTTTAAATTGAAAATAAAGTTGAAAAAGTAATTCTTGTGAAAAGCAGGAAGCAATTCCTTAAAAGATTTATGATGTTGTCTTTCTGAAAAGAAAGGAGCAAGCATTTGATTTCTTGAAGAAGTTAAATTTAGTGCCAAGAAAAAGTGTAATCCCGTCTATAACTTTTCTCCACTATGATGACCATGATAGTAATCAAAGCGCTCAAGGTCAGAAAACCAAGTAGTGCCGAAAGGCCACAAAGAAATCACGTCCGACCTCACTCTGCTCTGCTCCCCAGAAGCAGACCTCCTCGACTGCTGTGGTTTTTGTATTTTGAGGTATTTGCCCTCACCCTCGATGACATGCGTACTGTGCTCGCAGTGCTGCTTGACTCAGCCACTTTTGACACAGCTGTTGGCTTCTTGCCATGAAAAGTGAAGGTTTAACTCAAGCCCCTCCCCCTCATATAATTTGAACACTGGTCCCGTTGGTGCTAACATTAAAGCTTTAACATAAACCTCCCTTTCTTACGCCTTCAGGTATCTGATGTTAAACTGTTAACTTTCTCTGTTAGCCATTGGTTTACCTGCAGGTAACAGAAAACCCCACAAATAATGGCTGAAACAAAGGGAGTGTGTGTTTTTTCTGCAAAGGAGGTGTGAAAGTGGGCCCTTGCTGATGTTGGTCAGTTACTGGGTTCCGCAGAAAGCTGGTTTTGTCCCCATGATCGTTGCCTCAGGGTCACAAGATGACTGTCACAGCTGAAGATGACTCATCTGTTTTTAAGCAAGGGAGGAGGATGGACGTTCCGGTGGAGTCTGTCCCCTTTTATCAGAAAAGCAATAGTTTTCTCAGAAATCACAGTAGACTTTCATTTTTGCTGACATCTCATTGACCAAAATTGGGTCACCCAGGGGTAAGGAAGTCTGGGGAAGCAGGTATGTAGCTGGGCACGCCGCTGCCTTGAAAAAAGTGAGGTTTTGTTTAGCAGGGGAAAAAGGACAAAGGGACGTCAGTCAGGAGCTGGCTCAGTGCTCGTGTGGGGCTTATGTGCAGGACACCAGCCGCCACTGTGGCCAGTGCTCTTGGCATCGTTTCTGCAGTAAATAGCTTCTGATCTGGGCTTTTGTTTTAGATAAATTTGATGTGAAGCCATGAAAGCACAACGTGGTGAGAGTGTCCTGTGAGGGCGCAGGCTGCTGTTCCCTTAGGTGCGTGTCTGTCCATAATGTGATGTGGGGTTGGGTGGAAGGTATTCAGGGCTGTGCTTCTCCTGGGGCGGTGCTGTCCCCAAGGGAGGGTTTTTGTTGGATGTTATGTGGTGTTAACAGGGGCTGGTTAACAACAAAGTTTGGCTGTTTTGCTGGGTGGAGTCTAGGGACGCCAGGAGCTCGTGGAGCAGAGGACAGTTGTGTGCGGCCAGAAATTGCTCTCAGCTCTGGCGGCTTCCAGCTGTCCCGTGCGTAATTATGCACATGAAAGTCCTGTGCGTAAGGAAAGGAAAGTAACCCCTGACAGCCATGCCCTGGAAGCCGATCTGGCCCCGGCAGCTAGGCTGGCGTGTCCTTGGGCAGATAACTTTACGTGACACCAGCATCTGACAGGGCCATTCTGTGCCTGTGCGGGAGCAAGACGGAAGTGAGGGCTCTCTGGAATCCTGTTGGAGCACAGAGAAAAGAATACTGCGTAAAGCACAGAAAACGGCCAAACACCCCCAGCCCGCTGGGGTGGGAGGCGGCTGCTGTTTTGCTGAATTCAGCCACAGACCACGCTGTGCCTCCTGCTGCCTACGTTGAAATGAAGATAGCCGCTCATAAAATTAATGTAAAATCCAGAGTCAAACTATGATTCATGGAACCCTTTTTGAAATCACCTAAGCAAGCCCAAATTCTCTAGTCAGCCCATCCTAGCACCTTGTTCTGAGACACCCCATGGCGTGCAATCTCCCTTGTGCAGAGGTGCTAATAAACCCAGTTTGGTTCAACCACAGGCCTGTTCCTCAGGGTCTCTAGCTGATGAGCATCGGCAGTAATTATCTGGGCCTAGGCTGCAAGCCCTTTTTGTTGCGGACTTTGTAACAGCTGGAGTGTTGACGATGTGCCCCAGTATGCAAGCCCTTCAGCAAAAGGCGGAAGGCCTGCTGCTTCAGGTGCTCGACGAAGTCTCTGATCATTAGCTGAGGGCTAAGCTGAGTGGGGATTTCAGTGGCTACACGTGACAGAGAGTACAGACTTGACAGCATTAGGAAATCACTAAAAACCCCTGCAGCCCCCCAAACCAGCACTAAAGGTAAGGGGCAGCAGGTAATCTGGTTTTCAGAGCTGCCACCTGATATTAAATTGTCCAGTTTTCAACAACAAAATTGTAAGGCGTGCAAGAAACAAGATGGTATGACTTACACACAGGAAAAAAAAAATTCAACAGAAACCTTCCCTGGGGAAGACCAGACTTTAAAGCCAGGCTTCTATCAGCTGTCTTAGACATGTTCAGAGAGCTAAAGGAAATTGTGGACAAAGAACTGAAAAAGTGAGGAAAATGACCTATGAACAAAATGAGAATGCCAGTGAAGATACACGTTACAAAAAGGAACCAAGTAGAAGCTTGGGAACTGAAAAGCATGGTAACTGACATGAAAAACTCACTAGAGGAGTTCAGCCTACTGAGCAGGCAGATGAGAGAATCAGAACACTTGAGAACAGGACAGTTGAAGTAATGCAGTGTGAGGAGCAGAAAGAAAGAATGAAGAAGCCTGAACACAGCCTAAGGGACCAGTGCGCACCATCAAACATACCAACGTGCGCTTTGTGTTGGGAGAAGAGAGGAAGAGGAAGGAAGAATTAGTGACCAGAAGCTTCTCAAAGTTCATGAAAGGCTTGGGAAAAAAAAAAAAACTGCTTTCCCAAGAAGCACGGCAAATTCTAAGTAGAATGAGCTAAAGAGGTCCACACCTAGACACAGAGTTGAATTGTCAAAAGTCAGTGACAGAGAATATTGAAAACCACAAAACTGCCCATCGCAGATAGAGGGTGCTCAATGAGATGGAAAGCTTGCTTCTCTCATCAGAAGCCATGAGGTCAGATGGCATATTCAAAATAGACTTTAAGACAAAAAGCAACTGTTACAAGAGACAAAGAAGAATGTTACATATTGATAAAAATTTCATCAGGAAGACATAACCATTAAAAACATATGCACTTGGTAACAGAGCTCCAAAATGCATGCAGCAAAAACTGAGAATTGAAGGGAGAAATAAAGAACTCAGTAATCACTACTACTAATGATTGATTATCAGTAATTTAATGATTATGTGAGATAATCCATGTAGAATGTTCAGCGTAGCCCCAAACACGGTCAGCTGTCAGTAACGTTAACTGACTCAGAAAGGAGAACAGAATTGCTTAGCTAGTTAAAGGCAGAGAGGAGGTCTCAGCCCTAGCTGAGTGGCTTCTATGTGACTTGGAGTCCCATCCAGTATAGGGCATGGAGGATTCAGATGGAGAAAAGCAGTCAGTTGCAGGAAAGAATGCTGAATCCTTTCATTTTTTAAAATTTTGCTTAGAACAAGTTAGAGATTGTAAGATTTTAAGCTAGTAGTTTACCACAGTGTTCATTTATAATTTATCTTATATTTAAAACACATCTTGCTATTTATGTTTTTCAGATAGTTGTTGAAATCCAACAATGCCGTGGACCAGTCTTCGCGGTAAACATTTCTTTTAGAGCATCGCCTCTCTGCACGCCCTTTTCCCCTTTGGCTTGTAACTTGTGCATTGTCCACTAGATGGCAGTACACCAACATAACATGTAAATGTAACAGCGGGACCGTAGCATCTTACTTAGGGTAATGAGAAGTGATGGTCTCCTGGAAAATTAGCCTGCAACGTGGGTTAGGACTAAATCCACGTTTCCTGTTACGAAATTAATGAAAACCAGTGCTAATGAGTGAATAGACACCGAGATGGTACTGCATACGTGATACACGTCTACTTTCCTCATCACCTACCCCACCTCCCCTCACTGAACAAGTGGGAACTCGGGACTGGAGGGTCAGTAGCTTTCCTGGCGTCACACAACCAGAGGGGTGAAGCCAGGACTTGTCAGTGGCCAGGAAAGATGATGAGTTTGGGTTTAAGACATTGGATTCGAAGCCAGTGGTCACATCCAAGTACCAGAATGCGGTGGAAACCTGGACTTCTACCTTAGGCTTCCTTTAAGAGGCATCTCTGCAGAGCATAGTCAAAGCTGTAACTGCGTGTGGGCTGTCTGTGGCACAAGCGCCTGTTAAAGAACAAAGCTGAAGTGTAATTCCCGAGGAGACGGCGATACGGCAGAGGGCTGAGGGCACACACACTGGAGGCAGCCAGTCCAGAGTTTAAATCCTGGCTTCAGACTTACTAGCTGTGCACTCTCGGGCAAGGTAGATGATCTCTCTGACCCCTCGCAGTAACCTTCGGAAGGAGATACTACCTCCATTTTACAGATGAGGAAACTGAGGCTTACAGAATGTAGGAACTGACCCAAGGTCATGGTGCATCTAGTACACGATGGCTCCGAGATTCAAATCTGGAGGGCCTTACTTAGACTTACACTGTGGAGTACCACGTACATGGCTTCCCCAGTTACTTTCCCTAGTTACCTAGGGCACTGCCCAGTAACCCCTCGTGTCTGTGTGAGCCTCCTTGTACGGTCAGGGTTGTCCAGAGAAACAACCAGTAGGAGATATAAATTATGTCTATAGATTTGTATCTATGTTTGTATCTTATGGCTATATTCCTTGAAATAAATTCTGTGTGTCTGTGTGTGTGTGTGTATACAGTACACACAGAAACAAAGATTTATTTCAAGGCATCGGCTTACGGAACTTGGGAGCCGGCCAGGCCTGCTCAGTAGGGTGGGACAGCAAGCTGGGGCTTCAGTCTTGAGCCAACATTCTTCTTCCTCTGGAAACTCAGTTTTGCTCTTAAGGCCTTTTAACGAATCTGATGAGACCCGCCCACGTTATTGAAGGTCATCTCTTTAACTTAAAAGTCAACAGACTGTAGATGTTCATCACACCTAGAAAATGCCTTCACAGCAACACCTAGATTAGCATTTGATTCAAGAACTGGGTACTGTCACCTGGCCAAGTTGACACCTAAAACTACCCATCGCATTTCTCCACGTTGCCTGTGAACTGACAGCAGAGAGCGTCTCTCTCTAGGTGACTGGAGCCGGGCACCTGGCTGCACCCAGTAAACTTGGAGTGTGTACACTACGCACCCTGTCTAACAGCCTGGGCAAAAGTGAACTTTCAGCAGCAGGCCTGGCGAGGTGCAGACTTCCGGTGTTCTTGAGTGACGTGGTACTTTTCTTCGGGGCCCCCTGGGTAGCACAGCAAAGGATGACGATGAAGGAACTGATGGGCATGGCCAGCCGAGGCCACGAGCAGGGCTGCCGTCCCAGGAGCTGGTGGAGGTCCTGGTGGGACACTGTGCTGGCTGTCTTCTCTGTGTGCGACTTTCTGCTGACACCTGTTCCCGGCTCCTGCTGCTGTCCGCCTTTGTCTCTTGGTGAAAGGTTTTCAAACAGCAGAATCTGTATGGTTGGGCAAGAGTGAGTAACTGTGGGGCTGTGAGTGCCTGTGGCCGCACAAAGACCAGCCCTGTCGTGCCCTTCTGAGGCTTGGCAGCCTCTTCTGACAAAATACAGAGACGGGAGAGTGGGTGCCGCCCAGACGGTGGGAGCATCCACCAGAAATTAGGCTGCAAGTGCGTCCACTTGGGGAGCCATCTCGGTGTCTGGTTCCACACCTCCCACCGCTGGAGAGAGAATGGCTTCACCTCCTCCTTGAAGAGCCTTCAAACGCGTCTTGGAGCACGCGCTCACCCTCTCCGCCCTCCTCTCTCTGGGACCACCTCATGCTGCCTCCTAGAAGTGTGGGCGCATCCCTTCCTCAGCTGTCTCTACAGAAGTAGGCTGACGACAGCCAAGCTCGTCCTGATACTCTCATCCTGAGGACAGGGGTGGGCTTGTGGCCCATGCTGAGGACGGGCACAGATTTGGAAGATCGTTTAATAAAACACAGCTGTTGGGGGTAGACTACTTGGCAGGACTGATTCGTGTCCCCTGCCTCCCAACCAAATTCTGTGTTGAAGCCCTAAATGCCATTACGACCTTTGGAGATAGCACTTTAGGAGGTAATTAAGACTAAATGAAGTCCCAAGGGTGGGTCCTAAGTAGATAAAATTGGTGGCCTAAGACTAGGAAGAGAGAGAGCTTTCCACGTGCACACACGCAGCAGAGGCCACGTGAGGACACGGGAGAAGGTGGCCATCTGCAGGCGCAGAAGAGAGCTGTCGTCAGAAGCTGAGTGGGTTGGCCCTGTGATCTTGGACTTCCGGCATCCAGAGCTGCGGGAAATGAGTCCCTGTTGCTCAAGGCCCTGGTCTGTGGTGTTGTGTCACGATCGTCAGGGAGACTGAGACAATACTGATCATAAAGGACTGTAGGCTTTTAAAGCTTGTCTCATAGAGGATGTTAAGCATGAAGGAAGGAAATGCTAATTTTCAAGGAGTCTTTTCCACATCCAGGAAGAAAATAGGGAAAGGGCATTTTAAGTCAAAAGAATTCCTTGCGTAAAAGTGTGGAACGTGGCATGCAGGTGCGCACGCGCACACATGCACATACACAGAACGCTTTATGCTGCAGCCACAAGAGACAGCTGGTTGCTCTCCAAACATGCCAGGCTTTCTCCAGCAGGACATCTTTTACATATTCTGGGTAATTCTCCTTTGTCTGTGACATGTGTTGAACATACTTCCTTCCAGTCTATAACTTCATTTTTAACTTGGTTTTGGATTTTTTTTTAAACTTACACAGCTTTTGAAAAATACAGAGTCAAATTTGTCCACCTCTCCTTTTATGACTTGACTTTCCAGTATTCATTTAAAACACAATGTTTTACATCAGCTATACTTCAGTAAAAAAGGTTATCCTCCATTTATAGTTATTGTAACATATTGGCTGTGTGCCCTGTGCTGTGCAATGTGTCCGTGTAGTTTATTTTATACGTTGTAGTGTGAACTGCAGAGTCCCCTCCCCCTGCCCTCTCCCCACGGGCAACCACTCGTTTGTTCTTTACATCTGTGCGTCTGTTTCTTTTTTTAAAATTACATTCACTAGTTTGTCGTATTTTTTAGATTCCACGTGTAAGCGATGGCATATGGTATTTGTCTGACTCTAACTTATTTCACTAAGCATAACACCCTCCAAGTCCAACCGAGTTGTTGCTGATTTTGTATTTTAAAAGTTTTTTTTCACACATGGTCATGAATGAGACTGATCTGAGGTTTTGCTTTTCCAAGCTAGTGCTGTCGAGCTTTGATAACACGGGTCATGACCGCCTTGTGAAGCGAGCTGACAGGCGCCCCTTCCTCCCCGGACGGCACACTTTGTGTAACATCGGAGTCACTGCTTCTTTAATGGCTGCACAGCATTGGAGGAACTGCCCGAGCCTGGCGTTTCCTTCGTGGGAAGGCGTCAGGGTCAAGGTAGCCTCATAAAAGCAGCCTGGGAGCATTTCTCCTCCTTTCCTCTGGAACAGTGGGTGCAAAACCTAGATGACCCGTTCCTTGAATGTTTAGTAGAAACTGCTTGTCAAACTCTAGGCATGGTGATGGTGTGTGTGTGTGTCTTAAATTCCTGATTTGATTACTTTTATTTTTATTTGGCTTTTCAGCCAATCTGCTTTTCTTGAGTCTGTCTGGTTTGTTCGTTCTTTCTTTTCCTTCCTTCCTTCCTTTCTTTCTTCTTGTCCCTTTCGCCCAGTTTTGAAACACGGGAGTGAAATGTGATCAGGCTGGAAATTTTAGAAAGCTCTTTTGGCCAGGTGTAGTTGCAGGCGCTATAAGGCACACGTGTTTTCGGTGGAAACGTTAATTCAGGTTCGTGTTTGGGAGGTTGGGACTTGGAGGGAGGCTGTCTGTCTTCGTCTTACCTGGGCCCACCTTCTCTGTTTCCAGATTCCCTTCTGTGGGTGGGGGCCCCATCCCTTCTCACCTTGCTGATCTCTCTGAGCCTCACCTGGTTTCCTCAACTGCCAAGTGGGGATAATACCACCCACCTGAACTGTGGGGATGAGATGGTAATAATGGACCAGCGCCAGCTGATAGGCTGATCCAGATTCAGACGTGAAGACCTTCGGAGAGCTCCCGGCGCAGGCAGCCCCGCCCGTGGTGGTGGGGCCCTCAGCCGGGCGCGGCTACAAGCGCTCGGCAGTAACTGTCAGAACCGCCAGTGTTCCAGCCGTGCTGTGGTGACGGGCTGGGCTTAGCCTCCTGGGGTAGATGCTGGTGAGCTGCACGGCACGCATAAAATAACTTTTCCCCAGGCATCAGACCGCAGGCCGCGTGAGACTGTGGTGCCCAGAAAAGGGATGGACAACCAAGTGAGCCTTCTGTGCCCTGGCTTTCTTCCTGGGGGCAGCTTCTGCCTGCGGATTCAGGGAGGCTGGCGGCCTGTCTGAGTTGTGGAGATCGAAGACCATCCAGAGCAGCCTGCCCAGGGCGAGTCAGGTGAGCTGAGGCGTCCGCTCACCTGGACCGCAGGGGGAGTCCTGGGGCGGCCTACCTGCGAGTGGGAGAGACTCGGGCACCTGGCCTGTGGAGCAGGATCACTCATCCTTGCGTGGCCCTGGAAGACAGAACCTGGAGGTTGAATGGAAATTAGAAAAAGAGGCTTTGGGCCCAGCCCAGGGGAGCGCTTCCCAGTAACCGCGGTTGATTGGGTTGGAGGGGCTCCCGGCCCCGCGGGTCCGCCCGAGGGCCTGGAGAGGGGCCACTTGTTGTGGAAGGAACTTCTGCAGCGGGCGGGGGCTGGGCTCGGGTGTGTGCAGTTTGGTTTTTATGGCCTGGCTTCTGTAAGAGGCAGGGGACAATGACAGACTGAGTTTTTAACATCGAGAGAACTAAAAGCCCTGAAAAACCTCATCCCATTAAAAAAAGAGAAAAAAGAGAGGTCACAGGGTTTGAAAATAGAGCAGATTTCCCTACACATCATTTGTATTTATACTTTTTATTCTTCTTCCTTTGGGACCGGAGAGAAGGTCATTAGGTTTACTTGTTTATTTATTTTAAGGGAGGGCCTGGGGGTGGAACCCAGGACCTTGTGCGTGCTAAGCACAGCTCTGCCCTGGGCTGTACCCTCTGCCCTTGTATTTATATTGTCATTTGATTTCTCACCTCTGTGCGTTTCTTCTTGGAGGCAGGACCGTGTCACACCCATGTTTTCATGCCCCCCCCCCAATAAACCCGTGGATACCAGGTCCCTCCTCAATAGCTGAGCATTTGCATGCACAGAAGTTTGGCCTGAGGAACGGCTGGCAGACGTGCCTCTCCTGTGCTGCCCTCCCTGCTGTGCCCCCAGCACACTTCACTGGCCAACCAGGAGCTCTTTTCCGCCGAGCTCAGCCTTAGCCAAGGCTCTAGGCAGTCTTCTGATGACCTGGAATTAGCACTGACAGCATCTCGCTGCTGGCCCTCCTGGGCTGAAGGAGTGCTCGGGCTTCGGTAAGGCACAGCGACATCCTGTCCTGGTCACCGTCTGTGCTCTCCACCAGCCGCCGGGAAGCCCCGCCGTCACCTGCTGTCCAGGCGGAGGGTTCCCATGGGCACTGCTGGCACGCTGGTGGTCCGGCTGAGAGCCAGGGGGGCACTGTAGGAGCGTGGAATGCTGGTGCTGACGTAGCGGAAGGGCTGTTGAGTTGGGATGTGAAGTTGCTGCCATGTCCAGGGCTGCAACCCTGCAGGGTGGGAGCTGGGGCATGGCCACATCTCTGAGCCCCTCATTTCCGGGGCGGAGCCCGATGCTATCCGTCCCCACCTTCGGGCTCTCAGTGCCTGTGGGGTCCCCTGGGATGCCTGCAGCCGCCTTCTCGGCTGTGGTATCTTCAGCCCAGATTGCAGTGCAGTGGAGAGAGAGCAGGGGTGAGACTCAGCTCTGAGCTTGCCTCCTGTCTCTGCCGCCCGCCAGTGGAGCAGCCTGGCTTCCCCTCTTTAAGGAGGGGGTGGCAGCATCCACTCAGTCATTTGGAGCTGACTGGACCGACCTCGGTAACGCGTGGAGCCCATAGGCGGTGTTAGGTGTGACCGGCGCTCGCATACTGCTCGCTGTGCCCACGTGCTGCCCCGTGAGGCGTGACCAGCACAGGTGTCAGCTCATTCATCGCTCATCACGACGCTGTGAGGCTCTGCGAGTGTCTCCCTAAGCGGATGAGTCGAGGACACGGAGGCTCAGAGCACTAGGTTCTACCCAGGGTCACACGGCCAGTGCTCGGGAGAGACGGGTCTGACCCCGAGCCTGTGCTCCGACCTGCTCCGCGGTGCTCCCAGTGGAGGCCAGGCCCCGCCTCACCAGCAGGGCCATCAACACATAGTCAGTGGCCGTCTGCTCCGGGCAGGATGCTGTGTTAGGTGCTGGGCGGGTACAAATACCAAGAAGCCGTTGGGAGGGAATGAACGGGGATGTCAAATCGAGCAGCACACAGTCCGGGGCCCACGGAAAGCTTGCGATGGGTTTGGGGTGATGGGATGGGGGAGAGAAATCCAAAGAGCAGGAGAGATGACTGGCTCTCATTATCCTTCCAGAAGTCTCCGTGAGTAGTCACTGGACAGGCACTCTCACTCACAAAGCCACCTCTTCTGAGTTTGCTGGCTGTGCACTGACTCCCTGGGGCTCGGTCAGCACTTGGTGAACGGCTGCCGCCGAGTTCTGAGCTTGCACACCTGGGGTGAGGTGCTCAGCCTGCTGCTTCCCTGGGCAGCGCACACCTGAGGTCCCGAGTCAGGCAGGCAAGCCGGCTCCTTCTGTTTTATGCTGGGATCCAGGCGGTGGTTCACCTGCTTCAGTTTTCAGGATCATGAACTTCTGCCTTTCCAATGTCCCCAGATATATTTCAGTGTGAATGAGGGAAAAGTTTCACAGACCCAGATATCCATTTTACCTGCTTCGGACCATTTACAAATCTCTTGCTCATGTCTTGCTGGGAGAAGGCAGGCAGTTTCAAGAACTAAGTGTTTGGTAGATGCCAACTCCTGCTTGAAAAGAACCCTTTGTCCTGTTAGTTGTTGCTGGAAAGAGGATCCCAAACTGTTGGTCAGGAGGAGAAGAACGCACTTGGCCTTCTTGCTTTGGAAATGTAAATCGTCTGAAACATCTAACATTATAAATCTTGGGCCTCTGGGTAGAATCCTGGCTGCTTGGATAGACTCTTAGGACTGGACGGCCCTCTGGGCCCTGACATCCAGTCCCCTCTGAGGCTTGAACTGCTCTATATTTCTTATTATTTCCAGTAGAGAAAACCTAAATAAAGAAAACGCATGACTGTTTTAAGGAAGAAATGCCCAATTGTTTTCACACAGAAAGTTTCTTAAAGCACAGTTTAAAATTCAGTCCACTCTCGGGATATTTTTAGTCTCCTGAGAATGTTCCAGATCGCTGACTCAGTAAACCCAGGCTCTTGAGAATGTGTGGTGTTAATCCCCACAATGTAACATTGTCTAAGCTCCTTGCCATTTGAGTCTGGCTGGACGGTCTGGAGTCGGCCCTGGTTTCCTAGGGGCCGTTCTCAGCCTTTCCAAGCATCCAACACCCCCCAACTCAAATGTGATGAAACAGCCCGGAGAGAGGGGCACCCGGGGCGCATGTGAAGGGACAGAAGGTGACTGTGTGTGGGCAGCAGAGCCGCCAGGCTCCTGAGCTTATGCCAGTCACACCCTCGCTCCGCGAGGGAGGAGTGGGAGCCCTGAGGGCCCGGCGGGCTGCCCGTTCCTGTCCCCTCCTTCAGCCCTGGGCTGGGGCACGGGCCAGTCGGCTCCCTCTGGATTCCGTGCAGCTCCTAATCCCAGCACCTTCCCCTGGTGCCACTAGGTGTGGTCACGGTGGTGGCTTTGGTTTGCTTGACACACGTGGCTGCTTTAGGAGGTGATGAGAAGGAAGTGTGGCCCTGTATTTCCAAATCTGAACTGTACTGCATTAATTAAAAGAGCTCAGTGATCTTCTGCGGGCTATGTAAAATTATCTATGTATCTATGTATCTCTGATGTATCTATCATCTGTCTGCCTGTCTGCCTGCCTGTCTCTCTATCCATCCATCCATTCATCCCTCCATCCCTCCATCCATCCATCCACGCAGTAGTCAGTGTGCACAGTGGGAATGCTCCCAGGAGTTTCAGATTGTAGCAGCGCAGATCACTTCCCACTCAGGGGCTGGGTGCCACCAGATGGGGCAACTTCGTCTCCTTTTTATGAACCCCGAGTGTGGCAGGGGTTGTGTGGGCTCTGTCACGGTCACCAGTGCTGGCGAGCCCCCCTCCCCCGAGCCTTGGCCTCTTTGAGCCGCACCAGGGAAGGTCCCTCTGGGATCCCAGGGAGACAGACAGAACTTGCACTTAAGAGGAACACCTTGGGTCTCATGGTTTCTAGCCCGCTGATGGAGAGTGCCAGGGCAAGTAGCAGCCTGACGCAGAGACACTGGCAAAGGTTCTGCACGTGAGACCTGCCCAGTCTGTCTCCCCTAGTCTCTTCCTAACCCCGGCTCCTCTGTCCGTAACAACCCACAGCCCAGGAGAAGCAGAAGAGGAGGCTTCAGTGATCTGTCTTTCCCGGCTCTTCCAATAACCGTTGTTTACATCAGTAGTTCTCAAAGTGGGACCCCAAGACCAGCAGCTCCGGGGTCCCCTGGGAGGTCCTGAGAAACCCCAGTCCTGGCATCCCACCTCAGCCCTGGTGGATCAGCAGCTCCCAGATGGGGCCTGGGGGTCTGTGTTGAGCAAGTGATCCAGCGGTCCTGACGCTCGCCGGAGTCGAGAACCAGGACTCCGGATGACCACAAAAGGGGAAGTGAACAGCGTAGCAGCAGCTCCTGGGCCGTCAGCTGGAGCCTAGGGAAGCCCACCTTGTACACTCAGGGCCATTTCAGTCTGGAGAAAGACAGGGACTGAAATGAGCTTCTGATTAGAACAAGGAGAGGGGGGGATCTGCGGAAACATTTGGGGTGCTTTTCTATTAACGACTTACGACTTGGACGTTCTCTGAAGGCTTCCATGGGGGCAAATTTATGCCTTGAGGTCAGGGACTCTGTGTCTCTTCTGGTGATACACAGAGTGAAGCAGGGCCCTTGTTCTCGGTGGCAGTGAGCACTTCCAACTCTGTAGTGTCATTGTTTACCATAATAACCTCTCACATTTGTCTGGCTCCACGGTTTTCAAAGCTCTTTGATGTTCAGTCTTGTATTTTGTCCTCATGAAACACCTCCGATGTGGATGGGGTACCTGTGAGTAACTCCTGTGACCCTGTTTCCTTAGCTGTGAAACGCAGAAAGTGTCAGTCTAAGGTCACGTGACCCAGGGGTGGAGGTGCCACCCATTATCCTTCTTAAAAGAAAAAGGGCCAGTGACACTGGCTTTCCATTTTTAAAGAAAATACATTAATGTGTGTAAGAGCGCTGGCGTGCAGTTAGGACTCGGTAAAGGTCAATTGTTCCGAACTTGTATTCGTGCAATAGGGGGCATGTCGGAGGGATGAAGTGGCTTTCTGGGGACACCCAGGCCATCACAGAGCTGGGACTGTGGCTGCGGTGGCTGGGCCCTGGGCCCCAAACTCTTTCCCTGAACCACGGGGAGCAGACATATCTGACGCATGAGGGGGGCTTCCCGGGCTTCAGCTTGTCTTCCTGCAGCCCCGGCTCTGCTCTCCGACTTCCTCCCCTGGACGCCGATGCTGGAACCTCTGACAAAGCACGGAGGTATTTACAGGACACGTACTGCATGCACAGCACCGTCCCAGACATGGGGTAATGCACGTACCAGCCGGGCCCCGTGTGCCATCAATTCTGAGTAGCACTTAAGAAAAATTCCAGCATCTCTGAAATCAGGGAGAGTTGTAGGCTGTGGCAGGTTCCTTTCTTTCTTAGAGCTGCATAAAATGATGATGCATCTTTTATCTTTGGCGCTGGCTTACATCTTAGGTGTGTGGAAATACAGCTTTTCCTCTCAAGGAGCTTAGAGTGCTTCTTTAGGGTTAAAAGTTAGAGAGAGAGAGAGAGACATGGCAGGGACAAGAGGTAACCATGTGGGGCGCGGGGGAACACAGTAGGTGCTCAATGAGAGAGCGCAGTATGAGCGAAGGAGGAGGGCTCAGGTCTAACTGGGAGCCCCCCAGGGTTTTCTCTGAGGAGGGAGAGTGTGAACCAGGTCTTGCAGGATGAATGTTTAAGAGGTGGAACACGGTGGCGGGGCGCTTCACCCTCAGGGAAAGCACAGGCCCAGGCTGCGACTTGCGGCGGTGCAGCCGAAGCGAGCCCCTCGCTGGAAGGAGGGTGAGGCTGCAGTGGGAGTGGACGTGACTGGCAGCTGCCCCATGTCACCCAAAGTGCATCCCTGACACCGGGCTGCCCCTCTGTCCTCCGCAGTCAGCAACTGAAGGGTTAATGCGGGCTCAGCCCTGAGCCTCCTGGTCCTTTCTGATGGGGGCTGGGGCAGTGACAGGTGGTGTTCATACCACCCTGGATGGACAGAGAACCCCCACCTCCACCCCAGCCAGACCGGAGAATGGCAGGCAAGAGCAGTGGTCCAGCCACCAGGTCACCAGACATTTAACGTTGTGCACCTCGTGTTTGCACACGCACCCCAAAAGTTGTGCGCTGATTTCTGGATGTAAATAAGTATCATGGAGCTCTTACGTAAAACCTAAAATACACAAAAGTGGGAGTTAAAATTAGAGAAAAACAAACAGAAATTGAAGTTAGAGCATCTTCTGACCGTGGTGATGCACCTCGGGCCCCCGCCTTCCCCATCCCACCCCGGTGAGTCCACCCACTGGCCGGGGCGCCATCTAGACTTTTTGGAGAAGCTGGGGCTGGGCAGTGAATTTACCCTTCACACTAGAAAAAGGCAGGAGGAACTCAGGAGAGAAAATGGCTATAACATAGGCCCAGAAATGCCTGGAATGTTTCTACACATTGCAAGGATGTCCTGTCCTGGACCCAGTTGTCAGTTACCATTGGGTCTACGATTGGGCCATTTTCCTGGCCCCAAGGCAACATCTCAAGGTGCAGGTGCATGACTCACTAAGGTGATGGAGCTCTGGGCACAAAAGGAACAACAGGAAGCCACGGGGAGGGGCCCGGCGCTTTGGAGCCCTGTGGAAGAGCCGCTGGGAGCCAGGAGCCCAGGGTGTGAAGGAGGGGAGGGCGGCTCCTGGCCAGGCTGGAGCAGGCACGTGGGCAACTCAGGGCCTGAGCAGGACAGCCCCCCTGGCCCACGTGCCTGGGGTCTGGGTGGCCTGGCCGTCTCCCCGCTCCTTCAGAGGCTTTCTAAGGGCGCAGGCCCACGTGTACTTCCCCTGGCTGAATTTACTTCGGATCCCCTCCTCCTCTGCCAGCGAGGTCTCACCAGGCTGCACGCACAGCAGTTAACTTGCACGGAGTCTTCTCGTCTCGTTTTGTTTCACACAGGATCAGAAGCGCACATCTCCACCCTTCAAAGGACTGGACGCTAGAAACAACTCAGCTGGGCTCCAGACTCGAATTAAAAAAAATAGCTTAATAGAACAGAAGGAAGTAGCACAACAGGGTGGTCCTAACGCCCGATGCGTCTTTAGCCCCCTTCGTCGTTCATTCCTAAGGACGGAAGCGTTCTAACTCACCTAACCTTTCACCCCGAGGACTTTCCATCGGACAAACGGGATTCTCCCACCAGGACCGGCGAATTGTTGCCGGGAGCCTCCCGCCCCGCCCCCAACCCCCGTCCTCCTGGCCGCGCCCCAGGCTGCGGCCAGCAGGTGGCGCCCCCGGCCCGCTGGGCGGGGAGGCCGGAGGGCCGCGGTGCGGAGGCTGCGCCCGGGGGAGCTGCGCCCTGTCCTGCCGGCATCTGGAACGCGTTAGCCGCGGCCCGCGGAGCCGAGGCTCGTGTCCTCGGAGGGGAGTGAAGGCCTGGGGCGGGGCGCGGCGGGAGGGCGAGCCGCTGCCGCACCCCCGGCACGTCCGCTCCGCTCCGGGGGACGCGCGCGGCCGCAGGAAGGAAGCGGTGCGCCGGGGCCTCCAGGCGGAGGACGGCCGGGCGGCGGCGCAGAGCGCGCGGCTGGCCAGCCCTCCGCTTACGGCACGGCTGACCCTCCCAGGCGGGGCAAAGGGAAGGGTGGGGGCCGGCCACCGTCCTGCTCTGCGTGACGTGCCCTTTCTTCCGAGGGTGACTACGGGCGAGGCTGGAGGGGTCCGCTTCCAGAAAACGTCCGCGTCCTTCAGCCACCCCTCCCCGCCCTTGTTGTCCCCTTTTACTCTTTTCTGGGCCTTGAGGATGCAAACTGGTCCTACTTAGTGCTGGGCGGGCTGCGAGATCCAGGGGCCGGGAGGTCCAGGCGCCGCTCCGGGTGGGGGCGGGGGCCAGAGGGGGGCGGACCTGGAGGCTGGTGGGGGGGCCGGGCCAGCCGTCACCCTCTCGGGGTTGGGAGTGAGGTCAGGTTCTCCCTCCCAGTGCTTCAGCCGGAGCCGCCTTCGTGGCCAAGGTGGACTGGAGCTCCGCCTGGGGCCCCGCCCCTGAGGGTGGCCGCCGCTGCATCGCATCATTCCGTACCTTTCCACATAAACCACATTGTTTGCAGCTGCAGAAGCTGGCTGCCCCGCCTGGACGGCCTCATCGTGTGATCTGGGGGGAGGGTGTGGAGGAAAGTGTTTAGAGCTGTCGCGCGCAGGGCCCCCAGGCCAGGCCCTTCTCTGTCCCACTTCCCCAGGGCTCCCTGAGGAAGGGTTACTAGCAGCAGGTCAGGAGACGGAGGCATACTGCCGCCGGCCCCACAAATGTGATGTCCCCTCAACCCAGTGAATGAAATAAAAACTGCTGTTAATAGGTCGCCAAGGTCAGCTCAAGATTGGGGAGGTAGGCTGTGTGTATATGGAATTAAATGATCTGCAAGCGCTCGAAATGAACTCCAAGTGGAGTAGAGGACAGGAGAAAACGATCTAGTGATCACAGTGGATCCCAAGTTGAAATGAGTCATTGGGATGGGACAGTGATGACTAGGGAGGGACACTGGGAAAAGCGCAACGGAAATGCTTCGTCTGCACCCGGCACCTCCCCTCTGTTGTTACAGGACGCCCAAGTCCTGGTCTCAGAAATTTAGGGGAAATATACCTTACACGATAAAACAAGTCATAAGCTCCTTGAGGGCAGAATTGTGACTTACTTCTTCTGCGTCTCCCAGTCTTAACATTTACCAGTCGTGTACAACCTCAGTCGTGTACAACATCATTTACAAGATGTTTTCACTCACGATGACTTTTCAACAAATTCTTATTGAAAGAACGAATGAATCAATCCCAGAATGAAAAACAATTTTGCATGTTGAAAGAGGCTAAATCATTAAGAATCTACTGTGATGATAGTCAGACATCGTGTGGCCTGGATGGTCAGCGCTCCCATTTGGACTGCATGCAAAACAGATTAGTCAGAACAAATTGTAACCTGCTGGGTTGATGTGCTGGACAATTAAAAAAATCAAAATAGAGGCAGAGAGAGCTCATAAATCTCCTTCTCTGCGGCTGGGGCCCTAGTCCAGGCTGGCTCCCCAAGCAAGATGAGGGCTCAGACCAGCAGAGGCTTCCCTCTGGAGGAGGGGTCGAGGCCAGCAGAGCAGGGATGCTCTGTGACCCCGGGGAGGCCTGAGTCTTTCAGTGTTAATTACCCCCCGACAACGGGTCCTTGAGGAAGGTCTGTCCGTCCACTCTGATAGAGGACTTGGCTGTTTCGAGGTGACAAGACACAGCTGCTCAGGGATTTCCCTGGGGCTTCGCGCTGTCAGGTCGGGGCAGGGGGTGGGGGTGGGATAGGTGGGCCCCAGAAGGGTTTGAAAATCCTGCAGGAGAGAGAGCGCGCCTCTGCTCTCACCTGGGCCCGCGGGCTGTGCCCCACTTCCACACTCCCTCCCCTCCAACTGCAAGTGCAGCTTCCTTGAAAATCCATCCTCAGTGACATACACCACCCTCGGGAGCTACTTGCAATCCTGCAAATGATCTTTCCTGGATGTATATTCACCCAGAAAGCTTAAACTTAAGTACTCCTTTCAAAATGCCAGGGAAGCACTTCCCCTTGGAGTGCTTGCCTTCTGCAGGGTGGAAAAGGAGAGCCTTGAACTTGGGCTCATTTCCTCGCAAGGGGAGCTTCCAAGGTGAGCTTTCAGTGACCACGCATTGACCGTATTTACCGTTTCCATGATTTTCTTCCACGCTGAGTCATGAGCGGCAGGTAGGTGGCCGCACCCCCAGCTGGGCACCGAGAATCAGAACGGAGTCACCATCTTCATAGTAACACCTTCTCCTCTACAGCCTGGATTTTCAAGAAAAGAGAGAACAAAGCGTCTTCCCATCCTTCCTCTCTCTCTTCCTATCGCTCCATCTACCTATGCAGCTGAACCACTTTCTGCTCATTAGTGGCTTAGACCAGAATTTCTCAACTTCGGCATTACTGACATTTGGGCCAGATAATTCTTTCCTGGGGGGACAGCCTTTGTATTGTTTTAGCAGCATCCCTGGTTTCTACACACAGACGCCGGGAGCACCCTGCTCTCTGCCGGCTACAACCACCGCCAGCATTTCCAGCTATTGCCAGCTGTCCCCTGGCGGGTGGGGGGGGGGGGCGTGTAAAACCGACCCCAGTTTAGAACCACTGGTTTAGACAAATTAAAAATGGAAGTTTCTGCTGTCACACTCAGTAGTAACTGTTCTCACACGTTATCACGACAGCTGTGGTGTCCCCAGGATCACCCGATAAAGGGATTTATTGATAAAATAAAAGCACGCTTCTCTTCCAAGGCCAACATTTGTCATTATCTGTCTCCCTCCGCCCCAGCATCTTTGAAACAGTGTGAACTGTTTTGCTACTCAGAATGATGTCTCTGTGTTTTGGTCTCTACCATTAGTGACAAAATAAGTTTATTTTCCTTGGGAAACATGCTTTTGCATTTTTTTCTACAAAAAATTGATTTACTTGGAAGTGATTTAAGAGTTTCTTAACTGCCAGTCTGCTGGAGATTGGGATGAACCACTGTTCCAAGGAAATTCAATTATGAAATGTAAAGTGCCCTAATTCCGATTCATGTGTTAGCGCTTTTCCCGGTTTTCTCTTTTTGGCAATCTGTTGGAAGTTAGTGAGTTCAGATGTGCCGGTCCCACTGCTTACAAACTCTGGTCCAGATTCTCCTCAAGGCCAGGTTTACAGTCAAGGACTGTCGTGTTGTCCCGAGACGCGGTCTGTGTGTCAGTCACGCTGTTCTGTGGATGCTGGGTGCCCTGCTGTCATCCTGACCTTGTTCCCCCGTGAACTACTTCTGGATCCTTGATCCATTTTGTGCTTTGGGGCTATTCCACGAGCCTGTCGTTACAACAACAGAAAGGAAAGCTAAACGTGAGGAATAACCTGCCGATAGTGAGAAAGGGTTGGTGAGAAGAACCACACCTCGGCGGGTGAGCGTTAGCCAGGGTGAGTGAATAACCTGTGCAGCCGTGTCAGTCCCCGCCGTCTGACGATTCAGGTTGTGACAGTGACTAGGAACGCACCCCTGTGGTGTCACCTTTCACGTGTGGGAGATGCGGTGAAGGATGCTTTCAGGACACTTTCCCCCAGAATAGCGCCGCCGGCATTACGGCCTTCAGGCTCCTGCCAGGCGGCCTCCTGGAGGACAGGTGGCGTTCAGCCCCTTGCAGGAAAGGCTGAGCTCGAGTCAACAGTGTTAATTAGACGAGGATGGCAGAGTGAGAAAGCACTTTGTTCTTGTGACTCCGGACGCTCGGGGGTCCTTCCCCTGCGGAACGGCAGGCCCCCCGTGGGCCGGAGTCTGGCTCCGGGAGTCTCCCCGCTGCGCGGACTCCCGAGGGGCTCTGGGCGGAGGAGGGTGAACGAGGCTGCCGCTTCCGCCCGGACGCTGTGTGCCCGGAGGGGCACTTTCAGCAGAGGGTGAAGCCTGGAGCTGAAATGCGGGCGGACAGCTCCACAATGCCGGGCCCTGTGGGTTTGCGCCGCACAAATCCGTTCTTTTGACAAAGACCAATGTGCCGGGGCGTGGGACAGCTCAGCAGTGGCCCCACAGTGGCCCTAGGCGCCACCCAGAGCCAGGGCCTCCGGACCCCCAGCCAGCGGCTCCCAGCCTTCGGCCCAGAACCAGGCTTGGGTCAGGGGGCGCCTGCTCCCTCCGGTGCAGGGCCTCCAGGAACATGCCTGTCCCCGACTCCCTCAGCCCCGGGGGCTGCCTGGTCGCACCTCCACGCCCGTTTCTCCCCGGGCGCGTGGGTTCGTTGGCCGGGGAGGGTGTGGCTGTGGCATCAGCGCTCCTTCAGATGACCCCCAGGGGACCCCCACGGAGCGGGCAGGATTGCAATGGGCTGTTTTCCCTCTTTAGCACAGGCAGGTCTGGGGAAATGGACGCGAAATACTGAGGTAGATTCATTTGAGAACGATTTTTATCTCACCTCCATTTTTGAAAAGCCTCACAGACGGGTGGAGCGCGCTGGCTGGGGGGTGCCTTAGCCGTGGCCCCCGCCCCCCGGGAGAGCTGCGTGCACTCGGCCACTGTTAGCGCTGCTCTTGCCACTGTCACCGGCTGACGTTCCCGCGCGCTTGCAGTTGCCAGACGTGGTGCACGGGCTCCTCCGTTCCTCACCGTCCTACCACCATCCCCGCTTGGTGGCTGAGGAAACTGAGACCTGACAGGCTGGATGTTTGCCCAGAGTCGTAAGCGGCGAGCTGGGGTTCCGGGCACCCCTCCTGGCTGTGAGGACTTTGCTAGGCTGGGGCTGGTGGTCTCCCTGCTGGAAGCCCCCGGCAGGCTGGCCGACCTCCAGTGGCTGCTTTTTGCCCTCACACATGTTCCCTTCGGTCCTCATCTCTGGAAGCCCCTCCCCCAGGCCACACCCTGAGAAACGTGTGAAGTGGAATCTTCCTCCCCGAGGCTTCGAGGCTTCACCCGGGCGGCTCCAGCCCCGAGGGGAGCCAGTGCCTTTGTGGAATTTATGGTTAGTTCTGCTCCGACCCTTCGCGGACACCACAGAGGACAGGAATGGCCACAGCTCCAAGTCATTTCCTTCCCACGCAGTGATGGAGTGTGGCAGCGTCAGCCAGCAGCCAGCGCCTTGTCTGCAGGCGGCGTGACGTCCTGGTATCAGCCCATTCCTAGGCGTCTGCTTTCCCCAAGCCGTTCCCTCCTGCCCCCACCCCTAGTTAGGGAAATGAGGACATCAAGGCTTACAGGGGACCTGGACCGCGACTGCCAGTGGCTGGCAGACCTGGGCCAGAATTCAGCTCCCTGGATCCCCATCGGGAAATCCCACGGAGGGGTGAGTACTGTGAAGCTTCTCCCACCCCAGAATGTTCGGTTCCCGGCACAGGGTGCTATGGGGGCTGGAACATTCCAGAGGAAACACACACAAGATGAGAGACAAAGATCTGCGAGCACCAGACTCACCAGAGTCCGGGTGAGGGTGGCCGCCCAGGTCAAAGGACTCCCGCAGGAAATGCTGGCTCCCAGGCCTGCAGGCTGGGAGGAAGCCCGGCTTTGTGCCCTGTCTGCGCTGCTCAGAGCGCTCCCTGCCTCCAGGCAGAGTCAGCCCAAGGTGACTCAGACTTCCTGAGAAGCCTCTTATCTCAGCCCGCTCGGACATCTGCGCCTTCCTCGCCCAAGTGTCACCCACGCAGGGCCACCCCCTCTCCCAGCCAGATCAATGGCCCTTTGCCGCTCTGCAGGGAGGGTCCCAGGAACATCCCCATGACGAAGGGCTCGGTGACTGTCCCTTGAGGATTTCTGTTTGTTTCTGCTTCCCTGTCCTCCTCTCTCTGCTCAGAGGCTCCTGAGGGTCCAGGAAGAACTGACTCATTCTCCCCATGAACTTCTCGCTTGCAGGAGGAACAGAGCCATCGCTCTATTTTTTCCATTTTTTCCCCCAGACTGCATCAGAACGAGAGGCTGGCTGGGGAGAGTGTACTGGCGGGACAGGAGGACCACGCGCTGTAAACTGGCCTCATGGATGAGTTCTCTGGTTACGGCTCCCCGGGGGAGGCGGTGCAGGGCGGGGGCAAGCCGCACCCACGCTCCCTCAGACCTGAGCACGCGTGTCCCAGACAGAAGACTCCCGCACATCTCGTCAAAGGCCGTCTGTGAAGGGGCTGGCAAGGGGGACGAAAGTCCCTTCTGAGTTTTCTTGTTGATCAGGATGGTGGAGACCCTGGGGCTTCCCTGCACGAAAGGGTTCTGTGCGGTCATCAGACGCTGTAAGAGAAAGGCCTCAGCAGGTGTGTTCCCTGAGGGCTGTGCCTTCTCAGCTGGGCTTGGTCTTCTGCTGTCAAGGTTCCCCGAGGTCCTTTCATTTTAGAGTTGAGGACATTAGAGTCTCAAAAGAGTGAAGTGATTGACCTAAATCCTAACGACATTAGTGATGTTGTTCGGACTCAAAGTTAAGCTTCCCGGCTCTGGCCTGGTCCCTTTTCCAGCAGATCACCCCTCCTGCCGCGGAGCGGCCAGCTTGTCTTTTCTAAACAGCTCTCTTTCCAACGTGTGAGTTGCTGGAAGGCAAATGGTACCACCACTTTGGAGGACAGTGTGGCAGTTTCTTACAGAACTAAACATACTCTTACCATGTGATTCAGGAATTGTGCTTCTTGGAATTTTTCCAAATGAGTTTAAAACGTGTGTCACACACGGTCCTACACACGAATGTTCATAGCAGCTCTATTCAAAACTGCCAAAACCTGGAAGCAGCCAGTGTATCCTTCAGTGGGAGAATAGATAAATAAACCCTGGTCCATCCAGGCAGTGGAATATTATTCAGTGTGAAAAAGAAGCAGCTATCAAGCCATGAAAAGACAAGGAGGAATCGTCAAGGCATATTGCTAAGTGAAGGAAGCCAAGCTGAAAAGGGAACATCCTGTATGACACCGATTATATTGGATATTTGAGTATTATAGAAAAGACAAAACTATGGAGACAGTAAAAAAAAAAAATCAGTGGTTGCCAGGAGTTTGTGGGGGAGAGAGGGATGGGTGAATACATGAGACTCAGGGGACTTCTGGGGCAGTGAAATTATCCTGTGTGGTGCTGCAGGGCTGGCTATGTGATGTCACACTTAGGCAAATCCCACAGAACTGCGCAACACAGAGAGTGAAGCGTAATAATGTTTCAACACTGATGCATCACTTGCAACAAAGATAACCAGATGAGGGCAGGGTGTTAGGGGGAAATTGGGAGAGAGAGTGGATGGGAACACTGTATTTTCTTCTCAATTTTTCTGTAAAACTAAAACCACTGTAAAAAGTAAATTCTATTAATTAAAACAACAACAAAGCCACCAACTTACTTCTTAAAACCTGTTCCTCTTCCAACGTGCCTTGGCTCAATCAGCAGTTCCATCAGCCGTCCAGTTATAGGAGCCAGAAATCCAGAAATTGACCTTGATAACTTCTCACAAAAAATTCTGCAGCCAATCAATCAGCAAGATCTGCCGCTGTGACCTTGTGAATGATCCTGAACTTGACTCATTCTCTTCCCCTCCACCAGCAGCCCAGTTCCTCCGCCTCACGTGGGCGGCTACAGTGGCCTCTTCTAGCTCCACCTGCTTCCGCCCTGACCCGGCCATCTCTTCCCATGTTGTATCTCCCTTGGCTTTAAGACACAAGGCTGAGAATATCACTCCTGCTTAAATCCCTTCTGCCTTCTTATCGCTCCCAGGATGAAGACAAAGCGTCTTCGTGTGGCTTCCCTTCAGGGTCTGTTCCTCCCAGCCTTTCTGGGCTCATTTTCCACTGCACCCTCATGTGTGTTTCAGGCACACTGAGGGTCCTTCCCCCCTACCCCCACTATTAACCTTTGTGCATTTTGTTCCTTTCCTTGGAATGATTGCTTCTCCCTTCTCATCATCGGGTGCCTTCTGCTCCATCCTTTAAATTTCAGTTGAATGATCACTTCTTCGGAGACGCCGTCCCTGATGCCTTTGATTGGGTCAGATCTCCGTATTTATGCTCCACAAAACTTGATGTTGTATGTTTACTTATGGTTGATGGAGGCCAGCCTGTCGGCTGTACAGACTGTAGTAAGGTAAGACAGGCCGTAAGCTCCATGGGGTAGAGCTGGGTCTGTTTGTGCTGGTCACGCTCCCAACACAGTGCTCAAAACACTTTGTTGATGGGTGAATACAGACATAGGTAAAATGTCGCTGCTGATTTGGAAGGTGGTGAATTTCCACTGAAGCCTCCGCCAGTGGCACCGTCTTTGCCCTTGGTTTAAAGCAAACAAAGAGACTGTGTCCTTCGCCAGGGGAGCAGGGACCTGTTTGAGTGATTCAGAATTTCAGAGGGAGCACATGTATTCTCTGAGAATTCTGCTTTTTCTGAAAGCTCACCGACCCAGCTACACGGACTCACTCCATCCGTGATCTCATTAGGGAGGGAGCGTTTTGGATTGAAATGCATTTGGCTGTTGAAGAATCCTGATTGCAAAATAGGGTGACTTCATTCTCCTCTTTTTTTCCCTCAGAAGAAACACAGTCTTCACACTGGGGCGTCTGGGCAGGATTCCCTGAAGGAACAGAAAAACAGTGTTTCAGAGACACCCAATTTTTGCTCCATAAAAGGACCATTGTCAAGAGGGCTTTTTGTGTCCACTTTGGTCACTTTTCTGTGTGTCTGTCATAGAATGTCACACCTCCAGGTTTTGGGTTCTCCAGTTTGGGTGGTTATTTATTATTTATTGCCCTCCCTGGGGTTCAGAGCCCCACCCACCTCTCTCTGTACTGAAGTTCCATCCCAAGAGCTTCGGGAATCCCACAACCCCGCCTCCATGGGCTTTCGGACGCCGCTGAACTCAGGTGGCAGAGCCACTCATTCTCATTTCCACTCATTTATTCATTCAACAAACACCCAGAGATGGGATGACAGGCACTGAATTTGCCGCAGCGATTTCCTTGGCCTCAGTGACTTGCTCTTCCTCCCCCGAGGGTGTGAGCTCTGGGGGGCCTGGGACCCCATCCACTCTGCTCACTGGCGTGTGTACCGTAAGTGCCTCGAATGACGCCTTGCAGTCTGTGAACACTTGTCGGGAGGCTGTGTGAATCCTTCATGTTAGAGTGTGTTCCAGACACCTTCCTATGTTTTGCCTGCCTAGCTTTCAGCATCCGTTTCTCCCTTTTTGGGGGAATTAGAACTGTTGACATAAATAATCCATAAACAATCAATAATAAGAATAGGAAAGAGTTTTATCTGAGCCAGAGTGAGGACTGCCTGGAAGCCCGCTTCCCAGACAGCTCGAAGGAGCTGCTCCGGAGAAGCAGGGGTCTCGGCACAGCTTTGTGTCTTGTTAGAATAAAGGACTTCACAAGCCAGGGATACATTCTTTCAAGGTTTCAAAAAAAAAAAAAAAGGACCGACCAGCATGTCCACAGCGAGGCATGTGGCCTGGGCGCCTGGGAAGGGAGTCTTGTCATCAAAGGAGGACCAGCACTGGCGTCCCAGGAATAGGGGCATGTCGTCTTTAACACAGACATCCTTTACTTCTGGCCCAGGTGCCCTTTTCTTTAATAATCAAAGCAGATGTACAATGCATGTTTGATAGGCCACAAACAGGCTCTTCTAGTCAGCATAAAATTCAGGTTAACTCATGTGTAAGCCAGAGTGACTTCCCTAAATTTCAATATGTGAAAGTTTCTTTTTATCAGAACCCTGGTTTTCCAGGAAGAAAAGCTGTTATTCCACTGACTCTCAGACTCTGGGGTGTGGGAGGAGGCAATCTTACCCTCAAGATTCAGGTCACTAAGACTGGCTCCCAGATCTTCTGGTGGGTTTCTTGGGCAGAGAAGCCCCCACCCACACTCCGACCCCAGAGGACTTGAAACAGGAAGGCTGTTATGTCTGTCGCTGTCGGGGCCACCATGTAGTGGCAACCTGCCTGGGAGTGGAGCCCAGACGGGGAAAACAGTGCTTAGGAGAATCAAGGAAACCAGTTCTGATGACATTGCTGCTTCTGCTTCCGCTGGTGTCTTTCTGTGTCAGCTTCTCCAAGCTGTCATAACAAAGCACCACAAACTGGGTGGCTTAAAAATCCAGTCATTTTGGACCAGGGCCCACCCTAATGACCTAATTTTAACTTGATTACTGCTGTAAAGTCCCAGTTTGCAAATAAAGTCACACACGCAGGTACTAAGGATTGGAACTTCAGCATCTTTCGTGGGGGACACAGCTCAGCCCACGGTGCAGAGCAGCTCTGGCGGCTGAGAGCCTTACATGCTTACTGCTTCAGTTCCCTGACGCAGACCAAGAAGTACCAAGTTTGTCTTCCTATGGAAAAACCACCCTTTTCTGGCATTGGTCCGTCCAAAGAAAGTTTGCAGTTAAGTAGCAATTGATCAGCACTTACTTCCTGAGCAATTCTCTGATGGCATATAATGTGGATCATGAATCATCACTTTTTATCCCTGCATTTCCCAACCACTCTTGCGACTACATGGCCGTAAGACTCAGTTCTGGCCTGGAAAATGTAAGTGGAAGTGGTATGTGCAACTTTCCAGAAAGGTCCCTAAAGAGAGGGACTGTACTTTTATCCTTTCCTTTCCTCCTCTGTGATGCCTGGAATGCAGACATGATGGCTGGAGCTAGAGCAACCATTTTATACCATGTGATGACTTTGGGAATGGAAGCCACATCCAGCAGAACAAGACGGGGTCTGCGCTGTCCCTCGGCGGGGCTCTGCATGAAGGTCCTGCAGGGAACATCTGGAGGGGTGAGGACGTGTCCAGACAGCCAGGGAGCGAGGCTCCCTGGAGCCTCCAGCAGCCACTTCTCACCCGAGGAAGAGGGCTCCACAGGGAGATGGCTTATCTTGGGTTCTAGATGAGCCTGGAACAGCTTGTCGTCAAAATAGCAGGGATCAAAGATCTCTCAGGTCATGTCAGAAGGACTCAGGAACCAGAGTGAAAAAGGTTCTGACTGGCTAGAGAAGTGGTAATTTGAACATTCCTGAGAATAAGAGCTGCAATGAATTGAAACACTTCCAATATATTTAAACCCATGAATTCATTACAGAACCCGAGACCTCAGTCACTCCTGGGGCACGCAAAGCATTCTGAAAACTGGTAAGGGGAAAAAAATCCAGAATTTGTCCTGCTTTTCCCATGAACTGCAGCTCAAGGTCGCCAAAGAGTGGATGAGAAGTGTCCTTTATAGAAATGAAGATGAAAAATGAAGGAGTGAAGTGTTAGACTAGAGCCAATTTGAAGCTGCCCAGGAAATGGCTTTTCTGGTCACCCATCGTCCGCACTTGCTCACATCGCAAAATGTCAGACGACAGGCAGTACGTGCCACTGATGTTTACATCACCGTCTCTGGAAAAGTAAACCTGGACCTGGTTCTGGACCTGGTCGAGGCTCTAGACCTTACAGCCAGTTTATAGGGGACAGAGAGACGAGTGAAAGGACACCGTGGGGATGTGATCAGCACAATCCTTGGGAAACTCAGTTCTTTCTACAAATAAGGAAACAGTGAGAGAGGGAAGAGGAAGCGGACAATCAAAGAGACTTACAGGGGTGGGTGGCCCTGTGGCAGCCCGGGCCTCACCTGGCTCTGCCGCGCCCCCTCCTGGCCTCGTGCTGCGCAGGGCTTCCTTTCAGCCGGGCTCCCCCTGCCTAGTGCCGGGCCTGTCTTTACCTCCTCGTTGCATTCCCGGGAGAGCTGGCTTGGCCCGGGCCCTCTCTCTGTTCCAGGCCAGGCCGCAGGTCAGAGGCCGGGCAGTGGACCGCCTGGCTGGATCATCTGTCCATCTTCGACTTACTCAGGTGGCGGCACAGGGCCGGGGGGCCTCGCAGGGAGGGGTGACACGTGCTGGGCTCTAACCCGGAACGGCAGCGCGAGGACCCCAGGGGGCTGATCGGCTCCCACCGAAAGCGTTGGTTTCCCCCTGATTTTCTTCTTAGTTTTCATAGAAATTCTGAGTGCCAGAGACACACGTCTGAGACCCTTTAGCCAGTGATTTTGGGGAGGGGGGAAGGGAGAGGGGGTGGAGAGGAGAGGTGGGGTGGGGGTGGGGCCAGCCCTCCGCGGGTGTGGAGGGGGTTCTCCCGTTGCGTCGATGCAGGCGCCGCCTGGCTTCCCCTTCTCGGTGCCGTACGTGCTGGAGTTCGCACACCTGATTCTTCTCCTTAGGAGCTGTGTGTCCAAGTAGAAGATTCTGAATTTTGGATGGGTTAGCGCAGGAAAAGTCAAGAAGAGTCCTGGGCACAGGGGGGGGTGACCTGGAGCCGGCTTCCGACCCCCTGGGTGCGGTTCCATCTCATACACTGAGTGAGGGACCCTGGGAACCCTTGGTCGTCTGGCTGGGGCGCCAGGAGGTACAGAGGCTCGCACCGCAAGCCCGCGAGGCTGGTCCCTCTCGCAGTGACAGCAGTGGGCGGATGAGCCCAGAGGCCCATCATGCTGACTCGTGGGGAATTTTCTGCCCACAGAGGAGGGAAAAATGCATCTCCCTAAAGCTGACAGTCAAAGGCCAGGCAGGCCCTGTGGGAGGGAAATAACTCAGGCTGTAGATTTTCTGTGTGAGGCTTGGAGCCCCGCCACGAACAACATAGACACAGATGTGATTAGAGCATTGTGGCCTCCCGAGGCACCACCTGTGTGCTGGCAGGTGGCTGGGCCGAGGTCACTCCCAATGGCTCTTTAACTGGTTGGTCCGGGGGCCTGGCCCCCAGCTGGACCCTGGTCCCCGTCACCTGCAGCACTAGGAGCTCAAAGGGTCGCTCAAGCTGTGCAAGGCTTTCAGTCTGCGTCTTCGCGGGCTCTTGTGGAACTACGTGTAGGTCACCTGCCGCCCCCTGCCTGCCCACGACGGCTGCCCTGGCCCCTGCACACAGCGGGGCCCACCGTCTTCCCTAGATTCCCCCAGAGAGAGGGCACCACCTTCTGAGAGCTCGCTCCCTGCCTGCCCAGGCCAGGCCTGCAGCGCCCGCTGCAGCCAGGCCCCTCGGGCTCTGTCTCCTGTCACTGACCTCCTTGCTGCCCCAGGAAAGGGGAGAGCCAGGCCCCACGGACTCGGGGTTGCAGAGAGGGAAGGATTCCAAGGGAAGGATTCCAGAGGACTGAAGAAGCAGAGTCCCAGAGAGAGGGGAGGGGGAGGAAGGCTTCTGGAGGAGGAGGGGGGCCACCGGCGAGGGTCAGGGCACAGCTTTGGCTCGTGCGCGGGAGGGAACGTGGGTCCATCCAGGGAACCCTCAGCTGTGTGCTTTCCTGCCACTCAGCAAGGATGCAGTGACACAGAGACACAGCCACCTCCCGGTCCTGGGCTCTTTCTAGGATGTACCTGAGAACCCTGGAGATAGGAGGCGGCTGGAGTCGCTGTGAGGAAAACAAAGGGCTTGCTGGGGTGCAGAGAGGCCGGAGCACGCTGGACTCCTGGCTGGGCAGGCCGTGGGCAGGGGCAGAGCACGGGGGGAGGGCAGGCCGTGGGCAGGGGCAGGGCACGGGGAGTGGGCAGGCCGTGGACAGGGGCAGAGCAGGGGGGAGGGCAGGCCGTGGGCAGGGGCAGGGCACAGGGGGAGGGCAGGCCGTGGGCAGGGGCAGGGCACGGGGGGAGGGCAGGCCGTGGGCAGGGGCAGGGCACGGGGAGTGGGCAGGCCGTGGGCAGGGGCAGGGCACGGGGGGAGGGCAGGCCGTGGGCAGGGGCAGGGCAAGGGGAGTGGGTAGGGGCAGGGCACGGGGGGAGGGCAGGCCTTGGGCAGGGGGAGGGCAGGCCGTGGGCAGGGGCAGGGCACGGGGAGTGGGTAGGGGCAGGGCACGGGGGGAGGGCAGGCCTTGGGCAGGGGGAGGGCAGGCCGTGGGCAGGGGCAGGGCATGGGGGGAGGGCAGGCCGTGGGCAGGGGCAGGACATGGGGGAGGGCAGGTCGTGGGCAGGGGCAGAGCGTGGGTGTGGGGAAGAGGGGGTGCTGGGAGAGGAGTTTCAGAGGGACTACCCGGCGGCCTGGTGACTCTGGGGAAGAGAAGTCCAGCCTGGCCCCTGATGGCCCCGTGCTGAGCCTGCACGACACTGCTCTGTGCCTGCTCCTCCTTGAATCTCGGGGTAGGGGTTCCGGAGTATGAGGGGTTCTCCAGTGAGATTTGAAGCTGCACGTTGAAGGCTTCTTACTGAAACATGGACAGGTCACTGGAGTGGAAAGGGTGGGATGGATTCTGGAACAGCTTCTTGGTGACAGCAGTTCTCTGCTGTTCATCCAAAGAGCATCTTGTTTCCAAAGAATGCTGAAAGGAGCCTGTTGGAGAGGTGAATTCTCAGCCCCCACTCCAGATCTACTGAATCAGAAACTTGGGGGGGTGGGGGGGCCCTGGCAAGCCCTGTCTCAGAAGGCCTCCAGGTGACCTGGCACTGAGCCTGTTGGCGGCTGGCCTCCACCTGGCCAGGTCTGGCCCGGAGTGAGGGTTTGTATTTGCTATTCTGGGGACAGAGACCCCAGGTGAGGTCATGCACACACACACCTGGGCTACGGCATGGCTCACAGTGAACGACCACTATGGGGACAGGTTGGATTGTCCCAACACTGGGGTTTGAGGCCAGCGCCCTGGTGCGGGCTGAGCTCCCCTAGGAGGAAGAGAAGAGGGCAGGAGATGGAGGGGCGGGGGGAGCGTGGAACTGCTGATGTCACAATGCCCCCATTTACTCCTGACATCGGGCTCCTGGACCACCTGGGGCAGCAGAGACAGGACAGAGGGGGACGTGGGGTCGACGTGCAGGGGACATCTGCACCAAAAAATAAGCCCTGGGCAGGAGAACCCCCAGGACACTGAAGGAAGAATGGGGAACCACAGGCGCCTCTCAGGTAACAGTCGGGGCCTCCTCGCTCACCCGCTGGAACACCAGGTGTCCCTGTGAGACAGCTGGGGATGAAAGGAGAAAAAAGCGCTGCCCCAGCCACCAGGAGGTCGCGCCCTTCATAGCAGGAGAACCTGCGCCGGATCCAGGATCCCAGGGTCTCCGTGACCCCCGGGACTCCGGACTCTGTACAAGGCCTGATGTCCGGAGTCTGATTAACTTGGCAGAGGGTTCGTTTGTGGTTTTGAAAATGGTCAGGTACCTCCACAGTGCAGTCAGGGTGACAGCTCTCCTTGAACAGGGAAACAAACCAAAATGGGGCTCGCAGCCCGTTCCCCCAGAGCTCAGGACCAAGGGGATGTTAAGTAGGCTTGGTGATGCCCTCGCTGGTAAGAACCCGTCCGAACCTGCAGAGAAGATCATGGCAGCCACGTGAACAATGGTCTTTGAAAACGAAATGATGAGTATTCAAGTTGCTTATTTAAAAGTAGTTAAGAAGAGGAGTAAAAGGGGTTGGTAAGCAGAACAACCGTCAGTAAACCTTGTGATGGGGAAGGCACAGTGTAGATGGCAGGGCGGTGGGGAGGAGAGAGGGAGGGGCTGGGCCTGAACCCAGAGCCCCCGGAGGGGGGCTCTTTGCCTGCAGCCCTGGCAGTGGACGGCCTGGGGTTCCCTCCTCTCTCCAGTCTGAGTGGGGCCCTTGGCTGCCATATTGGAATGGGTTAGTGTGTGTGTGTCTTTGTGTGTGTGTGCATATGTGTGAATTTGTGCATATGTGTGTTTCTGTGTGTGCATCTGTGTATATACATGTGTGTGAGTGTGTGCACACGTGCGCACACGCCCACCCGCCTGCCCGCCTTCTAGAGCCCCTCCTTGGCTGAGCCGTCTGTCCTTCCTGCCGGGGGCTGTCAGTGGAGTCGGCTGCTGCACCCTGGGGTGTGAGGAGGGAGCAGCAGCTGGTACAGGCCACTCCCTGGGGAACTTTGGCAGAGAAAAAGAGGAAAATATAAGTCAGGGGAGCTTGGGGTCAGGGGAGGAATTTCTTGGAGGAGGAAGACTGGGGAGTGTTTGAATGTGGTGGGGGGAGCAGTTGGGAGATACTGGTGATGCGGTCGGGGGTCAGGCTGATGGGCGGAGCGTGTGGAGCGGGGGACCACGTGTGGATGGTTGGTGGGTGTCAGCGCAATGGCTCTCGATCCCAGGACTGGTCGCCAAGTGCCCAGATTGCCAGCATCCCCAGCATCTCGTGCTGTTGCTGGTGGGGACAAGCTCTGACCAGCAGAGGAGCGGAGGGAAGGTGCCAGACACCAAGCCGAGGTCGGGAGGATCTCTTGGGTCACAGATGTCTCAGTCTCTCACACCAGAAGGCTTGCCTGGCCCTTGGTCTTCCTCCCTCTCCAGTCCCCTCTCCAGCCCCATCCCCAGCCCCATCCTCACTTCACTAGAGAAAACCAGGGCCCAGAGAGGTTGATAACTTGCCCAAAGTCACACAGCTGATAAATACCAGGACCAGGCTCAGCCCCAGCACCCCCTGCCCCAGTATTCAAGCTCTGGACTCTGTAAGCACTGGGTTCCTGGTCCCTCTCTGACCCCTGACTCTGCTCCCTGCTGGATCTCCTAACATCGCTTTGCCTGCTCCTAGCTTGGTCCTTCTGTTCAAACCTCAGCCAGCCTGTGTCTCAACTTGGACGTCCCACCAGCTACTAGCCCTGGCCCCTGCTTCTTCCCCAGATCTCATGGGACATCCTCAGTCCCCATTTTCCTCAGGCCACTGTATCTCTGGTGACAGGGCATTTCCGGTTGGATGGGGACAATGTCATGTCTGATGGCTTCCGGGAAATGCGGTGGGGGGTCCGCTGCAGAGACAGGAGGTGGCGGGCAGAAGCCCTGGCTCTCAGAGGTCGGAGCTGTGGGGGATGTGCCAGGAAGTCAAGGAGAAAGGAAGGAATGGTCTGCCGAGTTGCGGTGAGCGCCTGGCTGAAGGCCGGCGTGGGCGGCGCAGCAGATCGGCGGCTGCCTGAGACACGTGGCCCGCTCTGATTTCCAGTGTTCATTGTTTATCCTTGATGTAAATATTTATTTCACCTTTGTAATTCTTCAGGTTTTTAGGAACATGGGAAAGAACAATTTTGTTCTGGTTTTAGACACTTTGGGCCTCAGAGAGACGAGAGCCAACTTGCTAATTACAGCCTAAAAGTCACCGGCGGAGGGCCAGGGCTGCTCCCCGCCGATGCGTGATTTCACTCGTAAGCACCCGCCCCGGGGCCCGCTTTCCACCACTGCTGATCCATTTTTCTCTGCTCCCCTCACCCTTCAGCCCAAGTCTCCACTGCTGCTACCGAGACTCTCTCATCCACCCCCGTGCCCCCCCGCCCCCTGCAGACTGGTGGTCCTGCCCTCCTGCCCTCCGACAGTGGCTGGGTCGTAGGTGACCCTCGGCCTGTCTACACAGTCTCCAGTCTTCTGTCTCCCTTTCCCCTTCCAACTTCTGCTCCACTCCCCCACCCGCCATCTCCCTCCCCAAACCCTCCCATCCTTATATTTTTTATTTTTTTGTTTTGCTTTTATTAGTTTTCTTTTACAGAAGAATTTTGTTTTTTTAAATCTGTTTTTATATATAGTGGTTAACATTTGCAAATCTTCAACTCCTAAGTTGATCCCTTCCCACCCCCTTTCCCCAGTAACCGTAAGATTGTTTACTATGTCTGTCAGTCTGGTTCTGTTTTGTAGATGAGTTCATGGGTGTCCTCTTTTTTCTTTCTTTCTTTTTTTTAACTGAAGTACATCAATTACAATGTGTCAGTCTCTAGTGTACAACACAGTGTCCCAGTCATGCGTATACACACATATATTTATTTTCATATTTTTTCCATTAAAGGTCATTATAAAATATTGAACATAGTTCCCTGTGCTGTATAAAAGAAAAGTTTTAAAATCTATTTTTATATGTAGTGGCTAACATTTGTAAATATCAAACCCCCAAATTTATCCCCTCCCACCTGCTTTCCCCAGTAACCATAAGATTGTTTACTAAGTCTGTGAGTCTGTTTCTGTTTTCTAGGTGAGTTCATAGTGTCCTTTTTTTTTTTTAGATTCCACATATGAGTGATATCATATGGTATTTTTTTTCTTTGTTTGATTTACTTCACTTAGAATGACCATCGCCAGGTCCATCCATGTTGCTGCAAATGGCGTTATTTTATTCTGTTTTATGGCTGAGTAGTATTCCATTGTATAGACATACCACAGCTTCTTTATCCAGTCATCTGTCGATGGACGTTTAGGTTGCTTCCATGCCTTGGCTGTTGCAAATAGTGCTGCTCCTTAGGTCTCTAAAACACTAAAAAAAATTTTTTTTGGAAATACACATCAAGTACACAAAGACATACACCTTTCATCTTTGTGATTTGTCAAAAGTGGCCGCCTGGTAACACCCACCCATGTCAGGAAGTGGGACTGTGCCGGCCCTGGGCACCCCCTCCGGCCCCTCCCATCCCTTCCCTCTCCTTTCATCCTCGGGGGTAACTGCTGTCTTGAATTCATGGGAATCAGTGATGCCCTCGCTTTACGTGGAGGAAACACAGTCCTAAATGCTATATTTTGCCCGCCTTTTGACCTTCATGTAAATGGACTCACATTCCGTGCGCTTGCTCATTGTTTCCTGGCTTCTTTCAGTATTTTGTTTGTGCGGCTCGTTCGTGTGGTTGCACCAGGGTGTAGTGTGTTTGTTTTCATTGCTGCGTAGTACCCCGTGGAATGACTGGACCGCTGTGTTATTTACCCATTTCACCTCAGAAGGCCATTTGGGTTGTTTCCAGTTTGGGGCTATTTTATAAGCAACGCACTTGTAAACATTCCTGACTCTGCACTTTCTTGCTACACGGCTCTGAACCTGGGTGTGGAATTGCCGGGGCACAGGGTAGGGGTATGTCTGTCTTCAGCAGGTGAAGTCATGCTGGTTTAAAACTCTCTCCCACTGCTGACTGTGAGCTTTCTCATTGCGCCCCATCTTCTCGGCATTGTCAGCTTAAAAAACTTCGGCTGTTCTTGCGGTGGGTCTAGCAGCATCTCATTTTAATGAGGTTTTAATGAGAATTTACCCAAGGTTGAGTACCTTCTCATTTGTTTGTTTTGCCATTTGAATATCATCTTTTGTGACATACCTAACACTGCTTGACCAATTTTCGACTCTTTTTCATCTTTTTCTTGTTGACCATAGGTATTTAGAAAAAAATTGAAACATACTCTGTTTAACAAGCCCTCTTTTGTTACATGGAGTACAAATGGCTTCTTCCTCAGCGAAGCGTGCCTTTTAGTTCTCTTAGTGGTGTCTTTCAGTGAACGGAAATTCTTACCTTTAAGAAACCTTTTCCTACCTTGAGGGTGTGAAGATTCGTTATCTCCTAGAAGTTTTACCATGTCCCTTCCCACATACAGAAGTGCAACCCACCTGGACCTGATTTTTGGCTGCCGTGAGAGGGTAGGAGCGACACGTGATTTTCCACCTGGGCATTCAAGTGATCCAGCACCGTTTCTGACAGCAGTGTCCTTGCCGTGCTGCTCTGCAGAGCCGCAGCGAAGTGGGTCTGTCCTGAGCTTTCTCCTCGAGGCCGGTGTCTGCTTGTCTGTTGTCGCACCAACTCCATGCGGTCTGGAGTATTCTGGCTGCATAAGTTTTGAAATTCAGTGCAATGCAGTCTAAGTTTGTCCGTCTTTAAGATTGCCTTCTCTGTCCTGAGCTCTTCCTGTGTCCATACACATTTTAAAATCTGCTTGTCAGTTTTGCAGACAATCCCGCTGGGATTCAGGTTGAGATGGCATTGAACCTACGGCCCAGTTTAGGGGGTGCTGACATTCTTACAATGAACGTGGCCTGTCCCTCCGTTTATTTAGATCTTAAACACGTTCTTTTCAATAATGTGTAATTTCTGCCAAGAGGACTTGCACATCCTTTGTTGGATTTCTTCCTAACTTTGGTTATATTTGAAGCAGTTGTAAATAGTGTCTTTTTAGACATTTGCTTATGGCTGGAATTTAGAAAAGCGAACGACTTTGGTATGTCGTCCTTGTATCCAACACGCTTGCTAAGTCTCGATCCTGATGGTTTATTTGTAGATTCATCTGGGTTTGTGCCCATACAGGCAGAGTCTTCCCTCCGTATAGTTGAGGGGTTGGTTCCAGGACCCCCTTGCTGTCGGAATCCATGGACGCTCAAGTTCCTCAGGGCTGGCCCCCCGTGTCTGCAGCTTCAGCACCTGTGGCTTCACTGGTTAAGAGCACTGGTTTCGGGGAGTGGGTTCAGCTCAGGGGCAGAGCCCACGCTTAGCGTGCACATGGTCCTGCGTTCAGTCCCCAGTCCCTCCATTAAAAATAATAAAAAAAAAACCCCAAACAAACCTAATCATCCCCCCCCAAAAAAAACCCAGCTCACTGGTTTCAGAATCAAATTGCCTTGGTTTTGAATTCCAACCTCACTATTTACCAGAAACAGGGCTTGGGAGGAGTGGCTGCACTTTCTGAGGCTCGGGTCTCCCTGGTCTAGGTGGGACACCAGGTCCTAGGTGTACAGCGGGCACTAGGTGGCACAAAGCAGGCCCCCCTGGTGGCCACGCTGGCCCACATGGGCCCCCATCTGTGTGTGTGAGTCCAGGCGCTGCCCCCCACGTCTGCGTCTCCCATGAGGGCCGCGGCTCTGCAGACTGGCCTGCCCCTGCCCTTCTCCCCCGTCCTCTCGTGGGCTCACCCTGACACGTGCTCCTGGTGTCAGTGTCAGCAGACTCGCTTGGTCCTGGAGCTTTAGGACTTCAGGCAGAATTTTAGGCAGAGGAACACAGTGACATGGTGACGTCTTTCTGGGATCCCCATGTAGCCCCGGGGAAAACCAGTGGCTCCTCTCCCCTCTCCAGGGCCAGAGGACACGGGGTGGGGCCTGGTTGTGGCTTTTGAGAGAGGGATTCAGTTAAGGTTCAGTTAAAGCCAGATGGATGCGGGTGGCCACACCCCACCCAGCACACGCATCTCCCGGTGGCCGGTGCTGCGCCCTTGCCGGCACACGGAGCCTTCTTTCTTCCTCGAGGAAAAGTGACTTCGTCACGGGCTGAGAGGCCAAATGGAATGGGAAATCCCAGCACATCCCAGGCCCCTCCGGCCGACGAGGACCTTTGTCTGCTTTGGCCCCTCCCAAGTCCAGGGACTGTGGGGGCCTTTTTAGGCGACTGGGGTCCTGCCTGGAAGGAGAGTGTTCTGGAGCCGGAGCCGTGGGAGCACTGCCCAGGTTCCCGAGGTGGGAGAAACCCTGTGCCCTGGGCTCGAGGCTGGGCCACATCCGGCGGAGCGCAGCCGGCGCCCCCCACCAGCCCTCCCGCCGCAGCCCGAGCAGAGCGGCGCGGCCACGGCTCTTCTGAGCAGCTGCTGATCTCAACCCCGCTGGCTCTGCATTCCTGGGTGATGAGGGAGGGGTTCCAGTGTTTACTCTGAACAATGTTTTCCTGTGTCTGAACCGACTGGGTGTTAAATTCTTCCAGATTTCTGGCTCCACGTCACAACTCCAACGGGACAGGAACAGGTTTACGGCAGCTGGCAAGGGAGCGGAGCAGGGTCCGTCTGTGCTTCTCCTGCGTCTGGAATTTCCATGGGTGGACGGGGGACGGCGGGGGCCGGGCTGCGGGCGCTGCGCCCAGGGGGGGCTGGTGGCGGCCTCGGCCCGGGGCCCTGCGCCCTGCCTGTCCCGCTTCCCACCCAAGGGCAAAGTTAGCCGTTCTCTTCTGAGACGGAGCAGGAAGTGAGAACACGCGGAGCTGTGGCTGCCGGCGCTTGCCGTGTTTTCTTGGTTGGTGTGCACCCAGCAGTTGGGCCCAGAAGGAATTCATCTGGTGGGAGACTGGGAACCTGTGTGCATTTGGGTCCTGGCGCCTGCTGTGCGGTGAGCTTTCAGAGACACGCAGGAGGTCAGGGCTGGATGGGAAATGAGACAGATTAAAGAAACAAAAACAAACAAACCTCTTTTCTCGAGAAATCTAGTGATGAGAGGGCTGGAGAAGCCCGGCACAGCTGGCTGAATCTCAGAGCCGTGCGGCCCGTGACTGTGGCAACCTGTGACAACCTGTGGCAACCTGTGGCAACCTGTGACAACCTGTGGCTGTTGCTGCTGTTTCTCACTGAGCAAGACGACCACCCAGCTACGCGGGGCCAAGGGAGACCCTCTTTTCTTTATTAAGTGCTGATCAATCAGTGGCTTTAAAGACAGAGACCTGCAGGAAACCAATGGGGTCAGCTCAGGGATGAAGGCGTGCTTCACCCTGAGCACAGCGACCCATCCCTTCGTTTTTGGTTCACAATGACTTGCTCTCTCTGGAGTCCCGGGTGCAGCGCCAGCCACTGGGCAGGTGCTGTTCTGCCTCTCAACTTGGGACAGCCTGAATCCAGTTAGGGCCTGGGGCCGGGACTCATGGCGTGCTCTCAGACCCTGGAGACCGTCTCCCGAATCCCTTTTATGCTGTGTGTGTGTGTGTGTGTGTGTGTGTGTGTGTGTACACGTGTGCTCGTGCACGCACAAGTAGGGAAGAAAGATCGGTGGCAGCGCACCTAGGTCTGGAGCCCAGACAGTATTTCTGTGGGGGGTCTGCAGGAAAAATAGTTTCATGATAGAACTCGACATAATCGGGCTGCTCTTACAAAGCCATTTTGATGCCAAAGTCAGTTTTACTTGGTCTTAAAAACAAACCACTGAAACTTTGGCTTTCTGAACCTCTCAAGTAGGCTCTAGAAAAGCCCCCTGGCACCATCTCTGAGCCCCCTCCCCACCTTGCCCCATCCCTCACTCCAACCCTGACCCCTCTGGCCACAGCAGGGTGTCCACTGTGTCGAAACGGCCTTGTTGAAATGGACTTTGTTAAAGGACGGCTTTGTTCCTATGGTGTTTGAGAGCCACAAATCCTCTTTTTCCTTCTAGTATATTTTTCTTTTTCTTTTTTTATAGATTTTTTTATTGCATTGTAGTTGATTTACAGTGTTAGCGTTAGGGGTTACAGCAAAGTGATTCAGTCATACATGTACATACCTGTGTATATTCTTTTCCTATACATTATTACAAGAAATTGAATATAGTTCCCTGTGTTCCACAGTCCTTGTTGTTTATCTATTTCATATTTAGTAATGTGTGTCTGTCTGTTAATCCCCAGCCCTTAATTCATCCCTCCCTGCTGTTTCCCCTCTGATGTGTGTATGCTCCCTTCTGGTGGGAATTGCATTGCCCCCAGGGGTGGGATCAGAGTGGAGGGGACACATGCAGTAGGATTTCTTCCACTGCTGGCAGCCTCCACATCTCTGTTCAGGCTCAGAAGCAAGATTTTTCCTTGGAGAGTCTGATAAGGGTGTTGTATCAATTATCTCCTGCTGTGTAACAAATTACTCCCAGACTTAGTAACTTAACAGACCAGTGTTATCTCACAGTTTCTGTGATCAAGGATCTAAGTGCAACTTCACTGAGCCTCTGTCTCTAGGTGTCTCTGGGAGGGCAGTCACGGCTTTGCCCAGGGCTGCGCTCCCATCTGAAGGGCTGGCTGGGGAGGGCCCACTTCTGAGCTCCCGCACGTGGCTATTGGCAAGATTGAGTTCCTCATATGTTGTTGAACTAAGGGCCTCCGTTCCTCATTGGCTGTTGGCTGGAGCTGTCCCTTGGTTCCTTGCCACTGGCTTCTCCGTAGGGCGGCTCAGAACGCAGCAGCTGGCTTTCCTCAGATGAGCATGAGAGAGAGAGAGAGAGAGACGGAGACAGAGAGAGAGCTCAAGATGGAAGCCACAGTCTTCCTGTGACCTGATCTCCGACGCTTTGACCACATTCCCTTTGTTAGACAGATGCTGCTCCTGCTCTGGCGGTGCTTCGTGAGGACGTGAGCACCAGGAGGGGGCCCCCTGGGAGCTGCCTACCACAGGCCTCACGGGCCCGGTTGTGGTTGAGTGTGTTCAGCCTGCGGACCCTGCCACCCCTGCAGTTCTGATGAGCCATGGCTGTGAGGGGCAGAGGGAAACGGGCTCCCTGGGCCCCCTCACCCCGCTGGGAGTGAGACACAGCATTCTGAAGACGTCTCAGGGGCCAGTGGTTCTGTTTCTACGCTTGTTACACCTCACCTCCACCCTCCCCTCCCAGCCCAGCTCCACTCCCAGGAAAGTGAATGAGCCTAAGGCAGTGTCCCCACCAGCCACCCCTGCTCCCTGTGGTCTTTGTGAATAAAGCTCCGTGACACAGCTGCTCTCTCTGGAATTCACCCCGTCCCTGCCTTGGGTACCAACGTTACATCGTAGTTTTGTTACCAACCTAAGCCCCCGTCATAAACCAGAGAAGGGAATTCATGCCATTAGCTCAGGATTCTTGGCGTGACTACAAAAGCAGACAGTCAGAAAGACCTCGCTGCTCCAGAAATACTCCCACCTGAGTTAGTCGGATCCTCGTAACGTCCTGCGAGGCAGTGTGCTGCTCGCGGGGAACCTGAAGCTCGGGAGAGTCCAGGATCTCAATCAAGACTGGACTAAACGACGTGCGGCTGGATCTCAAGCCCGTTCTCCTGACCTGAGCCTGTGCTCCCGTCCCCGCGCCGCACCCCCTTCCTGCTGCTCACATGCTTGTTCCAGATTATTCCCAGCGGGGGTCTTGGCCAGACTGCTTGGCCCGATGTCACTCACTAAGTCCTTCTAGGCCAGAGCCGCGGTGGCCTGGGAGGAGAACTGGAACTCAGCTGGGACGAGGGATGTCACAGCTGAGGGGCGCACAGCGGGCATGCCTGGGGCCGCCGGGGAGCCACGCAGGGCGTGTGCGGGTGTGCACGTTCACGTGTGCACGTGTGTAGGACACAGACCCCTCCTCACCCCAGGGACCAGGGCGCTGTGTGGATCTGCGCACGTGAACACACGTGTGGCTGAGAGGGGACCAGACGTCCAGGCCTGCCTGGGTTCAGCGGGGTATCCTTTCAGTGAGCAGATGGTGTGAGCGGGACCTGCTGGGACTTGAGGAGTGAGGTGGCTGTCGTGGGATGGGTGGGATTTGGGGACAGAGGTGTGGCAGCAGTCGTGCTGAAGGTCCCCTGAGCCCACCTCCTCGGCTCCCACTGCCCCAGCCTCTTCCCTGAGCGCCGGTCCTGTGTGTTAATGAGGAGAAAGATCCGACCGGTAGGCGCTCACCATGCGCCCAGGCCTCTGCTCAGTGCTTTATGTGACGCATCTCAGGACACACACCCTCGTGGCCGCCCAAGGACAGTTCTGCTACTGCCCCTGTTTTACACACCAGATCACTGAGGCGTGGGAAGTTTCAGTGTCTTGTTTCGCGTCACACGGCCCAGCAGCTGGCCTGTCCTTGATGCGTGCTCTTAGTTCTGGAGGTCACTCCAAACAGTCGTTTCGCACGCAGCTCTGTCACATTGGGAACCTTGGCTCGTTCCCGTGTCAGCTGCCTTCTTGAGCCATGGAAACACCTACAGGTAACATCACAGACACAAGACACACAGCCGGGGCCGCAAGGAGGGCCTGGCTTTCCTGTGAGGCTGCCCGAGGGTGGGTCTCCAAGGCCAGGCCTTCGCTGGAGAGAGGATGCCCCCTGGACACACCCCCCGGGGGGCCCGCTCCTGGGTTTTAAAAGCATTCTGCGCATGCCCCCCTGATGCCGAGGAGACACAGCACAGCCCTTGCTTCGTTGGATTTCTGACTCAACAAAAACTCCTTTTGTCAGAACCTCAGGATTTCCTGGCTTGTCACCCACTCCCACTTTCTGGGTGGAGAGCAGCTCTCGTTCACTGCGCACGGTTTGTGCACAGCTGTGCCTAGAAAGACTGATCTGAAACAAGTAACTCGGTGTTTCTCCCCCCATTTCAGAAGCCCCCTTTCCCCACCTCTGGGGGATGGATCGTTGCTGTTCGCTCTTTTAACCGCAGGCAGCAGTCTCCCTGTCTCTACAACTGGCCGTTTCCCCCCAAACCACCTTTTCTATCACATGTTGCCAGTTCACCTTCCTCATTCTGTGTTTCTCAGAAACCTCGTGAAATGAGCCACTTCAGGGACTTCCAGAGGCTTCCATGCAGGAGTGAGGACCAGAGGAGGTCAGAACGGGGTAAGCAGGCCCGGCCGCCGGTTCTGACCGCGGCCAGTCCTCCATGCAGACGGCACGTGGGCCGAGAGTTGACTGCAGTTTCAAGGTCTTACATCTGAGGCTTCGACACAATTTAGGGAGAGAGGGAGAGACAGACAGACACCAAGCAGTGCGCGGTGGGGTGCACGGCCCTGGTAGACAGGCACAGGCAAGACGCCTGGGAGGACAGATGGGGGGTGTGCACGCCCACCCAGTGGGCTGGCGGGCCTCCCCAGAGACGTGTGACTGGGACCGCCCTGGAAGGAGAGACAAATGACTGGACAGCAGGGCTATGGTCTAAATTTATCATCGTTCTGAGTGAAGAAAGGGCCGTTCATCCCCTCAGAGCAGATGGGAGCTCCCCTGGGTGCTGCATCCAGGTGGTGACATTGGCCACGTTTTGTGGGCGTGGAGGGGACGGAGCACGCGTTGGACCAGGTGGGGAAGGACATGGAGGCTCAGAGAAGTGGAGTTGGGCTCCAGTTGCCATTTGGCCCTTTCAGGCCCTGGGAACTTTTCATGTTTGACAGGGTTTCGGCAAAGCCTGAATTCTGAATCCTGGACTTCGTGGCCCCGAGCAAATGCCCTGTTGACTTTTTCTGTGCTGTGTCCCATCCAGTCTTCACAATAATCCTACAAAAGCGGGGTACCATTCCCATTTTATGGATGGAAAAACCTATGGCTCAGAGACGGGGAGGGAAGTGATTTCCACACTTAAGAGCAGTGAGTGCCAGTGCAAGGGGTCAAGCCAGCCCTTCCTGTGCGCCATGTTTGTCTGTCACATGTATCAGCTAACGTTCCATTTTTCGCCATCTGACCTCCAGTTGGGGCTGTTACCAAGCCAGCGCATCCATGGTCTCCTCTGTGTCCCGTACAAGGGGGGCTGCTGGACGTTTGGATTTCCAGTAACCCTTAGAGGTTCCTGGGGGAGTTGCCATGCTGACCACAGTGACATCCATGTATGGACAACTCTGAGCCCAGGGCCGGGGGACAGAGCAGGCACGCGATGAGGAGACCGCCGTTTCCCCCGTGTGTCCTCCAGGCTCCCAGCACTCCGTTGTTCCAGTGGAGCCGGACTTCCTCTGGCTGATTGACTAGACATTTGGGAAGCCACACATTTTCATGATCCCTTTGCTCCTGAGCCAGCTGTCCAGCCGAGCCAAGACCCTTCGTGTCTGGTTTCCGGAGTCCGGAGCCAGAGGGCTGGTTCCTGCTGTCTGTCTCTCTACGTCTTCCCTACCTGGCTCGCCGGCCAGTGTGCCCGGCTGCCCCAGAACGTCCAAGGAAGGAGCAGGTTGAAGAGCTTTCCTCGGGTGCTGCTTTGGCTTGTTTTGGAAATTTCACTGAAAAATTTGGGAAGGGATACATTGGGAGTTTGAGATTTGCAGATCCTGACTACAAAATTTAAAATAGATAAACAACAAGTTTCTTCTGTACAGCACAGGGAGCTGTATTCAATATCCTGTAGTAACCTGTAATGAAAAAGAATAGGAAGAGGAATGTGTGCAGGTGTATGTATGACTGAAATACTACGCTGTGCATCAGAAATGGATACATGGACACAACATTGTGAACCGACTATGCTTCAATTAAAAAAAAAAAGATTCCACACGCATATAAAAGAGAAAAATTTGGAACTTGCTCTCTAGACAGTGTGTGCTTTGTGCCTGATGGTTTTCATGTTGCAGCTTAACGTGGGGGTATTAACGTTTATAATCGAATGTTCCTCAGATAAACACACAATTCAGATTTGCAGTTTTGCCCCAGTGCCCAGGGCTGCCTCCTGCTGGGAATTTGTCAGCGTTGACTCAGACAACTCAATATCGTGGTTCCCGTGCAGAAACCAGGCCATTTGGAAACAGCCCATGTGATCGGCTCACTGGTAAAGGACGTGGCCCGGGGCAGAGAAGCAGTTCGCTCTGGATTTGAAACCATGGTGACCCCCTGCCCGTCCCCCGACCCCGGTCCTTCAAGACGCAGCACCACCACCCTGTCTCCTCGCCCCTGTTCCCTGACGCACGCGGGCCGAGTTGGGAAGCTTGCGTCCCCGGCACGCGCTGCAGGGCCTGGTCCTCGGGGACGCAGGCTACCTGTCTGCAGAGCGGCCGGTGCGGCTTTTTCTGGCCTCTGTGTGCGGACTTCTCTGCTTTTGTTTCTGATGACTTAGACAACATGGCTTATTCTTGTCTGATTTGCTATTGGCGTGGGAAACACGTGCTTCGGGGGTGCTTGATGTTGAGAATGTTGGACCCCCCAAGGCAAGAGGTGCGGGCCGGACTCACACCTTGCAGCAGTGCGGCTGGACCCGCACCTCGTACATGTTCGGTGTTCGGAGCTCAGTGCAGGTTTGCCGAGTGCCCGTGCACGAGTGAACGAGTTGATGCTGCCTGGCCGTGGGTACCTGAACTCTGTCCACTGTTGTGTCCTTCAAAGTACACACATGGTCATTAGTGCCCACACGGAGGGTGGAGGAGCCTTGGCCAGAAGCAGTGTACGGCCTGCTGTCCCAGTGCAGTGGTCGGTCGACGGAGCCAGGTCTGTGCCAGAAGACGGGCGCTTCCGATCAGACCCCGCCTCCCCGGCTCCGGTGTGCGCGGAGCCGCTGCCCCGCAGGACGAGGCCGGGTCAATGTTAGAACACGAGGACCAAGGCTACCCATCGTATGTAACTTGGCTTTTTCTTCTTTTCTCTTTTTTTTAGTTGATGTATAGTTGATTCACAATGTTGTGTTAGTCTGGTGTATAGAACAGCGATTCAGTTGTACATATATGTATGTTCTATTTCTGATTCTTTTTCATTGGAGGTTATTGCAAGATGTTGAATAGAGTTCCCTGTGCTGCACAGAAGGTCCTTGTCATCTGTCTGTTTTATGTAGAGCAGTGTGCACCTGTTGCTCCCAAACTCCTTACCGGTGCATCCATCGTCTGCAACTCGGCTTCTTAACAGAGCTCAGTGATGGGCTTGTTCCTCGTCCCCTTGGGGTGTGTGTGTTTGGGGAGGGGCAGCAGGAGGAAGAAAAGGTGGCCCGCGCCTTGTTACACACGGAGACGGGGAGGGGACACCCACTTGACCCTCCCCACCCGACTCCCCACAGTCTTAACTGTTCTAGAATTCTCCATGCTCCCAGCATCCATGTTCCTAAAGGCACATCACATCACCAACTTGACCCTCTTGTGTGCGCCCCCGCGGCCTGTCAGTTCTGGAGTGTCTGGGGGATGGGGCAGGGTCAAGAGGTGGAGGGGCTCACGAGAAGCCTTGTTGGGCTGCGGGGAACACTGCCTCTCCCCGGGTCTGACGTGCGAGGGGTTGGAGCATCCGCTCAGCCTGTGAGATGCGGAGCCCCTGGGGTGGAGATCAGCACACAAACTACATCAGTGCCGCGCTGACTCACGCCCCGAGCTGAGCCATGCGCCTTCCAAGACATTTCCGGCCCAAGTGATAGCTTCCTCTTCAGCCAAAAATAAACGAGGAGCAGCCAGAGGGCAGGGGAGGAAGTGGGAGGCTGCGGACGGCACCGTGCAGGGGGGAAGCAAAGGAACCCCGGCACCAGCTCCCCGTCCGGGAAGAAGTGCTTCTCCGCTGGGGCCGGGCAAGCCTCCAGCATGGCTCGGGGAGGAGGGAGAGCCGAGACAGAAGCCAGACCCGACGCCTGCAGCTCGGAGAAGGCAGAGGACAGACGCTGAGTGGATGGCAGGGGTCTGGTTTCCAGTGGGAGCGGGGTCCCCGTGCTGGCGTGGCTCTCCTGGGGACGGGCACCTTCACGGGGCCAACCTTCGGAGGCTGCTTTTGGAGGAAGTGAGTCACTGAACACCCGGCCGTAGCCTGAGCAGATTTGTCCTTCTGTCCTCTTCTGTGATAACGTTCTCTGATGCCAGGTTTCCAAACAAGGGCTGGAGAGGACATTGTCTCAGAATTCTCACACGCGTTTTCCTGGTTCCTGTTTCCATGAGGCGCCCTTCCCAATGGATGAATGATGAACGAACGAGTCCCTGGTCAAATGACAACAGGGGGTGCTGCCTGTCCGTCTCCCTTTGGGAGTTTCAGGTGAACCGAGTCCCAGCTCGAGTCCTACACTTAAGGAACTTAACACGTCGTTTTTCAAACTAACTTGACTGTGGACGGGCTTGCTGTTTTTCCATCAGAAAACAACGTAGACCTTGTGGATGAGGCCCCCTGGATTAGACAATCTGTGTGATCATAGAGGGTGGTCTTTGCCACGGGTTCCCCCCCTTTAAGTAACACCTACTAATGTCTTAAGAGAGTCTCACGTTCTGCAGGGCGCATCTGAAGACACGCTGGCTTACGGTAAGGTCTTGCCCATCAGGAGCGTGCAGACAGCATTCCCTTCACAGCATTTGTGGCGCAAAAAGTCTGAGTGGGTGGCCTTGTGCCCACTCACCCATCAGCCCGGCCTGGACCCACGAAATCCTTTTGCAAGATGGCTTCCCGAGGTAAGGATGCAGCTCGTGGCCACAGACAGAGCGTGATCTAGGTCTGCATGAAGCCGCCATCCGCAGCCCCGGCCTTCTTAGCTCAGCCCTTTACGGCCCTGATTCTCTAATCCCGGTCACTCCTGGTATTGGCAGGTGGCATTTAGCAACGTGGTCCTTTAAAACGTGTAAGTGCCACTGCGAGGCAGCCCTGAGCATAGACGGCAAAGAATTCGTGAATGTGCGTCTGAACTGACTGTGTGGATTCTTAAGTCTGTGTCTTGGAACGGCAGCAGGCCTGAAGTGAACCCCCTCTAAAGTTGCAGTGGTTTTTGGCTCAGACTCTGCAAAAGCGGCTCTCAAGCGTTGCTGCACCTTAGAATCAAGCTTCCACGTCTGATGTCTGTTCTCTCCCACTCCCATTCAGTCGCAACGCGGCGGCTGGGGACCAGATATTTGAACTTCTTAAAGACCCCCAGCGGTTCCAACATGCAGCAACGCTGCGGGGGCGCTGGTTTGGAAGTACTTTCAGTGCTTGTGTGAGGGAAAGCAGGACAGGAATTCATCCTCATCTTGTAAGTGAGACGGCAGAGGTCGTAAGAAGTGAAGGGACGTGACCAAGGTCACATGTTTGCATCGATTTCCAGGCACGTGTCACTCCTTACTGAGGCCAAGCCCAGAGCATCAGACTAGATTCTGGGGATGAGCTGGGGCCGGGGCGGGGACGCTGTGTGGGAGGCGCTGGGCTGTGAAACCCAGAGGACTGAGCAGGGGTGCCTGAAGGAGAGACAAGTGAACCGCTTCAGTCCTGTGCCTCCTGCCCCCGCCATCAGCACCGTTTCTGTCCGCAGACGGCTGCTGTGTGTGTCGTTTCTAGGGAGACAAAGCTGGACCTTTGCACCAGAGTTGGAGGAAACTGTAAGAGCACACAGTATGTCTTCAGACTCCATGTCAACTATTTTTTCTCCTTTTATTTTCAAACGAACGAGGCCTCCCCGTGACTACTGAGGCTGTTTCAGACATTTCCCCTCCTTGGTTTTACAGGATCCGAGTGTCTGCATCAGCAGGTGTGAGAAAACTGACCAGTGTATCGAATATTTCTATCAGCCGGAGAGGCTGTTGTGGGGACAGAGGGATGTGGTGAGCGGCTTTGAGAAGGATGCTGTTGAAACGAACAATTCACTAATAACTGGGCTTCTTTTTAAAAACATCTAAAAAAATTAAAAAAATTTTATTGGAATGTAGTTGATTTAACATGTTAGTTTCAAGTCTACAGGAAAGAAATTCAGTTACACTTATACTTATATATTTTTTTCAGATCCTTTTCCATTATATGTTATTATAAGAAATTGAATATAGTTCCCTGTGCTGTACAGTAGGTCCTTGTGTTTATCTATTTTATGTACAGCAATGTGTATCTGTTAATCCCAGACTCCTAATTTATCCCTCCCCTCCTTTCCCCTTTGATATCTGTAGTTTGTTTTCTATGTCTGTGAACCTGCTTTTGATTTGTAAATAGAATTTGTATCATTTTTAGATTCCACATATAAGTGATGTCATATGATACTTACCCTTCTCTGACTTGTCTCACTTAATATGTTAATCTCTAGGCAATCTCCGTATTGCTGCAAATGGCATTATTCCATTCTTTTTCTGAGCTGAGTAATAGTCCATTGTATATACATACCACTCTTCTTTATCCAGTCATCTGTTGATGGACATTTAGGCTGTTTCCATGTCTTGGCTGTTGTAAATAGCGCTGCTATGAACATTGGGGTGTGGGTGTCTTTTTGAAGTAGGGTTCCTTCTGGATATATGCCCAGGAGTGGGACTGCTGCATCATATGATTAGTCTATTTTTCATTTTTTAAGGAACCTCTGTACTGTTTTCCACAGTGGCTGCACCAATTTGCATTCCCACCAGCAGTGCAGGAGGGTTCCCTTTTCTCCACACCCTCTCCAGCACTTGTCATTTGTAGACTTTTTAATGGAGGCCATTCTGACTGATGGGAGTTGATACCTCGTTGTAGCTTTGATCTGTGCTGTTGAGCATCTTTTCATGAGCCTGTTGGATGTCTTCTTTGGAGAAATGTCTCTTTAGGTCTTCTGATAACTGGGCTTTGTGAAGCTTCAGGGTTCATTAGCGAGAAACTTAGAGGCAAGGGGGAAAGAATTTTCCCAGATCCCCCAGCCATCACCAGCTTAAAGCCTTTCCCACCATCTGACACTGCAGTTCCCTCCTATCATGCACATGCGGAGAAGGACACATTTCTAGCAGCTCTACCAATTTGGAAGCTACATGAGGGATTCCCTTTGATGGGAGGTGGGCAGACATGGACAGGTGATCCTGTGGATGACACGCTGTGTGTTAACTGCGGACTTGGAGAGGGTGGCCTGATGTTCTGGGATTCTATGGTAGATCTTAGATGGAGAAATACGATGCTTCAACTTCTATTTTATTATTATTATTATTGATTCCATGAAAGTGTCTCTAGTTTAGAGGACCATTTGGGCATTATTTCTCCCCTAGCTTCAGAAAAATGATATTGTGACTTCTCCTAATAATGTATTGTCATGAAAGACTGCCAACAAGACTTAACGGTAAGGACTGCGAGGCCTGGGTCTGAGTAGGTTTGACAAAAACTAGCTTTTTTTTTAAAAGGGTATGAATGAATCTCTGTACTTTGTCAGGTGTGTTATAATAAAATGGTGACATGGTGAGTAATTTCTGTAAGTACAGTGGAATTTAAGGTTTCCCCTGTCAGTAGCATCCTTGCTTGCAGTCCGCAGTGGTTCCTCGATTAGGAGAGGACAGGTGTGGAAAATCCGGGGCTTGCTTTCCTGAGGGGCGTGTCTCACACATGAGCAAGCCAGCGCTCATGGACGTTGCAGCTGAAAGAAAGATTTGGGACCATTACTCATGCAGCCTAAACCAGGCCTCCTCAGAGTGGGGTCCTCAAACTGGCCGCGGCTCCTGTGAGTCACTTGGAAATGCAGGTTCTCAGGTGCCCAGAGCAGACCTGCTGAATCCGCATCCCTGGGGGTGGGGCCAGTCGCCCAGGTTTTCACCAGCTCTCCAGGTGGTCCCCATGCTCACAGAGTCTGAGCGGCACTGCCCTGGGCTGATGGCTCTCAGAGCAGGGTCTCCGGGGGGGAGCTCGCCCGCCAGCTCATCAGACACCACCTGCACTCTGTCCCTGGGTGTCGGCAGGAGGTGGCAGAGATGCTCCTGCGGCTGCCGGTGTTCACAGGTGAACCTGTAAAGGAATGCATTCTCGGATGCACACTTCCCGGTTCCCATCTGTGTTCCAACAACCCTCCAGGTGGATGCACTTCGGCGTCTGAGACCCACTAGACCTCAGTTTCCATCGAACTGCCCACACGCATGGCCGTGTCCGGCATGAGGACTTCCCTGTCTCAGCCCCGCAGTGCCGGGCTGGGGGTGTGGCCCGGGGCAGGAACTCAGCCCCCTGCAGGGCTGCGACCACATGTGGGCTCTGCTGGAGAAGTCGGCCCGGTTTTGAAGTGAGGCCTTTTCACGCAGCCTCCACGCAGACTTTCCCTGCGCTTGGTCCTTGAAGACTCGCAGATGGAAGGCAGAGGCCTAGAGATGGCCCGACCTCGCGCCCGGTGCCCGGTTCAGCCTGTCTCCCCGGCTCCCGGGGCTCTTCCCCATCTCTGAGCCTCAGGACGGCCCCTGAACACGGGATCCCGGGAGGCTGCTGACCGCTTTCTCCCACGCCCCTCTGAGCTGGCCCTGGCTAACAGGTGTGTTTCCCCAAAGGTGTCTCAACCTTCGATGTGAAGAACTCTGTAATGATGGGGAGGACTGATGCAAGAAAGATGAAGACAGATGAAGGTAGGGCTCGGCCGCAGCTGGAGGACCTGGGGCGGAGCACAGCGGTGGGGCTCGGGGCAGGGGGCACTGTTGCTGTGACCGGCACACAGCTCGTTCCGCTCCCGTGGCTTTAGGTCCACCTCTGCCAGGTACCAGCGGATGCCCTAACCTGTAGGATCTTTGAGTTTTGCATTTGCTCTGGGAGGACAAGGATGCACACTCATGTCTGTGCTTTTCTAGTGAGAGGTGCTGTCCCACGACTGTCTTCTGCAGGCCGGGCAGCACACGGCTCTCGCAGGGCCATGGAACCTCCCTCAACACTCTTTCCTGGTGGATCTGACCCCAGATGATCTCTGGGTCCTGACATGCGTGAGGGAGGCTGGGAATGGCTTTAGCATCTGTGTCTTCTCTTGATTTATAGTATTTTTCACCGAGTTCAGGCTGGAGGTGGCAAGAGGAACCTCTTATATCCCCTGCCTCTCAAACTCCCATCCCAATGACCAAGGGAACATAAAGGTAGGGGAGGCAGGCACCACTCGAGCGAGCAGGCGAGGGCTGCCGCTGCAGGGGGCGTTTCTGCGGGACACAGCGCTGAGCTGCAAAGGGGAGCGGGAAGGGCTGGCCTGCCTGCGACTTGGTGTCCACGGAGGGACAGGCCGCTTCCTAAACTAGCGGGTGGATTTTCCAGTAAAGTGTCCTCCACCCCGACACCCCAGATTTCCGGCCAACAGCTATAGTGAAAACCTTACGGATGTTCGAGCCCGTTGTGCTGAATTTGAACCCAAGATTTGCTAGTTGTGCAAGGCGGTCGACCTGGGCCTCGCCCTCTGTGAAACGGGGAAAACAGGCATGACAGGGTGTGCGCAGGGCGAAGTGAGGCGGTGGGGCAGGGAGACACGGCGCAGGTGCTCGCGGTTGCTGCGTGCTGCTCTCTCCGTGCTGGGTGCTGCGCTGAAAGCCTCCCCTAAATGATTCCCTTTAATCCACAAGGCAGCTGCATGGAGCTGGCCTTGTTCTAGTCACTGTTTTACACGCAAGGCCACTGAAATGGAGGGGAGCCGGGGACTCGCTCGCGGTTCGCAGCTGTGGAAGGGGTGGGAAGGAACTGGGGCCCAGGAGTCCCAGGGCAGCGCCCCAGGCTCTGAGCCGGACTGCGCCAGGTCCTTAACACGTCGCCGTCTTAACCCTTCCACTCGCCCTGCGCTGACCGTTCTTACTGGTAAAGTAACAGAGGTTCAGAGGTTAAACCATCTGAGGTCTCCAGAGGTCGGAAAGCCAGCCCGCTCCACCCCCAGTTCCCTGCGCTTTCCCACCCCCGGACCGTTAGTGAATGTGCCCTGTGGGGCGTCACTCTGCCTCCCACCTTTGGGTTAGATTTTATTTGCACCGAATACAAGGGCTCTGACGCCGGTCCCGGTCGGGAGAACATCAAAACGTGCTTCCATCCCCCCGACCCGAAGCGCCGAATCCCTGCCTGTGGCGCCTCTGAAGCTGCCTGTTTCTCTTTGCTGGTAGAACTCACAGAAAACAGCGGGCTTCCCCTGAACCTGCTGGAGAGACACGAGCCCTGGCCGGCCTCCGTCACGTACATCTCCCCGATGGTGAAGGAGCTCATGGAGAAGAGCCAGGCGAGAGAGCTGGAGTGCGCGCAAGCCGCGGAGGAGGGCCGTCGGGCGGGCAGGCAGAGCAAGCCTTCCAGCGTCGTCCAGCTCAGAAGGAAAAAGACATCCAAGGTCTCCAGCAACATGATGTTCAAGGACCTGAGATTAGAGACCGCGGTGTCTGTGTGGGGGCCTTTCTCTGTGTCGGCCGCCGGCCCCCCTGTGATGCCAGAGCCCATCCACTTTCACATGGGTTCCCGAGGGAGCCCCACCGCCAACTATAACAAGATCATCTTCTCCCGAAAACCCACCACGAGGAGGCTTCCGTACAGCTCGCTTCTGGCCAGCAGGGAGACGCAGTCCAGCGTTTAAGGGCGAGTCCCGCAGCCAGCCCCCAAGACTGCACCGCAATTAAGCTCCCTTTGCTGCAAATTCCACTATGGCCTTTACGTTTGAACTGGCCCCTGCCTATGCAGAGGTTGGCTGAGATAAAGCAGGTTGAATGTGGGCCGTGGGTGGGTGCACCCCCTCCTGGCAGCGTAGGCAGACGGGGGCGGGAAGCCCCGGCTCTAGTCCCCTCCCCCTCCTTTGATGCTCAGGGCCCAGCGTGGGTGAATTCATCCCAGACCAGGCAGGAGATGAAAGTCACACCGGGTGTTTGACCAGAGATGCTTTAGTAGAAAGCATGACTCACCAGATGACTGGAGAGGCAGGGAGGGAGCAGAGGTACGGACGGAGGTGACACCTGTAGGAAGCAAGCTGGGGGCACGTAGGACTCAAGTGTTTCTGGAAGGAATTAGCATGGCCTGTGGGGAGGAAAGGATCCTGGGGGAAGCAGAAAGGGGCAGGAACCAGCAGGAAGCAAACCAGAAGCGAGTTCCCTCTTCTGCCTCCCGCCTCCCAGCTGCCTCCGGGCCCCTGAGGGCAGAGCCTAGCGGGCAGGGATGCAGGAAGGCGATCTGAGAAGCCCAAACCCTGCATCTCAAAGCAGAGTGCTCGAGGATGGACCCCAAGCCAAGGGGAAGACGAGCTCAGGGCCCTGCCCAGTGGGGTTCTGGGGGGCCTCACCTTGCTGCTGCACTTGGTGCCTGAACCTGGCGTGGGAACGTCTCCTTCCTTGAGGGCTTACAGAGTGGCAGTGGGGGGCCCAGGGGGCCCTGCTGAGAAACGGAGGACTTTCTCCCTGTGCTTGTTTAAGTCTTGCCTGTGGAGCAGACTTGGCAGTGGAGAAGGCCCCGGCCGGACCCCAGCTGTGGCTTGTCGGACACAGCTGGAACTGGTCCACCCATCCTCCGAGCTGCTCTCGACTGGCTCTGCTCCATCTGGAAGCAGGCAGGGTTTGTCTGTAGACGCGAGGGGGTCCGGTTAGGACAGGCAGGCCCGCCCGCTCTCAGATTTGGGGTTTGTCTGGAGAGCGTGGCCTCACTGGTAGCTTCTCTCTTCTGGACCCCACCTGATGTGGACCCTGCCACATGTGCTTACGTTTGGGATGCAGTTAACGCTCGCTCATCCTGCTTGCCTTGCAGAGGTGTAGAGGATGCAGGGAGCCAGTGACTGGAAGTGACGCTTGGGAGGCTGGATTCGCCCTACAAATGCATTCTTGCCACCCAACAGCCTCGTGGAGACGTCTGGGCTCCACTCTGGCGGCTGTGAGCTGTGTAGGGACAGCTGCACATATCAGGGGCTCCGGACCAGTCCTGGGTTCACAGCTCTTGGCCAGAATGCATTCCTGCAAAAAGGATCGGTGATTTCCAGTGACTCTGAGGGACTGTGTTTTGTGTCCGTGGAACAGTCAGAGATGTGGAGGCCGGTGATCAGTTCTCAACAGGAATCTGAAGGTTTTATCTCTTCCCTCCTTTTATGGAAGCTCATGGCCAGAGCACATTTGAGGAGCTATGGGTTGTGTTAGAGTTTACAGGGACTTGGAGTCGTCTCGTGCGATTCCTTTGAGGGCAGAGCAGTGGTACAGATTTGTTGCTTTTTGAGTTTCTAGGTGTTTGGTAGTTTTCACAGCAGTATACACTCCCTGAATTAAAATGGTCGTCGTACAGGTAGCATTGCTTAATTTAATTCTCAGCCTGTTAGAACCGCGCGAACGGGACCCGAGGACCTCAGCACCCGGTGCTGAGGTGCTTGTGCCTGGGGCCCAGACGCAGTGCCTCCCGGCGCCTTTTTAAAGAAGAAAAGGTCTTAATTCCTTTGCGATGGGGGCCTCTGTTCAAGCCCAAAGTGGGTTTGCAGGTCTGGCCACCACAAGGACCTCGTCAGCCCTGACAGTGTTTGCGTGGGGACCGAGGAGGCTGCCGGCAGCGAGTTCTCCCCGGGAAGCAGCCACCAGCTGGACCCGCGGTGAAGCCTCTGTCACGGGAAGGAGGTGGCCCTCAGTAACCGCACGGGCTGTTGCTTAGACCTGAGAGCGTGGAGGTGGGGGCCCAGGAGCCAAAGTCTAAGAGGAGTCTTTTGCTAAAATCCTGCAACAGTCCTGGAGCATCACCAAAACCGTAGGGGAGAGACAGCTTCTCCACCTCACCAGGCGCCAGTGGGCGGGGTCCCACTGCCCTGGGCGCAGCAGCGGGTCTGGTAGAGCCCAGCCTTGTTCATGAGAAGCTGGGAGACCTTCCCGGGCTCCCAGAGCGGGCTTGGGGCTCTTCCAGGGCCTGCAGTCGGTGCGAGCATGGGGGCCCGGAGCAGTGGAATGCGGATTCCTCAGGAACTTAAGCTCAGCTGCCTTCCACGTGGGGGCCGGGGAGGCTCAGGTTACTCCGGACACGTTGCACTTGGTCTCTGAGAGGGACGGCCTCGCCCTGATGGGCCGAGGCCCACGCCCGCCCCTCTGATTTATCCCCGCCGCATCTGGGATTTTCTGCTTGGCAGGAGCGTTGTTTCACTCAGTCTCCCTGCTCTTGTTGGTTTATGGAACATCAGAGCTTGTATTTTGTCAGCCCTTCTGTGTTGCTCTGTAACTCAGGCCCCGTCTGACACCTGTGGGGAGCTGTGGATTGGATAAGTCCTCTGGCCCCCGTGCACAGAGGACTTTACCCCTCGGCAGTTCCCACCGTTGGTGTTTAGACAGTGGGCGCGGCCAGCTGGGGCCGTCAGGGCACCAGCAGCTCCCCGTTTGCTAGGCCCCCGCCATGGCCTGGGGCCTGCCTTGTGGGACATTAGGCTGCTGGACAGATGAGAGGCTGCAGGAAGGTCCTCGGGGACCGGACTGCATAAACAAAGATTCCAGGGCTGGTGTGTGAGGGCCAGACGCTCGAGGGTGGCCCGGGAGCCCTCCGACTGGAGGCCAGGGTGGGGCCGAAGCCGGGGGCCTGTGGGAGCCCGGACCTGATTGATGGCACTTGTGATCGGCGCGGCGTAACCAGTGAACCCTGCTGGCCTGGCGTCCTTACACAGGGCACGGGGGTCTCATTGCCTCCTTAGTCTTTTTTTGGGTCAGGGATGAAAAATGGGCACCCCGAGGCCGGGATTTTGAAGCTGGGCTTCAATGGGGGCCCTGGGAAGTGGCAGGGGATACAGCACAGGAGTCCCAACCAGGGACCAGCCCCGTGTTCCTGGGGACCGAAAACCAAGGGCAGGAAGCCTGGCCCTGCAGCCTCGCTGTGTGTCAGCCGAGGCAGTAAGAAGATGGTCCCTGCCTGGACCTGCAGCTCTCTGTTCAGCGTTAGCCCAGTCATTCATTCCTAGAAGCTTCTTGGAGCGATGGGCATGCTTTCAGAGCCCACCTTTACGGGTGCCACGTAGGGCAGAAGGAGAGGTGAGGGAGGGATGGGAGCCGGGGGCCTGGGGTTTACTGCGATGTGATGTTGTCAGAGCCCAGAGCCAGGCGCAGGCCTGGGTGTCTGTCAAAAAATCCAGAAACCCTCCCTCTTTCCCCTTCCTCCCCTCCTCCACCTCTTACCAGGGACCCAAAGCCTCAACCAGCTACGTAGTTCCTTGGACATCACACTGCGGGTCCTAAACCAGTAGTGCACGGCGGGGCAAGGCCTGTTCCTGGCAGTGAGTGTGCACACGGAATCCTCTGGGTGCGGGGCAGGCCAGGCCAGCAGGGGGTGCAGGAGCACCCCAGTTTTAGGTGGGCCCTACTGCCACGCCCTTTTGTGTGCCTTGATCCCGACCAAGATCTGATCTGCACATGGGACGGGGCAGGATAAATAATGTCACGAAAAGGACATGGGACTTGGTGTCAAGACCCCCATACCTTCCCCCAGGCTCTCTCCTCCAGGGAAAATAAAAACTAGCCCCTCACCCCGAGGCCTTTCTAGGAAGCTTCTGTGGCTGGGGGCCCAGCCAGGCTGGTGGTTTCAACTCACTTCCTCCCAGACTCAGTTGTGCAGCCACCCAGAATCTCCTATTATTTTGGGTGGACAAGGCATGTGCTTGCTCCAGGCAAGCGCGGACCGTTTGTGTGGTGCCTGTCTGCCAGTGGGAGGATTCTGCGTGGAGAGGAAGCTACAGTGGGAAGGAGGCTCGCCCAGCACGCCCGGCCCTCTGCGCGCGTGTGACTGCAGACGGTGGACCTCGCTTTCCTGGCTGACCCTGGGGCGAGCCAGCCCCTCTGGGACTGGAGCACAGGCCCTCAGCTCCAAGACCAGGCTGTCTCTTCTTTACCCAGGCCCACCCCTCTGCTCCCACCCTTTCCCCCTCCCCCACTCCTCGCCCTCCTCCTCTCCTCCCCCTCCTCCCCCTCCTGCTCCCTTTCCTCCCCCTCCCCACTCTCTCAGTTTCATCAGTGGCCGTCCTGCCGTGTATCCTCAGGAGGGCAGACGTGTTCTGTCACAGGTTCAGCAAAGGCGCCTTCTGTTGCGAAGTGGCTCTACTAGAAGCCTGTCCTCCATGGCCCACTCACCCAGAGCCAACTCACCGTCCGCCGCTGGACCGGCAGCGCCAGGAAGGAGGCTCTGAAAGTGCCCTGCCGCCCGGCCAAGGTCAGTGGCGTTCACGGCTGTCTCCCCAGAGCCCAGCCGGTGGCCCTGCTCACAGCTGGTGCTCAGCGGCTTCCCGAGCAGGTGGTTTTACACCAGCAAGTCGCAACCCCACAAACAAAACGCCCTGGGAAGCGGTGGTTTCTTTTAGGATGTCCAGCGGCTGGGAAAACCACTTGACCAGGTTTTGTAGCCAGCCTGAGCCGTGGAGTGCGGGCAGCTTGGCTCCAAAGTTCCTTCTAGGATGAGAGTATGACTCCAGCGACCGACAGTGGGCCCCTTCGACGCCCCTTCCTTGTGGGGGTCGGAGGGTGGAAGGGACAGGGTGTCAAGCCTTAACCCTTAACGTCCAGTTGTTCTGTTCTTTTCAGGGACCAATTCAAGCCGCTCTGACGGAATTCCAAGCTAATTACACCTCTTTCCTCCAGCCTTGATCAGAAGGGACGTAATTTCCCAGACCTAAGATGGTCTCTCCTCCCGTGTTTGCAGCCTCACCGATGGGCACCCGACGGACTTGCCCTGGGGGCTTGCCGGCGCAGGTGCTGTGCTGGGGGCCTGGCCGTGGCCGTGGGAGACACTCAGGGTACGTCTGGCGGGGCCGATGTCGAACAGTCACGTTATCCAATCACAGTTGTGAGTGACGTGACGTAGAAGCAGAGGCTTCCTCGAGTGAGAGCCTCCTTGCTGTGAGCTCCTGACGGGTTCTCCCCAGGCGCACGAGCAAGGGTCAGAGAAGGAGGCAGGGTCAGTACCAGGACAGCTGCTCATAAAAAGGAGTGAGGTCATGGTGACTTTGGGCCAAACTGACATTTACTGGCTGGGCGAGCTCCGTGCGCGCTGCGAGCGGCCTGCCATCCTCGCCTGCCCGCCTTTCCTGTTTGTTTCTGTAGCGCCGTGGAGCCGTGCCCGGTCGGGGAGCTTCGGGACACGGCCGCCCCCTCCCACGCCTCTCAGCCACACACAGGCAGCGGCCACCTCTGCACGCTGCTCGTCCCGGGACACTCTCCTCCTGCCTGTCTGGAGGGCTGGGCCGGGCAGCTTCAGAGGAGGCTTCCAGCCACTATATTGTCCCCACGAGACCTCGGGCAGGGGCCCAGGTCCAAGCCTTCTTCCTGGGGCCCTGGCCCGTGAGCCTCCCCCCAACTTCCCCAGGTCTCAGAGCAAAAGGACCAGTTCCGTCCTTCTGCGTCATCTCTGCAGACCGCCCTGCGTTCCACCAGCTCGTCCGGGTTCTTGCCTTCCCCTCATAGACCGGGGCAGAGGGTGCCTTTCAGCCCAGGGAGAAGGCACCTCGTGTTTCACGGTCCCCCTGCTCTAGCCCCTTCCCCGCTTCCTCGTGTCGCAGGGCCCCTCCCCCTCTCCCCGCTCCCCACCTTTCCCTCCTTCCTTTCCATTTGATCTTATTGCTATTTTTTATTTTCGTGTCATTGCAAAACTAAATGACGCTTGTTTTAAGGGGCACAGGCTCCCTGCAGTGTAAGTGACCAAGTGGCCTCGCCTGCACAAACTTTAGGAAAAGCATGTCCCTTTGAGGCTCAGACGCTGAGGTCCTCGGGGAGGTCCCAGGTGCTCTCAGAAAAGTCTGAGGAATAGTCCACAAGCCCGCCCCTCGTGGCTGCCTGTCGCCCTGGCCGTTCTCTCGCCCAGAGCAGCTCCTTCAAGGTCTCAGGTCACTGCCGCCCTGCTTCTTCTCAGCCCAGCCAGTGGGACCCTGTGGCTTCCCAAAGCACAGCTCTCCTAGTTTGTGACATCAGCAAGTCTGCCCTGAAGGCCTGGGGGCTGCCGAAGCCCAGCAGAGTCTGTTACAGGTCCACTGGAAGTGTCTGGGGAGGGCCAACTCCACCTCCAACACGGGCCTCAGTGCATTGCCCCTGCTGGGAATGTGGGTCCAGTCTCCAGTCAGTCCTGGAGATCCTGGAGCCAGCTCCACCTTGCTTTCTCTTGTCAAAACCTCCTTCTCTTCTCCATCCTAGGCAAAACTGCCACTGGGATGCCGAGTGCCTGGCCTGTAAAAGGTGGCTGAGTTCTCCTGGCCTGTTGAGAACAAACCCCATGGGCGTAGCGTAACAGTTCAGCCCTGGTCTGGTAGGTAGAAATGGCTAGATGTTTAAAAAAAACTTCACAAGTGATTTTAAAAATATACACAGGAATCACTCCTCAAGTGGAAACTGTCCCTTTCCAAGTCACCCATGGGACTCAGTGTGAAAAGTTGTGTCCTCGTTCCAGAAACACTGGGCCTGCTCAGAGCCTTTTGGTCTCCATTTTTGGTCCTTATTTTCTGCGTCAGTCCGTACATGGGCTGTACCCAAGCCCGGCTGCTTTAGAATTACAGGTGGAGGGTGTGGAAGCGTTGCTCGAGCTCACTTTACAGAGATCCTTTAACCTCAGCCAGGCATTGTGAAGATAAGGAAACAGAGGGTCAGAGAGGCCCCGGGATTTGGTTGAGGCTTTGAATTCCGTACAACTAGGTCTTCCCGATCCACTGCTGACGTCCGTCATGGACCAGGGAAGGGGCCGTGTGGTGGGCTAGGGCGAGCGGGCGGGCGGGCTCCTGAAAGAGCTGGGCTTGAGGAAGGAGTCCGCTGCGAGCGAGGGTGGACGAGAGGGTGGGGGCGTCCCAGATACATCCCAAAGTGGACTGCTATCTACAATTCCTTTTCTTAAAAAAAACGGCAGGCTGTAGATTTTCCTCTGAATTTTGCTGAGATGTTTTTTCCCCACCAGAGCACAGCAGGCAGGTGTTGCTCACGTCCACGCCCTCATCCCAGGGTGGGCCTGCTTTCTCCCGCTCCTGGAGACTTGGGTTTCTCGAAGCTCTCTGAGCTCGTCTCCAAGCCCGCCCTGCCCCCTTCTGTTTACTCCATCTTCGTGTGAAACGAGTTAAAGAGCAGCACTCTCCATGAAGGTCAGGGTGAAAACCACCAGCGGGACACACCGTTGTCAGAGCTTGCTTTTTTTAATTGAGGTGTAGTTGATCTACAATGTCATGTTAGTCTCTGGTGTGCAGCATGGTGACTCAGTTGCACATACGTGTATACACATCTCTTTTTCATTATAGGTTATCACAAGCTGTTGAATATAGTTCCCTGTGCTGCAGAGTACAGCCATGTTGTTTGTTTGTTTTATGTATAGTAGTGTGTATGCTAATCCCAAACTCCTAATTAATCCCTCCCCTGCTTTCCCCTTTTGCAACCATAGTGTTTTCTATGTCTGAGTCTGTTTCTATTTTGTAAGTAAGTTCATTTGTGTCATTTTTTAGATGCCACATATAACTGATATCATGTGATATTGGTCTTTCTCTGTCTGACTTACTTCACTTAGTATGATGATCTCTAGGTCCATCTGTGTTGCTGCAAATGGCATTATTTCATTCTTTTTCATGGCTGAGTAGTGTTCCATTGTATATCTGTACCACATCTTCTTTATCCAGTCAGCCTGTTGTCAGTACTTTAAAGGGCAGAATGGGCTCTGTGGCAGGTGGTCCATGTCCCCTCCCCTCTCTGCTCCCTAGGCACCAACTCCACCTGGATCTTTCTGTTGATGCCCCAGAGGGGACAGGGAGTTAAAATACCCGGAGCTGCCATCAGTAATGGACAATAGGAGGTGAAGGACAGATAGCCCCTAAGTCGGCTTCTTTGCCCCTAAGTGGGGTGGATAAGGAGGCAAGTCCTATCCTGTCTCCAAGTTCCCAGCAGGATGGAGCCTCGGGTGCCCGAGTAGCCGTCTGCTGGAGGACGCCCCGTCCGTCAGCCTCCTTCTCTGTCCCCCTTCCCCGAGCTTCTGCCACTGTCTCCAGGTTTACGTCCCCAGTAGACTCCCTGCTCTTGAATCCTCACCTCAGGGTCTGCTTCAGGGGGAACCCAACCTAAGATGTCATCCAGGCAGCCCCTAGGTTACCCGGCCCCCCCGTTTCCCCAAGTCCTGATCAACACTGTGTACCAGTAAACGTTTTAATTTTTATCAACCTGATCAGTAGATTATGCATATTTCAATTTGCTGTCTCTTTTTTCTTTGCATTTGTTCGTATACCATTTGTATTTTTTCTCCTGTGTGTGTGTGTGTGTGTGTGTGTGTGTGTGTGTGTGTGTGAACCACTTGTTTACACGTTTAAGTAGTTTGAAAAATTGATTTGTTGGTCTTATACTTGTGGTTCACAAGTCCTGTGTTTATATTAAGCCCTTCAATCCTTTATTCATAACCTGTTTTTCAAACCTTTTCTCATCTTTTCATTTGTATTTTGATGTCATTTTAGTATTTTCGATATGGATAAAATTTAAAATATTTGTACAGTCAAACTCGTCAATATATACATTTTTGCTGGAGGTACTGGGGATTGAACCCAGGACGTCGCGCATGCTAAGCATGTGCTTTACCCCCTCCCTACCTCATGATGACTTACGGCCTCTGAGTTTTGTCTTAATTAGAAAAGCTTTTTCCTCTCCCAAGACTGTGTGAAAAAATTACCTCACGTTCCCTGCTAGCACTTTTACAGCTTTCCACCTTTTTAAATATGTATTTTCACCATAATTTATTTTAGTATAAAGACTTCAAGGAGGATTCAGTTGAACTTTTCCCCCAGTGGTTGGCCGGTTTTTCCAACAGTGTTTATCAAAGAATCAGTCTTTCTCTCAATGATTGGAAATTCGCGTTTCTTAGACAATAGATTACTCTATGTTTTCCAGTCTCTTTGGGGACTTTCTGTTTTGGCCCATTGATCTGTCCGTCTATTTGTAGGCCAGAGGCAAATGCTTTTCATTACTGCAGCTTTAGAATCTCTTCTACTGTCTGACACAAAGAAGCCCAGAGGGCCTTTCTGAAATTTTTCCTGATCACCACTGAGCCTTTTGGCGAGAGTGAGAGCGATATTCAGGGAGTAAAACTGCCCTCTATTCTCTTCGGTGACCAGCAGGGTGAGGGGAAGGCAGGCCCTCGATCCTGTTAACTGACAAGCCCCATTTTCCGGCTGGAAGGTGGAACGTCATAACAAGGCGATGGCAAAACAACAGCTCCGTGTATTCCTTCACTTTTGCGAAGTTGTGACCTGCCTGCCGCCTGCTGTCCTGAAGCCGCGCTGAGAGGCGCATCACCTCCAGCACATCTGCTGGGAAGAGTCCAAACTTGGACTTGCCAGTGCAGGTGGCAGTTTGAAGGCGTGCCCTTTTCCACTTAGAAAAATGATGCCAAAGTAGGAGACAAATGCAAATCAGAAAGAAGTTCCTCCCTTGTCGCCCTCGGAATAGGACGGGTGGGGACGATTTGGTCAGATATATAAGGAAACCGAAAGCATGAAGCAGGGGGCCCTGGCCGTGGCGCCGCCGCGCAGCCCAGATGCGCAGCCCGGCCTCCTCCGCCGGGGCCGCCGAGGTCACGGGGCCCCGAGGCAGTGGGAGCTTGGTATGGCGTTCATGTTTTCAGTGGGTGAGGCGTAGGAAGCCAAAACAGACACGTAGACATTTTTTCCTTCCCGGCTTCTTTCTCTTAGAATATTCCTGGCTTCCACAGGAACAGACCCCCATTGTGCACCCCTGCCCTGGGCGGCCTGGCCAGGGTGCCATCAGCCGCCTCATGAGAGTGTACGGGGCACCCGGTTTGCAGAGCTCGGCCCCTCAGAGAGACGGGACAGCCCAGACTTGCCTGACCTGGGGGAGGGTGCCTGCTCCCCTCCCCCAGCACCCATCCCTGGGGCATCACCCAGACCTCAGGGGTACCCAGGGCGTGGTACTTCCGAGCCCAGATGAGCCCACCTGTCCTCACACACAGGCCAGCGAGCTGCACGGACAGCTGGGCTCACCCCGTTCTCGAGGACCATGTTGAGATGTGTCTGGGCTGAGAAGGGCAGGTGGGGAGAGCAGCGGGTGAAGGAGCTCTAAGTCGTGGTCAGAGGAGAAGAGGGTCCCCTGCCCTCAGCCCAGCACCCCCACAGAGCCCTCCCCGCAGCTCAGGGTCGGGCTCAACCCACAGGTGTTTGTTTGCAGGACCTGCCCCGGGGCTGGGGCAAGACGGGCCGGCACACCTGGGAGTGGCTCAGCCAGTGGATGTCCTCTTGGGGCTGGTGCTGGGGCGGCCCTTGTCCCAGCACCGCTGCCCCAGGGCTCGGGCTGACCGTCGGGTTGGTCAGTGAGCCCCCGACGGCAGGCTTGTGACGCTCTTTTGGGCTAAGTGTGCTTTCCTGTTGCAAAAGGTCCCCATGAGCCTCGTCTGTCTCCTCCCAGAGTTCTCCACTTTGTCACCATGTTAGGGTTCTACAGAGAAACAGAGCGGTGGGTTGGGGTGTGTGTGTGTGTGTGCGCGCACGTGCGCGTGCATTATCTCTGTCTCTCTCTAGAGACTTGTTACAGGAATTGGCTAGCGCAGTCATGGGGGCCAGGAAGAGCCTCGGTCTCCTCTCTACAGCCTGGAGAAGCAGGAAAGACTGCCGTGTAGCTGAGCCCGAGTTAGAGGCCTGGGAGCCGAGGGGCTGGTGGTGTGAGTGCTGTTCTGAGGCCGCCAGCCCGGGAACCGGGACTGTGCGACGTGTCGGCCACGTGGAATCATGGCCACGGCGGGAGGATTTACACCACGGAAATCAGCAGACGCTACACATCAGGTTTTTCCGTTTTGCTTTGTTTTGTTTTCTGAAGAGCCTGCTGTACCACCATGACTACTGGTATCATATACTCCTGTGGACCCAGAGATCAGCTTAGGATCGGCCCCTACTAACACCAGCACCACCGAGAGAGGACCCACCTGTGTCTTAACTGGAGGAAACAGCTTCCCTGTATAAATGATGAAGTCCAGTCAGGGACGAGTCTTACCCCTGCGGGCTTCAGCGGTGGCAGCAGGAGAAAATACCGCTTGGAAAATCTACTCTCTTCGTTCAAGTAAGGGGATTTGCTCTAGAAAGAGCCCCAGAAGCCATCTAGTCTGTCACAGCCACATACAAACCCTCTGTTCACAGAAAGCTCTGAGGACTGTCAGTCGCGGCAAGTGCAGTCACCATGATTTTCGTGACGTCTCCTTATTTTGGCATGAACCCGAGCGTGTGTCGGGAGGAAAGCGAGCTGAGCTGTGGTTCGGGTGTGATGGCTGGCAGGCCCTGTGCGTCTCTGACCAGGCAGTCGGGCCCAGGACCCTGGGGTTGTTGGCCCGGGGCCCCTCCTGTCCCACCGGCTGGCCATGATCTGTCATTTGCAGTGATCTGTTATCCTCCCCTCCCCCCCACCATGGATTAGGAGGTAGTTTGAGGGCAGGACAAAAATTGTATTCATTTCTTCATTCAACAAACATTCCCTGAAACCTATTATGTGGTACAGATGAGATTAATAGGGGAGAAGATAAAATTCTTTTGTTAGGGGCTCACAGGAGGGGGATGGCAGAAAGGGAGGGTGGGACATTGCCGGGGGCGGGGTCCTGGCCGGTCAGTGTAGCCTGAGAGTGCCCTGGAGGTAGAGGAAGGGCGGGCTGAGTGGAGGCGGGCTTGGGGTGGAGGGGGTCCGGCGTCTTGGGACCGAAGGTGGCAGCGATGCCGGCCCTGCGACTTCAGGGGGAGAAGCTCAGCAGCGACAAGGCCCCTGTGCTCACACGAACTTGGCTGTAATGGAGCAGTGAAAGGGGAGCCCGGGGCCGGCAGAAATAAAAGGTGTGTGTGAGGTCAGAGCCCCCAAAGCAGGGCGAGTGGCCCATTGGAGCGCAGCACGAGGTCGCGCGGAGCCCTGAAAGCTCAGCGGGCCGCTGGCCCCGCGGCCTGGAAGGGAGCAGTCCGGGGTAGGGGGGCGCCCGGGGCTGGGCCCCGACCCTGACCCCCGGGCCTGGGCCCCGACCCCGACCCCCGGGCCGGCCGGCTGCCTTGTGAGGAGCTGCGCGCGCCTGAGTGCCCGCTGTTAGCCGGCTGCTGGCTCACACCCCTCAGGAGTCACTGGAGACCCTGGAATTCGGTGCTTGGAGCCCCAGGCGTGCAGAACAGGCTGGCCGAGCAGGGAACATCGTGCCTCAGCCTTCCCCCGCCTGGAGCTGATGCCCGCTCCGCAGGCTGGTGCCCCCGAGCGCACGCCCGGGGAGTCCAGGCCCCGCCAGGTGGTGGGGAGCGCCCCGTCCTGAGGGCATCAAGAGTGCCAGCCGTGGGGTGTTCCAGAGAGGCGCCTTGCATCAGCCCAGGGCGGGGGTTCGTGGAGACGAAGGTTGCTTCTCACGCTGAAACCCTATCCTCCTGTGCAAAGGCACTTGTGCCGGCCAGAGATATTTATAGACCAGGAGTCCATAAAGAAAGCCTGGTACACGGAGGGCAGGGCAGTGTGCCCAGAAAGCCTCGCTAGGTTTCCAGTTGGGCCTCTGCCTCCCGTGGTGCCCCTGGAACTAGATCACCTCACACAGGGCGTTGGGCCCCTTCCCCAGTGACATGGGAGGCCCCCTGGAGGCCAAGACCCTTGTCCCCCCAGCACTGAGCTGGGGGACAGGGGCCCCCACTCAGGGCTGGGAGCAGAATTAAAGGGGGCCTCAGAGCTGGCAGCCACGCGCGGCTCCCCCCAGCAGCCCTGCTTACCGCGCCCCATCCCCACACGCGAGAACTTTAAGTCAGGAAAACGGCCCCTCGCCCTGCGTCCTTAGGAGGTGCACCTTTGCAGCTGGACCGCCCAGCTGTGGAGAGATGCCCAGCTCTGTGAGCACAGACCTGCCTTTTCCAGAAGGCGCTTTCTGGGGAGGCAGTGCGAGCTGTGGAACATCTCTGTGCTCGTGGCCTTTCCGGGGAAGAAGAGCTGGTCGTCTCAGTTGGCTTAACATTGAAGCATTAGTTTGGCACATACAGGGTCTGTCAAGAACATCCCAGCCAAAGCCTGTCTCCAACCACATAGTTCTTGTTTTCGGCGGCTGGAGCGTCTTCCCTGGGGACCCATCTCCTCTCACGCTTGAGCTTGTTTCCTGCTGTGTTGAAGGTGACTGTTCTCATTTCAGATGAATTATAGACACACATGTCGACTCCACGTAGCAGATGTGATTCTGAAGAGAGAGCACAGGTAAGCTGAATATTATACCTTGAATGATTTTATACGCACAGAGAACTCATTAGCTAAACCAGTGGCACATATTGCATGTTTACATATGAAGTACATAAAACAAAATATATTTTAATATATAAAATAATATGGCTGACACATACTATATTATATATAATATTTATCTACTTTTTGTAATCATTGATATCTTTCTTCCAGTGAATCGTGTTGGGGAGCCTGGTGTGTCAAACAGGTGAAAGCTGGGTGGTCTGCTTGGAGGCAGGGAGGGAGGAGGGGCTCTGGAGTCTGGTCCAGCTCTCTTCCTTTTCCCTGGAAGAGGCCACCGGAGCCTTGGCGTGAAGCCTTAGCAACACCCTGGGACCTCAGGAGGAAAACGACCAGTTTTAAGAAGCCCTACAATTATGAATCCTCTAAGACATGATTTAAAACATTTTCCAAATGTAAATTGCTACTGTCAGGCACCATGCTCCCCCCACCTGGTATTTCATGCTGAGGACTTGGGTTTAATGCAAACCTTTCGCTCCCTCTATGGAACCAGGAGGGGGACTCCTTCCTGCCTCTCGAAGCAGCACCACTGCCCCCCCACCCCCAGCATCCAGCCGCTCCTGCCAACTTTCCTCCAGCCAGAGCTCGCTGTGCACTTGTCCGCCCGGCTCCAGCCTTCATCCTAGGGGCTCTGGGTGGATCATGGGAGGGTCGTCCTTAACTGAGCTGAAACAATATTCTCTAGCAGTGCTGTTAATTCAGCCTTGTGGAGTCATGTTAACTTTCAGTTTAAAAGTCCAACATGTGCATATACCCAATAGCAGAGGAGAAAATGCTTTAAAGGGGTCTTTAAAAGTCTGCTGCGATGTACTGTGTGGTATTATGACATCGATCAGATTGTCTTTACACGGTAATGCCTTTTACATGTTTTTATTATATTCCAACTCAGTGCTTTGTAATCATATAAAACAGACAACATTTTTTATAAGGTGCTAAATAGTTAAATATGAAAATGTAATGTACCGCTTTGATCATGTACCCGGATTTAGGGAAAATTAGATTCTTTTATCTTTTATTCCTGAATCCCTAAAATAAAGAATGTCAGCGTAAGGAAAAAAAAAAAAAGTCCCGCATGCAACAGCCAGCTGCCCAAACAGTCTCCACGAGTCCCAGGGGCCTCTCGAGGGCTGTTGGGGTGAAACCTTCAGGCTTATTTTGCGGACACAGAAGATCCAGTAAATCTGGACAAACTTGAGGAAACACCCCCATTAGAGGGAACTTTTTAAACCAAACTTTCTGGGATTTTTGCATCACCACACAAAAATTTGCCATGACTGAGATGACTGAGAGGGAAAACAATGCTGTTTTTCATAAACACTTGGATCCCTCGGCTCAGGGGACGGTGATCGGGGAGAGATCATGGACAGAGCCCAGAGGTGCCCCCAGGCCTCTGCAAGGTCAGGTGCAGAACCCCCAGAACTGTCGTCCAGCACCAGTCCTGTGTGGCGGCTGGCTGTGGTGGAGGTGAAGACATGCTGTGTGTCTCACTCAGCGCCCTCCCTGGTGGCGGAAGGTGAACGCCGAGATACCTGGCATCCTTAGCGAGCGTTCCGGGCCGTCCGGGGCGCCTGGCCAGCCTGGGCGAATTTAAGAGGAAGGAGAGGGGAGGGTGCAGCTCAGTGGTAGAGTGTGGGCTTAGCATGCACGGGGTCCTGGGTTCCAGTGCCTTCATTAAAAAACGAATGAATAAAGTAAACAAGAAGAGGAAAGAAATCATTGTCTTCTGGGACACCCCCAATACCAGAAAGGGACCCTTGGTATCTTGTACTCTTCAATGGCTGGATCAGGACGACCCCCACCCCCGCCCGGCAGCTCCCTCCTCCCCCCTTACCTGTGTCTCAGGGCGACACAGAGGAGGGACACAGCAGTCATCTCCTGCGGGTGGTCACTTTCTCGGGGTGCAGAGAGAACCCCGCTCCACTAAGTGGGTCCGCTCACACCCTCCCTGTCCCGGGAAGCTCAGGGCTGCTTGACTCCACAATTAGGGGCTCTTAAGGTCAGTGCCCCTCCCCCCGCCGTATATTGTACAGGAAGATCCTGGCGACTTCAGAGAGATGGTACTGGGAATTACGCCCAGAGGCCACGCCCACCCCCATGTCACAGTGGATCCGATTTGTCAGTGAGGGGTTCGGTCTTCGCCGCCCCAGCCCCCTGAACTCCAGGGTTAGGGTACTTCCAGCTGGAGTTTCAGCAACCTGACTTCTGCAGTGATGATCGGGTTTCTGATCAAGGCCGCCTCTGTCAGAACAGGTTTTGTCCCACCTTTGGGTGGCATACAAGACCCGTCTGGGGGACGGATATGTCTGAGGTGAGGCCTGCCCCCGCATCCTGCACATGCTGAGAACACGCCCTGCTTCTGCGCCTCGCAAAGGTGCATCGCCCAGAAACTGGACGTCTGGTTCCTGCCAAGACACCCAATAGCTTGTTAGTTTCTTGTGAAAGAAAGCCCTTGATCTTTAGGTCAAAAGGCTCCGATCTTTTTAATTTTTAAAAATTGTGGTCAAATATGCGTACATTGAATAGACTGTCTTAGCCATTTTTAAGTGTGCAGTTCCGCGGCACTAAACCCATTCCCCTGGTCATGAAACTGTCACCACTATCCGTCCCCAGGACCCTTTTCATCTTGCGAAACTCAGCCTCAGTCCCATTAAACACTAGCTCCCCAGTCCCCCCTCCCCTAGCCCCTGGCAACCACTCGTCTACCCTCGTCTCTGTGAATTCGACTGCTCTGGGTATCGCATGTGAGTGGAATCGCATAGCAGCTGCCCTTCTGTGATGGTGTTTCACTTAGCATAACATTTTCCAGTTTCGTCTGTGTTGTAGTGTGTGTCAGAACCTCTCTCATTTTTAAGGCTGAATGATGTTCATTGCGTGTGTATCCACCACATTTGGTTTATCCGTTTGTCTGTGGATGGACATTTGAGTTGCTTTCACCTTCTGGCTATTGTGAATAATGCTGCTATGAACATTGGTGTACAAATATGGCTTTTTTTGGTTTGTTTTTTGGGGAGGAGATGGTAATTTGGTTTATGTGTTTTTATATATACACATATTTTTTAATGGCGGGACTGGGGATTGAACCCAGGACCTCGTGCATGCTAAGCCCACACTCTTCCGCTGAGCTATTACCCTCCCCTCGGCTTTGATTTTTCCTTTATTAAACATTTTTACTTGGAGATCATTGTAGACTCACACGCAGTGATAACGCAGGCCCGTTGTCCGAGGAGCCTGCTAATTCCGCTGATCTCTGCGACCACCTTGATGGGCGCTCCAGTGAGCCGCGCCTTGGGCCAGCTGGTGGCAGGGGCTCTACCAGGCTCCATCTTAGGGTTCTGCTGCCTTGGGGGTCTGGTGTTTATCAGCAGCCCGAGTTGGTCCACATCAGAGCTTGTCGGAGGGCCAGGGATGGGGTGGTTGGCCCCGAAACGTACGTGAACACCTTTGGACAAGACAGAGACAGAGTAAGCTAGTGGCTGCTTTGAAAGTGGAATTGCAGGCAGTTGGGAGGGAATGGAGCTCTGGAAGTTGGTGTTGTCCCAGAAGGAAGTCTGGAAACTGAATAGATGCCTGCACCCGAGGGGCTAGGGAATTCCACACTCGTCATCTGGGCTGACTCACTGGCCTCCGGCTTGAGGGCCAGCCCCTCCGTCAACTCAGGCACTTCTGTCCCTGCATTCCTCCCGGGACTTGGCACTGCCACCCACGACCAGCCACCTCAGGAGATAGCTGGGATTCCAGCGGCCCACGGGCCTCCTGTGTCAGCTAAAAGCGCCCTGGAGATGGGTGGCTAGGATAAAAAGTCCTCTGTGTGCCCTAGGCTGGGACAATGTCTACCGCGGCCCACACTGTCACTCTGGGGACATTTCTCTGTGTGCTTCGTGCTCCGCAGGGAAGTGCAGATTTTCTGCAAAACGTGTGGCTTCTGCATTGACTGCTTTCCTGGGAGAGGCTGCTGTTCAGAGCCTGAGCACCCCCCCCCCGCCCTCATCCCCACCCTCATCCCTGCCAAACCCTGGCAGGTGCAGAGTGCACTCTGAGCTCGTGGGGGGGGGTGGATGTGAGGGGGCTGGTGTACTTTGTATGAAATGTATTATCATGGTCAGTGTTACCCGTTTCACTTTTTACCTGTGGCGACTTGGAAGTTGAAGGCCACGTCTGTGGCTTGCCTTGTGTGTCTGTTGGGCCGCGCTCCCGGGGGGAGGGGGAGGCTGGGTGTTGTGACACACTGGACCCGGAGTCCAGACGCCCGAGTCCAGGATCATCTGTGGGCACAAACCGACAGAAAGACTGAGCAGATCCCTTCTCTGGGCCTCAGTTTCCTCATCTGCAAAGCAGGAGGGTTGAAGTGGGTAATGTTCCCGCCATCTACAGCTTTCAACTTCTCTGCTACCTGAGTGACGTGGGTTACCTGGAAAGACATGGTGGTCTGGCCCAGCCCGTCCCCATTCCTGCAGAAAGTCGGGCCTCGCGCTCACCTTTCAAATCAAGGTGGTGACAGCAAGTGTGGGTAAGTGGGTGGCCGGGCTGCTGTGGGCGCCCTTATTTATTTATTAGCCATTTCTAGCTAGGCTCCCTGGGGGCTACTCCCTCTTTGGAAACCTGAGCTCCTGAGTGCATCCCATTCCCACCCAGGAGATGCGACGGGCCTGAGAAACCCCACTGACAGCCAGCTCGCAGGGCAGGGCCCTGCTTCTCGGAAATCCATTTCAGGCTGAGGGTGCAAAGGCATTAACTGTCTCTTCCAGGAACCTTTCTACAGAAATCTTTAAAGAGCTGGAGCGGGGGTGGCTGCCTCTGGGCTCTTGCATTGTCTGTGCATGCAAATGCTGAAATAAGCGCTGAAGACGCGTGGTTAGAAGAGCCAAGAGAAGCCCGCTGCTGTCCCTCTGCGTTTCACCATCCTCTCTGCCGACCCCTTTCCCACCAGCTGGTCAGCATTTCCTTCCCTGATGCTCACTTCCTTGCCTTACAAACCTGGGCTGGTTTTCCCCTTCTTGGGACCAGAGTCTAGTCTGGGGGTCCCTTGCTCTGGCCCCCGTGCCCCAGCCCAGGCCCCCCCGCCCCGCTCTCCCCAGGTCTGTCCAGCCCAGCCCTGCGCCCAGAGCTCATGGGGTCCCCGCTGCTGGGAGGGCCCTCTCCTCCAGCTGCAGCCCCTGCAGCCCCACCTGTCTTTGTGTTCTCGGCGTTCGTGGCCTGGAATCCCTCCACGACAGCTACCCTTGCCTGTGGGCTCCCTCTGTGTGTCCACTTTGTCTTACTTCATCCTTGTGAGGACCACACCCCATGAGACTGTCCCCTGGGAGGCAGATCAGGGAGTTTGAGTCCAGCCACTCTGCTGACCCCCTCCTCCTCAAGATGGGCTTCTCTGTCCTCTGCGTGTCCGTGGCATGGACTCTGTGTGTCTGCTGGGGTGGCCCCCACAAGGGACCACAGACCAGGGTGCTTAAACCGCAGGAATGTGTTTGCTCACAGTCCTGGAGGCCGGAAGTCCGAGATCAAGGTGTCGGCAGGGTTGGCCTCTTCTGAGGCCTCTCTCCGTGGCTTGCAGACGGCCGTCTTCTGACTGCATCTCCCTGTGGTCTCCCCCTGCAGGAGTCTGCCCCGGTTTCCTCTCCTCGGAGGAGCACCGGTCAGACCAGACAAGAGCCCACCCTCATGACCTCACTGTGACTTAATTACCTCTTTAAAGGCTTCATCTCCAAATATAGCATGTTCGTAAGGTGAGAGGGGTTAGGACTTCAACATAATGAATTTGGGGAGGGGACACAAGCTCCCCTGAAGCAGCAGTGATCGGCCCCCTTACGACCGTGGTGGCTCAGGTGAGCGCCTGCTTCCCCCGGGCTAACGGGCCGGCGTCTGATCCAGGGGTGTGTCCTTCCCGCTGCGTCCAGCTCAGCACTTTCAGGGAGGCGCTCCCGCTTCTGAGTGAGGCTGGAGCTTAAGCACCAAGACAGCCAGGGGCTCATCTGTGTGTGGCGAGAGAATGAGTAATGTCATTTAGCCTCTACCTGAATGTTTCACTTGTGTAATCGAACGGGGGCCACAGTCACCTGCTCTGCCTCCCATTAGGAAGGGGTATCAGGAGGCCAGGGGTCCGCTGGGCTTCGGGGGAGGCCCTGGGGTGAGGAAGAGTCCCAGGCGGCGGGGACAGCATGCACGCAGGTCTCAGGAGGGAGGGGTGCTGTGGGTTTGCCGGCCACGGTGATACTTGGGGTACCCTCGTGTGGACGTGCAGGGCAGCAAGGGGGCTGGAGAGTGACACCAGGTGTAGCTTGGTTAGCTTTGGGGTGTTATGGACCATGGCCCGGGGGGCTGCGCTTTCTTGGGTCCTCATTGCCCAGTAAGTCCTGTGGTAGGTTCAGGTGAGGAACTGGGCAGTGAACGGGCAGGGGGAAAGGGCTGATGAGGTCACGGTGGACCCAGCCCCTTCCTCTGGGTTGCGGAGTGGGAAGGGGGCATCTTCGGTCCTCACTGTAGCTCTTTTTAAGCAAGAAAGAATCAGCAAATCCTGCTGAACTGCCCTTGGGGCTCCCTGTCGTGGTAAATGTCACCGTGCAGATGCCCAAGTCCGAAGCGTGACTGCCCCCCGCCCCCAGATTCCTGAAACTCGTCTTCTTTCTTGAGTGAATCCCTCTCCAAATCCCAGAGATGCTGCCTGCTGACAGCCTCACATGCGCTGCGCTACCGCGGGCGGACCACCGGGCGCCTCCCGGGGCCGCCGGGGCTGGGCTTCCTGCCGGCCCCAGACGCCTCCGCTGCCATTTGCTTTGCATTCAGTGACCAAGGGCATTGCTCTAAAATGAGAGTCACTTTCCTGCTTGGAACTTTCTGGTGGCTCTCTGCTGTTCTTCAGGTTAAGTCCAGGCTCTTTAGGTGACCTCCAAGCCCGTGGGAGCCCTCGGCCCCATCCTGTCCCTCTGTTCCGCCATGTCCCTCCGGTTGGGCCGTACACCGCGTGGGATGCTGTCAGCATTATACACTCAGCTTGGACCCCCGAATGCCCCCTTTGTTTGTCTGAAACTCAGTCACTGTCTGCATCCAATGCCACCTTGGAGCCCTGGCCTGGGATCGCACGCCGCTGCCTACAGCCCCTGGAACAGGACGGGGCTCGGCAACGCCTCTGTTCAGACACAGCTTCCGTACCGGGGGCTAATGGTCAGGGCAGGTCCAGGCTGAGAGGTTCTCACTGTCTGCTCCCACCTGGGGAACTGAGAACACGCGGACCGAGGGCTGTGTTTGCCTCGACGACACTGTCTCCACCTCTCAACAGGGGCCTTCAGACTCAAGGGGAAACCCAGGATGTGACAGACGACGCAGCCTGACAGACCCCGGAGCTTGCCCGGGGCAGACGGTGAAGGCATCGTGCCCTCCCCAGGGCCACAGCTGGCGCGACCCCCCAGAACGCCATGCTGGAGGTTCAGTGATTCCCAGGGCGCAGCCGTCTGCGACGAGCTGCACACCCCCAAATCTGCCAAACCTCCTCAGGCTGTCAGCTAAAACCCATTCTGGTGTCTGTCCAGAGAAGCATCTTCCATACCGGCCGCCACACTGACCAAGGCCTGTGATGCAACCGAGGAGGCGGGATACACTCAGGGCAGAGAATGTAGCAGCCAAGTGCAAATGGCCACGTGGGACTTCGAGTTAAAGAAGGCAGGTTGGATACATGTTCACCAAATGCCGTCAGCGTTACAGAGTGGGGGCTGAGACAAAGGGGCAGGTGCCTGTGAGGAGAGAGAAAATGAGAGAGAGGTCCATTGCTGCCGCATTTTGGAAGGTATAAAGCGCATGGACGAATATTCACCTATTTAGGAGAGGGGGCAGCTCGGTAACCCTGAGTGAGGGAAGAAGAAGCCCTGTGTCCACCCCCCAGGACCCTGAAAAGCCTCAGGAGTGGCAGCACCATGTGCCTGGGAGTGGTGTCAAAGGACAGTATTCCTTGGAGAGCTTTGTTTCCATTTCCTGTCTGACTGCCTGGCCCACAGGCTGATAGAAAACCAGACATTCTTCCCTCTGGGGATGTTTAAACTGCAGGTCTTCGGACCAGAGGACACTGAGCGCCGTGGACCAATACTTACAAATGGACCCTTTGGAACGTGTCCATCAGGCGGTGAGCTGTCCTGCAGGAGGTGGTGGCCCTGAATGGATGAGGAGGGAGTCGGTTTTATGATGGGAGGGATGAGTCATGGTGAAGCACAGAGGCCAAACAGGCCAGTTGTTAAGGAGATGGGCTTGGCTGGAGTGCACAGGGGCTGGAACAGGGTGGACTTGAAGGAGGAAGGGTGAAGTGAGCTCCGAGGGCTGTTATGGTGCCAACCTGGGGGCCCCGACTTAGGAAGAAAGATCCTTGCTGGGTTCAGAAGCAAGACACAAGATGATGGAAACAGGATTTCAGGAAGACTTTTCTGCAACTGAACCTCTAGGTTGGAGTCTGGAGAAGTTGGTGGCCAGGAACCCAGGAGAATGCCTTGGACACTGCCGCTGTTTGTAAACACAAAGATTTGGGAGGTGTGAACTCTAGATTTATGAAAGCAACGTGTCAGCTCTTTGTATTACCGGAAGGAATCCCAGCCAAAAAAAAAAAAAAAAAAAGAACTTCAGACAGAAAAAACATATTCTCTTAAGACATCTTTTTCAATCTGTTATCTGTTGGGCCACCCCACAGAGCACTGGATGTACTGTTCACGATGACGAACCAGCCAGAAAGGCCATGAAGTCATGCCCGCTGGTCATCAGGTCCAAAGCCTCCCCCATCGCTGGCCCTGAGCACCTCTCTGCCCCACCCATTCCCACTCTTCCTTCCTTCCTTCCTTCCTTCCGAACCCAGCCTCCCCACCGCAGGCCCGGAGCGCCTCCGCCCGGGTACGGTAAGCGCGAGGCACCTTGCAGGTGGTGAGTGCTCAGGGGAGCCAGCTGTTGGTTTTGACCTGCTGACACCTCTGATGGACTGACCTTTGACCTACCAGGGAGACGGGACTCAGGGTCGCCGGACATCGCGGGGCTGGTTCCACGAGCACCGGGGGTGGGCAAAGAATGCTGGCGACTAACTTCGTCCAAGGCACGTCCGGTCTGTCCGCGAAGCTGCCGCGTTTGCTCGGAGTCTGCGGGGGAAGCCGGGAGCCCCCTCCACAGCGACTTTATTTTATATTTTAACGGAGGTACTGGGGGTTGAACCCAGGACCTCGTGCGTGCTAAGTGCTGGCTCTACCCCTGAGCTGTACCCTCCCCTCCTCAGACGTGCTAAGTCTGATCTCCTGACCATATTTTTCATGAACGGCCCGCTCTCTCTTGCCCGGCTGAAGAACCCTCCTTCTAGCAGTCTGGAACTCGGGAGCGCCTTGGAAACCCTGCTGTTTCAGCCTCCTTCCAAATGTAACCTTCTCTACAGCCTCCTGACATCTGGTCTCAAGACCCTGGAGGAAAGTTCACCACTTAGTGAGCGGGACCGATTCCCTCCTGGGCCACTCTGATGCCCTCGAGCCCCGCCAGCCTCTCTGTACTGTTGCCCACCGACCCCTGCTCAGCACATTCCAGAAGGTTCTTCCTGTTCTATGGGAGAGTTCGGTCAAATATCTGAAAAATTGTGCAGTCACAGAAACCCTACTGGCTCTGAAGTCAGATGGATCGGAGTTCAAATCTAAAATCTATTGATGTTCCCCAGGGGCACATCATCTCTGTTCCCTGAGCCTCAGTTTTTCCTTCTGTAAAATGGGGGGAGTCCAACCCTAACTTGTTGTGAGCCTAAGAAGTAGTGCACAAGAGGCCCTCAACATCATTTGTGATACGTGAGAGGCTTGGACATCATTTTTGTTTAAAGACAGAAAAGACCTCTCTGCGGACGTCCCCAGCGCCAAGTCCTGCCCCTCACCTGACAAAATGTCTATTTATGTATAACGGGTCCCTTCTACTGGCAGCAGGTTTCCATTCCGTTGAGAGTCTTTGGTTTTCCTTCTGCATTTCAAAAATAGTCTTGCACTTAAGCCTGACTCAATGATTCAGAGAGGTGGTAAATTGGAAGCAATAATCATCCACCCATCAAATGTTTTTTAACACTGTGTATTTGCACAGAATTAGAGGCTCTGGGTGTTGCTTATGTAACAGTCTATGATTATTTATGTAACAGCTTATGATTATGTAACAGCTTACAAGCCTGAGATGGAATCCAGACGTGTCTGTGGAAGAGGGATGGGGTGGGCCCTGGAGAGTGTCTCCTCACAAGGGCCTGAAGGGCCTCCTGGGAGGGTGCTCCTTCCAAGGTGTGAGGAGCCACGTACGATAAGGGTCTCTCTAATCATTGCAAGGGAGGGGTGAGTCTCTGGGTGGATGTCATGCAAATCCATCCCCAGCACAGTGTGGTATATGGACCTATATCTGGGTTTCAGAGAAAAAGAGGATCTGAAAGTGAAAAAAAAAGCTGTGCTATTAAGAATGCGGATAGACAGAAGAAAGGAAACAATAGAGCTCAGAGCGGAAGTAAGTGAAAAGATCAATGCAATTAAGAGCTGGTTCTTTGAAAAGGTAAACAAAATCAGCAAACCTTTAACTAGACTAACCGAGACCAAAAAAAAAAAAAAAAAAAAAAAAAAAGAGAGAGGGCGCAAATAAACGAAGCAGAAGTGAAAGAGAAGACGTTACAGCTGACAGCCCAGAAATCATGAGACTGCTATGAACAACTAGATGCCAACCAGTTGGACAACCTAGAAGAAATGGACAAATTCCTAGAAACATGCACACTTCTAAGACTGAATGATGAAGAAATAGAAAATCTGAATAGACTGATTACTAGTAAAGAGATTGAAACAGTAGTCGAAAGTCTCCAAACAAACCAAAGCCCAGGACAGAGAGCTTCACCGTCAAGTTCTACGAGACAGTCATAGAAAATTTAATACCTTTCCTTCTCAAACTCTTCCAAAAAGTTGAAGAAGAGGGAAACCTTCCAAACACATTTTATAAATCTAGTGTTATCCTGATACCAGAACCAGACAAGAACATCAACCCCCCTCCAGGAAGAAAATTACAAGCCAACATCCTTGATGAACATAGATGCCAAAATCCTCAACAAAATATGAGCAGACAGAAAGAACCCATATGATCCAGCTATTCCACTCCTGGGTGTTGATCTGAAGACCATGTGAACAATAATTTGAAAAGCTATATGCACCTCTATGTTCAGTGCAGCTGTATTTGTAATTAATATCCAAGATATGGAAACCACCGATGTGTCTATTGATGGATGAATGAATTAAGAAGATGTGAGACCATACATACACACACACACACACACACACACACACGTGCACACAGTGGAATACTATTCAGCCATAAAAAGAACAAAGTCCTGCCACTTACGACATGGATGGACCTTGAGGGTGTTATGCTCAGTGAACTAAGTCCTCAGATATTGCCCTCCTCAAATGCGCTTTAGGAAGTTCTTTCTGAGGTGTTCTGTTAGGAAAGGGGGAATGAGAAAATGTATTGGGGGAAGGGGGTGAGGAGGGATAAATTGGAAGTTCAAGATCTGCTGATACTAATATATATGAAATAGGTAAACATGTCATACTGTATAGCACAGGAAACTATATTCAATATCGTGTAGTAACTTATGGTGAGGAAGAACATAAAAACAAATATATGTATATTCATGTATGACTGAAGGATTATGCTGCACACCAGAAACTGATACAATACTGTAAACTGATTATACTTCAATAAAAATATGTATACATATGCAAAAACATAAATAAAAAAGATAAACACACACACAAATACGGCCAACCTGTGGTCTTTGCCACACTCATCTCATTTAATGGGTTCTGGGAGGCCATTTGGATCGCAGAGTTACTGTTGCTTGAGAGGCCACGTACTTGCCTCGGGCAGGAAGGAGGGAGAGCCGTGGGTGTCCAGACTGGGCTTTTTTGGGGGGAGGGGCCGTGGTGGAGCTGCCTGTGACAGGGACTACAGGTAGGGGTTTGCAAACTGGTTTTGGTGCTTGAGTTCTGAGGCACACAAAACCTCCCCTCTGAGACACACAAGAACATGACAGATAACCCCCTCCCAAGGCAGAGCTCCCTGATCAAGCTGGATGGGTGGAGGCAGCTTCTGTCAGGAGGCCATGCTGACTCCAGGACTCTGGGGTGGTCAGTCAGAGCAGACGGACTGGACCTGCACATCCAGGCTGGGATGCAGAGGACTGGGAACGTGGGAGAGCCCGTACGTGGATGTACCCATCTTTCATGCAGTGACCTTTCTCCTGGCCAGACTTGACCCAGTGAATTCCCCAGACCCTCCCCCATCAGATGATCAACCCCTCCTCCCTTGGGAATCGTCGGTTCTAAGCTGGAGGTTCCAGTGATTTGCTGGTCTCTGGGCTGAGGCTGAAATGTGAGGATGGAAAGTATTTCCCCCTATTCGCAGCATCTAATGGGGTAAGGGTGTGGATGGCGTTGGGTGTCGTAGGAACAGCCCGGTCTGGGATCGCATGCAGATCATGGGCTGCTCTGAGCTGGATTTTCCTTCTCCGTGGCAGGCCGTAGTGGCTTCTGCCCTCCCCGCCCTGAGTTTGTTGGGGTGCTCTGGCTGCGAGTTCCAGGTTTGCTTTCTTGGTTCAAATTCCTAAGAAAGAGAACTTGATGGGAAGAAGCAGGAACATGAAGAAAGTCTGTGCAGTGAATACTGAAATGTTCAAACAACAAACGAAGACGTGCAGACAACTGTAAAAAAAAAAAGTGTGGAAGCCCAAGAATGAGGCTGGGAGAAACTAGAAATCACAGGGTGGCATGGGGTAGGCTGGGGGGTCTCGGAGATGTCAAGGCAAGGGGTGCTTTTAATAGTGAAACCTCGTTTAATGGAAGTATTCTGTCACGGTGGATTTGTCTGCATTATCTAGACTTTTTTTTAATTTTTTTTTTAATTTTTATTTTTTGGGGTTTTTTTTTGGGGGGGTAATTAGTTTTATTTACCTCAATGGAGGCACTGGGGATTGAACCCATGACCTCGTGCTTGCTAAGCATGCACTCTACCTCTGAGCTCTACCCTCCCCCCCGCATTATCTAGACTTTTATACAAAGGGAGGCAGTACAGTCTGCAGCCTTTTGTTTGTTTGTTTGATGTGATTATTTTAAGCGTCATCCCTGTTGCTGCAGAGGCCAGTAGCTCCCTCCTTTGTGGACTGACCAGTGTTCCATCCTGTGGACAGACCACATTTAGGTTGGTGGGCCCTTGGGCTGCTCTCGATCTTCGGCTGTTAGAAACACAGCTGCCAGACTGTTGATGTGCATGTTCACCGCCGCTCTCCCTGCGCGTGAGCAGGACTCGCCTGTCTTCCCTCTGGTGGATCCAGTGTTGCCTAGAAAGGACCCGCCCACGGGGAATCTCAGGCATCTGCTGCATGAATGAACAGCTCTATCTGGGGTGCGAAGGACACTTAGAGTCCTGCCAGGAGCTGGTATTCATTCACCACTGTTTGGGCAAATAGTAAAGTAACAAAAGAAACATATTCTTCCTTAAAAAAAAAAAAGAAAGCTGTTGTGAACATTTAGGTGTACGTTTTTGTGTAGACATGTGTCGTCATTGCTCCGGGGTAAACACTTAGACCCGGGGGGGCTGGGTCATATGGTGAGTGTATGCTTAACTTTTAAAAAATTGTTCAGTCAGTGTAGCAAATAATGGAAAACATTCAGGTTGATAAATGCTTTTAAGCATTTGCTGGTTTTATTTAAGATGAGGTATCACTGTTTCACTTTTTATTACCTTTTTGCCATGTATTCACGAGATACCTTCCGTGATTCTGGTCTGGCTTTCATTATGAGCGAAATTTAGCGTCTTCCCAGGGGACTGGCCTCTTGCTGCTTTTCCTCTGAAATGCCGGTGCGTCTCTGTTTGCCCTTTGCCTTCTGAGGTCGTGTGTCTTTTTCTGCTGCTGTTGACTTCAGTGCTCAGTTTGCTGGTTACTGTTGACGTACACATTTGCATATGACATGCAGATTTTTTTTTGCCAGTTTGTTATGATGTTTTGTTGGTGTTCTTTTTTCACATAAGCTTTTTAAAAAATATGTTATTCTTTTTAAAGCTTTTTTGGGGGGGTAATTACATTTTTATTTACTTACTTGTTTCAATGGAGGGACTGGGGATTGAACCCAGGACCTCGTGCATGCTGAGCATGAGCTCTACCACTGAGCTACACCCTCCCACCTCGCATAGGTGTTTTAAATTTCACAAGCAGGACTGTGAAGGGCCAGAGACAGAGATCAAGAGTCCAGATACTTTCCATTGGCACTGGGGGACCCCTGGGGTGAGAGGAGGGTTCTGGATGTTATGGGAGGGGAGCGAAACCCATCTGGACTTGTTCAGAAAAGGTCTATGGAAAGAGCAGGGCTGCCAGTGAAGGGAAGGAGCCCTGGGTTCGAATCCCCTGCTGGCACCACTTGGCCACTGTTCCCTCAGGGCTGGTGCTTGGACAGGGAGAAAATAAAGGATCTGGTCCAGATAAGTGCTCGCGTCTCTTCTGGTTTCAACAGGGTTTGCAGCTGTACTGTATCACCATCACCTTAAAACATGCTGCTGGGTTTCCTCAGCCAGACAGAATCAGAGCATCCACCCTGAAGTTCAGGGAGGGTTGCCCCATCTTCAACTTTCTCTACAGCCAGTCCCTCCGCCTGCGCCCCTTTACTGGTGTTGGGTCAAACGATGCAGCTGTGGGGAAGGGACAGGAAATTGCACAAAACCCCTCAGATGGTCCTTGGTGTCTGGGGCGGGTTGGGTGGCAGAAGGGCAGGACCTCTTCCGCTTTGGAGGCTGATGGGTTTGGCCACGATCCCGGCTGTGTGCCTCACCAGCTGCATGCCCTTGGGTGGCTCCTGACACTCCGTGGGCCTCTATTTCCTCTTCCGAAGCATTTCCACATCTGCCTTTCTCCTGGATGATGGTGAGGGTCAACGAACAAGTATGTGCCTTTCCACCCATGTGAGATTACCATATAATAAAAACCCAATGACTGTAAGCGCACTGCGCTTACTCAGCGCCTGGCATCTGACCGGTGCTTACTAAATCCTCCTTGGTGAAAGGAATCCACGGTTGTGGGGGAAGGTCACAGACCCGCTCGCTACCCGTGAGGGTTTTCACGGTGCGATGTGTGCAGGCTGACCCAGCACTATTGGTTTGTAGCCTTAAAACATGCAAACCTTTTCATCCAGCAACTCCTGTTTTAGAAACGTTTTTCCCCTCAGAAAATAACCAAAGAATATATAAGGATATTTGGTGCCACATTGTAGTAGTGAAGAAAGACCGGCAACATCCTGAACACACAATGACGGGAGGACTGGTCAAACAACGCCTGGTGCCGGGGGTTCGTGGGGATCCTGCAGCCGCTGTCGGAGGCGGGTAGGCTTGGTTTACAGAACAGGCCTTGGTGCCCGCGATGAAAGCTTGGCTCTGATGCCTGCTGGCTCTGTGGACTTTGGAAAGTTTATTTAAGCTCTCAAAACATTATTTTTCCCCTGTGAGAGCGATTTTCGTGATGCCAACCTCACAGGGTCAGGAAAATCTGACAGGTGCTTAGGACAGCGGCTGGCAGGTCACCGGGGTCCCTGAACAGCAGGCATGATCGATTCGTACAAAAAGACGGACCAAGTCAAGTGAAATAACGATCATTTGTAAGCTGCAAAACCACACGATCACACGCGATCACACGCGATCACACGCGATCACTTTTGTGTGTGGGTGTGGAAAATAAAGACATCTCTACACGTGCAGAACAGTCTGGGAGGGTCCAGGCCAACGTGCCGACAGCGTTTATCTCAGAGGGGCCCCTGCGGGTGGTTTTTTGATTCACCTTTTTGTACATTCGGATTGTCTGCTTTTGACTAGTGCTGTGGTCATCTCTGCAGTAAAGGCACATGCACGGTATTTAGTCTCTTGATGAAAACGAATCTGAGAAGGACTATCTGTATGCATGTGGATGACTGAAACGTGATGCTGTGCACCAGAAATGCACCCAACATCGTAAACGGACTACACGTCCGTTAAAAATGCACTGAAAGTGCATTCAGATTATAAATATGGCGTCATTTCTGGGGTATTCGCGAAAGGATTTGGCGCTGTTTGGTGGTTTTCCTGATGGGCTTTTACTTCAGTCTGAGCAAAGTTCATCTGGTAAGAGGCAGCTTCATCCCTTTTGGAAGAACTGACCTAATTTTCCCATCAAGGGGCGTTGGACGCTAACTGCTCCGGGAGGGCTGGGAACGCAGCCCCAGTCACCGTGTGCGCTGCTCGCGGGCAGGTCAGTAACGGCGGCAATAATATCCAGCATTTTCTCTGCCAATCATCACAAGCCTGTACTACGATACTATTATTACCTTTATTGGGCGGGTTTGGGAACAGAGGCGTGAAGAGAGGTTTAAAAATGCTCACAGCCTCATGGCTGCTAAGGCTATAAGCAGGAACTGTTACATTCATTTTTTTGGGTGTTGTGTGTGTGTGTGTTGGGGGAGGTAATTAGGTTTATGTATTCATTTTCTTTTAATGGAGATACTGGGGCTTGAACCCGGGACCTCATGTACGCTAAGCATGCGCTTTACCACTGAGCTACACCCTCCCCCTCCACAACCGTCACATTCAAATGTGCTGCCTCCCAGCTAGAAGGTTCTGACAACAACGCATTTGACGACCCCCACGGACAGTTATTAGGCACCAGCTTTGTTAGTCGATGGATCTGGTACAAGTTTCTTCGTCGATAACATGGCAATATTACTGGAGCTTGTGAGGAATCCATGGGCTGGTGCATGAAAAGCCCTTTATCACAGAAGCCAGATGAAGTCACAGTTTACGTACCGTGTGTGCTGACGCTGCTTCGCACTAAGTGTACGCGGAATCCTCCCCAGCAGGGGGCCACGGGACCACCCCTCACCCCCCCCAAACCACAGCTGATACGGCAGATTCACTTATCTGCATTTCCTAGATGCTCTGATGATGTCATTTCAAACAATAAAAATGCACGCTCTGGTTGAACATGGCTGCTCTTTCCCGTTCCTGGGCTGAATCAAGCTTCCACCGTCATCCTGGGGCTGGTCTTTCAAGCTGTCTTGCCCTCTGTTTTTCCCTGGGACCACTCAGCTGTTAATACACACGGTGCTCACGATAACTTTCATTATTTTGATGCTTTCGATAATCCTGTTTTCTAGATGAAGGTGCACTTAAAATGGAGGTAATGTATTTTTACTGCTTATATTTGAAATTACTATTAACGGTGTCACTTGTAGTCCTTCTTACTTCGTCTCCTCTTGCTCCACTGCAGTCTTGTCACATTTCATAGCTGCACTTCTTTTTCTCCTGATGAGATGCAGCATTACGTGAATTTGCAACATTTCAGTTCGCAAGTTCGACCTTGGAAAGTTTATTTATTCTCTAAGGAAACGGGATGGTGGTTCAGATGAGCTGTCACTTAATGGGCAGTCCTTTGGCTACACAGCCCAGACCGTAAAGATGTGTGTTATCTAAGATTTATCTGGAGATTAAACAGCTGCGTGGGACGCAGTGAATCACGCCTCTGACTCTGGGCCCCGTGGGTGTTGCTGCACGCTGTGTCAACATCAGCCTCATTCTGATCTCCTATTCTTCAAGCAAGCAGAATATTAACGATCATAAAAAGAATATTGTGTGTCAAAGTCCTGGGGAAATAAGTTATGATGAAAGAGAGAAGGTAGTGTTCTCAAAAGTGCCTAGAATCTCATGGGTGTGTGGCTGTCATCCGAACGAACGCTGCAGCGTTTCATTCCATCGTTCTCTGTTACCGTTAACAGTGTGGGGCTGCTTCCACGCTTTCAGGTCCCCGTTTGGGGCTTCACCCCTTTCTCTCCTCCCTCAGGGAAGCAGGGATGGTGGCAGGGGGAGGGTGAGAAAGCCAACAGGAACTGGATCCTGACCATTATTAAGCACTTATGACACGTTAGACGCTGTTCTGAGAATTTTGTCTACTCTTAACTCTGTTAGTCCTCAAACCCACCCTGTGAAGGAGGTACTTTTGTGAGCCCGATGTCACAGATGGCAGAGCTGAGATACACAGGAGAATTTGCCCATGTGGTGTGTGGTGGTGGCAGGTCTGCACCCACAGGGTCAGATTCAGAAACCTGGCTGTGAACCTGTATTGTATTCTGCCTCCTTGTTTGCAACCTGAGTTTTTAAACCACAGCAGGTCCCTGTTGTTTGTGGATTCTGTGTTGGTGAATCTGTCTACTCGTGAAAATGTATTTGTAACCCCCTACCCCGGCCCCGATGCAGCACTCGCCCTGTCCTGGGCTTTCTCACCTGCACAGGGGGGCAAAAAAAAAATCCTCCAGAACCCCCAAACAAAAACAGAAACACGAGGAGTCTGAGGTAAGAACAAAGCCACTTCTGCCTCCCTGTTCCGAGGCTTTGTCCGTCAACAGGTGTCCTTCACACAGTGCACTCATTTAGTGCCTGGCTTGTTGTGTTTTTGTGCTTTCTGCTCGTGATTTTGCTGTTTAAAATGGCTTTGAAGGAGAATGCTGAGATGCTGGCTAGTGACACTGCGCCCGCGAGGGCCGTGATGGGTCTCACGCAGGAAACGCACGTGTTGGGTCCGCTTCGCGGGCCCGCGTTGCGGCGCTGCTGGCCGTGCGCTGAGTGAAGCAGCAGTGCGTGTGAAGTAAAGTGTCTTCCAACAGGAACACACATAAAATGCGGTTATGTGTTGATTGCTTGGTGAAACTATCGTGACCAAAGGCTCACGGTGGCCCAGCCCTGAGTTTCCTCCAGGGGCGACGGCTCAGGGCGCGCTGAGCCCTTGGCGAGCCTGTGGAGCGTGCCCGCCGGGAGCAGCGAGGGCCCGCTGTCCGTGTGCTCCCGCGCTGGGACTCGGGGCGGCCGCGTCACAGTGCAGCCGCCCCCGCAGGACGGGAAGGCAGCTCCCCCGTTAGGACCCGCTTGGAGCCCCCGCCCTCGCAGGGCCGTGGGTCGGGTCAGGCTCTCGCCAACCCCCGGGACACGGTGACCGGCGAGGGGCAGCTGTTATGCAGAGGACAGGGAGGGCATTCTGAATCATTTGAGGTGGGTCTGAATGGACCCATGAGATGGTTTTCAGTGGAGGCATTAAACCCACACCCTAATCCCACCCTCCCACCGATAAAAAGTTCAAACTTCATGAGAATTAAGTTATATGCCAAAGTCTAATGGAAATGAGTCATCAGAGGTGAAACACTTGAGAAAAAAGTCCTGTACGAGGCAAGAAGGTGACTTTATCACCTACTAAGGGCCCAAATCTGTGTTGTTGTCCTTTATTCTTATTCTGCAAAGGGTTTGCACCTACTGCTCCCTGTCTGACAGCTCAGAGTTGGTTCCATTCAGCTGAGATCACCATGCACCTTTCAGAAGAGTGGACTTGCTCATTTTTATGGCGTTTGGCTGGAGTCTGGCCTCGAGGCAAACCATGGTTAATTTTCACAAAGAAATCAAGCTGCAGAATTGAATGTTTCTAGAATGATAAGAAAACGTAGATGTGGATTCACTTCCTCTCGTTATTTGCCCAGATAAAGAAATTGAGGCCCCCCGTGAGTGGGCGAGGCAGCCCCAGGCCTTGACGCCATGCCTTCCTCTCAGGTCTGAGCACACCCCCTCCCTGGAGTTGATGGAACGAATCCTGCCTTCTTGGAGAAACGGAAGGCTAGGGTGTCCCAGCCAGGGCGGACACCGGGACGCCAGGCTGTGCCCTGTCCACCTTCTCCACTTGCCCAGTGGCGGCCAGCCCTTAAGGCATCTGCACTTAGCGAACGTCCAGGTTACCAACAGGTGCGTCTCCCAGTCAGCCCCCTCTGAATGTATGTGATTAGCTCAACATGAGACTGAAAATATGCTCGTCAGTGCGAATCCCTCCAAGCTGGGAAAATCACAGAGCACACCCTGCTCGCCCGGGCCGTCCCTGCCTCTGTGGGCCTTGGTGCAGCTGAAACAGGCCCGCTTCCTGCTTGCTCGGCGCCGGGTGCCGTTCTGAGCGCCCCATGCTCTCCAGCACTCAGTGCTCGGGAGCAGTTAGAGGCACCGTCGTCACGACCGCTGTGAAGCTGGGGAGAGCAGGGCGCAGAGCTGTGCTCGTTTGACAGCTTACGATCCACGAGGCCGGGTTCCGGCGCAGGCCGTCTTACCGGGTGGCGGATCTGATCTCCAGGTAGGGCAGGTGGATCGAGATGCAAATTCCAGCTCCGTCAGTTGACCTCCGTCCAACCAGCTAACCTCTCGGACCATCACTGCCCCCAGGTCCGAAGTGGGAATAATTGTACCTCCCTCGTGAGCAAGTTTTACTGTGTGTGTCTGTAATTGGAGGTGGCATGGTTTTAAGATTATTTAGGACCACTGTGAATCCAATGGCCAAATACATATTTCCATGGGTCACGAGGGAGCTGGGTGTGGGCACGAGGTGAGTGAAGGTGGTACCTGCCAGCCCTACAAACACACTTGCCTGGCTTTCTAGAGAGCTCTAGAGTTTTCAGAGCAACAAACCCTCAGCCATGAAATGAGCTCTTTTGAAAGCAGCGACTTCTCTTGAAGAGGTATTTGCTCTCCTCCTCCTTGGATAGACCACGGCCCACGAATTCCTGAAATAGTTTCACTGTGAAAGCCAAGATCCGGGACATCTACGGTTGACTCTCTGGACTCTGTCTGTGTTCACTCCCACTGGCTGGAATTTTTTATGGGAGTTTGGACAAAGGCGATTTTGTGGCGACTCCCTCTGCCCCCTGCCCAGAGCTGGCTCTGCTGGAATGTGCTAATTGCTGCCAAACAAAAGGATGCCTGTGTCCCTCTCTGCCCCATGGCTGGGCGTTGATTCTTCATGGTGTTGGGATCAAAACTGCCAGTGTTTCCTTTAGACGGTCTGCTCTCAGGGCAGCACACAGCCTTGGTCTCCTGCGCTCCCGGGAAGCGCTGGCGAGGCTGTGGGATGCGGGAAATGACAGGTTCCCTTTACCTAACAGCCCTCGGGGGAAGCATCTTCCACCAGCCACAAGGGTCCCTTTTGTCCATCTGGGCACGTGTCGCTGGGACTCAGTGTGGGGAACCACCTAGCACTTTTCAAAAGTATGAAATCCAAACCAGAAGTGGAAAAAGCAAAGGAACCACGAAACAAAATATTTAATAGAGGGGCAAAAAGGTAAATGGAAGTCTCAGGATGTTAGTTGGGCAGAGTGACGCTCACAGGGGCCCCCCGAACCCCGTGTTGACTCGGGCTGGGAGGTGCTCCGCCCAGGTTGGTGCCAGAGCACCTGCGTTCTGTTTCAGAGTCTCCTTCCAACAGAATGACTTTGGCAACTCGCCCAAACGCCCTGGGCTTCACTTTGGTTTCCTTGTTTGTAAAGAGATGAGATTGAACAGTGTGATTTTAAAGTTTCCTCAGATTTCTGATACTCTTTTGCTTTGCGGAACAAGAGGGAGAGGCCAGGGATGAACTTTTCCCGGAAAAAAACGTTCAAGCATAGAGACTTTTCACTTCCTGTGGAATAAAACATTGATACCAGAGTGAGGCAGAAATGAAAGTAAAGTCATTTGACATCCTTTCTAGTTTTAAAAGTCTGTTCCTCCCTCATTTGGCAGAGTAACCATTGAAGGTGAATTTAGGGTGGTCAGTATAAGCGTGATGATTGTGGAATAGACTGTCAAGTAAAAAGGCACCAATTTCCACTTCCGTGAGGGCTTGCGCTGGCCTGAGCCCTTTCTGGTGGACCTAGCTGAGATTAGGGCATCTCTACCAAACCTATTATTCATTCAATACTCTCTAATATTTAAATCTTAAAGCACATTCTTAAATCTTGTGGTTATTTTTAGCCAAACAATCTACTGAGCTAAGCAACATAAACTTACTATTAAACCCTCAAAGCAAAATTTTCTCGGAAATGCACCTCTCCATGAGATAGATGATTACTGTAATTTGTGCATGTAGCACTGCAAAACCAAACGTAGTTTCAGCATCAGTCCTGTGCCAGTGACTCATTTTTCCAGCTGTTGGTGTGGAGAAGCCTTGTTTGTACAGATCAGAGAGGACCGGATGGAGTAACCCTCGATCAGTGCTGCCCCATTCAAAGTGAAGCTCCTTCTGAGTTACATGTCAAAAATAACAAGATCATCTACCACCCAAAATTATTTGATGAAGGGACAACTGTTTAGGTCTTCCTTCAGTGTTGTGGGAAACCAGCTGGAAATCAGCTGGGTTGGCAAAAGAATGCATGACCTAATTATCAGAGTGAGACACTTTCTGAACCCACTACCAGGTCTTGGAATAGTCCCACTGTTTGGCACCCTAAGATGTTTTACACCCAAAGGCAACACACTATGGAAAGTGAAAAGAGTGTTTGTGGAAGGGATGGGGAGCCAAGAGGTTCCCAGACCCTGCTGCCCTCCAGGCAGATACGTTGTGGAAATGAATTCACGCTGAGGTTGGAGACTGGACATTGATGCTGAAACCGCTGGCGGGCCCGCATGCCCCTTGGTCGTGGCCCAGTAGTCCTCTGGTCTCCACTGGGCTGATGGAGGGAGCTGAGTGCACCCTGGGTGATGCCCCAGACCCAGCTGAGACCCTTGCCTGCCCTTCCCGCTGCGCTGCTACCTGACGACAGTCCTCAGAGCTGTGTCGTCGACTTCCTGCGCCTCCACCCCTCGCACTCTCTTCCTGGCTCCTGTGGGCACTGCAGAGAGAGACCTCGCTACCAGGTGCGCTAGAATTCCAGAGCGTGTGGTGGGAGTCAGGCCGCCCGTTTCCGCACGTGAACTCTAGGGATGTGGAACCAGGGGAAGAAAAATTAGCCACAGGACTCCCAGTCCACCCTGATCTAAGTTAGTCCTGGGCCGGTCTGCCTGCAGCTGAGAGGAGAGAGAAGAACACTTCTGTTTTGCTTTCAGTCTAGTTACTTAAATATAGTTGTCACCTTTCAAGAAGCCCGTGGTCATTCTCTGTAAGGATGATGAGCTCATCCAAGGCTGCGGCTGGATTTCAGCCACGTGTGATTAAGTCCCGTCCTGCTGTGGTTCTGCGGCAAGACAATGCGATGCTTCCCTCCCACCCGGAGGAACCAGCCGCCGGGGGCTGTGTGGGCTCCCAGCCCCCACCAGGCGCCCCTCCCTGGGTCCACAGGAGCGACGGCAAGCCGAGCGGGCGGGGAGGGAGGGGTTGGCTCACCTGTGTTCGCATCGAACCTGCCTGACAAGCTGCAGAGGCGGTATTGGTACCCCAGCATTACTGAGCAGGAAGCTGAGCCTCCGTGAGGCTGGAGTGACTTGTTCATTGTCTTGGACCAGTAGGTCCAGGTCTGTCTCATGGCTGAGCCCATGCTCTTTCCAACACGCCACGGGCTCACTTGAGACAGAAGGACAGCTCTCATCACTCTTCTCCTGGCTGGAACATGCAGCTCCAGGGCAGGGGCAGGGACCCCGATGGAGGCGCGGGACATGGCGGCAGTAGTTGACCGTGGTCTGCAGAAGTGCCTAGTGGATGCGAGGCCAGGGCAGCGCCACTCACCCACTCCACATCGCGGCACACAGAGAAAAGGAAAGCGTGCATGCGGCAGTTTGGACTACACACAGGATGTTGGCTGAGGCCGGAGGCAACGGGCTCAGCCTCTACCGGCTGCTGAAGGCGGCTCGCTGGGACCCACACTGTCATGGATGCTGGGTGCTTGTCAAACACAGTCCTTTTTTGGGTTCACAGCGACGACACACTTCGTGGGCTTGGAGCCCTCGTGACTTCACATGGCGGGGTCGCAGAATGTGAACCGACCCAGGCAGTTCTGAGCGACACCTCTTGTCCCCGGGGCTGGGAGGTGGCCCAAGATGGCCCGCGGATCAGAGCACTGCTCACTGGCTTCTCTCCTTTGCTTTCAGTTGGACGACAATCCAAAAGTTGTGTCGAATGAGATAAGAAGAAGTAACACAGTGCAGAGTGGGTGACTCTCACTTTGGATTAAAATAAATAATTTCCAGGGAAGTAGAGAGCATACAGATGTGTGTATGTACATGCACACACACACTTCTGTACAGATGTGTGTGCACATAGACAAGTGTGTGTGTGTGTGTGTGTATACATGGAGAGAGGGGAGCAGAGAGAGGATGGACAGATGTGTATATTCTCAGCAGACACGTGTTAGCAGGATCCAGGGATTTAGGTAAATGAGGAAGACGTGAAAATATCTTGAGACATGATGAAATTTGCTTTTGTTTAATTTAAAAAAATTTAACCTTGAAGGCTCTTCTTTAGGGAAGCCTCGAGGCGGTGATGGACGGATGGATCGTTCATAGCTAGCGTCTCATCTGGCAGAGGGAGCGCAGAGCTCCCTAGGCGGGCCGCGTTCCGAGACGGTAAGCCCATCCCTGCTCATCTGGGCCAGAAGCTCTGTTTGCAGAACAGGACGAGGGAAGAAGCTCCAGTGAAACGAGAACACTCACACCAGGCCCCCGGGTGCAGGGGGACATCAAAGGGTGTTGGAGGCGGGTCTCCCAAGCCACTTGGGTGACGTTGGGCAAGCTCATCAAACTCGTTGGCCTCAGTTTCCTCATCTGATAAAGGGGCTGAATTGGGGCGCTATTCAGATCCTTCTAGACTTCACTTTCTGTGATTCCCCTAACTTCAGTTCAGCTACCTGAAACCTCTTTCCAGACAGCGTGTACTTCACAGGACAGGTGAGAGAGATGTGAAGATTCCTCCTGGATACTTCAACATTTTTTTAAACTTAATTTAAATGAGGAATATAAGTAACTATTTAAAAAAATCTCACTTACAAGCAAAGAATTGGCCATTCCAATGCAGATTGTGTCAGTACACAGACGTCCATCTCAAACAGGGGTAGGTGCCTTCTTTGACTTTAAAATTCCCCAGATTTTAAAATAAAGATTAAAGTAAGGACCAGCTAAACAAAACGTAAGATCTCTTGTCTGTCATGGGTCCAATCCAAGTCAAATCCTCCTTTGTAATAAAGTTTGCCTGGATTTCCGGGCCCCACCCTAGACTTACTAAATCCAGTCCTCTTGGGGTGAGATCCTGAAATCTGCATTTTTAAAGCGCTCTGGGAAACTCTGATGTGTCCTGTTCTTCACTTGGGAGTGTTCTAGCAGAGCAACAATGTCCCTGTGTTGTGACTCTGGTGAGTTAATCATTGGCCTGAGCGGAGCCCTAAGGATTTTTACGAGCATTCCAGAGAAGCGTGGGGTGGGCGCGGAGGGGATGATGCTGATTCCAGACGAGCCCAGATTCTGTCTGTCTGCTGGAGCCTGGAAAATTCTGGGCTTCCATCTCCAGTATGGACAGTGGTGGTTTGGTTCGTCACCTCCCCACCCTCTACCTGACCTGTGACCCCAAGGATCACTCAACCTCCGATTCTGAACCAAGATGCCTGTCCTAAGCCACCGCCTCTTTTTGGACCCCGGTAGCCGGGCGGGGTCAGACGTCCCTTTTGGATCTAGTCAGCAGGCAGACCTGGGGCAAGCCTGGAGAGCGTGCCACAGTTTTCATTGGTCACTAGCACGAACGTGCTTTCTGGAGCAAAAGGCATCCAAGGACTGAAAAGCACCTCCAAGCCGAAGCGCGCAACACCCGGCTTACAGCCTCTCTCGGTCTTTCTGCCCGCTCTCTCTCTTCCCCGAGTTGCACTTACCCCCGCCTGGTAAGCTGAGGAAGGAAAATCTGAATACTAACTTGACTTCACGTTGCTACTGCTTGAATCATTACGGCCTCCTTGATAGTTTCCCTGAAGAATTTCCCTTTTCCTGGAGAATCTGACAAGTGGCCGGAAAAGTGAGTCCACCAAGGGGGTGGTTTCTAGCCTGTGTTTCAGGCGCTGAGAAGCAGAAACATCTGATCACCCAGAGTAATGAGGCTTCTAGGAAGGAGATGTGTAGAAATAAGAAATCTGATGGAAATGGGAGAACGTTTGGAAACTGGACAGTCACAGAGGAGGCACGAGGGTGCCAGCGGCAGGGTGTCTGGTTGCTCCCTGCCAGGCTGAGCCTATGATTCCTGACTCAAGGTTTGCAATTGCAAATGTGATGACTTGGCTACTCTCTGTGTGACTCAAGATCAAACTTCCTAAGAGGGTGAATCTGCTTAGACAGCTGTGGGACGGTCACCTCAGTCTACGGGCCAGACTAGAGTGGGGCCACCTGGGAGCCCACCTGAGGTCCAGTCAGCTGTGGCCAGGAGCACTGGAGTGGGTGAGGACCACGTGATATGAAACACGGCCATCGTCTTATGTGGGGTTTCTCTGAGGATTAGTGTGAAAGTGACTTATCAGAAAATCTCCCCTTGGGAAAGCTGGTAGAGAGATGAGGCCGTAGGATCTCAAAAAGAAGCCAGGAGAAGCAGGAATGTGGTGCCCAGCCAAGCGCCTAGGAGATGTGGTCAGCTGAAGCTGACATCAATCACACCAAGGCCAACACCAAGCAGACGGACGTTAACACTCCAGCTGTTTCCACTTTATAAACAAGAGAAAATCTATTTTCTGGATAAAGATGATGTGGTATATGTATACAATGGAATATTACTCAGCCATAAAAATGAATGAAATAATGCTGTTTGCAGTAACATGGATGGACCTAGAGGTGATCATACTAAGTGAAGTAAGTCAGGCAGAGAAAGACCATATGATGTCACTTATATGTGAAGTCTGCCAAAAAAAATGAATTTTATTTATAAACCAGAAATAGACTCACGGACATAGAAAACAAACTGTGGTTACCAGAGGGGAAAGGTGGGGAGAGGGATAGATTAGGAGTTTAGGATTAATAGATACACATTACTATGTATAAAATAGATAAACAAGGACCTGCTGTACAGCACAGGGAACTATATTCAATCTCTTGTAATGAGCCACAATGGAAAAGAAACTGAAAAAAATATATGTATATATAACTTAGTCACTTTGCTGTACACTTGAAACTAACATTGTAAATTGACAACACGTCAGTAAAAAATAAGAATAAAGAATAAATTAAATGACTGAGAATTAATGGCTGTCACCAAAAAAAAAAGAAAAAAAAAAGAAAACCCAAAAAACCAAACCACATACACACAAGACAAAAGAGAGAGACTATTTTCAACCTTATCAACAAAAATAAATTAACTTCCTTATTCAATCACTGAAAAATACCATTTCAAATACCTTGTGTGAGTATAGCCCGTCTCTGCCCAACTCCGTGTTCATTTCCACAAGCTCTCGTCAGTCTGAAGAGCCAGGTGATTTTCCATAGAACTTGAAAACTAACCTTTCAGGAGTCCCTGGCTGACAAAAGCCCCTGCTTTTCCTTCTTCAGGACTCCTGAGAGACTGAGTTCCTTTCTGACCGTTCTCACCACCCCGGCGCCTGCACCACAGGGGTCTTGCCCAAGTCCCACCAGATGATAACCTCTTTAAGGATGAGAACAGGGGCCCAGTGCCAGGGTTGTGAACATTTAACGGCTGGATCTCTGGGGAAAATGTATGCATATACACATACATAAGTTTATTATACGTTTTAAGGATATAAAGGATACATAGCACACAATTTATAAATGATAATGGAATGTGCAATACTCTGCCTTGTAAATTCCACACAGCCATTTGATTCTCACAGAATGCTTTGACTGATTTTTGTGATGTTCTTTCATCTCTGGCCAACCTCTTGTTGCAATGGATGCACAAGAGGAGATACAACTTGTATGTTGGTCGACGTTTTCATTTGTGTTCGTGAGTAACATGTGTTGAAATTTCCTTTAAGGACATGAGCAGCTTCTTTGCTGAATCACATATTTGTTTTCAAATGCCGAAAGAATGTAGCTTCAGTATTTTTGCTTGTCACACGTAATGGCTGTAGACCCAAGACATTTTTAAAGTTTAATCTGCTGTATAGTATTTTCTCTGACTTTCTTGAGTCTAGACAGTCAACAAAAAAATCAAGCCTTGATCTGGAGCGTTTGGTGATTTCCATGGTTTAAATACTCCCTCATGGCCAATTTCAGGTTACCAATGTGATTCGTTACACTTAAAAATGGGAAGGGGGTACTGTCATTATGTGTTTCCACCATAAAGACACAACAGATGAAAATAAACTGAAGAGGTTGAAAAAGAGTAAAACATTGTAAAAGAATGAGAAAGTGATGTTCTGAGATTTATTGCCATTGTTTCATTATAATTTATTTAATTATAGATTTATATAATTTAGTTTTTAATAATGACTTTGATAATTGGCTTGCAAAATTCCTGCACATTTAATGATGGGCTCTTCTGAGCCAGTATAAACTGGTTCTGACAAACCACTACCAGTTACCTGTCTAATTCATTGCCTTGAATGCCAAGGGATAGAAAAATGTTCAGTGACTGTATGAGTGATCTCAGTCCAGTGAATTGGAGACATTGCCTCTCTGACTCTCTTTGATACATTCTATCTCCTAGACAAAACCTCAACCACCTCCCAGTGGTAGCTGAGTTCAGAAGCTAATTTTTCTTAACTAATAAAGGCTTATCTGGATGAAATGTGGTGTATTGCTGATAAAAACCAGCTGACTCAGACCTGTTAGTCTCTCTCTCTGCTTGTAACAGACACATTTTAGAAACAGTACAATCTTTGCAGAATCATAGGGAGACGATGGCTGCAGCTCTTTTAAGTAGCTTTGATGTAGTCCTGTGTTTTCATGCAGAGCGGGAAGTATAATCTATACCAACACTTAACCATTGTATGACTCTTAACTTTAAACCCCAAACTCCCCCTTCTCCTCTGCGCCCACTAAGTGTCCTGTTTGTGTCTTTGTCTCTTCGTTTAGAGGCTCTTTTTTTTTAAGTTTTCATTTTATTGAGTTATAGTCAGTTTACAATGTTGTGTCACTTTCCAGCATAGAGCACAATTTTTCAGTCATACATGAGCTTACATACATTCACTGTCACATTTTTTTCACTGTGAGCTACCACAGGATCTTGTGTATATTTCCCTGTGCTGTACCGTATAATCTTGTTTATGTATTCTGCGTATGTCTGTCAGTATCTACACATTTTGAACTCCCTGTCTGTCCCTTCCCACCCCCCGCCCCACTGGCAACCACAAGTCTGTATTCTATGTCTGGAGTCCGTTTTCTGTTTTGTGTTTATGTGCGTTTGTCTTTTTCTTTTCTAGAGGGTCAGTCTCTTCGCATGAGTCATCTTTACTGTTGATGATGGTTACTTAATGACGTTGGACTGTCAATAAATACCAGGACCTTCTACACAGAGCTTTAAGATTAGATTTCAGAGTTGTCCCTGATCATGTAAGAAAAGACTTTAGGTCACGGAGATCAATGCATCGTTTAGCCATCTTAGCTGTTGGGGCATGTGTTGATTAATATTCCCTAACACACATCACCTGGAGACTCCAACACGGATTGCTTTTCCCTTCAGTTATATTTCTTTCAGGGAGAAGGAGAAGCCGTCCAGTTGCCCGTCCCTGTAGCAGTGTCATTCCCCTTAGATGGGCTAAGTACTCTTAGCTCTTCCAGAACAACTCACAGTTGAGCATCTGGATTTCAATCTACTTTCTAGGAAGGATTTCAATAGAGCATCTGATGGCTTCTCTTTCTTTCAGGCCAGTGAAACATCCATGTCCCCATTCTATGGGGATTTGGGGGTTTGCATATTATCACATGTCCAGTAAGTACCTGGGAGAGCTGCTGATCTCTCTTTCTCCAAGTGCTCATTCATTCAGTCAACAAACATGCACTAGGAGTACACCATAGGCCAGGCTGGATGTCTGGTGCTGAGGATAAAAGGAGAATGGACAGGAAGGAGCAGAGCCATTTGCTGTAGGGGACAGACCCTGGGCTTTGGGGCAGACAGATCTGGGTTGGATTCCAACTCTATCACGTCTTGGCTAACGTGATCTTTGTCAAGTTACTTAGCCTGTTAATCCCTGTAAAAAGGGACTCATAATACCAGCCTTGTGGGATTGTGGTGAGGGTCATAAATGATGTGGACGAGGCTGGCACAGAGCAAGTGGTTCCTGTCACTCCCAGGGACATAATCTCATGGGGGATGCAAGATGTGAAACACATGGTAGTGAGATAATGATCCCAATGGAAACACAAAAAAAGAGAGCCCGGTGGGAGGCCATCATTTTCCTTTTGCAAACAAAAACGTGACCTTCGGCACATCATTGAGCCTCTGGACTCACAGCTCCTCGCTTGCTAAATGAGGGAGCTAGAACATGATCTGTAAACGTGACAAGGTCTGTGGACCTTGACTCTCTGGAAATACTCCCAACAAGGTGTGCCCTGCAATTTCATGCTATGAAAAAGTCATTCAAGTCAGAAAGCTGATGGTGAACCCCACCCTATAAAAAACCCTAGTAACGTAAGCAAAACAGAACATTGACAACTGATATTACCTGACTGTTGTTGTCAATGATAAAATTCTCAATGAATGCATCACACGCTCAATAAGGTTTCCCAATAAATCCTCCACGATGCACTTTTCTGTAACCATTAGTGTTACAGTTTGTGCATTAAGTCCATTTGGGTCCCATACCCAGTGATAGATAGACGCTGTTGTTTCCAAAAGTCCTGATTCTCAGCACAACAGTCAAGGGAAAGAATGTCACTGACTGCAAGTTGGAATAAAATGTCCCAGATTGGTTTCTGGGTAATTTCCAAGCACAATGATAAAGAATGTATTTCAAGAACTTAGGTTATTGTAAAATTTAGACTGCAAATGTTCTTTATCACCTCTCCCACCTTTGACAATGCAAGTATTTCCAATTTCCCTGTAGGACTTGCCATAACAATGGAATTATGGAATTGAAATAATTTAGAAAGAACAGGCAGATTAGACACGGTTGGCTACAGAGGCAATATTTTCTATTTCCTTTTTCTAAATGTCACAGGACAAGGTCGGCAGTGCCTGGGTGGCATCTGGGAGCCTAGACTCGGCGTGTCCAGTTTTGTGACCATGCTAATGCTTAGCTTTTCGTCATTGGATGTTGGTCTGTGAATGTGCAGAGTATAATTGCAGAATATTTTACCCTGACTGGAAACTTTGGAGTTTGTTTACGTTCCTGCCACACCGTTTCTTTTCAGTCTTTGTTGTGATCGAGTGCAACATGTAGTTTATGTTTTTAGATGTGATTTACAAAAGTCTGGTGAGTGTAGTGGTGTGGTGTGTAGTGTCTCAGAGTGTGTAAATGATTGGGGAGAAAATGTGTTTTTTTGTTTTTGTTTTTCCCTAAGATCAGGGGGTTGCTGGAAGCCGTTGGCCAGAAATCCTTGCCGGTACTGCCAGAGCACTGCTGTGAAACACCTTGAAATGACTGTCTGTGGTTGTTAGTATTTTTTTTCCTTTGTGATTACTTGTGTGGTTTGGCATCAGACGTTGTTACCTCTTTATATTGTTTGAGGACTGAAGTAAAACAGTATAGTGCCAAAAAATATCCTGCATTTGTCTCCACCGTCAGAGGTGCCACGTTGCTTCATGTAACCCTAGTGGTGGCATTGCAGCTTTTGGACTTAAGGCTCAGTCAGCCTGAGGTAGCGCCTAATAAACCCGGAAAACACACAACCAGCCTTCTGAACTGGCAAAGTGGAGGCCCCAGCCTGTAATCACTTCACTGAGGTCTGTTAGGAACTGGCCAGACCCCCTCATCCTGGCAGCAAGAGCCTCAGCATCACCCTTTGGTGGAGTGTTACCCAGGGGTTCCCAGACACACCGAGAATGATTAACTGGGGGCTTCATTCTCTTAGCGCTGGTCAGAGCTCCCAGAGTTCTGCTGCTCTTTGCACACAGAGGCTGCTGGCTCGTGGGAAGAGTGCCTTGAAGTCTGACAGATCCGACTTTCGTGACTGGCTCTGCCGCTTATTGTTTGGGTGACCTTGCCGAAGTCAGCGAGCTTCTCCCAGCTTCAGTTCCCCATGTAAATCGTAAGCTCTCAGCGCACGGTTGTGAAGCGGCTGCTTGGGAGAACAGTGATGTGTGTGAGACACGTGGCCCGGCACCCCGTCGAAACAGTAAAGGCTACTGTTTACGGAAGCCCCGGATCATTTCCAGAGGGCGAGGAAGGGTGGGAAGATCACTAGATAATCCCAGCATGGAAGAAGCTCCGCTGGGCAGCGGACGGTGGAGATGCGGGGGCTGGTCAGCATCCCGCGCCCCAGGATGGGCCACCGAGCTCTGCGCAGCTGGGAGAGCTCGGAATCAGGCGCCGCAGGGGACCCACCACCCCTCGCCCCTCCGCCTCCGGGTCTCCCGGGAGCTGCGGTTACTAAGTGCGAGAGCGTCCATGGCAACCGCCGCCCGCCCGCCCGCCCTCAGGGTCCCTCCGCTCCCGCGGCCCGCTTCCCCTCCCACCGGCCAATCGGCTGCCGGCGAGCCAGCAGGGGCGGCCGTTGAGTGGTCCGCTGGCGCTGACGTCACAGGGGCAAGGCGGGGCCGGTCGGGCCGGGCCGCCGCGGGTTGTAGGTGGTGGGGCTGCGACCCTTCCCGCCCGCCGCCCCCTTCCCCGCCCCTCGCCCGGCACCGCTGACAGGTGAGTGGTCCCGTGGGCTCTGGCCGGCCGCTGGGACGACCCCTCCAACGTCTGGCCTCAGAATTTGGGGTGACGTCGTGGAAACTCTGGAATTCCCACCCCCTCCCCCGCCTCCATCTCCTCTACTCCCACCCCTCCAAATAAAAACCGTACAGGCCCACGGGCACGCTTGCGCTGGCCCCCTGCCTTCCTGATGCACGCTCCTGATGCTCTTCGGGGATTGAGAAGTTGTTTCCAAGTGCGGAACCAGAAAAGGGGCGTCCGAACCCCCGACCCGCTGCTAAATCGTGTAACATCTTACACCTGTCAGCAGCGCCGCGCTTTTCAGCGTGGTGCTTGTGTGCCCCCACCCTGTTCCCTGTTCTCCCAGCTTTTTTAGCCCGGTCTTCCAAACGCAGCCACGGGGCGGGCTGTACAGCCCTGTGAAGCTCTCACTCGTATTTCAACAGCTTACACCAAGTCCCTGTATTTTCTTCCTGGAAGCTGATGATGGTGGATGCTTATAGATAAACAATTTAGAAACAGATAAAATGACTTGTTTGGTTATTGTGAAAAGAGCAAATAGTTTGACTAATAGGCAAAGTGTTTTGAGGTATATGATAAAATATTCTACTTTTTTCTTTTTAAAAGAAAATACGTCACAAAATGAGAAAAGCGTTCAAGCAAGCATGGACCCACGCCTTGTTTTTAAAAAACAAACAACTGTTACGGACCCTAAAGAGCCTCCTCTCAATCCCTCTGGAATCACATGCCCTTTTCTCCTTCCCCACCTGCCAGAATTTAGTGTTTACTTATATTCTGCATATTTTTACAATTTTACTCTTTGGGTACTTACCCAAAACCCAATATATAGTGTCCTTTACAAAGTATATATGATGGTACCATTCTATACTCACTCTAGGTCATTTCTTTAAACTGTTGTGTGATAATTCTCACATGAATTTACCACAAATTACGCATGCATACTCCTGTCGATGGGCTTTTAGGCTTTCCCCTTTTTTAAATTTTAATTTAATTTTAATTTTTTATTTATGTAAATGTTTTTTATTGAGTTATAGTCATTTTACAATGTTGTGTCAAATTCCAGTGTAGAGCACAATTTTTCAGTTATACATGAACATACATATATTCATTGTCACATTTTTTTTTTGCTGTGAGCCACCACAAGCTCCTGTATATATTTCCTTGTGCTACACAGTACAATCTTGTTTATCTATTCTACATTTTGAAATCCCAGTCCCTTCCCACCCCCGGCCCCCTGGCAACCACAAGTTTGTATTCTATGTCTATGAGTCTGTTTCTGTTTTGTATTTTTGTTTTTTGTTTTTCTTTTTTAGATTCCACATATGAGTGATCTCATATGGTATTTTTCTTTCTCTTTCTGGCTTACTTCACTTAGAATGGCATTCTCCAGTAACATCCATGTTGCTGCAAATGGCGTTATGTTGTCAGTTTTTATGGCTGAATAGTATTCCATTGTATAAATATAACATCTTCTTTATCCAGTCATCTGTTGATGGGCATTTAGGCTGTTTCCATGTCTTGGCTATTGTAAACAGTGCTGCTGTGAACACTGGGCTGCAGGTGTCTTTTTGAATAGGCTTTTCCCTTTTAAAAATTATTAGAAACACATTCTTGTACATTCTAACATTCTCTTGCACGTATTCACTTGAACTTCTCTGGGTTTATATCAGAGAGTTGCACAGTTGAGTCATAGGGAACGTGCTTTTCAACTTAACAGACGCTGCACATACCTCTCCAACGTGCAGTAATTTATACTTCCACCATCAATGCAGAGTTCCTTCTCAAACTATTTTTAAGAGGAAAGACATTATTCAACTTTCTCTGCATCCTTATTTAATGTATGCATCCAGAGAAATTACTGAAACGTTGAGATCTGATGTAACTCCTTCTAATTCTGGCACTTATTAATGTATTGGGGGCAGTGTTTTATTTCTGCTCCTGTTTGAATCTGTGTGGAATTAAATATATACGACCAAAGGAACGGGGTTGTGTGCGATCCTTTCAAGTCTGTGCTGGCCACTGAGCCGAGGCAAGGTGCGAAACAGGTCATGGAAACTTTCTGTACTGGTCATGCCTTCTGTGGAATCTGATCTACAGGTTTTTATACCATAAAATATTTATGATGGTGAAGTCTTGCCTAAATGTGCTAATAAAATATGCTCCTCCAACTTGAGGCCACCTTTTGGGTTTTAAATGGAGCTTTCCAGGACTTACAATCTCGGTGTGATTAATTATATTTTTAGCATGTTAATATTTATAGAAGACTATTATAGCATTTTTTCCAGTATGTAAATAACCATTGACCCCACATTCAGTGAATACAGTCAAATACTGTCTTTGACTTTGTAGCAGGTCTCATTTCTTAAAATGCTTTTTGGTCATGACTAAAAGTATAATCAGAAACAATTGCATGACTTAGGGCATGAATTTTTCCACAGCTATTTTCAGTCATTTTCCCAAAGAATTTGTTTAGTTTACTTGCAAATTATGAGATATTTACAGCATCAGTTGATGATCTTAGTATGTGCTGCACGTGGCCTCTTAGGAAGAGACTGAGTTTGAATTTAGAGAATAATTTAAATACTGTAAAAGTCACCCCACCCAAGTAAGCAATAGGCTTTTAAAACCTGGTATTATTTCTTCCCTGAAAGTTTGGTAGGATTATCAGCGATCCCATCTGGGCCTGAAGTTTTCTTTGAAGAAAGATTTTAAACTATTGATTCCATTTCCTTAACTCCTTATATGGATATTCAGGTTGTCTGTTTCTTCTGTGGTTAATTTTGGTGGTTTGTATCTTGAAAGAATTTTGTCCATTTCCTCTCCGATGTCCGAGTCCCTGTCACAGGGTGGTCAGCAGTATTGCTTTATTAAATTTCTAATGTTTGCAGGGTCTTTAATAATATTCTCTCTTTGATTTCTGATAATAGTTACTTTTCTCTCTTTTGTTAAAAAATCCTAATCAGCCTAGCAAGATTTTTTTAAATCAATTTTATTGTTAAGCTTTCATTGCTTTTTTAAAAATTTGTTCATTTTCTATTTCATTGACTTTTTTATTATTTCTTCCTTCTACTTTGGGTTTACTTTGCTTTTTTTGTCGTAGCCATTAAGTGGAAAGTGTAGAGCATTGATTTTAGCTCATTCTTATTTCCTAATATAAGCATTTAAACCTATAAACCTCACTCTAAATACCCTTAGCTGCATTTCACAGTTTTGGTATGTTGTGTACTCTCATCCAATTCAAAATATTTTCTGATTTCCTGTGCGATTTCTTCATTGACCTGTAGGATACTTCAAAGTGTATCGTTTAATTTCCTTCTCTTTGAGGACTTTTCCAGATACGTTTCTATTATTGATTCCTAACTTAATTCTGATAAGGTCAGAGAGCACACCCGGCAGAGATTTAATTTCTGTGGATAAGATCCATTGATATTTACTATACTAGAAATTAAAATTGAAACATTAAATAACCAGAGCATTTAAAGAACAACCAGAACAACCTGTTATATAGTAACATAAATAACACTTTTCATTTAAAAAACTATGTTTTCTGAAACAAATTTAGTGAGAAGAATGGCATTGTTTTATATTCTTGGTGAAGTTTTAAAATTTCTCCTGGAGCTGGGTTCTCATGTCTGCTTCTGCATTCAGTCTGTTGTGGTATCGCATACCATGTCACCTCTGGAAGATGCTGTTGTAAATTTGTGACAAAACAAGAGTGAAAAAGGCAGATTGCGTCTGGGGGTTTACTACAGAAATAATTTTGACCTTGTCACCCCCAGAGAAGGTCTGAGGCAGCCTATGGTTTCCTGGGTTGCGTTTTGAGAACTGCTGCTCTCAGGTTTACAGCAAGCATTTTTAACTGATTGCACTGTGAGTTTACATAACGTTACTCCATTGGAGTCAGAAGACCTTCACAATAATACTTCTCCGTTTGTGCTCTCCCATCATTTGTGCTATTATAACCACATAATTTACTTGTATTTTTATTATAAACTCCACAATACATTTTTATTATTTTTACCTTAAGCCACCATCTTTTAAAGAAATTGAAGAGTCAGAAAAGAATTTTTTTCTGTCAGCACACATCCTGACCATTTCTGACACTTCATTTCTTTGTGGAGATCCAAGTTTCCATCCGGTATAGTTTCCTTTTGCCTGAAGGATTTCCTTCAACAACTCTTCTAGCTGCTGGTGAAGCAGCTTGGCTTTGGCTCTTATTAAAAAAAAACGAAACAAAACAACTTTTATTTCACTTTTATCTTTGAAGGATATTTTCATTGGAAATAGAATTCTAGGGTTACACTTTCCCCCCAGCCCTTGAAAGATGCTGTTTGATTGTCTTCTGGCTTGGATAGTTTCTGACAAGAATTCTTCATTAATTTTTATCTTTGTCCCTTTCTGCCTAATAAGGTTTTTCTCTGATGTCACGTAATCCCACAGGTTACTGAGGCTCTTTTCATTTTTTTTTCCAGTTAATAAAAAAGTCTGTGCTTTGGTTTGGTTAGATTTGAGCTCACTAATCTTTGCTTCTCCAGCATCTAATCTGCTCTCAATCCACTCTAGTGAAATTGTATGAGTATACATTGTATACGTATATATTGTCTGTTTTACCCCTCAGGTTCCACTTGGCTCTTTTGTAAGTCTCCCGTGTCTCTCTTCATTATGTTCTTGTTTTCCTTTAAATACTTGTGAATCACAGCTCTGCTGTCTGTATGCCTCTTTCTGTTGACTGACTTTTCTCCTAATTATGGGCCACATTTTTCCTTTTTGGCATGTCTGGAATTTTTGATTGGATGCTGGACATTGTGATGTTATATAGTTGAGTGTCTTGATGTTGTCAGGTGATTTAACTACTTGTAGATTAGTCTGAACTCTTTGAAGCCTGTATTCCAGCTTTGTTAGAGTCCTTAGTACCTTCATTCCAGAGACAGGCCAGTTTCACCCTAACGTGTGGCCTCTCTGGGGTCCCCACTGCATGCTCCAGGTGATCACTGACCACTCCCCACTCTGACTGGTCTGGGTTCAAGATGTCTCCCTGCCCTCTGTGACCTCTAGAAAGTGCCATCGTTCTTTACCAAAGTTTGTGGAATGTCCCTTGATGTCTGTGCAACCTGTTACTATCAAAGACTCAAGTGGACCCTTGCGTAGACTTGTGGAGCTCTCTTTCTGCATAATTCACGTTATACCAGAATCTGCTGCACGACTTCCAGCTGTCTCAGCCTTCCCGAGTTCTGACCTCCTCCTCAACCCACATGTGCTGCCAGGCTCTGTTTGGTTTTCTTCTGATTTCTCTATAGTCTGGAAATTGCCTCCAGGTGACCAGAGGAATCACCTTGGTTGTTTCTCTTCCCTTAAGGACCGGAGTCCTGCACTGCGTGAAAAAAGTCATGTCATATGTTTCATCTCGTTCTTTAGACGTAAGAGGCTAAGTCCAGTTTCTATTACTGTATCCTGGTTGGAGGCCAGAAATCTGTTTTGAGTTTTTAAATATTTCTTAGGCCATGACATTCTCAATTTTCTTGACCAGTAATGACCCCCAAAGCAAGACACTGCCATGCTGTTGTCTTTTATTCTGTCCTCTTGAGTGACTTATAAGCTGGCCTACTGGAGCTAGAGCTTCAGTTGTGGCTGTGAAATACTGTCTCTCACGTGAAACTTACTGCCCCCCTCCTGCTTCAGATTCCAGATTCTAAATTATATCCCATCCCAAATTACAAACTATCGCTGGATCCCTTTGTAAATTGTATTGATTTTCTCAATGCGTGCGTCTCCCCTGGCTTGGGAACCTCTGCACTTCACACATCACCCCTTGGAGTCGATGACTCACGGGTCAATATTTGACAAACGTGGGTTGCAATGCTTCAAGATTTCAACATAATAGGTGTTGAGTAAATACATGGGGAAATTCTACACCTGGAATTCCATGCTTGAAGGACCAAGTGTGGCGTTAGCTTTTGGGTCATTGTCAGGAATTAAGACAAGCCAAACAAGGGTGGTCCAACCCCACTTCTTGCTGAAAGAGCACTGACTGGATTATTTCTGGATGTGACCTGGGGAAGGGGTTGAAACTAAAAGTAGCCATAAGGACCCTAAGGTCTCAAGCTACTTAGCATGTCCTTTTTCAAAAAGCAGTGTTTCAGTTTCAAACTGAGGTGAGAAATGGCAGGTGGTTTGTTTTTCACCACTGTACTCTAGCTCGGCCAGGATAAGGTGTCTGGAGGCTGAGGGAGGGGAGAATTAGGGGAAAACGTCAGGGAGCTGGGGTCATGAGGGCTGCCACCGGTGGCAGCGGGCAGCTGTTTCATGACATGTGGTCCGAGTGGGTTTTGGCCACAGTTCTACAAATAAAGTATTTTGTAACCTCGAGACAGCTATTTCAAGAATTATTGAATGTGTTTTTGTTTGTTTGTTTGTTTCTTCTGAGCAGCCTACAGAACTGGATTTGATACTGTTTTTCCTTTTCAGTCAATGGATCCGTAGACATTAACCACAAACAGAATGATGATGTTTAGATGCTGAAAAGTATGTCACAGTCTATGGCATCCTTGGCTTTCTGGACTAACAATGACCCAAAATTCCCAAGACTAGAATACATTTCAGCTAGTAAAAAGGACCAAGTGGTTCTACATGTTTTAACCCAGGGAGAGGTTTTATATATATGTATGTGTGTGTGTGTATATATATATATATATATGTTTTTTTTTCAAAAATGCATGTTCGGGTATGATACATAGAATGATTCAGATAATTCAATTTCTGAATTAAAAAGCTATGTGCATATGTATAGAGGTAGATGTATATAGATTTAAAAATGATATATGTTGTTATAGGAAAAGGCAAAAATGTGGAATGATACAATGATTAATGAACGATTAACACTGCCAAGTTCTGAGGCGTTTACCTGGGTGGGGGAAGAATGGCTATTTATCTTTTACTTTATATGCTCCCCCATGCTAGCAATTTTAAAAGCTAACATTTATTGAGCGGTTACTGTGGGCCCAGAACTGTGCTCAACATTCCGAATACTGAGCATCGTCTTACTCCATCCTCGCAGCCCTGTGGCTGCCGTAACCTGCCCGTCAATATTAAAGTTGCTTAGAGGCGCCGAACTGCCAGGAAAAGGGGATCTAGGTACTTTCCAGGTACTTCCTTGAGCTGTGTATACATACCAGCCACACCAGTGTGACCCGGGTTGTCGGTTTATTTAGGAAGACTTGGTGGTAGGGGGAGGTGCTACGCAGCAACCCCTTGCTGCTGATACTGCTTATAACAATCCAAAGTAGTGACTACTGCTGTTGTTCCCAAGTTAGAGATGAGGCACAGAGAGGTTAAGTAATTTGCACAATGTCTCCCAGCTAGGAAGTAGCAGAGCCAAGATCTGAATCCCACACTGTTAAAAAAGCAGAGTTCAGACTCTCAATATGAATTTGTTACAAGACAGTGTTACTTCATATAATTTAAAAATATTTCAAAAATTCAGATGGCCAAGCTAAAAAATGTGATTTTAATATAGTCTAGAGACAAAGAAATGAAAAAAAAATTGGAATGTGTTATCACGAGTAAATGTGGGTATCAAACTAGAACAAGTATCTACCATGTGAGAGACCACTGCTATGAATGTTAAGTCAAGTGTGATGACTTGTAAGTTTTCACCAATGTTTAACTTCTGTGACTATTCCCCCCCCGCCCCCACCCCTTTAAACAGGAGAGATTTACAGATAGCATTCGAGCATCATGGAGCCTCTAGGTTCTACTCTGACGGCGACTTATGCCCACCCCAGGCCAACACCAGCCAGCTTTCTCCCAGCCGTCAGCACCAGGGCATCGAGCTACAGGGACCGCTTCCCCCACTACAATCTGACCCACAGCCCGAGCCTTCCTTGGAGGCCGAGCACGTACTACAGAGCAGCCGCCAACTCGCCGGCCTTGGAGCCGTACTGCGCCAGGTCCCAGAGGGCGTCCCAGAGCGCCATGCTTCCGTTTGTCTCCAACAGAACCACTCTGCTCACCAGGTACACGCCAGATGACTGGTACAGGTCCAACGTAACCAACTGCCTGGAGTCCAGCACTTCCCGCCACAATTCAGAGAGGCTGCGGGTGGACACGTCTCGCCTGATTCAAGACAAGTATCAACAGACAAGAAAGACCCAGGCCGACTCCACCCAGAATCTGGGCGAACGAGTCAATGACATAGGGTTTTGGAAATCTGAAATCACGCATGAGCTGGATGCAATGATTGGAGAGACAAATGAACTAACAGATGTTAAGAAAAAACTGGAGAGGGCTCTGATGGAGACAGAAGCCCCTCTTCAGGTAAATATAAGACCTTACTGGAAGGACACAGCATGCTAATGATTATAGCCCAGTGGTTGAATTTCTGAGGTTACTTACCTGTTGAATTATATTTCACTTCCCCTGTGGAGGCCAAGCCCTTATCAATCACTCTGATAGAAGGAATTCTGAATGCAGGGCCATGGAGGCTGATTAAAGCGACACTCTTAGGACATGGCAGTGTTTCATGGTGGAAAAGCCATCTTTCCACATCTGAAATAGGCTGCTTGGTCAGTGCTGTCCCCGGATTAACATAAACGTTATTTGGGAGGGAAAAAAATAACCTGTTCATTCAGGCTGTGTCATGAAATGCCTTCCGTGCATACGTTATGATTCAACTTAAGGGCACAGTGAGATGATCAACTCAACCTTCTTAGGAGATGGAGTGAGTTTGATTAAATAGAAAAATGGGACTGAGGTTGAGCCAGCTGTGGTCAGGGAGGCAGCCTTTTAGTTGGTTGCTGGCCTCTGACCTGGCTTCTTCTTTTTAATTTTTTAAATTTTTATTGAAGTATATTCAGTTTACAGTTGACCTGGCTTCTGAGTGGGGTCCAATTACCTCTAACCCTCTAAGTATGTGATGGGCCCCCAAACCCATTCTATGACTGTTGAAAGAAGACATTCTGTCCTTGAGGATGTGCAAAGGACAGACGTTATTTTAGAAGTTGTATACATGTGGCTGGGCCAAGCTGACACCGTTTTCTCCATGTGTGTGAGACTCATTTTCCAGGCGACAAGCGTTTTCAGCAGGTCTTAGCTATGGCATCTGTAGCAGATGAGTTTAGAGAACCAAGTAGCTGGACGTCTGGTGGGCAGAGGGCTATCAGAGACCCCTGCCCACTGCTGCTTCAGAAGAGGGATTGCAGATGGTCAACCGTATATAAGAAAAAAATTAAAACTCAATAATAAAGATGCAAACTAAGTCAATGAAGTTAGTGTCTTTGGCTTATCAAGTTTGCAAAAATGAAAACTGATTATGTGATGGGTTGGCCAAAGAGCAGAAGATGGATACTTCACATATTGCCAGCAGACTACAGATGAGTAGAAACTTCTGGAAAGCAATTTTGTAATACACATGAAAAGAATCAGAGTTCCCTTCAATCCATTAATTCATCTTCTAGTGAATGTGAATTGTACCATTAAAAAAGTTAGAGTTGCACTCAAAGATTCTGTCCAGTGACATTGTACCCAGATTATGGTGTACATATGCTTGTCTTTAATGCTTTTAAAAAATTTAACATTGTACGGTCATCCCAGGTCATGAAACACTCTTTGAAAGAAGTATTTTAGCTTTTACTTAATGTTCTTTCATACATAATTTAGTTGCTGGCTATCTGAGCTGCTTTCCGTTGGAGTCATTAACATGCTTTGCCTCAAAAGACTCCTTCAGGCCAGCTATTTAACAGCAACCCTAAAAAGGCATAATGTGAAAGTATAAGGACATTGTAGCTTCTATTCTGTCAGAAACAAACAAATGAAACAGTGATAGGACTATGGCTAAATCATCTTCTCTCTATTTTCCCTCTTAAATGGATAAGGCGTGCCATTTATAAAACAGGAAGACAGCAAGTGGCACTTTAACAACACTCACCTGGGTCTTTGGCTACACAGGTATTTTTGGTGTCTGGAAAGATAATCATTTGTTTCTTCCTCACTCTTCTCAGTACAACATGTTTGGAAATAATACGTTGAAGACTATGTTTTAGGTCACGGAACTATTTCTCTAGAAGGAATTCATGCCAAGTAAGTTTCTCAGGTGCTCATTTGGGGGGATCAAGGAGAGCCATGACTTCATTTTGTCAGCTTTCCAAATTAGGAATTTTTTTCAAACTACTTTGAAGATCTAATTCTACTTTTTACTAGCAGCGGGGATCTCGTTAGCTGTCAGATGATGAATCTCTTGTTTGACGTCTGACAAAATGGCTCGAAAAGTTGGAACTGGGAGCATCTACTGACTTGGTGTAGAGACAGGTCATTAGAAGTGCCAGTCCCTGGTTCTGTCAGTTTGTGGCAGCGTTTTCCATCCTCTGTGTGTCTGCAGGTGGCCCGGGAATGCCTGTTCCACCGAGAGAAGAGAATGGGAATCGATCTAGTGCACGATGAGGTGGAAACCGAGCTGCTGACGGTAAATGTGGGGGAAATCCTTCACTAACAAGGAACTTAGTTGCAAACATGCGGTTAATGATTAATGTATAGACACAAAAAATGATGTTCCATAGAGACACTTGTAAGGAAGGAGTTAGTGTCAGAAGTTTATAACATTTAGAAGAGATAAATTGTTTTCGGTTATAAAAATAATGGCTATTTGAGAGAATTTGAAAATACAGTAGAGGATAACAAAAGATAATGAAAAAGAATATGAAAAGGAATATATATATACAAATATATTTATATATATATAAACGGAATCACTGTGCTGTCCACCAGAAATTAACACAACATTGTAAACTGACTATACTTCAATAAAAAAAGAAAAAACAAACAAAATCACCCAAAATTCAATTAGACAGAAATGACTATTAATTTTTAATAATGTTTTAGTAAGAGGTCTTTTTAATAATAAGAGTATAAAGACTTTAGTAAGTCTTTTTAATAATCATACTTAGATATCACCCAACTTAAAGACACACAATGTATCTTCAAGGCTAGAATTGTACAGTATGTATAAATCTGAATGGTGCTTTTTTTGTTGTTGGCTAAATGCTCAGCGATGTTTATTCTTAACTATAGATGTGGAAAGGCTTTTTTCTTTTTTAAAGACTATGTTTTAGAGCATTTTGAAGTTCACAGCCAAGCGGAGGGGAAGGTACAGAGATTCCCCATGTGGTCCCTGCCCTCACACATGCGTGTTACTGATGACTGTATGTATTTCTGATTATTTCCTTAGAACACATTTCAGAAATGTAATCAACGTGTCAAAGGATATATGCATTTGGCAGATGTTTGCTGTGCAGCCAGACTGCCTTGCCGAAGTTTCTAGTTCCATCTGCCCCACGTGCTGCTCCTCTGCTGGCTCTCCCTCCCCACTGCCAGTTGAACCTGGTCTCGTTCTGCATTCTCGGGGCTTTTCCCCCTAGGCTGACTCCTGCGATCTCTGCCACTCCTTCAGCTTTCAGCTTTTATGTACCTGGGCCCCTTCCCAAGCTTCATTCATTTTTTTAACCCAGAGACTCTATTAAGCGTTTGTTCTGCATCCTCAAGTGCCAAACATACTTACGCTGGGAACTCATTTTTGGGTTCACATTCCTGAAGCTTCTCTTCCGCCTGGACGCCTTCTGCCTTCCCCTTTCTACTGATGGTCCCGAGGGGCTCCAGTCACCGTGGCGTGGCCTGCTGGCCGGTGTTTCCCCTCCCCTGTAATCACTTCCCAGCTCCTGCAGACTTCCTCTGATTTGCTTCTCACCCTCCGCTTTCCGTTTTCCCCACCACTGTCCTAAATTATCCCTTCCTCCTCCATAGCTGGCTCATGTCAAATCCCCAGGCCCCTTCCCTTCCCCCAGTTCCACTTGGACAGGACTTCCCATGATCACCTGTATCTCCATCCGCTGAAGACCCTTCCTGGACCCTGTCATCCCACTCTGTCCTTCCACCGTGTGGCTCTCACCCCCTTCTCAGTCTCACTTCCCATCCCGACTTGCTGAGATCCTGCTGCAGCAAACGATTAGCTCACTGTCCCTGAGCCGGCTTTGCAGAGTCCCCACCTTTCGGACTCTGATTGGCCCCCGGTAAGAAATGGATCCTTTAAGGAAGCACATATCACTGGCCAGCAGCCTGGTCATCAGCAGTTTTGTCCTCACAAGTCGTCAAGGGTCCCTCTCCACATCGCATTAAATATTTTCAGTGACCCATTAGCTGAAGGACGATAAGCAGACGTTTTTTCTTTGCTCTTTCCTTTCCTCTACTTCCTGATGCCCCGAAAGAAATGTGAGTTGAAGTCACAGACGCAGAAGGCTCTGGCTGCTACAGAAAGCCCGTGCGGTCGGCTCTGTGAAAGCCGCAGGCCCTGCGGGTGCGGACGAACGGTTAGGACCAAGGCGTCCTGTGCGAAGTAGCTTTACCAGGGGGGTTCCTGCCGGTCCTTCTTTCCTGACCTCTGACGAATCTCACAAGCCAGAACAATCTGCCGCCTCCTTTGTCGTCCCAGACTGGGGCGGGGGGAGGTAATAAAAATGTCTTACAGTTGTTTCTGGTGATGGGCGCACAACTTTAGAATCTACTAAAAACCGCTGAATTGTAGTTAAGTATGTGAATTCTATTGTATGTGACTTATATCTCGATAAAGCTATTTTTTAAAACACAAGAACCACTACTTTAGAGGCGAATATTTTATAGGTCAGTAGCAGAGGCCGCTTTACTTCAAAATAAATGAATCTGCAATTAGAGTAATGATTTGTTAATTGGGGGGGCTGGGGGGCACTGGTCATTGCCAATTAATTCAAGCAGTGAACTTGTACTGTTGACTGTGAAGCGCATTCAGCCAGTGATAGTCACCAAATTCTTACCGAATGGCTCCTCTCGGGGGACTGTTGATGGGACCACCTCCTTGGTACTCCCAGACCACGCTAACTCCTTGGACTCTGAAGCCAAACGAGCCTCCAGCGCCACGTCCCCTGCAGCGGCCCTGGGCTGCTGTTCCGGGCTCAGGCTGCGGCTCTGTGGCAGCTCCCAGCTGGGTAGTTTCCTCCGTAAGTGGCTTTTCCTTCCTTCTTGTTGCAGAAGCAGAAGGCAAAACGCTGCAGCCTTGGAGGCTTATTGAGAGCGTGCAGGCAGTGAGGTCCGGAGATGCTGGCAAATAGAGCTTTCAGCATTTCAGAGCAAGGGAGGCATTTCAGCAGGGGCCACCCCAGGAGGATTCTGCTCTGAGACAGTATTGACCAGAACCCTGATACCAGCCTGGGGTGGACTCTCTCCCCCAGGAGCAAGAAAGGCTGGCCTTCCTCTTCTAGGATTTCTTTGTTGTTGTTGTTGTTGTTTTGTTTTGGTGGGGAGAGGTAATCAAGTTTATTTATTTATTTACTCTCAGAGGAGGTGCTGGGGATTGAACCCAGGACCCCGTGCGTGCTAAGCATGCACTTTACTGCTGAGCTATACCCTCCCCGCTCATCTAGGATTCCTGCCTCTAAATCGCCTGAGGGACCAGAGCCGCCTCACAACCAGCCGAGGCAGGAGGGGCAGCTGGTGGGTCATCTCCTACTGACTCAGAGCACAGACTGAGAATGCAGATCTCTAAGGAAACGCCCCTTCTCCCCACACTCAAAGATAAGTGCGGTATTTGAGAATACCGTCACCAGACAGCATCGTGCACAGAAACGGAGTGCCTGCTCCTGCAGGTGATGCTCTGCGCTAGCTGACTCCACCGGACTTGTAATTTGACTTTTTAATGCAGTTCTTTTTAAAAATAAAATTGTTTGTGTTTAGGTTTTTTTGTGGGGGAGGTAATTAGGCTTACTTTTTACTTATTTTTCTAATGGAGGGACTGCAGATTGAACCCAGGACCTGGTGCATGCTAAGCACGTGCTCTACGACTGAGCTCTATACCCTCCCCCTGTAGTTTGATTTTAGAAGTTTGACTTCAGTAGCCTATTCTACCTGCTAGGAGGGTGGCAGTGTAACGTAAAAAGGCTCACTTAACACGGATGCCCAGAACCGCATATGCAGCCTCCATCTGTGGGAAGCAGCGTCTGGATTGAACAATGAGGTCCAAGAAACGATCGTCCAGCAATAACTTGGGACAGAGCCGAGAATCGGCATGCGGCCCCATCTGTGGTCAGAACTCAGTGTTCTAGTGACCTGGCCGGTGTTCCTCAGCTGAGAGCAGGGTGGAGCTGAGAATCAAGTGCTAAAATCATGCTGACCAGCCGCGTCACCACATCATAAGGCTTACCATTCACTGAGGTGGTAACATCCGCGAGGCACAGAATAATCTACCCAACAGCCCGGAAGGGTGGGTGTTATCACCCTTCGTTTATAACTTGCCTTTGCTCCTTGCGCCAGCATTCGCAAAGCCAGCATCTGAACCGGGGCTGCCGGATGCCAGAGCATGTCTTTAACCGCCATGCCACATGAGACCCAGGAGGGTGAGGCCACAGGGGGCTTTCGCTTGAGGTGAAGGGAAGCCCGAGGCCGTGACATCTCTATCCCACCTCCCCAGCCCCCCACCCCATCCCAAGATGACCGTGCCCGACAGGAGAACAATAATGAGATGCTTTGTGAAGGCTTCAGCTGCTCCACGAATAGGATTAATTCAAGGTTCTTCAGAGCACTGGCTGGGATTCCTTGTTCACTTTCCATCTTAAGTCACCATCTCTTCATTTTGGTCACTGAGATGCTGAGAGACTGAGAGAGGTCACTGTGACCCTTTTGTTTGTTGGTTCTATTATTTCTCCCCAAGTTCAGGATCCAGAAGGGAGAAACCACTTGACAGGCTCTTAATGTGTGGTTCTTGGATTTTCTGGCCTGACTTTCGTGTTTCTGCGTGTCAGGCAGCAGCTACAGGTCTGAACACATCCGGGCTCTTCTTACATCCTGCCTTCTCCCTGCACGCATCACCGTCCTGTAAACTGTCTTCTCACGGGCGCTGGAGGGGACAAGGCCTGTGCCCTGCATTTGCTGCCACGGAGGCACTCCCAGGCCCGCCCCAAGCTTGAGCACAGACTAACAGGCAAATGAACACTGGGGACAGTTCCAGAAGTCCTTGCTTTTAGGCATTCCCTGTTTCCATGAAGCTTTCTGCCTCCGTGATGTTCACCATATGACATTATTTAAGTTCAAATATAAACATGAGTCTTGAAGGATTTTTTTTTATAGCAAGAATCTCATTAAATGCATTTTTCCACTAAAAGTTCCAGAAATTCCCTCCACGTGCATTGTGCACCATAGCGTAAAAGCGCATGAGGATTTGGGGTTTTAAGCGGTGCTTTCTGAGAGTGTTCCATGTATCCTTTGCCAGTACCTCCCTGAAACAGCTACACACACACACAACAAGCCACAGAGAAACATGGAGACTGAACGACGAGAACGTCTAAGGCGCGCACAGCCCACGCGGAGGATGTGCGAGACGTCTCTGCTCCCTGCGAGGGCGGGGCGTCTGGTAACGTCGTGGGAATTTAGTCTTTCATTTACTCCATTAATTCAGGGTATCAAAGAATCAAGCAGGGGGGTTATCACTGAAACAAACTTGAGGCGTAATATTTTTATGCTAACCAATTGGAACAATAAGAGACTAAGAAGAGTATCTAATTGAGTAATAATTAACATTGGCACGAAGAGGACTTTAAAGCAAATTAAGAAAGACAGAAACTTAAAGGGAATGTTTGCTTGCTTGACGTCATAGGAATCATGAATGTGTATCAAAAACAGCACACACAAAATAGAAAGGCAAGGGCCGAACTGGGTAAAAAATATATATATATATTTTATATCTGATGCAACACGTTATGCAACAGCATATACATCCCTGAAGCATCAAGATGCCACATGTGTGGCATGGATAATGCAGCTTTTCAGATGAGGACAGGAGCTGGGCTGCAGGGCAGAGGCAGGATGGAGGCGAGGGCTGGCCTCCAGGGTGGAAGTCGGCTTCTCTCTGCAACAACGAGCCGGGTCTCATGGAGGTCACATGCATTGCCAGAGAGAAGTCCCTTTTAGACTGTCCTTTTCCCGCCCAGATTTGCTTTTCTTGGAATAATACTTAGGATAGAAGCCATGTGTTACATTCAACCTTGCCCATCACCCGAATTCGACTGATTGATTATTTTAATTAAGGACTAGCGATAAAATATTAAATATATAATATAATATATATATAATATATAAAAATATAATAATAAAAATAAAGAAAGCTCCTAAAAATTTCCCCTTGATCCCAACTTTTTCCGTAACAAATTCTCTATTGCCCTGTAAAGGTTGAACCTCAGTCTGATATTTCGACAGTAATATCATGAGGGCACAGAGGTAAAAAAGTGAGTGTAGAATTGTTTTCCCCAGAAACAAAGTTTTCCTTCCTGTTTTGTTACATTGTTGACTTTGAATGTTATGCTCAATAATCAAAACATTAATGTGTTTTTTTTTCAATTGAGTAGGAAGTTGATATTATTCTGTGTTGTCAAGAAAGAATGAAGATGCATTTGGACAAAGCCATTGCCCAGCTGGCGTAAGACATTTATATACAATTGTACTATACACTTACAAGTCTGTCATGGACCGCCTCCCAGTCAGATTTCTCTTAGCGTCTTACACAAGGATTTCTCATCCGGGGACACACACCCACACACACATACACGTTTTTATTTAGAGGTTAAGATAAGGGCTTGGAGAATTTGCTTTAAATTTTTCTTTAAAGAAGTAATTCTTGCAATGCTTTCAAAAGGATTTTTTTCCCCCTAACTTGGAGTGTGGCTAAGATTTCTTTTAACTCAAAAGACTTTTATTCTCTGAAAGAGATTGACTTGTGTATGTTCAGCCCAACACTTGGAAAGTGATGAATTGTGGAGCACTTTTCTATATACTTTCCCTTCCTCCTTAAAAACTCAGTCTTCTCTGCTTTCCCGGCCACCCTGGTCCCTGCTCCTTGCTGCGGCGATTACACCGCTGCGTTCACTGCATCCGCTGCACTGTAGCTGTTTGCTCCCTAGCAGAGGGCAAATTCTTCTTCTCTTGGCAATAGCAGATAGTAGGTACTTAATATTTATGGGGGAATTCGAGGCAAAAAATAAGTCAGAGGAAGGTTTGGAGCAATGATAACAGCTCTCAGCATAGAAGCTGTATTGGCTGAGCCTGCTGCCTCACAGGGATAGAAAGGTCAGCATTCATTTGGTTACAGCCTTGGAAAGAAGTAGTGTCGACCGTGTCACACAAAGGAAGTGGTGATTCTGCCCCTGCCGATGCTCTCAGGGACATCGGCGAGGCAGCCAAAGGAGTGAGGCGCCGCTCCCGCTTGCTCGCCCCGTCCACCTGCCCTTCAGGCTGGGCGCGGTGGCAGCTGGGGAGGGCTGTACGGCTGGGCTCTCCCGCAGGCTGCGACGGGAAGGGGCTCTTTAACTCAGAAATTGGTGAGGAGGGCTCCAGATGGGTTAAGGATGACTGACCACGCATGGCTTGGATAACCGGACGGTTTACTTCATCTATAAACACAAGGCAGGGCAGCTCTGGTATTAATTTCTTGCTTCTGCTCTCTGGGAATTGCAGAAACAGTTTAGCGCGGTTCCAGTCATTTTTCTGTTCTGTTTCCTTCTGGTCCAGTTCCTAATCCTCATTTTTTTCCCTCGACTAAAATCTGCTGCCCACCTCCCGTGTCCTTGGCTCTTCTTGCTCCAGCCTGCTGCCCCCGACAGCCTCCTGCGCGGCCCCGCTTCAGGCCTGTGCAGATGGCTCTGTCTCTGCGTGTGCACTTGATTGGAATCCGCCTGCTAACTGGGTCTCTCTGTCCCCTGCGGTCTCTGCTCAACCCAGCACAGACTGATCCTTTAAACTTGTAAAGCAGTGGGTTCTCATTTCACTGGGAGGAAAGGCTGACTGCCGCCAGGGCCCACCCGGGCCCTGTTCTTCACGTCTTTGCTCAAGCATCACCTCCTCAAGGGGCCCTACCCTGACCATTGTGTTTAAAATCCTCACTCACGTTCCCGGCCCCTCTTCTGCTGCGGTGTTTTCTGCGCTGTGCTGCTGACGAACCACACGAGTTGCTTACTCCTTCTGAGTCCGGCCTGTCACCTGCAGGAGGCTGTGAGCCCCTCTAGGGACGAGACGGCTGCTTTCTCCGTGGTGCGTCTCAGGCACACCATCGGCACCCTAGAGTTATTCGCTGGATGAACCACTCCACAAGTCAGGACGTGGCTCACCTGTCGCCCACGCCTGCCCCATGGGCCTGTGTCTGGCACTGAGCTGCCGGCCGGGTGGGTCCCCCCCTGCCTAGCAGGGCAGGAGCACCACGCATCTCAAACCCACCAATTATTTGTCTTCCTTCCCGGGAGGGTGGCTGCTGGAGCATGAGCCTGGGTGGCCACCCATTCCTCACCTCTTTCTAAGCACTCTGACTCCTGCCCTGGAGGTTGGTTCTGACCCTCAGTTTCCACCTCCTGGCAGACCCCTCCTGCTGGGCACCACCACAAACGCAGGTCGTTTACAGAGGGAGGGAGGCTGGCTCTAAATACTTCATACTGTCTCAGGGAATTACTCCCAGAATGGAGACAGAAGACGTTAGGATGTTGAAGGGGAAAGGGAGGTCCAGCTGTGGACAGGTTACTCCAAACAGCGTCCTGTCTGGAGCGGTTTGTGGGTTAGGGAGATGCGCCCCAGATACGGGACCTCGTCTGTTCCCGGACCGGGCAGTGCGGGCAGGGTTCTAATCACTCACACGTCTGGACGTCTCCAGGAGACGCTCATCTCTTGGAGAGGTTGGATATTATGTGAAGGAGGAGGAGGGACCCGGAGAGCTGTCATGGGTGGGGGTGGGTCCCAGCCCCAGCCCAGAAGCGCAGTCACGCATCCTCGTGTGACACGGAACCTGAGCCTGAAGCTGCGTCTCCCCTCTGCGTTTCAGAGCCAACAGAGCTTCCCAGCACGAGCTGGAGAAGGACCTGAGTGACAAACAGGCGGCTTACCGCATCGACGACAAGTGCCACCACCTGCGCAACACGTCGGACGGCGTCAGCTACTTCCGCGGAGTGGAGCGCGTGGATGCGACGTGAGTGTTTCGGTGACATTTCGTTCACCCCCCCTTTCAAATGGTGCAGCTCACAGGCTACGTCGGAGGTCATGGGCGGGGGGGGAGAGGGGAGACGGCCTCGTCTGAGCAAGTCCTCAGGACGCACGCCTGTCCCGCGGTCCCTTGCGTCCTTTACAAAAGGGTAAAAGACTTGTTTGTACTTCTAACTATGAAAACAGCACCCGCTTGATGCGGAAAACCTAGAAAACACAGTTAAGCATAAAGAAAATAAAATGTTACGAGTGTGTGGGATGCCCGGGCGGCAGGGTGGGGGTGGGGCGGGGCACAGGCTGAGACACGGCTCAGCTTCATAATTCTTTTTGCCAGTGCTTGTTAGCCTTGCTCTGTCAATGGGATTTTTTGCCAGGCTCCTGGATGCAGCCTTGGCTTGATGGTCTTCTCCACGCATTATCTTAAAAAAAAAAATCAACTTGATTGAGGTGAAATTCACTTACGCTAAAATGCGTTTGGTGTAGAGGTCCATTTTGGTGAGTTCTGACAGATTTCTGTGCCTGTGTAACCACGACCGCGTAGCTGAGATGTCTCCATCACCCCCCAAAGCGTTTCCTTGTGTTCCTTCCCGCACTCATGCCCTTCCCCTTTTCAAAGTGACCCCCAGTGGATTCTTTCCCGTGAGGCTGGCCACCCCAAAACAGCCCCTCTCTTGGCACTCCTGTGACAGGAACAGCAGCAAGTGCCACCTTCAGGCGTGAATGAATCAGATTCAGATCCTAGGTCCTCAGTGGTCCCAGTGAAACGCCTCTTCCTGGGCCTGAGGTGAGCAGGACGCAGCTTCCTGCTCTTTTTCCAGGGTGGGGTGGGCTGGGGTCCCAGCACACGCTCTGACCACCTGGCCCTCTTCAGATGGCTGGCCTCGATTTCCAGCAGGGATTCTTGGCCTTGCAGAGTGTCGGGGCTGTGGCCTGAGCTAAAACCTCAGGTCGACAGTAAGATTCTCACGTCATACCCTTGTTCCCTCATCAAGCAAAGAACTGTCGCCCGTACGCCTGTCTCACAGAGACGCCCAATGCTAACTCATCGCCAGTCCTTCCGGTATTCTACGCATGGCGATGAAGACTTATATTTTCAAAGAATGGTATTATTGCACACGCACTGTTTGTTACAGCCTGTTTGATTTTTTTCACTTAGTGATACAGCAGAAACCTTGTTTGTGAAAATTCTCCTCTACAGTGTGAGTCTGCATGCTGTGTGCATTACTTAAAAAGTTTTTTCAGGAGGGGAAGTAATTATGCTTGTTTATTTTTATGTATTTATTTTTTAATGAGGTGCTGGGGATTGAACCCAGGACCTCGTGCATGCTAAGCACATGCTCTACCCCTGAGCTATGTCCTCCGCCTTGGATTACTTTTTAGAATGTACCATAACTTAGTCAACTTTTCTTTACTTTTGGACATTTTAGGGTGTTTCCAGTTTTTCAGAGATTGGCATAAATATTGCTTAAAATAGATACCCTCACATGCACATCGTTGGAGTATTCCCTCGTGATCAGTGTCTGTAGCGCCCTGTTTGGTGGCACACATACCAACACAGAAATGATACAAGATTCGCAGGGCACCTGCACAGGGCTGATGGGCAAAGTCAGGAAGCATTCCATGTGTTCAGTCCTGGGGATGTGACGTACTGCATGGTGACTCTGGTTAACAATACCGTGTTGTCTGTTTGAACATTGCTAAGACAGTAGATCTTACAAGTTCTCATCACAAGAAAAAAGACTAAGTGATGGATGTTAACTAGACTTACTGTGGTGACCATCTTACAGCGTGTACGTAAATCAGGTCATTATGAGGCACACCTGACATCGTGTTATATCTCAATTATATTGAAGTAAAAGCGATTCCTCGACGTGCACACCCGAAAGGCTCTGGGTTTACAGCGCCCTGAGCACGGGGGCAGCAGTTCACTCTCCCCACCTGTGGGCTAGGAGAGAACCGTTTCTAAACATGCTCGCCAGAAAGTTACCACTCTCTTCGCTCTTCACTGTTCTGACGAAGGGTTATTAGGATGTTGCTGTTTTCTTTAATACTTCTTCGATTGCTCTCGAGGTCGAATATTTTTTCGTAATGCTTATTGGGCCAGTGAAACATGTTTCTAATGAACTACACTCTCCATCAACCCCCTCCCGCCACGTTGGCAGAGGACCTGGTTTATGCCGTGGATTTACAGAAAGTAAGGTAAACAAGGAGCAAGTAAGAAAAGTTTAAAGTCAGCTTTGCTTTGGGGAAGGGGAGGGTACAGCTCAGTGGTAGAGTGTGTGCTGAGCATGCATGATGTCCTGGGTTCCATCCGCAGTCCCTCCATTTAAAAAATAATAAGTTAAAAGTAAATAAATAATGCTGTATGACATCACTTATATGTGGAATCTGAAAAAAAGGACATAAACGACCTATTTATTATTTATAACTTGATGACTGATTTCTTGAGCATGTGTGAGCACACCTGGCTGTCCTTTATGACTGGCTGACTGCGTTCTGTTGCCTCTTGTTTTGTGGTTGGCTTTATTCCTTTGATAACTACGTAAGTTTGAAAACCTAACGCTCCGTTCTGTTCTTAGAAACAATGAACAGTACATATGTGTACATTTTTAAAAATAAATAAATAACTGGCTATCCTAAATTAATAAACAAATAAGCTTTGCTCTGATGGTTACGTTTCATCCAGTAAAACCGGGATCAGGTGATCTGGGCCTTTTTCTCTCAGGATGGATGGTTGCCTGCAGATTGTCGAGGCTGATTCATCATTGTCACCGTCGTCTGGTTCCATTTCCTTTTTTCTCAGGGTCTCGGTGCCCGAGTCCTGGGCCAAATTTACCGACGACAACATTCTTCGCTCCCAGAGCGAGCGAGCTGCCTCGGCCAAACTACGGGACGACATCCAGAACCTCCTGGTGGTGACGGCCAACGAGATGTGGAATCAGTTCAACAAAGTGAACTTGGCCTTCACCAGCCGCATAGCTGAGACTGCAGACGCTAAAAATAAGATCCAGATTCATCTGGCGAAGGTAAGCCGAGCACGGCGGGGCCCCCGCAGCTGCCCTGGATCGAGGGAGGCGGGGGCTCTGGGACCACAGATTCCCAGCGTAAAGCAAGTGACTTCCTGGCCACACAGCCTAGGAGAAGTGGAACCTGGTACAAAGCGCACCCGTATTTCAGCCAGGTAGCCAGGTGTCCGCATGAAGTTGGCACCTGCTGGCGTGGGGAGCGCGAGGAGCGCACGGTGTCACGAAAGGTTCCTAGCATTTAGTGGAAGCCAAAGCACTGTCATGAAAGCGTAATGAATCACTGTTTGTAACTTGGAGGTGAATTTATTATTAGAACATATGGGAGGCATGTTTGCTGTGAAATTATTTCAGGCCTTTTTCTGGAGCACAAAGCCAAGTCCCGGAAGCTGTTAGGTGTTGAACGTTCTCGACTCTGGTGTTGAACGTTCTCGACTGCTTTAGGGCAAGTGGTTTATAATGACAATCAAGTGAAGGACGTAGGCACAGTCAGTGCGTCTCAAGCTAAACAAGGAGCCCTTGCTTCGTTTAGCGTCAGCCTCAGAGCTCCTCTTGTTTCTGGGGACTGCGCTGCGTGCAGAACCCTGCGCTGTCGGCCATGACAGCACCGGAGCGCGGGCGCCGTGTGTGCCCCGGGCTGCAGTGACTTCCCTTTCCTTCTCATGGTGTCTTTGGGCCACAGACAGCGTGCTACATTCTGTGAAGGGCAGAGGGAAGGGGAACCTGTAGTTTTTGTTCCAGAAAGCTTAGGTTCTTGGAGAAGATGTGCCTCATACATGCAAAGCTCATGCACAGCTACTAACACCAGGAAGTTACAAATGGTGGTTGCCAAATGACCAATACGAAATTGTTTTGGGGTCTGGAGGAAAAGTGAACATGCTGGTGGGGCCACATCGTGGGCGAAGCCTCGGGAGGTAGCCAGTCAGAGACTGAGTCAGGTCTGCAAAGAGACCAGGCTGGCTGGCAGGGATGGGGTGTGTCCTGGGAGAGAAGCTTGGAAAGGCAGTTGGAGCCGGCGCAGGTGCGGGGATGGGGCTGGAGGGAGGAGAACCCCCTTCCCATCTGGGGGGCAGGGGGCCCCAAATGCATGAGATGGGGAGGGCACAGCACCCAAGCCCCCGGTGTTTGCTTCTCCTCGTACAGACCCTGCAGGAGATTTTCCAGACTGAAATGACCATCGAGTCCGTCAGGAAGGCCATCAGGGACAAGTCTGCCTTCCTGAAGGTGGCTCAGACCAGACTGGACGAGCGTACCAGGAGACCCAACATAGAGCTGTGCAGGGACATGGCGCAGCTACGGTGAGGGGCGTCCGGCGTGGGGCTGGGGGGAACGGCGAGGGGCACGGTGGGGAAGGGGCGCCCCGTTGGGGGAGACCAGGTAGAGGGGACAGCGAGACAGGTCGGGGGATGGGACGGCGAGGGACTGAGGGGCCCTGGGGGGGGGACAAGGACAGGGAGCCCCGGGAGCTGGGGGCAGCGTGGGCTCTTGGGGAAACTCCCAGCCTGCCTGCAGCTCTGAGACGCTGAGGTGCGTCTGCAGCGCGCTGGGATGTGGAAGGTCGGAGGGTGACCCCGGGGCGGGACTTTTCTTTAAAGCGTCAGTGGTGAGGGGTAGTGGTGAACGAGCCCGAGCTGCAGTCTGAGGTGAGAGGATGGTCTCCAGGTGGAAGTTTGCACAACACTGTGAATGTACTTAGTGCCATGAGCTGTGTATTTAGGAAGAGATGAGGTGGTAAATGTTGCACCATGTATTTTGTACCACGCTTGAGAAAAAAGGAACTGACCTCAACACACACACAAGCAAAGTGTGAACAAACTTCGGCCTCATCCAGGGGGCAAGGTGGCGGTGGGGGCCTTTGCACCTCCTTGGAGCCTCCGGGGTTTCCAGATCCCCAGCCTCGGAAGCGGCAGGGAGGTTGGACGCTGTGTGCTTCGCGGTGTCCTGGATGCATCAGAAAAGGGACTTGTGCACCGACCATCCCCTCTCACCGTTGCTCTCATCGGCCTCTTGGGGCAGTTAATACCTGCGCCCCTTGTTAGAAGCGTCCTCACGACCCCCCAGCCCCTCGATGGCTCATTGAGGCGCATTTCAGTTTGTTCCGCTCTCAGCAGGAATTGAAAGCAGCCGGCCTTTTTCATGAAGCACCTCCCACGTGTTCAGCCACACTCTTCTCTGCTAAACACGAGGTGTATTTTGTTCGTATTGTGTTAACTTGGGAGGTTCCTTTCAGGATGGGCTTGTGTGGAGTTGGCCCTGCCCCACCCCCGCCCCCGCCCCACTTCTGGCTTCCTTTCCAGTTTCTCATTCCCCAGTACCTGCCTGCCTGACGCCTTCTGGATTCCATCACTACTATTCTTAGGTCCTGAAGCGCGTCATGCAGAAGCAAATCAAATTTATAGCAACCGGAGGAGCAAGGGGCAGCACTCGAACCCCTCCCCCCCGCTGCAGCCGGAGACGCTGCTAGCCCTGCCCTGCGCCTGCTCCAGCAGTGGAGCTCCCTCACATCCTGGGGCCAGAACGTCTCTGAGTTCTTACCTAAGAGCCCAGCAATGGGGTGAGGCTGTGGGTTCCCTGCAAGGGACAGCATGTTTGTGAGGCCGAGAATGATGAGAATGATGATGAAGATGGTGATGGTGGCAGCAACTGCAGCTGCTTCCATTTACTGGTCTTGCTCGGTGCTGGACACGGTCCTGCCTACTTTACCTCCTTCATTATCTTCGTTTTACAAGTAAGGAGACTGAGGCAGAAGCAGCCTGGGGGCCTTGGCCCAACTGGCACCTCTTGGGAAGCGGGAGAGGCAGAGGTTGAACCCTTGCCCGTCTCTCGGAAGAGCTCCGTTCAGCCAAGCCAACGACTCGCTTCTGCTCCTCCGTCTTTCATCGGACGGTGTTTTTGCCGTCCCTCCTGTCCTGCGCCCGAGCTCATCTGGCCTTCTCAACGGCCACGTGGGATGGGTCAGCAAGACCGGTGCTGGCTCCCCACCCTTCTCTCTACGGCGGATGGCACTGAGGGTCACGGAGGAGGCGACGTGCCTGCAGAGCCCCGTACGCGGGTGGCGCGCGTGTCGTCTGTGTCGGATGCTAAGATGTCGCTTTTTAGAGGGGCTTCGGGCAGCGGCCTGCTTTGACGTTTTTGACTTAACCGCGCTGTTACACAACGGGCCATTCATCCCCAGCTGCCCCTGAGACGCTGGGTGACTTTCAGTCCTTTCTCGCCCTTCGCGGCTGAGCAGAATTTGCTCTTCCTTTCCCTCCTGCCGACCCTGTCAGGTGTCTGCTTCCTCTGCCCCTTTACTGACTTCAGGACAAAACCGACTTTTGTTTCTGCAAAGATTTCTCGGTAAAATATCGTTGCCAAAAATATGGTCCTCGAGTAACAGCGGCGGATTTCAGGATGACTATGGGGGGAGGGGAGTTTCCTTGTTCAAATGCTCATTCTGACCGCAGCCCTCGGGCCTGTAGATGAATTAAAAATAAGGACCAGGGACTCAGGGGAGTGAGGCCTGAGAAAACGTGCTATTTTCATTTCAAGACTTTTTTTTTCATTTGAAGCTTTTGAAACGGGTTCTTTGAAGAGTAATTCTAAACGTTTCCGTCGGCATCCTTGGTGGTGGGCCAGACCAGGCTCCACTTTACTTCATCTTGATGTGTGTGTGTGTGTGTATATTTTTTTTTAAGTGTGGTGGTTTTATTTGTATTTGAACGCAAAACGTTTTTCAGTTCTCTAACTCCCCCAAAATGAGTAGTTTCAGCAGAACAGCTCTCTGCCCTCTGCCAAGAATAAGAAACTGAGAGCGAAACGCGGCCTTGACCGATGAGGAGAAACGTGTTTGTGACGGTGCAAGTTGAGGGAGGCGTCGGACCACTGGGCCGCCTTCACGCAGCCACGGGAAAAACAAGGATGTTAACTGCCTGCGTCCTGAGAACCCTGAATTCCTTTAATTAATTTAAAACAATTGATATTTTAATGCACATTTTTTCAGAAGATCCGTCACTGATCAATTTTCTACTAGACGAGCGTTTGGCTGCAAGGAGTGAAGGCTGTCAAATCATCCTGCTCCACCCCTGCCTTTGGATTCAGGGCTCCTTCTGAGGTCGCGGAAGCCACTCAGGGGGAGTGGGAGGTGGGAGGCAGGCTGGCGTGGTTATAAACAGCCTGCCCTCAGAGACCCCATCACCGGCCGGCTCCAGCAGCCTCTCTGAAGGTCTGCTTCTTTGCTAGTGATGCTTTGTACCCTGGGATCTTCAGAAAAGGAACTCACTTTCAAAAAATCCAACTGGGCCTCAACAACGACACCAAAACATGCTCTCAGAGCAGGTCTCAGATGGAGTGCTCATGCCCGGCCCAGCCCGAAAGAGATGCCAGCACTCGCGTTCAGTTCCTTCCCTCCCCGTTGGAAGAGGGCAGACGGGCTCTAAGATGGACGGGGGTGCGCGGTGTGGACGTTGTCTCGCTCTGTTGTTGCCTCCGTGAGCCCTTCGGGGCGCTCTGCGGGGCGCTCGCCCGTGGGCTGGCTGCAGGTGGCTCCCTCTGGCCTGTGCTCCCTCTTCACTGCCCGGGGTCTGCGTCTTGTTCTTGGGAGACCTCATGGATGTGGGCCTCCGGGCAGCTCCCTACCTCCCGTAGGGACCTCCGTCACCGAGGACACAGAAGTTGGTCTTCACCCAACGAGCGTTTTTTGCGTACCTGTCAGCTGCCGGTGGGGCGCTGGGTGCTGCCTCTCTGGGCCTGGCAGCTGGCAGGCACCCCAAGGACTGCAGGGGGTCGGTGCTCCCGGGACACGCGGCCGCGGGCTGCGGAACTAGTCCCAGGGCTGTGGGAGGGATGTCCCTAAGAAGTGTCTGTCCACGTGGGCTTTGAGGGTGGCATGCATTTGTGGGAGGAAGAGTCGGGTAAGAGCGTTCTGGGCCGGGGGGATAGCAAAGCTGTAGGCTCTGAGGTCGGAAATAGCAAGCACATTGGAGGACGTGCCTGCAGGCTGGGAGGAAGGGCGTGTGGGGTGCCTGGTGAGGCGGGGGACCAGGATTTTACGACTGAGGGATGTCGGGATGCGAGGAAGAGGGTGGGGTCAAGGATGAACAGGGTTTTGGTTTCAGCACTGGCGAGGATGATGTCACCACTGCCTGAGATGGGACAGGCAGGGGGCCTGGGGGACTGGTGACACGTCTGCTCCATTCCCCACCTTGGCCTGGGTGAGCCCCGGCCTGCTGTGCCCACCAGGGAGAGTGTGCCCAGGAGGTGGGCCTGCAGAGCGGTCCTGGGGAGTCTCCGAACCACCTCTGCTCATCTGCCGAGGCCTCGGACGGAGCTGCGACGTCTGCCCGCCACGCTGCCCGTCAGCCGGGTCACTTCCCATCCCCTCTCTAGAGGTCAGAGAGGTCAAGTCCCTAGAAATTGTGTTTCCTTTTTGAAAATTACTTATTGTTTTCTCTCTGGCTTCAAGAGTTGTATCTGTTCTTGATAGCAAACCAGAAAATGAAAGGAAAAAAATAAAAACCGTCCTTAATCCCCCTTGCCTTGGGTGGATAACCAGTGTTACCCCCCAGGCACGTGAACAGAATCACCGTGGTGCGGCAGGAGGGTTCCACATCCTGACTTTGCCAACCAGTGTCCGATTCTGAGTTTCCCTCCCCAAGGCAAGAGCTAACTTTTCTAGAAAGTGCCGCCTGCATAGTATTCCGTCATCTGGCCACAGTGTCCACTGCCGTCAGGTGTTCACGCTCCCCCTTGTTCTCTCATGATGCGGTTCAGCACAGGATGACACGATGGGGAAGCCGTTCCTTTGTCCTTTTATGTCAAAGTCTTCACTTTGTTTAAACTCACACGTGAGGCAGGGATATGCTCTGATTTTAAAACAAATTCAAACACCAGCGACCTATATGGGGTGCAAAATAAGAGCCTCTTTTCTGCCCCTCCCCAACCTGAACCACACTGATTTGGTGCGTCTCCTTAGATGCACTGACAGTTTGTCCTTTAGGAAAAGGAGAGGGTTTTGAGTAGAAAGACTGTGGCTTAGGTGTCATCTTGAATTAATATTCTGCGAGAGCCCATTTTGGGCCTGTACTGTATCGGCTCCTGTGGTGGGGTTTCCAGATTTTGCGAATTAACAGCCAGTTAAAAATTTTTTTTAACACTCTATATTTGGTGGGGGGGTAAATTTGGTTTATTTATTTATTTGTTTAACTGGAAGTACTGGGGATTGAACCCAGGACCTCGTGCATACTAAGCATGTGCTCTGCCACTGAGCCACACTCTCCACCCATCACTGCTTTTTTGTAAACCTGTTTCCTAGTCTATTTCTTGACTGACCACGTGGCCATATCCTTTGGATGTTACTGGCCAAATCAGTGGGTAAAGGAGTCCTTGCTTAATTGAAGAGAAAGAGTTTCTAAATAGACACACAACAGAAGAAATCACAAAGAAAAAGAAAGATTTAGCTCACTAAAAATTGAAATCTTGGGTATAACAAAAATATCATGAATAAAATTAAAAGGCAAAAGACAAATTAGGGGAAACATTTGCCACAAGCCTAACAGACAGAAAGAATGAATACGCCTAATCGTTTCAGAGCTCTTTGCGAACATTTAAGGTGATTGGTGAAACATGAGCAGAAGACAGAGAGAGGCAGATCACGGGAAAAATGCAAATGCCGGCAGATACTTAGGAAAGGTTCACTAATAATCAAAGACATAAAAATCAAAACAGTATCAGTTAAAAGAACTGGACAAGGAGCTGCTAGACTCTCCCCGCGAAACAATGCCCTTTTTCCTCTCTCTCTCAGCAGAATCAGAGCTGTAACTTGTTTGATGGTTTGGGGAGCTGGCTGCTGCACGATCACTGTCATGTTCTGTTAGGTTTTTGACGTTTCGATATTTACTCTGGAAGCCTGAGGCGTTGCTCCGGGGGCGTTGCTCTGGGGAGGGGCATTGTTATAACTGGCAGAGTGCCCGGTTCACTAACCCTCCACCCTGGCAGGATAGGTAGCAGGTACGGCTGAGTTCTAGCCACTGAATAAAGCTGGGCCCTCCCTCTTCCCGACTGTATAAACAATTTTCAGTGAGAAAGTACGTGCAGAACAATTAAGCTCTTTGGATTTTCCCCATCTTTACTACTGAAAACCGTCAGACGTTGAAAAGCTTTCCCTCTTTTTATGTATCATGTTTCATGTACGTGTGCAACGTGTGCAGGAACACTTGCTGGCGCCCCCAGATGTGCTTGGTGTGCCTTTTGGATTCTGGGCGCAGACCGCAGGAGGGGCTCTGGTCTGAGAGGACAACGCACAGGCGCTGCCTCCCTGGCGACTTTGCGACCTGAAGTAGCTCTGCCGTTGGTGGGACCCGTGTGCGGCTCCAGGCTGGCGTGCGCCCAGCCCAGCAGCCGCAGGTGCAGTGGGAAGTCAGTTAACCAGGCCCCCCCCCCCCATGGAGTTAACGCCAGGGTGACCTCCGCTAGCCTAACGGGTGCCTCTTGCCCACGCAGCCTGGTCAACGAGGTGCACGAGGTGGACGACACCATCCAGACCCTGCAGCAGCGCCTGAGGGACGCGGAGGACACTCTGCAGTCGCTGGTCCACACCAAGGCCACCCTGGAGCACGACCTGGCGGTCAAAGCCAACACCCTGTACATCGACCAGGAGAAGTGCATGAGCATGCGCAAGAGCTTCCCCAGCACCCTGCGGCTGGTGGGCTTCTGCTAGGACCCCCCCCCCCACCGGCCAACCGGCTCCCCGCGGGAGCAGGAAAGGCGGAACCCGGGCGCGTGCGCACACGGCATGAGCCCTGATGCACCCACTTATTAAAGGATCGTATTGATAGACATGTACCGGGCTCCCATCTTGGAAAAACCTTTCGTTTGTGTCCAGACCTTAATTCTCTACGATTTACTGGGCTTCTGGGCCAGAGAAATATGACCAACGTAATAGACCAGGTGAACAAGATTATTCGCAGAGCTCTTGGTGTTCTCTGTGTAACAGGAATGGGCCGGAAAGGAGAAATGTGTTTTCTCGGAGGCCGTGGGGTCAGGAATCCCCCCAGGGCGGATTTTGAGCTGCGCCTCCAGGGAAAGGCGGACAGAAGTGGACAGGTCTGTGGGGAGGTGGTGGTCGGGGTAGTCTGAGCAAGGGCGGAGATGGAAAAAGTTAGCTGCACGGGGACAGTGGTAAGGAGACCAGTTTGTGAGTCATAACGCAGGTGGGTGCGCATGAGGAAATAGGGTGGGCGACTGGAAAGGGGGAGGGGCTTCAACCCCAGGTTCAGGAGTGGGGGAGTGACGCACAGCTCTGCGCGGGGACACAGCCTTGTCAAGCAACGACTGAGCGAGGAAAGGGAGCCGGAGAGATGGCTGCGGAAGGAGAAATGCAGAACGTGTTACAGGAAATGGGCGGGACCGGCTACCTCTTTACGTGCGAGTGATGCCGAGTCCAGGGTGAATGGAGGCATGGGTGCTAGGTCGGCTGGGAATCGGCGCTTTGCTTACGCTCTAGGAGGCTCCGTGTTATCTCAGGGTTATTGATTTATTCCTAAATAACTTTTTCTTTGTTACTAACATTTACTGATACGTATTTTGGAAAATAGAGAAAACACACACACGCAGAACCCCTCAAAAGTATGGTCACAACACCCAGAAATAATCACGACGTTTGCCAGCAGCTTATGGTATGTGCGTTCAGTCTTTTTGTGTGACCTTTATATGTGCATATAACATTTATTTACATAGGTAATGTGCACTTTTTGTATTTCTTTGCAAGTAGGTGTAGCATGTAAGGCTTCTATTTAAATTCATAATTAATAACAATATTTGGGGCCACACCGCTGATTTGTAGTCTCCTTCTCCCTATTCAAATATTATAAATGGGCTTCCATGTCATTAGCTCTTCACGCACAACATCACCTTTTAAAGCTTTGCCTTTAGTGTCTTTCAAAACGATAAGTACCATTTGCGGAAGTTCCAGAAATACAAGCAGTAACATATTCACGTTTCTCTGTCTGACTTCTTTTACTGGAATCTAAAAAAGAAAATGAATGAACGTAACAAAACAGAAACAGATTCACAGACATCAGAACAAAGTAGTGGTTACGAGAAGGGGGAGGGGAGGGGAGGGGAGGGGCAAGATGGGGTGAGCGATTAAGAGGTACAGACTGCTCTGTATAAAATAAATAAGAGTCAAGGACATACTGCACAGCACAGGGAATACAGCCACTATGCTGTAATGACTATTTTTACTTACTTTTTATGTTTTTAGTTGCAGTCTAGTTGATTTACAACATTGTGTCAGTTTCTGTGTACAGCGTAGTGACTCAGTTTTACATATACATACATTCTTTTTCATATTCTTTTTCATTTTAGGCTATTAGATTTTGGATGTAGTTCCTTGTAGGACCTCTTTGTTTATCTACTTTATAGATATAGTAGTGTGTATCTGTTAATCCCATAACTTTAAATGGAGTGTAATTTATAAAAATATTGAATCACTATGTTGTACACCTGAATCTAATACTGTAAATCAACTGTACTTCAACAAAAAGATGAGACACAGACATGCAAAGGAAGAAGATAAAAATCTTCCATATTTCTAGACTCACCAGATGCCTTGATATACCTGTATTTTATTTCTGTATTTATGTGCATGTTTTCCTTGCAAAAATGGAATCCTGAATAAAGCAGCCCTTAGAAAGCACTTGCTAGTGACAGACCTCATTCTCCGTGCCCGGCTCACCTCGGCTCGTTTGTGCTTGTCCCATGTGAAAATACATACTCTTTGCATGTCATTAAGCCTCTTCTCACAGCTTCACTTTAACGGCTTTTTAATAGTCCATTACATTGAGGTTCTAGAATGGTCTACGACCAAGTCCCCATTGTTGGGTATTTTTATGTTGCCTGGCCCTTCTTTATCACCATGTAGCCATGGTTTAGTCTTACTAGCTAAGTGTTGGCAGACATCTTTGATATTTTCCTTAAGGTAAGTTCCTAGATCGGGAACCATGACATCAAAAGTTGTACACACACCGACAAAGGCTTTTATGGTGGCTTGTTAAGTCGCCCTCCAGGAAGTTTATGTCACCTGGCACTCCTACCAGCCGCCTAGGAGAGGGCGTGTCTTTCTGCATCTTGATAACCCTGTTATCTTTCTTTCCTACGGAATCAGAATGGTCTTGCTGCTTTCAGATCTCGCCTGTGGAGAGCAGTGATGGAGAACGTTACTCGTGGGCCCTGGAAGCGCTTCTGTCAATCGCTTGCCCTTATTATTTACCTGTTTCCCCGGAGTCTTTATCTTTTTTTATTTGTTTTTAAGAGTTCCCTCAGTATCAGTCATTTGACCGCTTCATCACGGGTACTGAACATATATTCTGCATGTGCCCCTGCCTTTACACTTCATTTATGGTTTTTAATGTTCGGAGGGTGAACTGTGTAAACATTTCCTTTATGATTTATTTCTTTGGAGTTACACCAGGAAAGCTCTCCCTCACCCCAAGATGATTTACTTACAGTGTCTTCTAATTCCTTTCATGGCTCCTTTAACTGCACTTAACCATCCGGAATTCAATCTGTTGTGAGGCAGAGAGCTCGCTCTGATCCAGAAGCTCCAGAACGGGAAGATGAGATGACCAGAGGGCCGGGGTCTCTCTTTCCTCTCCCACGTCTCGCTGCTGGCACCTTGCATGTGGATGCAAGACCCATCTCTCTCTCTATTAGCATTTCTTTCTGCCTGGGTTTTCCTTGCTCTGCCCTAACCACTGTCTATTAACCCCAAGCCCCATTTCTCTCTCTCTTTCTCTCTCTCTGTGTCTTGCAGGATTTTTTTCAGCAGACATTGGCTGCTCAACTTCACAAAGCATCTCAAAATGCTGGTAAACAGAAAGCATGATAAACTTGTACTAGGGTTATTTTCGCAGCCTCAGTGTATCATTTTAGAAATCAAATTGTAGGTTTCGTCATTCTCCCTCTGCTTCTAATGGAAACAAAGATATATAAGTGCCGCTGAAACACGCAGCAATTAGAGCAATCAAGTGTTGGTGGGCATCGGTTTTAGACAGTAGTAAGAAAAAACATAAATTCCACGTCTCACTTGTTACATGTTTCGGGGAAAATCTGGCCAACTTTTTCCATAAATGATCATTTTTGTTTTATATATATATATATATATATATACATATATATATATATATGTATTTTTTTTTCGAGGAATATGTGAGTGTGGAGTCCTTTTACTTAAACATGCGTTCCCAGCATTACAGGAGTGTGATGGGAAGAAAATGTCGTTCAGACATAGGAAAAGGCTCGTCTTCTTGTTATTTTGGTAAACTGTGGGCAAGGCTCAATGCCACAAATAAACATTGGGTTTCTGGGCTTACACGCTGCAGCAAATACTCGAATGCTGGAGACCTGACCAGCCAAGTGTGGGATCCTGTGTGAGGATCACAGGTCTCCGAGTATCAACACGTGACCTGGCTTTATACATTCAGGCCCAAACTATCTTTAATATCACGTGGCTTTAAGAAGGGCTGCTGGAATGTCACAGGCTTCCACCCGCCCAAGCATCATTCAGATTTAGACATGTGTGTAACTGCCCCTAAATAGCCAAGTCACCTATAATTTTAGTAATTTCCATTTATGTCGCTGGAGAGTGTTGTCATAAACACCTCGCCAGGCACTTTTGAGTCCCAAGTTCATGCTGTAAATAGCTGAGGTGGGGTCGGGTTCTAGGTTATAATTTTTGTTTTGCACTGAAAATGGGGATGGGTTCCTTCCTTTCGTCGGCAGGGCTGACCCAGCGCGGGAGGAGGTGGAGTTGCTCCTCGTTTTTGGGGCCCCCAGATTTCCCTGTTGGTCTCTCCTCTTCTAGTCCCAGCCTGCGAACTCTCCCCAGCAGAGCTGGGTCCACCGCTGGTGGTGAGATCGCCAAGGCCAGCCTTCTGCGCGGGATGTTCTGCCGGTGTTCCCTGAACCCTGCGTATTCACGCACTCTGGGCAAAAGAGACAACACCTACTCTCTCCACCAAGGACGGAAAATCTGTTTTACCCTGGGGACCAGCTCTAGACCACAGCCACCCTTCTCTGGAGTGTTGAGAAGGATTCTGAGGCCACACAGGTAAGGACCTAGAGGTCCGAAGGCTGGTCCAGTCCGTAGGGGTCCAGGACGGGCACGTGGCAGCACAGATCCTGTGATCTCCGCTCCGCACAGTTCTGAATTCTCCCTCAGCTCAGATCTCTCTCTCCCAACATCGGAAGGGTTGCCTTTTGTGATCAATGGCTCGTCCCCCTCAGGACCCGGCTGTTTGCTAATTTTGCTAAGAGAAAATAAGAGATCCTTTCCGCTGCCAACTTTTTCCTTTTAGCAAGGACCTTCCAACCGTGCTCTTGTTCACTGTGACCAAAAAGCGACCCTGGTAGCATCGTGGTAGAGGGAGGAAGGAACTCTGTTTAGAATCAATTAGACATTATCAAAGGTTGTAGGGTTTTTTTTTTTTTTAAAGAAAATTATTTTAAAACCAATGTGTTAGTTTCTCCAACAGCTATTCAGTGAGGGTATCATCTTTTGAACAATGGTGAAGTCTTAGACCTAAACTTCTTTGATTCTGTCTTTAACTAAAATTTAAGGACAATATCTGCGTGTGAACTTGGTTTTGGCAGATAGAAGGAAAAACTCTCCAACCGTAGGACAGAAGGTAACTAAATTCCAGAAATCAGCCTTGTCTAGCATCCTGCTGGCGGAAACCGCGGACACTCACAGACCGTCGGACTGCCCTCCCTGGGCCTGGGTCTTGGCAGCATATCTCCCTTAAAGAACATTCAGTCCCAAATGAGAATTTATTGTGTTTTGTGACATTTAGCGGCATTTTGGTGCCAGTTAACTAAAATAGGTTCTTTCCCGTATGTGTGCATTTTGGGCTGTCACCTGGGCTGGGAGTTATAGCTTCAGAAATAGCTAACTTCCTCTCGAGAGAAAGGAGAATTTAGAACGAGGTCCCTCCCTTTCTTACCTTGGTTTGGATTCTGTTCATCTGACCTTGTGGAGTTCAAGACCCTTAGCTCACGACATATTTCTTTGCTTACCTGGAGCTCCGGACACACAGGGATGTAGTAATAAAATGAGGACCAAATGTTGTGGAGTAACAGTGTTAGGAGACGTAGAAGGGAGTCTAAGTGTGAAATACAGAGACGAGGAGTCAATGAAAACCCCAAACCTGCAGACGCAGTGCTGTCTAGGGAGAATGTCGAGGGTCATCGGAGTTCTGATTGGGTGGTACTCAGGATGTGCAATTACTTTCAGGGAGGAGAGAAGTTTTGAGATGTGTTTATTGTTCATCCTTCAAGAAGAGAGGCTAATGTTTATCTCTTAGGGAGGGGGACGCTCAGAGGCTCAGGGATGAGACAGAAGGACCCATGGGTGTTGAAATAATGATCATCTCTGTTGGTCAGCTTCATGATGGAAGAATCTATCTGTGTAAGACAGAAAGGGACTTCGGGTATTAAATGGTTTCTTAAAGAAACAGACTCTTGGCTGATTTCCTAAATCTCAAACCACGTTGCTAAACCAGGCCACCTAGGAAGACGCCTTTATCGGACCAGGAAAACTCCCATCCAGTTGAGAAGCCACCTCTCCGGCTACTCCATCCAGAACTATTTCTATTGGAATCAGAAAGCTGCCTCTGCCAAATCAGGGAGAGGTGAATGCAGCTCCCAACCCCCGGGACATACCTTCCTCATCTTCAGGGGCAAAATCCACACCTTATATCTCTCTTCTCTTCCCCTACAGCTGAGACCCCACATCAGGCCTCGCATGGGCACGGCCTGGTTAGTGCAGCCCCTCACATCTGCAGCTGGGGTTGCAAGACAGTCTGGGAAATGTCGTTCTGTTAAGAGCGTTTAGCCTCTAGAGTGTAGCGGGGCATCCGTTCTGAGGGTCTGAGCAGACACCGAGGTAGCCAAACCCGTCATCCCAAAGTTGGAAGAGACTGGTTGGAACCAGCTGACTATGATTAGGGATTTGGACTTGTGCTTGGACTCTCCCATGAGGTAGGGCTACGCTTCCCTCTTCCTGGAGCTCAGCTAAGTCCCAGATGATACGATGAGGTTTTTCAGTTGCTTGTCTGAATCCCCACTAATCCAGTTCCCAGATGCCCTGGAGGACACACCACAGACACTTGCTGTCTCTTCCACTTAATGTTTCTATTGTTAGTGAAGCTTCTGCTCTAGGCATTTCCCATAAATACTATTTTATGAGATTATTTCCAGCCACAGCATCTTCTTGTGGTGGTACTTTTGCCATCGGGGCTGTCCGACAGAGCTTTCTGCAGTGATGGGCAGGCTCTACATCTTCTCTGTCCAAAATGGTAGCAACCAGCCACCTGTGGCTATCGGATACTGCCTAAGGGTCCACAGGAAAATTTAGGGCACTAAATCTCAGGAAAGCTGTTTAGTGGTTCCGTGTCACAGAGCCAGAGTAGGGCAAATCCAGACATAAGCTCACATCTTCTGACTCTCAGTGATCTTTCTTCTATGCTATGACTGACTGGTCTCATACAACCATTTATTTGTAACATTTTACGGAGCATCTGTTAAGTGTAGTGAATGTTGTGGGGATGCCAAGAAATAAAATAGCTCCATTGGGTCAAAAAGAATGAGAAATATGGTGTACACACACACACACACACACACACACACACACACTGGATTATTACTCAGCCACAAAAAAGAATGAAACAATGCCATTTCCAGCAACATGGATAGACCTAGAGATGATCATACTAAATGAAATAAGCCAGAAATAGAGGGAAAAATGCCATATGATACCAGTCATACGTGAAAAAATGACACAAATGAACTTACTTACGGAACAGAAACAGACTCACAGACAGAGAAAACAAACTTATGGCTGCCAGGGAGTAAAAGTGGGGGAGGGATAACTTGGGCATTTGAAGTTTGCAGATACACGCAATCATATATAAAATAGATAAACCACAAAATCCTACTATACATCACAGGGAACTATACTCAGTATCTTGTGATAGCCTGTGATGAAAAAGAATATAAAAAGAATATAACTGTATCAGTCTGCTGTACATCGGGAACTAACACCACATTGTAAGTTGACTAGACTTCAATTAAAGATAAAAAACACACAGCGAGGTACACACAGGCTTTGTGCACGTGACCGTGTGTAGGATATACCGCCATGTACATGTAACATTTTCCTTATAAGTAAATACGAACTTTCATGATCATGAGAAAAGGAGGGGGATGAGCAATGAGAAGAGAGAATCACTTCATTGACTTCTAAGGGCAAAGAAGAAAAAGGGAGGGTCCCGGTGTTCGCCCTCAGGAGCCCAGAGGGGAGGCCAGTGCCGTGGTACCAGGTGGGCTGTGTTCTGGGTCTGTGATGCTCAGGCAAGGCTCTTGACCACTGGAGGTTCTTTAGAGCCTGACACACGCAGGCTACAAGTGGCCAACCCCACCGGCTGAGCCACTCCAGTCTCTCCTGGTTTGGTGAGAGTGAGGCTAAGTGCCTTGCCCAAGCCCACGCAGCTACTGAGAGTCCGAGTCCAGGCTGAAATCCAGATCCGGGCAGCAGTGGGTACGGATGCTGCAAACCAAGTCTGTGTGGACTCTGGTGGTCCTGAGGGCCAGGCTAGGGCATTTAGATTTGATCCACTGACAGCAGGAAGCCAGAGAAGGCTTTCACGAGCTTCTCAGTGGAAGCTACCGAGGAGGCAGGAAGTAGGAAAAATAAGCTCGTGGCGGTCAGAGAGGAAGGATGGGAGGGTTTCATGGAAAACCGCATGTCAAGGTTTTATCTCGTAGAGGCTCCTTTCTCTCGCAGTCAGAAGATGTCCTGGAGGCACCAGGGACCATGGTGGCATTGGAACGTCAAGGACAGAGACGGTTCTAGGAGAGTCCACAGTTAGCAGGTCATTTTCAGAGCAGGAAGACGCTAACGGAAGGCAGACGGGGCCGTGAGAACGTTCAGCTGGTGCTTGGTGAACACAGGCGGGTGAGCCAAACCGTGACGGGCTCTTTGGATTTGGGGGAGAGGGGAGGTGAGCAGCGTGTACAGATTGTGCACAAAGAGCAGCAAGGCAAGGGGCGGGGCAGAGAAGGTGCCCCCAGAAGAGTCAGAGGAGGGCCAGGTAGGGCAGTGGAGAGAACACAGGTGGGTCCAGGCAGTGTGGCGACCTGTAAGGGGTCGCAGCAGGCGGAAGATCAGTAGGCCTGAAGGCCGTGAAGGAGATGGCGGGTAACTTTAACGGGTCTCTGGAGGGGGAGCAGCAGGGCCAGAGGACACAGGAATTTAAGGGAAACGGGGGTACGTTTCTGGGGTAACAACGTACTTTTTGGTTGAGCTGAGCTTTTGAATTTTTCAAATTCTGTGGCATGATTTGGTTACAGTTTTAAAGCACCGTCTACCCAATAATCTGTCATCTGTCTATTCCTCTGGTAATCATAAAATCCCCAAATGTCGGGAGAGAGTCCAATTCTTGCCGTATGTCCTTTGCACCAAGTGTTCATCTCTTTAAGAATCCTCATAAATTGCCAAACACGTAGCTAAGGTGTCCCCCATGCGCAAAGCCCTGGGCACCGCTGAAGTGGCCTTGACTGATGTTATCAGCGCCCTGAAGGAAGGCTTTAAAAAGAGCCAAAACTAAGTCCTAAATTCGAATGCTCATTTGAGTGCCTTTTACCCAGTGCAGTCTGTGTGGAAAGTACAGCCTAAACTTCCTGCAGAAACCTTCACGCCAGGCGCTGAAAAGACATGGATGCCAAATGCACAGCACTGGAATTTAATGTCTGATTTGAGCGTCATTCCTGCCTTATTGTGTCGTGATGAACATGCACAGTGTGGGTCCTGGGGAGACCGACACTGCGGAAGGATTTCTTTTACTTACATGGCAACCTCTCCCTCAGTGTTAGTGCTAGTGTACTCTGGCCCCGACCCACGTTTTCCAGTCCTCACCATGACTCACACAATAATTGTTCACTAAAATAAGTACATTTTCTTCCGTACTGTAAGTTTCCAACAGAAAAAAGTCGCCAGCCTCCACTTCCTTGAATGTATGTCACTCATATTCCGAGTGAGTTCAAAAGTTGGTACATCAGTGGTTTAATCCAACCACAGACCAAAACCAAACACAAGCCTCACCACTACCCTCATGAAATTCTTCCAGATTATAGATGCTATTAATACTCTGTGTCATCCAGCTGGCATCCACCAATTAATGAATTCCATTGCTATGTATAAGTCAGGTTGGGCTCAGTTATGCTGCAGTAACAAATGGCCCCCGGATCTCACCCAGTAAGGATGGTGTCCAGCTCAGGGCAGCTGAAGACTCTGTTGAGTGTCTTCCTCATTCTGAGATCCGGGCTGGTGGAATAACCACTGTTGGAACATTGACAAGTTGTCATGGCAGCGGGAGAGCGAGCGCTCGGAACATTGTTTTTCCACTCTCATTTCTCAGACTGCAGCGGGTCACGTGACCATGCCTGACTTCAAAGGCAGCAGGGAGACGCAGTGCTGTCAGGCATGCAGAAGGCAAAGGACTGGAAATAGGTAGGGAATGGCCCTAATGACTTCCATATGCTTATTCGACTTCCTCTCTGAGCCATAAGTGTGTCAAAAGCTATGGAATTGGTTTTACAAACTTGGGGAAAATATTTTGACTCAAACCTGTTTATGCTTTGGAGAGGGCTTTGAATGTTGGCTTTGAAGTTTCTGACTCCTTAGATAAAACTACGTCATTTAAGACTGGAAAGCAAGATTTTGTGGGCGTTCTAGAAAAAAATGCTTGATGGGTTTATTTTAAAAAAGGTCACTGTTGAGAAACAATGTAAAATCTTATTACTCCTTTTTAATAAAATTTCTGAACGGGACAAATCATTGCCGGGTAGAAAGAAATCAATTCCTTGGTCCAGGGAAACTCAATTAAAAATGTATTTGCTGGACTTTTCATTCAGCTCTCCATTTGGAATGGTAGGCAGTCTCCTCCCCTGCCCCTGTTCTGGAACATGCAGAGCGCAGTCTATATTTGAACCAGACTGGATTCCTCTCCCTGTTTATATTTGTCATGTTATTTTGAGCGGCAGCATTTATATTACTATTTTCACGACACTCTTTTGCTTAACAAACCACTCCTGAGTCATTGATTCTTTTCCGTGAACCGGGGATTTAACACAACAGAAGGGTGATGACGGCAAAGAAGGGTGAGTGAAACGAAGAAGAAGAATTTAAGAAGAAAGCAACACCAAGTGCTTAAATGAATTATGTAGCGGTCCTTGTGCAGGATGGATAGCAAGTCAATAAAAGTTGACTCGTGAAAACAATATAAATGAAGCTCTGCGTCCCCAAGGATGGACAACGTAGAAAACCTCAACTCTCTGATTTTTAGGAAATGGGGAACAATCTGAAAAGTGCCAAGCTTGTAATCTCCAGACAATGTGACCCCCCGTTCTCTCCATGTCCCTCTCAATACCCCCAACAAATACGGGGGTTTACTGTGTGCCCCTTATGGCAAGAGATGCCGCAGTCACCTAACGGCTCCCCCCCCCCCGTCCTGGCCGACCCCCGCGGCGGGAGCAGAGGCTGGCGGCCTTCCTCTCCGCCTGCTGCGGGCTGTGTGCGCAGGCCTCCCTGAGCAGCAGTGAGACGTCTTCGTTTTCACGCTTCCTTTTTAGTGGGGGTCTGGGGACACCAACCGAGAGCCCAGCACCCCAGTGCCAGAGTGTGGGACAGGATGGAGGTTCCTTCCTTCCTGGCTGTTACCCTAGAAGTGGAATCTAGGGACCACATTCTCAGATGGCAACAGAGAGAGAGTCCCCAGAGAATTCCTGACTCGGCCACTGACTCTGGCACAGGCGTGAGGATTTACGTAGCCGCTGAAAATACCAGAAACATGAGCAGTGGCTTGACCCCGGTCACCTCAGTGCTGTGAATGAACAGTGAGCCGGTGACCCCCATTCCTCCCTGGGGAGGGACCCGGGAAGGACAGAGGGAGAGGCCAGCCACCTTCCCTTCAAACGCTTCCCACAGGGAGGAGAAAGTCCATTCTTCTGTGAAGAAAATAAGGAAATGGCGAGAAAAGTCTTCCTTCTAGCAGGACTTGTGTTTATTGACTGCTTTGGGTGAATGTTTGTGTCCCCCTAAAATTCATGTGTTGAAACCTGCCCCCAAGCCAAGGTGACGGTATTGGGGGGGGGCTCTGGGAGGTGGAGTCTTTATGAATGGAATTGGCATCTTTATAAATATGGCCCTAGAAACTCTCTGTCCCTTCCACCGTGTGACGGTGGAAAAGACGCCCATCTGTGGACCGGGAAGCCGGCTCTCACCAGACACCAAGGCTGCTGGCCTCTTGGTCTTGGACTTCCAGCCCCCAAAACGGTGAGAAATAAACTTCTGCTGTACGTGAGCTGCCCTGTCTGTGGGATTTTGTTACAGCAGCCTGACCTGAATGTGCTAGGACGTTGACTCAGAAGGCGGTGGTAGCAGTAGAGAACTTGAACGTGGCGGCAGGATGCACATCGGAGGGTGGTGACTCCATCCGACTCAACTTATGTGGGCGCCTCACAGGTGAGGTGAGGCACGGGGCACGTCACAGTGATGTGGAGAGGAGACAGGGCTGACCTCGTGCTCCAGGGGTCCTGGGAGGCAGGACACGAGGACGGGGCAGGGTGAAGGTCACTCAAGAAAGACAGAGGAAGGGTCTTAGCGGGTAAGGAGGGAGGTGGGGGAGGTGGGGGAGCTCTATTTTGGACCCGGGAAAGCTTAATATTGAAATTGAAAGGTGGAGACAGATGGATGGACTGAACTGTGACAGGAATAGTGTGAATACAGGTGTAGAAAGGGGGTGTGCGTCCTCGTTGGCTGGGACGAAGGATTCGGGGGGCACAGGAGTGGAGGACATGTCTGGGAAGGCATACGGGGGGCATAAACCTTACTGCCCAGTGCATGAGGAGGCGTGAGGGTGGGGCTGTGAGCTTTGGGAAGATGCATTTGGCTGTAGTGGTGGAGTCTATGGGAGGAGGGAGGTCTGGGGGGCAGCAGAGTTAGGGGTGGGTGGGATAAGGTTTGGCAGAAAGTGAGTTTGGCTGACAGACGGACTGCGAAGAGATACAATTCTCCTTACAAAGGAAGGAAGAAAGGAGAAAGCAAGCCTGCTCTGGAAGGAGAGTCTCTTCCGGGGAAAGGAGGCCAGACGAGGAGCTGCAATTGTCTTCTCTCAAATTTCTCTTCCCTTTGCAGATTCCCTCCTTAATTTCCAAAGCCGCACCCCACTGTTCTGTGTAGGGATGTGTTACGAGCTGAAAGGTGTCCTCCGAAAATTCTGGGTTCAAGTCCTAAAGCCCAGTATCTCAGAATGTGATGTATTTAGGGACAGGGTCCTTAAAAAGATAACTGAGGTTTTACCCTTATCTATCCTTGCTTAAATTTAAATAACCACACGTGCGCCTTTACAGATGTGTGCTGCTGGACAGGGCAGACCCCGCCCTCGGCAGGCAGGAGCAAGCGCTCCATGAAAGTCAAGGCGCCCTGGATCTTTCTCCACAAAACAAAGATAAGAACAATGAAAAAAAAAGATACGTTAACACGAGATCATCTGGGTGGGCTTCAGCCCAGTGACGGGCGTCCTCCTCAGAGGGAGGCTGCGGCACGGACGGGGGACGGCCTCGGGCAGACGCTTCGTCACAGCGACGGCGGCAAGCCGACGCGGCGCGGGGGGAGAGCGACGTCTTCCGCCGCCTCAGAGCCCGGCTGAGAGGAGGCATTTCAGGCAGGCTTCTGTTCAGTTTGGGAGACGGCAGAAAGGAGCCAGACTCACACCCGCGGCCAAACCAGGTCATCGGGCTCGTAGGGGAGGACTCGCTTTTTGAAGACTCCAGTGACTCACCCCATTTCTGAAAGAATCGGATGCCTTTGGGTCCTCTTGCCGCTTCCGGCTTCTGGCTTCCGGCTTCCGGAGGGGGCCCCGCGGGCACAGCTCCGTCATTCTGTCGCCGAGCCCTGTGGTCACATGTGCTGAGAGTGGGGTTAGGACTCAGACCACAAGTGGCCTGTGGCTGGAGCCTGTGGCCGGGAGAAGAGCACTAGAAGCCGGTGTCACACCCCCAGGCTTGTCTGCAGACCAGCGGGGACCTCCTGGGAACCTGTGTGGCCGGCGCGGCCCCAGGCACGGGCTGGGAGGCTGCGAGGTGGGCAGAGGAGGGCGGAGGCCTCTCGCCTCGCCTGGGAGAAGCGCTGTAGGCACGTTCTCTGGCACAGACCGACCCCTCCGAGTGCTCCAGGAGCGTCGTTCTGAGCAGAGGAGCTGCCCTGTCTGGGCAAACACAGGTCAGTCCCTCAGATGTTTTGAACATGACTGGACGTTCAGACCACACCGCCTTTCATCAGAGGCCTCCACAGAGCTCACATCGAATCCTGACCCCGTGCCAGGCTGTGGCTTGTCAAGAACGATCAGATCTGCCGACCCAGGGGCCAGACACCGCGGAGTGTTTATCCTTTGAGAGAAAGTGAACCAGCAGAAGGTCGAAGTTTGAGATTAAACGGCGTGAACGCTCACACAGGAGGGTCCAATTCTGGTTTTCCAGCTAATGGACTTGGGAAGTTCCTTTCTCCCCAGAACCTCACTTTCTTCATGTTTAAAATGGGAATCATAAAAATAACATGTCTTCATACCCAGGGCTTTGAAGTTTTTACTTAGATTAGAACAAGTACGTGTATGTATGTGTATGACTGAACTGCTATGCTGGGCACCAGAAATTGACACAACATTATAAACCGACTCTGCTTCAGTTACAAAAAAGCAAATAGGGTTCCTACATTCTTGCAGGAAAGCTCTCAAGGTTCCTGCCCGCACGTTACACATCCGGGAAGCACCAGAGAGGGTGGTGGTGAAACACTAATGGCCTTCAAAGAAGAGTTCATCATGGCTCTAGGCATCCTTAGCCTATGAGTCTACTGTCCCAGATTCTGTTTGCCTTAAACCAGTCTTGAAGTCCAAGTGACAGAAAGGAAACTAGAGCATTCATTAGGTTGGAAATTTAAAATGTTTCACATAAGGTGGGGGGAGGGTGTAGCTCAGGGGTAGAGCACGTGCTTAACATGCCACAAGTCCTGGGTTCAATCCCCAGGACCTCCATCAAGTCAGTCAATCAATCAATCAAATTACCTCCCTGCTACCCGCTCCAAAGGGAAAAAAAAAGTGATAATAAAAAAATTTTTTTAAATGAAAGAGGGATTGTCATCATTACTACCAATCCCACAGACATTAAAACAATAAATAAAATATTTGAAGTAACATAAGTAAATGAGTTGTGGAACAGCTCAAAGCACTGTTTAACAGCTCAAGTGTCGTGCCGATAAACACTGGGCCGCCGCGTTCACGTGCAGGCATTTTAGTCATAAACGGAGGCTGGGAGATGTGCTTTTTTCTCTAACCACCCATTCATCCGTTCATTCAACAAATATTAATAAAGTGCCTGTTTTATGCCAGGAACTGTCATTAGTCCTAGGAATCAGACAACTGTAAGACAAGTTCCAGGCTTCCAAGGCGTACAGCCTAGAAGGAGGAATCCGGTACGGAAATAAATAAGGAAAGAAATGCAGTGAATCTAATTAGAGTCTCAGCAACTGGGTTTGGTATTCGTGCTGTCGGCAGTCAACGAGTCCCCACACAGGGCGGTGACACACGGTGATTTTTTTAAAGATTATTTTTGAAATTTATTTTATATGGAAGTCTCGTTGACTTACAATGTTGTGTTAGTTTCTGGTGTAGAGTATAGTGATTCAGATATATATTTTATATATTATTTTTAAAAGAAATTTTAGGTGTACAGCAAGACTGGGAGGAAGTGCAGAGATTTCCCGTGTGGTCTCTGCAGGGACACAGGCACCGCCTCCATTGCCACATCCCCCTTCCCAGAGTGGTAGGTGGTGCATTTGTTACAACTGATGAATCTATACTGACTCGTCATCATTACCCAAAGTCCACAGTTTACCCCTGGGGCTCACTTGGTGGTGTACATCCTATGGGCCTGGACCACTGTGTAACGACGTGTCCCCATCCTCATGACTTCATACAGAATATTTTCACTGACCTAGAAATCTTCCATGCTCCTGCCTATTCATTCCTAGCCACTCCCCAGACTCCTGGCAACCACTGATCTTTTTACTGTCTCCGTAGTTTTGCCTTTTCCAGAACGTCAATTAGTTGGCGTCATACAGGATGTAGACTTTCCAGATTGGCTTCTTTCACTTAATAATATGCCTTAAAGTCTCCTCCGTGTCATCTCACAGCTTGAGAGCTCACTGAGCGCGTGTGTTCAATACTATTCCATTGGCTGGATGTACTGCAGTCTATTTATACATGCGGTGACTTTAATTTTGCTGAGGCGCAGTGTGAACTGGTTGGCTGAGGGCACGGCGTGGAACGTATGGGCAGGAACAAGAAACCACACTAACGAGGAGGCTGGCTGACTTCCCACGCGCCTTGTCCCAGAGATGCTTGGTTCTGGGGGGGGGGTGGGGGGAGCGGGGCACCATCCCAGTTACCTTCACAATGTGAAAAAAAATCCTTTCTCAGTATTGTTGTGAGAAACAGCCTTGGGAAAAATCCAGCTTCTAGTGACCATGATGGAAAAGGGAAGAAATTAAAGAACTCTAAGGAAGCGACTGTCCTCATCCAGAAAACAGAGCGTTTAGAGAGAACAGGGGTGCTGCGTCCGTGGACCGTGATGCAGGAACTCATGAAGCGGCTCAGGAGGTGTCCCTCATGAACAGAGAGCCTCTCTTCTACATGCAGCGCATGGAAGGAGAGGGAAAGGACCAGGAGAGGCTGCATGAAGGGTGTGATCTCGGAGCAGATTCTTGGAAGCTAAGTCATGTACCGGCCACGTGGCTAAGATCAAGAGATGAGAAAGACCTAGCCTGGGATCTTTGGAAAATGCTGGTCAAAAACCAAACAAAGGGACTTCTCTTTCTGGCCAAGGAGGAGCCATAGATTCACCCTCTGATCAGAAACAACTGAAAGTGATAATGATGAGAAATGTTCATAAGCCAGTTGTTTGCCCTTAAAATACCTTTTCCTACAGAATGGGTTTTTTTGTTGTTATTAGCTTTTTTTTTTTTAAATATAGTCAGTTTACAATATTGTGTCAGTTTCTGGTGTACAGCACAATGCTTCAGTCATCGTGTACATACATGTTCCTTTTCATATTCTTTTTCATTATAGGTTACTAAAAGATATTGAATATAATTTCCTTGCTATACAGAAGAAATATGTTGTTAATCTGTTTTATACATAGTAGTTAGTTATCTACAAATCTCGAACTCCCAATTTATTCCTTCTCACCCCCTTCCCACTCTGGTGACCATAAATTTGTTTTCTATGTCTGTGCATCTGTTCCTCTTTCGTAAATAAGTTCATTGGTGTCATTTTTTAGATTTCACATATAAGTGCTATCACGTGATATTTGTCTTTCTCTGTCTGACATCACAGTATGATCATCTCTGGGTCCATCCTTGTTGCAGCAAATGGCATTATTTCATTCTTTTTTATGGCTGAGTAGTATTCCATTGCGTACACATATATATTTATCTTCTTTATGCAGTCATGTCGTTGGGCATTTAGGTTGCATCCAAGTCTTGCCTAGTGTAAACAATGCTGCTGTGAACATTGAGGTGCATGTATTTTTTCAAGTTTTCTCTGGATATGTGCCTAGGAGTGAGATTGCTAGATCATATGGTAACTTTATTTTTAGGTTTTTTATTTAAATTGAAGTATAGTTGATTTACAATGTTGTGTTAATCTCTGATGTACAGCATGGTGATTCAGTTACATATATATGTATGTGTGTGTGTGTATATATAAAATTCCTTTTCATCACTTTTAGTTTTTAAAGGAATCTCCATACTGTTTTCCATAGTGGCTGCACCAAATTACATTTAGAATGACACATCATTGGCTCTCACGGTCCTGAGGGCTGGGCTCGGCTCAGTGCCCCTTCTGGTCTGGCGAGGATCTGCTGCTCTCTCCTGCGGTGGCTTGAACGCATGTCTGGGGCCTTGGCGGGTTGGCTGGGGTGGTTGGGGTCGCTCTCCTTGTGGTCTCTCAGTACCCAAGCAGGGTTCCCTGGGTTTGCTCAGATGATGGGGGAGCAGCCCGCAGCAGTAAGAGAGTAACTCCCAATGGTCACGTGCCTTTTAGGCCTCTGTTTATGTCAAGGTGCTGACGTCCAGTGGGCCAAAGCAGGTCACACGGTCAGCTCCAGATGCTGAGAGTGGAGGAACAGACCGCTTTTCGTGGAGGGACGAGGAAAGCTGCATTGCAAAGAGACATCATGTGGGGATGGGAAAGCTTCGGTGTCTAGTTCTGCGTTTAATGAAGACTGACAAGGCCAAGTGGCATCCTTTGCTTTGGGCCCACAGTAGCTGCTCACTAAATACCTCTTGACTGAATATTGTTTGAAAAGGCCTTCAGTCTTCCTTCTGCTCACAAAGTTGAGGTTAACATGTTCAAAACACACTTCTCCCAGAGTCTGCTTCTGGCCACAGATGGCCTTGGATGCCCAAGCGCTCAGTCACCAGTTTGCTCTGTCATCGTGGAAGAAGCCAGCTCAGCCTGGTGGCTGTGGTAAGGGGGCTGTACAGCGTTTGTTTCCTTTATAGAAGCAGCTACCGGTGTGGACGGGAGCGCGACCTCCCTGGTGTGGTGGCTGAGACAACACCAGCCGGTTTCAGCTCTGCCCAGATCTTCGCTCAGAACGTGTGCGTCAGGGATGAGGGTGAAGCATCAGCCGCTGAAGTTGATGGAGGAGAACTGGCTCCATCAGGCACCCGAGTGGGCCCCCCTCCGCCCCCCCCCCCCACCAGGTGGCGCACTGTCTGAGTGCCGGGCTCCAAGGCTGCCAGGCTTGCCTGCAGGCCTGAGCACCAGGTCATTATTTTCCAAAGCCCCGTGGCCCAGTCGTCCATGCATTCAGCCCATAACAAGTCTTCTCCCTCATTTTAAGAGAGTGAAGGCTCTTTTCCAGAAGGTCTTCAGGTGGGGGCCCATCACTGGTGATCCACAGCAAGCACTCTCACTGCTGGGTTGTTCGAGGAAGCTGGGGTGATCTGTGTGATGGTCCCGCCAGGATGCTTCTGTTTCTCTGGGAGAATTCCTGCCCTTCTCTGCAGCGTGAATCCTCGGGGCATCGCCAGATTTCTGTGCGCCAGCTCCAATATTCCTCCGTGGCCCACCTCTCTGTATACATGGGGGTTCATCAGAGGATCTGGAGGCTGATCTAGGAAAAACTGAATGTCCACGAGGGGTGGTAACACAGAACAAACTTCATCCAGTGGCTCTTGGACAGGGTTGCACAGAGACAAGGTCCCTCATAGCACGAGACTGTAAAGAGTCAGGGGCCACCATCCAGAGAGGAGGGCGGGAAAGCCCGGGGAGTGGAGTCTGAAAGGGGGCTTATGTGTCCCATTGATGCTTCCCAGCTGCACACTTCTCAGCTGGGGAGTCTCTGAAGGACCACGGCAGCCTGGGGTCTTACAGCCCACAGGGCTCTACCCCGACAGCCTACAGGTGTGGGGCGAGGTTTTGCAGGGTGTGCAAAGCAGGCAGGTCCTAAAGGACGAAAGCTCTGCTTGTTTGGGCTATTCTTAAAATAATCGAATGTGTAAAAATTTGAGTCAGATGCCAGCCCGTAGGCTTTTGAGTTTCCAGGTCTCCGCCTGCAGTGAAGACATAAGCCGTGTAGGGATGTCCTTTGGATCAGTCCTACAGCATCATAACTGGGTTCTGGGGTGCTGGTCCAAAGACGATGAGGCCACCCCCTGACTTAAGATGCTGTGATCCCCCTGAAAGGAGGATAAATATACAACCGGGGAGAGGCTGAGTGGCCGTGGGAACCACGTGGCCCGGACGACCTTGGTCTACATTTGCCCGATTCCTTAGACAGGATCACAGCCCCCATGGAAGTGGTCCTTCCCTGCCAGGGAAGATCTGCGGGCCTGCGGTCCTTGGCCTCTGCCTCCGCCTCCTCGTTTCCTGAAATGCCGGTAGTCAGTCTGAGGAAATGCCATGTCTTCCATTTGTCGTGATGGACTGAGGCGCGACTGGCCGGGGAGGCTCACGTGGCCCAGTGTTTCTAGTAGTCAGTTCTGGGGACTCGAAGTCTCAGAGAATCTAGGGACACACGTTCCGTGGTCCGATACAGGCAGAACCTGCTTCGTCTTCTAGTCCCTCCTAGGGGCTCCCAGGACACAGTTGTGGTCAAGGATCTGAGATTGTAGAGCTGGGGGCATGCCACGTACAGTTGCTTTTTTTTTTTTTTTTTGCATATCCACGACTCTTTTAAGGCACATTTCCAGAATTTTAATTTCTGGAGCAGAATTAATTCTAAGGTCGTGGCCACACAGGGCCCGGGCCTTTGCGCTACCGTCCCGGGGAGAGTGATTTCCTAGTCTTGACCAGTGAAGAGTGAAAATACTTGAAGCTTTGCCCAGTTCTGCCTTGAATGTCTCCAAAAGTTTTGACCTTTATCTGTGAACTTCTTTGGCTTTGGCTGAGCTTTCACACTTGATAAGTGGTTCAGGGACAAGGAAGAAAACACCTGCTCTCAAGTTCACTTTAAGTGCTGCCTCCTCCTCTGGCTCCGAGGGGCTCACGGAACAGAAGGAAGTATCATGGGGACAACGATGCTTCTTGGGGATGTTCCCCCAGGGCCCCTGCTGGGACAGTTTGTACGCACCTGGGTTAATTTACTTTTCAATTGAATTTTTTCCCCTGAATTAATCCTTCCCTTGGATGACAGTGGACCTTCCTGTTCACCTCTCTCAAAAATAACCAACCTCTGACATCAAGAGCCGGCTGCCTTCCGGGGGCTCGGACGGTCCTTCCACGCCTCTCCTGTCCCCTCAACGCTCTGCGGCAAAACTGTCCACTTCCCCACCCCAGTGAGCCTCTCCCCGCCTGGAGCAGAAGAATGTTCCTTAGGAGGAAGCAAAATTTTAGAAAAGTTTCAGACTGTTCAATCCCCAGGACAAATCCATCTTGGACCCTCTCTTGCTCAAATTGCTTCCGAATCTTTGCACTGCCAGCTCGTGAGATGTCAGAGAAAAGACCGCCTCCCCGCTCCGCTTGCATCTACGGAATCTGGCTTTTCTAAGCAACAATGCTTTTGGGGAACAAAGAATTCTTTGTATTTTGTAGGATTCCAATGGCCCAACGCGATGGCTTTGTGCTTTTTTCTCCCACAGGTGAATAAGCTAGCAATGCGATTCATCCCACGATACATTGTAAATTTATGTGATTTAGGGAACGGCCCTGTGCCAGCCTGAATTTGTGTGTCTTCAAAACATTTTTTTTTTATTGGAGTCTAGTTGATTTACAATGTTAGTTTCAGGGTACAGCCAAGTGATTCAGGTCTACATGTACATGCATATACATATTTCTTTTCAGATTCTTTTCTATTGTGTGCTATTACAAGAAACTGGTTATAGTTCCCTGCACTCCGCAGTAGGACCGTGCTGTTGTGTGTCTTAAGGCTGTCTTCTAGCTGCTTCCTTGCCGCTCATGGAGAATGTCTTCCAGGGGCATGGTGGGGACCTGATTTCAGACACGTCTAGTCAGACCAGCTCCTTCCGTTCCTTCCTTCCTCCCCTCTCCTCCTGTTCCTTCTTTTCCCTCCCTCACTCCCCCCGTCCCTTTCACCCCTCTGCCTTCTTTCCCCTGCTTTCCTTGCTCTCTTAATAGGCTGCTCAGAAGAGTCGAGATGAGTCTGGATGGGGCAGTAACCGGCCGCTGGAGGGCCCTTTCAGACCAGCTGTGCCCGCCCACATAGGCCACTGGCTGTCCTGCAGCAGGAAGGGCCTCCCTGGTCGCGTAAACACTCCCCAGTGCCTGGTCAGGCAGACACTCCAGCGACAGCTTCATCGGCTGGACAGATGCCCGGCTGAGACTCACCTCCGCTTTCCCTATGGCCAGTCTGGATAATGGAAAAATCACAGGTCTGGCCATCAGAGGAACGTACTTGCTGGTCCCTGGAGGAAACACTGTAAGTTCTCCGAACCTCAGTGTCCTCTGCTGGAAAGTGGTCACGATTCCCTTTGAATTGGATATGATAGGAAACAGCATTTTAGCCGCTGTAGGTGGAGAAAAAAGGGGCTGCCTCTCACTTCCAGAATCTGCTCGGATCCCACTGCCCACAGAAAAGAGCAATGGTCTCGTGAAATCGAACTGTCAGCCAGGCACAGGCCCCCCCGGGGCTGGCTGTCCAGGCGAGGGACACAGACACCTTGTCAGCCCGCTGAGTCAGGGTGCTTGGAGGGGGGACTCACAGGACTGGGGCAGCTGGTGGAGGCTTTAGGACATTCCCAGGCTTTTTTTAATGGGAAAAGAAATGCAGATGTGCCAACAGATACAATGTGTCAGTATTTTGGGGGGAAAAACACGGGACACAAGAAGGAACGCAGTACCATCAAAACAGCATCGGGCACCCGGCCTGGGCTCTGCCGCCAGGTGGCCGGTGTGAATCTGACTCCTGACGTTTCTTCGGGGGAGGCCTTGAGAAGGTCACCCAGGGCCTTCTGCGCCCTGGCTCCCCTCCTTGTACGAAAGAGGGTCGTGGGGTGCCTGTTTCTTAAGCTTGCTGTAGACGTGAAATGATTGGATTCACACAAAACGTTCAGAACGGTGCCTCACACCGAGTAAGCACCTAGTAAATATGAGCTGTTACTGGCAGTGCTACGCTGATCAGTGGCTGATGGATGACTTCTCACCAACGAGCTGAGGTGGACGGTGCGGCGGGAAATCTCAGGTGTTGGATTCGCTAGTCTGCTGTGACTTCACTTTGCTTCCTCAGGAAGTCTGCCCAGTTCTCATTTTTCCTGCCTACAAAATGGGAGGAAATAATAATAATAATAATTAAAAAATTAAAAATGTGATTTGGTGACTGTTCTATTCAATGTTACGGCAAGTGGCCCAGCGGGATATTCTCCATGCCCTCTGGATACGCTGCTCAGCACAGATGCCTGGGGCGGGGTCCCCTTTGGCAGAGGAGGGCCTCTGGAAGAGCGGAGAGAGGCCCAGGAAGGCATTTCCCTCTGCTGACTGTGGGGAGACAGAGAGCCTGGCCCTGGTGAGTGGAGACAGCGCTGGGACCCGCAGACGGGCCAGCAGAGTGCAGTGACCAGCGACCAGCCCCGGAGCCCTGAAGACTCAAGAAAACTGGCAAACAGGTCATAGCCAGCAGGTCCTTGGGCTTGGATGCAGAAGCGGCGGATGGGAGGAGACACAGAGCTGGGAAAGCAGGTCCCAGAAGGAAGGAGGGCTGATCACGTTGGCCTGACCCAGCCAGAAGTGAGATCCGTGCCCCACACCCCACCCTGCCCCAGCCTTCTTCTAACTCTCAGGCCGTGGAGCAGGAATGATCTCAGATGTCTCCAGGCTTAGCTGTCCCCCTGTCAGGGGAGGATTGTGGGAAACTCCTCTTTCTCTCTCTCACACACACACACCCCTCCTTTGCCGGCAAGGCTGAGCCGCAGCCTGCAGCCCACCCTGGGGCTGACCTCGATTTGGGTTCCACAGGACAAGGTAGCTGGCGGGAAACTGGGGACCATCTGAGGCCACAGGACAATCTGGCTGGATGCTGGAACACCCCAGGGGATGTTAGAAGTGACCCCCACCTGAGCCCCAGCCCAGCCCACCATGTTCCAAAGTGCTCAGGTGGTTCTACGGAGCAGCCAAGGCTGAGATCTAAGAAATGAGAACAGGCTGGGACGGGCAGGATGGTGGCCGGGGGCAGCACAGGGGAGAAGGCCAGTGGGCCCCCCGCCTGACTGTGCAGCGTGTCTGCAGCAGGGAGGGGCTTCCCCACACCCCATGAGCCTTCCAGATGCGGGACCCTTGATGTAAGAGATGGGAAAACTACCAGAACTCCAGGAAACTCACTCAACGAAGCCGAGCCCCCTGGTCTTGGAGAGCTCTGTCCAGCAGAACTTGCTAGAGATGGTCGACTCCTTCTGAGAGCTTGCAGGGGTCCAAGCCTCAGAGAGCCCGAGGGACACCGGGCCATCGCTTGTCTACCTCTCCATAGCTTTTCAACTCCTCTTCCAGCCTGTCCTGCCTGGCAGGTTAGAGTGTTCTCAACCGAGGTTTGTTTACTTGAACTGAATTATCTCACAAAGGTCAACATTTAATGATGACTCGAATAAGGGCCCAGAGGAGACAGAGCTGGGAGAATCCATTTCCCACAGCTGTATGCCAACATCTGCCCGTGTGAGAAAGCAGAGAGGGCGCTAGACAGACGGGGCAGGTGGCAAGGGCCCTTGGTAATCGGGGCTGGGGACAGCAGACCTGACCTGGTTCCGTGTGGCGATGCTGTGAGAGATTACCTTGTAATGTGCGAGCTCTTTAACGTGATGTTGTGGTTTAAACATGAAGCTTCCCTGCACACACAGAACACAGTGCAAACCGTGTTATACACAGACAGTGTAGTTCATCTTTGCAGACTCCTCTGGGAGGGGAGGGGAGGCGGGGGGAGGCACTGAGGACTGGGGGGCCTCCTTGCTCTCACACAGGCTGGCACTCTCAATGAGCATGGCCTTGGCATCCCAGGTTTCGGGCACACCCAAAGCTACTCCACCTGGTGCTCCGCGTGCTGCAGGGCCTCGTGGGATCACGGCGTTCCAGCAAGTACACAGAGCTGGGCGCTGTCTCTTTAAACAGTGGAGGCTGAGCTGCTCTCAGGCCACCATGACACATCCCAGCCTCAGACCAGCCCCTGCATAAACTGGATGGGCGCCTGGTCTGGCTCCAGCTACCGGGAGCACCACCAGGGAGCATCTCGGGGAGCCTGGCTGGAGTCAGTGGGGCTAGATTCGCCAGCTGCTGGTCTCTCAGCTGCCCTGCCCTGGGGGGGCTTATCTCCGCATTCCTCACGTCTGACTGCAAAGAAAGCCGCGTAGAGGAAGGGGTTACACTGCTTGGCCTGGTGAGTTGTGTTGGCAGACCATGCCTCTGAGTGCGTGTGTTTTTGCTTTACAGAGAGCTGCCCAACCCCACCCCCTGCAAGCCACAAATGGAGAGGACCGCAGGGGAGACTGCGCGCATGTCGGACTTGACCAGAGAGTCAGAGGAGTTCTCAAGTCCTTGGTTAAGAGCTGGATAGATACTCTGGCTGTGGAGGCGAGAAGGGCCGTTGGGGAGTGTCTAGAAACCCCAGTACATCCAGAGTTGCAGGGAAAAAGGAGACCAGCTGTGCCTTCCAGCTCCGCGTACACACTCGGCAGGTGACCAGAGATTGATAAGCAGGTTAGGGAGAGAAGCTTCCACCTGTAGCAGAGCTCTGGGTGGGCCCCGGTGTGGCTGAGCTGGTGAGACTGCACTGGGTGGGATCCCGTCTGCTGCCACTGGGGGCTGAGCAGGCAGGAGGCAGGCGAGAGGCAGTGAGGTGCCCAGCTGATGGGGACCGGTGGATTCGGGTGTCCAGAAGCTCGCAGTGTGGTGTGACCTGGTTACTGACTAAAATATTGGGTTCAACAGAAAGGAAGAATTGAGCTGCACCTTACAACATGTGCACTTTTCTAGATACATACACTTCATTCAGAAGTCTAGTTGGAAAAGAGAGAAAGGAAGTTCTGAGTTAGATATGCTAATATTTATAAAGTGCTTAGAACAGTCCATGGCGTCCGGGTACATGGTGATCACATCCATGTCGGTTAAATACAGAGAAAGTCTGAATGGCGTGAAGGGAGACAATGATTCCCAGGGCAAACCTGGCCCTGAAGATGACCCAGGAGGAGAGAGGTCACTTCCATTTCTTCAGTTAGTCCTCTGTCTACATGCATGCTTTCACTCTGTGGGATTTATAAGCAATTTTAGTTCAGGGGGTCAGGCTTGCCTTGAAGGGTTGTTGTGAGGATTAAATGTGAAATAATAATAGTAATAGTGACAATTTACTCGGTTCTGATCCTTTATTTTGCTCCAGACACAATGCTAATTGCTTCACACACTGTCTCCTTTAATGAACACAACCCTTTAAAGTGGGCATTCTTAGTCCTGTTTGAGGATGAGAAAACCAAAGTTCCCCAAACGTCAGCTAAGTCCCCGAAGCCACCACTCTGAGTGAGCCGGCTTATCAGGTTGGTCTGAGCCCAGAGCCAAAGCACCTGACCACGGGGCCACACGACCCCTCACCGACCACACCTGCGTCCTGCTAAGGTGCCTGCCATGCAACAGGCAGTGAGCAAAAACTTTACAAGTATTCTTCTTTTTAATATAAGAATTTTAAAAAGGCCATCGTTTGAAGAATTTTTCAAATTATTTTTACTTAAAGATAAGAACATACAACGAGCTACGATAAGCAGCTGCTTTGAAAGAGTAAAATGAGTAGAATGGCGTGGTTTGCGCCACTGAGAGCGATGAGGTTTGGTGACACACATGCTAGCAGGTGGAGGTGTCTCCTGTGCGAACCGCTGCGTTAGCATCACCTGCCGGCTCCCGGTCCTGCAGCCAGGCCCCCAGAGCGGCTTGATTGCGCGCACCTGCCCTGCGCCCGGAAGGGCTATCCTCTCTCCCCGTGACCCTGGGCGGGCCGCGTTCAGGCGGCTATGAATCAGCTGATTTCTCTGGCTGCTCTTCCCCCACCTCAAATGGCCAACTCCCCACCCAGTGGCGGCCTGGGACGTCAGCCGAGGCTGGGCACCCAGCCAGGCAAACGCGCCTCGAGCATTCCCAGTTGTGGTCCGGATTTGCCTAGGCTAGGAGGAGGCCGACCCCAGGGCGCGCTGTCTTGCAGTGGGCAAGCCTCTCTCTCCTTCCGCCCCCAACTCTCACCCAAGCAGGCCCGCTAGATCGGTCCTGGGAATCCCAGGCACCCGGCGCCCGGCCTAGGCGCACACGGGACGCCGCGGGCGGCGGCGGTGCCGGTGCGCCCTGCTGGGACGCCAGGGCAGGCCAGGTGCGCCCGGACCCGGGAGGAGGGATGCCTGCCCACGCCGAAGTGCCACCTCCCCACTAACAGTGGGAGGCGAATCCAGGCTAGCTCCCCGCGTAGGCGCGGTCCGAATGCGTGCGCCCCGAAGCCCGGCGTCCGGCACCCGCGGGGGCGACCTCTGGCGGGCTTTTCCCACGTGGGCGGAGGGGGCGGAGGGCCCAGTATATCGGTCAACTCTTGATCTCCATGAACTCGGCAGAGCCAGGGAAAGCGGGGGTGGGGAAGCGGGGGTGAGAAAGCTCAGCGGCCTCCTAGTTTCGAGCAAAAGCCGCAGCGGTTTTGCAGTCATCGACTTTCTCCTAGGGCGCAGTTAAGGCCGAATAACTGTCTCCTACCCTCCCTCCCTCCCCACTGCCCCCTCCCCTCCCCGAGTCCCGCCCCCTGCACACGCTGACCCAGGGACACACCCTACTGCAGCGACGCAGACAGGGCGTAGTTCCCGTTAAAGGGGAACGCCGGGAGCCTCCCTCTGGCCCCTCGCTTCGCGCGCGCAGCCCCACAGCGCAGCTGTCTTTGCGGACGCCAGCAGCCGAGCGAACGCACCGAGTTTGTGCCAGAGGCCATTCTGAGGATCTCTGGGGATCGGGGACAGCTATCCCTTTGGGACGTAAGTGCGTTGATAGGGAAAGCAGAGGAGGTGGGCATCTTCCTTCGGCGACGCCAGAATGCGCGCGGAGCAGGCTCGGTCTTCAGGCTGGCGCGGTCCCCGAGCTTTCCGTCCCGAGGGCGGGCAGACCCCTGCCTGTCTCGCGTCGTTCCTCTGGGGCCTGGAGGGATACCGTGTGGCGTGCCGGATGGTCTGTGAACCTCGAGGGGCGCGGGTGGCGGTGTCCGGATGTGGGGCAGGGGCGGAGCACTTTTCGCCTCCCTGGAGAGGCGCCTACTCGGAGACTCCTTGGCAAAGCAGTCCCTGCGGTGGACATCTCGGGGGGGTGCTGGATCCCTGTGGCCCCCCGACTTCTAGCCATATACCCGGTCACCTTTCTCTTAGACCCGCTCGGCGTTAGGATCACTGGATTTAATATAAACCTGCTGGGAGACATCAGAAAACCGGGCTTATTTCTCCCCGCACTGCCCACGGTTTTTTTGAATGTGTCGCTTAAGGAGAGGAACGGAGGGGCCTGCGATTGGGTACTTTTAAAACTCTGTTATTGAAACGTTGTCTCTGGCCCAAGACTCCCCCAAACGCAGCTGGTCCTCACAAATATGAAAGCCCGCTCTCAGGTCAGCGGGGTCTTCAGTCCCTAAAGTCTGTAAAATGTGGGGCGAGGACCGCACAATCGCGGCTAGATGTCGCGCCGGCTCCGACCGGCCGTATTTCTTCTGGAACTCCACCCATCACCTCCGCCCCCTCTTCCCAACGGACCGCTGCTCTCCCCCACCCAGGCTCCTGGGCCCCTGTCCCGGGAGCGCAGCCGCCCGGCCCGCAGGCCTTCCCGGAGAAGCGCGCGGCGGGCAGCGCGCGCCGGTCCGAGCAGTTCTCCCCCGCCGCTCTTTCCTCTCCACGCTTCCCCGCCCTGCGCCGCCTCCCCGGGTCCATGCCAAGCTGTGCCGGGGCCGGACGGCTTCCCTGCGCTGGCAGAACTGGGTGGAAACCGGGATCCTAACGGAACGCGGAGAGCTCTGGGCGCTGGGAACCCGGCTCCCCGCCTCGCGCTCTCCCTCTCGGCGCGCCGCCGGTGTCCCCAGGCCCCTCGCAGACATCTGGGCGCCTCCTCCCCCCTCCCCCCACTGCCCCGGGGAACGCGTGCTCTCCCGCTTCTGCCCCCTTCCCCACATCGGGCTGCCCTCGGAGCGCCCGGTGGGTGGAGGCGTGCGGCGGCCCCTGCTCCTCCCTCTGGAAAACCCTCTCCTCCTGGGGTGACCGAGACATGCGTAGTGCGAACCACTTGTTTTGTTCCAAAAGCAAAATTTGTTCCGTCGCGGGCGGGTCGGGCGGACTGCGGGGCGGGGATGCGACGGTCGGCTGCTGCCCTCTCCCGGTGGCCGCCGGGCGGGGTGGGCGGGCGGGAGCGGCGCCAGGCCCGGGCATTCCGAGCGCAGGACCCTCCCTGCGCGCGCCTCCCTCCCCCGCTCGCCCGCTCGCGCGGGCCAGTTCGCTCGTCCTCACGTCCAGTTCGGCTCTCTCCCGCCAGGCAGAAACTCCGCTGAGCACAGCTTGCCGCCAGAATGCTCCTCCTCCTGCTCGGTATCATCGTCCTCCACGTGGCGGTGCTGGTGCTGCTGTTCGTCTCCACGATCGTCAGCGTGAGTGTCCGGCGGGCGGCAGGCGGGCGGCGGGCGGGCCTGCGCACGGCGACTCCAGCCGTACCCCTCCTCTCCAGGACTCTGCCGTTATTTGCAGACAACGCATCTCAGCCACCGAAGGGCGTTTTGCAGTTTCTGGCAACCCCCCCCCCTTCCCGGTTGTTTTGAGAAATCCAGAGCAGACTCAGGGGTAGGAAGGAAGTCCGCGATGGGCTAGGTTAGCTGCGCAGGCCACTCTTGCCGCCAGAGATTGCAGTGCAGGCCCCGGGGCTCCCACCTTCATGTGATAAACTTGGTTAGCATTGTTCTCGCTGCAGGTTCGTTGAGGAAGGAAGTGGAGTATTGATGAAGGTTTCTTTTCTCCAAATATCGTAGAGCAGAGGGGCGGCTGAGTTCATCAAACAGCCTTTAGGGCCTGGCATCGGGAAGGTAGCAGTGGCTTTTCCTTAAGGGGTCTCGCTCCGACATCCGCTTGATGACGTGAACATGACACCTTCTTAGGTGTCACCTCCTCCTCTGACACCGGCAGGTCATGGGGATAACCTGTCTTACAGAACCATCAGACACCAAGCTCATGGGGTTCCAAGCTTATTTTCTTGAAGAGGAGCACAGACCAGGCAGTCACGTGACTGTGACCTTGACTTCTCACTAGAAGGCAAGTTCCAGGCGTGATATTCTGGCCTGTTTCGAAGGCTGAGAATAATTCATTTGGGGATTTGTGAGTTGGTTCATCACTGACCAGCATCTTTCCAGCATCTTAATCTTAATAGGCCAATCTCTCATCAGGTTGAGACGAATTATAAGTAAGGAGATGGGCTCAGAGAGGTGTTGGCTTTGGGAAGGACACCCAGAAATTGAGGAGGAGACACCGCTTGGATGCGGATGTCCTGGGATTAAGTCTGTGGCTCTTTCTCCCGTGATACACACCTCCGCACGTAGCATCTTATGCGTATGTGGCACTTTTCCATTGACAAAGTGCTTTTCACTGGCAAAACCCTAGCTCTCCCTTCGACACAAAGTCTGGGACAGATCGCCTCCTCTGCCTTTTATCCGGCATGGCTGTGGCCCCGGCTGGGCAGCCCTGGGCAGGGCAGTGGCAGGCCCTGTGGACGCGTTGGTGAGGATGCTCTTTGCCTTCTTTTGGTCTGCTCCCTCCCCTTTTCCTTCACTCCTCACCACCTCCCCTGATTTTCCTCTTCTGGTTCTTTCTAGCAATGGATGGTGGGCAACGGACACTCGACCGACCTCTGGCAAAACTGTACCACTTCCTCCTTAGGCAACGTCCAGCACTGTTTCATGTCATCGGCCAACGGTGAGACTGGGTTTTTCTTTTTTTTCAAGCCTTTTTCTCAAGCTCATCCTTTTCTGTCTGTGACATGTTTCTCTGTCCAGACCTGGAAGCACTTGTCCTCGGAAGATACCAGCTGGGAAGTTGTGGCTAGGCTAGGGTGGACTGTCAGGGGGGCTGGGAGTCTAAGACAGAAGGAAGGGGGCAGTGGCTCCACTGGCTCCACGGGATCCTGGGGATCGGTGTACGCTCTCTTTACCTAGAGAGAACCCCTAGACACCCCTCTGCCCCATCACTTAGTGTAAGGCTTCATGTGAGCAGAGAAATGTGGACACAGATAAGCAATGATGGTGCAAAACCTTCGGCTAGCATCTTTGGTTTGGTGGTAGCGATATCCAGGAGTGTCTTCCTGGTGCAGTGATGGAGAGGCTGTCCAAGAACAGATGGGTGAGCATTTGTTCCCCAGTTACAAGACTGCCTTTCTAGGTCTTGGGCCTCGGTGGTGTTACTAGCATCAAAACCTTCGCGTGCTTCCTCATTGCAAGACGGAGCCCTGGAGCTATTTGCAAAACCCTAAGCTGAGCCCCGGAGGATCCTTCGTCCAGTAGATTACATTTCTTCTCTGTCCTGGGCATCTTTGTGTGTGACTTCCTGGAACCCAGGCTTTCTTGGGTTCAAGTTAAGGGGTGAATTGGCAATGAAAGCACACAGTTAGCTACTTCAAGTGCCCAGAGGGAAGGAGGGCTCAGCCTGGTGTCTTTGGAAATCAGAGAGGCAGAGATGAATAGGATGCATTCTTTTTGGTGGCTGGTTGGTTTCTGACAGCCACGTGGACCCTGGAAAGGGCCACAGTGGTGTCGAGGACACAGTGGGCCAAACTCTGCATGACCTCATCTTCCGAAGTACCTGCCCTCAGCCTGGAGAGGGAAGTAGCTATAGATCTGACAGAGCTTTCCTGACATCCTGGGTTGAAAGTCCAATAAACGGCAGGTTTCCATGTGGCTGCAGCTACTCCTAGATCAAGTATTTCTGTTGAAGATGCCACCTCCGATGAGAGAAGGCCGTTCAGATATAGCTCAGCAAAGCAGGCAGTGCAGTGGCCGTTAGTTCCGGCTTTGCGCGGTGCTCCCACGGACTCCACCCCCGACGGTACCCAGGCTGTCAGGGCAGCATCACCAACCGAACGTCTCCAACCTCAGTCCGAAGAGGAACTGCTAGAACTGGTGCTGCTGATATGGGGAGGGCAGCCAAGGAGCAGAAGACCCTGTTTGATGTTTTCTCTTTCCTGGGGGGAAGAGGAGAAGACCCCAGGCATTACTGAAGGGAGCAGGCCTTTGAGTGAGTGAGGGGTGGTCTTGAATTAAAACCATCCTGGATGTTGCATGGTGAGCTGACAGCCAGGTAAATGAAGCACGCAGGAGGGCCTGCGCATGTGGCGACAGCACTGCTGGGGCCCCAGGCCATAGCACCGGTGTCTCCCGGGGCGGGTTGGGGGGGGGCGGTGGTTTGGCTGCAGGTCCCTGAAGACTCATGATGGGCGGCTCCCTGCTCGCGACTGACACCTGGTGGCCAGGCGTGGTGACTGAGCCCGAAAGGGCCGGCTTTCCCTGAGACCCCGTGGTATCCACCGGCACCTTTCCCGAGTGGCATTTGTCCACGTGGGGTTGGCAGAGGATTCTCGACTCCTCGGCCCGGAAGGGGCAGTTCTGGCAGGCGTGTTCCAGCCCGGCTGGGTTCCAACAGAAGGGAGCGGGCAGAGGAACAGTTACCTAAATTGTGCTCGGACGTCTGCAGGCAGGACGGCAACATTTGTCCGTTACTGACCTGCGTTTTCTGCGTCTCGCGCGGTCGGGAGTGTCTGTTACTCCTCTCAGAGCGGCAGCAGGGTTATTTCAGGCCAGAGACGTCCTGCCCCTCGGCTATGTGCAGGTTCACCTCCCTGGGTTCCTTGGAGATGGCTTTGGGGTGGTCACCACGGGTCTTCATCCAAGTCCCTGTGGGTGCTTTCCTGGGAATCCCAGGGTGGTCTTCTCCTGCACACCTGTCTCGGCTCTCCCAGGAAGGGCATTCTGAGGAAATCTGGGCAAGCTGGGCCTGTCTGCCCTCGGACTTACTCTAAGTTAGAGGTTTCCATTTATGTTTCCTCGGTGGTCGGTGTCTCTGCTCTCATCTTCCTCCTGGGTTAGCATGTGTTACAGCCTCAGCTCTGACAGGGTAAAGTCTCTGGACCTCCTTTGCCTTTTCTTTGCCTTTTAACAGTTTCTGTGCCAAACAATAGGTGGGAAAAATACATAGTTAAAAAAAGTAAGACTGCTTGGACAAATGAACTCTGTCAGTTGTAAACCACTCACCTTGGTCTGTGTTTGCTCTTAGAATGTTTCAAACATACGTTTTATGTAAGCAATTGAAAGTAACTTATTACTGACACTGATTTGTGAGGACTACGTGAAGTGTGTCACATGACAACCTTGCGGTTTATGTGACGTAGGGTTTCTTCGGAAGGGGACTGTTCCGCAGGCGTGGGGCAGGGAAGCTGCACCTCTCAGAGCCATTCACTTTCTCCCTGTGGGAACCACATGTCTCGCCTCGTTACCCTGATGACAGTCAAACATCTACGTTATGGAGCTGGAAGGAGACACACCAGATCTTTCCCTCAAGCTCCCTCTTGCTCTTAGAGTAGTTTTAGATTTTCTGCTAAATGCCCTCAATTCTGCCTGCTTTCCCAGTTTCTAAATTTATTTACATACTTTCTGGTGCCATCCTGATCCTGGCTGCAGGTAGATGTGAAAGAGGCTTAAGGGGGAAATATTTATCATGACCTTGTTTTTGTTTTTGTTTTTTTAAACTGAAGTTTAGTCAGTTACAATGTGTCAGTTTCTGGTGTACAGCACAATGTCCCAGTCATGCATATACATATATATTTGTTTTCATATTCTTTTTTATTAAAGGTTATTACAAGATATTGCATATAGTTCTCTATGCTACACAGAAGAAATTTGCTTTTTATCTATTTTTGTATATAGTCGTTAACCTTTGCAAATCTCAAACTCCCAAATTTATCCCTTCCCATCCCCTTTCCCCAGTAACAATAAGATTGTTCACTGTGTCTGCGAGTCTGTTTCTGTTTGTAGATGAGTTCATTAGAGTCCTCTTTTTTCTTTTTCTTTTTTTTAGATTCTACATATGTGTGATATCAAATGGTCTTTTTCTTTCTCTTTCTGGCTTACTTCACTTAGAATAACAGTCTCTAGGTCCATCCATGTTGCTGCAAATGGCATTACTTCATTCTTTTGTATGGCTGAGTAGTATTCCATTGTATAAATATATCACATCTTCTTTAGCTATTCATCTGTCAATGGACATTTAGGTTGTTTCCATGTCTTGGCTACTGTAAATAGTGCTGCTGTGAACACTGAGGTGCATGTATCTTTTCAATTTAGAGTTCCCTCTAGATACATGCCCAGGAGAGGGACTGCTAGATTGTATGGTAAGCATGACCTTGTTTTGAATGCCTCTCGGCCCAGGGTGCATGAGGCCTTGGGAAGCATGGACCTTGTGCCCGATGGTCCTGAGCTCTGCAGAGTCAGGAGATCAGTGCAGAGGGATGAATCATCGTGAAGGCAGATGCCCAATAAGTGGGGGCGGGCAGGCAGCGCCAGAGTTCAGGGGAGGAAGTGGAGGGGAAGTCTCATGTGGGAGGTGGGATCCGAGCCATCCTCCAAAGCATGGGCGGGGTCTAAATAAGTACAGGCCAGGAGGGGCTGTCCTCTGTCAAGGCAATGATGTGACCACAATGATGTGGGGAAGGCAGTGCAGGGACGGGTTAGACCAGTTGGCTGAGGTCCTGGGTGGGATTACGATTGACTGCATGTAACAGAACATCTTCAAATGGTAGTGGCTTAAGTAAGACAGTTTCTTTCTCTCTCTTTCAAACGAAGTGTGGGAGTAGGCAGTCTGAAGTGGACACGGCAGTTTGACGACATTGTCAGAGACCCAAGCGCTTCCTGGCTCATTGCTTTGCCATCTTTTGGATTTGGTCTTCATCCTCATGGATCAAAAGGCTGATGGAGCTCCAGCCATTTCATCCATGCTTCAAGCAATAGGGCAGAGAAAGGAGAAGGAGAAGAATGCATCCCCCTCCCTTTTAGTGAAATGTCTTCCAGTTAGACCACACACAGCAGTTTCTATCTTTTACTGGAAGTTGGTCTCCGAGCCACACCTAGTGACAAGGGAGGCTGAGAATGCAGTCATCTGGCTTCACAGGAAGCATGGCTTCTCAATTCATAGAAATTTAGCAGCAAGCACCTCCCTCCCAGGAAGCCTGGCTTGAGGCACTTCTCTTCAAGGCTCGGACCACCCCTCCATACCCAGTCCTGTTCTTCTAGAGCAGGCCTGCTGTGTCCTGCTGGGCTCCAGAGCAGAGTTTAATTACTTTAGGATTCTCCAAACATGCCATCTCTGCCGTACCCCGGGCTCCCCCCGCATCACCAGGGGCCCGTGCCGGAAACGGTGTGACTTCCCTCTCTTTCTCTCCACCTCCCCGGTCATTAATGAAGCCTTCCTGTGTCGTGATGTCTCTTGAATCCTTATTTCCTTCCAGCTCAGACCTCTCCCCTGAACTTCAGGACCAACGTATCCAGCTACTCACTAGATCGTTCCGCTGCGGTGTCGCAGAGGCAGCCAGTCCCAAACTCATCAGTCTTCGTCCTCCTCCACCAAATCTACCTCTTTGCTGATTTCTAGTGTTTTAGTGAACGCTGCCCACCGTCCAGTGAGTGTAACGCTCAGATTCTGCCCTGATGTGTTTCCTTTTCTCCCTTCTCAGAATCCTCCTAGGTCCCACCGGCCACTTGTCATCCCTACTCCTGCTGCCACACCTGCAGGTACTCATCAGGGCCACTGCAGGAGCCCCCAACCCCTGATCTTTCTCTGTTCCTTGTAACTCCTTTTTCATATTGAATCCAGGGTGATATTTTCAAAATACAGATCTAATCTTATTACTCTTAATTTAAAACCTTTCTGAGGTCCCTCGCTGCCAAGAGTCAGCCACACAGGCATCGAGGGCAGGTTCCAGACCGAGGGACTGTAAAGTACGAGAGGACAGGATCTCTGGGGCGAGAAGGAGGCTGGCAGAGCTGGGGAAGAGAGGCCAGGCAATGGGAACAGAGAGTGCAAGGCGCAGAGCGGCAGGCCAGCCTGTGGGACCTTCCAGACCCCAGGAAGCAGTTTGGTGCCAGTGGACCCGTTTCAAATCTTCACGATTTCATCAGACCTGTTCTGTCTTAGATGCGCGTCTCAGCTGTCTTTTCCCAGGGCGAGGTCACGGTCCTGAGCATGTAGGCATCTTACCGGTGGAGACACCCCCGCACACTTCCGGGGACTATCCGGGACGGGGGGTTCTTACCACTCACGTGGGGGTTTTCTTTTCCTCTGCTGCCTTGCTCTGCGTCCTCCCGAGACCCTTTATTTTCACAATCAGAAAATAGCTATCAAGGCTCGCTCGCGTTTGGAAGCAAGTCTGAGTAACAAACAGGTCCTGTCTGCCTTGATTGAGAAAGGGACGTCTCAGGGTGTGGCCGGCGGGGTCGTGTCCACACAAGCAGACATCCCTCCAGAGACGGGCGAGGCCAATTCCTGGAGCCTTGGTTTTCAAACTAGTAAGATCTGAGCCTCTCTGGCGGGAATGTGGGGGTGGGGAGGTGGCCAGGCCTCCCCCCAAGTCCTGACGGCGCCTGTCTCCCCGAGGCCTCCCGGCACGGGGGGCTTTAAAAATCTCCTGATCCAGAAGCTTCAGCGAAACATTTGCCTTGTGATGATAATGCTTTTTGTTTTGAATTCTCCAAATCATCCAGACACGACATCTGAGCACACACAAGCTTCCTCTCCCTCTGTCACCCGCATGGACCCAGGGTGTGGCAGAAAGGGTCAGAGTGCTCCCGTCAGGCCACTGGAGCTGGCAGGGCACAGCCCCGGCCTTGCAGGGCCCCCACCTTCAGAGCATCACACTGAGTCCAGGCCCAGGCCGGTCTGTCTTCAGGAGAACCTGCCTCCCAGTCCCCACTTACAGCGTCCTCTCTTGTCTCAGAAGAGGCAGACTTCTTCATCCCGAGGTGTTAGGAACATAAAATTCACCCTTTCCGGAAGCATTTTCATTATCATAGAGGAGGTCCTTCAACATGAAAGCCTGAAGGAAGAAACCGGGCCTCCTCCAGCCTGTCCCCAGAGCATCCCTGACACCTCTGGTGTAACAGGCTGGCTGTGCACGTGCCCCCACCCCACCCCAGTGACACTGGGCACGTCTGCTCTGCGCAGTGTGAGCTGGAGCCAAGCAAATGACCCTTGGTGCCCTTCCTCCCCATTCTAAACAGCTGCGGTGGCAGCGACCTCATGGCCAGCAGTAGGTCGTGGGGAGCGGAGACCAAGGCTTCCGACTGAAAAGTAGGAAAAAAAAATCTCGCCCATCCCAGGAGGCCCCCAGCTTGAGCCCTTGGTGGTCCCCTGTGTCTGCGTCCTCTGTGACCCCACATGTATTTTGTTTGTCCATTGGGTGGCGTGGTTATTTCGGCAAGGACATCAGACCGTTTCTTCGTCTGTGGCTCAGCTTTTGGTCAGAACTGAGAAAACCCGGGAGGCCCCCTGCACTTACGGGCTCATGTTTTGCCACTTAGAATCTCTGCGGCTCCCCGGGCCAGCCCCCGGGCTCCGCGCGTTCATGGCTCTTGATCTCATAGGCCCCTGTGGGCTGCCAAAGCGCTGGTGGGCGGGGAAGGCACAGGGCTGGGGCGTGGCATCCTGAGGCTGATGTCTCGACCCCTGGGGTCTCTCACCCGATGCCAGCGTCCAGGAGTTAATTCAGAATGCTTGTCCAAACCTGAGTCTGCACCTTATGGCCCTTGAAGCCCAGTCTCTGCATTTTTTTTTTGTTTTTTTTTAATGTAAATTGCATTCCCAGGACTTTAGCAGAGCTGAGAAGGCACCGTGTGTAGTTCGGGAGTGGGCGGCCTGAAGGTGTGGACGGGGGTTTCTGGTGCCCGAGAAAAGGATGCCCGGTGTGAAATCTTCTGAGTACGTGGTTGTCAGCACATACATAGACTCCAGCCTCGGCAGGGACCTGGGAGGTCATGAGGGCTGCCCGCCTCCCCACCTCACTAGCTTCAGAGCCCTCCACAATGTGCCCACCGTGTGCTCATCCTGCCAGTGACGGGGAGCTCGCTACCTTTCAAGAGAGCCTCTTCCATTTTCAAAGAGCCAACAGCGTGGTCCATGCATCCATCCTTCAAATATACAGAGCACATCCTACCAGGCAGGCAGCAGAGCAAGAAGGACCCATCTCTGCCCTGGTGGATGGAGCTGTCATTTGCTAGGGGAGGGGGGAGATGGAGGAGAGACAAGGAGTGAGTAATTGTGGGCGGAGTGCCCAGCAGGAGACAGACAGAGCGATAGAAGAGAAAGTCACTGCTGGGAAGGAAGCAGCTGGTCACGGAAGGCCTCTTCCTGCCAGCATCATGTGGACTGAGGCTTAAAAGACAAGAGGGACCAGTCGTATGACGAACCGCAGGAAGAAAATTCCAGGAGGTGGTGGAAGGGCCAGTGCCCTGAGGCAGGAAGAGTTTGGGGTGTCATTCTGATGTTCCAGCTGCAGGCATGGACCCCTTCCTGCCCCTCTGTTGCTGGCTTGGTGGTCTGGCTTGGCGGTCTGGCTTGGCAGGTGGATGAAAAAGGATGCGGGACCCCTCTCTCTGCCATCTGGTCCTCCCTCCCCCATCCCTGTCTTCTGTGGATTCCAACCCTAAAGACAGGCAGTAGGATCATTTAATTCGTTAGATTTCAAACACACTATTGGCCTTCTCAGCACCCCAGGGTGGTAGGGAGACCCCAGTGGATGTTCACTGGGAGTTTCCTGCTTTTCTGCACCGGGTCTGCCTCTAACAAGCTGGGAACCTGGGGCAGCCGCCCTGGCTGCCTAATAGGGTGAACATGGAGTCAGCGACCATCACCTCACATGGTCCTGGGGCCTCGGCCCACTCAGGGCATCACTGTGACGTGGCCGGACTCCTCTCTGCTGGGCCTTGGGAATCGAGAAGAAATTCACTAGGCGTGGGGAGGAGACGAGAGGAGGGCCGTGGTTTGCTGTGATGAGTGGGGTGGGGGCTCCACGTCCATGATATTTAGGAATATTATATTTTAGGAATGCAGAGGAGAGGGGGCCTCTGATTATTTTTACATGGAAAATACCTTTTCAGCCCAAAGATCTTGAAAACAGCCCGGTCGTCCCCTCACCCCCCGTACGATCTCTGTTAACGTAGCTTGTGATCAGGCAGCTTGTACTAAAACACCCTTTTCTTCTCCGCTGTCGTTTTCTGCGGCCAAACCCAGCACTGCCAACTGGCCTGTTTTTAACAACAACCATAAAAAGCCTTCTCTGATAAATCAATTTGAAAAACACTGAGATTTGAAAGTTATGCAGGCTAATTTTTTTCTTTTTTTTAATGGCAAGACTTCCGAAAGCCTTCAGTGCTTCCTTGGACATGGCCGGAGGGAGGTTAATATACTTGACCATGGAACCCACACCCTCTGGTTTTCTGTTTCATCAGCTGGTGGGGTATGTCTTCCAGGGGACAGAGAAAGCCTGAAATAGCTTCATATTTGCCGTAAGCTCAGAGCCCCAGTGACCGTGTTCTTTTCCCTATTCAATCCTAAGGGCTGGTTGGAATCAGACTATTGGTATCAAACCACATATAGAGATTAGACTCTGGAGCACTAGTTCCTGTGCCCACCAGGAAGCCTCTTAATTAGGGGAGAAGTGAGCTGAACGATGCTGTCAGCGCCTTGAAGCTTGTTTCACTAGTCGTTGGCTGTAGGTTTTGCTCCGGTCGAAACACCCACCACGATCGTGAGCTGAAAGGGCCTTCCGCATGGCCTTCCTCACCCTTGGTTGCTCCCGGCCGGGGTCTGTGGGCCGAGAGCCCCGTGGAGCTGTCCCTGCTGACCGGCATCCTGCCTGGGTCACAGGCCAAGTCAGCCCCAGCCCTGGGCCTGATTTCAAAGCTCCCGCTGGGCTGGGCAGGAAGAAGCTGGAGCCTGGGGTGAGGACCCACGCGGGCCCGGCACAGGCTCCCACAGCTGGCCGAAGCATCCCGGCAGAGGCCCTGTGGTCCGGGTGGGGGCCGCTCCTGTCAGGTCAGCCGTCTTGGGAATGACATTCACCCTGAGAAGGAAGGAAAGTGGCGATCTGTGGGCGGGCAGTGGACTGAGAGGCTCGAGGGTGGGGATCCAGGCCTTGTGGGTCACGTGCTTTTGAAAACAGCCCAGCGTTAGGCAGATGGGCGGGACCAACCCCCGCAGTCAGGACTGACCCCCAGGGCCTCTTTCCTCGCGGCTTGGCCTCCCCAGTTTCTGTGCCGACTCCTGCCACAGTCCTCCCATTCACTTTCTGGAAAACCTGTTCTCTTCAGAGTCTGAGGAGAGCTCTTCTGAACTGCCCGAGGGGTGTGGTGGCTCCAGGCTGGGAGGGAAGGGTGCAGGGGGATGCAGACCGAGGGACTGAGCATGGAAGCGTTCCATCCCTTCTGAGCCCCAGCTCACCCGCTCGTCAGCCCTGGGCTAAGAATACAGCTGAGGGGGCAGCTGCATTTCCTCCATTGCTTAGCTGTCCTGCGGCGGGAATCTGACCATCTGCTGGGGGAGCGGGTCTGCCGGAGGCCACGGCCCGGCCCACGCCAGAAAGCTGTCAGCAGCCCGGCACTCTCGTCCGAACCGCAGGCCTGCCGGCAGCTTCAGGGCTTTCGTCCCCGTGCCCAGCACCGAGTTTGGAGACGAAAGCGCTGGCTCTGGGGGTTCCACGCGTCGTCCCTGGGCATCTGCCTGGGGGCCGGGCCCCGAGCGAGGCCTGGGGAGGGAGAGCGGTGCTGGGCTGGTCAGGGCGTGCTGATGCCTGTGAGCTTGGGGTTTGGGAGGAAAGAGTGTCGCTGCCCCGGGCTTGGGTGGAAGTTCAGATTTGCCACTTGGGATGCTGGCCTCACAACCAGTTCAGTCTGTGCGAAACAGGACTGCAGCGACAGGCTTTTCCCTGAGTCATGGGTCTCTCCGCTCTAATAATTGTTCTCTGTACATCGGTTTTTTTGGGCTATCGCAGAGGTTGGCAGACTCTAGCCTGCAGGTCCAATCTGGCCACTGCCTGACTTTGTAAAGACGCTTTTATTAGGCGGCCAGGCCACACTCATTCATCTGCGTATGCACTAAAGCCGATTTTGTGCTAAGATGGCAAATTTGAGTAGTTACCACGGAGACCGTAAGATCCGCAGAGGTCAACTAGTTACTGTCTAACTCTTCACAGATAAGCGGCCAACCTCTGTGCTGAGGATGCTGCATGAACTGATGTCAAATTAAAGTCTTTATTTGAGTGCTGGTTGGTGCCCTCCAACATGGCTTATGTGGACATGGTGGTCCCTATTCCTCGATGTGGCCCAGATGAAGAGGCCCCCACCCCGGGACCCGGCCCGGGACGGTCTGTGAATCCTTATTTGCCCGCCCTCAGCTCCAGCCTTTCAATGGGTTTTTTTGTATTGTCCTTTAACAGAGCTTTTATACCAACTCTTTTGTTCGGTCATTACAATGATCCTGTGGGATCATTAGTCCCTCCTGTTAGAGAAGAGGGATTGGAGGCCAAAAAGATGCAAGTTAAGCAGGTGGTACCCAGGCCTGTTCTAATGGAGTGCATGAGCCGAGCGTGGCTGGGGGCACAGCCGCTAGGTTTGATGGTCAGTGCTGTCAATATCATTCCTTTGAAGAACGTTTTACTTCTTATCTTGAAGTCCTCATCCAGGGAATACTATTAAAAATTTCCAAATTTATTTTGGCTCGTTTATTTTGAATTTCTGCTTCTTGTTTGCCTTTGGTGGTATCTACATGGCTGTTTTCTTTGAGATTTGTTGAGATTTTTTTTTGCTGCCTCCTGCATAGTTTGTGAGACTATCCCATTTGTGTCTGAAAGTAATCTGTAGTCTTTGTTACATGGACATACATTTTCTATACATCTGTTAAACTGAACCAGTTAATCCTATAATATAAATCATCTATCTCGTAACCATATTTTTGATCTACTTGATTTATCTGTGCCCAGAGAGGTATGCTGAAGTCTTCCACTGTGATTGTAGCTTTCTTGATTTCTTCTCATATTTCAATTATTTTTTGCTTTATATTTTTTCCAGGCCATGTTATTACATGCATACAAGTTTATGACTTTTATTTCTTCATAGCCAAGTAGATCTTTCCTCGCTATGAAATATCCCTCTTTGGCCATTTTCATCTTTTTCAATTTGAACTCTGTTTTGTCTGACACTGTGATTACTATGCTTGCTTTCTTGTTGTTAATACTTGTCTGGTGCCTCTTTTAAAATCTTTTGATTTTCAACTGTTATTTGTTTTAGGTGTATCTCTTGTATCAGACCACAGATAAGAATCACGTAATTCAAGATGAAGTTCCACATCTTATGATGAGTGACGTGAATCCATTCACGAATATTGTGATTGATGGTGTGGCTGGACATTCATCATCTATGTGTTATTTTTGTGCTTAGGGTTGAAAGCTTTCTTCTTCAACTTTGTATCCCCAGAGCCCACCAGAGGGTTTGGCTCAAGATAGTAGGTGTTCAGGCAATGCCCACTGAAGAAAAGCGTCCTTGATCCCCTAATTCTGATCTGATTTGAAGAACAACTTATCACAAAATAACTCAGTTATAATGAGGTTGGCACTACAGTTCAAATTACTGGTAAGGAAGTTTCTAGAATGACTTAATTACATTATTAAATTGTTAAGACTTTTCCTATTCATGTAGATTTAACATGTATGATTTTGAGTTTTCTCTAAATATGAGGTCTGGTAGAAGTTTTCCTGTTGTTAGTGATGAGTCTTCAGGAAAAGATCCCAAAATCAGAGAAGGAAGTCCAGGATGTCACCTGCGCCCACTGTGCGCCTTCTGAGGCTGTGCCTTGAAGGACATTCCCCAGCAAGACAGAATCGCTGTTTTGGTTCTAGATTTGGGGCTCAGATTTCTTTGTTTCTAGCTTCACCTACCAGAAAGCTGGATAACTGGTCTATGAAGAAATAGTATGATGGCAATATTAGCTTTCTTGCAGACGTCTCCTCCTGTAGAACCACTGTGCTGGCTAAAGACAAGCAGATTCAATTAGAGAGATAGAAAGATGAAGTCAGGATGGCTCAGTGCCCATTAGACATTTTCTTGCCTTAATTGACAAGGAAGTTGCAAAGATAAAATAAGCTCATGGTCTGTCACAGTGGAGAGAACACTAGACTAGAAGCAAGAGCCTCCCAGCTTTGGCTGTGCCAGTGGGACTCATCCAAGCGTCTCTGGAAGTCTCTTAGTACCAAGGGGCTGGGTAGTTGATATATCAGACTTCTTCCAACTCTAAAATGCTTGCAGTCTGTGTCTGGAAAATTCTTCTGAGAAACTCTAGTCACAGCCCACCAAACCGGCAGCCTTAAAATTTTGCCATGAGCTGGTGGTAACTCACACCAGGTTCCTCTTTGTGAGTTACTGAGGATAAACCGTTTGGATCGCACAGCTTTGTGTGCTGTGTTTATTTAAGCGCTGGTGCGTGTTTCTCTAAGCTCCTGTGCCTCCGCCAGTTACTGAGCAGGGCGGGTAAAACCCTTGGTCTTCTGCAGTTGTGCTTTCTCTTTAGAGCAGCGCTCACCCCAGTGATTCCCTGGTACTTGGAAGAAAAGACACAGGTGACAGGTTGGCGAGGCCACTGGAGGGGTCTCCCAGGGGGACACTACGGGCTCCCCTCGCCAGTGCCAAACCCAGGTTGTTGCCTCTTGCTCGTTCCTTCCTGAAATGACAGTAATTTGCAGTGGATGGTGACCTGCATGACCTACAGAGTTCTCTTCCTTGCCTGAATTTCCGCTGGAAGCTTGGAGATTTGATCAAAGGCTCAGCCAAGACGAGGAAGTGTAACCTGTGGTCCTATCAGGTGGTCGGATTGAGCATTAACTGCACTGGGACCACGATCAGCTGAGGAAAGACAGCACGGCCAAGCAAGACTTCACAGCTAAATAAAGCACTCTCTTTCCACCAGCATTTTTTCCCAATTTTCTACAAAATTAGTTTTGGCTCCAATGCCGTTTCCTTCTCCCCGGCCATCCCCACGATCTCTCTGTCTCCTTGGGGGAATGCTGACATTTTGAACAGTGGTTTGAAACTATTCTCAGAAAACAGTGCCTCAGACAAACCCTTCAAACCCCCTGAGGGCAAGGAGAGGGGGCGGCGGGGCTCAGACCCGCTGGAACACACGCGCGTATGTGTAAGTAGCACATCTGGCTGAAAGGCTGGAAGAGAATTCAGTCTATTTTAACTTGAGTTTAACTCCGAGGGGTGGGGCTACATATTTTCTTACAGCCTTTTAAAAAAATGTCCACAATTAAGAACATGTATTGAAATCTTTTTTCTCCAAAGGAAACCAGGAAATAAAGGTGCCCTTTAAGAGCACCAAAGTGAGTCGTCTGAGTTCTGTTCACAAGAGGACTGTCGCTGCTGCCTGGGGGGACTGTGGCCTTCAGCAGTCCCGGCGGGCGCCCGGGCCACGCCCCCAGGGGGCAGGCAGACCCCCTACCCCACCCTGGCCAGGGCTGGCTTTTCCTAACCCAGTGTCTCCTCCCCCCAGAATGGCTGCAGTCTGTCCAGGCCACCATGATCCTGTCCGTCATCTTCAGCGTTCTGTCTCTGTTCCTGTTCTTCTGCCAGCTCTTCACCCTCACCAAGGGGGGCCGCTTTTACATCACTGGGGTCTTCCAGATCCTTGCTGGTAAGTTGGAGACCACAGAGTCCATGTGGGGGCGGGGCTCTCCCAGGCTATGGGATGATGGGTTAGAAGGGCGTGGCTCCGGGCGACTGGCGTTCCTGAGTCCTCCCCGGATGGATTTCATCCAGTACAGGTGTGTGTGTGTGTGTGTGTGTGTGTGTGTGTACATGCACCTTAGAAGCTGGGACTCTCCACATCTCCATGGAAGGAGGTGCAATAGGAAATAGGAAATAGGACTTAGTGGCTCTGGAAGGAGGGTCTCTAAACTGAAGCTCCAGTCTGGACACATAATCAGAGGGTATCAGTAGAGCAAAGGCAAGTCTTGAGAGTGGTTTCTGTAGATCACCTTACACCCTAGGAACCATCTCTACTTCAGCGTGTAAATGGCCCTGACGTGCTGCTGAGGTTGCTCTCAGGTCCGTGTCTCCTCTGTCTACATGGTGATGGAGCCTCACTGACAAACTCTTATGCTCCTTTACTCCAGCTCCTGGAGTCCACAGGGCTCCGATTTCCTGGCATCTTCACTTTGGCACCCCCGTGTCACATGCTGTCAGTTCCAAACATGGAACTGTGACACAGGGTCTCCTTCATCTCCTCCCTGAACTGTCTTTGAGCTCCCCCTTTGCATGGGTTTTCCACACTCACCATGTGCGGAGTCCTAGAAGTGATGTCTTCAAACTTCTGTCTCTAGATTCTGGCCATTCTCACTTTCTTGCCTTCTGTCTGTTGACCCTCCAGTTGACTGAGCCAGCAGGTCCCTGGAGAGAAGTAGGGGGCAGATGTCCAAGCTAATAAATCACAAACACCATACGTCCCAGAGTACGTCTGGGGACTGTGAAGAGTTCTCGATTCTGGCCCCTGAGTGGGCCAGGGCATAGCATCTCTTGTTTGGTTTCCATCCGTGGTGCTGAATCACCACCCCGTGTACAGGAGCAGTCATTGGAGGGCTGATAAAAGCTCACGTGTCCGGATGGATGGAAGGATGGATGGATGGATGGACAGGCAGATACAATGGCTTACACAGGGCTTTATGGCAAGGCCATTTTCTAGAAGCCAGAGAGCTGCCCTTTCCTGGAAAAAGGAAGTAAACTTGAGAGCCATTTCCCATCAAACACCTGAATACAACGTGTTGACATGCACAGCTTGGCATTTCCAAGTCAAATAGTGCTTTGCTGCTTGCACAGCTTGTATGATACCAGCCAAGCTTCTCGAGTGTTGCCAGCTTTGTTGAAGTCCGAATTCTGCAGGGAGATATCATTTCTGGCACATTAGGAGCAGTGGTCATCACTTACCCCATTTCCAGAAGTAAGGCAAGAGACTGGAAGGCATTCCTTTTTTGGCCCCCTGTCTGCACTTTGATATCAGTGGTGATCATCTCCACTGTATCCCTGACAGTGTCCTCAAGGGAAAGTGACAGAAACTCAGGAACCAGAAGTTTCGTAAAATATTGACACGTGACGTAGACCAGCTTGTTATTTTACTGATAAATAAACGGAGCCTGGGAGAGGCTACACGAACACTCAGCTCTTGCAAGGACAGTGGGAAGCCTCCACTCCCTCCCATACCACATGGACTGAACATCAGTAGGTACTTCCTTGTATTTAGAGACTCAGAATCCAACAGAGTTTTTAAGGAACACAAAATCCAAGGCAGAAAGTCTGCTTTTTCTATGATCTTTCATGGAACCTGATTTACAGTGGAAGATCAATTTAGATTTGCACCATTCATTATTGCCAAGTCCCCAGACATTGGTGATGAATCAGAGTCTACGTTGTCAGGCTAAAACCATCTGACAGAGTGAAGTCATTGCTGAAGGGGCTTCTCAGAGCAGGAGAGCCTCATCTTTACTCTTCCCACTGAGATATTTTCGCTTTAAATTCTCTAAAAATGTCTTTTTTAGCCAATGTCATTTTTGGTTCAAAAAAACAAAGTCCAGAGCTAAGTACTTCTGTTTAGTCCAAACACCCTTAGGGATGGAGCTGTTTCTGATCTTCCAGAGTTGATTTGCTAATCCGGATTCACTTCACTGTTTTGACTCTCCTCCAAACTCGGTACAAGCCTTTTAGAAATCTGCTGTGAAAACCTCTGAACACAGAAGCACATGATTCGTTCTTGCGTTATCCTCCTCTTCAGATCCAGCGTCTTATCTCTCATGAGGCCTAGTCTTCGGTTATCAGTTGGTCAGTTTAGCCGTCCCCATGTGAACAGGAAGTTACCCGAAGTTACAGCCAGAGTTCGTCATTGGTACGTCCTAAGGCTGTGCTGGGCTCATTAACTCTGGTCGGAATGACCCAGAGATCTATTCTTCTAGAAACCTCAGCTCTCTAGAATGCCTCTTTGAACTTGCTTTAGGGTCTTTCCACGAAGTTGAGCACCAAGACGATCAGGGTCTTCCCTTAGAGATCTCCTGATGCTCTGTGTCCAACAATCCTAAACCGCCTTGGTCGTGTGTCTCCCAGCGCACAACCCACTAAGGCTCCAGGGACAAGAGAGACAATTAGGCGAGGGCTGTCGGGGTGTGGACTGGTGGCCGCCGAGAGGTGACAGCTCAACCACAAGGGACAAAGCAGAAAAGCGAAAACAAACAGAAAACTAAAAGAAGAGTAGAAAGTGGGGTGGGTGGGAGGAGGTGACCCTGCAGTCATGGGATGTGCCGCCTACGAGCAGCCGGCCGCCGTAGCTGGCTTCCATGCAGCGCAGATGCCATTTCCAACTCTGAAGCCCTTCGCGTGGAAGCCACCGGAATCTGAGTGTCCCGTGTGGCCGCTGCTGCTGGGTTATCTGTGCAGAGCTGCCCTTCGGAGGGCCCAGCATGTGGGGGAGGCAGTGAGCTGTGCGTGGCGCTCCGGGGGCCGACGGCAGACCTGGGAGCTGTCTCTGCCTCGCGCTGGATACAGCCCTGCTGGTGTGCAGTCTCATCCCTCTCCACGTCCTGCTGTTCTCCCAGCCTCGCATTCAAGAGCCAGCTTTCCGCGATTGCGTCCTTCTTAGGTTGGCTGCTTCCTGAAGACCGTGCGAGAGGCCCTTCGTCTAATTCAGTCTGCACATCGGAATCAGCTTTTTACAAAAGGGGCGCTTTTCACAAAACCCCAGGGCTGGGGCTTTATCCCTGGAGAGTCTCAGTGGAGAGCTCTTGGGGTGGGGGAGCTGCGTCCTGGGTGACTCTCCTGTGCCTCCAGCATTGAGAACCACCAGTGTCGCCGCTGAACGGCCCCTGGTCCCTCCGTAAGGTCTTCTAGGATGATTCCCACCGATAGTCACTCATTTCATGAGTCTTCTGAACCCTCTTCTTAGGCAAGGGCCGTCCTGATCCTACATCTGGATTTTGGAGTCATTCTTGCTGTCAGGACCTGTGCCCAGACAGCCCTTACCCTGGCCCCAGCTGTTGGGTTCAGTTGCTCCAGATGGGGAAGCGTTAAGAAATTCATGTTGATACAGACCGTGTTTCGACTGATTTAACTCCTTGCACCCAGCAACCAGTTCCGTGCACACCCCGCAGGACGCCCTGAATGACCCCCTGGCTGGGTGACCGGATCCTTTGTTCCTTGGGCAGAGTCAAACTCAGGCCGCCTGTGCAGTTACTGTTTCTTGTGGTTTAGAGGCCCAGTGAGGGTGGTCGAAGGAGAGTCCTGAGTGGCTCCCGCTTTTTCTGTTTGTGTTGTTCCCTTTGGTTTATACAGGTGGATGTGGATGTAGGGCATTTAGAATTAAATCATTTGGAGGTGGAATTAAAAACCCAGGGCCCTCCCTCTCCTGAGGGGTTCAAAGACAGTTTAAGCTCAGACTACGTTTAGCAGCGCTGGCTCTGGGTGCATCATTCTGGATGCAGCCCTAGCCGGCCGTGGATCAGAATCTGATTCCTGAGGCTGCAGGGGTCGTGAAGAGGCTGAAAATGGAGACAGGGCCAGCGGCTCAGAGGCGGCCCTGTGTGGATCAGACAGCGAGCCAGAAGCCTGCAGCGGGCGGGCCTCCCAGGCCCTCCCTGCCCCACCTCACTGCGCGAAGGGTGAGGCAGGCGGAGGCAGAGGCCTCACTCATCACACCAGCACGAGCCAGACTGAATGCAGACGAGGGAGCGTGGAGAATTCCCTCCGTTTCTTCCCCTGCTTTTGGCCTCTTGGTTGCTCCCTTCCAGAGGCTCTGGGCTCTGACTGCTCCCCTGTGGTCCCCACGGCAGGGGGCTCGGGGCCTGGGTGTGGTCGGCGGCCTCCCTTACCTCCTCCATCAGGACCTTCGCAGCCGCACCTCAACCTCCTGGCTGCAGAGACAGAGTCCGGGAGGCCAGTCTGGCTTTTGGGGACTGTTGTGTGTCACCACCTGTCCTGCATGCCAGGGCACGCCTGTTGCTTTACCGACAGACGGCCTCGTAATGATATATCCCCTAAAACATCAGTCCCCCGACAGCAGTCATTACAAAATGTGCATCCAGCCTCTCGCTGGCCTTGCAAGCCGAGTGTAACTTCCTTTCTGTCTGGGAGTCTCCCAGGGCACAGGCCGTGTCATGAAGCCATCGAGCGTTCAGTCCCTGCACTCGGGTGCCTTGCCTTTTCCCCTCCCTCTTGGTTACGGACGGAGTGTTTTCTCTTTGGCGTTTCCTCTTGCTGGTGAAATCTGGGCGCAGCGGTCCGCACGGCTGCCTTGGCATCTGGGGGCTCTGCTTACCCCTTTCCTTTCCCTCAGCCCTGCCTCCCCTTTGGGAGCGCTTCCGCAGTAGGCAGGTCAGATGCAGCCCCAGAGACAACGAACGAGCACTGTGGAGAGAGGAGCCCAAGGTGAAGAGCGTGAGTTTCCAGCAGGTGGAAGCTGCAGCCTCCCCCTCACGACGATTCACCAGCCGTGGTCTCCCCACGGACACAGGCACCTTGCTGTCTCCCGGGATTCCCATCGGTAGTGGGTCCTGGAGCTGATCCCGCTGTCGTCCCAAGGCTGTTGTGTGGCTCTCTTGGCGGGGGCCGGTGGAGTGGGAGTTTTCTGTCCCTGACTTGGAGAAGAACAGTCTTATCAGGGCAGTGAATGTTCCCACTTCTGCACTTTGTTTGAACAAAGTTGCAGTGTCCAGGAAAATAGCCCAAATAGCAGTGAGGTTAGAGGTAGGTGGTCCGGGCACTGGGGACTTTGGAACCACAGGAATCCCACATGCTCGCTGGACTTATAATAGAGTCACTCAGAGCCTGTCAAAGACCCTGTTTTCAGGAGGGAACAGAGCTGGCTTTGTGCTGCTCCAGGCAGGGTGCTGACATCACTGGCCCCCTCCCTACAGGGGATGCTGACTGTCACCGTGGGCATGGACCGTCACGCTTGAACTTGCCTGCTTCGTGGGGCCCAAGGTGGAGGTTTTTCTTGTCCCTCCCACACCCGAGGCTGCATAGTGGACAAGGGTGGGGTGGCCTGATCTGCCTGCATATCTTTTGATACCCTTTTCCCCGTTTGGGCTTCAGACCCAACCTGGGTCCCCGAGGATGGCTGAAAGAGACCAGGTGCTGGGCCGCTTGCTGGTGACCGTCCCCTCCCTCTGCCGCCTGCTCCCCACGAGTGTCCTGTCTTTCTGCCTTGTGTCTCCTGCCCCCTCTCCCCTCCAGGGATTCCTCTGTCTGCCTAGTCCTGCCAGTAGTTGTTGCTTCTCCGTCTCTGATGTTGTGATCCTGCTCCAGGGGTCAGCACGGCAGGGTTCTGCCCCTGTGCTCGTGGGGGGCCCAGTGCTTCTGAGATGCCTCTGCCCAGATGTGGGTGAAGGGTCAGCTCACCTGCCCTGGCTGCAGATAAGGTGGAGGGGCTCGTGGGTTTCCAGGGGCTGCCACACCCAGGCATCCTTGGAAAGAGACGGGTGAGTTTCTCTTGCCACCCGATTTCTCGCTGGCCCACTCATGTCTATGGGGAATGGGTGACCGTTTGAGGCACAGAGGCAGAGAAGAGGATGAGGGACCTGGGCCGTGCCAATTAGAAGCAGAGAGCAGATCGTTCCCTGTTCCTGTACCTTTGAGCCCCTCTGATCAGTTCAGGGTCGGGAGGAAGATTCTTGCCAGGGTTGGAGGTGCCCTTCCTCCCTGCCGCCCGCGTCCTGCTCCCTAAGAGAGAGAGACGGGTGTCCGGAGTGTGTGCGCGCGCGCGTGTGTGCCTGTGAGCGCGCGCCTGTGTGTGCGCGGGCGCGCGAGGTGGGGGCGAGTCTGGGAGGAGGGCGCGGCGGGGCGGGGCAGTGCCCGGGGTCCCCCGGTCCGGTCCGGTCCGGTCCGGTCCGGGCGGGGATGCTGAGGGGCCCCGCCCCCCGCCGATCCCTCTCCTCCCCAGGTCTGTGCGTGATGAGCGCGGCGTCCATCTACACGGTGCGGCACCCGGACTGGCACGGCGGCTCGGGGGACTCCTACGGCTTCGCCTACATCCTGGCCTGGGTGGCCTTCCCGCTCGCCCTGCTCAGCGGCGTCATCTACGTGATCCTGCGGAAGCGTGAATGAGGCGCCTGCGCCCGGCGGCGCGGCCGGGGCTCTGCGCGCGCGGAGAGGGGGCGGCAGGCCAGAAGCCCGGGGAGAAGAAGGAAAGGAAAAGGAAAAGGAAAAAAAGAGCTAGCCAAAAACCCAAACCCAAACCAAACCAAACAGAAAGCAGTCGGGCGGGGGGTGGTCGGTGTGGATTGAAGATGTATATAATATCGACGGTTTATAAAACCTATTTATAACACTTTTTACATATATGTACATAGTATTGTTTGCTTTACATGTTGACCATCAGCCTTGGGTTGAACCTTAAAGAAATAGCTAAGGAACTTGACATCCTAACCGTATAATCAGGCTCAGTTTTTTTTTTTTTTTTTTCGGTTTTGTTTTGTTTTTCGTTTTTGTTTGGCCCAGAAATAAAAGAAGTCTGTCTCGCCCTCTTCCCTTTCAATCGAAGAAGATACGTCCCTCCCACTCCACCCCCTTTAGGAAACCACAGCGCGGGGAGAAACCCCGAATGGCCCCAGAGCCCGCTCCCTGCGGTGACCCAGGGCGTGGCGCACTGAGCGCCCGGCCCGTGCCTCCGTGTGCCACCTTGGTGCACGTGGCCAGACCCCCACCCCACCCCGCCGCCCCAAACTGGAGTCCTCGGAGAACCACGGCTTGTGGCTTTGGGATACTTGCCCTTGAAGGTGGGGGGGGTGTCCCGGTCACGCGTCTAGTTGAGAAGTCGGTGACAACAAACCTATGAAATGGTGCTATGTATTTACCATTCCTTACGATCACTAATCATCTAAACTCCTCACTGGAAATTCAATTAACAATTTTACAACATGAAGTCGGATGGAGACCCGAGTAATTCTGTGTAATATAAATGGTTTATAACTGCGTTTGTACCTAGCTAGGCTGCTATTATTACTATAATAAATAAATAGCAAACCACAGGCTTTATCGTGCCCACCTTTTTCTTATGGTCGGAGCACCAGGACAAGCCTCTAGACCCCCTGGGGCGGTGGGTGCCCAGGGCGCGGCTGGGTCTAGACTGTCCTCTGCCTCCAAGGACTGTCTGGCAATGACTCGTACTGGCCACCAACTGTAGATGTATATACGGTGCCCTTCTGATGCTAAGACACCAGACCTTTTTTCTTTCTTTTTTTTTTGCTTCGCTTTTTCTGATTTTATACCAACTGTGTGGACTAAGATGCATTAAAATAAACATCAGAGTAACTCACTGAGCGCTCATGGGTTTTTGTGGGATGCCGGTGTCGGTGTGAGGGGTGTGTTGGAGTGGAGGGAGGAGGGTCATAGCGCCACTGTTGGACAGAGGACCTGGGTTGCAGTTTGGTGCTAAGGCACCAAAATTGTTGCTTTTGCAGAGGCTCTAGGGGCACATTATGCTTCCCAGAAATCTATGCAGACTGGAGAGGACGGGCATTGCAGCTGAAACGGATGGAGGAACGTGACTGTCACTCAGCTGAACCCTCTGCCTTGTGTTCTGGTCTCTGATGCCCCGCATGGGGGCCCGGAGCACGTCACATGTTCACCAAACTGATGGGGATGTTGGGTGAACAGCAGAGGCCCCTAAACTTTGTGGGGTGCAGGTAAGATACGTGGAATGTCTGTGTGATGCTGACCCGCGGCCAGACTTTCAGATCAGATGTGAGTTGGCCCCAGCTCCTCCCCATGCCGTCCCCAGGGGGGCTGGGGCCACCGTGCCACCAGCTCCTGGGTCCCGAGCCGTGTCCCACTCCCACGTTTGTTGCGTGCCTGCAATGCTTCGCGCTAACGAGGACCTCAGTATTGCTCAGCGTTCGGGAGCGCCTGTGTTGAGCTATTGAATGACATACTTCTTCATCTTGATGGTCGCATTCTCGTGAGAGGACAAGCAAACACTTGGCTTTATTACAGCAAAGAGCATATAAATTAGAGACCTGGGGCGGGGATCTGCTCCCTGCCCCTTGCCCTCTGTTTGAAGCTGGACAGTCTCCTCAGACTCTGAGGTTCAGTCCCTTGTCTGTGAGATGAAGGTGCCAACGCCAAGTTCACAGGAAGGCAGGTAAGAGGAGCTGTGTAAACGTGCGGCATCGTGTCTGGTAGATGGAAAGAACTCCAGCAGCGAGTGGTCCTCCCAGATGTCATGACAGAGGTTGTATCAGCAGGAGCTGTCGGCTGTTCTGGGGATTCTCGGTACCAGGCTGCGCGGGAGAATCGCCCAGCCCGAGTTCTGACTGCTGGTGTCTGTGGTGAGGCCCGTCCTGCCTTGACCGGGCTAGGGAAGCCGGCCAGTGGCCGCAGTGCTCGGCTGCAGGTGGCAGCTTCTGAGCTGTCCAGCGCTTCTGAGACTTTAACTTCCTAAGGAGTCACCTGGGAGTCCTGCGAAGGGCAGATTCTGCTTCAGCAGTACCAGGGTGGGGGCTGAGGTTCTGCAGTAGCTGAGTTGGGGCTGAGCATTTCCAACTTGGAGCCTGAGTGCTGCTGGAGCTGTGGACTTACGGATCACCCTCTGAGTAGCAAGCTTCTAGAATGAATCCACCTTCAGGTACTGCACGCTCTGGTGCACTGAACATCCGTGATGGAAGGGCGTCTCCCTTCCGAGGCTTCCAGGAGTGACCCGCTTGCTCGGTGTTGACTTGGGTAGATTGGGGAAGGTGGCTCAGGTGGCCACAAGGGGCGTGTGACGTGAAGGGATTGAGAAAACTGGAAATTTCACTTCACAAGCCTTTACTTTGAAAATACACATATTTATTTCATAAACTTTCTTTTATAACGGTTAACTAAAAATTAAAAATACAGTTAAGAGCAAGGAAGAAAATTAAAAACAGCTCAGATCTCTCCACTTAGGTAACCTTTTGGCATTAAAAACAAAAAACCAAAGAACAATGTATATCTCAGATCATAACATTCTAAATGTATCCAGAGGGAAAAACAAAATGTGAACGACCCTTTGCCCCTTGTCCATGGTCTCTTGCCAAAGGCAGCTGGAAGACAGAGTTCATGATTTCTTCCAGGAAACAAGGCACTGCCCGCCTAGACACACCCACTCAAGTCTCTGCAGAATTTGCGCAGAAGGAAGCAAAGCGCTCACACTGTTCTGCGTCGTGCTCTTCGCTTCATTTCATGGCATAAACTGGAGCTCTTTCTATGTCAGCACACACCTTACTCTAGTTTTGGTGAGCTCCGTTTCATTCTTTCAGAATGTGCATAGTGTTTCACCGTGTAGCTGCACAAATACTCACTTACCATCCCCTTGGGGATAAGCACTTTGACTGCATTCTTGTTTCCATTATTACCCAAAATGTTTCGGCGAACATTCTTACATGTGAATACTGATGCATTTTAAAAGTACGTCCAAGCGCTAAATTCCTGGTGAGGATGTCTCCAAGGCGAGGGGCTGGCGTATTTTTAAAAATGTGATAGGTATTGCCAGCTTCGTCTCCAGAAAAATTGTACCACTTCTGACAGTGAGCTTTATTTTCTAAGCATAACTCATGGGGTCCGCCCACAACAGAGGAGTGTTAGAATGAAAACACTTGAGTGGAAACAGGCATCTGCTACCAGGTCCTTAGGATGTGATTGTTACAGCCCTCCCGTCCGTGGGCCCGTCTTTCTGCTCTGGGAACCTGTCTGCTCTAGTTCATTCTAAGTGTGAAAGTACTTGCATATCAGTTACCTGGTAAGGGGCTTGGATTCAGAATATATATAAAGAACTCTTTATATACAAATATATATATATATAAATATGTATAAAGAATAAAGAATATTTTATATACATAACAATTTATATATGAATATATGAAAAATTTGTATATATGAATATATATAAAGAATATATATGAATATATACATAAAATTCTTAACACTCAATAATAAAAAGGCAAACAATCCAAGGTAAGCGTGAGCAAAGGACTTGGATAGGTACTTGTCCAAGATGTACATACAAATGGCGGATAAGCACCTGAAAAAATGCTCCATATCATTGGTCATCAGGGAAATTCGGAGCCAAACCGCAGTGGGATACGAGTTCACACCTCCTAGGTGAATGCAAATCCGAAAGTCTGATCACCACCCGTTGGTGAGGCTGTGGGGAAGCCGGGCCCCTGATCCACCGCTGGTGGGAATGTAAACGGTGCATCTGCTTTGGAGAACCTGTCCACGCCCCGAAGGATTGAACACAGAGTTGCCCCATGACCCAGCCATTTCCCTTCCAGGCGTCCACCCATGAGCTGTGAACACGTATGTCTGCGCAGGAACTTGTATGTGGATGTTTACGGCAACAGTGTTTATAACAGCCAAAAGATGGAAACCACCCAAATGGCCATCTGCTGGTGAATGGATTAACAAAATGTGGTATTATTATTTGTCCATAAAAAGAAATGCTACAACATGGATGAGCCTTTTAGAAAGCTCTTGCTAATTGAAAGAAGCCAGTCACAAAAGACTACATATTATATGATTCAATTTCTATGAGAATCCAGAACTGGGGAACCTAGAGAGACAGAAGTCTCTGGAGTGGTTTGTTTAGAACCGGGAAGGGATGGGTGGGGGCAGTAGGGTTGGAATAACTGGTAAGTTTGATGTTTCTTTCAGGTTGATGAAATGTTCTAAAATGATGGGGACAGTTACACTTCTTTTCACACTTGAAAATATACTAAAAACCAATGAACTGTATATTTTAAATGGGTCAATTGTATATAGTATGAGAATTATTATCTCAATAAAGTCTTAAAAAAAGAAACGGCGGGGACACGTATCTGCTCTAGGTGTGCCTAATTTCCCCATTAAATCTGCTCCTTTTATTTGAAAAGTCAGACACCTTTTATTTTGGTGGTTTTGGACTTTTTTTGTTTGTTTGTTTTCATATTCTTTTTCATTATGGGTTACTGCGGGATATTAAGTGTAGTTCCCCTGCTATATGGTATAAACTAGTTGTTTATCTGGTTTCATGAGGATTTTCCTTGTAGTTCTGATAGGAAGAGAGATTCTACCAAAGCTCAAGAGATATTTTGTGCAAATTGTTCCATGCGTAGATGTAGCTTCTGTCGTGTTCGGGGCAGAGGGTGAGCACCGCGTCCTTCTGCTCTGCCATCTTGGCACCCCCCACCCCGGGATGTACGTATGTATGTGGTTTTTTAAAGGACAAGGCTCTTACTCCTTCTGAGCAACATGAAGCAAACAGGGTGCTACAGACGAACAGTTAACATATTTCTTCACTCACAGACTCTCGGGTTTTCCCAGAGGATTGTTTTGATGACATTTATTTTCCATCCTTGAGCTCTTCTGAGAAATAATCCAGTCTTAGGAATTTATAGCAGTGGAGTTTTGATTCGAAACTGCCCTTTTAGCAGCTGCTTTGTGTTCTGTGTTCAGACTCAGGGAAGGCACTGGTTCCAAAATGGCAGAGGCAGGGAGAGACCCGCGGCTCAGGGTCAGGATGGCTCCTCTGCGACTGTCTTCCCGCCGGGACCTTGAGGGCTCCCTGTCTGAATTCCAGTTTTGTCCCCCATCTCCCCAGCTCTTGGAGGTGCTGGGAAGGCTGCTGAGTCTCCCTGCCCTTAGCAAGTGCTTTTGGGACAGCGTTGCCATCTCTCAGTCTGCAGCTTTTTAACTGGCAGATTCTTCAAGCAGAAATTCAGGAGAGAGCTCTGGACTCACCCCAGTGGGGTTTTTTTTTTTCTCACCTCTGCTGACTCCTGAGTTGTGGAGGTCCTGATATCTCTTCATGCTGGCAAACAGATTAAAAAATATTTAATCCAGATTTTCTAGTAGTTCTCAGCCAGAAGAATTTATTCTGAAAGCTGTTATGAGCTATTCTACAAGAAAGCCTCTTTTATTTTGCAAACAAAATTCAGTGTTTATTTGAAAAGAGTTCATTTACATTTATAAATTTCGGTTGGGGGAAACCTGCTATCTCCCTGCACAGGTGCACAGTATGGATAAACCCGAATTATTCAGCTCTTTGTTTATACTTCAGTAACTTTGTGTTTTCATTCTATAGGTCTTACGCTTTTATATTTATTTCTAGGCATTACATGCTTTATGGCTTTTGTGAATGGATTTCATTCTTTCAAAAATTGTTTATTATTTAATTTTTTTAATGGAAGTACTGTCAGTTACAATGTGTCACTTTCCGGTGTTCAGCACAATATCCCCGTCACGTATATACCTACATGGATTCGTTTTCACATTCTTTTTCATTAAAGGTTATTACAAGCTATTGAACATCTTGCTGGTTTTTTGAAGATGTGACGGAGCTCAGCAGCAAACACGCACAGCTCTTGTGTCGTTGTCTCATCAACGATAGGAAAGTTCTCTGGGGCCTCCCTCAAATTTCTGTTCTGTGATTTGTTTCCTGTGTAAGCACTAGAACTCTTATTTTGATGTTAATGTATTTTCTGGGAAATTATACATTTTTTTCAGATTTTCAAATTTATTTCCATCAAGCTTTACAGGCTTGTCTAATAATTATTTTAACTCTTCCACAGCAACTTCCTTGGTCCTAGTTTTGCATATTTGTGTTTTCTTTTTGTTGATTAGTCGTGATAATATTATCTCTCTGATTTTCTTAAAAAAATTATCTTCATCGATTTTACTTTTTTTATAGTTTTGTTAGGACTCTTGTCTTTCTTGCTTTTCCCTTCCTGCTTTCACTGATTGAGTTTTTTTATTTTTTTTTGCCAGTTCTTCCTTTGATCTCTAATAATTTCTTGCTCTATTAATATTGATACTGTGATATTTGTTGCATAAAAAATTATTGTGGCTACATCTCAGTCTGAATCACACCTTTTAGAATAAAACCCGGTGCTGTTTGTCCTAGTCAGTATTGTCTGCGCTGGATTCTATTTTGTATGAATATAGCACTGCCATCCCACTTTCTTCATTTATGGTTTTCAGTCTGCCTTTGCACAAAGCTTTACTTCTAAAATGCAGCACCTTTGGAATGCCGCCCTTTTTGTCACAGACTGTGTACTCTTTCCTAGGACCCCCCACCACTTTCAAAATACTTCAACTTGTTTACTATTTTTTTTTTACCAGTTATTGCATTTGGAGATTTTTCTTAAACCTATATTTACTTAATTTTCAGACCAGTGTGAAATAAAAAAGTGTCCGAGGCACTTATACTCTGTCCTTACTTTTTTTTTTTCCATCCTCACTTTGATGCTCAAGTTTGCTCCACTGTTTGGACTGCGTGAGTGTTGTTAGAATGTACGTGCGTGTGTGTGTGTGTGTGTGCGTGTTGAGGATGGAAATGTGGTATAAAGGCGGTCCGTCTTAGTACAGGGACACCGTCAGGCTGTTCTCCTGGCCACTGAGCAGGGACACTTGTTTCCCACACACCTGGTGGTTTTCACGCCACGTGCACTTCTGGGCAGATGACTGCCGGAAATCGTAAGACAATTCACAATCGATTGACCTATTGATTTGACATCATTGATAATGACTTTTAGACTCTGTCATTCACAATCTAATCAGTGGATTCCGAAATTTAACTCTACGTGTTTAGAACTTCTAATGATTTCATTTAGAATTAGTCCCTCCTTTTTTTTTTGAATTCCAAATGGAGCCAGTAAGAAGACAATAATATGATTTTAACATGCCCACGTTTTATTACTGCACCTCCGACTTAGAATATAAATTTTCCTCTGGCCTGATCCTTGGCCGGTTATGTAGGTTTAAGAGTTGGAGACGTGTGGAATCACCTTGGGGCTCCTAACCACCAGTCAGGACCTAACTCTGAGAAATACATGGTGAGCCCACATCTCAGGTGGATTGCAGCCAAAAAAAAAATTTTTTTTTCCCAATTGCCCATCAGGGTGTTGAGTGAAAAAAAAAAATCATCCCCTTAACCCTTTTTGCTCCTTTGGGTTCCATTAGTTTTATTTCCCAGGATAATTTTACTGCCCTGCCAAATTAGCAGTAACAACAACAAAAATACTTTCTAAGAGCATTTCCTGAAGACCTACAGCATCTTTCCATATCCATCCCCTTTCTCCTACAGCAGATGGATATTCTTTTCCTTTACTAAGTTGAGACTCAGCTTCGAAAGTATTGGAAAGGCTTTCGTTAAACTCTTGAGAGTTTAAATTACGGGCACTTTTCTGATTGTACTACCAGGCAGGTAATTCATGGAGTCAATGACCATCTATGGGTTTCAAAAGAGATTTCCAGCAGAGGGAGCCCCTGCGTGGGCAATAGAACATTCCTCGTCGTTAAAACGTACAAACCAAAGATTTTGAATAGACTTCATTTTCATAATTTGTCCACCTCCAGCGCTATTTGTACACTAAGCACAAGATTTTTTTTTTTGGCTGAAATGAACCAAATTAACGTTTCTGTATCTAGACCCCAGGACAGGGATTGGCCAGCGTTCAGGACTCCAGCTTTGCTGCCTGGTAAGTGACATGAAGCACCTAAGAGTGGTTTTGGAACCTCTTCCGTCTGTCCTGGGGCCTTGTTGGTCCCACTGCACTTTTTTTTTTTTTTTTGCAGCTAAAAGAGACACACTCATTAACAGGTTAAGAGGCTTTGAGTGGGTGGTGCTCTGCGCTTGGAATCACATTCACCCAAGCCTTCTTACCCTCGTGCTGTTTCAGATGAAGGCCCAGATTAGTGAAGGGAGGAGCAGGCTGGATCCTGGGCCGGCTGGGGCTCGTCTCCCCCCGAGAACGGGGCTTTCCGAGCCCTGCCTGGAGAACGGTGTGGAAGTGGCTTCCCTGAGAGACAGGGTTCTGACTTCGGGGAAAGATGATGGCTGATCGTCATCAGTTCAACCCCCTGGTTGTCTCCCTCATGCCGAACAAAACTGTTGACTTTTTGTTTTGTTTTGTTTTTTGTTTTTTCATTTTTGAATTGTCCAGTTTTAGGAACTGATCTAACCTGTGGTTATAAAGCGCCGTGGTCTCAGAAGGCAGCCCCACGGGAGGTGGAGGCTGAGGGCCGGGGGTTCAGGAGCGGGCATCCTGCGTTCAGATCCCATCTCTGTCATTTCACTGGCTGTGCCACTTGGCCAAGATAATGACAGTATTGATCCGACAGATTTGAGTATCAGGTGATGTGACGCTGGCAGACAGTGAGAACCTGACGTATGTTAGATGTCATCGTGTTGCTTTTATTAGACCCGGTGAGCCTTTGGTGTCCTAACTTCTTGCACTGAAATCCTCTGACTGGCCTCACTCTTGGCAGCTCGGCTTGCTGACAACAGCAGGGCACAAAGCAGGCAACTGCTACACTTAACACACCCCCCACTCCACGTCCTGTGCGTATGTTTATCATCTGGTATCCAGGGAAACTGAAGGGCACCCCCACCACCATCCTGCTCCCAACCCTGGGGGCAGGGGGCGTGGGGAGGGACACAGGTGAGGGGTGGGAGGGGGCGGACACAACATCTCATTCCACTGGCTGAAGAGAGTGTCTTTGAAACACTAGACACAGTGACGATTTTTCTCACCTCAAGGCACCAGAAAGGTTTTTGTTTTTTAATCACAGAAGAAGGAGAGGGGAAACCCCCGTGAATGTATACGCACCTCTGTCATCTCCTAAGTCCTTGCCCAGCACAAACCGAAGACGTCAGCATCAGTCTCAGCGCCAAGTTTCAGAGTTGCATCCACGTGTCTTGGGCTGAACTGTGATCGTAAGTTGGTCTCTGTTAATTGAACTTCTCCTGAGAGTCACTCTCACCTCTGATTCTGCAAAAGGAAAGTTTGCTGTTATAAGATCCCTTTTTTTTCCCCGCTGATTTTGCTCGTTTCCCCTGTAATCTCTTACATGCTCTGCCCTTGCGGGGGAAGGAAGTCCTGACGTCTGCAGGGGAGACTACAGGCAGAACAAGGTTTCCAAGGGGAAGGACGTTTGAGTGGTGGGTATTTTTGCAGACAGCCCTCTTCCAGTGAGGGCTGGGAAGGCCACTCTGAGGCTCCAAGGTGCCCTTCAGGAAGCACGGGGACACTTCGGATGGATGGAGCAGGGGGAATCTGAGGTCGCAAAAGTAAATGACTGTTCTCCAGAAGCGTTAGAGGCTTCCCGTGGTGAGGGAGAATGAACGGGTCGAAAGACTAGGACCAGCTGGACGCATCAGCTGTTCCCAAATGCCACTTGCCGTCACTTTCCAAAAATGAGGGTTTAAGACACGGAGAGCAGAGAAGAGTTGGGTGCCTCCACTTTTTGTTGCTAAATACAGATGCTTCCATCATGTGTCATAGGTGGGTTGCAATTATTTGAAGGATTAAATCGACTTTTTTTTTTTTGCATAAATACTGACCGCAGAGAACGTTTAGAGTATTCTCAAGTGGTCTCGCTCTGCACTCCCCTGTCGGGTAGCCACCAGCCACATGTGCACACTGAGGCCTTGAAATGTGACCAGTGTGATGAGGGACTGAAGTTTGAACTTTAGTAATAACTTACACTGAGTTCAGGCACAGGGGTTTTGCATACTTACTATACTCTGAGATGATAATATTATAGCTATCGTGGGTTAAATGTAATATACTTTTGAACGTAGTTTTATCTGTTTCATTGTACATCTCCGGAAATATTTGAAAAGATATGTTTTAAATGTATCACTAGTTCTTTTTAACTAAGGACAAGTGTTCCACTGTTTGGCTAACACACTTTGTTTATCCATTCACTTGTTAATGGGTGTTACGTTTGTTTCCATTTTGAGACCATTATAAACAAAGCTGCTGTGAACATTTGTGTGCAAGTCTGAACGAACACAGATTTCTTTTTCTCTTGGGCAAATATCAAGGAATAAAATGACTGGGTCCTATGGTCAGGGTAAGTTCCATTTTTTAAGAAACGGCCATACTGTTTGGCCAAGTGGTCGCACCATTTTATATCTCCACCAGAAAGGGGTGAGAGATCTGCTTCCTCCAGATTCTTTCTCTCATCCGGGCAGCCTTCGATTTTAGCCATTTTGTGAGATAATTAAAAATATGGATGGGTCTCGGCCCCCGGTTCCATGTACAGAGCTCCCAAAACCCTTGTAGATTTTGTAAGTGACCAGAACACCGGGAACATCTCTTGCTCTAATATTTGGTCTTTGACCTCTGCTCCCGACACAGAGCTCCTGAAACCCTCGGAATTTCCTGAGCGATCGGAGTGTCTCTGGCTCTAACGAGGTGACTCCAGGCGGGTTCCTGGAGGGGGCTGGCTGGTCACCAGAAAGATCAAGTCATGCTGAGAAGCTGGGAAGTTTCAGCCCTGCTTCCCATCCTCTTGAGAAGGGAACGGGGCTGAGAACGGAGTTAACGATCGATCATGCCCACCTGAGGAAGTCTCCATCAAATTCCCAAATTACAGGGTTCAGAGAGCTTCCGGGTTGGTAGCACACGGAGGGGCGGGGAGAGGGGTGGCTCAGAGGCGTGGAAACCCTGCGCTGCCTCCTGCAGACCTTGCCCAGTGCACTGCCTCCACGTGGATGTGACTCTGTGTCCTTGTCCATGTCCTTTTATAACAAACCCGTGAACATAAGCAAGCTCTCTTCCTGAGTGAAGTGCTCTGTGCAAGTCAAGGAGACCCCCAGGGAAGAAACGCGTAATGGACTTTTCCCTACGTGGGAGGTAGGTGACTGAGGATTCCCTTTGCACGTTCTAATTAGCATGTCTTCGCCTCTCGCTGTGGATCTGACTCACCCCCTCAGAGGACATATGATGCCGAGCAGTTTGGGACGTGCTCGTTTTCAATCAGCACATCTTTGCTAAACTGCCTGTTCATACGTGTTTCTCATGTTTCAGTTGGGTTGTTTGTTTTCTTGTGATTGGGTTTTGATATTTCTTTACTTCTGCTGGATACCAGCCCTTGCTTGGGTGTAAGATTTGTAAATATTTTCTCCCAGTCTGTGACTTGTCTTTCCATTCTCCTCACAATGTATTTCAAAGAGCAGAAGTTTCTAATTTCGGAGAAGCCCTGTTTACAAATTTTTTAATTTGAAGGATTATGTTTGAGGTGTTTGCAGCTAAGAAACCTTTGCCAAGCTTAAAGTCATAATCATTTGCTCCTATGTTTTCTTCTAGAGTTTTATGGTTTGGGGTTTTGCATCTAGGTCTATAATCCATTTTGGGTTAATTTTTGTGTGTAGTGTGAGGTGTGGATCCAAGTTCCTTTGGTCTCTCTCCCTCTCTTTCTTTCTTCCTTTTTTTTTTTTGTATGTGTGTGGACATCAGGTTGCCCTACCATCATTTGTTGAAAAGAATTGTTTCTCCAGCAAATTTCCTTAGTGTCAAAAATCAGTTTTACAGCATGAATGGGTCTATTTCTGGATTCTGTTTCTTTGATCTATTCTTGAGGTTAAACGCACTGTCTCGATTACTGGGGCTTCATAATAAGGCTTGAAACCAGATTCTGTCACCACTCAACTTTGTTCTGTGTAAAGTCTTTTTGGCCATGCGATGTCTTTTGCATTTTGTATTATTATTGTTATACATTTAATTTTTCCATCTATTATCAACCTCACATTCCATTGTTACTATATTTGTCTAAATAATGATCTTTTATGATGTTTCTTCTTCTTTTTTTATTGTGGCAAAATACACATAAAATTTGTCATCCTGTTTTAAGTATACAGTTTAATGATATTAACATGCTGTGCATTTATCACCACCATCCGTCTCCGTGGTTCTTCTTATCTTGTAAAAGTGCAAGTTTGTATCTAGTAAACACTAATCTCGTTCCTCCTCCCCCAAGCCCGGCGGCCGCCATTCTCTTTCTGTCGCTGTGACTCTGACCGCTGCAGGCACCTCATACAAGTGGAATCGTAGTGTGTTTGTCCCTCTGTGACTGGCTTATTTCACTCAGCTTCACATCCTCAAGGTTTGTTCATGTTGGAGCCTGGATCAGAATTCCCTTCCTTTTGAAGGCTGAATAATATTCCCCACGTGAATACACCCCATTTTGCTTATCTCTTTATCCACTAATGGACGCTTGAGTTGCTTCCGCATTTTAGCTGTGATGAGTGATGCTCTTGTGAACGTGGCATACAGATATCTCTTTGAGATTCTGCTTTCAATTCTTTTGTGTATCTTTTCCAGTGTGTTTGAGTGTATATCCATGTATAGTCTTTTTTTTTTTTTTAAAGCATTTTAAAGCATTTTCAGTATTAAAAGATGAGCACATGATACCAACATTTCACCACATGGGTGCAGGACTCAGTACGACAGCTCCATCAGAACAAAATGAAGGAGATGTAAATGGCTAGGCTCTTGCTCAGACTACAGGCTAGCTCAGCAGGGTAGACGTAGGCATACCCAGAATCTCAGTGGCATGCTCACAGTTTGACCCAAGCTCAAGATAATGTGGGTACCTCCCAAAGTGAGAAATATTGGTGTCACCTACCATTTATCGAGTGCTTTGCTGTGTGTCCCCGGGAGTGTTTCCACTCGCTGTGCCTTTGATGTCGCATGGGAAATGGGTAGGAAAACCTGAACTTACAAAATAGATCAATTAAAGGGTGACTGTTTGCATTATAAAAGGGTTCTTTGTGGTACACGGGGATTAGTGAGCGGTTCCTTTAAATAGCATCTCCCCAGCGTATCAGTGTGTTTATTTATAGATCATTAACTGCTGGACCCGGGTGCTGCAGGGCAGAGCAGCTCACAGACAACTGGTCAGCGGGCTCCGCCGGTGGAAGAGCAATTAAATTAGAAGATGAAGTGTCTTTGAAAGGGTACGCAAAGTTAATGGGGGAAGGGGACTCATTTACCCAGATCTGTTGTGTCTCAGCGGGGAGTACACGTACTGGGTGAAGCCAGCCCCTGCGTGTTCTCATTCCCGCCGCACCGGGCGGCTGTGATGGCCGCTCCGTGTGGCTGGGGTCTGACACGTCCAGGGTCATGGCCACGTCTGGCCTCCCTTTGGTTGTGCTTTAATTAAGAGGTAAAGTTATTAAAGTGGCAGATGTTTGTAGCCCGAGGACCTGAGCCCACTTACATCGAGCAGATGGTCCCAAGCAGGAGAGCCTCCTTTAATGAGGAAGCATTTGCAATTCATGAGTGTCCACGAGGTCCACTTCTCTCCCTCCCCAATGTTCTGCTTGTCGGGGGTCCTATTGTGTGGCCAGGGAGCGTGATGAATTAGGCAAACCCCTTCTGGTTTGGGACGTAGCCTTGTGCCGATGGAAATTAAGAGTAAGATCTCCCAGCAGATCAAGAGAGCCCGCTCCCCGGACTGGAGAAGCTTCCTCCTGACCTCTTATTTGCCTGGCGATCTCACCGAGAGCCATGATCTCCGCCTCATGCTCTGCCCGACGTCTGAGTTGGCCTCAAGGACCCAGAGCTGTGAAAGAACTTCCTTGCTCCCCCATTTGATTTCCGAAAATTTCACCTTGGGACTGACCCTGGTTGGATCTGGGGCTCACTGTGATTTTTAGCCCAGAGAACTGGCAGGCAGAGGCTCAGGAGACACTGTCACTTTCAGGCAAAGTATTTTTGGCTCAGTGCCAGAAACCATGGCTTCTGCTTTTGATGCCCAGTGTGACCTGGGGCAGATCTCTCTCTCACACACACACACAACTGGATAAACTTAACCAAAATAAGAGAAAACAAATACACAACATTAGAAGTGAGATGAGGAAGATGACCACAGACTCTGAGTGGATTAAATCAGTAAAAGGAGGGTTCTGTCAACGATTCTGTGCTGAGATGGTTAAGATTCTTAAGGAAATGGATGCTTTTCTAGGAAATTCAAAACTCGAAACAAGAAGAATAAACCTAAATAAAGCAATAACCATGAGAAAAATGTTAAACATTTGTCAAACTCTCCCTTCCCTAAAACACGAGGGCAAGAGGGCACTAAAGATTAACTCTTTGACCTTCGAAGACTAGAAAAATCTTACAATATTTAATGTGTTCCAGAGCATAGATAAAAATAGAAGACTTTCTCATTCATTTTATGAAGTTAGCCTCCCCACACATGTCAACCAGCTTCCGAGCAGGAAGCGGATGTCACACTCACGCTAGGTAGCTTGGAGAGGGTGCGGTAAAGGTGTGGGAAGGGCGCAGAAATGGCAGAGGGGCGGTGCAGTCCTGTTCGCTAGCCTTGGCCTGAAGGGGCCGGGGAAGGGTGCTCATCGGAGCCTCCTAGGAGGCCTTGGCAGGAGCTATGATCTCTGCTCCTGCGACCCAGTCAGCGTCCCTTGACCTTGTAGGGGAAGGGGGGGGGCGCTGGGAGAATAGATGCCACCCCCCATTCTCCTCCCACCCTCTGATTTCCTTCCTAGCTCCTCACTGGCCAGATCCAACTGGAAGCCGTAGGGCAATGGGGTCCATTGATGTGGACCTGTGAGTCAGCCTCGCAGCGTAGAGACCAGGTGGAGGAAGATGGAGGTGGCTCTGGAGGGGCAAACGGAAGTCGTATCACACCCCATGGTCCTGTAGTACCTTGAGGACAACCTACAGATGCTTTCCCGATAAACTGGCTGCATTTCTCAGGGGTCTTCCTGTCTCAGGGAGCGTCGCGATGCTAAGATGCAAGAAATGAAGGTCTTGGCTAAAAGACCTGCCCCAGGTGACAAGGCAGGAAGGGAGCGGATGGCAGAGTGACGACGCACACGGTGGCTGAAGCTTTTGCAGGGCTTGATCCCTGCAGCGCTGAACTGGAGCTACTGATAGACGAGGAGAGGGGCACCCCCAGGGAGGAAGGCATTTACCCGAGAACGCAGAGCCCGGAGGTGGCAGAAGGGGCATTCGGGCCAGGTTCTGCCTTCTCAGCTGGCCCCGGCCTGCGCTCTCTGGGCTGCGGTGAGAGCTCTGGTCTTGATGAATGTCAATGAACTTTTAATGAGGTCTTAATCAAGTGCTTCATTACTCGGACTCTCAGGGAGCCCCGCAATGGCCCTGCATTGACAAAGGCTGGTATTCAAGCCAAAAGGACTTGGGAGAGCTCAGGTCCTGCTCCCTTTCAAGGACCTGGCTGGCCGCCTTTTCACCTCGTTACTCCCACCGCCAGAGGACCTTGAGATACACAAAAGGAAACCCTCAGATTTACTTCGCATTAGCTCCGGCTGCCCTTGGCCTCGGTGCTAATGAAGGAACTCAACAACCTCCCTCTGAAAAGTTGCATTTTATTTGCATATGTTTAGCTGCCCCCCCCACCCCCGTCCCCACTCTGGAAGCCTGATGTGACCCTCAGGAAACCACAGGAAACCGCAGTTTTCTTCGCTCCCTTCCTCCCCCTACTTCCTCAGCCTGTGTTGCTTGTAGAGGCCAATCTAACAACAAAATTCAGCCCCAGGCAGATTTTTCACACAACAGAAAGGCGAGGATGCCTGTGCCTTCACTTAGAGCTGCTAACTTAGCTTGAAAATCCCTGCTTGACCTCATTTCTCCCTGTACGTTCTCCCTCAAAGACCTGAACATGGATGTGCTCACCAACTGACAGCAGGCTGCGAGATGAATGATCGGCCCTGATAAGCTCTTGGTTTTCAAGTGTTTTACCAAATAATGTGGAACTGCCAAGAGCATTCCGTCCAGACGCCGAGATAAGACTCGAGGAAGCTTGTGATGGAAGTTTTGCATGTTTTACAGTCATTCTCATTGGATGCCTTGAACATGGAGCCCTCACAACAGCCAACTTTAAAAACTTGAATACTGATTTTGGGCACATGGCGATGACACAGAAGGAGCCAGGCACCTGCTACTTCACTCTCTGAAGGCTTTGTGAGCAATAATGTGCTAAAAACACGTGTGTTCATAAGAGGATGGCCATTGTAGGTAGTGGAGTGGGGTTAAGACTATCTCCTTGGTGGAAAGGCAGTGGAAAGCAGTTTGCAACGATGATCATGATCATGATCATAATCATAATCATAATCACTCCAGGGCATGCTCTTTCCTTTTCCACCTGTCTCAACACGAGACACACAGCACAGCATCAGCCAGGAAGCGGCGCAAGGAAAGCACTGCCTTCCAAACCCACAGTCCACGTCTCCTCCTTCATCCTCCTCCCCATCTTGCTTCCCAAACCCAGAAGGAGGTGAATGTTCAAGAACAAAATTCAACCAAGTAAATTCTAAAGATTGGGTTGGCTTTTTTTCTTTTAGTCTGTAAGTAGAGCTAAAATTGCATCTGCTGTAGTTTATTTTAATAGCAGCCTTACAGGGATATAATCCATACACCATCCAATTAATCTAAAGTGTACAATGATTTAAAAAAAATCTATTTACAGAGTTGTGCAACTATTACTGCAATCAGTTTTGGAACAGTTCGCTGTCTGATTGATTTTCTGCAACGATTCATGACTGGGGCAGTGAGTGTCCCGTCCCACAGAGAGAAAGGAGTCCGAGGAGCTGTGCAAAATGAGAGGCTTTTCCAGGCAGGAGGAGGCGGGACAAAGAAGTTATACTCAGCCAAGCTCGCCTTCCTTTAGGGGATGCAGGGGTCTGCCGGGCTGACGACCTCGCTCGTGCCGATGAGGGCACTCCTGACCGGCTGGTTTAAGATTCCATTTCTGGAAGAGCCCAAACTGCAGTGAGGTCTTGGTTTGGTGATGTGGGGCTGAGCATAAGTGACTCCACTTTGAGCCTGTTGTCTTGTTTTTAACAAAACTGATAAAAATACAACCGCTTAAATTATATAGGAAGATGTGAAAGGTATAGAGGTCATGTTGTTTTATTATTTGCTTTCAAAGTTAAAACTCATTGGTATACGGGAAGTGTTCCACTATGCAAATGACTGATGCCACATTTCATTTGGGGACCGAAACACTGATGTGTTGGCTCAGCTTGGCTCCAGAGAGAGCTGGTGTGCGTGTCTCCCCAGCTCTGAGTTCCGTGACTTCACGCTGGTGGTGTGGTCAGCCCAAGGGGATATTCACACCGAGGAAACCGGCAGGACTTCCGCGACCCCTGGGAGAGGGTTCTACCTGATCACCACGGCTTCAGCCACTGGCTCACCCACACCAGTCTCTCCGTTCTTACTGCTTTTCTTCCTTTTCTCAGTTCAGGGAGGAGTAGAGTGACTTTTCATTTCCAAGTGACAAAGTGGTCGGGCTTCTCCGTTCCTTGGGCCTTACTCCCTTCTGAAGGCTCCTGCGTCACATGCAACTTAATGCTAAATAAATGTGTGTGCTTTTCTTGTTACAGAGACCCAGCTAAGAGCCAAAAAGGGTAGAAAGAAAAAAACCCATTTTTCCACCTTTGCAAGCATCTCGTTTAAATAAGATTCCAGCCCTCCTCTTAGTTCCAGCTTCAGCCCTGTGATCCTGGTCCAGGCGCAGACCTGAACCTCTCCCCCTGCTGTTAGGGCAGGCAGAGAGCTAGACGTGAGCGGAGAAAGAGGGACACAGACCAAATGGGAAGAACTGGGCAGAAAGGAGGAGTGCAAGCCAAATGCAGGAAACCACACATCGTGTGAGCACCAGGGGTCCCTGGGCAGAGAAAGAAAAGCGGGAACCTTTGGGCTGATAAGGGATCATAGCTTTTGGGGTGATGAGTGGCTTGGAGACAAACAAAGAAAGGTGAGAAAAGGCAAGAATTTCCAGTGTCCAAATGTAACCTTTTGCTCATTATACCCTCATTTCAATAAAATTAGCCTTGCAGATCAGAAGTACCCATCATGCACCGACTCCATGACACTTCTGATCCAGACTACATAAGGATAAAAATCCCCCCTCCCTTTTGGAAGGTGGAGTTGGGATGGTAATCAGGGAATATGACCCCAAACCCTTCCCTGCCCAGTGAATATTCTGACCATTCCTTTTTACACCCTGTGTAGCTAACTTGCCAAAGAAACTCAGGGCAGCTGCTCATCTGGGCCTGCCGGCTCTCCCCCGGGAGTGTACTGTCCATCCTTTAATAAAGCCTCACTTTACCTTTTTCAACCACTACGTCTTGTCTCTGAATTCTTTCTGGGACGGGACAAGAACCTGGGACACCGGTTGGATCCACCGGCAACACTGCAAAGCCTTACAGGCCAAGGACAGAGTTGTTTTGACTGATGGCCAGGGTTTGTACTTTTTGGTCCCCGAAAGCTCACCCTTGGCTCTCCCTGTCTCCCTCCAGTCTATTCCTAGATGCCCTGCCTCTGATTTGCAGTTCATTTTTCATAATTATTAGCTCACAACTTGAGAAAGGGTGAGGGCAGGCCTTCATTTTCTGTATTTTCATAATATCTACAAGTTAAATGTCTGAATTTCTAGAGGGTGCTACAGCCACTGTAGCCCATCGTGTCGGCCTGTGCACATCACTGTGTACCTCTGAGATTCTGTGAGTCAGTGAGGGGCTTCTTAAAGTCTTTTTTTTTGCTCTGTTAATCCAACTGAGAAATCAGGAGTGCATTTGTAATTGCTAACATCTGGCTTGGGGAAATGCTGAAATGTGCACTTAGGTCTTGGAGCCTGGGACTCAGAGGTAGGTGTGTGCAGACAGTCACTGCACGGCAGGTTCTAAATACCACTGGTTAATAATGAGTGAGTTCTGAGGACGATTCTCAGCTGCCTTTTCTGTAGACCCTCCCCCGCTCACATTTTAGAGGGAAATGGTCATGAGTGGTAGCAGGATTTCCCCATTTCCCCCCGAAATTCCCTCGCATCTCGGTGGCAACACCGCTCAAGTCCAGCCGACGCTCAGCTCACCGACACAGCAGAGAACGTGGGTCGACACTCTGGGGTGAAACCAGCCTTCAGAAAATCGCTCCCGCTGTTTCCGGGTCCTTTCCCCGCTGTGTGCAGTACCGGGCTGTGTCCACTGGGTGGTGCGCGTGGTCACCGCCGGCGAGCCGCCCGCCTGGCCAGGCTGGACTGAGTGGAAACAGGTTTATAGGAAATGGAATCTTGCAGCTCCACGCAGCTCACCATCAATCTGCTGTTTTAAAAATGTGCAATTTCCTCTGTTCTTGAGCGAGCCTCGTTCTGCTTGTGAACGTAGAAGAGAGAGCGGCTATAAAGTGGGCTTGCGAGGGAAAGGCCACCGAGGCGCAGGTCGGGGGGCGCCGCGCGAGGTCACCGCGGGGCAGGGAGCCCGGAGCCCGGTCCCGCCTGTGGCCCCGGCGGCACCAAGTCTCGTTACGGCTCCGGGGACAGGGAGGTGCGGCGTCGACCTGATTCCAGGCTCCCTTTCCACCGGAGATCCTCTGGTTTATGGTACGGCGGTTATTTGCACAATTTTAGTGGGAGGCCAGGGCCAGAGCCAATATCGTGCTGAAGGGAAAGGAAAAGGAAATTGCAGAAGATGACTGCCTGGGGACACCGGAGGATAAAGAACGGTCACATTTCTTTGTTTTCCTGAAGTCAAATCAAGCCAGGTCCCCCGGGCGGCAAGGTCCAGGAGGAGAGCGCCTGCGGGGGACCCCTGGCTCCGGGAGGCCCCGCTCCCTGCGGGTCCTGGTTCTGCCTGTGACCTTGGCATCTCCTGAGTCACTTTGTAGCTGGTTTACTTTGTAGCAGAAAAGGGTGTATCATTGAACCTGAAGTTCCTGAACTGTTTTGGCTCCCTTATGCTGGTGGCCTTTGTCTGGCTCTGCTGTTAAATGTGTCAGGGATGCATTCAGTGACTGCACCCTGGGTATCTTCTCTGTCCCGGGCAGGCTGCTGGGTCCTGGGGCCACAGACGTTAAGTCCGTGAATCAGCTCTGAGCATCCAGCTGCAGGCAGCGCGTAGGCTGTGCATCTCCGGCTCACCACGCAGTAGCTCAAGACCTTGGGCAAGTAAATTTTTTAAACCTCAGTTTATGCATCTGTAAGATGGGAATAATGATAGAATCTACCTGTGGATTATTGTGTGAAATGATATATACATATTTTAAGTGTAATGCATGTATAATAACATGTAAAGTATGAGGCACGTTGAATGATATAAACGATGGAAATGTCCTAACTCATAAATATTGTAATAAATGTAGTAAACGCGAAGTACTCAGCCCAGGGATTAGCGCAACCAGTGCTCTCCTTTGCTGTAACTGTTCATATTTCAAGAGCTCTCCAGCTGCGGGGGAACAGACTGATAACTGGTGCTGGTGCAAACTGCTGGAGGGGAGATGGGTACAAAAAGGCAGAACACCTGGGCCAGAGTTGCGGGCAGCCTGGAAAGAAACGGTTCTTGAACTGAGTTTAGGAGTTGGCTAGACACCCCTTCTGCCATCGAAAAAAAAAAAGAAAGAAAGAAAGACAGAAAGTGAGGGGACAGGAACAGTCATTTTTTGCACAGAAGGCTGCAAAGGTGGGAAGATTGGCGCTCCTTTTCTGCACGGTCCTGCACTGAGCGCGCTCAGCCCCCGGGCATCAATGGTCCAGATGGTCCCCTTTACAGGAAAGCAGAGATGACCCGAGCGGAGGGTGTGTGGCGAGGACCAGCACTCACGGCAGCTCTGCGCTCAGGAGGATGCGTTTACTTCTGTGTCGACGGGAAGCCCTGCAGCTGGATTGGCTGCGTTTTTCACAGGGTTAATGTTTGGATATCAGGGAGAAACTGCCTAAAAGAGATGGACAGGTGGTTCCTCTCCTCTGCGTTATCTCAGGGGCCGAGCGTAGCTGAGTCTGCACAGACGGCCGGGGTACCAGGGATGGGAGAGGGTCTCAGCTGAGGCTGTGAGTCGTGGGGTGTGTTCTGTTGAGGGAAGCCGGTTCATCAGCTGAACTGTGAGGCTGATACCCCTGAGGGTCTCTGGGCCGGATTCAATCACAAGCTGAGGATGTCTGCCCTCAAACCCTCGTGGGAAATCCTGTTATTTCACGTCGGCCTCCAGTGACCACCTCGGGAGGACCCGCGTCAGGGGGCGGCTGCCCCATGAGGCTGAAGCAGCGGATTCCTCAGTCGCTGACTTTCTCTCAGATGTGTCTGCAAAATGTGTTCCCCAGAGGTGCTGGAACACCTCCCTGGCTGTGACTGCCCTCGGGGGCCCGGCTGGCCCTGCCCCTCCCCGACTGCCCTGACGTAGCTGACGCTCACCCCGTGCTCCTTGCCCATTTTTAATTTCCTGTTAGACTGGCTCATGGATGGAGAGAAGAAGCGTGGCTGGAACTTTCTGGACAAAACTGGATTCTCCTCCCACCCCCGGAATAGATGTGGTTTTGAGACAAAGAACATCACCCTGTCCTTTGCTCTTACTTTCAAGGGATCAGTGTCTTTAACAAATCATTCATGAATTTATTTCTAATTGCAAACGTGTTACATGTTACGAGCCAATGGTACCAGGAATAGAGGAACGCAGGACAAAAACTCAGAGGAGAAGAGAAACACCGCTGGTCACTCTGTCCTCCAGGAATAACCTCCGTTAACTTTGTTATGTTTCTTTCCAGCTCATTTCAACGCGTGTGTTTGTAGCGATTTGGGATTATTCTGTACAGATGGTTCCTGCAACTCAGTTTTCGTTTAATTTATCATTCCATCTCACCTTGTCGGCATATTTTGTAAAGCATTCATTCTCTTAGCGTCTAAAGATAATCTACAATGTTTGGACGATACTGAGACACAAGGCTTATCAGCAATTTTAGAAACAGTTCCTATACCTTTTAAGCACTTAAAAGCATAGATCATAGTGGGAAGCTTTCCAGTTCCTTCTGTGAAGTTGGCAGAATGTAGCCGAGAAAGCCTGACGATACTGCATACAGAAACGGAAAGCTACACGCAAATTTCATGTATTTCCTTTATTTATTTACAAATATATATATGAAAGCAAAATTCTAAGAAAAATATTAGCAATAAAATCAGTATGATAAAAGAATACTGTTCCTTGAAAAGGCAGAGTTTTTTTTTTTTTTTCCCTCTGCGCAGAAAACCAGGGATAATTCAGTCCTAGAAACAGGTTAACAATGATGGCTGTGTTACTAGTTTGGAGGAAACCACCATAAGAAGATCTGCACACATACTGAAATATTTTTGAAAAGTTCCTGAAAAAAAAATTTGTACATGAGCAACTACAGGATGTTTCCTGACCAGTAAAAGGAACATCTCTCTGAAATAACCCACGAACACCATCCTTCAGGGCAAGACACCGGAGGCATTTGCACCAGTGTTAATCACCAAACCAGGGTGTTCACTTCCTCCTGATGGCCAGGCCACAGACACACCCTGAAGCCCACCCCTTTCTGTACACTTGCAATGATTAGTTGGCAGTAAAACAGAAAAAAGGTCCAATTAACCAAATTAGCCAAATATATGAAAGACCTATGAGCACATGAAAAAACTACAAAACTTACCTGAAATGCCCTAAGCAGAGCTTCAAACAGATGAGCTTAATTCCTCCCAGGAAGACTTAATACGATAAATATGAAATATTGTATTGCCCCTTCAACTGACCTATTTATAAATTCCCATAATTTTTTTTGACATGAAAATAACTCTTTTTTATCATAAAAAAGTTTATTTTCAGAGCTTCAAACAATATGGAAGATTATAAGGGAGAATGTTACAGTTAGTAAAACAAACAAAAACACAAGAAACTAGAGATCACTTCTGAAAATATTTGTTGAAAAAAAATCTTTGAAACGTGCGCGTACATAATTGGCAGGAGAGCAGGGCCGGGTAATCCGGCGTTGCATTCTGGGTCTGTGGGCGCCACCTCACTCCAGCTGGACGCTCCGTTGCAGCCTTACTAACCCCCAAGGGCTCCTAGAGCCAGTGCCCTGCGGAGGGGGCACTGAAGGGCGGGGCACCTCCCACTTTGGGATGGAGAGCCAGACCCTGTTGGCCACCAGCGTGGGGACCCTCCTCTTACCCATCTCCACGCAATCCACTTTTGAGAGACGTTTTCTCTTTTCTTGAGTCAGGAATTGTTCAAATATTCATAAGCATTATCTGTTCTTCCTGGCTCCTGTCTTTCTGTAGTGACCCTGTGACGGCCTCTCCAGTCCGTCCTCTGTACGGGCTTCTCAGCCTTCCTGGGTTCCTTTCGTAAGCTTTTATTTCAATAGGAAAATCTGTTTTCCTTAGTTTCCCCGACGTCGCAGGCACGGGTAACCCATTGGTTCCTTGAAATGACTCTAGTGGAGGGCAACCCCTGCTTTAATTCCAAACAGGGTGTGGATACGTACATTTAAACCCTTGCTAATCAAGACGCAGGCCGCTTTGCATTTAAGGCCCATGGCTTTCGGCTAATTTGAGGCGATTCCGCGACCGACGAGGGAAGGTCGTGCTGCAGCACAGGCTGTGCGGGGGCCCAGACCCCAAAGGGCCCTTCCTGGGAGCTTCGCCGTCACGCCTGTGTTCATCTGGTTTTTTGCCTTTGTGTACAGTGTTTTTCATTGTATAAAAGTTCAGACGTTTTATGAAACCAAAATCGTCTGCATGGATCCTGGGCTCCCGTGGGCTTCCGTGAAGAGCTGTGTTCTCTACAGCTGTCTCTTCTCCTGACCCTTCTCACAGCGGTTTTTATTTTTACACTTAAATGTTTGACTCATGGGCAATGAATTACTGCACATGGGATGAGTCTGGCTTTGTTTTTGCCTAGATGGAGATCAAATCACGCTGGCACCATTTATTAGATATCATAATGTCTGAAGAACTAAAGATACAAAGACAGGTTTGTTTAAAAAATGCAATTGTAGTGAGACATTTAAAAGTTTGGCAAATCAACTAGCAAGCTATAAGCAGGTATCCGCAGTATTTGAATAGCACAATCTATAAATTGATGTACAAGTGAAACCTGGCCTTTGGGGACACACACACACACTGATAGAGAAGGAACGTTTCTCTCTTTGAGGAGAAAATGTGATTTTTTAAAAATGTCTGTGGAACACCTATAAAAGTTCAGTGATGCACTTGACCAAAAGAAACTTTAATAATTCACCGAAAGTAAAAAGTGAGATCACACTTACATCATAATCCAGTAAAACTAAGAATCAACAATGAAAAATGGGCCAAAAACGACTTTTTAAATAAATTGAGGAACATTCTGATAAATAACCTCTTTACCAAATAAGTCATAACTAAAAATGACGCATTTTTCTCAAGTGTAATAACAAAGCAAGTATCTCATGACCCAAACCTAAGGGATCAGACTTCAGTTTCTAGAAGATTGTATAGCTGTAAACTATATTATCTTTAATTCTGAGAAAAGACCCAAGTCCGCTGAACAAAGTATATAACCTCAGAGATGAGAAAAAGAGAAACAAAATAAACCAAATGAAAGCAAGAGGTGGGTATTAAGATAAAAGCTCGCGCGGATTCACTGGAAGACAGAGGGAGTGTAGAAGAGATAAAGGTAACCAAGTTGGTATCTGAAAAGACCGACAGAATAGAAACTTCCCTGCTGATTCTGGTTAAATAAAAAGAAGGCAACAGTTACACCACGTTGGTCACAAGAAAGGCACCACGATTATGTGCAACGATGTGGCAATTTATTATTAAATCCTGAGAACACAGAAAGTTTCCTCTAAAAATGTAAAGTTTTGACATGGATCCAAGAAGAGGTAGAACACTGGACCAGTCACAGAGGAGACAGGATCGGTGATTGCAGAGCTTCTGTCGAAAAGAAACGCGGCTCGAAGGGTCTTGCAGTGGAGATCAGCGTCAGTATCTATTTATCCGAATGACTCCAGACGGCAGGAGAGCTAGAAAGGCCTCGCTTCTGCGCCGGTGTACTGCGTAATGTTCACGTGTGTGTACCACTTCATGTGACGGAGGGCAAGAGCGAATGCTTGCCGCATCTTATAATTGCCTGTGCTTTTTTTTTTTTTTTTAAATGGAGTCACATCTTAAAACGTCCTTGAGAATAGCAAGTTGTTTGAAAAGTTTTCTTGTGCTGATGGCACTGAGTATGTTTTGAATGAAGTAATTTGCTTGGATTCTTTATCTGGGCCTCCTTTCGGACCACTCACCCCCGCTAGTAGGGCTATGTGTCATTCTCGAGATTTGTGTGTAGATTCTGCAGGAATTTCTGTGATTCTTTTTGCAGTCGCTCAGGAACAGAGCAGAGGGAAGGGAGAATTTATGTTTTAAATTCCCTTTGCTGGTTCCGATCCTGTGGTCCCCGGAGGCCAGAGAAAGAGGCTGCCTCGCGCAGAGGTTTCCTCCCGGTGACCAGCCTTCGGCAACACCTGCCGTGGGAACCTCAGGCTGGCAGGCAGCGTCCCTCCTTCCAACACGCCCGCCAGCAGAGTTCTGATGACAGGGTCCCCTTAACTCTGAGCGCAGCCCCCCAGGCACGACCCCTCTTCTCACTCCCGGCTGAGCTTGCAGTAGGTTCTCCCCCCTCTTCCTGCACGTGTGAACGGGTTTCCTGCAGATGCATGACCTTTGTTTTTACTAGGATGCACAACACCCTAAGCCCAAGGCAGCATTTTGAAAACCAAATAAGAAGTGATTGAATAAGTTACGGCTTATCTTGTGATCATTGCTTTATGAGTAGAATAGGAAAGCTTCAAGTTACAGTGGTACCTGAGAGACTGTCACAGGGGTTGTGTCAGGGCATAAACCCCACTCTACAGTGTTGCTCTGTGAAGTGTAAGACGGCTGTAGACAAAAAGCATCGTAACGTGTCGATGGGGTCTGTCTTTGGTTGATGGGACCATGAACATATTTAATGTTTTTTTTTAAAGTACAGTCAGTTCAGTGTGTCAGTCTGGTGTACAGCACCATGTCCCAGTCATGTATGTGCATACATATATTCGTTGTGTTTTTAATGTTTACTTTTTTATTTTTTATAAAGTTTTCAATAAGCATGTATTATTTTGGAATAAAAATTACCCTCCTCCAAAGATATGCAGCACCCCAGTGCTGAGCCATGGAATGTATCAGAAATTAACAGTCCATCAAGAAGTCCTGCCAATCTCGGCTCCCAAATTTGTCCTTCGAAAATTCCCCACTGCGGTCCCGCCACTGCCACCACGACAGTGTCCCCACCGTCACCCTCCTGGACCCACTTCTCCACTTCTGTTCTCTCCACTTCTGCGTCTCCTCCCGTGGAATCCCTTTCCGACTCAGCGTCTAAAGACAGCTGAAAAAAAAAAAAACACCAAATCAGATCACACTATTGTTTAGTTTAAAATGCTTCCAAGGTTTTCAAGTTCTTGAAAAATCAAATCCAAACGCCCAAGTCCCGAAAACCCCGGCCCCAGCCTGGCCCAGCTCTGCCTTGCGTCACTCCCCGCCCCGCGCCGGCTCCTTCCAGCCCTCGCCCGCCCCGGCCGCACCCTGGCCCAGGCCTTCCTGAGGGCTGGGCGCTTGCTCGAGCCTGCTGCGTGCCTGTCTGTCCTCACCGTCCTGGGCTCCCTGTCGCAGCACCCTGCTTATTCCCCTCCTTGGACTCCTAACCAGGACTTGTTCTTCTGTCTTCATTGCTGACTCTCCTGCCACTGTGAGAGGCGGATTTCTAACAGTGACGCTCGATGACCCTCCCCTGTGGGCGCCCCCCTCCCCTTCCGACCCTGGGTAGAAGCTGGGAGTACGATGACATCTTGTCCCCATGACTGTGCTACGTGATACAGCAAAGCGAGACTGTCCCGGTGGGCCTAATCTAATCATAGTGCCATTTGCAAGCACGGCGTGTTCCCCGGCAGGTAGCAGACGGGCAGGGGAAGGGCTGGCTGTGTCCCTGCTGGTTTGAGGATGGAGGGGACCGGTAGGAAGCAGCATGAGAAACCGTACCTGAGAGAGGGCCCCGGGAATGCCTGACCAGGGGCCAGGGACCTGAGTCCCACAGCCATAAGGAGCTAAATTCTGCCAGCAATCGAAGGGAAGGGGAGTCGAGTCTTCTCAGCAGACAAGAGTGGACGGAGCCGAGACCTTGATTTTGTCCTTCAGCAGGGCCCCCGCTGAGCCGCAGGCCTCCTGTGTGCTCTGAGTGGGTGCTGCTTTAAACCCCGAGTTGGTGGTGACTTGCTGCACAGCAGAGAAAAGCCATGCGCCACGTGAAGTGTAAGCTTTGGGAGGCCAGGGGTCTTGTCTGTCTTGTCATCACCCTATTACTAGCTCCAAGGACAGCCTCGCAGATTTCAACCCCTCGAAACATGCTGACGGACTGACTCCGTAAGTGACTGACGGACAGACAGCAAGTATTAGTTGGAAAGACAAACAACGAAGCAAAGGTCCCTTTGCTGACCACCTTCTGGGTTGCCACGATCCGCTCATTCACGCCTGCATTAACCTTCGGGCAGGGTCGTCAGGCCTCCAGACTTAACGCTCAGAAATGCTGGAAATCAGTTTTCTTCGTGGTGTATCTGTTGCAGCAGAGAGGCAGGACTTCCAGAGTCTTTGCTTTGCTTCACGTTTCTGCTGCCGACTCGGGCTGGCTTGAACACACCATGCCAGGCTTCTGAGTCTAAGGTTTTCCATCTGAAAACTGGAGATTATGGGGGACCAGGAGATACCACTGATATTTAAAAATGCATTCTAAGTTCCAGTGTTTCTTCTCAAATACTCATTATTCCTCAGCCTCTTGTCTCGGGAGCTCTATTTCTATTACAGAAATCACCTGGAAATCAAATATGCCATTTAACCACAAGAGGGTGCATTTGACCTTTGTAGACAAGGAGGCTTAATATTTAAAGCCTCTCTTCATAGACACGGACTTTTCGGAGGGTTTAATATGCGTGAGATCAATTCCAAATGTCATCATCAAATTATTTAGGACAGTTATTCGTGTGTGTGTGTGCGGGCGCGTGTGTGTGCAGGAAGTCTGTTTATCCCTCCCATGTGTTTTCTGATGACTACGGAATGGGAACCACATTTTGACAACATTGCCTCCTTCAAACAGTAAAGCTTTGGCATTAAAATGAGAGATTGTCCCACGAAGATGACAGGGTTCTCATTTGGAATTCATTAAAAAAAAAAATCCCAGCTCAAAATACTGCTGCGAAACACGTCTTGCTTTTCGGAGCAGGTTGTCCGGCTCACGATGGAAAGTCCAAGCTCCAGGTCCAAGGCACCTTTTTTTTCTAAGTGTCCCCATTTGATAATTCAGATTTGTTGTTTTTGCTCCTCACATAAACTTCTTCCTACCGTCCTTCTCTCTACACCAGAGAAATTCCAGTGTAGACCCCCGCCCCTGATGAGTGAACCCGTCTGTTCCGTCTCCCAGCGGGCTCACTGGCTTGTGCCGACGGGTCGCCATAATCCCATGCCTGCTCCCGGCATCCTCGTCATTTCCGCACAGCAGGACAGAAGGAAGCCCATAGAGTTGAGGTTGGTCAGATGCGGAACTTGGGTCTTTTCCTGGCCACCTACCAGCGGGGGTAACTTGGGTAAGTTGTCCAAGTCTTCCTCGTTCCATCTTTTCATCTGAAAATCGGAGGCGAGTCAATGTCACAAATTTGTTATGAGGTTGAACGAAATCATACTAGTCTGAGCTCTCCGGGCGCAGCCCACTCCCAGCGCCTCGATCTGCTGCTCAGCAACTTGGAAGCTGTCTGAGTGCGGGGGGTGAGCGCTGCAGGCAGCTTAGATCCCGGCAGCCCAGGGCCCCGGGACGGGGCGGCTACTGAGGAGGAGGTGCCGAGGAGAGGAGGCTGGGGGGCAGAGGCCAGATCTCCCGGACTTCTTGCGTGTTGTAATTTTAGGTGGCCTACACTGGATGTTTATGCGTGTGTTTGGAGATTGGAAAAGTATGCCTCTCTCTGCCTGTGGAACTTACACCCTGTTGGGAAAATGCCTGTGGCCTTGCCTCCATGGTGGGCTAAACTCCAAAAGCAAGCTGGTTGCTATTTGTAGTCGGAGAGAGAAATGAGCTTGCTTAGAAGATGCTCAGGGGTCTGGGAAGGTAAACTCACTACCCACGTTTTGGAATTTCTCTGTTGACTTTAGCATATTGGCCTCGGCGATGGCAGTTTTAGAAGTTCACGTCTTGAATGTTAACTTGAGCCATGTGCCACGTGACCTCATTCTGTGGCTGAAACAGCTGCAGGCGGTACCTGACGAGCAGCTCTCTATGAATCTCTTTCAGTCTTCCACTCAAGTGTTTCTGAAGACAGAGTGAGATTAGAGCTAAGCCTGGTGAACAACTCAGTGCCGGATCGGAGAGCAAGGCAGACCCGGCTTGAGGGAGAGAGCCCCACCGGCTCTGCCCTGCCGGATAGCCAGGCTTCCCTCATCGTGAACAGTGGTCCCGCCGAAACGGAGGTGGGGAGGCAGGTGGCATCTGCCGCCTCACTCTGAGCCCGGGGAGGAATCTGGTTATTATACAGGTTTAGCCTGTGACAGTTCTTGAAGAAAGAACTTCCGGGGGGTGGGGGGAAAGCAAGAAGGAAAGGAGGAGGTTTGGAGGGGCCTGGCCGCGGTGGGCGGCCATGACCACGCGTGGTGGGAGGGGCGCCCCGGGCAGCGCGGCGTGGCCGGGGTGCTAAGCCCTTGATTACGCCCAAGCGCCAGCATCCCGGCAGGAGGCAGGTGGGACGGACCCCACCGCGATCGTTAGAGCTGTGTCAGCCGAGCTCCTGTGGACAAGCCAGCATTCCCGCTGTGGATCCGAGGAAGGGTCAACTGTCTCTGAATGAGGCACTGAGTGGGACCACTCCTCCCTTACGGCCCCAGTGTCCTGAAAAAAGCCAATCTGCTCTTATTCACAGACACATAAGAAGAAAATAAGAATTCAATGCAGGGAGCTGTAAAAAACACCCTGGGGTCTAACCTGGGCTCATCACGTCTAGATGTTGACACTCCCACAGGTACTGTGTCCAGTGCAGTTTCTCCCAAACTCCAGGCTTCCATATCCAGCCGAGGATTCAGAGTTTCCACTTTAGTATCTAAGAGACATCTCATAACCGTCATGTCTAAACTGAACTCATAACAGCCCCCTTCCCCAAAACCACCTCAGCTTATCACCTTCTCATCTTAGTTGGTGGAATGTCCATCTTTCGGTTGTTCCAGTCCCCAGTCTCAGAGTCAAGCTCATGTCCTCTCTCACTGGTGACATCAGATCCATCAGGGAACCCCGTTGCCTCTAGCCTCAAAGCAGATCCAGGAGCTCTACTGCGACCACGTCTCTAGGTAGCACCCTGAGACCAGCATCCTCATCCCTTGCCCGGATTGTTACCATGGTCTCTTGCCCACTTGAATCATTTAAATGATCGTTGAAAATGGAAGTCAGAGCGTTCTATTTCTCAACTCAGAACCCTTGCATCACGCCCCTGGGCAGTCACAGTAAAAACCCAAATCTTTCCAAAGGCTGAAGAGGCCGTTAGGAAATCAGGACCCACGCCCTCTCCTGCGTTACTTCTCCGATCTGTCTCTACTTTTTCCTTCCTTACTGTGGTTCAAGAATTTTATTCTTCTTCTTCATATGAAGGCAACAGGAAGACATTCCTGCAAGAGAACTTGTCAGTAATACATGCCCCTGTATCCTTCTTGGAGAAGATTATTTATAATGTACTGCAACCTTCTGAGAGAAGCAGCAGAAGGAAGCCTGAGAAAAGCTTGATAGAAAAGAGTGCGTGGCGGTGATCAACACTGATATCCAGCTAACGTGAATTAAAGTTTGAATACACTGCTTAATGTGGTTTCCAAACTCAATTAAAATATCAAAAATTATTCTTAGAGGAGAAGATACTTAAGATAAAAACAGTATTTAATTATAATAATATGAGCCTGAAATTCTACTCGATACCCACTAAATGCAGCAAGAAGTGGGCAATCGAAAGGTAGAGAATCTTTTTTTCAAGTGTTAAATTGAATAATAAAAAAGCGCTCATCTGAAATAGGAAAGACTCAAAAACACCCTTTCATTCTTTAATTTGTAGTTAAAGAAAAAGAGGTTGAATATAATTCTGCCCTCTCTCATAGACCAACCTTCGCCGTCCCAGAGAGCGCGGCCCCGTACGATGTCCCCGTCGAGGAGGCAGGACGCTGTTGGTCCTGACCGCCACGAGGTCACAGCCTTCCTTCAGCAGATCCCCGAGCGCGCACTGTGCGCCGTCCAGTGGACGATGCTGACCTGGGTCTGCAGGCGTTGTCAACGGCATTCAAACTGCCCTAAACGGCCGACGCCCCTCCCGCTGCCCAGGACACTGGTCGCATCCCGGAGACGGGGAGCAGGCGTTCTTAGCGCCCCGTGAGCCCCGGTGGTTTGCAAAGCAGAGCCCAGCACCTCAACGCGGGTGGAAACGGACAGCGGCGAGAGGCGTGAAGTATTCCCCCAGCAGCCGGGATGGCGTGTGGAACCTTGTCACACGCCTGACACACAGTCCCAGGCACGTCATGAAAAAATTGTCCGTTTCCTAAAAATGTTTAGTTAGTCATTTCCGATTACATAGTTATTTCTCAACCGTTTGAAGCTCTTGTCCCCATTTGATAGACATACGAATTTTTCCAACCACACTTCCCAGAGTGATAAATCCTTGCATCTGAGCATCAGTCAGAGGCACATGACCGTCTTCATAGTCCTGCCAAAGAATAAAATTTGGCTGAGTTTCACTTTCTGCCGTTTGTAAGACAAAGTCGTGATGCGTTTTCCAGCTATAAATCATTTTCAAATTATAAACGTATGCTCACTGCTCGAAAGTGAACCCCAGTGCGTGCATGCACGTGCACACACACACACACACACTCATCCACTGGAGAGAAGCTCAGACATTCTTGTTTTAGCATCGTGTTGCATATAATTGTTGAATACTGTCACCCGGGCATTTTATGTATGACTAGCAATAGAAGAAGACTCAGTGGCTGGTTACTTAATGCCTCAATTCTTAAACTTGAAGGAGGGCGTCTTAGGCAGAATGGGAAAGGAAAACCCTGCTGTTTGGAAACTGAGTGGCTGTCACTGGCAAGGGCGCCCGTGGTCCCAGGGTAACCCCTTTAGCACTAGCGGAATATGCACCAGGCGGTGTTTGAAATCTGAGAAACCGGGCAGGCGGGCAGCCTGGTCCCTGAGCGATTCCCGCCTTGGCTTGATTCTTCGATCGCGGCGCCTACCGGGGTGGGGACCACAGGGGTCGCCCGGGCTGGGGAGCTTGAGTCATCAAAGCAACTGATTCAGAAAGCCACAGCATACACACTGCAGAACCCATCCACGCGGCCTGGCTGCTGCCTTCCGGAAGGAGGCGCAATTGTAGGAGGAGGGGCCGAGCTCCCAAACTGGCCATTAAAAAGCAAGGTCTATTGTCCTGTATCAGGTAACTCCCAGATGGGTGCCACGAGGTTGATTCTGCCTCCTCCTCCTCTCTGTTCGGCTGCGTGTCCTTGGCAGACTTAGGAGGTAAACAGCCCCCTGATGTACAGCAGCCCGTTTACGCCTCACCTTGGATTCACTGTGATAAACGGCACCGATGGAAACGCGGGGCCTCCCCTCCGCACCCCCACGGCCTCCCTCCATCTGCATATAAGACCTCCAGGTGCAGAAAACCCACTGCCGTCTCTAGGAGTCGGCTTGTTTTTTGATCAAGATGAAGACAGACAACTTGGGGACAACGGGAAAGGTCCTCGGTAAGAATGACTCCAACATCTAAAATTCATTAATCGCATGTGGTAAGCAGACCCGATCTGTATCACTATCATAGTCTTCAGTGACCCACTCTATAAATGCTTGCTTTAGTGTTTTCCTAATGTGGCTAATTTATCTACGGCTGTCACTCCGGGGCTGTTAACTTTGAACAAATGACTGGTATTAATCACAAAGGGCCATTAGACGCCAGGGCCGGTGTTAAATCAGCCCGGAGTGGCACGTGTAAGCATCAAAGTAAATTTTATAAAGTGCTCCAGCTCTTGGAGTTTGTCCCTGGCACTGGGATTTGACCCTGTTGGTGCTGTGATCGTGGCGGGGCCTGGGCAGGCCGGGGGGTCAATGCTGAGACGGGCGAGGCTTTGGAAAAGGGCAGAGCTGGGGGGTGTCTTATCCCTGGTACTGGCCGACCGGCTGGTTTTCACACCACCGTGGGAGAGGTGCACTGTGCAGTGAAGACCCTTAGGAGGAGAGGCGGGTGCTGAGCGGCCCGAGGGGCCAGGGGGTAACAGGACCGAGGCTGTCAGACCACTGAGTGACGGGGAGACCCCATGACATCCAGGGAGGAGGCACAGGGAGGGAGCGTGAGCTTTGTGGTGCCAGCTGGAGCCCAAAACCTGCCATTTTATGGGAAAATGCTCAGTTTTGAACATACTGCCTGGCTGCAATCTGAGAAAAAGAACACAGCGTGGGTGGCACAAAATTTGTTTGGGGGCAACCACTGGCCTGACTAGTGACCCCCGAAGTCTCTTGCTCAGGGCTCAGGAAGAGTAGGTTCTGACTCAAGGGAAATTCTTTTCAAACGGCTGCCGAGAGATGCTGTCCGGAGGTGGGTGGGGCCAGGGGGCTGTCGCAGGCAGGACCTGGGGCCGCGGGCGCTTTGTAAGCGTCTGTTTGGATGAATGAGTGACTGCAGACTTGGTTCTTCTGGTTTCCAGGCTCAATAATGCAATTGCACCAGTTTATTCGGGAACTAGGGTCATCAGCCCCCCGCACGTGCATACCCCTTACACTCGCACGTTCACAGTCACTAACAGGACCTTTGCTCCTGGAGTTCTAGACTCTTCTCCACACCGTGAGTGCCCTCCGTGCTGCTGCAAGCGGGGAAATGCCAAGTGTCAGTGCCTGGACCGCCGCTGGGCGAACTCAATTTGTGTGAGAGCCAATGTAGTCATACTGTCCAGTTAATTATCAAGAATAAATTCTGGAGGGACAGCACGAGGCTGGAAATACACATGCACGAATGTGTGTTATACACACAATATATTATGTATCTGTACGTGTATTTGTAGCCTTGAACTGTCTTCTTGGAGTTTCTTTGTGCCGCGGTCCAGGGACCACGGTATGAGCAGAATGGCTTTAGAATTCAGCGTCCCTCTGCGATCCGAGCTGGGAACTGCGTACCAAGCGCCTTCATTTCCTCCAGGAGAAAGGAGACCGAGTCAGGAGCTCCGCCCTGACGGGCCGTACTGACTCACGCTGGGCGCTTTTGTGCTCTTATTTTGCTGACTTCCAGCTTTCAGTCAACCTGTTCTTACACATTGTCTCAAGACCTTTCTGGAACCAGGTGGGCTCTAAGCAGACGTGGATGAGGAAGCTTGAAAGGGAGGTGTTCTTTGCTTGGACGCCGTGTGCGTCGTGTGACTGTGACGCATTTAGGAGCTGGTTTCGCCCCCTTATGCTTTTAATTATGTTTCTCTGTAAATACGTTTCTGAGTTGTTTTGTCCATCTGTGAGCGCTCTGCCTCTCCCAGATAGATGATACGTTTCTTTTATTATTTTTAGGCTGGGGCCTGTGTCTTTTATTTCTTTTACAATCTCCCGCTGATCCTAGAACACTTGTCTGCACACGGGGTGTGCTGGCGGGGGTGGTTGGGGGAGGGGGCCGGCTCTCTAGGAAGCAAACGTGGCTTCCTTCTGATGAACAGCAGATGCCCCCAGCGGCCCCTAGGACTCCACAGTGACCAGCTGTTCTGCAGTTGCCCCAGAGCTGCTTGCCCGGGGTGGCCGGGACTGCCGGGGCTCCATGGCCACAGGGGCAGGGGAAGAGAGCCCAGGACCTTGGAGGGGAAAGGACTCCCCAACGCCGAGGTTCTCGGGACTGGGAAGCCCCTCTGCGTCCCCTCCAGCAGCAGAGGCAGGGGACGAGGGGGTCAGTGTCACAGCCACAGGGGACCAGGGGGCTGATGGCTTCCTGGGTGGCAGGGAACTTGGCACCGTCACGAGCACTGTGGCTGGTGCCCCAAGGCGACAGGGGTGAGGCGGGGGCAGCTGTGGGTGTGTGCACGACGGGGCGCATCTGGGCTCGAGCTGCCATCCCTGGGGCTGGCGCGCCCACCTGGGCTCCCCGGCTCCACGGAGCCCCTTCCTGGTGCGTGTGCATTTGGGCGGCACCAGGCTCAGCCCATCCCTACGCTTAGTGCAGAGCTTCCTGGGGACATGCTGCTCTGCCTGTTGGACATCCGATGGCTGTCCCGCTGGTCACAGCTGCCCCTCCTTCCAGAGCCTTCTCCAAACTGCTGGCGGAGCAGCAGGTCTGAAGGGCGGCTCTGGGTCCTGCAGGGACCCTGGGAGGAGGTCTGGGCTGACCTGAGTATTCTTCCCTCCCCGACTTCCTAGGTGACTCATTATTGTTTTTAAGTCAAACCGAAAGCATCTCCTCCTCTGAAACAACTGCCCTGATGACCCCAGACGAGGTCCTCACCGCTGCACCCCATCAGCGCGGAACGCCAGCCTGGACCTCGCCAGGGACGCGGCCGCCTCGTCGCTGACTGTCTGTGAACTTCTTGGCCTGTCCCCGTGCCTGGAGCCCCGACCGTCCTGTGTGTACAGAAGCCGACCACTGCCGAGAGCGCGTGCCTGGAGAGCTCTCAAACAACGGTGAGACAAATCATGGCTATTGTGGACCGCTAGCTGGCTGGGCAATGACGCGGGCGGCTCTCTCCCTGCGAGGGAAGGATGCTGAAAAGAAACTGAAGAAAGAGCTCAGGGACTGTCCTCTCTGCTTCCGCGGTATTAATAAGCGGTAAGATGAGAAACACACAGACAAACGCGCACACACGCGCACTCACACACAGGAACCCTTTCCAGCAAGCTCTTCTGGAAACGCTCGTCAAGAAAGAGAGCTGCTTTTGTATCCTGGACGTCCTGACTGCTGAACTGGCTGGGTCCTGGATTCCTAGGAGTTACACCCACAGGGCAGCGCTCACACTGCAAAATTCTTCTTGTGAGGGACCTGGGGCTGTGGGAAACCAGGGGCTTTCAAGTGAGAGGTGGGGATGACCGTCTGATGCCCTTCCTCCTTGGTCCTCCTCGGTGCACCTCTTCCTCCAGAGACACGAGGATCCTTCCATCACGCGGGTGTTTCTCCACGTACTTCACAGCGGTTCCGTCCAGGGAGAGGTCCCGGAAGAGGTCCAAGTCTCCTACTAACAACAGAGGGATTTGCCTGCTTGGCTCCTGAGCAGCCTACAGATCCAGCCCAGGACTTTCAGTGACCTGCAGAGGTTTGAGAGTGTGCCGATCAGTTAGGCTTCCAGAAAAGCTTGCTTTGAAAAACTACAGGGTCGACGTCCAACAGGAATGTGGTACATGGTCCCTCTCCTCCCCCCTCACCGTGTTCTGGTCATCCAGATGCGGGGATGGAGTGGCCGATGGGAAGCGTGACCCTTGGGCTCTGTCTGTGTCAGGTGGCATGGTTCCCATTTTTCAAAGAAGGAACCGCCTCTCGTTGTTTGTCCATACAGGTGGGCAGCTACCCGTGGGCTCCCTGGTCATCTCCTCCTCATACTTGATTGGACGGGCTCATTAGAGCCCAGAGTTAATGGAATCAAGATCGTTGGCTTGTTTCCCGATTAGCTCACACGGATGAAAACGCTTTCCTGACCATTGCCTGAACTCTTAACCTGGACCAGGGCTTTGCAGCCCAATCCCAGACATGAACACAGTCCTGCACCCGTAACCACGCAGTGCACACATGCTTGAAACCCACTGGGCAGAGCAAATGCCTGTTTCCCCCAAATCTCCTTCCTCTGCTTGCAAAGTTCAAAGCACACTTCTTGCCCAGAGTTACGTGCATGAAGTCGAGTGTGGCAGGAAATTCTGATTCAGCCAATTTGGGGGATTGTGGGTCATGGACACTGTAGAAAGAGTCACACTAAATTATAAAAACAGTATGGCTTAGGGACACCAGAAATTAGCACAGCATTGTAAATTGACTATACTTCAATAGAACAAAATTGCTTAACGGCTATTGGCAAAATAAAAAAAAATCAACACAAAACACTGTCCCTTCACAGTCCTTACCCAGTGCTGCATACAGTGATACATATACTCTCTCCTTCATCCTCACCTATCCCTCACTCCTTCTCCCTGGGGGACCAGTTGAGGCTGAGGGATGCTGTGAGCTTCAAAGGCAGGCAGAGGCTGATAGGTGAGGTGAGACAAGATGTCTGTTTTGTACAGTAAAGATTTTTTTCAGAATTGAACAAACTCAGGGCCAAAACAGCTGTACCAAAGAGGCTGCATCCAAATAGCATGCAACATGCCTGCCTTCCCTCCTTCCTGTCGGTCCTTATGCGTCCTGATGCCGAGAACGCACCCAGCCATGCAGAGCTCCCCAAACCATACGGCACGCGTGCACACGGGCCACCTGGAGGCTTGTTCAAAAGCAGGCTCTGACACAGGCGGTCGGGGCTGGGGCACGAGACGCTGCGCTGCTGGCCGCCTCCCGGGGATCTCCGCACTTCCGGCTCCTGGACCGCGCTCGGAGGCAGGCTGCAGAGCCTGGCAGCCATAACCGAGGACTCTAGAATGAAAAGAAAGGGCCAGATGTTAGCTCCAAAGAAGCAGAGGTGCTTGGTGGAGGCTGCTGTCACTCCAAGTAACTGGATGCAACTGTTCTCAGAGCTCCTGGGGGCATCACACACTTTCTCAGGAAATACATTTCCCCAAGAAAAATTACTCAGTGATCTAAGTCATTGTGTCCTAAACTGTGTACTGATGACCACAAACGGCCTTTGGCTGGGAGCGCTTCCGGAAATGCTGACTACCAGTCTTCCCGGAGATTCACCGCACAGTCCCAGTGATAAAGGTTCTGAGAAGTCCTGCAGTAAGGGAAGGTCTGCTGAACTTCTATGAGGCTTCTGTCTCTCAGACTCATTTGACCACAAACTCCTTTGTTTTTTCCCCAAATAACATTAACGTCCAAAGCTGCACAGGTTGGCGGCCCCGGAAATGCTGGTCTGAATCCTGAGGACGCGCCCGGCCTTGGCGGAGGAGACCATCCCTGAACATTCTTGGAAGCAGGAAGGGCCCCCAAGCGGGAGGCTTCGGGTGGCTTGTTACAACCAAAAGGAGGCTCAGTCCAGGGCGACTGGGGAGGTGATTCCTGGTCAGCTTTTTATTAGAAAAAATATTAATACAGAATTGATGGGCTTTTGTTTAAAATAGTTGTAACTGGAGGAGTGAGAGAATGGATTATCAGAAGATGATCACAAGTTAACTAACAGCTAGAATACTCTCGGCGACCCAGGTAGCTGCTTTTTTTCCTCTGCTCGATATTAATTTTGATTCATGTTAAGGAAAAGGCAGTGTTTACTTAACTTTGGAAGTATAAGGCATATTTCTCTTCCTTCCACAAGTGTATGTTCCCTAAGATTTTATTAACTACCAGAGACCAAATGCCTTTATCATCCAGAGAAAGTGCAAATGACCCCCTTGTGGGGGGGCAAAGAAAGGGGTACAGCTTATCTCGCTCCACTCCCCGCACAGGGACAGCAACAAAAGACACCTTGTCTGCTTGCCTCCTGCCTTCTCCCCGTCTTTCCGCATCTGACCCATGCCTCAAAGCCCCCATCACGCCCCGACCTCTGTAGGTAGGTCTCCAGGACAGCTCTGGCTCTCGGCCACACAGGTGAGTGATGATTTCAGAGCATGTCATGTTTCTCAGTCTTGTCTTCTTCCTTCATGACTGGAAGATTCTCAAGGAGAGAGCTACCCTTTTATTACTATTATTTTAACGGCACAAGTCAAGTAGTGGAAGTTTTCTTTTCTCTCCCTCCCCCCAAAATAGTTTAGGACATTTATTTTAACATATAGGGGATTTTGCTACATGTAGTTCTTTAACTTGTGTCCGCACTTGCAGTATATGTTAAAGGGAAGACCATGTCAGTAATAGAGATTTCTTTCTATTTAACCAGCACAGAGGTTCCATCGTATGCGTGTCTGACCCATTTTTAAAAACAGTTTTCCTGCTGAATGCCATTTGCCTTGTTTGTGTATTCTATCTTTTGCTTCTTTTGTACTCCACATGGAGTTAGGTCTTTGCATGGCGCTGTGACAGGTTGGCTGGTTGCTTCCCAGGAAAGTTTGGCGTATGTCTGTGTGGAGCTGAAACAACTGGCAAAGCTGGTTAACAGCGAGGTAACCAGCCAAGGGGCCTTGTAAAGGCTGGACTGGTTAGATGATGGTGATGATGAAGATGATGGTGGTGATGGTGACGATGGTGACGATGGTGGTGATGACGGTGGTGATGGTGATGATGATGGTGGTGGTGGTGACGGTGGTGGTGGTGGTGATGGTGGTGATGACGATGGTGGTGATGGTGGTGACGGTGGTGATGGCGATGATGGTGGTGGTGGTGATGATGATGGTGGTGGTGGTGACGGTGGTGGTGGTGGTGATGGTGGTGGTGGTGATGGAGATGACGGTGGTGGTGGTGATGGAGGTGGTGGTGATGATGGTGGTGGTGGTGGTGATGGTGGTGGTGATGGTGGTGATAGTGGTGATGGAGATGGTGGTGATGGTGGTGATGACGATGGTGGTGATGGTGGTGGTGGTGATGATGGTGGTGGTGGTGGTGGTGGTGACGGTGGTGGTGATGGTGGTGATGATGATGATGATGATTCCTCCCCCTCTATGATTTTGGGTGTGAGAAAGAATGGATAAAAAGGCTGGGGTTCTGCCAGAGAGGAAGAAAAGAAGCAAAGGAAGCCACTGTGGATTGTTAAGTCCTCGTGATCTGTGACATGACACACTTACAGAAACATATTCTGAATATCTCCTCTGAGATTCTTCAAAGAGAGAAAGGACAGCCCACACCTGGCCAAACTGAACACGAGCATAATCCACATGGGAGCAGAGAGGTCACCCCTACAAAAGAGAGGGGGTAACACAGGCTCAAATTCTCGCTCTGTCGGGCTTACTGCGAGTTTGTGTCCATGGGGTCCAGCAGGTGTGTCCACTAACGTTCAGCCACTGCTGAGCTCACACAAGAGATGATGGAGCAGGATGGAACCTTCTGGAAGAGGATGTCCATCATGCTATTGAGATGCTCATGCTGAAGCAGGGAGGGGAAGACAGGAGGAAGTGGGGAGGGATGGTGGGGTATGGGACCCTAGTAATGGAGCTGTAAATAGAAACAGCGATAAATCAGTGCCCTGGGAAGTCCTGAGTGTGACTGAGCTGTTCCTGGAGTGAACCAGGACAATGGAGGACAGGGAGCTCCGGATGCCAAGGCGTCAAGGAGGGCTGGGCTGGGGAGAAGTGGCGCCAGGGTGTCTTCTAAATCATCTACCTTGTTGATATCTTTCCTCTTTTTCCAGCAAAGCAGTCGTGTGCAGCTCTGTGCCTTACTGTGCAGACTTCAAAAGTTCGGCGGTGTCACGAATCGTGGATTCTCCTGAAACAAGCAATTTCAGAACTTCACAGGGGAGCAGTTCACATAAATCACTTGGATTGTATTTTCCCAACACACGTGCGCACAGCCCACCCCCAGCCCATGACTTGCTGCTCTGTGTGATTTTAGCAATCTTATAACAATGATCTCCGGGCACTGCAGACTGATTGCCTTCCTGTTGGCATGAAGTGCCCCAGAGTTACTTCCTATCATTCTTGACTTTCTTCCTATTTACTGATAACTTCTCAATGTATAGCCCAGAGGGAAACAAAAATACAATGACTGTATTTCAAATAATGGGATTTTCGTGTCGATTGCTTCTGGGATAATGGCCCCAAACATGCCCCTGGGAGCAAATTAAATGCAAAGGTTTGCATCAGTGACTTGGATTTCCTGCTGAATTTGCTTTGAAAGAGCAAATACGTGGGGCATGCAACTGCTTTGTAGGTTTCCTCTTTATCCAAGTCCCCCCTTCTGCCTTAATCACCTGGATTGACTCTGTAAAAGCACAAATGGATGGAGTTCATGGAGGAGCCTTTCTGAAACATGTGCCTTCCCTGTGCTGACGTATAATTGATCACCTCCTGGCAAGCAAACAAGCCAAGGTGGCTTTTAAAGTCTCTGTGAGTCTTTCCTCTTCTCTCCCTGTCTTGCTCATGTCAGAAGAATCAGCGGCTGTCTTCTGATTTGCTCTGCTCCGAGCCTAATGTGACCACGTACCGTTTCCCCAGCAGCTCCTCTGGAGCCCTCTTCCCTCCTCTGGCTGCAAAGGCCAGGTCTACAGGACAGCAGGCACACAGGGAAAAACGCAACGGCCTGATCAACACACGCAAATCTCCGCAGCTCTCCAAGACCCCCTCCGCTGCCCTCTGACCTTCCTCCCCCAGTGTCCAACCCTGGGATCCTTTCCACATTAGCCCTTTGGTTTTCTTGCACCTCCCTGGTAATGACACCGCCTGCCAGGAGAAGCTCCACGCTGGGCAGGCGTCCTGTGGGAGGGGTTCTCGGGGGCACCTGCGGTTGAAGCCCTTTCTCACGGAGCCCAGGAAACGTCTGTGCTCTGATGAGACAATTCAAGACATCAGTGAGTAGATGGGGAAGACCTGGGAACAGGGATGGAGGTGGTCTCATCCATGTTCACTTATAAACAGCCGTCCGGCACTGGCATTCTGGAGAGAAGCGCTTTGCTCTGTGTAGCTGCTATGAACTGATCCACCTCCTCCAAAAAGATGTCGGCGCCCTGACCCCGGGGGCTGTGAACGTGACCTTGTTTGGAGGTAGCGTCTTTGCAGATGAGCAAGTTAAGAGGAGGTCGTGAGGATGAGTCCTGATGCAGCACGACTGCTGTCCCTATAAAAGGGGGAAATTTGGATCCAGAGACAAAAAGACACTGCGGGAGAACGCCATGTAACGGGGGGCAGGGACTGGGGCAACGCTTCTACAGTCCACGGGGATGAGGTTTTCCGGCAGACCAGCAGAAGCTGGGAGAGGGGCACGGTGCCGAACCTCCCTCCTGGCCTCAGAGGGAGCCACCCCTGCCGACACCCCATCTCGGGCGCCTGGCCTCGAGCTGTGGGACGCTGCGTTTCTGCTGTTGTAAGTGGCCCAGGCTGCGGTCTGGTGTTATGGCCGCCCTAGGGGACCAATGCAGTGACATTTCAGGAAAGGGCAAAAGACGGACCTTGGTAGGGTGTATGCGTCTGCTCTCGCTGCTGTAACAAAATGCCGCAGACCGGGTGGCTTAAACAAGAGATGCGTGTTTTCTCACAGTTCCGGAGGAGTCCAGGATCAAGGTGTCCGGGGCTGGTGTTCTCTGAAGCCTCTCTCCTTGGCTCGCTGATAGCCACCCTCGTGCTGCCTCTGTGTGCGTACAGCCCTGGTGTCTCCTCTTCTGTGGGGACACCAGTTGTACGGGATTAGGGCCCCACCCTGACAGCCTCACTTTAATCCAATCACACCTCTCTCCAAATGCAGCCACGTTGGAGGCACTGGGGGCTGGGACTTCAACATATGAAGTTGGGAGCATGTGAGAGCCCACAGCACAGGGGGAAGGGGCAGGGCTCCACCGCCAGAGCAGCCTGGAGTGCGGAGCCCAGACATTTGGGAGGAGAGGACACAGGCTCTCTATCTGACCATGCAGGCCAAACAACAGGGACCGAGGGTGTCTCTCTGACTGGAGGTTCACATAGACGAGCAGGGACTCACTCAGCCTTCATGCTGTCTCTGGTTCTGGCGCAGAAGGAGCCGCGCCTGCAGCCTCAGGACCGCCTCTGTCGTCGCCCCAGGCTGAGCCAGGCCCCTACTAGCCCAGGGCCTCCTGCCCTGCTCTCTCTAGCCGGTCAAGAGCGCTGCCTGGGCGGAGGCTGGGCGTCGGGTGCCGCACCGCGGCTGTCAGCTCTGCCCCGGCCTCCTGCCTGAGGGAGGCTGAAGACCCAGATGGGGTCAGGAAGGGAGACGGGGTCAGAGGGGGAGAGCGAGCCACGGAGAATGGGGGGACTCAGGGAGGACGCTGTTGCTCAGCGCTGTTCAGACGGTGGGGCACGTGCAAGGTCACCTGTTGGCAACTCAGAGGGGCAAGTTGAGCGCATGCTCGAAGTTAACCAGGCTTCCGACCACTGAGCTCCGGGCGTTCCAGGGGAGTCAGAGGGCAGTGTGGGGGCCTTGCTGTCCCAGAGGAACAAAACCCAGTATCAGCGGCTCTGCTAGACGTGAAGGAAGTCAGGCAAACAGAGCCGGCTCCCCGCCCACCCTCCTTACCTCCCCTCTGTGTCTGTTTGATTTGGGACCTATAGTAGGATAATGGAAACTAAAAGCCTTTGTTTTTCTTTTTCTTTTTGTTTTCTGGTAAGATCTGAACAGTAGCGACCATAATATATTATGCCGGAGTACGAATGCCATGTGAAGATAAAGGGGGAAATGATGTATTTTTAAAGAGCACCTCTTTGGTTCTGACTTAAAAGCAACAGTGTAAATTTCTTTCAAGTAATGTTTCCCTAATTATTCATTTTCCTTGGCACTAGTTAAAGAGCCGAGTAATGACTTCTGTCTCTTTATATTTAGTCTATTATTGTTTGAAAAAGGCCAGAGGAAGGCCAGAGCAGTGTGAAAATGATATTTGCTTTTTTTTCCCTTTATTACCAACAGCCAATGTAAAGGGTAACATAATCACCGGCAGCTGAGAGACAATGACATTTTTATAGACCTTCTGGCAACGCCAGAGTGTGAAACAGGCTGACAGGTACTTGGCTTTCCAATCTGTTCTTTCAACTGTATTTCTCATCAGACGGATGGCTGGGCTGCAGGCTCGAGGCGAGCCCCACGTCTCCCTCCAAGTATCATTTTAAGAGCCTGAACAGCAGCTGTCTGTTTAAATCTGCGATTTTATAGATGGGAACCGAGCGTGAGTGCCTGCAGGACCCCCCGTTCACACAGCCCAGCGGGGCCCCGGGCCAGGCCCTGCACAGCCTGCCGCTGGCTTCTCAGAGTCCTCGCGGACTTTGAAGGCTGGAAAGCACTACCCACGCCGTGGGGCATGGGGGGCTCGTGGTCGCTGCGCACACTTTCTCTTCAAATGGGGCCTTTGTGCGTGGGGGTGTCGTCTGAAAACCGGTTCCTGCGCAAGAACCCATGCTGCTCTGTGTTTACTGAGGAGGGGCTGGGGTGAGGCTGCCGGGTCTGCACCCCCGGCCTGGGTCAGCTCCTGCTGGCGGCACCTGTCTAGGTTGCGCAGTTTGAGACCGTGACGGACACCGAGGCGTTCAGAACCCTCCCTGCCGGGAACGTGCAGAACAGGCCCGCCTTGGCCCTGGCCACGACGGACAAGAGCTTCCCGGTGCCCTCTTGGTGAGCGTGTGCAGCTTTCGGCATCAGGGTGAGCCTGGAGGAGGGGAGGTTTGGGTGGAGGGCAAACACAAGACTGCCGCCCTCGGCTGCGCTCAGAGACTGACTCCCTCCTCCGGGGTCGGCCTGCGCTCTGCAGCCCTTTCCATTATAAAGTAGCCGCCGGAGCTAAAGCTTGCGTTTTCTTCCTTCATTCAGTGTATATGCACGGAACCGTGCTCCGGGTGGGCCGGGTGCTGGCCAAGATGCTTTTTCTTTTTAGTCTCCTAATCTGTTGCTACTTCTGTATTTGTCACTTTTGATAGATTTTTTCACTGACAGTCCCAGACTGTTGAGTGTTGAGACGGCTTCTCCTGTCCGAGTCTGGGGACTTACAGCACATTTTTTCAATGCCCTGCCTTCTCCCTCACCAGGTCGGTGGTTTCAAAGCTACTTGATTCTGACAGCTCGTGACAAGTCCTGTTTACTGCTCAAAAATCTAGAGGGAATTCCACTATGCCAGCAGCTCCCTGGGGTTTGTGCTTGGTGGGCGGGTGGTAATGATCCCCATTTCAAATGATGCTCCCAAAAGGAGGGTTTTTTCCCCCTAAAGGCAGGAAATTGTGCAGGTCAGCAAAACCCTAGAGGAGAGGAGAGAGACAAGCATGACCTATGTCAGAAATTCTCTCTGGCCCTGAATTCCACCAATACCAGCCCGAGTGTCCGCAGAGTTTTAAAGTAAAGCCATGTGTTCTTTAGCTGCTGAATTCATCAAACTAGGAGCCTTTCCAAGGCAGGGAGTATATTTCCTAAATTTCTGTATCCTCAGAACCCAATACAGGGGTTGACACCATAGATATATCTCTTTTTAAAAGATTTAATATATACATATATATTTTTTGCCACAATCCAAAGGAATGCAATTTAATAAAAACAAAATAAAGCAAAACTTTTTATCCATTGATGCAAATTGAATTGCCAGTAGCAACAAGTCTTTTTTGGCTTAAAAAATTTTTTTTCTGTTTTATTTTTTATTAAAGTATAGTTGATTCACAACGTTAGTTTCAGGTGTACAGTAACGTGACTCAGTCACTCATACAAATACTTATATATTTTTTTTCTTTTCGATTCTTTTCCACTTTGTTATTACAAGAAATTGAATATAGTTCTCTGTGCTATACCTCATTGTTTATCTATTTTATATACAGTAGTGTGTATCTGCTAATCCCTAACTCTTAATTTATCCCTCCTGCCCTACCCTGTCCCCTTTGGTAACCATAAGTTTGTTTTCTGTGTCTGTGAGTCAGTTTCTGTCTTGTAAATAAGTTCATTTGTATCATATTTTAGATTCCACATATAAGTGATATCATATATTTATCTTTCTCTGTCTGACTTACTTGTACATTTAGTGTGATCATCTCTAGGTCCATCCATATTGCTGCAAATGACATTATTTCATTCCTTTTTTATGGCTGAGTAGTATTCCACTGTATAGATATGCCACAACTTCTTTATCCAGTCATCTGTTGATGGACATTTAGGTTGTTTCCATGTCTTGGCTGTTGTAAATAGTGCTGCTATGAACACTGGGGCACACGTATCTTTCTGAATTAGAAGTGAAATACTTTTAAATTTACTTTTAACAGAAGCTGGTCTAGCTTTAGATAATTTCAGAAGCAGTAGGTTTCAGTCTGAAATGAGAGGCGCAGATGCAAGTCTTTCCAACAGATGCAATTTTCCTGAAATGGGAGGATAGCATGGTTTGGCCTCTGTGCCGGATGGTTTCTGGACAGCTTCTCACAGAGTGGCTGGCAGTCCCCCCTCCGCCCATGCCCTCTGCCCTCTGTGCCTTACCTGCTTTTGTGTTCTCCCCAGCACCCACTGGGGCCGACTTATATTCTATTTATTTGCCAACAAATTAGTGCCTCTCCCTCACGAGAAGGTGCGTTCATCCTGCTCCCTAGGTGCTCCTGTGCCCAGGAAGTGCCTGGCATGTAAGAAACACCCAGTAGCTATCTATTACAGGGTCCAGGGAACTTACCCTCTTCATTCCCTTTAAATATGTGTATAGCGCCAAAAACCTGGCTACAAAAGCAGTACGCTTTCATGGCAGATACTTAGAAAAGACAGAAACTAAAAGAAAGTAAAAAGCCACCCCAGTTTCACCAAGCAAATGCAATGACGCACCTGCTTTGACGTCTTTCCTTCCAGGAGTTTTCAAAGCCTTTTTGTTGGCTTTGTGCAGCAGGACGTGGTGACACTGCGATGATCTAATCATCAAGAGACGCCTCTGGAGTCCCTGGGCCCGGGCGGGTGCAGACGGTGTCCTTGCAGCCGATGCTGTGACTGCTCGTATGCTCAGTGTCCCCATGTGGTTGTGAATGTGGCCCCACGGCCTAGCCTGGAACCCGAGCCCTGCGAGCCTGGGCCAGGCGCCCATCCTCCTGAAGCCAGTGCAGGAAACTAGGTCCCTGAGGGCGGTGGCCGAGGGCAGGGGTGCTTCTGCTGGGGCTTAAGGAAGCCGTTTCAGTGGCAGCAGTAGAAACAGTGGCAAACCCAGCCTGGGTCCTCTTAGGGGGCTGGTCACACTTCCCATTTTCCTCTCTGCCTGGGGATTCGGACAACACATGAGGAGAGATGGGGTGGGAGGAGTTCCTGGACTTCCTGATAATGTGAACAAAGGGGTCTCCATCAATTAACCGAGGAAAAAAAGCTTTGTCAATCAATTTCTCTCCTAAGGTGATTAAATGGGCCACATTTATGGTCGGGTGGCTTTTTTAAAAACATAAATTTTACTTCTGTTGATTTTTATTTATTTTAATAACATTTCTAAAGATTGGGAATTTGGAAGCTTGTGGAAAGGAATGAGACTGCTGCTTAAATGTCTTCAGGGTTAAATGTATCGTCTAACTCTGACAATAGCATAATAGGGAAGAACAGGTCTGACCACATATTGGATCTGTTTCTTTTTACTTTATATTTTATATTTTGTATTCTGTTGCTTTTGCTACAAGTTAACCACTCAAGGCATGTTGCTTGTAAGCTTAAATTATATGTAACAGCCCATCTCTGGGAACCCTGCCTCCCAGGAAATGAGCATTAAGCTAAAATACCTTTGTTTGGCTCACAGGAGACATTCTGACCAGGCCCACCTGTGAGTGACTGCAGGAAGCAAGAAGTGAACACATCCCCTCTGAGGCTGACCGGAACCAGCACGTGCTTGACCTTTCTCCCTCCCCTTTTGGTATAAAAGAGGCCTGAATTTTAACTTGAATGAGATAGTTCTTCGGGGCACCAGTCCACCATCTTCTCCAACAACTGGCTTTCCAAATAAAGCCACTATTCTTTGTCCCAACAACTTGTCCCTCAATTCACTGGCCAGTACGGGGCAAGCAGTCCAAACTTGGACTTGGTAACAATAGAACTTGTTCTGCATCTTATATATTCCCACGAGTGCTGGGGGAAAGATCCTAATTTATATTCTATGTACTAATTACTTTGGATGCTGATGTAACATTAGACTGACCTGGGTGTCATGTTGCTTTGGGGTGGATATTTTCAAAAACAAGATTGTTCTTTTTTATATGCCCCACAGTTGAAATAAGATGAGTCCAGGGATGTTTGTTGATTGATTGATTGATGTAGACTTCACCTACTTTTAAAATAGTTGCAATGGTTCTTTGCCACCTTGATCCTGGGGGACCCTGAGTCTGCTTGGCTGGATCTCAAGATGTGTTCTTGGAACAAAGACTCAAATATGTTCTAAGCCTGCAACTGTCAAAAGTAACTCTTCAACTCAAGTCTTAAATATTTGGCCTGTTTCTTGGTAGCAAAACTGTCCACGTGTCCATTTCCCTTTGAATCATCAAGGCAAGAATATGGCAGCAGTATATAACGCTGACAGTAAAACTCTTACGGCTTTTTCTGCTTTGTTTCTCGATTTTTTTTTATTGGAAATACTTAGACTGTCAAAAATAATTACTATAATGTTAGTCATCGGATACAGAAAGTCTGACAAATGCCATTTTTTTTTCTGATTTATGTGCAGTAATTTCTGAAGCACTGGGATCAGAAAGGAATTCCTGTTAATTCTATTCCTGACATCACTTCTGTTTCCTCCTGGCCTAGTTAAGATTATCCCCATCTCCTCTATGAAATCTGACTCAACGTTCCCCTCCAGGCCATCTCTCCTGATTAACTCTGCACCATTTTCATCTCTCCTCTGCCTTAAAGAATCTTCTCTTAATATTTCTGTTGTGCATGTGTGTTCTATCAATGGGAAACCATTCAAGATTTTGAGAAGGGAAGCTACATGGTAAGATTTGCATTTTCGAAAGATTACTCTTGCCGTTGCGCAGAGGATATGTGCAAGGGGGAAGGAACTTGCTGGTGAGCTGGGTTGCTGGCAGCAGATGGAACAAGGAAGAGGTGGAAGACAGGTGGTTTAGGCACCGTAACAACTAACCAGGACTTGATGTCTGAGATGAGCCTGTGACTCCGGGATGATGTGGTACCGTTCACCCAGATGAGCAAGAAAAGGAGGTACTCAGACCTGTAGGAAATGTCTGTATAGACAGGCAGGTCACCTGTTGACTTCTATTTTGAGAAGTCTGTCCCTACAGGGCATCTACCAAGAACGTCCTACCGGTAACTGGAAATTTCTGTCTAGCGCTTGGGAGAGGAGTTGGAACTGGAGACAGAAGTGCGGCAAACGTGGGGCATGTGGTTGTGTGCTGAGGGGTGGGAGGGTGGGCAGACAAAGCACTGGATTTGGCAACGAGGAGAGATGGTGGCCCTGGGAAGATGCAGCTCTGGAGGAGGGGTGGGGTGGCATCTGAGGGCAGGTGAGCTGCAGGTGTGAGAAGAAGGTGAGAAAAATGAAGACAGAATGTCGTTCGTGGACAAAGAGAAGGAGAGAGGGTCTGTGGGGTCATGCAGTTTTCTCTGCTGGTTGGTTGGTTTTGGTCTCGCTTTATCCCAGAGGTTGGTCCATTTCCAGCTCTCTCTGTGTGTGCCCAAGATACCTCTTTGACTCAAGTTTCATCAAGGGTCACAGAAAGTCCTCGTCTTTCTGTGCAGGAGGAAGGCCTTCTCTTCACACAGGTTGTCTGGATGGAGGCTGTCCTTTTAGTCAAGATAAATGACTCAAAACTGTTAGAAACACTTGGTTTTCTTTTTTTCCCTCGAAATCACCATCTGTTTAAGGTCAGCTTAATCAGACGGGGACGGGGAAATTGCACCGTCTTTGGAAACGTGGATGAAAAGATAGAGAGCTTGTGTATGTATTTTTCTCAGTGGTCTGGTCTTTTAACTCTGCTCTGGGTGCAAATCTTTTCTGTCTAGCAAACGCATTGGTAGTTAAGATACACACACACACACACACACACACACACACACACAGATCACGACCACCCTGGCACTCTACAGATCGCGCCTCGATTTCCCCGATGTCACACCCGGAGCAGCGGCAGGTGGGACCGCTACTTTGGCCTCGTGTGTCATGTATCCCTGCTTCCCGCCAGCTCTGTGAGCTCTGATTTCCGTTTTTCCTTCTCTTCTCCACACAGCCTCGGCAGGCTGTGCACAGCTCTGTTATTAGAACGTATTTATATTATCACGGTGTGATTCCTCTCACTAGAGCCTGAGAGGCAAAGGCTGCCTTTTAATATTGCTGCTGAAGCCGTAAGTGTGTGTTATCTCCAGCGCTCTGCGCGGAGGCTGGAGAGTCTATTGGGCACGAGAATGAATGACTGATTTTTCCTTACGTAGATCTACGGGGTGACACACAGCCTTTGACGTTTGGGTGCTTTGTGTGCACACAGGATCCAAACAGTTCAGTCCCCTCTGGAGCCCTCCGCCCCAGGAAGTGTTTCCATCCCGGCGGCCTGCGCCGGGCTTCTCCCCACAGTCACAGGTGCACACGGGCTTCTAATGCACACGAGCAATTTCCCTAGAAGCTGAGACTGTTTTCGTGGATCCCAAAGGATCTGGGATATCCCCACAGTGTTTCGCCTTGGGTGTAATTTGTGGCTTTCCTTTTTCTAGTCAGAAGTTCTGATTTCAAAAGACCACTTCAAATTAAGATGCGAGTGTGTCAGTTCAGCTCGTAAGCCAGAGCCTGAATCACAGAGAGCCCACGCGCTCCCAGCTAACCCACCTTCCACTCTTCCTGGCGGATTTCTGGATGCGTTTTAAATCTACAGGGAGTCTCAGACTTGTTATCCCAGAATGGGAGCTGGGGTGACTTCAAGAGCACAGGGGTCTGGCCTCTTAGACGTCGTCCATTGTTCAGATTAGACAAAGTTCGGACTTTTTCCAAGTAGGTACCACAAAATTTTTGAGGATTCATTATTAGCCTTCTGGCTGTAGATTTCTGTCCGTCCCTTATACCCAAACATCGCTGATTCCTGCTCTCTTCTCAATTCCTTGTCCCCGCCCCCAGTCCTCCTGCCCTTAGACTCCACCCCTTCCCTTCTCACTGCCGGTGCTCATTGCACCAGATTCCTTTCCTATAACCTGTGTTCTTATTTCTTCCCCAGGTTGAGTAACTAAAGATGAGTTGGTTGCACACTGAAAAGCCAGAAACAAATGAAGAAAAAAATCAACTCCTGACCAGCAGTTTTTAAGGAAAGTAACGTAGGGTAGAATAGTAATGAGCAGAGAACTCAATGTGGCACAGGTAAGTACCGTTTGATGAGAATTTTATAGCGTTTCTTATCTACATAATAGAGGTAATAATAGCGCCTGACTAGTGGGCTGTTGGCAGAAATAAATGAGGTATTACGTGCAAAGTGCTTAAAGCAGCAGCTGGCCCTCTGTGAGCGCACGGTGTCTCTGGCCTCATCGCCGTCATCGGTGTCCTCCCCTCCCCCTCCCCCAGGCTTACGTTTTTCCTAATAGGAGGGTGGACAAAGGCGTCCTACTTGACTTTCGATTTGGGGTTGTCTGTCTGCTAGTGAGATTGAGCCTCTTTCCCTGTCTTTATGGTCCTTTGCATTTTTCTCTTGAGTAAATTGCCTGCGTATCATTCCATGACCATTCGTCTGTTGGTTATTTGATGGTAAAAAAATATTTTCTTTTTCTTTGTACAGCAGGGGTATTCATTCTTAACTCTCTGTTATTGGTGCTTATTCTTTCCAATCTGTTATAGGCCCCTGGACTTTTTTTTTTATGGTGTCCTTTGCCATGTAGACAGTGTCGATTTTTGAAATAAAATTTATTGGAGTTTTGAAATGACTTTTGCATTTCTGTTTTGCTTAGTAAGACCTTTCTCACTCCATGACTAGTAAATCTTCTCCTAAATTTTCTCCCAATATTCCTCTATTTTTTAGATCTTTAATCTATGTGAAGTTTATTTTTGTCTATGGCCTGAAGTAAGGGACTAATGTTGTTTTATTCCAGATGAATAGCCAATTATTCCAGTCTCACTTATAAAATAAACTATTCTTTCATGCCTGAATTAAATACCACCTTTCTCATATATGAAGTTCCTATACACACTTGGCATTGCTTCTGACCTCCTTTCCGCCACTTTCTCTAACCGTCCGTCCATGCCAGCCCCCGCTGTTCTGATCGCACCCGTTCACATACAGCCTCTCTCTTCTTTGTTTTTCTGCATTATCTCAGCGGTTCTTACAAGTGGATCTTTCAATATAAAATTTAAAAGTATGCCGTCCATTTCCACTGCAGAGCTCTGCATGATTTTTATGGAAAGTTAGATTAACCTGTATTGAGAAGGACTGACATTTTTGTGATCCTAAGTTTTTTCTTCCATCTATTTAAATCTTGTGTTTTTTTCATCATGTTCTTCACATAGACCTTCTTCTGTCCTTCATATAGTTCCCTAGCAATTAAAGTGAACATTAATGGAATTTTAAAAACTCTTTTTATTCTAGATGACTCCTGATTTTTGTATTTTTGTGTATTTATTGATCTTTTTTTTTTCAAAAAACAACTTTGCTCTTTAATTCTAATAGTTTCTTTTAATGACCATATTTTATTGAGTGTTCTAGGCATATAGTTGTATAATCTATAAATAAAGTTTGCTCTTTTAATTTCCAAACTTATATCATGCATTTGATTTTCTATTATTGCATTAGCAAGAATTGCCAAAACAACGTTGCGTGCAAACAGTGCTTGAAGGCACCCCTGTTTTCTTTCTGGCTTTAATGATTGCCTACTATTTTACATTTAATAATATGTTTTATTTTAGGCTTTGATAATAGTCTTTATCCTGCTCAAGGCATTTCTGTTTATTTCAGCAACAGTTGTGACCGCTGAGATGTAGCACATGCCTTTTCACTGCCTCCATGTTTAATTTGTTGTTGTAAAGAATTTTATGGATAAGTCTTTTAATATTGATCCGTCTTGCATTCCGGGAACACATGACTACTTTAAAGGCAAAGAGGGAAAAAACAGTAAATGAAAAGGAAGAAGAAAGCTGTGTGTGCATGTGTGTGGACAGGAAGACAACAGACTTCAAAACCTGAGCGGCAAGTGTGGTATGACTACTGACATTTGGACTTATCAGGAGAAGAAAGAAATCTCCGAGAATGGGAAACAAACAAAACAAAAACAAAGTCTTGTTTCCAAAGAGGCCTAATTACTTTTCTGGCAAGGGACCAAGGGGCGTTATGCTTTCTGATCTCTGAGAAGATGAATAAACTATTTTCCATCTGGAGGACACAAGTTTTGGCAAAATATTTGTGTAAAACTATTGGGGCCAAGGGATGCTGACTGTGGTTTGAAAAGGGCTCCAAATATTAATTCTGTACCTACTACTAAATAAGTGAATTACTTGTCTCCTCCAGTGCCCATATTTAATTGGTCATTACGTAGAGTTAGTTCTAAATCCCAAATACCTCTCAAAGCTGACCTTGTGTCTCTCCCCAGAGCTACTGCTTTAGGTCAGGTCTCATAATTTCCCCCCTGAAAGGAGAGGGTACTAAGGGACTGGGCCTGACACGCGGTCAGCACGGAGGCTGACAAGACGACATCGACCTGGGACAGGAGGCAGATGCAGGGGCCGTCCATCACAGAGTGAGGCCTGCTTGGGTCACAGGAACAGCCCAGACCTCAGCCCAGATACTCTCACTAAACTGGTCCAGGGTCAGGGCTCGGCGTCATCCTCTTAAAGGTGCCTCAGCCCCAGGCGATTTTAGTGAAGAGTCTGGGCTGACAACTGCCTGAGCGATGGTTCTTGACGAGCGGTCCCTGGACCACTTGCATCCATGTCTCCTGGAAGCTTGCTCGGCATGTAAATTCTGGTCAGGAAGAGATGTCTTTTCCATGAAAGGTGAATTTGGGTAAGTGAGTAGTCTCTTTCCTCTGGTTTTGCATTGATCTTTTGCAGCAAAAGAATATACTTTATAGAAAAAAAATTAAACATTATATTCTTTCTTCCCTTGGTCTGAGTAAGTGTGGGGCAATGTTGCAGAGGGCTCTGTGTTCCCAGGCTTAAGGCCATCTGCCTAGGTGCCCAGATGGGGCCTTTGAGGTGCAGGTGAGAGGAGGACCCTTCAGTCCTCTGGGGCCCCAGCCTCCCGGACCCGCAGCTGCGCGAACCGTGTCCTTTTCCCGCTGGAGATGCAGTGCGCACGCGCGACCCGCCTGCGCCACCGCCGCCCACCTGGGCTAACTGACTTTTTTCTGATCAGCAACCGCACAAACTTGATTTTCTTTGCTGTTTAACATTAATTTTTGGCTTGACTTTTTTTTTCCCCCACACGTGCATTTCCGAAGAGGATGCTTCTTTGCACAGCTTTTTGCCTTCTCGCCGCCCCCCCACCCCCATTCACGAGGATCAAGACCTCCTGGTGCTTGTGCTCGTTTGGCTCCAGCACAGATTCTTTGTTCCCAGGCTAACCTCCCAGCTACCTCTGTCATCACCCCCTGGGGCACACCTGCGGGTGCCATTTTTAGGACTTCGACTGTAAATCTCTGACACAAGCTGCTTCCTGCTCTGGAAATCTCACAACAAAGAGGTCTCCTCAATTAGCATAGTTACTACGCTTCCCGCACGCATGATGCCTCTGCCCCCGAACAGCAACCCACCGTTGAGGCTCTGCGGGGCAGGACACCCCGGGCCAGACGCGATCAGGGCCCGTCCCGGGCTCTCCTGGGCCGGGGCTGCCCAGCTCAGAGGGTAGGGCGGACCCCGGAGGGCCCGGACGGCAGCGTGTCTGACTGCGATGCCAGCCAGCCAGCAACTCAGAGCCAGAGCTGGACCGCCGGCAAAGCTAGACCTCGGCTCAGCAGAGAGAGAGGCGTGTCTGAGTGACTCTTTTTGTTTTCACTTTCTGCTGTGTGAATAGAGTCTTGGTGCCCCAGTCAGGGACCCCACATGATGCTGAGGTAAGGACGGTGATGTCTGGGATCTCGAACTTCCGGGAGGTCGTTGCCATCGCAGGGTTCTTTGCAGATCATCTCTCTTTAGAAGCATCAGGTTCCCTTAGGGACTGTGGTCTTCGCTCTGCTTTACATGCTGCCTCACACATCAGGTTGTGGGAAGTCCTTCACCAGAACAAAGGACAGCATCGAGGGTGCACGAAGTGACGTTTCCCTGACAACTTACACGTCCTGGTTAATTGTACTGGCTGGTTTTTATTTATCATATTTGTGTTCTTTTAAAAAATATGCTCCTCTGCTTCTAGCATGACTTAGATAATGTTAAAGAGAAAATGCCAAGCTCACGTACCCGGGTTGGATTGGCTGTACGCTGGTGTTGATCCGTACAATGTTGACTCCTTACACTGCAGTTTGTTCTGGTACTGACCTTCTAAAGCCTTAGTCTGAAATGTTTGTATCTCTTTCCTGTGTTTGTGAAGTTTTCTTCTGTTGCAAGTAATAGGAAGATCAAGTTTGCAGAAGCCAAACAAGAGAGAGAGGCAGAGAGAGAGAACGCACTGGTGTGTCTCTCGGCCCAGCAGTAGTTTTAGCTTCGTGCGTGGCTCCGTCTCCCGGTTCCAATGAAATGGTCAGAACGTGGTTTCTCTCCTTTGCTGTTTGCTGGCTTTGGCTTGGTTGATTTCTTCCCTCAAGTGGGCTCTCTCCTCCCATTGACAGGAAAGCCGCAGAAGCTCGGAGGAACCAGGAAGGCAACGCTGCTTTCTTTCCTTCTTTCTTTCCCTCTCTCCTTCCTTCCTTCCTTCATTTCCTCTTTTCTTTTCTTTTCTTTTCTTTTCTTTTCTTTTCTTTTCTTTTCTTTTCTTTTCTTTTCTTTTCTTTTCTTTCCTTCCTTCCTACCTCCCTTCCTTCCTCTTTTCTTTCTTTCTTTCTTTCTTTCTTTCTTTCTTTCTTTCTTTCTTTCTTTCTTTCTTTCTTTCTCTCTTTCTCTCTTTCTCTCTTTCTCCCTTCTTTCCTTCCTTCCTTCCTTCCTTCCCTTCCTTCCTTCCTTCCTTCCTTCCTTCCTTCCTTCCTTCCTTCCTTCCTTCCTTCCTTCTTTCTTTCTTTCTTTCTTTCTTTCTTTCTTTCTTTCTTTCTTTCTTTCTTTCTTTCTTTCTTTCTTTCTTCTTTCTTTCTTTCTTTCTTTCTTTCTCATAAATCAAGGCCTCTTCTCTTCCCTGAGAGGTACACCTGGGTCGAGCCACCCTCTGTGGGTTCTAGGAACCTACCTGTCATTCATCGCCTGAAGACTGGGGCTCTCCCGAGGCAGAGAGGGCTGGGCAGTTTTTCTTCTGTTTTCGAACCGATGCATCCGATGCCCCAGGAGTTTAGTGACCTGCATACGTTCACACAGGACAAATTCACACAGTGACATGAAGCCCAGCCAGGCACCCAGGCACGCACGGATGGTGGAGCGAAGTCTATAAACCTCTCCGACTTGTTGAGGAGAGTTGAGTTTGCCTTTTGAATTTTGCAGTCGCCCTCGGTGGACGGAGCGGCACATTCCCTTAATTTGCAAGCTGTGCTCGTTGGCTTGGCTGGCTGTGGCTGCCGGCTGGCTCCCCTGGTCTCACCGGGGTCAGAGCCTCCCTCGTGCAAGGAGGAAACCTTCTCACTCTGCTTGCCTCTGACCACGTGGGGGCTCGTTGTGGGGGCCGCTGCAGAGGCTGGGGACACTTCCGCCTTCACTTGGGAGAGGTGCCCCGGAGCAGAGATGAGTGAGCTTGCTCCAGCCTTCTGAGCCCAGTGGGGAACCAGGTCCCGAGTGCCAAGCTTTCCCCCGGAGGCCGTGCCTCATTCCAGCCCCCGCGCCCTTCCAGTCTCCTCCAAGGGGACTGGCATTTGGTTTCCCCGTTCAGCTCTGTCACACTCAATGAATGGATGAACAGGAAATTGGTCCAGATATTTGGTGGCTCCAAGGACATTTATGGGGAGCAGAGTTATAAACAGTTGGAGGATTATAGAACCCCAGATGCTCAGGAATTCTTTGCAAAAACAGATGAAAGAATTCACCTTCCAGCTGAGGTCTGCGTCACTATGGACCGCTTCATATCCCTAAACAGGTCAGAAAGTGCTACGACTATTCACAGGTCTTTCAGGCAGCATTTATTAAGCCCCTCCTGCGTCGGAAACAGCAGGATTACAGCGCATGAGCGGATGGCACAGCCAGTGCCTTGAGCTGGAGGCATTCACGGTACCATCCCCTGCTGAAGCCTCTCCTTGGGTTTCCGAAAATGCATGGAGGCTTGACGTCTCCTGATGTGTGCTCCGTGCCTTAGACAGAGCTCTGCTTCTGCTCCAGAGCGGCCTGTGTCAGGACCTCAGTGCTCACCCGCCCCGACCCCCACCCCCTCCAAACCCGCTGCCAAGGGAGAGGCGTGCAGATGCAAACGCTTCACGTCCAAGATCCTGCTGGGGCTTGCCCTGCTTTTCTTCTCTTCAAAAGCATTTCTTTAAAGGGGACACGTGTTCTTTGAGTACAATTCAGACTGTCTACGTGTCCCACAGGGTGTGCGTGGACGGCTCCGACCCGCGTCTCCGGGGCCGCGCTAGCCTCCCAGCCGCGGGTCGTCCACAAGCTCTGGCTCGCCCATCGCTCAGCGGCCTTCCCTTCCAGAATCTGCATTGCCTCTTCCCTCTTTTTGAACCATCCTGCCTGGAATGGTGACACCTCCTTATCGAACATAATCAGCTTAAATGTTGCCTCCTCCCAGAGACCGTCCCTGACCTGAAAGCAGACCCCTGCGAGGACCGGTTACGCTCCTCTCGGTGCTATTACCAATGTGTATTTATTGAATCTATTTCTTTGCTTATGTGTCTACTTGTTAGTCTTTTCCCGTAGAAATTAAGCCCCCTGAGAGCAGGGGCCCCTGACACCCTCCCAGCTCACAGCAGGGGCTCGGGAAGGATCTACCAAATGAACGAACTGGCACAAAAAATGCGCAGAGTAGAAGGTGAGAGTTTTCTTCTTTTCAGTTCACTCTCTCCCAGCCCCACTCCTCTAAGTTCACTGCTCTTAATAGTTTGATTTATATCCGACCCTTCCCAACATTTCCCTCTGCATTTGCACGACCACCGGTACAGCACACAAACACGTGTTTTCCCCTCCAGTGGGGTGCACAGAGTTTTCAGCTGGAGGGGACTCAGGATAAGACCCTAATGTGCGAGCAGAGATTGACTGTGACCAGGGCTAAGAGATGACGTTCTGAGCTCCGGGCAGGTGCATTTGGAACCTCAGGCTGTAAATGCAGCTGCCCGTGTGGAGAGTCAATAAAAGCAAGACTCCTTATCTGAGAAGAAATTTGGAATCTAAACTTGGGAGTAGAAAGAATTCTTTTCTGTGACCTGGGTGATTTCAAAATGCAAAGTATTTATTTTGGTCTTTTAAAACTTCTTTTGGTGGGGTAGGGAGGTAATTAAGTTTGTTTATTTAACTGAGGTGCTGGAGAGTGAACGCAGGACCGCATGCATGCTAAGCACACACTCTACCACTGAGCTGTACCCTCCCCACTGGAATTTCTTTTTCTTTTTTTTTGGGCAGCACTATTCTCATCCTTGCTTTTATGATCAATGGTTGACTTTTTCCCCCCAGTTTTGTGGAATGGGACGATAATGCAACCCAGTATTCAGAGCTAGAATTATACATTTAACAGAAATCAATGATGCCATATAAGTGAAGGAATATAGCTTCTGGAACGTTAGTAGGGGTGAGGGGGTGGGGGTGGGGCTGCCCAAGCCATGCGCTCACTGTGCAGCCTTTATTAAAAGAACAGTTATTGGGAACACGAAGGGATTTGGAGGAAATAATCTGACAACTATAGCTGTGAATTATATTTGTGAAATCTCTATGCCCAAAATATACGTATAATTTTTTTTTCATCTGGAAACCATGAATGATGCGAGGACTACTGGATAAATTAAATTGCTGGGCCTACAAACCACACTTTAAGAGACACAGATCTAGAAGGTTCTGATAAGCATGTGTGCCTGGAGATAGCAAGGGTGTGGAGACCGAAGCTCTGACAAGTGATAAATGCATTTGCCTTTGTCTGCAGTAGAGATTTCTCAGTCATCATCAAACGCCATCTCAGGGTGACTAACTCTGCGGGTTAGTGACTGCCTGGGAGCTTGATTTACTGATGGGGCATGGGGCATGCTTCTCCACTCTGTTTGCTACAAGGATCAGTGGCACTAAGTTAATTACTGGAAGGACCACATTCGTCTTTTTCATCCAGTGCAAAATTATGTTTTCAACTAGATGTGATGTATGGCACAAAAAGTAGCAATGCTGGAAAGTTAAGATAGGTGAATCCAGGAAGCTCTAGGCACACAGGTGAAGGAGTATTAATTTTGGAACTGGCAAGACCATCTATTAGTGTGTGAGAGTTCCTACTGATCGCTAACTGTAGCACGCACTTTCATAACCACAGACATAATAAAAGATGAATCTTGTATTCTCACAGCTTCTGAACACAGACACAGCCCCATGGTCCATGGTAAATTATTACTTTGTCACAGGAGTTGCCCTATAAATAATTTTTGAGGCTTCAACTTATAAAAATAAATCTTCATGTGTTTCTAACTGGAACTTCTGGGGTTTTCAATGTTATCTCCAAAATAAAGCAATCACTGCTGGGATTTTTCTAATAGTGTGTGACTTCTCCCACTGTCACTCTCATGAGAATGATTTAACGTTTGTAGAGAAAGGCAGACACCTGGCTGTCATCCTCAGAGGCCAGGGACTCTTAACCAGCCCACTAACAGGTTCCATTTCTCATCCCAGTTGGTTGCCCGGGGGCCTGTCACTAAACACATTTAGCAAGTCGATGAAGACCTTGCTGTGACACATTGCCCTCTGAGATCCACTTGGACCCATCGGTCACTTTTGTTATTGCATTCAGAAGGGAACTGTCCAAGGAGGACTTGCATTTTTAAAAATACAGAATGGTTATCTGTTTGAAAAAATCCACGCATGATGGTTGTTTCTTTCCTTGACTGAGACTAACCTCTGTTGGAAATTCCTGCCTGGATTGACACGGAGATTGTAGACAAACTTAGCCATCTTTTATAACCTCGTCCTCATCCCCATCAAGGCATCAGTTGTCGGCGCATCTGCTCCAACCAACAGTCCATTCACGGGAGGATTGTGGCACCTGAGTTACACCAGCACATGCCTCCCAAACCCTCTGAAAGGAATGCATGGACCAAACGATGTCATTAACCCACTTTTCCAACGTCTGAGAAATTCTTCTAGCGTGCTCCAGCCCCTGGCAGGGGATGAAGGTGATGCTGATCCTAAGAGATCATTGTCAGTTTCAGGTCAGGGTTGATCTGGCTGGAGACAGGAATCGCAAAATAATTGCATTGTGGGTGTCTTATTTTTCTAAGCTAATATTGCAAGGGAAAGAATCACAAATCATTCCCAGGTGGAAGGAGTAGGTTGAATGAAGATTTGAAAAAAATTTTTTTTTCTGATTACACTAGTAATGAATGTTTATTGTAGAACATTTGGATAATAATAATAATAATAATAATAATAATAATAATAATAATAATAATAATAATACTGTATAGTATAAAAATCCAGAGATAAACATTGTTAACATTGCAGCATCCTGCCTTTCTTTCCCTTTGTAAGAATGTTTCATCTTTACTTTATTTATACACAATTGTATCATGTTCTGTATAAGCTGAGCTTTTACATAGGATATTCTCAGCATATTTCTGCCCCTTAATAATTCATAAAAATTCTTCAGATGTGTTTTTAATGCCTGTGTACATTCGGTTGTGTCTAACCAAACCTCTAAGGGACGTAGAGAGTCTTTCCTATTTTTTGTACTTAAATTATACCAAGAACCATGTAAATCTTGGTGAAAAGCTCTGGTGAGCTCTTCAATATAAAAATACAAAATTATTATTACTGGGATGAAGACTATAAACATTTCTTAGGCTTTCAAAGCACATATTGCCAAATTAAACATCAGAAATATTACATCACTGGCCATTGCACAAGCAGCGTATAAGCAAAGCTGTTCTCTCATCAAAGACTTATTTGAACACAACAACAAAAGCAAAAGACTTAAAAAAAAAACTTCTGCCATATGAAAATGAAAAAAAGGAAATTTGTTTTAAAATCTGCATTCCTTCTTTACTCTCAGGTTTTTCTTAACTTTTTTTCCTCCCCCTTTTCTTGGGCACATGTTTAGTGGTCTTTTAAAAATTCTTCTGTCATTTTGTTTATATCCATGGCCTATTCTTATACTAGAATCAATGTCTTTTTATAGTTTTACAAGGTGTGTTTATATATTGTGACTATTAATCTCTCAACTAAAACCATCTTTTCATTTCTTGAGGCAGAAATGCAATTTAATGTAATCAGCTATATTGATTTTTTTTAAATGACTTTTTAGGAATACACCTCTTTTCCTCATCAGGTACTTACATATATTTAAAATTTATATATTTTAAAATTCATGTATTTTTGATATTTTAAAGTCACATATATTTAACTTATTTTGACAGGTAATACACTAGTGTCATTAAAAACAAAAGCTATCTTCCCCTGCCCGCCCACAGCCACACAAAATTTGAGGGCAGTACAGTATATTGGTTAAGAAAACTCTGCAAGCAGGCTGTTTGGGTTCAAGCCACGGTTCTCGCCAGGACAAGCTGCTCACCGTCTCTGGGCCTCAGTTCCCTCCTTTATCAGATGGTGTTCCTTTGTTTCCAAGTATCTGGGGCTTTTACAGTTATTTTTCTGTTGCACGTAATGCGCTAACCATCATTGCTATTGCTCATTTAGTCATCGGCAGTCTTTTCTGGTAGTGAATAGCTTCCTTTTTCTGTATTCGGTATATTTCTGCATCTTTGAATGACTGAGGTTTCGAGGGAAAACTGGCCTCGATTCCGCAGAATAATTCATTTTGTTTGAGGAACCGCAGTGTTTCTTTGGCTTTGGGCACCAGCGTGGTGGGTGTGTCCTGCCGTGTGCTGACAGGTAGGTACCTATCCACTTTACCTGTAACTTGCAGAAGTCCTCTGCACTTCCTGATCTCTTGGCATCATGCATCTTATTCCAACACACTCTCACTCACATATACGTGTTTTGAAACATCAGTGGGTGTTTAGGATGGAGAAGAGGAAGGAATTAGAATCTGAGATGCAAAGTCACACCTTGAAATGGACACCCAGAAAAGGCTGACTTCTTAGCATAGCTTCAAACTCCTGGTACGGTGCCTGAGACACAGCAGGGGGCCAGCAGGAGGCTTCGTGTCGGGGAAGTTTCTGCTGAAACGAGGATACTTTTTGACAGACCCAGGTGTTACTGTAAAATGTACTCTAGTCAACAGACAAATGAAACAAATAAAGACTTAAAGAATGAGGAAGTACGGCATCAGAAGCGGTGGGGAGTGATGGAGTCAGTGGAACATCTACGCAGCTACATAGCATCGGGTGGAGCATGGACACGGTGTTACCATTCCGTCAGTTTCCTCAGTCTGTCCTGATGGTCTCAGGAGCATCTCACAGACCTGTCTCCTCCCCCTCTCTCCCCTTCTTCCTCACCTCTCCTATCTCTTCAGTCTTTTCCTATGGGTGTTAGGTGAATTTCTGGGAGTTCTCACCTACTTAATTCAATTTTCTACAGAACGCAATCTTTTGTGTGTAGTGCCCGTTGAAATTTAAAATTCAGCAACTGTTTTTGAATGCCCACCTCTCGCGCCCAGAGATGATTTTCTTCTCGGAACTGCTTTAGTGGGATTAACAAATGCAATACCCATTTGAAAGTTAAGCCCACGGATTACCAGTGTTCTAAAAACTTGTTACTTTTGGTGGCAAATTCATGTACTAGAGTGGCATTCTCTCTCCTTGCCAGATGGGGGCGTTCTTTGAATAGCAGCATCGCTTCAGATCCTGGGATTTTTTTTCCTTTAGGTCTGTTCTTTAAGAGGAAGGTCTTTGTTTAAACAATAAAAATGACGATATTCTGTCAAAAATTGGTGAGATTCCTGCCCAAATGCTTCAGTTCTATATGAGAGGAAAACAGAAAATTTATAGTCCTATGCATCTTTTCTCATTACGAATTCAGTAGCTTGGAGGTGTGAGTGGATGTTGAGAGATAAAGCTCAGGCAGTCACAGCTGGGAAACTCACCTTTGTGCAAAAGAGCATGCCCGTCCGTGCTGGCTGAGGCTCACGCACACGCTCACGATGGGCGAGGCTGGGGCTGGTGGGGCAACGGCCTGCGCCCTGGGTGTCGAAGCCCCACTACCTGCCCTTCCCACTCCAAGGTAGGGGGTGTTCGTGAGACTTGGCAGGGTCTCCACTTTGAAGGCCTCTCTGTTTTTTGATGGGAAGCGGGGATCATGAATTGACAAACTGGGCTTCCTTAAACCAGACCCACCGGCCACTAAATCCAGCAGCAATCCCTCAGGTTTACCTGCTCTTCAGTGAGGGTGTCTGCATGACTTACTTCCAACAGCCAGGTCACCTGGGAGGCTAGAGTTATTTATTAATGCTTTTGTCCCCATTGGGTAAAGATGTACTGAAACCTTGTATTTTTGATTTTTAAAGAAAACCCTCTTTTATACAACCTGGCAAACTAGTTTGCAAGACTGTTTATGGGAGGTTGAAGCCTTGAGCCAGGTGAAGACGGAAACCTCTCAGGCAGGTAACCCCTCTCAGCGTGGAATTCCCAGACTGAGAAAGACAGAAGGTTTTGATCTGTGTTGGTTTGACGTGACTGTAACTGAATCGCAAAATGGTTTGCACGATCACGAGAGGTTGTGTGCACAGCATCAGAATCAGTCCAGATACGTAAACAGGCAGGAAATGCAAGCGAGCCGACCAGTTCTGCAGCCAACAGGCTTGCTGGAATCTGCGGATACGTCACCACCCCCGCAGAATTTCCTTCTTCACGAGACTCAGCGTTCTTGCACTTCAGTTTTCTTCACTTGTGAAGAGAAGGGGTAGAACCTTCAAATCTCTGAATCTTACACGCACATACATGCACATGCATATGCATGCACACATGCGCACGTGCACACATGCACGTCCCACAAAACCCAGACAAAACCCTAATATCTATCTCTGCCTCCACCTACCTACCCATAACTTGTAGTTGTCCGTGTCAGTGTCCAAGTCTACCTACAGGTAGAAGGAACCCGCACAGAACTATAAAGACATGTGCCCTAAGGAGCATTTCTTCTCCTCTTAATCCTCCCTGTAAAAGGGCTTTAAGATGAGTGACATAAAAAGCAACTAAAGAGTATTACAAATTCCCAGTCTTGCCCAGGTTCCTTCTCCTCCACTCTGTATCTTTTCTCCTAATGCCACAGTGAATTCTGAGGCAGCATGACCGAACAGACTGTTACGTAAAATATGTAATTATTACCAAAGCCCTTTCACTGCCTGACTTCTCCCCGGAGTAACGCATCAGGCAAAGCGCAGACTCCTCCCCCCAGGGTTTGTGCAGGGATCCGAGAGGGACCTTTTGTTAAAACAGCTTGTAGGTACTGGTCGACGACAGCGTCTATTTTCTCCGTGCCCTCCTCACCCCCATCCAAATCTCAGTTAAAAAGAAGCTTTGTTTGCTTGGTTTTCCTGGTGTAGATTTAAGATATTTCCACTTTCCACGGATATGGCAACATTTGACCGACCGTCTGATGTGCCAGTTCCTGTTTTGTCCTTCAAGGGTTGAAACAACACCCTCCCTTAGAATTCCCCTCACAAAGCCTAGGGAGATCCCTCCCGAGGCACAGGGAACCAGCAGTGGACTTTGCAATTAGCTTCGGTAATAAAGCAGTTCATCGGCAGAGAAGCGCTTACTAATGACAGCGGGAAGTCGGTCAGCGGAAAACCCACGGCCGGGGCGGCGCTCTGCAGAGGTGTCTGCAAACACACACCCACCAGGGTCCAGGTCCGCACAAGAGCCCTAGGCCTTAATGGGCCTCAGCAATTAAAAATGAAAACAGTCCTCCATTTTCTCATTAAAAGATGGCAGCCCCTCCCCCACTGCATTAATCGGAATGGTAATTTTGCTGCTGCAAAGACCCGTGCTGGTTGCCAAAGACAGCGGGCAGTTCCTGCCCCGTGAGACGTCGCCTCCCCTCTGCTTGCTGAATTTCAGGCGCCTCTGCTCAGTGGGGGGTGGGGGGTGATCAGGGTTGACGGCTGACTTCCACGGGTCGGGACACCAAACTCGTCGGATCGTGGGCGCTCTCTCACGCGGCATCACAAGCGATAAGCTGAACTGCTTAAAAGAAGCACAGAGCTTTCCACCTCGGAACAGTTTGTCGCAGTCAACTTCGGTGTCTCCCCAGCTACTGTCTCCCGTGTTTTCACCCTGCGTCTTGCACACGCAGCCGCAGTGTAGCCAGACGGATGCGCGAGGGCTCGCGGTTCACTTGTTCTACTGGTTTTCAGGAACCTAGAGGTGAGGGACGTCCCGCGTGGCTCCTTGGAATTCTGTTTGCTTTCTCTCCATGTCTAAGGTCACCAGCGCCGGGCAGCAGCTGCGACAACTGCCAGCCTCTGTCAGTCTCACGTTGGCTTGATGGCCCACAGGAATACAGACGGATGAAGGGACTTAAAAATTAAAAATAAAAGAAAATTTGCCCTCAAGGGAGAGGTTGAGGATTTAGTCTATAGGACCCGGGGCCGACCAGGGGTCACTGCGGGCTTTCGGAACGCAGCTGCCATGGGCCTGGCACCCCGGGAGGCCGGGCCGGCGGCAGGGAGCCTGATGCAGACGGCGTCTTCAACTCCCGGCCGCAGAATGACTGAAAGGTAGCTGCTGCAACAGGAGGAAGCATCAAAAAAAAAAAAAAAAAAAAAAAAAAAAAAAAAAAAAAAAGCTCTCCTGGAAAGTTTGGGGAAACATTCAACAAGGGACCTGGCCATGAACGTTAAGAACGTTTAGGGGGTTTGCACCTGACCGTGAGTGTTTTTCCCTTGATGAGGGCTGACCTGGGGTTTACTGTGCTTGCTTTTTTCCCTTTCTCCCCAATAACTGAATAATTAATGGGCCAAAAAGGAAATAAAATTATAATCATGAAATATTAAGAAAAGGGGGAAGAAATTGAAAACACTTCACAACACAACTTGTCGTACGCAAAGTGACACTTTTGGGCACATTTGTAATCCTGAATACTCCAAGTGCATGTACGAAGGAAAACAAGACACTGAAAATGAATGCGCTAAGCATTTATCTCAAGAAGTTAGAAAAACACTAAGAACTGAACCCTTTGAAAATAAAGACAGTAAGAAAGATAAAAGCACAAATAAATGGTGATAATATGAAAACAGAGACAAATGACCATATTCCAGATCAGAGCTTGTTACAAATAACAGATTACCTATTTATAGGTTATATGCTGAACATACTTCTAACTTGTAGAGAAATCAAATTTGTAGCCAAATTCTATTAAAAACAACAAAAATCTAGTAAAAGGAAAAAGAGAAGAAGAAGCGAGCGAGCGAGTGAGGAGGAGCCAGGGGACAGGCTCGCAGGACCGAGGCTGAGGAGCAACCGGTTCGGGGCAGAGACGGGAAGGACCGCCGCTCCCCGCTCCCCGGGAGGCGCAGGGCTGGCGGGCCTGCCGCGGGGACGCCGGGTGACTCCGCCCTGGCGAAGTCCGGGTGGGAAGGGGGGTGTGGGGCGGGGTGCAGGGCTTTCCGTGCATCCGTACTATTTTATTTCTTTCAAAGGGTATCTGCAGCTACATACATAAACATGGCAGCGTGGCAAAGTCAGCGCGCACGGGGTCTGCCTTAGCTTTTCTCCGCGCTCCGCCGTGTGTGGGGGCGGCCTGTGCGCGCGCGTGTAGACGTGGTGTGCGTGGACGGTGCGTTACGCACATGCACGTGTGTGTGGACTACATCGTACGGAGAAATAGCTGTGTGTGCGGTGTGTTTTTTAAAAGCCGCAGCGGTCGACAGGAGGCAAAGGCGGAAGGTCTTTCACGCGGTGCTGAGCAGTTCGCACTTGGGCGGTGGGGGCCCCGGAAAGGCTTCTAGGCCGGGAGGTAGCACGGCCGGGTGCTCCTGTCGGAACCATCGCCCTGGCGGCAGAGCAGCAGATGGGTTCGAGGCGCGCGGGGCTGCAGGCAGGGGCGTCACTGGCGCGGCTGCTGAGGGTCTCAGGGCAGAGGTCCCGGGGCAGGAGCAGAGGAGACCGCAGGGGTGATGGAGAGAGGCAGCCGCGGGCCGCAGGGCAGGGAGGAGGCGGCCTCTCCAGGTCACGTGGTGTGTTGGGTGCGGCTCCTCCAGGGAGAGGGGGAGGGGAGAGCCTGGGTGCTCCCTGCGCTGGGGGCCCTGAGTCACCCCGAGGTGGTGCGTCTGGGATCGGCCCACCTGGCTGACTTCAGACTTTGGGACCTTCCCCTTCTGTTTCTCCAGCAGATTAGAACAGGTGTGGAAAGGACTGGTCTGTGTCTATCCATCTATCCTTCCACTCAGCAATCATTCTCTCCTCTGCCCCTCTCTCTCCCATCTTCCTTTCTCCCTCCCCACCCCGCCTCTGCTTTGAAGGCTCTAACAGATCGGCAAACGCCTGCCTTGTGTGAGGCACCACGTGATGCTTTGGCGTGAGCCCTGTGTTGTGCTGTCCAGGGCTGCGGCAACGAGGGACATGCTGCTGCAGCTGCTGGGCGGGGTGTCAGCTCACAGCGTCCAGCTGTGAGTCCCTTGGGGTCACCTCGGCTGCAGAGAGCCCCCGTGCACAAGGACATAACGTTCCACTCTGGCTCCACAGTCCGTCTGCGGGGTAGACCCAGCTGTCACCTGGCCTTCACTGCAGCTCACAGCTTCCCTCGGCCCCGTCCTGCTTCCCTCCTCTTCCTTCCACGGGTCTTAATACCCAGGGCGTTCTTTAATACACACCCTGCACGTAAACGGTTAAGGGAGAGGCAGCTTTCTGGAGAACCCAACTACAACGGCTGTTCTTACATAAACGCGTGTGAAACAAACTAAGATGTGTTCCCTGTACCCTAGTGGGGGAAGTGAGGTGTGAATAGACTTGCTGCCGAGTGAGATAAACGCAGTAAGAAGGAGGGGCAGCGGGGGTTCGGACCGCTTTGTGTGGGACGATGAGTGTAGCAGAGATGCCAAGCGCTTCGCCCACGCCTGGACACGCCTCTTCAGAGAGTCAGGGCTTCCCCACCCCTGGGAGGAAGAGCCACCGTTTCCTTGTGATCCTGCACTTTCTTCCTGTCCACACAGTTAACTGCTCACAGCGTGGGCATCAGACAGAGGGGTGTCAGCCCGTCAGCTCAGCTGGACCCACCAGCTTCTCTCTCCGAGGAGCTGGGGAACTAGGGCAGAGGGAGAACACACTCAGCTTCCACCGGACTCTGGAGTCGGCAGGGCAAGTACACCACCTGAGAGTTGATGTGAGCAGTGAGAACAACGAAGCCGACTTAGGAGAGAAGCAGACAATGGGGCTTGGACCCCGGTGTTGGGGGGAGTAACTTCCACTCCCGACTTTTCCTATTAACCTGGTCCTGGTCCATATGAGACCTGGCTGCGTCTGGCGCCCTAGGTTCTTCAAGTGAGCCCTGTATTATTATTTTTTTAATCCATTAGATTAGCTCTTTTGGCTAAAGAGGTCTGTTTCTTGTAATAATATTGGAGTAAGACAGTCATCAGGGAAGGGATTTAAATTGGGAGTTGCTGGAAACCTAAGATTCAATAGGGAAAGATAAAGGGCCTGTGGAATTCGAGACAAGAAGAGCAGCGCACAGAGGTGCTGAAACACGGATTTGCTGGCCGTATTTGAAGGATGATGAATGGGCCCGTTTGGCCAATATGGAGGGAGTGGAAAGCAAAATAACAGGATGGATGTTTGCAAGACTGGTGGGAAAGCTTTGATTAATCAATGGGGCTGGCCAGCATTAAAGGGTCTATTCATTCTTTTTAGGAATTCCCGGCGGCCGCAGAAAACATGAAATAAGGATAGAAGGCAGTCAAGGTTGGTTGTTGGAAAAAGTGAGGAAATAAAAATAGGGCAATGGGTGTCTTACTTGTGGCAGGGTAATCAGAGGAGATTAATCAAAATGGAGCAATGAAATAAGTGGAGGCAAAGGGAAGCCAGTGGGGGCAGGGGCTGGCCCTTGCCGAGCTGCAGGGGGTGGCAGGCGTGTTCCCGAGGGCCGCCCACCCCGCGCAGCGCGGCCGCGCAGGCTGGTCCTGCTCGGCTGGAGCCCTGCTCTGTACAACGGCTTCCACGTGAAGTGTCCTCCTGCGGCTGAGGATAGGGCCGGCCTTGCTCATAAGCCACATCTCTGTGTATCAGCTCCAGGTCTTTCCACGGATGATGATGAAAAAAATCCAATTAAAAGTGGTTTTAAAGCAGAGACTCTACTGTCTCATTTAGCTCAAGAGTGAAAAGGAATGTGGGTTGCAGGAGGGTTGAGTCGGAAGGCCACACAGCCAGGGCTGGGACTCTGGTCTCTGTGAGCCCTTCCTGGGTGTCAGCTTCATCCTCTGATGGGTCCTGTCTTGGTGGCCAAAATAGCTTCAGGCATCTGAGATCTCATTTCTTCATGACCTTCTGCTCAGAGGAATGGAGTCTTCATTGGTTTCCCCAAACTTGATGAAACACCTCCTTAGGTGTCATGGACCTACACTGGGTCATACCCATCCAGTCACGTGCAGGTGTTTAACAACACGCGTGTGCTCTCTGTCTCTTGAAAAAGAAAGAGAAAGAAGAAAGAGAAAAGAAGAGAAACTCAGCCCTGATTGTAACATCTCATTTCCACGGCATGAATATTCTCACTGTGGCGGATGGCACACTGCCAACCTGACGTCACTGAGCCCAGAGCTGGGGAAAGGGCCACACAACTGACTCTCTGAAGCCCGTGAGAGATGGTTCCAGTACCCTAAGTCAGGGAGACCCCCAGCTGCTCCAAGGAATGTCGCCTGAAGTAGGGAAGGGAGAAGAAGAGAGAGTTTGCCGACCTCTGCTTCCTCTCATCCTCAGATCTTCTGCTGGGCCACCCATTGGCTGAATTCAACTAACATCCCGCAAGGCCAGAAGCATGGGTGGCTCAGAAGTCAGCACCCTGGAGCATGTGGCAGGACAGAGACTGGTACTGAACCCGGGCTTGGGTCTGCTCACCCACGTGCAGTCCAGTCCATCTACTGACACTAGGTTGCAGTGAAGGAGAGCAGTGTTTATTGCAGGGCACCAGGCAGGGAGAATGGGCAGCCTGTGTTCAGTTCTCGGGTTGGCTGGCATCAAGGCGAAGTTTCAAGCATCATCAGTCTTCTGGGTTGATGGGTATCAACCGGTCTTGGGTCGATGTAGGGGAACTCAGTTTCAAACCGAAGCCAAACAACACATCAAATCATTATTACAATGAAGCTGCACACCGGTGAGGAATAATTATATGAGGCTATGCTGTCAGAGGCTTCAGGAGGTCCGAGGCCCTGTTCTGGGGCTTACTGTTTATTCACAGAGCAGATGGATGCATAGCAGTCCTTTCGCTCATTTTAGAGAAAGACACTGTCTCATCAGCAAGCAGAACAAAAGGAAACAGCTGTCACTTGTTAAGATAACGCTACGTGCAGATAACCAGGGGCCTCTTCCCTCTAGGAACCTGATGTGACTGCAGGTCTGTTACAGGTACCACGTAAGTCAGTGACAAACACACACGTCGGAGTCATGTGCCTGTTTTAGCCAACTGGTTCCAAACACTTAATGAATGCACCCAAAAAATGTGTTAAGAATGAAGGTCTTAGTCCCGCTAGGCTGCTGTAACAGAAGTGCCCTGGACGAGGTGGCTGAAACGAGGAACATCTGCTTCCTGCGGGGCTGGAGGCGGGGAGGTCCGAGCTCGAGGCATCAGCGGATTCCACGTTGGGTGAGAACTCACTTCCTGGCCAGGGATGGGCGTTTCTCTCGGTGTCCTCACGAGTGGAGGGGGCGGGAGAGAGCTCGCAGAGTTTCCGTTACTCCTACAGGCAGCGCTCTCGCTCGAGACGACTCCACCCTCATGAGCTAATCTCCACCCAGAGGCCCCTCTTCCTAATGCTGCCACACTGGGGGTTAGGATTTCAAAACATCAGCTTGGGGGGGACACAATTATTCATCGATCACAAGTTTCTTGGCCGTTTCCCGTAGAGGTGACTATTGTCTAAGTTCTGAACTTTTCCCTGGGAGAACGAAGCTGGCCAGTGTTCTCTGGGGGACTGCCAGTGACGATGACGGCTCATTCCATCAGATGTACAGATTTGGATTTTGTTCTTTCCTAATCTTGTAAAATTTCCGTTTTGTGACCACGCCGGCTAGCGTCCTTGCAGTTTGGGGCAGCTGGTTGCTTCTTTTGTTTTTCCCACAGAAGTGCTGTCTCACGTTTAAATTGTAAACGGTCGCTTTCATTTGTCCTGCTTTTATTCTCTGCCGGGGAGATTTCTGCTCTGACCGCGGAGCCGCCCCGCCTCCTCCGACTGAGGAAGGAGAGAATGTGTATGATGGAAAATGCATCTTTCTAAGGACACAATATACTGTTGCTTTTTTTTTTTTGCCTCTTTTTAAGAAGCCACGCAGCCAAGGGGGACTCTCTTCCAGGAGCACGTGTGCGCCCACGTGAAGAGACTAAGATCCCCGGAATCCTGCCTGTGGCTTGCTGTTAGTGTTCTGAAAAGTCTTTATTCACGTTGTAAGCACTTGATGAAGAGTCCTCACAGTGCATTTCTGGCTAAAGATGGATGGCCTGAGTCTATTCGAGGGCCAAATAATTTCCAGACATTTATTTTGGATAGAAACACGTCTTTCCCTTGGCAATAATTTCCTCGGGAGATATACACAGGCAACCCTCGATTTGCAAATAGGCTATTCAGAAATATCATTTGTAGGCCAGTCGTTTGGAATGCACAATGATTTTTCCCCATGGGAATAATATATAAATGGCAGTTCAGAACCCAGGCTAGCCCCCACACTCTTACTTAACCCATGCCTCAGTTGAAATACTCTAGTAGGGCCAGTGATCTCACTTTCCTTGTCCATAAAAGGGGGGTGATATTATGATCTCGTTCATAGAGCTGTTGTGTGAGAATTACACACACAGACAGACACACACACACCCCTTAGAACAGTTCCTGGAACCCGGCAAACACCATGTGATCCTTGGCTACTGCGACTGTTGGTTGTAACTGGCATGGTGCATGAGTCTGATTCATATTTCGCTGAACAAAAAGCAATACTGGTGGAATATTAACAACAAAACATAAAAGATGGCATGGGGTTTTTTTTTTTTTCCTGCCATAGGCCATTGGGTTAAAATTTGGTAAATCATAGGACAAGGGGAAATAGATGGATAAAGATGTTGAATGATAGGATATTTTCAATGCAATGTTGACCTTAAAAAGTTAGGTTTATTTATGATAAATTGGAAGACGTAAAAAAGCACAAAGGAGAACTTGAAGTCTCTCCAAATCTGACTGTCCAGAAATACCCACTAATTAGTTTTTATTTTGTCATCTTTCACCTTTAACAAAGACATCAAGTTTTTAGAAAATTTTGCATAGACTCTACTTTTAAGAGTTTTTGGTACATTTTGTTGGACTGGTTTCCAGAGAGAATGTTTTAATTCATCTTTTTTTTCTAGCAATGAGAATGCCATTTCCTAGAAATTTCCTACGTTCTAAGATTCAGAAAGTGTTTAATCTTCCCAATCTGATTGACAGAAGGGCACCTTGTGATTTTAACTTTAATTTTTCAGTCTGATGTTGAACATTTTTCATGTGTTTATTGTCCATTTGAAATTTTCAGTAAATGATCTCTTTCTAGCCTTTGACCATTTTCCCACTGCTGTTCATCTTTTCAATTTTTTCTTGTTTCCCTGCAGGAAAACCATTTTTTCTTTGTAGTCATACAATACAAAAAGGTATGTGGGACCGAAAAATTTGCATTGTGTGCTTCAGAACAGACACGTGTGTTTGGAAAGTGAGTTGAAACCCCTTAGGGATGGTTCACAGCAGACGCTGCTGGACTGAGAGGAGAGGCTGGGGCGGTGGGGGTGCGGGGGGCAAAGAGGCGAGGAACGCGGTCTGCAGTCGCTGGAGGGAGTGTGGACAGCAACACATGGGAGCAGGTGGTATCTAATGCATAGAAAGGTCTTGCTTTTTATGTGTGAAAATAACTGGAAAATTAAAATCCAAGAAGGGAGAATCAATACGTGGAGGACTTTGAAATTATCAGACAAGTTGAATCAAGAACTTCTGCTACATTTCTGGATGTCAGTCAAGTGGTCTCATGAATGAATACTTTTTAATAGTTTATGAAATAACAAGGACCATGTAGTTCTAAGGTAGCTCACAACCTACCCCTGGAGTGAGAGCAAATTATAAATGAAGAATGTGCCAATATTTTGTATTTTATTAACTTATGGCTGGCTTAGAAAGAAAAGGGCAAGATTCTCAGTGGTTTTTAAAAATTCTCAGAAAAGTTAAATGATAGCAACCTAAAAGGAAATATCAAAGTGTAGGAGTCCCCAGTTCTGAAATAAATATTGTGGTGAGAGCGGCAGAATGCTGAAAAGTCAGGACTTTTAAAAGGGGGAAGAGAAAAAGCTGTATACAGAGACATTACACAAAAAGCACAAGTATAGGGTAAAAGTTGTAAAAAGATTTTAAGGGGTGAAGACATAGGGGTTGACAGATACAAAGCAATACAAATTACAAAGCTGTTGGTAAAAGCCAATATAGAGTTTAGAAGAATCAGGGGGAAAAAAAGCTTTGAAGATTTACATGCCAAAGTGCATGAGAATCATATACTCAGGAAATGATCTTAATAAAAAAGGGTGTATGATATCCAATATGAACGGACACAAGAAGCTGGAGACAAGAAGATCAGAAATCCCTGAGGGGATTTTGCTGTTTTTGCATCGGGGGATGGTAGAGACAGGCACGGTTCCACGTAACTCAGAGGATGGACAGGACAAAATCCATAAAGTCAGGGGAACCCTAGCTGCCGTAGGACCCGGCTGGGCTGGACAGGGGTCAGCAGAGCGGACAGCGGGTGGCCACAGGGAAAGGCACTTGGCATGAGCGAGCACGGTGGGGGGCAGCGGGCGGTAGGCGGGTTCCAGCACGGCTGTCTGCGGTGGTTGGGCAGGTGGCAGGGAACCCATCCAGGGGAGGTGAGAACTGGAGATCCACGGAGCTGGCATGGGGAAGTCTGGAAGCTAGGCCGCAGGGGCTGCTGAACTGGGATTTGTCAAAAGGACTCCTTCCCGTGGGAGACCGTCCTAGGAGGAGGGCGCTTCGGTTGGATTCGGGGCTCACGGAGAGCCCGTTAACTAACTCACCATCTGCCTTTCCAGTTCCTCGTACAAGCTGGGGTCTTGGCTCCAGGGATGGAACAGGACATAAACAGCTAGAAAATAGAGTCCCTGCATTTTGACCCAAAGTGCCTTCCGTAAAACCCTCCAGGCATGTGGCCTGTGCTGAAGGTGGGGCACTGGGGCACAGATACCCCAAACAGTGGAGCGAGGAAGGGACTGAGCAACCGGCAGAAGAAACCTGAAAGGAAGGGAAGCCATGTCCATCCAAGTGTTTGCCTTTGGACTGGAAGCTGGTATCTGCTGGGAGAACAATTTTACAGTGTGAGAGGAAACTGTCACTTTGATATGGTAGATCCTTTTAAACAGACATTCTCTGGAGTTCAACGTGTGGCTCATAATAACCACATTCAGTCCTTCAAACACCTGAGCTTAAAAAAAATCTCCATTTGGATTTGAATATTTCTAAGGTATTTTATCCTTTACTTAAACAGAGTCTATTGAACATAAAACTTGTGGCCAAGGTTCAGGATGGGTGCTGCGAACGCCCCGCACCGCCCCGGAGAGCCTGCCCCGGGGGGCCGCCCGGCGCTCGTCTGTGCTCTCCCACGGGCCAGGATGGTAAGCGGTCATCTCTGTGGTCCTGGGGCCTCGTCATCGGAGGTGCTTCTTTCGGCTTGCCCTTTATGTCTTTGCTGTCCCACGAAGGCTTGGGTTTAGTTAGAATTAAAAGCAGTTTTAAGAAGGAAGAGAAAATTTAGTGGCTCAAGTGAACACACCCAGAGGAGGGTGGTAACTACCCTAAGGAAGGACTTGGACACCATCTGAACCTGGCAGTGTCACCTCCCTGCTTCCCTCTGCTTGTGGCTACATTGTCACAAGCCACAAAGTGCGTGGTGGGTCAGGTGACCTCCAGCAGATTCAGATGTGTCTCTTAACTCCTCCATGAATGGAGATGGGAAAGGCTCCTTTCCTCCAGTTTAATTAGGAAAAAAAAAATCCGAAGAAGAACTCTGATTGGCCAGGCTTGAATCACCCTTCTAGGCCTCGAACTGGGGCAGGGGGCCAGGGGGCCAGGGTGGGACACTGCGAAAGGCTCAGTCGGGCCACAGGTTTACCACCTTTCACAAGAAGAAGGGTGACCGTGGTAGGAAGAGTGAGTATTTAACCACGGGGCTGGAGTGAATCACTGTAAGCCAGGAAGCCATCTCAGTTTGTGTTGATTATTGCAGATACTAAAACTCATGAAGAATTTGGGATAATTAAATACACAAGACAGTGAATGTGGGCATCTGGGACGCGGTGGATGCGGTGGGGGTTTGCAGGGACTTGTAACAGCTGGAGCTTGGAGCTGGGGCTTGTTTGTTTCCAGGCGGTGCTGGGTAAACAGGAATGTTCCTGCAGATTAAACATGAGAATACATTTCGGTAAAGATTCCTGTGGAATCTCTTTTTCTTGAGACTTAAGGACAGAGTTGATACATCCTTGTCAGCAATAGATGAGAAGAAGTAAAGCTGCAGGAAGCAGGGATGGATGTCCCCAAGATGAGCTTCGATCCTCCACGTTTGCATAAGTGAAGATTCGTCCAGGCAAGTGTCCATTTAAGGAACCACTTGAGGTTCTGATAGTGTTTTACAAGGATGTTGCTAAAGCCCCAGCTGGTTCTACTGAAAGATATTCCAAGGACCCCAAGTTACACTGGCCCCAGGTTGTGTCCTGCTGGCCGTCCAACCTGTCCACAAAACACTGAGGACGTAGCGTAACGTACAAACAGGGACTATGGACTCATGGGTAGAAGGCAAACCTGCAGCCATAGACAAGTGGGGCTCCCAAACAAACCCCCGTCATTAAACCCCACATTCATACTGGGCAGACGTTGACTGGGTGATGGATTCCATGGTACAAATTATTGGACCCATGAGAACATGAACAAGCACTGGGTAATGAGTTGGGAGAGAATTTACTTGGAGATTCTCAGGAGTACTCTGAGGTAAATTGAGAGCTCAGTCGTTGAGATTAGGCAGAGCTGACTTCACATCCCGCCTCCGTCACTCACACCAGTAGGTGACCTGGGGCTAGACACCTCCTCTCTGAGCCCCAGGGAGAATCCAAAGAGCTGCTTCGTAGAGATGTGGTAAGGAGTGTGTGAAACGTGCATGGAGAACACTGAGCACGGTTTCTCACGGAGTCAATGGCTAGGATCCCATTCTCCTGCTGACGACCAAAGTGATCTCCTAAAACTCAAATCTGAGCATAGTATTCGCCTACTCAGGGTCCTCCCACAGCATTCCGCTGCAGTCGGAATCAGTTCACAACTCCTCCCGTGGCTTACAAGTCCTCAAAGGATCTGGTTCTTGGCTTACTATGTGACCTCACTTTCTACCAGTTTCTCTTTCATTCATTTTTCTTGCCACATTGACTTTTCTTTAGATTTCTCCAACATCCAAGGAGTTTCTGAAGCCATCAAATGTCCCAAGACTTTCTCCCAGAGTCTCATCCTCTTCCTTCCTCCATCACCGGTCATCTTGGAGATGGTGGAACACATCCCTGTTCCCACGGGTTTCCCACTCAATCACTGTTAGACTATTTTCTTTTTTAAATTTCTGAAGGTTTCCATAGGATTTCCTCTGAAACTATTTACCTTAATTCCCATCCTGATTGTGAGTCTCCTGGGTATTCTAGGCACTTATCTTGACCAGCAGCCCATCCCATGGCTGGCTTTACTCAGAGAAGCAAACGAGATGGAGGATGAAATGTGCTGACCCCTGACTCTGGACTCTCCAAGAGCATGACTCAGAGCCCCACCAGCCACCCCCTCCTGATGACCTGAGAGTTCTCATTCGTGGATGTGCTCCGTGCTTCCCCATGTGGAACCCTCCACAGATCCCATATTTGCAACATTTCCCTAGCACAAATGATGTCTTCCTGGCCGGCCATCTTAATCGCTTGCCACAACTGGCTGACTTCCTTGGTTAATGTCATTTAGGCTTTTCCTAAAGGACTGAGAGACCCTTCTTTCCATTTTCTTGCCTGGACGGGGCATGGCTTGGAAAACTGGTCTTGGGAATTCACACGGTAGAATGCAGTTCCCGCGGAACTCCGTATGTCTCATGGCGTCTGTTCTGGCAAGTTTGGACCATGAAGATAGGGTGGGGCATTTTTAGCTTTCTGTAATGGCTCTAGAATTCCTGGTGTCTGCCTTTTCTCTATTAACTCGGGCACCTGTGTTCTGGGGATACAAGCCTTCAGGTGAGAGACGTTTACCTGGGAGGTGACCCCAAGGAACATGGATGAAGAGTGGGGAGACAGGAAGGACGGAAAGCAGATAAAGGGGGTGCTGCTGGGCAGTTTACCCGTGGGCACAGCTGAGACCCCTTCCCCACTGGGAACTCTGGGACACAGTGCAGCAGATTCCGCCCAGGGTGTTCATTGACTTCCATCCGTTGTTGTCCTGAGGGTGGTGGTGACTCCCGGGAAGCTCCAGCCTTCCAGGGGGGTTCGGGCGACTAGAGACAGCCTTCGGCAAACACTCACAGTTGTCTGTAGCTGGAAGTCGTCAGACTGGTGTGCGCAGGGAAGGTGACAGCTAAGGAAATGCGACTGGAGGGCACTGGCGACAGCCGCTCGGACAACCAGCGAGTTGTTGCCCTCTTTCCAGCGGTTATCTGATGACACCACCCATGCCCATAACCGAGAGCAAACGTGGTACAAACTCCGACAGAAAAAGGGTGTCCTCCGCCCCAGCGCCAGAGCTCAGCTTTCATGCTCTTTGCTCTGACTTCCTGCGACACAGTTATGCTCGAATATTGTGAGATTAAAACCACGATACCTGGGACTTGATTTCTCATCTCGTTCTCCTCCTTCGCCGCTCTTTTGGTGATCCCCCCGGCCGCTGCCCGGCAGAGCTCAGTCCAGACGCTTGGCCAGAACGATCGCATGACCGCCTATGGTGGAATGCCGTCTTTTCCCAAAGGACCACCTCCCTCAAATGGTTAAATCAGCAACTTTTCCAGTGAGTATGAACAGAGCTCCATTTCTCAGGTTTTTAAAAATAATCGTAAATCTGCCTAAGCAAACAAATGAAAGTTGTTTCTCCAAGAGTTAGAGGTCTGATTTAGCCAAGTTGTTTTTGTTTTTTTGAAGGAACACGACCTAGAAGAAGCAGATTTGCTTGCCCTGTATGTCTGAGAGAGAGACAGAGACAGAGAGACAGAGAGACAGAGATGCAGCGAGAGATCAAAACGAGGAGCCAGCGCAGCACGTGACTTTCCCTTTGGCAGCTTTACAAGCCCAAACAGAGGGTCCTGAGGAGGGAAACCTCTCCCCACTCCTGTTCTGACTGAAACTTTAAGTCTAAATAGTCTTTGGCTTGAACGACTGAACTGCACCATCTTTCCATATAAATGGCAAAGCAAGACACATTTTTGTATGTTACTTTATGGGGTTTTCTTCGCATCTTGACGTCTAACCATTTTATAGCGCTTGGCTTTGCGGGGCCCTGGAGATGACCTCCGGGCAACATGCATTCTTTTATTTGTAACCCAGGGGTAGTTAGGAAAGTGCCTGCACACCAGCGACAAATTATTGCAACCTTAACTGGAAAGAAAGCAGTAAAGCTGCTCAGACTTAAAACTTCAGGGAAGGTTGGAATACAGAGCGGGGAGAAATCTTCTAATAGAATAATGAAGTTAATTGGTACAAATGAGTGTGCTCTAGAAGCCACACTCGCAGATTGATCGCATTTTGCTAACTATAAAGTGCTCTCTTTTTAATCAGTTTGGTGGCTCAGAAATAAACATTGCTAAAGACCCTTCTGTAGTGGTTTTTTTTTTTTTAAAACAAATCCCTTGGTTCTGAGAGTTTGGAGTGCATTTTCAAAAGTGTAGTTTTGAGGAGTTACAGCCCCTACTGTGTGAGGTTTTATCTGTGGAACTGTATTTATTTGCTGTAAAACCTATGACCAGTGATGTGATTATTTGCACATCATGAAAACTCGGAATCTTTTTCACCCGTTCTTGTGTGTTAACTGTGTGTTTTGGTGTTATGAGAGCCCATCCCTTTCCAGTTTTTTGTGATGGGTTAATTTAAAACCGTTCTGAGATTTAACGTAAGGAGTTATCTTTAACGTTTAATGTTTCGACTTTCTCAATCTTATTCCGATCCTTATGGAAAGCAACTTAAGGTGGCCAGAAGAACAAAGACTTTGGTCTCAGGAGGATTTGGCTTAAATCCTGGCTCTGATCATGACCAGTTTTGTGACCCAGGATAAGTACTTAACTTCATTCAAACTTGATTTTCTCACCTATAAAAGGGGACTCTTGACTTCAGCAGTGTATCATTATTGTGAATATCAAAGGATATAATTAGATCAGACAGTATATAGTAATATATAATTAATGTGACATATAATATGATGCAATAAAATTTTGGGAACATTAAGACATTTAAAATGTTGGAAACTGCGTCACTGATAGTAAAGACATTGGATACTGATGGATTTGGTCCCACATGTCAGACTAAAGCGTAGAACACAGCACGAGAAGCCAGTGAGGGAAGTTAGGGAAAGCGCTCACACCACTTCTGGCTTGGGGCTTACTGTCTGAATATCCACTTACAATATTTCATGGCCAGTGTTCTTTAGGAAAAAGTGATTTCCACCAAGATGCTTTGGCCTCGTGGAAGGATCTCTAGGCAAAGCCGACCTCTGTTGGCAAGAATATTCTAACCCAAATATTTTGTGTGTAAAGTCATGAAAGAAAATGTATCAAATATGCCTATAAAACTTGAAACTTAGTGTTTTAGAGCCCTCTCTTGGTTTTTCTTTTTCACCAGAATCACTTTCCTACCCTAGCAGGGTGATGGAGAGGGAGTAGGAGGAACAATCAAAGGGCTTTACAAAAACTTGCTTCTTAGGTCATAGGCACATGGTTGGCTCAGACCTCACCTCCGAGTCTTGTTGGTCAGTTAAGACTCACTCCCAAGGGGTAGAGACTCGAGACTTGGCGGGTAGACTTTATATGAGAAGAGCCTAGACGTTTTCTATCATTTCCCAAAGCAGTTCCTTAGGAATGTCCCAAGACAACCTACTTTCCCGCATGATCAAATATGTTTCCTGTGGTCCAATAAAACCCCATCTTGAAAGTTCGCCATGCACGCTGGCACTGAATTCTCAGAAGCCCTGAAAGAAAGAAATGGATATGACTGACTTTGTCTAGCTCAATGTTTTTCCCGCATTGTGTGTCCGTGACTAATTCACGGAATCAGTGTCCCCTGCAGCAGATTTCAGGACACGCCGGGCTAGCTCCTCGTGCCTGCTGGTGTCAATTTAAGCAGCAGTGGGAAGGATGCCCGTCCCTGTGGCCCCCTGGCCAGTATCTCTGGTCTCAGCAGCCCGGCCGTGTCTGCTCATGCTGCAGGGATCAGAATATCTCAGGGAACCAGAGACGCCATTTCCAAGTCACAACTCTGAGATTCAGACCACCATGCTCCCAAAGCTTCAGCATGGATGTGGGACACACACCGACAGAAGACGGTGGTCCTCACCTGGACCGAGGTATCAGTGTATCTAAGTGGAGCCTTCGTAAAGAGGTGGCTCTGAAAGCGACCAACAGAGCTCAGATCTCTGTGCCAGCTGCCACATTTTCTTCCACTGAGGTTGGAGAAATTTGGCAGCACTGACTCTTCCAGTTCCAAAATGTGTTTCAACACACACAAAAAAGAGAAAAATCAATAATTAAAAATGAATGATGGGATGTTTGTGTTTGTGAGAAAAGAAAAAAACTGACGACTCAGATGTTACTACATGTTTGAAACCTAACTACCCCACCTACTTCTCAAGGGATCATTTCTTTGCAAATATTGGAAATTGGGAATATAAAAAACATCCATTTGTGCAAGAATGGGTACAGAGAAGCCAAATTATTTCTCTAGTTTTCTTTTCAACTTGACTTTTGGGGTGAACTAAGACTACAGCCACAGACTTGGCAAGTGTTCTTCCCACGTGTCTCCGGGTTTTCTTCACGCCTGGAAGCCATTTGTGATCAGAGGAGGAAAGGCTCTTGTTGACAAATGGGCGTTCCTTGCTGTGTAGGCTCCAAGCTTTTTAATGACAGCAGCTAAAACCCAGGCTCCCACCAAGCGTTTGCACGGGCCCCGGGCGGCTGTGTAGCTGCAGGCACCTGGCGGGGAAGAGAGAACGTTTTGCTGCCCTTTCCAGCTTGATTGAGTCTGGGATGATTGATGTCTCCCTGTGTGTGGTCACCGGGTGGGAAGGCTCTCCGTGGGGCTGTCAAGAAACCAGTCTCTCAATCATATAAAACACGGAAGACTAAGAGATGAATGGAGAGGAGCTTTCTCCAGAGCAACGCTTCTGAGTGTAGTTCCTGGACCAGAATCACAAGCATCATTTGGTAACGTGTGAGGAATGCAAATTCTAGGGCCCCACAGAATCAGAAACTCCTGAGCTCCAGACCCCAGATGACTCTGACGCTGCTAGACGACTTTGAGCACCACTCACTGCTCAAAAGACCAAACCAAACCAAACCAAACCAAACCAAACTGAATACCAGTCTGGCCAGGTGAAAAGAGCCTCCCAGCCATTCCTCAGATATTACTTTCGTATTTCCTCTGGGTCCAGCCTCAGTCTGGTCCTTTTGCCACTATGTCCAGCTCCAGGACTAGGGTGGTACCTGCTCTCATTCGCACCATCCTGAACGTGGCTAAGAACCCCTTAATTCCTGAAGTCCAAGAAAATCAGGCTGGCATTTTCTAAAGTAGTGATTCTCAACTTTGGCTGCACACTGGAATCACCTGGGGCAAGATCTGAATAATCCAGATGCCCAAAGCTACATTTCTAGACCAATTAAATTAACATCTAGGGGTAGGAGGGATGAGACCCAGGGGTCAGTATTCTAAAATCCGGGATGACTCCGAGGCGCCGCGCTCCTGTACCATGATTCCGATATGTCTCTGCAGGCAACTTTCCTTGCCTTCTCATTCTACCCTTTGCAGACCGTGGCTTCTGATTTCCTAGCCTCTAATAGCAAGTCTACTGAGACTTTTTTTTTATAGTAAGACATTGTCTTCATCCTTCCTATTGCTCCGAGACTCCTAGGTGCCATTCAAGACCCGCTATGGGCAATTGTGACAGAGCCGTTCCTCTGGCTACTGATCTCATTTTAATCTATCTCTGGCTCCTGCCTCCCTTACCTCCTTCCCGTCCCGTCACTACTCTGTTTATGGTCCCGGTGCACTTGTGTCTGCTGCCCAGGGTCCTTTGGGTCCTGAGACCTCAGGGCTTGGTCTTTCTAGGCAAAGGATGGAGCATGGAGCATCTTGGATGGGTCCTCAGAAGCAGTACCCAAAGGAAGGTTTGGGAAGATTAAGAAAAGACAGAGCTTTTGCTCTCTGATGTTAGTAGGGTTACGGGGAACAGCAGAGGTGGGCAGCATCCCAGAAAATCCTAACGCTGGGAATCAGCTTTCTATGAGGAATGTGCAGGGATGTGCATGCGAGCTCAGATGTGTTAGGAATAGAACCACCTGGGATGGAGAAAAACTGTCTTTGATAATGGTGACTACAGCCAGAGGAGAGATGCCTTTATGACGTGCTTTGACGGCAGAGGAAGTCCTATCGGTAAGTCTTTGACTCACACCTTAGTATCCGTGCGTGCTCGCGTGGAGGCGCACACGTCCGGGAAGAGCTGGACGAAGGGCCCGTGTGGGCACGGTGAGCCGGCCAAGGAGAGCAGAGTGGCTGGGACTCTGAGCAGCAGGAAGCCGCTGACACCCCTAGGCTCAAGGGGGGAAGTTAGAGAGCTGTCGCAGTGCGAAGGGGGATAGTCCGTAGGATTTATGACCACAAGCAGAGGTACACGGCCATTGCCAGACCTCAGCCTGGCAAGGAGGAGCTGGGGGAATCAATACTATGAGTGTCTTTGCCACATTCAGTCATCAGACATGACTCCATCTGGTCCTTGGGTGGCCAGGGGTGTTTTCAGAGCAACCAAATTTTTTGCACAGAAGCTGCCAGAATTTCCAATGACTTGCATGGAGGAGAAAGAAAACACTTAGTACACAATTGAATTAACCTTTTTCCCCCTTCCCCAAACCAAATTTGAAAGGCTCACAAGTTGATGAATTGTGTTCATACCACAGTTTACTCCCTGACCCTCAACTCTACCCCCACTGTGAGCTTTAAGGAGAGACGTGGCAAATTTCATTATCTCTGATTTATAGATGGAAAAAGGCGAGCCCACACTGATTGTTGGTCTGCAGGCTTGTTGAGGTCCTCCCGTGAGCATGTTAAGAGGAACTGAGCAGAGCTGTATTTGTCATTAAAACAAATGTCCGGCTCTTTCTCCCTGGATGTCTGATTACAAGGCATTTGATGTCAGGGCACCCTCATTTCACAAATTACACAGGAACAATTCTTATTAGGGTAATGGAATTAATTTTGGGACAGTTAGCAGCCACTAATCCAATAAAGAAATACTTCCAGGATTCCAGGGTTGGAGACAGTGGTTGGAGAAAAATGCAGACATTAATCCTTTGTAAGCTGTGGACAGACAAGGTATCTTCTTGCTATGAGCACAGAAGCCGAGTGAGAGGCATTTGGGAATGCTCCCTGAAACTACTGTATTTGCAGAGAATTCTTGCCCCAACTTGGCTTAAAGACCCAGGAAGGACAAGGCAAAGACTGCAGCCAGGTTTTGAGAGACAAGATCTAGTTGTAGGTGTGGAAGAAGGGAACCCAGTAAACGTCTCCAAATAGCCTTGACTTGCTCTTCAACAGTGACTCTTTCCGATGGGGTTTCATTGTCATCATATTTGTCTTTCCCACTGACCATCAGGAAACAGAATTCATCATCAATAAAAAGTGATGCCTGCTAAAACTGACATGGTCCAATCTTTTATTCCTCCTTCTGTAGAGTAACAAATTCAGAGTGGACTACAGAATGAGACAATTACACATAAAGGAGAAATTACATTTACGTGAATGTGAAGATGGTATAAGGTTATAAGATCATCAAATTCATAAGAAGATAATGGCGTTGGAGAACTGAGAATTTACCTTGGTCCACCGTTTAATTTTAGAAATGAGTCAACCTGATTCATTCAAAATATAATTTTCCAAGTGTGCTGCAGGTGCCAAGTAAGCCAGGTTTCCAAGCTAGCTTTTCTGATTTTCCCATGAGTGCATTATTTTTTAATGAGTTACTAGGACATTTTTGTCTAGGACATTTGCATCCTGTGTCCACAAGCGGTGCCGTATGCAAAGAAGGGAATCCTTGAGCCCATGTAAATGAGATCAGGGTGACTGTCTAGGTGTGGCCAGGACTGGGAGGTCCCAGAGAGCTCTCAGGAGGTGCTGCTCTTGCTGTGTCAGCTCTGCCGCTCTTTGTGCTGCCTCTGCCCTCGAGTTACCCTTCCTCACCTGGTATTAAAAAAGGCCAAGGTAAAAAGGGCTTCCTTTCCAAGTGGCTCGCCGCCCTGACAGGAAAAGCACACCTTCTCCAAGGACTCTGTCAAAGATGCGGGGATTCTGATTGGAGGGCAGATACGTGTCCAAGCCTGCAGCTGGGGTGTAGGCTCCAGGTAAGCCCCACCAACGGAGGCTGGGAGAGCGGACGGCCCAGCTAGGAGCCAGGCAGACGGAACCACCTGTGCGCCATGTCTCTCTTGGGTGTTACGCCGGTTCCCCTCCCAGCCTTTTAAAATTTAAGTTTAGTTGATTTACCATGTTCGTTTCTGGTGTATAGCATAGTGATTCAATCACACATATTACATATAGATTCTTTTTCAGATTCTTTTCCATTATCAGTTATTACAAGGTATTGAAATATAGTCTCCTGTGCTGTACAGTAGGGCCTTGTTATCTATCTATTTTATATTTGGTAGTTTGTATCTGCTGATCCCAAACTCCTGATTTATCCCTCCCCTGCCCCTTCCCCTTTGGTAACCATAATTCTGTCTTCTATGTTTGTGAGTTGGTTCTGTTTTGTAAATAAGTTCATCTGTGCCCTTTTATAAGGTTCCGCATAGAAGTGATACATACCCGTCCCTTTTAGCATTTACATCCTTTTCCATGTTCACATCTGAACTCTAGAGAAGGCAAGAGGAGCCAAGGCCCACATTTTTAGGAATTTATTCTCTGGAGTTGAAGGAACCCTCTCAATTTCCATGTAATTCGCACACTTCAGTCTTCGTCTGCACTGAAATTCATGTCGGTTTTCTGAAATTGCTTTTCCCATCGCAGAATGAGAACTTGTCTCTAAGTAGGTCTCCTTACTATGAAATCTGTATCATTTGCTTTCAAGTTCCTGCCTTGGAAATTAGCGTTGCAACATTGCTCACAATTATTTTATAAACTCATCTACCAGTCTTCTAATCTGTGTTTCTTTTTTTTATTGAAGTATAGTCGATTTATAATGTGTTAATTTCTGGTGTATGTACAGTGATTCAGTTATACATACATATATATGCACACATATATTCTCTTTCTCTTTCTGGCTTACTTCACTTAGTATGATGATCTCTAGGTCCATCCATGTTGCTGTAAATGGCATTATTTCACTCTTTTTTATGGCTGAGTAGTGTTCCATTGTGTATATATATATACCACATCTTCTTTGGCCACTGGACATTTAGGTTGCTTCCATGTCTTGGCTGTTGTAAACAGCATTGCTATGAACAATATAGTGCATGTACCTTTTCGAATTAGAGTTTCTTCTCTAACCATGTTCTTTAAGTGGTTTATGCATTGCTTTCCTTTTATGGACAGCTTTAAACCGGACACAGCAAGGTGTCTGAGCACTGCTATGCCATGCTTTCCTTGTAATGCCCCATTCAAATGTGGTCATGGAATACCACTTAGGGGGCCTAATGATTTTTGAACACTAGTTTAAAAGCTGATTAAAGCTGCTCTGGTTTTCCTGGAATTCAAAATCTCATGCTAAACCATGAGAATTACAATAACAGAGAGAAACGTGTTCAGAGAACCACATCGAGGGCTGAATATTTTATTTCCAAATCCACACATCTGCTTAATTCAAGAAGCTACTGACAAGATAGAATTCATTTTCAAAATTCCAGTGCATCTGAATTTTTTAGTTCACTTGTCTCATGTCCTTTGGGTTTTTATCTCTGGAATTCAGGAGCCAAACATTCGCCTTTTGGTTCATAAGATTTTCCTTTAGTGGATGTTAAGGCCAGGTGATTAATAATTGCAAGGCTCTGATTGTTTTCATTAGAACAACAACATATGGACAGTGGGTCCAGCCCCTTCGCGGAGTTCTGAAACGGGATCGTGAAAGAGGAGATGAGGAATTCTGGTTCAGATTAAAGCAAATGGCTTGCGGAGTTGGCTCTGATGAGCTACAGTTGACTGCTATAAAAGCCCAGAGATGAGCCTTCTGCAGTCTTCTTGTCTTGTGTTTGAGATTTGTTGACGGGGATGATAGAAGATCGTATCTAGCTGTTTCTAAGCCGTCTCCATTCCAGTGACGTCAGCTATAAATGAGATGGGCGTGTGGCCTCCGCCAAATTCCCAGCAAGCATTTAGCCATAACCTCAAATCCAATGCACATTTGTCATTATTCAGCCCCACCAGTTCAACGAATGCCTTAAGGGGTCTCGGTGGCGGGGGATGATGGAGCGGGGAGGAGAGAAGGTGCACAGGGAGTGGGGTCACCTGAGACATGGAGGTTACACATGGCGGAGGGGTGAGACTTTACGGTACCAGTCGCATTATGGCAAAGAAGCTGGGTGAGGGAGGGAGAGAGATTCTGGCTTTGAGAGGGGGTGAGCCATCACAGAGGGCAGGTTGCTGCAGATCTGGGGGAAGTAAATTAATATTTCTTGAGCGCCTGTGACCAAGGCTATAAAGTGATAATAAAAATATGAGAAAAATTAAAAAACCAACAGGTTTAATTAGACACATCATGCCATCCCAACTGTTTTTCAAATATCTTCAGACTTTTGACGGGCCCACCTCAGGGCGGAGCTCTGCCCTCCTGGTCGTTGTGTCTCGCTGGGCCCTCATGCCCTGCTCCTTGTCTGAGGCCGTTCTGACCATTGCCCTTAACTCTCGTGGGCTTTGGTTTCTTCCCCTGGTTCTGTGTCTCCACCCCAGGCCTTGTGTTTGAGCTGTAAACGGGCTTCCTTTCCAAGAAATCCATCTGATTTTTATTACTCACCTTTTCAACATCTTGCACTGTAGCAATTACTCCTCTGATGTCACTTCATTCTTCGAATATTGAGTATTGAAACCTAAAAAAAAAAGGACCTGTTTTAATCACGGGTTTCATCACACTTTAAGAGGAACTGATGAGAAAAAGGTGTGTTTCTGGGGATTACTTTGCAGGGGACACGTTAGCTCTGAGCTGGGAAGCTGAGGGTGGGATGGTTCCTAACCAACGTGCAGTGGACACCAAGACATGATCTGTGTAATGTGATGAGGATGAGGGAAAGAAGAAAAGGAAGACAAGAAAGGCACACTCTGATTCGTTCTCAAAGCAGAAGAGCTAAGGGCCTTATAATGTACGGTATTTAAAGCCTGTATCCAAAATGTGCAGATTATAAATCAAGAAATAAATCAGAATAATAAATTGATCTTGCCCATTGTATAAAAAAAAACACGCAGTGCCTGCACTTTTAGATTTTAAGAGGCTATTAAATACACTCATATCAAAATATGAGATGTGACCAAGGCTGTAATTACAGGAGAATGCATAGCTATAAATGAATTAATTAGATAAAGAGAATGAATATAATTAACTATTTAACTCAAGGAGACAGAAAGTAATTTAAAATAAGTGAGGACGTTAGAGGAAGGTATGCAGAAATGACTATATTCAGAACAAAAACTCTGCATAGTTGATAAATCATTATAAGAGCTGATTTCTTTGAAAATATCAATGAGATGCACATTTCTCTGAAAGATTAATCAAGGGGAAGAAAATAATAAATGAAGAATGGGAAAAATTTACACATATGGAGGAGATCAAGAAGTGAGAGAAATTTATATTCCATGTTAATAAACTTTAAAACCTGTGTGAAATGGGCAACTTACAAAGAATAGAAACCTTCCCTGAGGAAAATTAGATAAATTATGAAGAGAAAAGTTTGAAAAGTTGTCGAAGAACCATTCCACCCCGAAGCTTCTAGGCCCAGAAACTTTCATGGACAAGTTCATGGATAAGTTCTTTCCAGGATGCTGCAAAACTCCTTTGCTATTTAAATCACTTCTGGGCAGAGACAAAAAAGGAAAGTTACTTAATCTGTTTTTAAAAATTAAGACAACATTAGATGTGCGACTGGAGAGAGAGTATCTTTCAAAAGAAAACTGCTTATCAGCTTTTCTTATTAACATAAACAGAAAAAAAATCCTCTCATATCGGTAAATGAAATATACCACTTGACCAAGTAGGTTTTTTCTATATTTACAAGGAATACATTTTAATATGTTAACATTGAAGTCATTTCAATGAATTTCAAAAGACATTTTACAGAACTCACTCACAGTATTGACGTAGAAACAGAGTAACTGAGTGACATGTGCGCTTCATTCGTAGAATTGGCAGCATTATCTGAAACGGTCAACCACCATCACGCTTGGTCTTGTAGCGTGTGGTGCAACCATGAAAGGTCAGAATGAAGATCTCTGCCCTGACGTAGCCTCATTACTGGTGTCCCTGCTTCTAATCTCACCCGGCTTCTTCCTGCGCTCTTCAGTAGGGTTGGAATACTCCTTTCATCTCCACGTCTAGGCGTGTAACTGTTCTTTATAACTTTACTTCCTCTTTTTCTTGGGTTGAGAACAAAAGTCTTTAATATGGCTTCGGTGTCCTGCAGGACGTAGCCTCTCTCAGCTCTTCCTCCTCACCTAAAGGAGCTGGGACCTGTAAGGTACGGGGAGCAGAGCAGGGCACAGGCTAAAGGGTGGTGATGAGGAGCAGGGGGAGGAGGGGGAGGAGGAAGAGGAAAGGGAGGGGAAGGGGGAGGGGAGGGAGCAGGGAGGACAGTGCTCTCCCTGGGGCTCTACCCTCTAGACCTTCTGACTTTCTTCGGGGCCCTAAACTGTGCATGTTTCCTCCTCTCTTGTGACCCTCACACGTCTCCTTCCTGCCAAGAACACTGCATCCTTCTTCAGCTTCTTAACATCCTTCAGAACTCAAACTTCTTACCGCTCCTTGACATTGATCTTCATTGCACTTACTGCCTTTTTTAAATTATGTGTTTGTGTGATTGTGTTTTCAGGTTGTCTGTGGTTCCACGGCTCAGTAGTATTGCCTCCTTCTCGTCTGTCCTTCCAGCCTTCTGCTCCTCTCTGGGTGAGCGGGTGACCGACATCCCCCGGGGCGTCCCTGAGCTCTGCCCACACCCCGGGCAAGGTCCTTTTATGGAAGTCCTTTTGGCCAACCACGCTGGACCCTGCTATCTGCTGGGACCTTGGCTGAGTGAGAAAGCTCACTCTTTAGGGGCCCAAGTAGGATTTCTAGGGGGTCTTTTGTGCCCACTTGACGTTTGTGTTCAAATATTTAAATTGAGGCCAGGCACTCTGAAGACATGGTTTTGTCTAGCCGGTGTCAGCTGTGAAGTCTTAGGCACGGAGAACAGCCCAGGTGCTGTCCTGGTGGGGATGGACCCAGGGAGCCGATGGTGGGGAGACCAGACTCACCCTTCAGGGCTTTGCTCAGAGGAACTATTGCCAACCCCTCTTTACCTAGAGGCTGCCCTGACACCCTCTGCTTCCCCAGCTGGCTGTTCGTTACTTTATCATGGTCTGTCATGTTCACGCTGGCTCAGTTGCTGTCAGCTGTGTTCACTGCGCACTCCCGGGGCAAAGAGCAGTGAGTGGCACAGAGTTTGGGTTTAGAACTTATGATGCTGAGTGCCTGACCTGAAGGCTGGACATGTGGCGACTGGTGGCAAACATTTAAACCCAGAGAGTCAGATTATCCAAGGAATGAGAACCATTAGGGAGAGTCCTTTCTCTCAGAAGAAACTGAAGTCATTTCATAGATTCATATGGCTACGTTGTCCATGTGATAAACGGCTCCTCATGTCACAGACCTCAATGGATGAACTTCTATACAAAAAACCAAAGGTGGCAGTAAGGTAACAGGACATTTAAAGACCAGAATGAACAGAGAATTCAGCCTGTAACAATACATACGAACACTGTTCATGGTATTTCCTGGGAGCAGGTTGTAGTTATTGGAGCCTCACGTGTCACATCTTTGAATATTTTTACAAAGTGACAATTCGTTACTATGGGATGAAGAAAAAAATATAAGTAACAATTCCTAGTGAAATAAATGATCACTAATAACCTACAATGAAAAAGAATATGAAGGAGGATATGTATGTATAACTGAACCGCCATGCTGTACACCAGAGACAGACCCAACATTGTGAATCAACTACGCTTCAGTTTAAAAAAATCACGTTTAAGCTAAATTACTCTCATAGTCAGAAAATGACCCTAAATAACTTTTTAACCTCTGAGACAGTAACGGTACTTACAGAACGCAGACCTTTGAGCTAGGCAGTGTCTGGCCCTCCCTTGTCTCTCTAACCGAATGACGCTGACCAAGTTCCCTTCCTGAATCTCACGTCTCCTCATCTGTGCAGTGGGGACACCAGCTGCCAGCGTCCCTCGGTGGCTGTGGGAACATTTCATCACTGGCTTTGGAGGCTCATGCTGCCGCCTCGCACAAGTGTTAGCTCGCTCTCGAAGCTGGAACTTCAAGGGAATACGTGTTCATTTTCTCCTGAGTGATTCTAGAAGTGACTTCATTTCCGAAACAAAATCACTCATTTCCAGAAAGTACACGCCGCTTTCACGCTGCTTGCTTTTCCGTTACTTACACCACTAGTCTCCCAGGCTTGAGATGACTCCAGTGACAGCCAGCGCGGCTCCCCTTCAATCCGCACGCAGCGTCAGTGACCCGTTCAGCTGGCTTTTTGGTTTTTTCATATAAAATGACCAATATTCTTTTCAATCTGTTTTCTTTACTCATGTATTTTTAAGTTGAAGTGTGGTTGGCATACGATGTTGTGTTAGTTTCAGCTGCACAGCAGAGTGATTCGGTCATGCACACACGTGTATATACATATACATTCTTTTTCAGAATACTCAGAAAGTATATTTTTCAGTATATTCAGAAAAGAATATCTATACTCTTTTCCAGATTCTTTTCCATTATAGGTCACTACAAGGTATTGAATGTAGTTCCCTGCCCTCTACAGTAGGACTTTGTTTATCTGTTTTATATATAGTAGTGTATATATATTAATCCCAAACTCCTAATTTATCCCTAATTTTTAAATCTATTTTCACAGCCACGCTTAGCTTCATCCTTACCCCAGTTTCACACCAGCATGACCCAGTCAGACTCCCTGCTCCGTTCCATCCCCATCTCTCTCTCCTCCACTCACCTGCCTCTTGCAGCCCCTACTCCCTGACCCCCTGTGCTCCCCCATGTTCCAGCACAGAGCCTGGTGCATGCTAGCTGGTCGACCACTGTTAGGGGAACAAATATTGGATGTCTTCTCGAGATCTATCAAAACACAGCCCTGTTCAATTTATGCCACTTTCTCCAGCAGAAACCATCCCAAAGGGGCGGCCATCCTCCCTGTCCACCAGCTCTGCCCAGCCCAGCAGACTGTGCCATCTGCGGCCTCCTCAGCTGAACTCTAGCTCTTCCTTAAGGTCCTTGTCATAATCCAGCTCTCCTGAGAGTCTTTGTTATTGTTGGAGGAGGTAATTAAGAGAATGTGACCGATGGGGGGCTTGTGAGCGGGACTCCTGCAATCGGAGCCTCCTCACCCCAACCCTGTCCTCGGGACGGACCTCCTGCCCACTGCTCTCACGGTGGGAGTGGTTTTCAAGGATGCAGCCTTGAGAGAGCAGGGTGTGGTTGAAACCATCTGGACTGTGTATGTGACTGGACCCCATTAAGGCCTCTAAGTAAACGTCAAGATTTAAACACAAGCCTGGTATCCAAGTTTCCTTGCTTGTTAATCCTGCCACCGACCAGCCTGGAGCGTGGTCTGCCTCTCTCTCCATTCTCCTTGCCCTCCGTGTGCGGAGGCCAGTTTCAGATTTCCCCTGGGAAGCTCCTGATGTTTCAAGCAAACAGTTAAAGCATCTGCCTTTCTTCAAATTTTTTTGCACCTACTTTTAACTGATGCCACATAAAAAAGCACAGCCCTATGCTCTCTTTTGTGTCACTTACCGTGGCTTTGGAAGTACCGGTCATGACTACGAGCACAACTGAATCAGGACCAGTGGCCAGGCTCGCCCTGAGCACAGAGAGGAAGCTCAGTGTTTACTGACAACTAATTAATGTGTGACACCTTGATTTTTTCTTTTCCGCAAGGTAGTCTTTGACACCAAAAAACCATCCCTGAAGCTGAAATCCTTCATTTGAAAAATGCAGAGAAGGCTCGGGAGGCTGAGGACGCAGGGCTGTGTCCACGCTCCGGATTCTTCTTGGGGAATCCGCACGCTGGAGTCACGGTGGGGGTGGCCGTTCCCATGGGCAGAATCTGCCTGAAGGTGGGCCAATATCTTTAAACGAGACAATGCAGAAAGAGTTATACTTTTCTATAAACTTGCTTATTGGTTTTCTGAGAGGCAGCCAGCTGGGGGTAATTTGCCAAGTTAACTAGATTAGAGCCTTATGGAGTGCCGTCTCCCGCCTTCCTGGGGCACCGCGCTAGCGCGCCCCGACCCCTCTTTGCTTTCTTTTTCTTCCTAGCACTTACCATTATATGATGAACTACATATTTCATTTGTTTGTCTGTTCGTCTGTCCTCCACGACCACAGGGATTTGTGTTCCATTCACAGCTGTGTTCTTAGTGCCTCAAACAAGGCCAGGCACATGGCAGACAGTCAAAATGTAACTAAGGAGTGAATGAATGAATGAATGAATGTGTGAATGAGCACCTCTCAAGCGCCAGCAAAAACCTGGTGACGGATGGCTGACACACAGAGGGCAAGCCCGCTCATCCGTTCAGGGTTCTCTCCAGCACTGTGTGGAACTGGGGGGTGCAGGGGCAGGGCTGGCGCACGACTCTTCGGCTCAGCTCTGACCTCAGCCGAGCTGCGGTGCGTGGAGTTCTGCGCAAGCTCGGGTTGACCTCTGTGACGTGCAGTGGGGGTCGGGGTGGAGGCGGGTTCCCTCTCTTCCCTGGAGATTCTCGGACGCCTTGGGACCTGCTGGATCTGGGCAGGCGCAGCCGCAGTGCACCGAAGCAAACCCTAGAGGCAGCCCTCCAGCTACGGGGGCAGGAGCTGGAGGATGCAGGCTCCAAGAACTGCCCTGCGGGTGGCCCCTTCGAGACGGGCTCTGCGTGCGTCTCCGAAGGCCCTGGAGGGATCCGTTTCCCTGTTTTTTTTCTGCTCTGCTTCCCTGTGTCACCTTCCTCCTCCCTCATCCTTGCTTCCTGGGGTCACCTCCCCCGTAAACTACCTTGTCTCAGGTTTGGCTTCGAAAGAAACTCAAACGGAAACAGTAGAGTGTTTAAACTCACCGAGGGGTGAGTTACAGACTCAGGCTCCAGCCGCCTTTCTATTGGTGGGGTGGGGGTGGGGGGGTAGAGAGGAAAATAAATGTGGCATACTCAAATTTAAAAGTTATGAGAAGGACGTTCTCCAGGGGGCGCTGCTGAGCTGAGGCACACTTTCTGGACGTCAGACCTCTGCCCGCGTTTGGTTCCGCTGGTTCAGTGGGAAGCCTGCGCGAGCACTGGGCGGGGGGCCGAACAGAGGAAGTAGGGCTTGCACACTGTCGCCTGTGGAAGCGCCCGCACCCTCCGCATTTTATCCCAAAGCCTGTGTGTCAGCCTGCGCGCGTTTACTCTGAGCTTGTAATTTATCCTGTGTTTGCCCTGAAGCCCGTGCCTTTTAAAAGCAAATTAAAAGATTAAATCTCATACTTCAGAGCATCCTTACCACCCTCAACATAAACCACAACCTAAACTGACATTCTTCACGATGCAAAAAGTGCACACGTAGACGTGCGATGGTTATCCGTTCTGTTCTGTTTTTCTGTATCGAAGCCACGGCGATGGGGAAGATACATTTATACATAGGCGGTTTTCTCAGAAGAAAGGATGAGATTCAATGCGAATACGACCAATGACTTTTGGGTTACTGTTGTCCGCTCAGCACCAGTTAGTAAAGGGTTTTTTTGTTCTGATTTGACCACGAAGGCATCGTGCAGAGGAATCCGCCACAGCCTCAGGTGCGGCCTCGGCTGTCTGGGTCCGGGGCTAGTCTGGACAGTTCGGAGATGTGGACAGAGACGTGCCAGCTGGGGTGGATGAAGGTAGGACAGCGAAGGGGAGCCAGAGCCGTGACGTGGTGGGCACTCGGGCTTAACCGGGTCTCCATATAGAGGCAGATCTCTTCTCTGCCGATTTACTGCCGACGGTGTGTCTCAGAGCCGGCGATGTGGAACCTAGAGTTCCGTGTGAGGCCGTGCAGGCCGCTGGGCTGCTTTCTTTGTCTGTGCTGTAGATTAGAGTTGCCCTGCACAGAGGGACCACAAAGAAAGCTGAAGATAGTGGTCACGGTCCAGAGAGAACCACCCCTCGAGCAGTCAGTGCCCTCGACTCTCTTTGGTCAGCTCGGGAGGAACTTGGAGCGGGAGGAGGGGCAGCTGAATGCGTTGGGCTTCTGTCCTTGGATTGGAACCCTCTGCTGCATTTTGACTGAATCCCCAGGGACGTCTTTCCTCCTTAGATACTAAGCTCCTTGATGACCTGTGTCTTAGGTTCACCAGAACCTTGCACATAAGACATTCAACAAACATTTGCTGAGTGAGTGACCTGAGTGGCTGGATTTAGAGGGTATTCACTTTAATTTCGTCACCAAGATGGCCCCCAGCATTGGAGACGCGGCTTCTTCAGTCTTGGCTTTCTCCTGACTACGCACGGTCAGAGTTAGCAACCGGTTGTTCAGGACAGCTAATCCGCGGACTGTAATGTGTTGCACCTACCTGGCCCTGGGCTGAGCTGAGCTTTGTCACCGTGCGGCACGCAGGCAACCGCTGCTGGACAAAGACTCCGTCCCCAGGAACCACCTCCAGAGAAACGGCTCCCCACGCAGAGCCCCGCAGGGGAGATGCGAGAAGGACAGTCAGGTTGCTCAGTGGGTCCGGCGCTGTGGGTGAAGAACAATTCCTGACAAAATGAGGGGGCTGAAGCCCTTTGGAGATTAAAAAAGAAAAGAAAAAGAAAAAAAAGCCGCTGCCTGTCATTCTATCGCACGGAGCTATATGTGAATTTATCTGGTGGATGTGATTCTCTTTGATCAGGTTGGCCGTTTGAAGGGATTTGGAGCAGAATAGATAATCCGAACTTTGAGCATAAATCAGGGGCTGTGGGCTGAGGGCTGCCTGGCACTTTCTTATGATAATGCACGATTGGGGGGGCGACAGGGAAAATACTGGAGTCTTATCTCAGTGTAGCAGCCGCCAAGGGGGTGGGGTGGGGGGCAGAGTCTTGGGTCCAAAGGGAAGGGGGGTGGGGGCATAACAGTACTTTTTTTTGTTGTTGTTGGTTTTTTTTTTTTTTTTTTAAGAAATTGTGAAACTGAGCTAAAAATGCTCTGGGCCATGGCTGGAAATGCAGCATTTCAGAACTTGGCAGTGGCAAGGTACCAAGGCAGCCTGGCCAGAGCAGAGGAGACGGCAGCCCTCTCTCCGTGATGACGCTTTTTGCCGTTGCTAGAATTTCAGGGAGCCCTGAGCCCTCTTTCTGGAGACCCCGTAGGTGTGAATGGGAGAAGGCACTTCTACCTGCCTCCCATGGCCTCTCCTGTAACACTCAAGACCCAAGGAGAAGTCCTTGGGGAGGCACACACCCCATGGGCCAGGGCAGCAGGTTACTCTGGGAGGGACCCAAGATGGCACCTGGGGGCCCTGGGAGTACAGAGACATTCTGC